>NC_054751.1:29638846-31073846 GCF_018143015.1 Lytechinus variegatus
TTCCATGTAAATTATTGGTATCGGTGGCGGATTCAGGATTGGGGGGGGCATATCCGGCCCGTGCCCTCCCCCTCTCAATTGAGAGCGATAGTCAATATTTTTCAATGTGAACATGCCATCCTTACACAAGACAGTGCGCCCCCTTGAAAGTTATACAGCATATACCGGGGTAATTTAATGGGAATATGACGTTCATACACAAGTGAGGAATTTTTGTCGTTGTTGTTTTTTTTTTTTTTTAGACGCAGTGACCTTCAATTTTTCGTGATTTTTTTTGCTAGCCAAATCTTCCTCTGGAAAATGTGCCCCTCTTTTAGAAAATCTTGGATCCGCTCCTAATCGGCATTATGGGGTTCAGTAAATATTGCGGAGATACCATAAATATTGAGCGGCTGAATAAGGAACAGTGCTATATTGATGTGCGTTTTTGTTGAGAATAGGTCGATCGATGAAAATTTAATCGGAAACGTGATTATTGCAGAAATAGTTGTGTTACTATAAAATTATCTATAAAATTCATTTAAATTCATTATATAAATGTAATAGTTGTGTTACTATCTATATAATTGCATGTATCTATAAAATTAATTGTAATTTAAAGTTCGCTTATTTTGATTTATACTGTGCATATTTTGTAAACATGCTATAACCCTGTTCATTTTAACGTTTCTTGCAAGTAAACTCAATTTTTTTTCACTTTATCATCCTCCCAGCAATGATATTCAAGTAACATTGTTTGATTGTATGCATGCCGACAACAGGGGTCGCGGAAGCGGGGGGGGGGGGGGGGGGGGGGGCTTCAGCCCCACTTTTTTTCCAAAAACTGTGTACAAAAACGTAAAAATGACCAGAAGATTGTGATTTTTTGCATGGTCAGCCCCCACTTTGAAAACTGTTCCGCGGCCCCTGGACAAAGTGAAAACTACAAATTGAATTAAATGAAATTAAGTGAAGAATAGACCAATTTATTTTAGACTGTAGACCAACTAAAAATACGGTTGACGAAAAGAAAAGATTGATTTGCAAATCGATCAGATTGAGATTTTAGATCTAAATGTGATTTTGGATTGGTCTAAAAATTAGTCACTGTTAGTTAGAAAATTATGTTTGTCGACTTTGCAACTGTTTTAAGATATTTTCTTGTATAAGTTTACTATAGAAAGCAGTAATTCCTGACTATGAAATCATGAAAATAATGACCAAAATATCGGAGTTGCTCCCAGCTGACTGCAGTCATCATGGTCACTTTTACTAGGTTATTTTTTAGTATAGGAGGGTAGTACTGATAAGGTCAAATGAATTAAATGCATGATACATCTATTGATTTGTTCTGCATCCATATTCGTGTAATACATTTTCCTTAATATAATTTGTTAGCATTTTTGGCATGAATCATAAATGAAGTGTACTAAAAAATAATTCCAGACAAAAATGATTAACTACCAAATTATTATATGATATTCACAATTTGCAGGAGAATTAAGGAATGTCATCATTGCTTGAAAAAAATGACAATCCTAATCTATTGCTTATCTCGTAACTTGTGTAGGGCCGGTGTACCCCAATAAAAGTTTACTGCAGAAACGCTGTTTAAACTTTTAAGCACGCTGTTTAAGCCAGTCACTCTAAGTTGTTTAAAACCTTTGAAAAATGATTAGTTAAACCTTGTTTTCAACGGTTACACTTCGTAATTTCGAAGGTTCGTAATTCCGAAACACGTAAATTGCCTATACCTCGATGTTCGTTAATCCGAAAACGTAAAAGGGTTCAATAATCCGAACATTTGTGGCTTTATTCCGAAGGTTCGATTATCCGAAAACGAAATAAGGTTCGATGTTCCGAAGGTTCGTTAATCTGAAATAAGATTAGTTGTTCCGAAGGTTCGTTAGTCCAAAAACGAAATTAGGTTCGTTAATCATTTCGTTTTCGGACTGACGAACCTTCGGAATTACGAACCTTCGGAATATCCGAACCTTCGGAATAACGAAGCTTCGGAATTACGAATGTATGCGTTTTAAACAACCTGTTTTTAAAAATGTGAACAACTTGTTTAAATCGCGAAACAGTAGTTACTGGGGAGACGGGTTTTACAGTGGTTAAACGTTTAAAGAGCAATTTGACGCGTAAACAATTATGATTATTAATTTCTGAAATATGTAAGTCATTGTAAATCAGTTTCATTTTTTGTCTTTGTCATGATGTGATGTATGATTTGTAAATTGTCATTATCTTCTGACCAATAAAAAAAAACATATCAATTTATTTGCACTCCTTTTTTGCAGTGCGTAGCGTGTTAAATTATTTCCCTATGGAGAATAATAGAAAATACGCCGTTTTTGAGGGATTCGCTAAGATATCTCCCAAACGCACCAACAAGGTGATCTATCAAAACAGAATAGAATAGAGCAGATTCTCACCTTGAACATGATATGATTTTCATTTAATTTTAGTCAAATTAAGTTTTGTCACTTTTTAGGTTTTTGGAACCTTTCTTGATGATTTTGGAAATCCATTTGTACATAAGCCAATGGGCAAGTGCGAGAAACGAAACGTTTGGTGCGACTTCACATTGTTTTAAAAAAATATATACGTCACAATAGACCCTATCAAAAAAAAAGACATTTTGCAGAAAATGCTGTAGATTGCGAATACCTAAGAATGATCTTGATTGGATAAAAAAAAACCTGTCACTTTTCACATTTGCAAAAGCTTTTGAAATAATTGGTCACTATAGTTTGGCGTTTTCAGCCGATGGCATTGTGTGTACACAGTATAGTACACAGCACACACGCATAGCTAGGCAACGCAGCACGTGAAGAATTTTGCACGTTTTCATTATTCGTACAGCGACGACTTGAGTGTATGTTGGATAGGACCGTACCATTTTTGACCGGGGGGTGTGCCAGTGAATGCAAGTGATCAAGAAGAGTTACAAAACTGAAGGGAGTGAGAAAACAAGGAAAGTGAGAGGGAAATTTATGAAAACAAGTAATGCGAGGAAAAATGACAAGAAAAGGAGAGAAAGGAGAAGAAGTGAAAACACGCAGCTGAGTGCGCTCACGATATGTAAGTTGAACACCCCTGCACCGCAATGTAGCAGCCCGCCACTATAAACGTAGACTGCCTGCACGATGCGCAGCGGCGCGTATTAGTCATAGAGATGTATATTATATACATCTCTATGGTATTCTATGGTGACTGCGCGTTAAACGTCCCATTTCTATGCGTTTTTTGTACACAACAAATTGATATGCATCCGAGAACGATGTTCTGTATGGGCCTATTCATTTTATCCTGTGTTCATGCTGAGGATGAGACACTGAATACGAACTTATCATTTTTTTAAAAGGATCCCTATTAAAAACCTGTAAAATCCAATACGAAAAGTTAATAGAAATCGATTGAACATGATATCCTTAATGATTAGAGCTGATGTAAGAGTGGATATAAAAAAGCTGCTTTTTTATTATTTCTTTTATTTCCTTTCCTATCTCTTTTTTATGTTTAATGATAGGATGGGGGGTCGGGTGTCCGGACACTTTATCTTTTTTGAAGCCTTCTTTTTTGTCTGTGGATTACACTAAAAATATGAATCCATTACCGTTGTAATCATTTTCTATTTTGTTCTTTATAATATTTCCTAACATTTTGTACTAAAAATTGATGAAACTTCGCTGGTAAATTTTTCCAAATGACATTCTAAAATTGATCGTCCGGACACACAACCTGTCCGGATACACAACAACTGTGTATACATTAGTTTGTAAATGTTTTGATTGCTTGTGATTGTTTGTGATTTGATTTGGTTTAATAATAAAAACATATATATACATATTTTTAAAGTATAGTAAGATGAGCCAGGATCGAGGCCTATCATAATAATATAAATGTTGTTATCTACGAAGATTTTAAGAATATCACTGAAGAAAAATGTAACCCAAGTTAATAAAGAGGGTTGGTAGAATATGATCCAGTCAATGATTTAGCCTTATATACTTTTTGCGCCTGACAAAACGATCAATATTTCAATCGCACACGAGTATAAACAAATGGCTTTCATTCATCTTTCAATCCATGCACCATACGAACACTGTAGGCAAACCGCATGTACAGTGCTGTGTAAACGTACCATACAATGACATGTTGCTATGGACACGACCACAGCTAAGCAATCTTTTCGCATGGAGGTGTGAACTCGTAGAACACACATGTTCTAAACCTTTGATGCTGGCTCATTCAAACATAATTGCAAACATTTATCGAAGCGACTTAAAGCTCTTCGAATATATTACCAAGCAATAACCAGGTCGATGAAGGCGGATTTTGAAGGAGGTGTGGGCCAAAAAGAACAAGTTTTGTGGAGAACCCCGTTCTTTCTTGTCATCGGAACTTGGTAAAGATTTGCGCCTTGAGTTGCGGCGTAGCGTTTTCCGGTTACTCGCCTCTATTCAAGCTCAAGAATTGGAACGTCAGTCGTACTCGTAGTCGTTGACAGTGTCTCAAGCAACTCTTGATATATCAATTGTCTTGTAATATTTAGTGTTGTGCTCCATCTACTTCAAGATCTGGTGAATTATTGGACTCAATTATGGCTTTGGCTGTCAAAACAAAACCAGGTGTCATCACTCACGATCGCAGCCCTCGATTTGAAGGTGTTCCAAAGCGTTATGAAGACACAAAACCAGTCCAAGTCCAAATTCATGCACATCAAAAGATCCTTGGTAAGTAGAGTCTACTCTCTTGGTCCAGGGTCAAAATATAATGATGTACCGGTATGTACACCTAGATCAAGGTTTCACTGTTCATGGCATGCCTGCCCTACAGACAGGAATAACCGTCGTTTCTGGGGATTTATTCAACAATTTCTGACATTTTGGTTTTACTGTAATCCCCAACCAACGTACATGTAGCCAACGTAGTTCAGCGGAACAACCAAAATACAGAGACTGAAGCTTTTGGTCTAGCCTGCCCTAAGAAATAAAAATCATTTCCCTACAACACAAGTACCGGTACATGTACGCTGAACTTACAGGTTTTTATGGTATTTTATTCAATGCCTTGGATTTTCAATGACAATAAAAGCAACATAATGGGCAAGTGCCAAAACAATGAAGTGGGAAGCACCAACCAGTTTTACAGGGCTTTAAATATTGTACCACTACCTCATTTCATATGCCCATTTTCTTGCAATGTCTAATTTTCTCACATCCAAGTATTTCTTATAATAATAACTAGCATTTAGTACGCTCTCCATAGTTAACTATATCACAGCTTTACAAACGAATAATAATCCGCTTTTATATAGTGCTTAATCCATCGGAACGATGTGTCTAAGCGCTTTACAGATATATTATTACCCCAGTGATCGGATTCAATCAGTCATTCCTGCACACAATGTGTGCACATCCTCCACTCCCTGGGGAGTATTCCAGTCAGTCGCTTGTGAGGCGCACACAGTACTGGACAAGTTACAATGACTTTCACATCCTACTGGCCTGGGTACCCATTTAGCACCTGGGTCGAGAGTGGCAAAGTGTGGATTAACGCCTTGCCAAAGGATGCCAGACCGCGGTGGGATTTGAACACACGACCCTCTGTTTACAAGGCGAGAGTCAGAACCACTGCACCACAGCTCCTGAGATTCTGAAAGGATTACCTCGTAAAACTATCAAGAGAGAGGAGAGATCTTCATTTCAAACTAAGAATGACACTCTTGTTATGCAAAATTTTTCATTAAATTTATTGAAACTCCATGCCTTTTTCTCCTTCAGATATTGGACAAGAAATCCATGCCAAGTGGGAGAACCTTTCACACAATGAGAAATCCCAAGCAATCGTCGATGCTGAGAAGGAGGTTTGGAAACAGGCTGAGCACTTCAAGAAGGTTGCGCTAGAAAAGTGTGAAGCCGACTGCCTAGCTGTAAAGGAACGTGAACTCCAAGAACTCAAGAATACCCATGAACGAATGCTTAAGGTGAGCCAGATTAGTATTCAGTAATTAGGTATTGGTGATTTTTCTTTTTTTTAGAGCACTTGTATAAAAATACCATTGTGTTGGATCTTTCATTTTTTTAAAAGAGGCATGCACCGGTATGTACATGTAGGGGAGACCGTGGTTAGTTAAAACATTGTCATTTTCTTAAAAGCCAGTAAAATAAATTTATACAATACTGCCCTCAATTTATTGTTATTAATAATACAACAGTGTTGAATTGTTATTGCAATAAATTGAGCTGATTGGGATCAAAAGGTGGAATTTTCTTTGAAGGAAAAAAGTAATTTTCATGCCAAATGTATTCTATTGTTTATTATATTTTCAAACATCATTTCATAGGTAAATATAAATGTCAAATCTATGATGTACATATTACATTTTTTAATGTGATATATCACCACTGAACAAGAAACTTTGTGTTAAGAAGTAACTAGCACAAATGTGAAATGTATTTGTCAAGTTTTTTTTATTTTTAATTTGTCTAAAATATGAAGATTTTGGGGGAAAATGACACCAAAATATTTGTCAGCTTCTGATAACAAAGCGATGTGATGAAGGGACATGACATACTCTTGTTTGATATCAGATTTGTCATGATAGCACAAACATTTTAAAAGATACAGTATTATATTTATGATGTTCGGTAAGTGTCAAATTTTCTTTGAATTTCCTGGGTGTATGTAAGCTTCCAGCCTAAACTGTATGCCTATGTAACTTTGGAAGGAGGATTATAAATAGAAAAAAGAGAGTTCATTTTCACAATTTGATGGTTTATTTTCAGGAGGAAGCCCTGCGTGTGGAAGGGGAGATGACCAAGATCCAACACCAGGAAGTGAAGAGAGAGAAAGAGGCCGGGGAGAAGATTCTTAGAGAGACGGTAGAGAAGGTGAAGGCAGTGAAAGATAAAGAAAGGGAAGAGGCTGTAGCAAAGGCTAGGCAAGAGGAGGTGACCAAGGCGAGGCTGGCAGCAGAGAAAGTCTCTGGGTGAGTATATTTTTATTATCATTTTTTTTTTTAATGAGAGATTTGCTCCCTCATTCTTTTTGGCTACATGTATATCTTGGTGACTATAACATGCTTCACATACATGTATATATCAAAAATTAAAAATGATAATAAATAGAGAAAATAAACAAAGAGCGATCTGTTAAATATAACCAATAAAATTCAAGCTTCTATTTGCAGTAGGAGCATGAATACATACCCTTTTGAAAAAGGTACCACCCAAAAATACGGACCTCTTTTGTTATGATGTTGGCAACACACGGTATTTAAAGTGATGTTTTCCTTGTTTGTACATACAACCCATTGTACATACAACCCAAATTGAAAATAAATATCTGTTTTATAATGATTTTGTGAGTTGAATGGGACAACGTAAAATACACACACGCTCTGTTTCAGGTATTTCATTTTTGAAGGAGTTCTTTGAAAGCATTAATGAATTTTCCCTAAAAAAATCTGTTCAATTAACAGTTTATGGAGGGTGACTTTCTTAAAGACCTCCTGAATATATTTCCCCGCCTGGTATTGATTGGAGGTTAATACATTATAGAATCTTAATCAAAATTCAATTATTCATCATATTTCAATCCCATTTTTGCTCTCAACCCAACAGAGAGACAGCAGAGAGGGAAGCTCTAACTGTGAAGAGATTAGCAGAAGAGAAGGCACAAGCCCTCAAGGTCCTCAAAGAAGACAAAACACAAGAACGCATCAAGGCAGTGCTCAACGCCCAACAGGAAGAGCGCCGCATCGCTGCTGCTGAACTTGCCAAGGTCCGAGAGGCCCACGCCAAGGAGATCCAGGAGCTGCGGGAGGAGATCAAGAGATGGCAGGTGAAAGTGGATGAGACAAGGTCAGAGGTAGTGAGTGAGGAGGAAGAGAAGGAGAGATGGATCCAGAAGCATGCGGAGCTGAAGGAATCCTATCAGGTGTTCATCAACAAGACCAAGGGATTCAGGCCAGGACAGGCTGAGTTCTTACTGAAATAACACTTCAGGTCAGAACAAGACACTTGCCTTTATGAGAAAGAACCCTGAAAGTCGGTGGCAGAAAGAAGGCCACAATTGCCAAGAGTTAGCCTATCCTTCAGTCCTGGGCTGTCAGATGACAAGGGGTGTGAGTTCTTTTTCACTACTTGCTCAAGGAAAACCTTCAGTTAATATGAAGTAGCACTTGAATAAGTATGATCAGTGGATCAGAAATGATATGTGCAAATATCATCCTTGACAGACTGCTCCAAAAAAATTATTTGTATTTGTCAATGTCAAGACTCTATATCTACCTGGAGTAGGACCAACATATTTGTTACCAATGTTTGATATGAATGTATTGTACTGTGATGTCTATTCAAAATCAAGATACTAATCTTACTTTAAACTCTGGTCTAAAGTTGTACTTTAACTATGGATAGCCAATTGTGACATACATGTAAATCTCTACTTGAACTTGAACATAAAAAGTTTGATTTATCAGCTCATCTGACACAAATCATTCAAAACTCTCTGGGAATAATAGCTGAATTTTTTTTCTTTGCCATTTTAGCAAGGTGGAAGAGCATAATGAACATAGGAAACATACAATGTTCAAATTTTTGGACATATTTGGTTTCCCATAAGTTCAGGGTTCAGCACAGAGTTCGACTTCGGCCTTGGGTAATCCTGACTTCAGAATACGAGCCAATGAGTCTGAGGTCTGCATAGTTTATTAGGTCTAAGGGATAACTTTGATTCTGATTATGACAATAGGCCTACTGAAGGATTCCTGGAAAGATGCAACATGTTGTGATGTCATAGACTTAATAGAATTAATTGCAGCATCCGGGAACTGATCATCATTAGGTATCCATGCTTGCAAATGTCAAGCACAAGACCACAGCTCAAAGCTCTTTAGAACAAAAATTAACAAGACCAAAGATCAAAATTCTTTAGAACAAAAATTAACACAACCACAAATTAAATCTTTAGAACAAAAATTAACAAGACCACAGATCAAAAGTCTTGAGAACAAAAAATAATATGACCACAGATCTAAGCACTTGAGAACAAAAATTAAAAACACATGAGAATGAAAATGATAGAGACTATAGATCAAATCTCTTTGCAACAAAAATTCTTAAGACCACAGATCAAATCACTTTAGAACAAGAATCACAAGACCAAAGATCAAAGTACTTAAGAACTAAAATCACAAGGCCACTGGCCACATATCAAAGTTCACTTGTCCCTTGAACGGGGAGTATAGATTTAGAATCCAGGGTCCCATCTTACAGAGAATTACGATTAATCCAATCAACCATAACTATGAATGATCAGCAACGGCAACATCTAAAACGTATATTTGTTCAAAATGTTTTCTAGTTATGATGTATATTCATACATTCATCGCTCTCTTGAAGATTCAGTGTGATTCTCTTCACTATTAGTCTATTGTGTAAATCTCCTGTAGAGAAAAAAATTATTGTATACCGGTAGATGGATATCCATACAGTTGAGATTGATTGGATCAATCGTAACTCTTTTTAAGATGGGGCCCAGATATGCTTTTACTGTTAGCTTTGATTCTGTGACCTGGAGAAGCCTTTGGTCTCATTAATTGTTGCCTTGCAAACCTTTTGATGGCAATACTTTTCAGAAGCTCATAAAAATTATGCTGCTCAACTTTGGCAAAAGGAAGCAAGTGACACATCAGTATTGTTGTTTCTAAAACACCCTTTGTATGTTGCACGTTTGGGCAAAATTTGGGGAAGAAAATCAAGAAATGATCATTCTATGGAAAGATATTGAAGAAAAATATGCTGTTACTGGTAAATTACATTGATGCCTAAGTAAATGACGAACACACATTGCTCATTTACAACAAATGATACTTTTGTAACTTGCTTCCTTTTGCCAAAGTACAGCAGCATGGGGACCTTATTTGAGGCTTTGGTACAGGGTACTATTTGTATTGCAATCCAGTATTTTAAAATCAGTAGGAATGACACCAAATACTTTACAAGATTTTTCTTTTGTTTAACTACTGTGGGAAGTACCAGGGGTAAATTTTTATTGTTGATGTATTGGACATTGTATGCACAAAGTAATTTAGGATTTTCTACTTACCGGTAAACCAAATCTGCTTTGCAGTATTATGGGGTATTAATATTGTCTGTTACCTGAGCAACACTTTTTTTTAAATGTGTTTTTCGTCTGACCATTTTGCTCTCCCTGAAGCGTGAAAATGATGCAATTTAGTTGTCATGCGTATACAACACCGGACAAATGTATGGTTTAGCGGAAATTCAGTATACATGTAGGAATTACATAATTTACAAAAGTTATGATATTAACAGTTGTTGTCCTTGGAAATACACACAACATGAATTGTATAGACAGCTTCATGTAACAAGTTTCTTCTAAAATTATGAACAATGACATAATTGTGTTGATCTAGCAAAAGTATGAGAGTTTCTGCTGGATTTTTCTGCAGTTTTATGGTACATGTTTGATTTTTTTTTTTAGCTTGCTAGAAAATATTCATCCAATCTCTGAAAATTCTTTATTTCTTTCGAAAAAGTAGGATACAAAGAACATAATTTATATAGCATTGTATATAGTGAGAAATGCATAATGAGCCATCATTATGCACAGTATTGTTTTGATCATTGAATTCACTACTCTGAACTTCAGAATTAGGCCAATAAAGAACAATCTATTTTAGGATGCTACTGCATGTAGCTGCTAAAAATGTAACTGGAAATTCTGTTCAAAATAATACCAGATATAAAAGGATCAAAAGCCTTTCTGGGGGGGGGGACAGGTAAAAGATTCGCTTTTAACATGTGTCATGTCAGACAAGTGTCTATCATATAATACATATATATGAAGTACCGAGTGTGAAATGTTTTGGGGACAAAACTTGTAATAACATAAATTACCTGTTCTTATTTTCATAAATGTATTAATTCATGAATGGTATGGGAATAGTTTTGAGAATATTGGCGTTCTCTTTGATGTGATACCTCTTGCCGGGTGAGTCAAAGTCATCTGTTTTGTTTTTGTTTTCATTTAATTGACATTTGCTCATTATTCTGTCTTCAATTCGATTATTCAGGAGGTGTGTTGAACTGTTAATTCTAATATTCTGTTTGCACTGTGAACTTGTTTGATTTTTGTGTGCCTTATAATCATACATCATTCCCCAAGTGAAGGTGCAATTGCATCACTATCATCATTGTTAGTATCATTGACAAAATAGCATTTGTTATTCTCATTGCTTCGTATTTTTAATTTTATAACTCATAAAAAAATTCCCGTACTAAGTTTATGAGTAATAGTTTACAAAAGAAATTAAGCTGCATTTATTCATGGATGAACAATTTTGTACAAATTTGTCAGTATTATGGACTATATATAATGTATTTTGATTTTGTATTTTTGAATATTTTTCACCTCATGCGCTTATACATGCATACCTATACTGATTTGTATTTATTTTGTTTTTTAAATAAAATAAAATATCACATCATGTGAATACATTGATTACTCAGTCATTTTTGTGAAATGCCGAGGTGAGATAGGAAACCAGAGTAATTGAAACAGAAGCAAGAATCAAGAAAATCTTTGCAATTGATTGCAAATTCAGTTCAAAATTTACCTATAAATCAATTTTAACTATTAAAAGCAAATCAATTAATAGTATTACACATCGATTTTAGAAGCAAACCAGTGATCGATTCCAAAGTTGGAATTCGTTGCCGCAAGATTCATGATTACTCTTTGGACCTAAATTGAGTTGCAATCAGTTGCAAGTTTCTTACAATGTCCCAGTGGGTGATTTTAAGTCCGATGTTGACCTTGGTGTTAGTGTTGGTGTTGGAATTTGGATTACTTCCCCTAGCTCCAAAACTTATTCAGAGTTTGTAAAACTGATCCAGATCACATTATTGACATCACAACAAAATAGTGACTTTTCGGGACCACCTTCAATTTATGTTCGATGTTATAAGCGTGTAAAAATTGACCTAACACCAACACCAAAAGGTCAACTCTGAACTTGAAATGCTCCATTGGAGTGATACATGGGTAGTCACTAGTGAAAGAGACAGACAAGAGTGACAAACAGGGAGGGGGGGAGAAAGACAAAAGAGGGGGAGGGGTGGGGTACCTGAGAGGTGGGTAGATAGAGACAGTACAGAGGTACAGATTTTCCAAAAGGAGGGGGGCACATTTGCCCTATGAAAATTTGACAAGCAAGCAAAAAAAAAAAAATGCTTTCAAAGGGGGGGGGGCACACTTGGGTAAAAATGGCATATTCACATAAAAAATTTTGATTACGACTCTCAAAAGTGGGGGCACGAGCTGGATGTGCCCCCCCCCCTGGATCTGCCAGTGAGTGGGAGGGAGGAAGAGAGAGAGGGAGGTGGGGGCAAGAGAAGCTGAGAAAGGAGGGGAGGGGGGGGGTGAAGAGAGAAACAGGTTTGAGTTGGTATGAGGGCAGAAAAAAAAAATATATATGTATGTTATATGTAGGCCTTAACAAGTTGAGAGTAACAGGTACTTTGGTGGTCAAGATGGTTTAGCACCGAAAGTTACCCAAAGCTTTTCACTCGTATGGATTACCACTTTTTATAAATGTGCAGACAAGAAATCTTTGATATAGAGAATTTTTTTTATTACATTTCATGTTTTATTAACAAATTATTGTATCAAATATTACAAATTTCATCACTATAAATCAATTTAGGACACTATTTGAGATCACATCTACATAATTTATAAAAAGTATCACAAAGATCACACTCTTACAGGAATGATAAACTTTCCAATATCTATTCTCTTATAGGTGAAATTGATATATCTAGAAATTTTGTTTACAGCAAATAATCATTTATCATTGTAAAACTAATAACACTTTTTTAAAAAAATCAATTCCAGGATATGTATTTGATTAAAGTTAAGCCTTTAAGGACAAGCATGATAGATTACATTACATGGTGATCTTCAGGGGCCACAGAACAGGTTTGAAGGGGGGGGCTGACCATGCACAAAATCACAATTAGATTGCATGCCCCCCTTTTTTGTACATGATTTTGGGAAAAAGTGAGGGGGGGGCTTTAGCCTTTTGCCCTCAGCCCCACCCCTGATCTTGTACTATCTGCAACATAAGATATGATTAAAAAAATATTCAAGCATATACAGTGATAATCAAGTTCTACTCAGATTCACATAAAAATTATTTGAAAAAGTTCAATGTGTTAGTTGGATAAATAAAACCACAAGATTTTTGCTCCTATAATATATGGTGTACAGTTGTTAATATTTGCACAATCAAGTTGAAGATCTATAGAAGTAGACAGATTCAATAAAAAATTGACAGATTAGTTTTGATTCCGATTTTTATTATGTGCTTGCTATAATTATCTGGCTGTAAAAATGAGCTAGAGTTTCCTTTATCTATGTACCATGGTCCCTATATCTCTTCAGTGTATTTTTATTGTAGAAATGAAGACTAAAATAGTAACCATTAGACCTAGCTAAAAATACTAGTGTTATTATTCGTAACAAGATTTTACGGTAAATGCCCTTTTTTCATGAACTGTTATTTTGGTGAACCACATGCAAATTATTTCAAATATCATTTAGATCTTAAAATTATCCAAGAACAATTAAAGGAAAATGAAAAAAATATCAATAATCAAATTGTAGCTTCTATTTATAGTACATAGTACATATTCACTTTGTTGGACGGATGAAAGATCACTCTTTTTTGAGAAGTAATTTTTTATATATACATTCATTATTCCTCATAGAAATACATTGATTAGTACTGATTTTCAGGAAAGACGTTAATAACTAGAATTGCAGCTCTATTAATTATCAAATAATCAAGACATTAACTACACAGTCCGTCCTACAAAAAAGGAAACCCGTTTTCAGAGGTAGATTTCACAATTATGTTTTTACTATACATTTGACATGACGAAAAACTTCCATTTGAGAACACTATACCCCAGTTCCCCTTCTCAGCAATTCTCTTCTCCAGCCGTAACTGCCTCAAGAAAGCAATTTAAGTATCAAAACACCTGTTTCTTGACGTTGGTCCGAAGATAAAACAACAGCCGGGCATATACAGTCACAGCAGGGGGCCACACACGATGGGATGCATGCGCAGCGCTGAGTGCGGTCCCTGTAAGCATGCCGTCATTTTTATTCGCTTACTTTCCTTATTCCGAGGTCGATTTTATTCGTTCGAAATTGAAAATGGACTAACATTGGGTTACTGGATACATTATGCCTTTGAAAACGTGATTAAATATGGAATACAATAATTTCATTCCGAAGGTCCTACTACAGGCAGAGAAGTCTCACGTAATAGCACAGCTGTTGTTTATCTTTTCGTCCTTTGCTCAACGCTCATATACTGGCCTTCGGGGGTGAAATTGAGACAGCGGGGATTACCCCTGGATTACTTGGCCAAGTGCGGTTGATAAGGGCTTGGAAATGATTTTTAGGAGATCCAAATGGAAAATGGGGTACAACACCGCAGTTCGCAATCCGAACTGAGATCCAAATGGAAAATGGGGTACAACACCGCAGTTCGCAATCCGAACTGCGGTATTGTTTCAAAGGGAAGTTTGACGTAATGATACTCATGGTAAGAGTGGAATCTCATCTCTAATTTGAAACAGCTTAGCACATCATTCACGCATGGAAGATTACAAACAATACTGAGGTATATCAGAAAAGATTTGCGCAAAAACTCACATGTAAATCTGAATCAGTGAGGATCAGTTAGGGAATCTTAACAACAATACAAAATTAATGCTAATGAGCCAATCGTCACATAAGCACGTTCGTTGTATCACAAACCAATCTTGTCCAATTTTTCTGTGCTACCTGGTTTTGAAATGAAAATTTCAAACTCATTTTGCACATTAATGCGTGAAGTGTTCGTCACATATTAGGTATCAAAATAAAGAGGAATAATCAAATTATATGATTATGTAAATTAGATATCATAATTCATAAAAGAAGAGAAAAAGACATTGGAATCCCGGTTTCCTTTTTTCTCAGATGCACTGTATATCATATAAACTCATACTGACATATTACATAATCAACATTGCCAGTGACAGAGACAATTGTATACAAAATAAAAGATTCTGTATAAAAACTAAAATCTTTGTTTGTTGTACATGTATAACAGTGAGAGCATGAAATTAAATTTTTCATGATAAATGATGCTCCATTATGACGTGAGATGTATCGTAAAACAGCTATCCTTCTTGTTTGTGCATTGTGCTATGAATGAAAACAAAGATTGGCTCTGATCTTTCTATCTCATGCAAAGAAATGGGAATGTATGAAATAGTCTCTTAAGGTTCTGAATGTTTTCTGTTTTGTTTCATGAAATCAAATTTTCTGTAGTTATGCATGGATTACTTAAATCTTCCAAAAACTGCAAATGAATGATGGAAGTTGAACTTCACAAGGGCGTGTAAATCCATGCTTTGCATAGTTATTATATAGAACTCCTGACACCCAATGGGAAAAAAAAACTTACGCGACTGAGTTGAGCAAGGGACTATTGTAGAAAATTTCTAGATAAATGTACCATAGCTGTAACACACCGTTGAAGGAAATGTAGGTAAGAAAGAAATAATCTGATGAATCTGCAATAATAACATTCATCCAGTTTCAGGCAAATTAAAAATTAACAGGTGGAATGCCTCTGGCCGTCTCACCTGCATCACGCGGTTCAATATAGCAGCAGTGCTGACTTTGAATACTACTCTAACTCGCACAAGATGTTCAGCGATACATGGTTACTCTTATGTCCACTTTTTATGAACTAGACCAATAAACTTACAGAGATATGATGGTTATTCAACAAAAAACCCCAACATGGCCAAAGTTCATTGACCTTACATGACCTGTGACCTTGATCATGTGACCTGAAACTCGCACAGGATGTTCAGTGATACTTGATTACTCTTATGTACAAGTTTCATGAATCAGATCCATAAACTTTCAAAGTTATGATGGTAATTCAACAGATACACCCAGTTCGGCCAAAGTTCATTGACCTTTGACCTTGGTCATGTGACCTGAAACGCGCACAGGATGTTCAGAGATACTTGATTACTATAATGTCCAAGTTTAATGAACTAGACCAATAAACTTTCAAAGTTATGATGGTAATTCAACAGATACCCCCAATTCGGCCAAAGTTCATTGACCCTAAATGACCTTTGACCTTAATCATGAGACCTGAAACTTGCACAAAATGTTCAGTGATGCTTGATTACTATTATGTCCAAGTTTCATGAATCAGATCCATAAACTTTCAAAGTTATGATGGGAATTCAACAGATATCTGCAATTCGGCCAAAGTTTATTGACCCTAAATGACCTTTGACCTTGGTCATGTGACGTGAAATTCGTGCAGGATGTTCAGCGATACTTGATTAACCTTATGTCCAAGTTTCATGAACTAGGTCCATATATTTTCTAAGTTATGATGACATTTCAAAAACTTAACCTCAGGTTAAGATTTTGATGTTGATCCCTCCAACATGGTCTAAGTTCATTGACCCTAAATGACCTTTGACCTTGGTCATGTGACATGAAACTCTAATAGGATGTTCAGTAATACTTGATTAACCTTATGGCCAAGTTTTATTAACTAGGTCCATATACTTTCTAAGTTATGACGTCATTTCAAAAACTTAACCTCAGGTTAAGATTTGATGTTGACGCCGCCGCCGCCGTCGGAAAAGCGGCGCCTATAGTCTCACTCTGCTTCGCAGGTGAGACAAAAATGGGAGAAAAAAAGAACTGTGCTATTCAGGTATTTTGTTAAACACATACCTGCTAAACGACATTGTCATGATGTGAACTGCTCAAAATTGAATGAAGAGTATTGAAAATATTCATCCAGCTATTCAGTCAAAGATGTATTTGTTATTGGATTATGCCTCTAATCTGAAGAAGATTTCCCTGGTTTACTTGAAGAGTGGATTTGGTGATGGACATCCGCTGACTGTATGCTGAGTGAAGTCCATACCTTTTGGGACAAAGTAGAAGGAAATAAAAAGGAGCAAAGTTATTATGGTCAGCAGTGTACATGGTGTTAATTTAGTAACAAGATTATGTTATCGCTTTACCAGGTTAAACTAGTTGGGACTCGTGCTTCCTCAAGCAGGTGAAGGCTCAGGAAAGCATTTCATCAAAATTTTTCATGCGAAAAGTTACAGTCAGATCTGACAACTTTCCTTGGTTTTGATTGGCTGAGAAGCAGTCCCTATGGAAACTATCAGATAAAATATCCAACAAGCGCTTTCCTGACATGTTTGCCAGGTATGTACATTGTAGCCTACAATTACAATACTAGTAGTATTAACATGTCCGGTTCAGATATTTCAGAGACAGAAACGTTTGAACCTCATCCTTCATACATAAACACAAAACATCAAGATAATAACTATATCTAGATTTAACAAAAATTGTTTTTTAATAGTGCATGACAGCAATTTGGGCAATTGGGATAGGTTGCAAGCTGAATTAGATTTGATCAAACCTGACGATTATGATGGATGTCTCCTTCTAGGTGACTTCAATGTTGATATGTCGCCAAATGTTCATTCTTCAAATCGGATTCACTTGTCATCAATGATGAATGAGCTTGATCTGATTCAGATGGTATCATCTCCAACTAGATTGTCGAATGGATCTTCCACTGAGGGATCAATCATCGATCTTGTCTTTACCAACCGTCAATACGCTCTTCTGGATGTTAATACCATGGCTAATCCTGTGGAGTCTGACCACCTAGCAGTAAGTGTTCGCCTGCGATCACCGAAGCCTGCTCCGACGCCTTCAGTTCTCCGATCGTTTCTTCATTTGAAACAGGCAGACTTTGGTCATCTTCGGCATACTCTACATCTATTACCATGGAATTCTCTATTGGATCCGGCTGACATTGAGGAAAGCTACGAACTATTTCTTGACCTGTTTCATGCTGCCGTCAATGATGCTATCCCACGTACCTTGAAGAAGAAGTCTAAATGTTCACCTTGGATCTCAACAGAACTAAAGAAACTTGTCTTGCTGAAACATTCTTTGTTTAGAAACGCTAGACAGTCTAAAAGACCTGACGATTGGACTGCTTACAAAGCTCTTAGAAATAAGGTAAAGAAAGAAACTAGGAAATCTTACTGGACTTATGTGAACTCTCTCTTTACTTGTAAAGATAACAGGCGTAAATTCTGGTCATTTATACGTAATAAAAAGCATGCTGTACCACCTCCTAAATTCAAGTTAAATGATATTAACATGTGTAAACCTTGTGACATTGCTAATGCTTTCAGCACTTATTTTTCCTCCG
Source organism: Lytechinus variegatus (assembly GCF_018143015.1). Lineage (NCBI taxonomy): Eukaryota > Metazoa > Echinodermata > Echinoidea > Temnopleuroida > Toxopneustidae > Lytechinus > Lytechinus variegatus. Next base: position 29,657,214 of record NC_054751.1, read on the forward strand.
TTTTTGGTCCTTCTTTACCTCTTCCTAAGGCTCCTTCTTTATGTACTTTGCCTATCCCTTCTCTCTCTGACCTGTCCGTCTCCACCTCTGATATTCATTCTGCTCTTCTTCGCCTATCCAAGAACAAACCACCGGGACCTGACGGCTTGTTACCCAGTGTACTCAGTAACATTGCCCTAGAAATTTCACATCCTCTATCTAATTTGTTTAATGCTTCTCTCCACAGTGGAACTGTGCCTTCTTCTTGGAAACGAGCCCTTATTACCCCTGTTTTTAAGAAAGGTGAAACATCCGACATTACTAATTACCGGCCTGTTGCCCTAACATCTGTGTTGTGCAGAGTGCTTGAGAAGATGATCGTGAAGGCTATTGATAACCATGTCGAATCGTTTGGTCTCCTTAATAGAAACCAGCATGGTTTTACGAGAGGGAAGAGTTGTGTTACTCAGCTGGTGAATGTGCTCCATAGATGGGCGACTGTCTTGGATAAGAGATCCCCACCACGAATCGACGCAGTTTTTCTAGACATGTCGAAAGCTTTCGACAAAATGCCTCACAATGCTCTTCTTGCCAAGCTATCCTCTCAATTCAACATTCAGGGTAACCTGTGGAGATGGATTTGTTCTTTCCTTTCTAACCGCTATCAGTCTGTTCTCTTTCAGGGTTCAACCTCTCCTTGGATTCATGTTCCTTCCGGAATTCCGCAAGGGAGTGTTCTGGGACCCAAGCTATTCAATCTCTTCATTAACGACATCTCCATCTCCCTTTCTTCTGAAGCTGTTCTCTTTGCAGATGATCTTCTCTTATTCCGTGTTATTTCTTCTGATGCTGACGAAACCATAGTCCAAAATGACTTAGATAGCTTGATACAGTGGACTGCCAGCAATGGTATGTCCTTTAATGCACACAAGACTAAAGTTATGCATGTGACAAGGAAGAAAAGAATTCAAACTCCTCATTACTATTTAGGAAACGCATGCATATCATCAGTATCTTCATTCTTGTACTTGGGTATTACAATTAGTTCAGACCTATCATGGAACCCACACATTGATTCAATTGTCTCTAGGTCGAACCGTCTGCTTGGTTTTATCCGAGTTGTTGCACGTGGTGCCTCTACCAATGCCATATTTGCATTATATAAAGCTCTCATCTTGCCAATCCTCGAATATGGCATTCCTGCCTGGCACCCGACGACCTTAACTCAATCTAGGAAAATTGAAAAGATTCAGCGTGCGGCAACCCGCTTAGCTCTCAAGCAGAGGCGAGGCGAAATGCCGTATGATGAAAGACTTCTGGCACTTAACTGGTCATCACTCACATCTCGTAGGGACTACTTGTTATGCTCATTTGCATACAAGTGCCTGTCGGGTTTATGTGACTGTGAATCTCTTCTTGAAAACATACTCATTAACCCCCGTCATATGGAAGTTCTTTCCTTTCGACATCTTTCTTCTAGGACACAATCCCTCTTCTGCACCCCCTCCAGAAGACTACCTCGACTGTGGGACACACTACCCAACGACATCAAGGATGTTGCTGTTCTTTCTCCTTCTACTTTCCTCAGTTCTGTAAAGCAAGCAATTCTATTTCCTGATTAAGACCTTTATGCTTTTCTACTTTTCCTGCTTAATACAATGATTCTGGTTCTGCCTTGGAGACATTTTCTTTTCATTATCTCTGCCTCTCTCTCTCTCTCTTCTCCTTTTTACTTTGTATAAATTATATCTTTCTCTCCTATCAAAATTATGCAATTTTACATTATGCACTTAATGCATGCTTTTCTCTAGATTTTATCTCTTATTTTATCTTGTAAATTATCTTAATTATTTTAAGGCTAGTACAGTGATATTCTTATCCTTTCTCTTTATCTCCTCGATTCGTTAATCCAATGCTTTCTTATCCCAATTTCCTATCCTGATAAGTTTTATCATGTTATCATGTTTTTTCACTGTACATGTATCGTTATGATAAATCAAGTGATTATATCCTGAAAAAGTTTTCGATATTAATTACATTTTACTTTGGACTTTTACCCCCCTTATTTTTTCAGATCTCCAGTTACACCAGATCTGATAATCATATATATTTGAATTTCCAATTGCAAGTTTATTTAAAAATACCCCTTTCATTACTGTTCAGCACCGAGGTGTTATTTTTTACTATGTTATATTTTTCCAATTTTGCAGTGGTATTTTTTTTTATGCATCTCAATACTATCTAATTAATTATTTTGGCACCCTTTTCAGTATTCCCTTTTTAAACGTGCAATATTTTGTGTAATAGTATTTATATATTTTTATTTATGTCTTGGGAGCGGCATGTGTGGGGGCTCATGCCTTCGGGCAACAGTGATGAATTTCGCTTTTGTGCCCCCTGACCCACATGCCGTTCCCGCATTCTTTGCATGTTAATGTACTGTAAATTTTCTAATGTAATGTGTATGTACTTTTTTATATTGGTCAAATAAATAATAATAATAAATAATAATAAATGAATGACCGTAGGGCATATCCAGAATAGATGAGGGGGGGGGGGGAGGTGGGTGCAGATGTACATAGCCCTTCTGCAAAGCAATTAAAAAAAAGAAACAAGTTACAGGTTACAAAATGTTACAAGAAGCAAAACAGAAAAATAGATCTAGGGGCTGAGGACCTCCCCCAACCTGAGATGAGAAACTATCACACACACAAAAAAAAGGTATGTATTTGATGAAATAATGAAACAAGTGCTTACCAAGGTTCTTGGTCAGTCCGATCAGGTTCTTATAATTCTGCCCAGCATCACAGAAAGCCCCTGCTATCTGAGAGATGGAGAAGGCTTTCACAAGGCAGAACGAGTCCATCGTAGAAAAGGCAAAGTTTAAAGTATCGTTGTAATGATGCTCTCTGGTGCGATGCCACCCCTACGAGAGAACGGAAAGAGGATGAGATGGTATTATAAAGTAAACAAATCTGACACAGAGAATGGAATTTGAAATTATTTGTCACTCAGTTTTAAGAATAAGAAGGATGAAAAACAGGAAAATTAAATTGGATAGCATTTTTGAAATAACGGAAGATGCAGTAACCTTGTTAATTTCAGAAATTAAAGTGAGAAACAAAAGATTCCGTGTAATTTGAAGCAATTTTGCAATTGATTTCTGATCTGTTTCTCAAACAGGTACAAGTCTGGTTTTCTTCAAAAGAGAGCAATGCATTTAAACAAATACAGTACCTGTAGAATGAAATCAGCCTTGACCTTGTACTTCCTGAGGTCATCTGAACCAATGAAAGTGTAGCGGCCATCATCACCACCTAAAAAAACAAAGAAAAAATGTCAATCAAGAATCAGAATATAGCCAATTTGGAGATTAAAGGGGAATCCAGCCTTGGCCATAAAATGTTGTGTTGGGATGGAGAAAAATAGATTAAACAGAATGGTAAAAGTTTGAAAGAAATCAAACAAGCATTAATAAAGTTAGAGCTGTTTTAAAATTGAGATCACTAATACTGTATAGATTTCAAATTGGCAACTGGGTAAGTAAATTATGACAAGGGGTAAGGACAACTTTCCCATAGGCCTTGAACTTTATTATCAGGGATTTGTGGTTTTCTCCTAAGTACCCATTCCCCTGGGGCAGTAATCTAAATATAACCCAGGTAGTATATTGTTTTATATCTTCATGACAGAAAAATACAATTTGAAATAAAACTTTTAGGAACAATTACATTTTATCAATAATATGTATTGGAGTACATGGAAGAGTAGTCCTTGCCTGACATCACGATGACATCCCATATACGGCAAATTCAAAGTCTCCACGGGTATAGTGATTACCAATATTTACAACTTTTAAAAATTCATAACTTTCTTGTTGCTTGTCCAATATTGTTCAAACTTTTACCTATCAACTTGCCTGATTTTTCTTTTCCTTATATTGGGTTGGATTCCCCTGTTAACAGATTGGCTTTAGGCTGAGCTTACATAAGCAAAACAAGAGTGATCTTGCTGATGTGGTTTACGGTACACCATGTGGAATGTTATAGAAGCAGTGGATAGAAGAAGAGAAGGAAGTGGATAGGTGAGAAAGTGGAGATTTGAGAATAGAGTATTCTTTCTTGAGAATAGTCCTGAAAAGGACTGTAAACCAGAAGGAATGTTGAGTGAGAACAGCTTGAGTAGTAGAGCTGATGAGGAGATGCTGGCTTGCGTCGGCGAGTAGAGATGATGAGTAGTAGAGAGACTCGACGTTTCGGACAGGTTGACTGTCCGTCTTCAGGAGCTGTTCTTGTACTCAAGCTGTTCTCACTCAACATTCCTTCTGGTTTACAGTCCTTTTCAGGACTATTCTCAAGAAAGAATACTCTATTCTCAAATCTCCACTTTCTCGCCTATCCACTTCCTTCTCTTCTTCTATCCACTGCTTCTATAACACTCCACATGGTGTACCGTAAACCACATCAGCACTAGGCGGTTTCAAACCGCCTCGATCACAAGAATCCCCGTTAAATTACGAGAACTTTTTAAGGCTAAAAAATACCCGTTAATTATTCCTGCATTCACACCGCCCCGAAACACATCCTTCGGGATAAGTTCCCGAAGTTACGAGCATGCGCAGTGTGGTCTGATAAGCAGGCAAGGCGGGAGATTCAAAATCACTTGCCCAGCAGCCACCCACGCCGTCGCGCCCAACGACACGCTGGGATAAAAGTTCCCGTAATTTGCTTTCACATCGCCTAAATACCTGCGACCTTGGAAAAATCCCCACGAAAGTTCTCGTAATTTCGCCAAGTACCTACTATTTAGCGGGTATTTTCTTTCGGGGAAATTACGCGTAGTTTGCTTTCACATTACCAAAATACCTGGTATTTTCTGATCGGGGTAAATTTCCCGATCAGAGAATACCTGGAACTGGCGAACTTCGAGGCGGTCTGAAACCACCTCAGCAATGGTACATGCCACCATGCAAACCTTCAAACAACATCTGAAGAGTGATCTTTGTATCACCCTACAAGGAAAGTTGATAAAAAAGCAGAAGAGTTTAAACTACTGGTTGGTATTAAGCATACAGCATTGTACTAAAATACTCAGCTTAAGTCTAAAGAATATAGCACCATGAAACCTTACCTCTTTTCAGTCCATCAACATATGCATCAAACACCTTTTCACTCGGTGCAGCTGTAAAAAGAACAAACAGATCAGATAAAAAGTTACCATCTTACAACCTGAAAAAAAATGGCCACAAAATTGGGGTCACAAGAACTAACATGATCACATTAAATAAATATAAAGGTGAGTATCAATTTTTGTAATTTCATTTGTCAGAGAGTTTTGGAATATAAATGTATAATAGTTGGTTATGCTGTTTCAAATGACAATATATATATTTTGAGAATTGCCACCCTTTCTCTCTGTCTGCATATGCATGTGTATATGTGTCTCTCCACCCCCCCCCCTCATAATACATAGATTGCAATTAAAGACATCCTTTAGTGCTAAACAGAGATTTTGCTTTTTAAATTGAAAACAAGATACTTACTGAAAACAAGCTCCAGTGTACAGCATGCATTTCCTGAAGAAATATAATAAAGTATCACAACCAATGATTTCGTTAAAAAAATCATAAATAACGAGAATAATGTGTTTCTTCTAATCATTATTTAGTTGTGTACTAGAATAAGATTTGGTACAGGTGACACATGAATCATAATAGTAAATATGGCATTCATAATGAACAACGGATCTAGAAGCTATTCTGAAGTGTGTTATACAATTGGAAAGCTCCAAAACAGGATTATATCCTTAAGAAATACTGAAATGAAATTTAGAATTAAAGATACTTTCAATCATTTTCCTTTTAGTGAGAATCGTAATCCAACTTAATTTCCATGTAAAATTGCAAACACATTAACTTAAATTTGTTTTTATTTCATATTATTAAACAATTTTAGAACAAACACTTGCCCTGACAAACACAATCATACAATGTGATTAAAACTGGAATAGTGATTTACACATATTTTGTTACATTTAATTATCATATATTTATTCATTTATCTATTTCTTTCTTTCTTATTTATCTATTTATTTATTCACTACTTTTACCTCCTTTTCTCTCTCTCTTGTCTCATACAGATATGAACTTTCACTTTGCAATCTTAGATTCTATTAAAAATTGCAATAAATTTCCATTCTCAGATTCATTCATTCCTTCCTTCATTCATTTTTTTAATTAATTAATTTATTATTTATCATTATTCTATAGCTTAAGGGGGGAGGGGGCAACATGCTTGGTTACCTAAAAACATAAATAGCAGAGGCTTAAAACCCTTGGCTTACCACATGTTCCACAGTCTGGTCTGTCGCAATCTGGAGGTTGGCAGGAAAGGACCAAGCCAAATCCACAAACCAAAGTAACAAACAGGAATCTCTTTGATAACACCATCTTCAATCTTAGACTCAATTCCAAAATTGCAAATTGAAAGTTCAAATCTGTATAAGACAAGAGTGAGAAAAAAAAATGAGCTAACAGTAGTGCTGTAAAATGAGAAAATAAACTATGCTTGGAAATTAGAAAAAAAATCCCAAACAAGGCTATCATGAATCTAATGGATTTTTTATATCAAAGAAAAAGGTTAAGGCTGTTTAGCCTTTGTTCTGCAGCTAGAACCTATACTATTTATTTAGAATCAACATATCATGCAATACAATAATGCAAATTTCCATATCTTGCTGTGATCATTGAACTGAGGTGTGACATGCAACCCTCCAATGTAATTCTCACTACTTCAATCCAGATTACTCATTTTGCAAACAATCTTAAATAAATGAATGTCTGACTGCTGTTGCATCATTGACTTTTGTACAGTATGTGTTACAATCATTTTAATTTCAGAATCAGAATTTTAGATCAAATTAAATCATCTCTCTCTCACAAAAAAAAATCATGAGCACTGAAGTACTGTGAGCCAATTATCACAGAAAGGTGTGAAATTATGCATTATTGCACTTATGATTCAGTAAAAATTAAAACTGAAAGAATAATACCAATTAAAATTGAGTAAACCTGGACAAACAAAAGTTATGAGCATTCGAATGTTGAGAAAATTGATACTAATGTAGATTCTCCCATTGACAATTACAGCAATGAGAACAAGATCTGTCATGTACATGTCACACTACAACTTTCCCCATTGAAACTTGAAAGTATATACCCCACATCAAAACACTTCTTTTTGTTTATCATAATGACAGGGTAAACCATTCATCCATTAATGTTATAAAACCTTTCTCACCCTGCGAGTAAAAAAGAAAAAAGTTTCAGTGGAATAACATGTGTGACATCACAGGGACACAGATTTTGGTAATGCCAATGAATATGGGAGGAATCATGACATCAAAATTCAAAGTAATCAAACAAATTATAGCTAACTTTTTAATCTAAGTTCATTCAATCCTCCTCTAATTTTCTTTGATAGGCTTCTTTGGGCGTTTCATTCATTCTCCTTCCATACAAGTCCACCAGGGGCCAGTTTCTCAACACATGGACAAGTTAGTCATATCTTTATCCACCAACCACGGAGTTAGTTCCAATCTTACTAAACCTGTTTCTCGAAAGGCTTCCTAACTAGAATACCTTGATATCGATGCTATCGGTAAAAAGAGCAGATGAGATGTAGCCTTAGTCACAAAATATCATAATTTTCAAAAAGAAAAATTATGACAAAATTGCAAATATTGTGATGAATTGGGAAATAAATCTTTTCAAAATAATAGCACAGGTGAATTATGCATCATACATACCTAGACCATGAAGACTGGAGAATTAAATTGCAGAGAAATTAAATTATAATTCATTTCATGACTAAAAAATCACGTGTGGATGTTGAGATGGGTACTCCCGGGATATCCAATTTTAATAGTTTATAAAAGTAAACCATAACGGTTTTCTTTGTAAAATGATAACAATTATATGGTCTTTTACGATTCAAAATGTCATTTAAATATAGTTTGACAAAACATATTTAATCATTGATACCGAAAAATACGATATTTGACAAATTATATGCACAAATTAGAGATAGAATTTATCCAATTGCTAATAGGGGTCTGAAAACAACAAAAACGAGTTCAGTTATGGATGGCCTGACGTGTTAGAATCTTTGATTAAATCATTTTACTATTTCAAAAAGAATGGTTTTGTGGCATTTTACCAACAGTTTTTATAGTTTCTTTGTATTACAATTATCATTGAATGCATTATCCCACTTGTTTTGTGATGTAATTTCAACCTCTATGATTGATTACGTAAGATTATAATTTTAAAATTTCCACGCACTTTTGCTTGTCATAGTCTACCCACGTGATGCCACTACGTCATCAAGAAAGAAGTTATGACAGATTCGGAGGTGTCATAAATATTAAGTGAGTTTGTTATACCCGATCTTGGTAAAACAGGCTTCATGAAACGGTTAGCGGACAAGTAGCTCACTATCTCCGATTTAGTCAAGAAGTTAGACTTATGATGGTGTTGAGAAACGGGCCCCAGAGCCCAGGAGTCGACCGTGCAAAATGAGGGAGACACAGGACTGGGGTAGATTCTGGTCTCAATATTAATAAAACGTGGAAACAGAAATTATGCACTTACCACGATTATATGGATGAAGGTGACACACAAATCCTGACATCGAGGCACAGACTGGACCCTCGATAAAAAAAACAAATTATAGCCTCGGTCTCGATCGGCCATTTTGTTTTGAATTTTGAAAGAAGGAGAGGTATCGGCTATCACGACAGAACTTTTCGTTTTTTTTTAGATTGGCCAGTCTGTGCCTTGATGTCAAGATTTGTGTGTCACGATAGACCTTCATCCATATAATCGTGGTACGGTAAGTGCATACTTTCTGTTTCCACATTTTATTAAGATTACTATTGAGACCCCAATCTACCCTAGTTTCTCCCTTGTTTTGCACTGTCGACTCACTGGGTTAAATCTAACCATGGTCTACATGTAACTATCTCTAACATTCACTTCAGCAATCTCAGTCTGCTACGATCAGACACTCACACTCAACACCCTATCGTTCAGTTCACACATACTAAAGACCGGTATATTGTAAAGAGACACAGTGACTGTGACTGACACTGGCAGACAGAGCTAAAATAATAGTATACCTCTAGTCTTGAGGACTCCATGATGTCTTTTTTAAATACTTTGACATAGATCTATACTTATTCATTATTGGAGTCCTGAACCACCCTTCATATATGTATAAGAGACACATGTAAACAAAGATGGATTTCCCTAAGAAATCCATCTTTTAATATAAAAATCATGTAAATTGTTGTGATTTTATTAATCTCTACACCTTCCTACACCTAATGCATAGGAAGGTTAACAATGGTCAATTAAAATTACTAGCAGCAATTACCCGTGGCAGCACAGGGGGTAGGAGTCATTTTTCTTTATCAAAGTGTGTGTGGGGGGGGGGGGCCGGGAGGGGGAGGGGGTGACATTCTTGTATGTACAGCTAGACTGCCTATTCACACTGAAAGCCAAGCAGTTTATTGATGAAATATATTTAGACAACTGATTCATAGCAGATTTCTCTTTCAATATAGATAGGAGGTTCAATTAAGTTAAGCATCTTGGGTTGAATTGGAGGAAGAACTTCAATAATCATAACAGAGTGAAATCCAAATCTAACTATAAAATGGAAAAATGTATTAGAACACGGTGTATTCAGTAAGCAGTCAAGAGGCAATTATTGTGATATAGAAATGTTATGATTACATGTATTGGGTCAGAAATAAATATGTAAGTACATTGCACATGTACCTTACAATGTACATTAGACTGCGGTTGTTTGTACTTTTTAAATTAAAGGTTGCTCAATCATATATAAGTATGGCAGGATGTCGAAAAGAAGTGAGAGTGAGAGAAAGGGGGGTGATAAAATGAGTAAGACGTACAGAAACAGAGGTGGGAAAAATGAGTCAGACAGACAGTGAGGAAAATGAGAGACAGAGAATGGGAAAAATGAGAGACAGAGGGGAAAATGAATGACGGAGAGATAGACAGACAGTGGGAAAAATGAATGAGAGAGACAGAGAGTGGGGAAAATGAGACAGTTGGGAAAATGAATGTGAGAGACAGTGGGAAAATCAGAGATAGAGAAATTAAAGAATACAAAAGAGCGAGATAGAGAGAGAAAAGGTTTTAGATGTGAAGGAGCTAAAATATCTGCACACAATAAGCTCATTTGTGTAGTGTTACCACTTGTATTTCGCTGACCCAAGAGAGGTAAAAGGGACTGGGAACTTCGAAGCTATACTCAGGGCTGCGAAAAGGAATGCCAAAAAGTTACGATTTGTAAAAAAACTTTAAAAAATGCGACCAAAATACCACAAACAACCCCCCTCATGACAATTTAAACAATTTAACCATGTTTAGAAAAAAAATCCAGCTCGATTGAGTGGAAAACCACGGAGAAAAGCTGCGTCAAACAAACGGAAGGACACACAAGATTAGCCAAATTTATATAGTAAGGATTATTTATTAGCCCTATGTAATTTTTATACTAATTGTTTATAATCACTTAATAAATTTTAGCATTTGTGAAATAATAAATTTTATCTATAAATTGTTCTTCAAAACAGCATCGCTAACCAGATCTACGTCAAGCGGTCCAAGAGTCAACCTTATTGTATTGCTTTGTGCACATTTGGATCGAGGGATCTACACGACATCGGTCTGGTAAGAAACCTTCATTTTTTAACATTTTAACTGATTAAACCTTCCTAACGTTACGCATTAGGCATAGAAAGGTGTAGAGATTAATAAAATCACAACAATTTACATGATTTTTATATTAAAAGATGGATTTCTTAATCTTAAGTTAGGGAAATCCATCTGTGTTTACAATGTGTCTCTTGTACTGAAGGGCGGTTCAAGACTCCAATGATCAAGAAGTATATATTTCAAAGTAATTAAAAAAGACATCATCATGGAGTCCTCAAGACTACCTCACGCCACGGTTCGGTTTCGACCTCGTCCAGCGGCCTGTGCTGTGGCTGTGCCCACGTTCACTCGTCCCGAGTCCCGGTACTTCACCTACATGTATACAGCTCAGCTGCGCCTTCGCTTCGCCTTAGCTCTACTGGTGCAGCCCGGTTTGGTCAAACAGCTACAGTACAGACAGTACTTCAGTTGCTTTCTCTTGTGAGGGCTTGAGAGTTCTCACTGTAAAGTCTGTAGGAAAGTGAATGAATGAAGAATGTAAACAGTGTCCGTCCGTCCAGAACTGAAATGAGATCACGGGATCATGCTAGCAGCCTACAGTAACTTGCGCATGCGCGCGAAATACACTTGGCTAATTAAAACTAGCTGCAAATTTCTGTCTGCTCTTCTGTGGCGCTGACTCGTTGCCAATCTACCACCATGACACCATGCGTAGCCAGTGGACCTGGGGCCCCGTCCCGGGGGGGGGGGCCGTTTCATAAAAAGTTACAACTGTTACAAAAAAAGTAAGTCCTTTATGAAACCGGCCCCAGGCCTAGCTAGAACCAAGGAGATATCACCTCTCCTTGACCAAACTAGCAACAAAGTCTAGAGCACTGATACGGTGGGGGGAGCGAGCCTATTCTAGATATGAGTGTATCGATGGAGCCGAACTATTTTCAAGGGTGAACATGTGAAATTTGCATAATGGTCAGTGGCCACGGAACGGTTTTCAAAGTCGCTGGGTGGCCTAAGCATGATGCAGATTGTTCATGTTTTTGCCGGTTTTGGGAAAAATGTGGGCCGTCTGTTCAAGTCCCCCTCCCCTCAACCCCCAGGGGCGTCGATCCATTTTTCTGATGGGGGGGGGGCAAAATCATTAACATTCCAAAGGCGCTGGATCGTGCAAGACACCCACACATGCATACACACACACACACACACACATATACATGTATATATATATATATATATATATATATATATATATATATATATATATATCAGGAATGCGAAACAAATTCACGAGTAATGCAGTTTTTGTAATGCCAACAATTAAAGGGGAAGTTCACCCTGAAGAAAACTTTGTTGTAAAAATAGCAGAAAAAATAGTAAAAAATATTGGTGAAGGTTTGAGGAAAATCCGTTAAAGAGTAAGAAAGTTATTAGAGTTCAAAGTTTTGGATTTGTGACGTCATAAACGAGCAGCTGCCCCATGTGTTATGTAATATAAAATGCATGAATTTCAAATTTTGAATGGTTCCTGATGACTTAATTTTGTTTTCTATTCATGATCGGGTGTGAAATGATTGGTCTATTGATATAAAAAAGGTACAGTGAAAACCATTTTCAATTTTCTGAGAAAATGACATTTCATTGATTTTTTTACCATTCGCTATGTAGGAATGCTGCTCGCATATGACGTCACAAATCAAATAATTGAAATTCTAATAACTTTTTAATTATTTGATGAATTTTTCTCAAACCTTCGGCAATATTTTTTATTATTTTTTCTGCTATTTTTACAATAAACTTTTTGTCAGGGTGAACTTCCAACCTTTAAGTTCTTTTATTCACTCTCCAAATTTTCGGTAGACCTCTACCTTCTTCAGGGAAGATTCGTGAATTGTGACAAGTTTGAATGACAGTTGTTTTTATTAAAGCGTGCGCGATCTCAGCGGGACTAGGGTAACTGCTGCTAGGTGCGCAAAATGCTGTTATTAATGTATATTGCGCGCTTTTTGGTAAAATATCATTAATGACGTAAGTTACGTAATATACGTAATAATAAAAGAATATGATTTAAGTTTTGTAACAATGAAAAGAAGTTCGTAATAATAAGAGTGTCTAGCTGAGATCGCGCACGCTGCAATGTGCAATATATATATATGACTCATAAGACACAGACACGTATCTCACCAACAAATTAATGCAAGCGCGAAGCGCGAGCTGATATTTTTTAGTATACTGACAGGAAAAGCGTGCCTGTTTATAGAACCGTTTGTAGTAACTCATGAGGAGGATACATATCTCACTACACAGATAGTACGAGTGCCTAGAGTGAGCTAAAATTTCTTTATATTCTGACCTGGAAGCTTGATATTCTAAGCATTTTTGGTACCAATGATTAAGATTTGTATCTAAAGAAGAATAGATGCGAGCGCGAAGCGCGAGCTGAAAATTTTGATTTTTCGATCTGAAAAAATAACAATTTAATGGACGTTTTCGATAAAGAACAAGATACATATCCAAGAAAAGATGAATGCAAATCGAAGCAGTTCTTTTAAGGCTATAAAGTGAAAAAAGTGAAAACGGGACATTTGCACTCACCTATTTAATTATGAAAAGTATGGGTTTTTGCTACAGAAATGATGCGAGCGTGAAGCGCGAGCTGAAATTTTTTATATTTCAATCAGAAAAGCGGGCACTTTGAGCACGATTTTAAATAAAGAACGAGTTGTGTATCTCATTCTCGCTTGCTGAACATTACATTCTAGTTTTTTTTGCCATATTCGGAATTATTGGGGGGGCAAAATGATATGTTTGCCCCCCCCCCCAATATTTTCATTGGTGGGGCGATCGCCCCCCTGCCCCCCCCCCCCCAGGATCGACGCCTCTGCTCAACCCGGGTTCAGCGACCCCGGATTGCATCGCAATGATCGAAGGGGTCTAGATTTAGAGGAAATTTCAGTCCTGATTATTTTCTTTAATTTAATTGTGGCACATTTTACCGTCTGAAAAAAAAAACAAAGCATTATATTGTTATCAACGCTAGGCATATTTTAACAATTTCTCTATTTTTTACAGTACTTATGCAACACATGTGTCCGGATAAATACTCATTATGTTGTAGACGTGTCGAGCAGTCAGGTTCACCCCTGGATCTGCCTGTGACACCTACTACCAGTAGTGGGTTAACTTATACATACACTGATCAGCTAGTGGCTTACTGGGGTATATGATAGTGTGACTTGCGAGCGAGTGAAACGAGCAAGCAAAAATGTCGAGCTTTTTATTACAAAAATCTAATTTTGTGATAGATTCAATTATTTAAAAAAAAGTATAATGTTTCACTATTTTCCTAAAAGTTTCCTTCTGCCCCGCCCCCCCCCCCCTTCCCGCAATCGTAAAAATTTAGGATTAGATTTAGATTTAGATTTATTTATTTCCGTTCAATTAACAAATTAAACAAAATCGAAGCCAATAGTATATATTCAAAATAATACAGATAGTTCAATGACACTTCAAAACAAATTAAGATAAAGTAACTTAACTTGCCGAGAAAAACAATGCTTGCATAATTAAAAGGCATTTTTTGTTGAGGCAATTCGGTTTAAACGACTTATTAGATAATTCCAATACTTATCTACATGCACTATAAGAAATCCGAAGGAAACTGACGAACATGCATGTGAGTGTGCCATCCATGAATCCAATTTTTTTTAGTAAAAACAATCCAAGTATGTATAATGCATTTTTATACCACTTAAAAATAAGGATGCATGTTCTAAAGTACATGTAAAAGATGTTTCTAACTTTCTATATTGCACAACAATATCACGGCTCATACTTTTTCGAATTACAAGTAGTTTAGAAACCGAACTTTATTGTGGGACGAATCAGTGAGCCAGATTATACCTACTATAGCATTTAATTTAATCAAACCTAACCTTCTTTCTGAAGGCAAGACCTCAAACAGGTAGTTAAAGGTCAAGTTCACCCCAGAAGAAAGTTTATTTTAATCAATAGAGAAAAATAGAAGAAGCATAACACTGAAAATTTTATCAAAGTCGGATGTAAAATAAGAAAGTTATGACAATTAAAAGTTGGTTTTGCTTATTTTTCACAAAACATTACGGTATGCTCAATTCAGTGATAGGCAAATAAGAATCGATGACGTCCCTCACTATTCTTTTTTTTTCTTCGCTTTATGCAATAATTCGATTTTCACGGATTTGCCAATAATTATATCGGACCCTCTTGTTTACTCGCTCTTTTTACAACACTTTGCATTTTCTGAAAATCCTCCTCTCGACATGCTCCAAACCAAGTATTAAACACAAATTCAAAAAGAAGAGGCTCTCTGTCATTCTTCGAATCAATTTATTCATGTTCTTGAAAAGTCGAAATTTTGCCCCTTAAAGACATTTTACTTTATCATTACGCTTGGAAGCTTGGTGTGATCGTCAAATTTTCTTTGACTTTTCTCATTTTCTCGGCATCAACTTGACGTCAATTTTGGGATATTCTTCAAATTGGACACGCAAACCTTTCTTCGGATCTACAAGTGTATCCGAATTTCTCGCTATCTTCAACTTCATTCAGAGATGGCGAATCTCTAATCAGTGACGTCGATTTGGGATCGTGTGATTAGCATGGAATGTGTTTTTTTGCCGTGTAATTAAGAAATTTTTCTTACATGGCTGAACGGCAAGGGATGCCGAAGTGTTTCGTTGTCCGGCATGAAGGCAACGAGTCAAATGAACACTTATCTACAATGATGTGGGTTCGCCGACGTCAGCTTGCACTGCCCCTGCAGAAATCAGCGGCAATTCAAAGTGACCAGAAGGGGCGATTCTCCCGCCCGTCTACCTCAGCGACGGGGTCCGACTTGGGCTGTGTGAAATTGTGTTGGAATGCGAATAGGCGAATCCAAGATCAGATCCAAAGTAGATTGTACTACCATCTCACCCCGGTCAATATTTCATCAGAATCAACAGATGGGTGTGGAGCTGTATTTAATCTAGAATTTTCTCCAATTGGGTAATTAAAAAAAAATTATTTCAAAAAATAGATTCTTGTCATGATTGTCAATCTTGTTCAGACGTGACTCAGAGTCAGACACCTGGCAGCCGTCTGTTTCGAGGTTTTTTAAATTTTTAATTTTTAAAAAAATTCTCGTACACAGACGGCTCGCTATCATGCAGCCATCATTAGGGGGTTCACAATGCAAAATCCCCCCGACGTGGCTCATTGAATTTTGTCTTTATTTCATAAAAAATATGTAAAAATAACTTTACCAAAATAATGATTATTATTCTGTTGAGGCCTGAAATGCACCAATACAGGGAAAAATAAACTTCAAGGGAAAAAAACGGTGACTTCGGCTGTCGCGCAACTTCACTCCCCTGTTTTATCCAAATAATACATAAACATATGGCCATTGAATGATTGAGTACCTGTACAGATCGAGCTAGAATTTCGGTCTCTGTATTTGGTTAGTGGAGCCAACGTAGTTCAGCGGAACAACCAACATAACAGAGACCGAAGCTTTTGGTCTAATGTCAGACATGTCATTGTCAATGCATGTTGACATTAGTTGAGAGGAAAAAGTGAGACTTGTTTGTTTTTTTGAGTTTGTCATGTTTGTGAAGACATTTGTCTTTGAAGTTGAGTTTGACTCGTGTCATGTCGAGTAGACCTCACTTTTTACTTCTGTTTTTGAACCGTAAATAATCAGTATACGCTCGCAGACCTACCGCAGTACCAAAATTTAAATTTGCATACAGCATAAGTTTGAAACATGATTTTTACTCTCTGAATAGACCCTAATATTAATGCAGAGTTACTTGCTAGTTCAGTAGTTGAGATGAGACGAGTCAAGACTGATAAGAATAAGACTTAATTATTTTTTTATAAATACATGTATATATAACAATGACACAAATGCATGCAATTCATCAAATAAATTGCATGAATGGTGTTGATTTTGTTGAGAAATTGGTGCAGTTCATGTTTTGGAACTAACAAACATTTGTTTTCAGCTCTAATGCCCATTTCAGTGTTTTTTCTTTCCATTTTAGCAAACACTTTGGTCAGTGTTGCTTAAATTCAGGTTATTGATTGATTAGGTATTTTAGACTTAATCTGTGCACAACTTAAGCAAAAAGTAGGTTGCTAAAATCAATGAGGGGAAAAAATGCCATTAGATTAATGTAGGGTAGGCAATGGCACTAGATTTGTGCTGTAGACATGTGTCCAAAAAGTCATTACAGTAGGTGAGTAGGCCTCAAATTTTCTTTCTATGTTTCGAGTGATCAATATAGTCAAATGTAATGGCATTTTCTGGTAGCCAAGTTGATTATCTATCGACAGGGAATGGACACAAAACTCTATAAATTAGCTGTTGCCTGGGCCTGATGAAAAGGATCAATGACTAGCACAAGTGAGGCATATATTTATTTTCTGAAAGAAAATGTTAAAATAACTTTAAAGCTTAAATCCTGAATCAACAGTGTCATGTTGATGTTTAAATGAAAAATAAATCAAATGAGATTTTGAGACATATGATATAGCATGTAAATTTATTATTATTTTTTAAATATTTTCTCCTTAACAGTGACACATTAGTGACAGCATATGAAGGGGAAGCAATGCAACTGTTTGATCCTATATCTGCCAAGTTGATCACCAAGATTCCTAATGCTCATACTGATTGTGTTAACTGTATCAGGTATGTACATGTATTTTGTCTTGTTGGCTACATGTAATTTGATTGCACACACACAAAAATATAATAGGTTTGCAAGGGACTGAAGTCTGAAGTGCCAAACCATGTTCCCAATTTACCCAGGGCTGTCATATTTTCATCTTTGACAGTATTTTTATTTGAATGAATTTAAAATATGTGACTTCCAAGAAATAATGCTATGGATAAAAAAATATGCTTATCAATGTTTGAACTGTCAACTGTCTGTTTTTTCATATAGTAGGCAGAACCGTTAAATCTCTTCTGTTGAATTTGGCAACCAGGTTAGTTGATCATTCATGTGACAACAATCAATGACATTTCGTTATTTATTCTTACCCCCCCAAAAAAAAAGATTTTTAGACAGCCGTACCTTTGCATCCGGGTCAGACGACAAGACCATTGCATTGTGGGATATACGTAACCTTAAGCGTAAGATCTGCACACTGAAAGGTCACAGTAATTGGGTGAAGAGCATAGAATACTGTCAAAAGTCTGGTCTTCTCGTCACATCGGCCTTTGATGGCAATGTTCTTGCCTGGGACATCAATAGGTAAGTGATCAAACTTGTCAATTTTGTGATGCTTTGCAGTGTGTCCTTCAAAAAAAAAGAAAGATAAACTTTGGTAACAGGTACATGTAGATTATATCATCATCTAATATAATTTTCACATTCAGGATGAGATTGAAAAATATCTAAGTTGTTTTGATGTCAGACACATTTAAGAACTACTGAAAATTGCAAATTGATACCGAAAAACATTGTTCTTCTGGTCAGTTGAAAGTCAGATTGTGATAAACTCTGTTAGTTTTTGAAAGGAGGATTAAGCTGACAAATGCAACTTAAAAAGTTGAATGCAAGTCCCAAATGTGCTCTATTTGGTTGGAACTGGAAAATCAAGTTGCATTTGATTTTGGGAGTTATGTTGATTGCAAATTCCTGCAACATTTCTCAGATAAAAAAAAATTACCATCATTTAAGTAAAGACATTAAAGAGCACTAAGGATGGCTGATTAAAGCTCTATGCTGCTGATGGTCATGATTGCTTGTAGATAAATATTAATATTTTATTTTCCCAGGGTAGCCACTTAGGAAACTACTCTTCCATTGGGCCCTGCATAACATTATATGTTATTATTACCCTTGTCCAATCCAAATGCTTAGCGCAGCCCTAGCAAGAAGACAAAAGGTCCCATTTTGTGAGTCTTTGGTATGACTCGGACAGGGATCGAACCCATGACCTCCCGTTCATGAGGCGGGTGCTCTACCACTGAGCCACTAACCTGTAAGCCTAAACAAAGGTGTATTGTGTCGTTCATTATCTTCATACACTCACACTGTAGGTATCAGGATGAGATGCAATACACCAAACTGTTCCACCTGGAGAGTCTGATGCGGACACGCCTCACACCCGACTCCTCCAAGCTCATCATGTCAACATCCGAAGGTTACTACCTGGTGATCCATGACCTTGACCTTACATCCTTGGCAACAGACTTTGATGAATTTGAACCTTCAGAATATTGTGACCTTTTATTGGATGAAGCCAAAGAGGAATTGAAGGAACACGAACATAACCATTTGTTTCATCGGTCATGGAATCGGCCGGAGATCGTGATGGACTTTCCGGAGGAGGGGTTTGCGGAGTGTATATCGTCTTTAGTTGTTCATCCACAAGGCTGGTGTATGGTGTCTCGGTATACCACTACAGAGGAGGACCAAGAGGTAAGCTTACTTATATGGGGGAGGACAGGGAATAATTTTACTGGTACAACATCGCAGTAGCAAGTTTTGACATAGAACTGTTCAGAGCACAGTTGAAAGCATTTCTCTAATAATCACAAATGCTTATCAAATTTGAGAAGTAATATTATTCCCTGAGCAACATATATGCGTACAAGCCCAACATAACTCAAGGGCGTTGATTTCAGTGTACCTCTGCAGGACTTGTGCATACAGAACTGATTATTCATCTTCTTGTCAAGAATTATTTTTAAAAGATAAATATACATTTTAAAAGCTTTCTCAAGTTTATGTCTGTCAAAGAATGGACACTTGCCTTTATCGGAAAGGCAGATTTGGTAAGAGCTTTTGTTGAACTTGATGTGTGCCAAGATTCACCATTGGCACTAATACACACAGCTTCTTTTCCTAAATCCTAAGTTGTGGGTCTGATTAAAAAATTGGGAAAAATCAGCTGATAATTATAAAAAAATAAAAAAAGGTAAAAATGAAATACAAAATTGCCCAGAATGGTGTAATCACATCACTTGGCACTGGGCCACCCATGTGACCTGTCTGCTGGGTGCTCTCAGATATGGTGTATGGCAAGCCTTCAATTATTTGTCACCTTTTTAGTGGCACCATTCTTGTCTTTAAAAAGATCAAGGTATTGTTGATACAAGAGGTATCCCTCCCATTCCATCAGAAATAAACTATTTCATATGTTTGATGACGTTAATTCATCTCTTTAACTTTTTTGTTGTTGTTCCAGTTGACCTGTGTGCATGATTTACAAGAGACTTCTATTCCCGATGATGAACCTAAGCAGGATCCAAACCAGAGACAATTTTCTCCTTTCAAAGCCAAACAAAGACTACTCTATTACGCTGTGGAGCCAAACGATGGCAAAGGCTACATCAAGGAACTCAGTATAAGTCCCGACGGCCGCATCATCTGTTCCTCGTTCAGCCACGGGGTACGCCTGCTTGCCTTTAATACTCAGTGTAGTGAACTCTGCGATATACAATACACCAACCCCCCAGCTGGGCCTCAGGGACTGAAACAAGTTAAACTCGTATCTTGTCATCGAGCAACCGTTCTTACGTCTCGTTTCTCGCCAACGCAGTGTCTACTCGTCAGCGGATGCCTGGAAGGAAAAGTGGTGTTCCATCATCCGTACTTATAACACCTGGGCAATATTTCCTAAAGCTGTTTGTGAGTCGCACACGACTGGTGATCCTTTCTTGGGTGCTTGGTCAGATTCTCAATCATATTGATTCCCGTCAGCTAAAGTTGAAATCAGAGTCCTGTCCTTATACAAAGAGTTGCGATTGATCAAACCAATTAAGTATATGGAAACCCATCATTGTTATAATTTTCCTACAAAAAAAATTGCACCATGTTCTTTGTTAACAAAGTGGAAAACACTAAATTATAAATACCACAATAGATTATGATTTTACATCATATTTTGGAAACATATTGAAAAAAAACATGCATCTTAGATGTTGGTGTTGCCGGCTTTCCGTAGGTATAGTTGATCGGATCAATTGCAAGACAGGGCCCAGACCTTTGTAGATTAAAATTCTCATTTGAATGGACAATCCAATCGTAGTCAAATTTGAATAAGGCGAGGGAGGGTACACTCCAATTATGTGAATTTGAGGTGTCACATTTAGCACAAGAAAGGGCTACCAGTCATTCCTAAAGTCATACATAGTTTACTAACAGCTTTATGAAACCACCCCGGCTATGGTTCTCAATATTTTCTTTCTTTTGAATAATTTATTTACCGTAGTCTAGTAGTCATGAATTTCACCTGCTGCATACACATGTAGAATCATGAATAGATTGGACTTCCCCCAGCTCACTTTAGTTTCATACCATTAAACTGTAACATGGTATAATACTTTGGATGTGAGGATTTGGCTACTGGCCATTGGTCTGTGTGGGACTGCGGGAAGATGATGGAGACAGAAAAAAGTCATTCTTTTGCCAGCATAGTATTATCCTGCAAAAACATTACTTTTTAATTCTAGTACTAACTCCCATTTTGGGGATTTTTTTTGGAAACTTTTGATAAAAAGCTATGAATTATTTTTCTTGCATATAATACCACTACTTGACCAATGTGGCTTGCTCCTTTAATCAAACTGCATGTCTCGGAAGTCACTTTTTTTGCGCCTACATGGAGGTCGTGCAATTTTGATGGAGATGTCAAAGGTCAGTCCCAACTAATTGATTATCATGTTTCTGTTTGTTTATAGACATCTGTAATAAATGCTATTATATAATAATAATAATAATAGGCATTTATAGAGGGCCATCTATCAAGAAATAATATATTCTGAGGCGCACTGTTTATTATTATTATTACCCGGCTTTAGCGCGAGCAGCCTTTCAGCGCTCATGCATTCAAGGAATTAATCCTACCGGGTACCCATTTACCTCACCTGGGTTGAGTGCAGCACAATGTTGCTAAATTTCTTGCTGAAGAAAATTACGCCATGGCTGAAATTCGAACCCACGACCCTCTGTTTCAAAGTCAGAAGACT
The DNA here is from genome assembly GCF_018143015.1 of Lytechinus variegatus. Classification (NCBI taxonomy): domain Eukaryota; kingdom Metazoa; phylum Echinodermata; class Echinoidea; order Temnopleuroida; family Toxopneustidae; genus Lytechinus; species Lytechinus variegatus. The sequence continues at coordinate 29,678,942 of NC_054751.1, forward strand.
AATCTACTGGGCCACAATGCTCCATATACATCCCCAGGTACCCAGGGTTTGATAAAATCAATACATACACGTTTCATATTTTACTTTCATTAAGTACAATTATCCATGCCCATCGGATTTTAGAATACTGTAAGTCAAATTGAATTATAGCAGAATATATCTTAGAATTGTTGGCAAGTACATGAAAAGTGTGGCAAACAAGCAATTCTATTCTCATTGACAGTCAAAAGATTTGAACCACAGACCTTGTGAGCAAGTATGTACACTCTGCTGTGCTGCCAATGCCATTCAGAAAAATCCATAATAGTTGCAAATTTGAGATCACTTCACAAATTTACAAATGCGCCCTCAGTAATTACTTAGTTAAGCACGAATAGGCATGCATATATACAATAAACACCTAATACATGTATCCCATGAATTTGCTCTATTTCTGGTCATTTTAAAGTGACTCTTCAGCCTTCTTTAAAAAAGGGACACCTTTAAACTTGTTCAAACATGGTCTATATGTACACAGAACTTTTTCCGGGGGGAGGGGGGGGCTTGTAAAAATTTCTAAGAAAATTGAAAACAAGGTAGTGAAGCGAAAGAGCTTGCCATGGGTAACTTTTACATTTTCTTAAGTGGAATCGCAGGATTTTGTGCTCACTTGGTGAATTTTGTGGACATTTTTACTTTTAAAAAAAGTAAGTTTTCAAAATTTCGGGGGTAGGGGGGCAACTGCAACCTTTTAGTATCCACTCCTGTAGATCTGTATGTGCATTTATTTGCATTTATTTGTAAATATACTACAACTACATAGTGCTGTATTCTATTGTCTTTCTGGGAACTTGGTACATGTACATGAAGTACCACGTAAGAAATTACACATTCTATACCAAATTAATGAATTTTTAGCTTCTGCATGGTGTATTAATTACTAAATTGTAATGGATGGCTGCCCCACACTCAAATATCCCCGAGGTTTCAGATATGGATGAATTGTTATAATTTTACTCTGAAAAGATATTGAGCCTCGTCGATTTGGCGCTGCACAGTGGCTGCCGGGCCCATGATCAATTTGGCAGAGTAAATTTTCTGAGTATTTCATGAATATTTTGAACAATAAAATATGGATTTTCATCATTTTGTTCATTTTTTCATATTGCACTTTAAACTCCTATCCCCTTGCAAGGATGTTTTCTTTCTCCTGCTTTTTTTTGCCCTTCTCCATTTTGAAATTGATAATATGCAATTAAGCAAAGCAATTTCAAAACTAGCTTGTATTCCATCTCTTCAAACTATATCCTCTTACCATGTGCAATTCGATGCAAAAATATATCACATTATGTGGTGGAAGAATTTTTATATTTGTTTATGAAAGGCGGCAACTCTTTCAATTATGATTTTTCAAATTAATCATGAGCTTAGGTCACTGTGAAGTTGTGTGAGTAAATTATACATGTAAACACTTCAAAAATGGTATAATTTGAGTGATTTTATTGAAACGCCCTTTCATATGATGTATATAATATTCACAATTCATAAAAACAAATTTTCATCAATTATTGCCTTGGCAATTTAGGCATAAATATGCTTACTCAAATATTTACTCAATTTAAAGGTACAATCCATGTTCACCCAATTTATAAACAGACAAAGCTCATAGAAAACACATACATTTATTTGAAACCAGAGCTAGTAAAATCATAGACTTGATGGCATCAAGTGATGCATCTCTTTTACTTAAGAATTTCTCCATGAGCTTTCATACCGTCATTTTGATAAATTTGGTTTGGGATGTGATTTAAGTGCTAATTACAAACAGATATACAAGTATGACTGCACTGAAATGGGGATACCTTGGAATTCGTTTGTAGACAACCCTTCTTGCTTTTGATCACGTGTGTACTTTTAGAAGCAGCTTCATGTTTAGAATGTATCCCTGAGTATTTTTTTTTACAAGATTTCAAATTTGAATGCCCAGGTATCCAGTATGTATTGATCAGTAATCAATTCAACTTTCCCATTTTCTATTGAAATATAATAAAATCAAGGATAATGTAATCTAGACAATTATTTGAGAAACCACATGGTTATTAAAGGGGAAGTTCACCCAGGAGAAAACTTTGTGGTAAAGATGGCAGATTTTTTTTTCTTAAATACTGGTGAATGTTTGATGAAAATCTATCAAAGATTAAGGAAGTTACTATAATTTTAAGCTTTGGATTTGTGACGTCATAAACCAGCTGCTGCCCCTTATGTTATGTAATATAAAATGCATAAATTTCATTTTTTTAATGGTGTGTGATGACTTTTTTTTTTTTGCTTTTTAGCAAGTGGTGTGAAATGATTTGTCTATTGATATACTGAAGGTACGGTAAAAATCATTTTTAATTTACTGAGTAAATGACATTTCACTGATTTTGTTGCAGTAAGATACAGTGTTCATGTATGTAGGAGAGCTGCTCGCATATGACTTCACAAATCAAAAAATGAATTTCTAATAACTTTTTTATTCTTTGGATTTTTCTCAAGCCTTTGGCAATATTTATATCATATTGGATGGCTCTGAATTGAATACCAGAAATATTCAAAGAATTTGGGCAAATATTCCACGAATCGCAGATGAGTGGAATATTGACCCTAACGAGTGGAATATTTCTGGTATTCCATGAAATATAGCCATCCTATATATATTATTATCATCTATCCCATATGAATATTGAATATGCTCACATATTCAATAGCAAATTTTGTACAGGAGCCTACGGGATAATCTTTGGATTTCGGTTATTCTAGGGATACCCTCTGATACTGCACAGGCAGTTAATTTATTGAATGGCTAAAACACTCTATACAGATGATAATTTTCATTATTTCTGTTGCCATTTTTACAATAAAGTTTTTGTTAGGATGAACTTCCCCTTTAATGTGCATGCATGTGGCTCCGCTGCAGTGTCTGCCTCATTAACGGGAGATAATGAGTAATGATCTCTGGACGAGTCACACCAAAGACTTTCAATAAATGGAACATTCTGCTTTTTTAGCTTGGTTTTCAGATTGGAGTAGTAAAGTGCAATGCTATGCTATGTACTGCTGACTGGTAGATCAGTTCCGTAACTGAAGTGGCTACCCTGAGTCAATAAAGCATTTTTGTCTTGCCTGTGTAGCAGAACGAGAATATTGATAGGCTCCCCTTTTCTGATTAGAGAGTCAACAATTTAAACCAAAGTTAGTTTTTGAAATGTCATCATAACTTGATAAGTATATTGATCTATTTCATTCCATTTACCTAAATGCCCTGTTATATCTTAAAAGTGTATGACTTCTGTGCTCATGAATGCTTGTCAAGGATAAAAGCTCCAGAAGTCCAGAGATAATATTACTGTCTTTCTTTTTGAGCAAGATATGACTTAATTAATTATAATGATGAACTCTTTTAAGGACAATTGTTTCTTTTATTTTACCTTTTTATTCTACCAGTAAGAACATGATTATGATGGTACACAACTATAATAAATTTGTTGTATCTCAAAAACAAAAGGTTAAAGGGGGAAGTCCTGACAATGCATGTAATTTGGTTTGATAAAAGCAGAAGACTGCTAGAAACAAATATTAACAGGGAGGCCTGAAATTTAAAGGTAAAGTCCAGAAAAATGTTGATTTTAACCAATAGAGAAAAATCAAACAAGCACAATGCTGAAAATTTCATCAAAATTGGATGTAAAATAAGAAAGTTATATTTTAGAATTTTGCTTAATTTCACAAAACAGTTATATGCACAACTCAGAGACATGCAAATGAGAGAGTTGATGATGTCCGTCACTATTTCTTTTGTTTTTTTTTTGTTTGAATTAAACAATAATACAATATTTCAATTTTTACAGATTTAACAACAAGGACCAACTTGACAACCATAAACTGTTAAAAGAATGGTAATTAAACATATTCAGGGATGAATGAAACTTTGTTTCACTGGATGATTAGGAGATTATTAGAGTATTTCAGATTTCATATAACAAAATACCAAAGAAATAGTGAGTGGATGATGTCATCAGTCCCCTCATTTGCATACCGCCCAGGATGTGCATTTTTTGTGAAAGTAAGCAGAACTTAAAATTGTCACTACTTATTATACATCCGATTATGATGACTTTTTCAGTTAAGGATTTTTCTCTTTTTATTAGAATTTTGTTGGGGTGGACTTTTCCTTTAGTTTTTTTGATACATGTATCTCATTCAAATAGCTGACAAGCCATCTTTATATTTTGTGTAACATAAATGCATGTTCGGAGGTGTCAGTGCCACATAATCTCCCGTCCGACTACCCCCCCCCCCCCCCCCGTTCACACGTGATGATAAAATTTTGCTCAATTTTCTGAGCTTTCCCTAACTTTGTGGTTGTGTTCACTTCCTATCGAAATAGAGCTTAGAAAATTATTTGCAGAAGCTTTCACTGGTTATCTTTTGGTAACACATCCTCTCCACCCTTCCCCTCCTCTCTTTCTGTCTGTCTCTCTCCTCCTCTATTACTTGACTCAACTGTAGCTGCTACAATGTCTCAATTCGCACAGGAAAGTAACCCTGCTCGTACATGTGTAAAATGGACAAAGTAATGACAAAATTACAGGTTGAATACTGTATTATTTTGCAGTACCTCGGCAGAGGGTACAATGTCAGCTAGGCACGATACATGCGATGTAGTATTTAGTTAAATACTAGTACATCATGTTGATATGATGCATGTAATTGCATTTAGCAAAAGGTGTCGGATACTTTATATAAATCTATTTAATTTCACATTCAGTCATTGTCTTGGGTTGATTTTTTTCATTGTAATAATTCTATAATTTTGTTCAGTGAGATAAAGAGAGAAATTGACCATAAGAGATAAGTGTGAAATGGGAAAAGATTACGTAACTTGCTACAGAGGATGATACACAACGAGATGGAGACAGATACAGGGAGGGGTAGGGGATGGAGAGAGAAAGGAGAGACAGGAAGAAAATAATAATAGCTGGATTTATAAAGCGCTTTTTGCCTGAGGATACAAAGCGCTGCTACTATTACCTTGGCTTTAGCTTGAGCTATGAGCTACCAAGGGATTACTCCTGCCGCGTACCCATTTACTTCACCTGGGTCGAGTGAAGCAGACAGTGTGGAGAAATTTCTCGCTGAAGGCTGGGATTCGAACCCACGATCCTCTGTTTCAAAGGCGAGAGTCAGAACATCTAGACCACGGTATACCCACAGCCCACGAGGAGCCTCGAGGAGGGCAAGGGAGAGAGAGAATAAAAGGGTGCATCGAGAGAGATGGGGATGTTGGAGAGATAAAACGACACAATGTTGAAAACCAAAATATTGATTTGGTACACAAACGCACAAGAATGGAATTACACAATGTCACTGTGTTGCAAGCATCTCCCTGGTTGCATCGAAGACCTTCCACTTTGTTGAATAGCGCCCCCTCTTTAACTGAAAGTTGAATGCTCTCTTCCTGACTCTCCACACGGCGTACAAAATATGAAACCGAAGCCAAAAATTTCTGGGACGAACTCTATCCATTTCTTTGACCAGAGATATGCCTGTTTTGTGGAGCCCCTCCCCTCTCTTTTCCTGTCTCTTTTTGTCACTCAATTGTAATTCATACCTCTAAATCTATCTCATGCAATCTCCCCCATCTTTATTTCTATCTATCCATCCATCCACCCACCCAACCATCCATCCATCTATCTATCTATCTATACCTATCTTTCTATAACTATGTACATCAGTAAGTCACTTTCGCCCACCTCCCTCTCTATGTATCTATTCTCCTTCACACTTTCTTTTCTCTCTCTTCCCTTTTACATTTTTTAAAACATAACTATTTTCCCCCATCTGTCCAATACCTACCAAATGGACATGAATGTCCAAAATTTACGATTTTGTAATTCCCTTGACGATGATACTGTGTAAAGAAGTGAATACATTAACCCTAACTAGGCAGGGTTTTTTTTTTTGGCTGTTCTGTGGCCGGGGAGGGGGGGGTTGATTCAACCCCCCCCCCCCCTTTGAGATCTCGGCCGCCGATCGCGCGAGCGCCGCAAAATATTTGCAAGCTGGTAATGTGCGATGTAATCTACAAGGCTGTATGGTAAAATTTTCGAAAGTAATATTATTTTATATGAATTAATTATGCTAATTTATGCATAAATCATACTTTTGCTCTAATTCACTAAATAAAGCTTCTAGAATGCTAATTTTTGGTAAAAATATTCTTTGAAGCATTCTTAACAATCGCAATTGAAAAAAACTTCGTTTTGGAAATCAATTTCTTATGTATTTGATTGTTTTATTAATTTCTTATGTATTTCTATATTTTTCAACCTTTGGTTTTTGCCTGTTAAAGCAAAATAATCATATCTTTATGAATAAGATGAGAAAACTCAATTTGCATTGACTTTGTACACAAAATCACGTTTTGGAACAATTTTTGGTCTGACATGCACTTACGAAACGTTGCATAATTTCGGAAACGCTTACCCGGGTGTCGTAAATTTGGTCTCAAAAGATGCGTAAGACTTACAAGTATAAACTCTGTGAGTGGCGCGGTCAGAAAATTTCGCGCGGCGGAATGATCGCAGAAAATGTAAAGGGGGGTGATTCAACCAGTGGTGTAGCTACGGGGGAGGGGGCTAGGGGGCAGGTGCCCTCCCCCCCTCCTGAAAAAAATTGGCAGAGCAAAAAAAAAGAGAAAGAAGAAAAGAAAAAAAGGAAAAGAAGAAGAATAACAGAAGAAAAAAAGAAGAGGATAATAAGAAGAGGAAGACGAGTGAATGAAATAATGTGAGGGGAAGAATTGCAAAAAAAAATCTTTTATGTTACTGTATAAAATTTTTGCAGGTGCTTCGCACCAGAATTGCCTATTCGATGAGATTCATATCTTGCTCAATATGCTGATATGGAACAAGTTTTAAAGTCAATATACAAAACATATTTTAGCTCGAACATCGAGCTTTTATTACATTTTTTCATTTACAAATTTAAGTGCTCTGTGTCCGTTTTATGGTCTACATATCAGCATTTGAAGCTCACGCTGCGTGGTCAAATTGTTTGATTTGCCAAGATTTGCTAAGATCACATTTGAAAAATAATTTCGAGAAATATTGGTATCATTAATAAAGTAAAAATTTTCTTCCCCACCCATATCTTATTAAATTTGTATTCAACTTTGATTTTGCCACACTTAAACTATGGTATAATAGCATGGGGGAATTGTGCTGACTATCTTGTCAACAGAATTTTACTTTTACAGAAAAAGGCTTTGCGTATTATTTGTCATACAGATTTTCGTTCACACACTGATGTACTTTTCTACAATCATAATATTTTGAAGGTCGGTGATTTATATAGTTATAATCTTGGAAAGCTTATGTATACTTTAGATAGAAATGAACTACCAGACATTTTTTATCCCATGTTCACTAAAAATGTCAATATTCATCATTATCCAACACGGTCCGCCGGACTTTTTCACCCACCAAGAGCTAGAACCATCCTTCTGAATAAACCGACACATTTTAGTTTCAGTAACGGGTTAAAGAAATTTCTTCTCCACAAATATAAACCGCAGATCTCCATCGTCACTTAAGCAGCTTCCTCTTCTTTTCTTATTCTCTCTTCCCCTCTCCTCACACTTTTGTCTTCTCTTTATTTTTTATTGTGCAGTTTTCTTGTGTGTTTTGTCTGTTTTTGTCGTTTGGATTGTTTTCTGTTTTGTGTGTGTGTGTGTGTGATTTCTTTCTGTACTGTTTTGTCTAGTCTTGTCCTCTGTGTACACTGTTTTTTCTTTCTTGTTATTATTTCGTCTTGTCTTGTCTAATTTATTTTATAAACACTATTAGAATCGTTGTTTTGTATATTTTCTTGTATGCCATGGGTATGATCATGTAGTAAGGATTGTATTAAGTGTAATATACTGCATAAAACTTACGAAGCTTTACCCCGTTAGTATTTTTCTATTGAACATTATTAATTTCTAGTTGTTTTTGATGAATTTTAATCAGGTATTTATTTCAAGGGACTCACATAAACAAGCGATGCTTTCCAGTGAGCTCCCTTTTTTTCATTTCATTTATTCATATTCTGATTTGTTCCTACATACTTTGTAAATTTGTGTGAAATGAAAAAGAATAAAAATCAATCAATCAAGTTCCTATTGTAAACGTGTATTCCATAATGTTCCATATTGAAAAAAAAATGTATTCAGAATGCCCAGATTCTAGGTCTAAATCTAAAACATGCGATAGCCTGCAGGCTCTTTATTTAAAGTGTACATAAATTATCCAGTTTCACATCAGAATATCAATAATTGTCTGCTCACGCTTCACGATCGCATACCAATTAACTATACCCCATTTATGATTTACAAAATATGAATAGAGTGTCCCGCTTTTAGGTATAAAAATCTCAAATTTCTTCCTCTCGCGCTTCGCGCTCGCATGAATTGTTTAGTTACATACCTATCCCATTTATTCATACAAAAAGTGCTTAGAATGACATTTTTAGGTCTGAATGCCAAAAAATTTTGCTCGTGCTTCGCGCTCGCATTATCAAAATATATACCGTCTTCGTGGGTAACTGTAAGCAGTCCTTAACAGGTCCCTTTTCGATAATGCTAGATCAATTAGGCCCTAATGTAAATTTCTGCTCGCGCTTGGCGTTCGCAGTAACCATCTAGTTACATACGAATCTTGTTCAGGATCACTCATAACATTGCCCAGAATATTACGTTTTCAGGACAAAATACATGAAAGTAAAAAAAAAAAATCGCTCGCGCCTCGCGCTCGCTCTTTTTATAAAGCTTATGAGATTATTTCATGTTTATCTTGTTTTATAAGAATAAAACTAAGAAGTGACTGATCGGGGAAAATAGAGGTGAAGATAATTTCGGGCCCCGTCCCCTATTTGCGAAAGTCGGATCCGCCCTTGTTAAACATACACACACACCGGAAAAAATGGTGCCCCCCAAGTGCCCCCCAGGAAAAAAATCCTAGCTACGCCACTGGATTCAACCCCCCCCCCGGCCATTTTAGGGTTAAACATAATCCTCGTACTAAAACGTCTTATGACAGAATTTATGCTTTGTTTCTCAGGGAATAGATGATAAGGTAAAGCGTTTCGAGAGTCTTTGTTTTGTTTACATAAAGTTGAATCGTTATAATCATGTTTTATGATATTTTCATAGAGATTATAAAGACGATGCTAACCTTTTTATTGTTGATCTACGAGGCCACGGCTTTATGTACTTGCTATAAATCATTGTCATGTCATTCAATTAGTCCCGATGGACGAGTGTATGTTTTTAATCTGCTCACTAGTAATGGCATGCGCAGACATGATTATTTTGGTTTATTTTGACTTCTTCACTTGCGCAGGTTTATTTATGATTACTTACAATATATGATAAGAAATAGAGAAATGTTGACAAGGGGGCGTCGTGGTCTAGTGGTATAACTCTCGTCTTTCAATCTGAGGGACGTGGGTTCGAGTCCTAGCCATGGCGCGTTTTCCGTCAGCAAGAAATTTACCCACATTGTGTTGCGCACAACCCAGGTAGGTGAATGGGTACCTGGTAGAGATTTATTCTTTGAACGCAATGTGAGTAACATATAAGGCCAGGGTAATATTACCTCATTACTGGAGAGACTTTTGATAAAGTATGTGTTAAGCGCTATAGAAGCAATTACATGTATTATCATTATTATTTTATTGAGTTTGGGGGTGTGTTTGTGTGAGGGTTGGAATAAGTGGTTATACATAGTTTATGTTTCCTCTTTAGGTTTTATATAACAATTGATCTACTTGTTTCAAACCACCAAACAGACCCTCCGATTTCATAGATTACAAATATGTTTTCATTGATTTTATAAAATAAACTGATTTTAGTTTGGAAATACCCTAAAATGTCTGTCACTATTGTAGTTCATGTTGACTACACAATCATTTTTAACGTGACATTGCTAGCAATGCTGACGTACAATATGTGGATGCTATGTACAATATAAAAACGTATTCTAAAAACTTATTTTAAGTGGATCTATTTTTATTTTTTGTTTCATTTTGTTCAAAACTACATATAAAACATGGAATGGGCTGTAATATTTAGTCTCTAATTTTTATCTGGTTGGATCCGTCCCTAACTTCAAAGAGAAAAAATATTTGGGGTGAATTATTCGATGGGAATCTGAAGATTGGTCCATGAAACGAGCACAAATCTCCATTCTATACGCAGTCTAAACCAACCGTCGCATGACATCAAACCAACTTTCAATTCTAAAAAATCTCTCAAATGTATCATCTCCGACATCTGGATATATCATCCTTACAATTATAGCTAGACCAATTCAAAATGACGAGGGGCAAATCCATCGCTCCCATGTCATATAGAGTGTAACTATAAACTCTTGTGTACATGTTAGCAAGGGGGAAGATAGAGGATATATTGAATGCTCCCCCCCCCCCCCCCCGACCATTGCAAGTTTCACAATTATCTGTTTACGATAAGTGATAATTCAATTATTTTGTTGCGATTCACTTTTCTTCATGCTTTACTTAAAAAACCTTTTACATCAACACTCCTCGATAACTTTTCTTTACCAAACTTAACAAAAGAATAACAAATATCTGTAGATGGAATGCATGTTCAAATTATTTACTAAAATAAAATGTGCAAATTCGTGACAATAAATTCTTTTGACACCAACGAGTTACTGAATAGCTAAATTTATTCATTTTCATGAATAAATTGGCGCGGGGGGGGGAATTCTCTCAATTTCCATGTTTTCTTTGCCCCCCCCCCTCCTGTACAGCACAAGACAAATTGTATTCTTTGTGCATCAAGAGAATAATCCCTCTCAACAACCCAAATCAAGTCGCAACTCTCAAATCTGTGATTGAAATAAATGGCCTTTTACATGTTTTACATGATTTCCATCTACTGTGTATATTTGTTTGTAGTCCACCCGGAAATATTCCCTCTCAAATCGAATCAAAAGTCTGCATATTAGTATGGAAAGCTTTAGTATCGGAATTAGGGCATGGACATCTATCTCTGTCTCACACGACGAAAGTGATTTAAGTCGCTCATGTATCAGTTCTGTATATGGCATGGGGGCTGGTACGCTTTTATTCTTCAGAAAATAATTGCACTTTATGTAGATTTGTCATAATTATTCAATTCAATTCAATTCATTTATTTCATTTCCATTCAAAACATAATACAAAGTAATATAAAACAATACAAATCAAGTACAATTTTACAGAAGGGCATTCTTACTTCGTGAAATATAGAGCATATTGCTGGAATAATTGCCTTGAGTACCAAATTAAGATGAAAAGTGCGCTATACTAATAATTTTATGCATTATTATTATTACAAAGATAAGTTGAGATGAGTTGGGAGCCCGGGCTAGGGAGACATTAACAAATAAGATTAAGGTGATACATTGAAAGAGAGGGGTGGGCTTAAGTGCTTAAATATATTAAGTAAGAAATAGAGTGAAATATAAATAGAGAGGGGGGAGACTATAAGGCAGTGGTATTTCTACACAGAGTATAAACGGTTGTTTAAACTTTTATACAACCATGACGCAACGATGTCTAATATGACGAAACGTACAATAGTCAGTTGTTTAAACATTGACTTAACAATAAAGTTTAATTTTTGACATTTTATTCTTAATAAAGTAAGTATGCTTTTGTTGTTTAATTAATTAAATGACTATTGTAAGTTTCAACATCGTTTAATTGTATACATTTTTACCAGCATTTTTATACTGTGTAGAAGCCCACATGACGCGATGAATCCTTGTTTGTTCGACCAAACACTCTAAAACACTTACTTACGACTTTTATTGCAATTAAAAGACTTCGTTTTAATCAACACGGTTCTCATTTATATACACCCTTCTATCGGAAGAGAGCACTCTCGCAAATATCATCAAACTATTAGCGAAGACTCGATAGTCTCGAACTCAATATTCTGAATGAAGTTTCTAGTACTTGAGCAAATACTACAGAGCCAGCACATCGCCCAAGGCCGCCTGTGTCACGCCTATCGATGAAGCGCTTTACTATTCAATCAAGGGCAAAGTTGATCCCGGCAGATTGGGATTCCTCTCAAATGTGTTACTGCATAATTCGAGTGTGGGGGATCCAGGAAGGGGCAATAATCAATAACTATGAGGAAAAAATATTGGAAGGGGCTGTGCGGCGTACAGTGATCGCTTGATTGTAATAAAATTTCAGTCAGTGTTTATCTGATCATGCTCGAGATGATGAATAGACATGAAACCAGTTGGGTTTCAGATCGACTGTGTCTAAAAAGAAAATAGATTAATCAATAAATTAATAAGGAGATTAAATATGAATGATTAAATAATAAATGTACTTAATGATCAAATTAATCAATATATGAACTTGCTCATTTCTAATAATCGATCGATATTAATTTGAATTGGAGGTGATGTGTCCGAGTGGTCTAAGGCGCCTGATTATACATGGAAACGTCCAGGGTTCGATCCCCGGCCGCGGCACCTATGCCCGTGAGCAAGTCATTTAATCTTCAATGCTATTTTATCCTTCTTTCAAATAAATGGACATGCAATATGCATTATTGGTAACTAGGTGTGAACTTGTTAAAAAATTGTTTTGTTAGGTTTATTCATTCACTTAATATCTTTAGAGCCTTTTTATAATTTTGTTTGAAGGGCAGGCTAATTTTTGTATGCAGAGTCCCATACTGTTACTGCAAAGTAATTTCACTGCATGATAAACGAGAGAGATGAGGGGGGGGGGGTCATTTCTGATCTGATTGAGTGGGCTCTATCCAGTTTTAAGATAGCGGTTCGTAGCAGTTAAAATAATAATAACAAAGAAATAAACACTTTGGAGTTGGTTTTCAAACACAAAGTAATCATGACGTCAATGTTTCCCCCTTGTACCTTGATTGACCTATCAAAAATACAAATTTTCATTTAGAATTTGAGTTTCTCTTTGTTTCCACGTTCATTTACTAGGTTTTATGACCATATACGACTACTATCAAGTTAAGCACTGTCGTCAAAATCAAGTTTTCGCACAGCCATGCAGAACAAATTCTTGAACGAAGTAAATGTATTTAAAATGCAAGTCAAATCACACTCTAAAACAAATCAGTCAAAAAGACTAGAAAATAGGGTCAGCTGGGTGCAACTGTTATTCTAGTCATATTTGACTATTTTCCTAGTCATATTTTACTAGAACAGAGTTATTTCTGACTAGAATATATGTCAGAAATGTGAATATCAGTGATTGCCATATCAGTTGCTCCCAGCTGACTACTGGTCTAGTCAATTTGACTGATTTGTTTTAAGAGTGCACAATGAAAAGCTGAAAGGTCTTTGTCGTAAATCGGTGCACCGGAACAGCAGATCGTCTTAAGTATCGGAGATAACGAAAAATTGCACATTATGAGCTGAAAGGTCTTTGTCGTAAATCGGTGCACCGGAACAGCAGATCGTCTTAAGTATCGGAGATAACGAAAAATTGCACATTATGTCCAGATTAGTACAGGAAGGTTCTGCCGTTTTAATTCAACATGGCTCGTGTGGTCCAGTGGTTAGAGCATTGGACTCATAATCGCAAGGTTGTGAGTTCAAATCCCCACTCTGCCACTGTCTCCACTTTGATAAAAAGGCCCGAGAGTAAAATCTGTTGTTTTTATGCCATTATGACTCGATTAAACATTGAAATGTTTCCTAGGTAATTGGCGTTTACCAGCAAAACGCTGCCCTGCCGAGTTCTACGGGAGTTACCAAAAACAGAAACTATATTTGAAGACTTCTTTGTCATGAAGAGCATTAATACATTTTCTAGGATATTGAAGACGTCTCTATTGACAATGAGCTAGAACAAGAGCAACAAAAACAAACAGACAAAACAAAAAACAAAGTAGCATGCCAAAAACAAACAAACAAACTGACAAGAATGATCAGTGACGATACTGTTTTAGACGTTCATTACGTAATCTACATTTGATGAAACATCAGCCCTTTGAAATTTCAGAGTTTCATTGCTCATCGCGGGGAGGAATATCTTCCTCTACCAATCTTCTCTGTTTTGCGAGTTAAAAATATGCACTGATGCTAAATTGTTTGTAATCAAATCTGATCTTTCCAAAGAAAGTTTCAATATATCTTTGAGAATACCCTTTTCTCGGGACCCTTTTTATGGCAAGAAAAATTGATAAATCACTTTAGCTTCCGCGCTTCGCGCGGAGTTATTATCATTTTAATTTCCTCCATTGTATACCTCTTTTGTGCGTTTACAATCACTTTTGAAAACAAGGTTCAAAATCGCAATATAGTCAACCGAATTGGAGGTACTAGAGACAAGAGAAACGGCTCCTTTTCATTTTAATTTATGAAACACTAAAAGCTTCGCGCTTCGCGCGGGAGGGGGAAACTCCCCCTCCCTGCACCCACCCCCTAAGTGTTGGCACGCTTCGCGTGCATTTACCGCCCCCTCCAAAATGAAATCCTGGCTACGCGGTTGGCCATATCATGAGTGCTACGATCCGAAGGACATGTAGCATCGACTATGATACCAACAAACTATTGACAGGTTATGTTTTCAACGCAAAAACGAGAACATTTCTGCTCGCTCGCGGGTCATGACCGCACTGTTACATACCCATCCCCACTTAAATGTTATTGTCTTATTTGCAGCGCTGAAAAAAAAAGAAAAAAAATCATCACCTCCCCCCCCCCCCCGCTCATCACTTTTTAGAGACTGGGCGGGAGCTTAAAAAAAATCAGCTCGAAACCCCCCCTTTCAAAAATCCTGCGTACGCGCCTGTTTCAAGGGAATTAACACATCCTTCGGATCAACGCCCTTACAATATTACGTTGATATCAGAACACGACCCATGCAAATATGCATTTTAGATCAATTAGATTAATCTTAGAAGTATTAAAAGGGAAGATGTATCAAAGTTCAAAGTATTTCTATTTTCTTTGACTGTATACAAAAAATAACGCCAAAAAATAGAAAATACAATAAAAATGTACAAAATCAGTCAATCAACGAGCATGGAATTTATAAAGTCCTGTAGGATTCACAAATTGAAATATTATTGACATCGAAATATTCACTTGGTCTCATTAATATATTTTTCCCTTTTTCCCGTTTTTTTTCCAAAATCGCTTGAAATTCAAACAGCCTTTCTTTCTTTATGTTTGTAAAACAATTAGGAACCAGGTTAAACAAAGCAATGTCGATATTTGGAGCAATGACCTACATGTTGGCTGGTTAATTAGTCTAGCCTTGGGACATGCCCATCTCTTTAATTAATTTACAGAATCGTACCAAATTTTCTTTTAGATAGACCCATATTCTTGAAGATAGGTTTTTAGAATAGCTTCAATTATAAATAAGTACTATGCAAGGAGCAATTACTGCTTGTTATTTGATGGTGCAACCCCCCCCCCCCCCCCCTCGTAACCAGCTCCCATGATGATGTAATCAGGTTCAGTTGGTGGAAGAAGAGGGCTGTACTCAAAATGACAATAGAAAAGTTCATCATTTGTTTGTAAAACTATAGCGGAGAGATCGAAATCACTTGAAGCTATTAGGGCCCACCCCCCCCCAAAAAAAAGAATACACTAAACAAATGAGAATAACCAAATAAACAAACAAACACACAGCAACCAAAACATAACATATGAAATTTAAAAAACAAAAATATTTTACTATTTTTTTTACTAACAGCATTTTTTTAGAATGCGAGTCTTTTAATTTTGTTTTAATTTCTTTTCATTCAATTTATTTATTTATCTATTTATTCATATATTTATTCATTCATTCATTAATATATTTATTTATTCATTGTCTGTTACTTTTATTCTATTTTGTTTATTTATCTATTGATTTGATATGTAGTACCTCATTATATTTTTTGTTGATTAATTATTCGATTTATTAATTCATTTTCATTCATTTACCCATATTATTATATTTTTATTATTACGATTATTTTTTGGGGGGGAGGGGGAGGGGGGGTCTGTGAAATCATACCCGCTATTTCTGCTCCGCATTCCTCCCTTTGGTGTCTATAGTGATGATGAGTAAAGCTACAAACCCGTTATCATTTAATCGGTGTAATTATCTCCTAGGGTAAAATTAGCATCAAAGCAATTGACAGTGGTGTCATGACTTCAGAGTTGGCCGCCTTGAAGAGATCATTACTCCGCGGAGGAGTTTAAAGATAACGATTAATGATAATGGCGGCTAGACGGTTGCTATGGACCAAACAAGGCAAGCGTGGCGGCCCAAACTTTGTCGAGAAGCAACGGAGTGCTATTTCGGGAAGATGTTAAAAATAGACTCTCTGGTATTGTGGTTCAATTAACCACCATAAAACAACTCCCTTAAAATAAAGATTACCGATGTCTATATAAAATCTGTTGGTATTTTAATGAGATCTAGAACTTAAGAAAATACAATTTATCCAATATCAGTGAACTCTATAAGCTTTCATGACTAATGCGGCATTCCGCCATCACAGTAATATTACATTTCTATGTTCAGGGTGTTATTGTAAAGTGTCTATCATCATTTTTCTGGTAAGTTCAAAACTCAGGGAATTGACGTTCAATGAAATGGAAACTGACGTTTAAATTAATTATCATTAAAATTCTCTTTCTAAGTCAAGAAAATGCAAAGTTCAGGCTAATAATAAATCTTTTGTTAAAAGTTTCTCATATCATCTGAATATTTTTTATATCTCCCATCTTTTTAATCTGTTTTTTTTTCTATCACGTTTTCGTCTGACGTTTGCAACTCTGACTAAATTGTTTTACGTCTGACATTTTTACACCGTATCACAAGCTCATGTTTTTTAAATTTCTTATTACTTGAAATTATAAATACATCAGTGTTCAATTTTTACAGGGGATATGGGCTATGTTTTAGTTCCTGATGCCATCAACATACTGTTATCTCTTTAAGGATGTGTAATATGTTTACTAATTAGGACTATAGGGAGGAACATATCAAACAAGTTTTGCTAGCTCACATCATTTGGGTCATTTGTCCAGGGGTCTTGGTAAACATGGAGGGTAAATAAGGACTAAATGACTGTCCCTATATGCGTATGGTCGACTCGCATGGATGGATCACTGCAGATAATCATGTATATAGGGTGAAATGATGTATTTTCAAAACGTCTATTGTTTCCTGTTCGTGAGTGGTATTAATTTGTCACAAATTAAAGGAGAATGAAACCGTTGGAACAAGATAGCTTGTGTGAAAACAGAAAAATCAAAGAAACAGATCAACGAAAGTTTGAGAAAAATCGGACAAATAATGAGAAAGTTATGAGCATTTGAATATTGCGATCACTAATGCTATGGAGATAGCAAATTGGCAATGCGACAAAGATGTGTGATGTCACTTATGAACAACTCTCACCATTACTTCAGTATATATTTCACTTGAATTGCCTCTTTTATCACATCTTTCCATAAATCATGTGTTCTTTCTACATGAGGGCATGTAATACATATTTTTTAAGAATACATCATGGATAAAGAGTTTGTATCATCATAAGAAAAAACAAAAATAGACATTTTGAGGTATTTTATACTCCACCAAAGGGAAAGTTGTTCATCAGTGACATCACACATCCTTGTCGCATTGCCAATGTGAGGATCTCCATAGCATTAGTGATTGCAATATTCAAATGCTCATAACTTTCTCACTATTTGTCCGATTTTTCTCAAACTTTCTTTATTCATATTCTTTGATTTTTCTATTTATACACCAGCCTATTTGTTCCAAATGTTTCATTCACCTTTAAGGTTCATTGCAGAACGGGACGTTTCCTTTTCCACGAGAATGTTATACATGTATAAGAATGAAGAAGTCTGTGTGTGGGAGGGTGGGTAGGTGTGTGTGGGAGGAGTGAATGAGAATTTCGGAGAGAGGAAGAGAGTGCTCAACTTTTTTTATTATCGCCGTCGTTATTATCTTCATCATCTTCATAAAAATGTTAAAATAATCATTATTACCACCATAACCACAGTTACCGTCATTTTCATTATCATCATCACCATCACCATCACTATGGCTTTATCATCGTCATCATCACCATCACCATGGCTTTATCATCGCCATCATCATCATCGTCACCATCATCATCATCATCATCATCATCAACGCCATCACCTCTTCATCATCATCATCATCATCGCCATCATCATCATCATCATCATCATTGCCATCATCATCATCACCATCATCTTCATCAACGCAATCACCATCACATCTTCATCATCATCGTCGTCGTCATTATCTTCCTCCTCCTCATCATCATGGCCACATCATCGACATCACCATGACTTCTTTATCATCAACACCGTCGTCACTATTATTATTCACATCGTCTTCATTCTCTTAATGATTCTCCTTCTCATCACTATCGTCACAGATTTGTCATCATCACTGACAACATCATATTTTCACATGCGGTATTTTCACAAAGGGTTACGATCTCCTACAATTCATTCAAATATCAGACGTATTCTCGGTCCTTATGATGCTAGGTTTTACCATGGTCTAATTTGTTTTTGGCATGTTTGGTTTGAATAGCTAATTCTGACACGAATATTTGCAGTTGATTTCCAATTCATCGGCAATTTGCAGAATTGATCCGAAAGTAATTGAGAATTTAATTGCAAATTTCGCTGAAATATAGTTTCCTTCCTCGCTGAAGTATGGAAAATGTCTGCAGTAAATTCATGAAAAAAAATGTACACGTTTGGCTTCCCATAATCTTAGCACAATCTTGGACCATGCATGATGCAAGCTCTTAAAACAAAGATATCGAAATACGCCATACACTCCAAAATGCATGGTGATCAGACTACACCAGTCGGTCTTGCGAGAAATAAAAAGCGCGAAGCACTTTTACACATCGGTGTTAATACCATGGTGTTTGATCGACACCCTCTGGCATGTCTGGTGTTAATATAACGCATTTTGTTGGTTATATCAAGCGTACTATAGTGCTTATTCACTAAAACCCGTAGTGTATTTTTAACACCCGAGTGTGAGACACCAATTAGTGCTGTTTGCAGCACCGCAGATTTTACAGTGTAAACTTATTAAGACATGTGCTATAAATTGGAACAAACTCAATCTTTTAGGTGTGACAACAGGCGTTTTATTCAATTTGTGAACAAGAATATATACATCCGCTTATCATACATTATAGTTATCATACAAATATTATAGGATAAACACGTTATCATGTTTATGCTATCGTGTCGATAAGAAACAAATACTCTCTATACAATTTCAAAAAGCACGGTGTATTAAAAAAAATATAACATCAGCACCCACAAATATATAGATATATAATATTTTCTTGTAGCTGTACTTGCACAAATGTCTAATCAGGCTAGTTTTGGACATTTATGTTTCTAAGTTGCGTCAACGAAAATTATGTTATCCGATAGAGAGAGGAGCGTTCGAGAAATTTATTCCGTCATTGCTGTTTCCTCATCAGGTATTCGAAATAATGAATGAATGTTTTTATATAATTCTATGCAGGCACAAACAAAAATGGTCGGGTTATCAAGGAATTCGATAATAATAATACCGAACTAAATGACAAACGTTTGTCACTGGATCTTCTAACTTCATACATGTATGAGCCCTGTTCCTGACAACGTAACAAATTTAAAAATATATTTTATAGAATAGAAGTTAAATTGATTACATTGACAGGTAAATGAACAACAACAGATTAAAGAAAATGAACTGTTTAACTCCAAGAAATGTCTAAGACACTATTCTTAATTGTATTTGAATATTCATTGATGTAACACAAAACATTATTTTGTGTTCACAATGACAAAATAAAACAGAAATCACTTAATCATGTTAATAACACAATTTCTTGATTTTATTTTTTGATCTGTTATACCCCGATGCAACGCAAAACTTTTGTGCTCACAATGACAAAATAAAAAAATCATTCAATATCGTTGATATTTTCCAATTTTCTCAAATAGTTAGGAACTTAAGATAAATATCATTCTTATTGGAGAATTACCAAGAAAATTTGGTCTACCCCACAATTCAATGTCATTGTCTTATCAAGTTCCTTTTTTCTCCAAACAGAATTATCAACTGTTTTCGTCCTAAAATATATAGATATATCGAATTTTTCTACACAAAATCATTTACTGTTACCTTGCTAATACTGATTAGCTATCGTCATTCGTGTTTAAAATAATCTGCCTCTAACATGTCTAAGTAAAAACATTTCATCCATTGAAGAGAAAGAATGCAGTAAATTTTGAAAAATTGACTAAGTTCTTTGAAATTTTCCCAGTTCTGTTGTTCAGGAGTGATCACTTGTGCAATTTAACAAAATATGAGGGCATGGATAATTCGTCTAAAAATTAAGATTTGTTACGTCTCTCTGGGTACACTTGACTAGACCAGTAGTCAGCAGAGCGCAACTGATATGTTTAGTTACACTTCTGAATTATATTCTAGTCAAAATAACTTTGCTCAAGTAAAATACGACTAGAATATAGTCAAATATGATTAGAATGATAGTTGCACACAGGTGACCCTATATGTTAACTAGTCATTTTTTACTGATTTGATTCTAGAGTGTATATATTTCCACTCGATTGTAAGGGGAAAAAACATTGTCATTCAAGAGTCGGATTCGACTCGTTCATTGCAGATCGTAACTCCTACAGAGGCAGCTGTAGTAACAGGTCTGTTAATCCGTAAAGAGTGGACATTTACTCCTGTGCATTAAATACGTCGAAAGACAATAATTTTCCATATGCTTCCTATCTTGATTTGAAAGACACGATCTCAATAAATTATCAATTCTGATTGCAGTCCTTACTTATTTCGATCTACCACGTTCCAGCTCTAGAATAACTTTTTCAAAAATAAAGAAAAATAGATCTAAAAAATTAAAATGAAAACGTGCTATTAATGAAATAGGTGGGCAATGATTATATCCAGTGGCGTAATTAAATCCTGAGAGGGGCAAAATTTCTTAGAAGTCACGATCTAACAAAGTTTTTTTTTCGTTTTTAGTATGAAATAATTTTTTTTAGGCTTTTACATTATATTCAGAAAACGGTGTTTCATATTTCATCCTTCTTCGTTTCATTTTCTTCTCATTCCCCCCTTACTTTCTAGGTTATGGAAGTTATTCTGCCCGTGCCCATGACCATCTCGGCCTATATTAATCTATCTAAAATCGTTGGTGACAATGATAGGCCAATATTCACCCCTCTTTAACCCAGGATTATGCAAAAATATCACGCAACAATGGGAAAGAATATAATAAGTTTTAAAATTGTGATATTAGGTCTTTAAGGTTCCAATACGTTAACGTGTTTAACGTTCCACTGTCACTTGAGAAAAACATGTCTCGCTTAATAGGCTATATTGATATGATAATGAAAACACGATCATTTTATGGGGCCTTGTCATATTTACGTTATATTACTAAAAATCGTCTGCACAATGTAAGTCACAATTTGCCTTTGTTGGTGACATACATTACATGTATTTTGATTCGTCATAAAGTTTCTATTTGGTCTGTCTGTGTACAGGGAATGGGTGGTTGGTCGTCCCGATAAAACTTATCACGGTCTCTTTAAGAGTTAACAAGTTGAAAGTTCAAATATTGACCAAAACTCCAAACAATACCATCTGAGAATTGTGCGGCAGCGTCTGTGGTCAGAACGCCCGGAGCTCACTGCGCTGACTTCGGGTATATGACAGAGCTTTTAAAACTATGCTGAGCCGAACAAAGACACGAAGACCTTCCTACCACTTAAACCTAAAAAACTGCTAAGCACCATAAAATAGCAGTAACTCCGACGATTGACAATGATTGTGGAGAAGATATCGATTCGAGGAAAAACTTTCCAATTTGACAGCGCTAAATTGATTTACACACTATTAGATCGTTGCTCTTATAGCGAACCTCCCATCGAAAGATCGATTTTAGCGATCTAATTAGTAATACATTGAAGCGCACGTTATGATCAATTAATACAATAATAACCAGTCCTTTTGTAGCTGGTTGAGTGGCATCCTACAACGGATCCCACACTGGACAAAGTAGTCACGGAACCTGCGGAACAGTGTCGTCAATAAAACTAACTCAACTTGTCAACAAAAACATTTGTAGGACTGATAAGGCCTACATAACAAAGTCGATCGGTAGAAACCATAATTTACTTCAGTCAATGAAACTGTTGTCGATGTATTCAAATCCATTTTTCCTAGAATGAATTAGCGGTGAATCTGGTGTTGCTATGGTCAAAGTAGTCCGGGTTTGCGTGATTATTTTCGTCACCCTCTTTTACAAGTGAAAAATGGAACATAAAACAAGCCTACTTTATAAGACTCGTGACTCGATTATATTGAGTAGAATATTTCTCATCATCAATTTAGTATTTCGATGCTTTTTGTTGCGAATAAGTTATCAAAAAGTCTTTCGCCATTACTCTCCGTCAGAAATAGGTGGCCATTCTGCTTCCGAGAAGATGCAGTTATATATTACTCTTTTTTTATCGAATAAATCTCAAACAATTACGAAGCTTATAATTCATACAAGTTTGCATCCGGTCATACAGTCTGTAAAAAGGTGACGTTTTTGAAAATTATGGCAAAGGTTGAATTTCCGAACTCGTTTGGAGTCAGTCATTTGATCAATACTGTAAATTTCTGTCCCTGGAAGAAAAACATCCGCACTCAGAAAAAACACACATTCGCTTAAGATTAAGATTCCTAATGTTTTGGGAAAGCGGTCGGATTCGTGATGATTTAAGGTTAGTTAGCCACGTCTCGGGGAGTATAGAGGCGCCAAAATGTTATTTAAGACGGAAAGATCTGAATCCTGAATTGGGATAACTAGAACGATTGATTCCACGTCCCCACAAAAGTAAAAAGCAGCGAAAGGTGGAACGAAAGATAGATCGTCGTTCTTTAAAGGACAACTAATTTTCAGGATTTTGAGTTTACTTTTGGTGGATATTTCTGATATGTAAAGTCGTCATGTAAGAAAACGTCCATGCATCAGTCACATTCCCAGCAACGGAAGACCTGTCTTACATATAGACATACGAAGTAATCGTGGCCTATGACCAAAGTAGGTGCAAATAAGTGACCGCTTAGTTTGATCCGTACCCGGCCTAAATCTGTCTGTATGCATGTCTCATTGACCTACACAAGGACATTAAATAGTCTTCATTTTAAGAGGATGGCGACTTCAAGTTAGTGTTGCGATGTATAAGTCGTCTACTAACCTGTTAAGTCTACCCATAGATCCAGTCATTGAGAAAAACACCGACAAACCGAATAACTCAAGTAAAATTTGGTCATGTGAGGTGTCTGGTGTCGGATACTTCAGAATTTGAGACCAACAAAATCTCGTACAAAATATTGCATTAATCATCGGCGTAGCTCTAATTGGTGCAGTCGAAATGGAAGTACAAAGATTGGATAGCGTGTTGGTGGAACACCTCAAATGTATTATCCCACTTCTTCAGTAATGCAATTCCATCTTGGGAAGCTGACTTATATTACTTTCATATACATTTGAAAGAACAACATTCGATTGAGATATAAATGCAGTCAACTCTCCGAAAACACAAAGCTTTATAGTTACCCAGATCTGTCTGTCTGTGAGTCGTTCTAGATATTTAAGAAGGGGGGGGGGGTCTGGGGGAGAGTCTCAGACTGCCTGAAGTGTTGTCAACGGTGTCGGTCAATTCGGATCCGGATGGGATCCGGTCAATATTGACATCAAACGTAATCCGAATATCATGTCAAAATATTGTGTCGATGTAAACAGTCCCCTATTGTTCTACATAATATGAGAACATATAGTAGTCGGTCAATCGTTGCTTCAAAGTAATACGTGCGTCTACTCTCTAAATGCAAATGAACTTATCTAGTCCCTAATTGCACTCCTCTCAGTGTGAGATGAGGCACAAGTTCTGATGGAACGAGATTTCAATCTTTAAAGATGGATTTATACCTTTTTTGAGTGAAGGTGGACATTTTTTTACACTTTCACTCCAAAAAAGGTAAAAATTCACCCTCGAAAGATTTAAATCTTATTCCATCAGGACTGGTCTCTGAAAGGAGTGTGATTAGGAACCACATTAGATTAGCTTAAAAATGCATATTTTGACATTTTAATTGCTCTTTGTCTCTCTTTATAGAGTATGCCTACATTTCTGTGACACATTTTATCGTATCTGCAATTTACCCTCAGTCACCTTCAGTCGAAGTGCAATACCCCAAAGCTATTTTATTCGGTATATATTACAGATTAACCCCAAAATAATGACGGATGATGTCTTATCTCTAGGGTTTATCTCCATCTTTTACTGCCTCCATTTCCATCCATTCCATTTACATCGAGGCGCAGGTGCAAGGACAGGGATGGGGTCACAGGATTAATGTGCCTCACTTCTGTCAAAAAGTTGATACAGAGCCCCTCCGCTATCACAAATTCACCTCTCTTTGACGTAAATATCTACTTTTCTTTCTTTTTCTTCAGTATTTCGGAGTAACTACTTTTGGAGTGCGTCCTTCTTGCCAGCTTCTTTGCAGGCCTAGGTCTATCATTTTGCTATCCTTTTTGGAAGTGAGACCTTTTTGTTGTTGAACTTGTCAGCATATAAAGCAATGAACACGGTTCTTTCTGAGCCCCTTCCCTTTTATCCCTCCCTGATATGTAGAAGCCTGTGACCTGAAATTCTCAGACCGACGACCGCAATTTATTCTTCGAAAGCGCATTTGAACTTGTACAAGAAAAAAAAAGAGCTATACGGAAATACACCTCCATACTTATAACTCGCTTAGCGGTATCATTGGTAATGACCGCCATTAAATAAAAAAAACAACATACATATACCAATTATTACTTGTCAATCCTACGCCTTTCTAAGCAAAGGATATAACTCACACATTCCTTAGAGGTCGACTTTTCATTCATTTTAAATGGACATAAATCTGTTTGATGAATGCTTTAGATAAGTCACGAATTCGATGCGTTGGAAATTATGACAAATTGCCGATTTGTGTTGGTGTCAATTTCGCGGGAACCAGGACACACAGAATCACCTTCAGCCTATATTCAATGTCACCGATAAAACTTTTTATCTATTCATTGTGTAGGCCTTATACCCCCTTTTCACTTTATATTCATCCGTTTTACATGAAACAGGTTGACGTGAATAATTTTATTAACCGATCCGGATCTCGTTGAAGAAAGAATTTTGTTCAATGGACTACCCCGGGGACTACCCCACCCCCCCAAAAAAAAAAAATCACACGTGTTAAATACACACTTTTGCTTTGTTGAAAATCAAATTGCATTTGAGTTTTAGAGTAAAATTATGATTGCAAATCTTTTTTCCCAAATTTTTCAAATCCTTCGGGCAGGGATTCGAACCCAGGACCTTCCGATCAGGAAGCCGTCGACTACCACTCTACCACTGTGGCACTATCCAGGTAAGATTATATATCCTGGTAGAATTAAACGTGACTTATAGTGAATGAAAGTCCAGTTATCTAGGAGCATCTAAGAGGCAGACGGTATCATTCCCTTTTTCAAGATGTTCACGCCTGATTGCTTAAAAAAATTGAGGACAATTAAGGTAAACCGGACTATAAAACATATACGATCTCTATTTATGATATTACCCTTAATGAAACAGGTTTACAATCACGTTAAATGCTCAGGCCAATACCATTTTCGAATCCCCCCCCCCCCCGAGGCATGGATGGGATCGGTTACGATTGACGCTGTTGCCATGGTTACTGATGAACTCATTACGAAAAACAAAATATAGTAATGCATCATCCCCACCATGCCCACAAAGTGTGACTGAATATGACTTTGAAGTATAAACGTTCATCGCAATGCTTTCCAATAATATCCATGTAAAATGATGAATTACATATCAGGCCTAGTTTATATATAACCCACAAAAGTAACAAAATGAAATACGTTTCTCGATTTTCTTTCATAATGTTACAATTACTCGTTTGAAACTTACGTTCAAGCTGGTTTGTGAAGAAGTATAAAACATTAATAATATACACAAATTTTCGTGCGACTATCCCCCAGACACAATGGGGGAAAGAAAACAAGCATTACTTTGAAAGAATAGTAGCATACTAACAATATTTCCTCAACATGTAATGATATAGACACCTAATATGTACTACATTGCAGAAAGACTTCGCTTGATTTTGTACACATCACAATAACTTAATGCAGTGCTAACAAAACTTTCTTCATTGGGCTCAAGTAAATACCCAATTCGTCGATATAAGTATCACAAAAAGCAGGTAAAATGCACCAATTTATAAAGTTCGTAAAATTTTGTGTAAAACGCGACCAAACATGTTGGCTTGGGTAAGTTTTATACAGGATATAAAAATATTCCACTGGCAAATTTTACCGCAACATTGTGTAAATCTAGCGCAATACTAGGCATCGTTTAACTCAACGAACATTCATACTCCGCTTTTATCCAACATTGGATAAACCTCTTTTAGAGTGTAATATTGGCAATCGACACAAAACAGCCTCTTTTTGTTTATTACCAATGGTTGCGTCAAGGCAAATATGCCCGTTCGATGGTTATTGGTAATATAGGTTGCGTATATAATTCTAATCGGGGCGTAGATAATTAAAACGAAGATGGTTTTACATTCAAAGTACTATATCCTTGATTATGAAAAAGCTTCTTTAAAAGCTCCAAGTTTTCCTTATCATCCTGACACTTATTTATTCTATTGATTGATTAAAATCATTTACTGGCGTGTGGAGCAATATATGAATACGACCGGCAATATCGACCAAGATATCAAAATCAACATTTTAACAATTTACCATGCAGCCTTTGTCATCGGACTAACCCCTGTGAGTTAAATCATCAATGGCTAATGCGAAATAAGAGACATTAAAATGAATTAAGTATAAATTGTGCGTCTATTAATTAACTTAATACCTTCAAATTATAAGGTCTCTATAATAAAGGTACATTAAAAAGGGTGCATTTTGGCAATGATGAAACGTAATTGAGACAAGTGTATATACATCTTTAAAGAGGGACATCGATCGCATTACCGTTTGCATCGGATTGGGTGATAGTGGCAACAGTAACTGGGGTTGAACTGTCTTTCTTGGGGTCATTACCATTCTCACCGGTGTTCTTATTGGCAATGACCAAAGAGGTATCCTTGACCATTTTGGTATTCTGTTCCGCGGAATTCTCGATGCTGCTTCGATGGTCCGAATTCGACGGACGCGGTGAAGTGTTGTAACCGTTGCCCAAGCGTCCCCTAAGCCGTTCCTGCCTGCTCGTGTTGCTCATGGCAGTGTGGTCGTCGCTACTGTCCGCCTGTCGCATAGACAACCCTCGGCACTTGTAACAGAAGAGGATGGTCTTGAAGGCATTTCGGAAGCTCTTATTCTGTGCGTAGATGATGGGGTTCAGAGCACTGTTCACGTACCCCAGCCACACCGTGAAGCTTATGAACTCAGGCGGCACGCAGCGTTTACAGAAGGGATCCACAACGTTCACTATGAAGAATGGCAACCAACATCCGATGAAAACACCGACAATGATCGCTAGAGTTTTTGTCGCTTTGCGCTCTCGACGCATTGAACCCTGAACCTTCTTGTCCGTGCCCTGTATGCGTTGTCCCGTGTTATTGTACGCGGCAATTTGACGTGCTTGCCTCCTCGCAACAATAAATATACGTGCATAAGTATACCCCATGATAAATATGGGGATGAAAAATGAAATAACGGATGATCCGAATGCGTACCACTCGCTAAGAATTAATACGCAAAACGTAGGTTCTTCATAAAACAGCTGGAACAGCTCATCGTCTAAAGTATAATCTACGTGGAGTCCAAGCATAACGGGGAGTACACTTATGATGAAAGACACGACCCACACGAGAACAATCAAAATAATGGCGTTAGTCGCGTTTACTCGTTGGTAATAACTGAAAGGTGATGTAATGGCCCAATATCGGTCCAAAGAAATTAAGCACAAGTTTAAAATAGATGCTGTACAGAGCATTATATCCATCGAGATATAAAATCGACAGAAGACCTTTCCAAAGGGCCAATAGTCGCCGAGGACGATGAAGCACGCGTTGAAGTCCATGACGAACATCGCGAGAAGGAGGTCCGATATCGCGAGGGAGACTATGAAGTAGTTGGTTACCGTGCGAAGTTTCCGGAAGACGAGGACGGAAGCGATGACCAATGCATTTCCTGCGATGGCGAGCACGACGATGAAATAGAGGACGATGCCAATGACGATGTACCCAGCGAGGGAGTAGCCTCCACCCCCACCATCGTCTGTTCCGTTCGTTAAATTTGTCGTCATGGTAACAATATATATTTCAGCCTAAACAGCAAATAACCAAGTACACTTTTAATGAATCACTCCACAATTTCACGTTGAAACCTTCATTTCCCGTATAAAAACGTCATCAAATGTCGTTAGCTGTATTTTCTTTTCTAATAAAGAGTAGAATCGCTAATCAAAATCAGCAAAAGATCTTTAAATCTCATAAAGGTGTAACGCAATTACCGGTTGTCAAATCCGAAACAACCAGCACGAGACGACAACAGTTCACGTAAATGGAGGCCAAAGCGTTAATTCCGCCGTTTTCCCTCCTCCGATGTGGTATTTTCATAGGATCCTTTCATCCATTTGTTGAGTTATCAATAACACAACCTCCTTGAAGACACGTTACGGAAATTCGGTCACCCATTTTATCATTTCCTTAGTCGCTAATGGATGTTCCCCCTCCAGCTAATGCTCCTTACGACTGTAGACCAAATCAAATTACAAGATGGGGGCCACAGCAGATCCTCTAAGGCTGATCACCATTCATCTAAATCCATAGAAATGGTGGCATGACAGTCGAATCGAAACGGAAAGCACAGATCCAATTCATTCTAAATTTTGCTCACTCTTGACATTAAGATTGTGGATCGAACTGATTGAGAGTGATTATTCCTCTTTATCTAGCACTTTAAAAAGATTATTCTCACGAAAAGTTTTAAGCGCTCCACTCTATGTTTCCTCCAAACTGCATTACCTTTTCCTTTTATCCAAAACTTTCCTTATCAATAAATCTGAATCAATCAAAGAAATTGGTCTTCATTTCAATTCTGTCCTTCACTGTGAGAATGAAAACTGAAGCTGTGACCATGAATAACGGAACAACGGCGTCTTACTTTGAAATAAATCCATATAGTTCAACTTCTAATTCGTTTAATGAGTATTCACATCGCTCTGGTGAGAGTTATCCGAGGTAGAAATATGTCGCCTCAGTGCAAGCAACGGATGAAGACCAAGTACGTGTTCGCCGTGCGAAATCTTTCTTCTTCTTTGCTCACACTCAAGAAGCGATCGCGCTTATAAAAGACTCCCATCGAGGGCGTCCCATGGGCTTCATACTACCCCCGCTTTTCATGATACATCTTTCTCCTCTCGATAAACTTTCGCTGAATGGCGCACACCTTTCAAGAGGCTGACGTTTGTCTGTCTATTAAGTTCACCGAAACGGTAGGCCGCTTTATTGTTTGAAAACCAATGTTAATACTTTCTGCAAACGAACGGCACAGTGGTTAAGCCCTAGAATGCCTTATGTTGCTGCGAATTCTGAAATCGAATTTTCTTTGTACATATGCCATGCACACAGGATACAATAATAACAATTATGATTATTTATGTCGCATTCCCTTACAACTGTACGTCGAATCGTTATGCTGACAGTTAGAGTTATCCATGCAAATCGAAGTTTCTTCGTACATATGCCATGCACACATGATACAATAATAACAATTATGATTATTTATGTCGCATTCCCTTACAACTGTACGTCGAATCGTTACGCTGACATGTAGAGTTATCCATGCAAAATGGAAATTCAAACAACTGAACTGATAATCTCTCAAATCGGATTAAAAGCGTAAAGATTACCTCAGATTTATTTATCATAAGGGTATAAAACTAAATAATACCTTTGATTGAGTCATTCTATTTTTTTGTTTCCTTGTCGACTGCTCGGTAACGCTTGATAGGTTAGCATACCATCAGAGTGATACTTGTCATTCAATCCTCGTCACTTATTAACTCTAATTTGAAAATTTGCAAAGCCAGTGGGTGAAATACAAAGCAATCCGAATCGAAGTAGCGTGCCACTAAAGATTTCGAATCGGCAAAGAAGGACGATAGGTTTCAAATGATTTGACGCTCAGGTATTCACAGGTTTTATAAATATGTTAAGAACAGTCATAACCTGATTACATTAGCAATTCAGATGTCAAACAACCTTGATCTGTTTTTTGTATAAGAACGCAATAGACGACGGCTTAGTTATTGGTGTTTTGTTAACCAGCGAATATCGTCAATAAATTTCAAAGACCTTTTTTTGATATTATCATATAAACATCGGTCTCAAGTTCACCATTTCCTCAATGAATTTCGCAGAAATTGGCTTTCCCTTGTCATCAATTTCCCCTGTAGCGATCTGATGCATCTACTCCAAAAAGATGATTCGGTGAAGCACTGATCGATTCGAGCGTTAATAAATAATAAGAGGTCTCACGTCGTTCGCTTTTATATCAAGAAATTAAGAGTGGCTCTTGAAGAATAATGTCGTCACTGGCAATTCACTGTTGGGGTGATCCTCCAACGACAACCCATGATGGAGCTGCAAGCAATAATTCTTTTTCCTTTTTGCGAAAACTTCAAAAAGAAAAAAGGTCTGAACTTTAACTGAGAAATCCCGAATTTGAAGTAACTCAATCGAATATTATGATTTCAACTTTAATTTCTTTTTACTAACGAAGCAATAAAGTTGATATGCGGACAGTAAAATATAAAAACTCTTCTTACGCAAAGAAGATTTTCGACGTCGGGATTTAATAACCGTGTTGTCGCGTGAGTCAGTCACGGGGGAGCTTGGAGATGTTGAAGCAATACCTTTGTCGAAGCGGAGAATTGATTGAGCTGGGGACTGATTCTTGAATTCTCCAACATCCAATCTGCATGTCCCTCTTGGATGTCACAGCTTGTGTTGTCTTGTCGAATATCCGTTGTCCTGGTACCTTGGAGCCAGGTACATCACCTAATCGGTAAGACACGATTGAGAAGATAAAGGATAAACATGTCAGATTAAAGAATGCAAATACATAATCAGACACAAACACACATCCTCACATACATGCACAATATACGAATGATAGGATGTATAACCTAGTACAATTGACCTATCAGAAGCTCGCTCTATTCTTATATCTGCTTATTTACATATCACGTGATTCGTGAACAGCTGAACGGCCAATTAGAATGGCTGAAAAGTAGATCGAGTGCTTTAAGTAATGTGCATAACAAAATGAGTGTCAACCAATCGTCATCTGGACAAGGTTGACTGAAACAAAAAATAAGGCGACGCCGAAAGCTCAGTAGCCGGGATGGAACGACTCAAGCCAGAAATAACAAGTTTTAATTACAGTATATATAAAAAAAAATGATTCATAACCACTATTATGTTGATAAATCTTTTAAGGAGGTATGAGAAGTTCATACGTTCTAAAGTAGAACCGATGCGGGGTGTATAAGGTTGAAAGCAAATGAAAAAAAAACCAAGAACAATTTTTATTTTGTTTTCATTATTTTATTTGAGATACATAGAAAGCTAGTACACTATCAAATTTTTCAACTTTGCATTTGTGCCATTTATTTATTATTTTTCCTTAGAGATTGTTTGTTCTTGTGGTATCTTTAATGTATCTATTAAACAATTTCATTAATTTTTCAAACATTTGTTTTATGTTCTCATATATTTAGCGTTTTTTGCAAATGTGATGTACAATATATATAAAGAGAGAGAGAGAGAAGGGGTGGATGATGCCAAATAGGTTGCGTAGTATTGGTGGAAGATTTTTTTCTCACAACATGTTTGTGATAAGCGCTATATAATGAATAAAATAAATCATCACTATTTATACGTTTAATGATTTCTGTCAATGTATGATAAAATTTCGTCTTTTATAAATCAAACGTTAATCGGTGAAAGGTAAAATGTCGAAATACACACTAGAGGAGGATCAGCAGAAAAAAAAGAAAATAATAACACAGAAAACACACACACACAGCATAGCACAATCTCTCACACCCACTCTCACTAACATAGAAATAAACGCAGGCTAGATATGTAGCCATAATGGCAGAATAACACACTGAGCGACAATGTGTACATCAGAATGTAACAGCCTAAATCGATCAAACGTGAAATACGAACGAATTTAAAAACGTCGGGTAATGAATTTTAAAGATTAAATGACGCGGCGTAGATCGAAATAATGTGCACCTGACTGATCTAAAGTAACTGCATGTTCTAGAAGGAATATGGGGGCTTGTATTAAAATGATGAAGAAATGTTGTATTAATGGGAGATCTCGAGGGTATGCATTAGTGGCCGCCGAGAACTTGGGGGTTGTTGAAGGAGAACTGTGATATACACCCTCCGGAGTTGTATACAACAGAGGATAGAACTTTCAAGATGTAAGAAGCTGCTAAATGACTATTGAGAAAACATTGCTTCCACAACTTGAAACTGGAATTTCATATTTGAGCTCCAAAATTTCCTTAAATTTGGACAAAATTCCTTGAATTAGAGTTTGGAGAAAACCTGTCTATATTCTTGCGTTACAAGCCTAGTTGTTTCACTGATCATGTAGCATGTTGCATACATGTATAAGAATATTTAAATAAATGTGGATTTAGAAGTCCGACATCCTTTCGTTTATTGTGGGAAAAATTAAACATTTACAAGATTCATCATTTTTTCTTTATTTTCATCGAATTTTCAATCAATTTCCTTGAATTTTCAGATTTCCTTGGATTTCCGTAATTATTCTTCCTTGAATTGTTAAAATTCCTTTTAAAAATCCTTAAAATTCAGTATAAAACAAGGAAATTTCCTTTCAAGTGGAAGCACTGAGAGAAAAATCAAAGGATACTGTATTTGAGGAAATAACCCCCCCCCCTCCAAAAAAAAGAGGTGTGTTATGCAGAAATTGCGAAGAGTTTGAAAGAGAAAGTGGGGAAACGTGTATGTGGTGCATGGGTGTATGAGAAAAAAAAAGAGAAAGGAAGATTTTGTTAAGAGAGGAGGGAATGAATAAGATATTCTCAAGTAAAAACTGCCATTATTATACATGCAATAGAGAAAATACGGACTTTCTTATGTTTCCATTTTTTCTTTCCACTTTTCCGATAATTTTCATGAAAAATGGACGTTTTATCAATGCAGAATCTAAGTGGTATCGATTTACGGCATGCTGCATCGTTTGCGTCAATTAAACTTTTGCTGGAATGCAAGCCCAGATTCATTGAAATTCACGAAGCTGCTTTTAAAAGCACTCTCCAAGGGTAAAAGAAGCAATATAGATCATAGGAGGGGTGCACGGTCGACCCCCCTTCCCATATACATAGATGACAGCCCTTTGTCGCCGAATTTAGCAGCAACCGGAAATTTTCAGTTGCCCCTCTTCATCAATATTCTTTAGGAGTTCTTTTGAGAGTACAGTCGGACCAACGAATTTGACTCCAAACCGATCGGTGGTATGTAATCGGAAGTGACGTAATATATCTGTCGGTCTCGGGTGAATTTCGCCGATGTGGCTTGCGCTTTGCGGTCAGATGGATGGGTAGGTCGGAAGGGAAGACCATCATTGACGGCGAAATAAAACAGTCTTTGATCAGCAGTTGATCGAACACCACTTCATTCGGATGAGTTGATGGTGGGAGTTGATAGAAGCAAAGTATAAACATTCTGGGAATAGTGTTCTTAATTCCGAATGCAACTGTACGTAGATTCCCCTTATGCAGTGTATACAGAAATATTTCACTCGTTCCCAAACACTACGAGATAGCACTCCCACACCCACCCACACAAGAAACATATATACACACGCACATCGACAAACGCACACACATGCCTACTAACAAATAAATGGATCTGATTATCAATATCTTATCTTATCATATCAATGTTTACAAAAGTCAGAATCTGAAGACAAATTGGAGCATCAAGTCACTACCAACACTCCCCCACAGTCCACACACACGAACACACACTCCCACCTACCATCATGCTCAAACACCCTCATAGTCTTGTAATTTGACAATCAGAGACTCACTCACTTATCACTGCAATCGCGAAAGTAAGGACCTGTGATTTTGGTCTCATACACTGAAAGAAATTGAATTTAATCCAAAACGTCTAACTACCACACTCATACACCCGCACCCATCCACCCACACACACACACACACTCCCTCTTCTTTGGTTTGTACATTTGATTTGTCATTTATTGTACTCTGTCTCTCAAATTTCTCCAAAATTGCGAGATGGCGGTGAGCACTGAATGAATTGTTATGGCGCCGTCACATTTCCCCTATGGCGGCCGTAAGGCGTGTCGAAAACAGCCGTTTTAACATTTTTTTTTGTACCAGCTACATGGTGTTTTGAATAAAATAAATAAATCGGCTTTTTTCGACTCGTCGTACGGCCGCTGTAGGGGAAAAGTAGCTGCGCCATAAATGCCCAATGTCCTCATTTGCTTTTGTACATCCAACGAAGCCAATACACATGAGAAAGACGACCCACTAGATCGACTGTCCATAAGACCGACACATGGTTAATAGCCCCACTTAAGTATCACAGCCCACCATACCGAAAATTTGTCAGAAAATGCCCTTATTGTGAGTTATTAGTGTGTGGGGGACAAGTGGGCTCTCTCTTGGGACCCGTTTCATAAAACTTGCAACAAGATCAAATTTGCAATAACAGTTAAAAGTTACTGAAAACATCCAATCTGATTGGCTGAAAGTAAATTTGTTATAGAAATTGTGCTTTCGTTATTATAACGAGTCTTTATCATTCGTGACTTTGGTCTCGTGACCCATAGTTGTCGTTGGTCGTGATCTAGTCGCTGGTGTCTGTCTATCATGTATATTGGGCCACTCATTTTTTTTTCCTTATCGAAATTCATCGTCAGATATTTTCTTTATGCGTCACGAATAAAATGATATCAGAGATAGGAAACTATTAAAGTAAGTTTATTTCTGGTTTAAGAACAAATCCAAAATCACTTTGTTTAATTCTCATTACAGGTTTCACTAAATTCCCTCTCCTCCATTTTGTTTTTGCTACAAGAGATTCCGGTCAACATAGGGTTTATTGTGAACCCACATGTTCGCCATCTTGTGAACCCACCTTGATTTTCATGCAAATATTTGTCAGAAACAAGATATTCATCTCAATCGCATCCTCGCTTCTAAACCACGGTAACGCCACTAGCAATGCGTGGTTGAAACATGTTATATCGTAAAATTTCGCCGAAAAATAATGAAATAATGATAACAAACAAAAAAAAGGCAAAGTAAAATTATTTCTAAGGAAATGTGATTTTTTCCCCCATATTTTCGTCAGATATTCCTCTATGTTTTTAAGTAGGACTGCTGCTTAAAGACATATGCTATTTGTGGTAACGGTTTCAAAGTGAGCTCGTACAGAATCGAATGAAATGACCTACCAAGTAACAGATAACAAAAACATGTGCAAAACAATTCTGGGAGAAATTATGACATTGCTGAAAAATCAGCAAAACAAGCACATATATGAGCCCGATATCGGGATTTTCTCCAAGTAATGATAATAATAATAAACTGTCCCAGTATAGCCTATGTGTGTCATTGATCTTCAGAATGATCGTTTATCAGCTTAGATTTCATGATTTCATAAAGTTCAGTTATTGTAACTGCATACCAGGTGAATGTTTCATAAAGCTGTTCGTAATTTAAGAGTGACTTTAAGAACGACTGGCGATCCTCTCTTGTTGTAAATGATAATCATTAGCGGTCGTTAAGCGCCAAGAAAGGTTCACCAGTTATTCTTAAAGTCGCTCTTAACTTACGAACAGCTTTATGAAGCGGCCCCCGATCTAGATCCACACATGATTCATTGACAATCAACCTTGGTTTCAAAGCCTTTCTCACGAAATCTGCTTTTATGATATTGCAACTTCTTTCATTTTATCTTTAAAGATATTTCCTCCTCATTATTAGTCTAAATGCTCGGTCAAGGGTAAAGCTGTCTACCCTTATATTTCCATGGATGCCTAGTTGATGCTCGTACCGTGCATTACCTTCCCTCGAGCAGTGTCTTGGTTCATCCCGGCATCATTTCCCAAGGGTTACTGACTACTTCCAATGATCGTCATTATTTTGTCTCTTTACTGGTCTTATATTCATTCTTTCTCCGTTTCTCTCTCTCCTTCACCATCTCTGTGTCTATACATCTCCGTCTCTGCATCTCTCCCCACTCTCTACCCCCTCTCTCTCCATACCCCCCGGTCTCTCTTTCAACATCACTCTCGAATACCCATCCCCTTTCTTTCTCTTCTTCGAATCTTTGCAACAGCACATGCTCACGACCAACTATGCCAATAATCTTTTTTTTCAATTTCCATGTTTCACATCAAACTCAACTTACTTCAGCAAATGAAAAACATGCACTTGTTTTTAGCAGTGAATCTGCTGGTTAAACCGAGATAAGCAAGGTAAGTGGAAATTGAACTACCTTCTAAAAGCAAGGGTTGTAAACTAAAGATCAACATCACAATATACACCACTTTACGAAAACGAATAAAGGTCAACAGTTTGGCACCATCCAAACTCAACTCCACTGGAATATAGTTACTAATAATCCGAGATTGTTTAAAATCAAATAACGCAGATGAAAATGTCCCCCGTGTTGAAAAGTAATTAATATTTGGTGAAATCAAGAAAAAAAGCAATACATCTGCAATGGCGTCCGAATAATAAAAACAAAAATACTTTCGATACATTATTGTCTAATTTTACCTTCAAGTCAAGAATGATCGTCATACATCAATTTCCCGCAAGATTAAATCTCATGAGAATGAATGAAATTGAAAAGAAATTTAATAATTTAAGATCTTGACTTTGATAATGGCAAAAGTATAATGACAAAGAATCGTTAAAAAAACATGACACCAAATTCTGAAAGCCTTGAAGATTGGCTTGAAGCACTCATACTTTTCAATCCATCTCATCGAATTTGAGCATGTGGAATTGAAGAGAAAGAGAATCATCAAGAAACACGGATCGATATCATTGTAAAACGACAATTTGCCATGCTCGCTATCTCCTCTATGCGATTGTTCACAGAGAGTCGTGCGTCATTCTAAAAAGTTATCGCAGGCCGTTCGTGAGGTTTCGAAGTTAAAAGGGGTTAGAAGCCGTTCTGTGACCGACGGCGTGAAACACAAAGCATCCAATAGAAGATGAAAAGAGGGATTATTGGCATTTATACAGCTGTCACAATCCCTTCTATTTTACGTGTACGTGTGCAGATGCATGATCATGATGATAGGGAGACGGATGTGGGTGGAAAACATGTTGACCAAGGGTCGGTTTCACAAAGTTTCAAGTGTTAGAAAATATCAGTCTTAATTTCCCAGTTGCGTGTGTTATTGAAGACTAACGTGTATAAATGAATGATGGTAGGATATTAGTCGTGTCGTGGTCTAGTGGTTCTGACTCTCGCCTTTCAAACAGAGGGTCGTGGGTTCGAATCCTAGCCATGGTGTGTTTTCCTTCAGCAAGAAATTTATCCACACTGTGCTGCACTCGACCCACGTGAGGTGAATGGATACCCGGCAGGATTCCTTGAATGCACCAAGCGCCTTTAGCAGCTGAAGCTACAGCCGGGGTAACATATAGTGCGCCACTGAATAGGCAACTAGATAGATCGGCGCCTCAAATGCTATATTATGATTATTATTATTATCAAGTCGGTTGGCCCTTAAGCATGACTTTAAGACGGACTTAAAACTTTGTGAAACACCTTCCTACTGATAATCAGTAGTATGTTTATTACATTTTCTACTCAATCTTGAAAGAATGAAGACGAGAGTCGAGAGAGGTGATAATGGTGTCATTTCTTAAGAAGAAAAAGGTTTATCGTTTAATTAAAAAAAGAGAGTATTTCTGGTTGTTTGTTTTCATTGCATAAGTCCTTACAGTTATATATGCTTTGTTCATCATATTTATTTATTCACTCATTTCTTTTAACCAATAATGTAAAGATTATTTTGAGGGTGCACAAAACCAAATCATATGGGACAAAGTATAATTAGTGAATTCCCTTAAACGCGAGTTAATTGGAACTTAAGGTCTCCCTATAAGTGAAAGATACGAATTGATAATCAGCCAAGCATATATTCTAAAATTCTACAATAAGATTTAACAGATGAACAAATATAAAAGCTGCACTCATTTAAGTCATGTCATTTTGAGGGTTTTTTAAGAAAGTACAAAGATTATATGGGTAGTTCTACTAATTATGGGATAATAATAATATAGGATATTTATATTGCGCACATATCCACCTTGTTAGGTGCTCAAGGAGCTCTTATATTACCCGGCTAAGCTAGGCGTTCATAGCGCACACAGCTTTTTAAGGAATTACTTCCTAACGGTACCCATTCACCTCACCTGGGTTGAGTGCAGCATACTGTGGATCAGTTTCTTGCTGAAGGAAATTACACCATGGCTGGGATTCGAACCCACAACCCTCTGTTTCAAAGTCCGAAGACTAATCCACTGGGCCACAACGCTCCACCTTGTGGTGTAGTAGCCATTTTGATGACGATGGTGATGATGATGATGTCAATGATGATGATGTCAATGATGATGATGTCAATGATGATGATGATGATGATGTCGATGATGATGATGTTGATGATGACGATAATGATGCTTTAATGATGATGCTGCTGCTGATGATTATGATGATGATGATGACGATGATGATCATGATGATGGTGGTGATTAAGTTAACGATGGCGAGGATAATAAGAATGAGGGTTATGATAAAGTTGGTTACTTTAAAGCATTCAACAAAGACTACGGCCGGATTACAAGAGTCAGAAGAGGAACAACAAATGAATAAAAGAGAAACTTTGAAATGTATAATCGGTGGAGCAGCATGACATATAAAAAGAATGTGTTAACCCTGCTAGACATCCAAATTATCCCATCATAAAAATAAGCCTCAGAGGGATTTTGACGCCTTTATCAAAACACTCAGACATTACTCAAAACAGCACAACATATCCTAACAAAATCAATGCCTTTCAAGGTTCCAACCGATGTATTACAAGAGATATATATATAAGAAGTGACAGCAAGTATTACTGGTGCAACAAAAAGCGAATTTGTCGCCTCCGGGTGTTTTTAGAGTTACAACATATTACGTTCGGTATTCATGAGTCTGATGTTGTGGCTTTTTGCTTCGGCCAATGATGCATCAAAACATCCTATTACACAACATCATGAAAAGCGACGATATTCTAGAATACCTAAAAACGGTTTCATATCATTGTTTCACCATAGTTAGGTTGATATGCAATCCCCGATGTATGAATAAGCATATATATTAATATTAATTGTTGACAGGGGAACAGTACATTTGACAAAACATCAGTAATCCAACGAATGCGATTGGAAGTTGTAATTACTATTTCAAAAGTGGAATTACTATATCCACGCAATAAAGGGAGACTGTCTATGAATGGCGTTTGTACTTTTAGCCGTCCTCTTGAAGTTTTTGTTATGGCTTCGACCTGTCAACATACAAAGGAGTTTTGTAATTGGGTTCTTCACATCGAGCCTTGTATTATCCCCGAAGACAAATTACCGAACTTTTTAGCCGCCACCTATAATGCGATCATCAATATCACATTGTTCACTTCACGCCCATGGTGTCAGTAAAGATGAACAACTGGAGTCGTTTTCTATTATTGCCTTACCCTTCTTCCTTCCCTGGAGGTTTTAAGGATCGATTGCTGGTGCAGTGGGATGGGACGAAGGGCGTGTAATGATGTTGGTGTGCCGTTGCCTTCACAAACATGCACTCAATCTAGCATCACAAAATCTTGTCTTTCTGTTTTTTTTTTATGTTTATTTTTTATTTTTA
Organism: Lytechinus variegatus; assembly: GCF_018143015.1. Classification (NCBI taxonomy): domain Eukaryota; kingdom Metazoa; phylum Echinodermata; class Echinoidea; order Temnopleuroida; family Toxopneustidae; genus Lytechinus; species Lytechinus variegatus. The sequence goes on from NC_054751.1 coordinate 29,719,130, forward strand.
TTCTTTTTTTAATTCATTTATTTTATTCTATTTTTAAATTTAATTTAATTTTATTTATATTTTTTTTTTTTGGGGGGGGGGTGGGTGGGGTCTGTCCGGGTTCAGACCCCACCGCAACACTAGCGTCCTTTGCTTAAGGCGTTCATCTACATTTGCCAGCCTCGACCCAGGAGTGGTAAATGGGTGCCCGGCCATGCCGGTAGGAAAACATTCTTTAAAAATTAATGTTGGAACACCTGACCATAACAGCCGTGCCCAATGAAGTAGCATGCAGCGCTTAGAAACATTGTATTAAGCGCTATTTGGATGTTGTACGTTATAATTGTTTTTATTCATATCTGGGAGTATAAACCGTGTTTCTACGAAAGCTAGATGCTTTAGAACGTGTCTTGATAAAATTTTCAACGAAAGAAACAAAATACCAAAGCAATACACTTTCATTCAAGACCGAAAAATTTCATGAGAACATATATTTTGCAAAACTGCCAATGTGCATTCTTCAAGAGATTCTATCAGCACTGTTTGAGAAATTTAATACTTAAAGGTATTGTTTAACTTTGTGAGCAGCTGATTTAAAAAATTCTCAAACCAAGATGAAACATGTGTACAAGTGCATGTATTAGAACTAATAAACCCTGAAAAAAACCATTATTGAAAATGAAAAGCTAAAATTACAAGGCAAACCCCGATTTTGTAAATAGGCGTCTTATAGACACCTAAATAGTACACATAAGTGTATGGGATGAAATTAAGATGGTGTTTCCGGTCACTTTATATTTCAATTTTTGAAGCACTAAATCATTATTTTCGAACGCAATTTCTTCTGGGCTTCATTTTTGTAACATATCACAGACACAGGTGTCAAGTGTGACCTTCTAGCTCAGATTATTTAAAAGTCAAACCAATGTTAACCAATCACTTTAAGAATGAACGTGTTTAGTCAATGCATGTGGAAACAGTTCTTAAAAGTTTACCAATTCCTTTTACTTTCTTCTTTATAAACACGACTTGTGAAAAGAAGATACCTTTACACATGAGAGAAAGTCAGATAGCCTTTGGCGTACCATGAAGCCTACCATCGAGATACTAAGAAAGCAAGCTTTCACAAGAGTAGCTGAGATGATCTCCAGAGATGAAGGGCTTCAAAGTAATTATTAGCGTTCTCTGGCCACTGTCTTGATGAAATATATAGCAGCGATCTGAACAAACACAGTTTATAAAGAGTACAAAAACAAGTGAATATTCTCTTACAATTTTTGTTCAGTATATAGGTCTTGACTTACTAATTTCTTCATTTTCTAAGGAAACAAAGAGACTTTCTTTATTAAACCATTTTCTGTAAACACCTCAACATTTTCTTAAAATCTGTAAAGCGCATATGTTTAGTAAATATTGTCATTTTGTTCCAATATCCATTTTATTAATTATTGATATATTTATGGGGGTAAGTTTTCATGGTTTTACAGAACACAAAGAAAAAATCGGAATGGCATAAACAAAATTATATATTGCTGGATATTAAGAGAAAGGATTGAACAAGTTCAATACTAAAAAGCTAGATAATTATTTCTTTTTCTCCAAATCAAGGGAGAACTATAGTTTTGTAGATGCACATTGAAAGGTACTTATGCCCCCGATTCAAATGCTACGCTCCCGTGCATGTTGGCCTGGAGCGTCGTAAATATTAGCTGAATAACAAAGGGAATTCACAATTAAAACATGAATTCGAATTCTTTTGCTGCATTTTTCTTTTCATATCACTTGGGATGCTTGATTCTCACTTTCTCTAATCGAATAGGAGAATATGTAAGCCGCTGGCAGTGGACTGGAAGAATTCACATTTTCGAAGAAAATGCAATGCGAGCCTTGGCGAAAATGGCGGGAAAAGGTCGAGAACATGTGAGAAGTAGAAATTGAGAGAGGGAGGGAGATCGAGATCGAGATAGAAAGAAAGAGAGAGAGAAAGAGTGAACTAAAAAAAATAAATGACAAAGAAATATAGAAAGAAAGGGGAGAGATGGAGAGAGAGAGAGAGAATGAGTGGTGCGGTATGTGTATGTGAGGGGGTGAGGGTGTGTGTGTGTCATAGACAAGGGGTGTGATAGAGAGTTCGTTCGTGTGCGGGTGTGTGGTGGTGTGTGTGAGAGTGGGAGAGAAATAAAGAGAGAAATGTGAGAGGCAGAGGGGTATTACGAAGATGATGCCGATCGATGGTTATTTTATTTTATTTTTTAAACAAGTGCACACCTAGTTACCAATAATGCATATAGCATTTCCATTTATTTGAAAGCAGGATAAAAGAGCATTGTAGATTAAATGCCTTGTTCACGGGCATAGGTGCCGCCGCCGGGGATCGTACTCCGGACTTTTCCATGTATAGCCAGGCGCCTTACGGCACCTCCACTTATAGAAGTTATGCTTAATACACTACGATGGTATGATAATTAAAATGAATCAAGATAACGACGACCATAATGTTGATAACACAACAATATAAAATACATGATGTCAACCACAATAAAGACAAAAATTCTTATTGTAACAACAATTAAGCTATTCTAATGCAATTAATAATTTATGATAGAATCCATTCATGTCCTTTTCTCGAAAAAATAAAGATGGCTCCAATATGAAAAATGGTGAGGCCTAGGGGAATCAAATATCAGTACTGTGTAACCAGATATACGATATACGATTACACAGGACTTTGAAAGCAAGGAAAAGAAAAGAGTATAACTCCCGAGATATTCTGTTCACTCCATAACAGCATCATTGATTTTTCTTTCCCTCTTTTGTTTGGCGCTATGAAGTATAAGATAGGTGTAATGCGTGAAGGACATTGTTTGGAAAAGTGTGACGTAGATTAGGTTTCAGAGAGGGGGTTCCTCGACGGAGGAGAGCCCCTTCTCTTTTATTTGTAGACACTCAAAACGCCCTTCACGAGGAGAGTCATGTGAAAATGGCCCGGAGCTTACAGAGAGAAATTTTCAACACGGGTAGCATTTTGCTTCGACCTTGCATTTTAGGATAGAGAGGTGCCACCTGGAAATCTGTTGAACTTCGGGATGCGGTCAAAATGGCATAAAATCAATGATGAGACGAGTGTTGGGATAAATGGAGGAGATGGAATACATGAGAGGGGGAGGGGGAGAGAGAGGGGGGGGGGGGGAACAAAGCATCTCATTTTGACAGAGGATGTAATGCAGTGTTGCCAAAAATCTTAAAAGCATCGCTCTCACTCGCGCCCTATCAAGTTCTTCTCTCGTCTCTCGTCTTTTTCCTCGAATCGGAGAATAGAACCCTCTTCAAAACTCCGTCGATATGGCATGTTTGTCTTCCATTCATGAGCTCTCTATGTTCGTTAAACATGGCTACTATAATGCGCATCTTGCTACCGAGAGTGGCCACTTACAAACCATTGACAACGCAACAAATAAAACCACAAATAATATTTACTCGGGGGCTGAGCGTTTTAAAGTGTTTGTGAAGTTATCTCAAAGTAGGTGAAAGTTCGAAACTGTTTGCCGTACCTCTGGTGGTCACACGCCGAAAACATTCGCATTTGCCCCGATCTGTTTCTTATCCAGATGTTACATAATGTAAAATCATGTGGTGAAATTTTACTTTGGACTATTGGCTTTTTTGTTTAAACATAACCAATAATCATATATGATCTGCATTAACTGCATTAGTTGTGGATTTTGGTTTTAAGTATTAAAAAATTTGCGAGTCTTTTGAAGCCCTTACAGTATTTCCCTCACTGCTGTAGAAGCGTCCTAATGCTCTGATATCTTCCCAACAGACATATCCCGCAAACTAAGCATATCCCATGAACCTATTACACTCAATTTCAGGACATGCTTCATAAATATGTTTGCGCACGATTTCATGCTCGACTGTATGGCATGCTCTTGTGCTAAAAAAGATATCCACATTTTTACATACACGTGGTTCAAGTGTATCCCTAAACACGTTCCAGTCGTGGGCAAAAAAGCCGTGGATAACTAACGATTTGTCAGTTTGTGAAACGTTCCAAGGACTTTATCACGTGTCCTCTGTCTCACCCCAACATGGCTTATCGTTTTTCTGGAAATAGAAAGCTACTATGGACCTCTTTCCCCCCTCATATCATATATTTTAAAGCCCAAGTCTGGACAATGTACAACCCAACTAACGCCTTAGGTTCGTATATATTTATCCATGTAAACATGAGAACAGCCTTTCACGAAGTAAGAGCTTCGAGCCGAAGAAATTATGCATTAACGGACTCTAGCCTGTTGTCTCTTTACTATAGTTTCATCCATTTCAGCTCAAAAAATCCTTTCCTCTTTGATACCGATTCCGATTCAGCTTCCTTTTGGTGTTTCTTTCTTTCTTTCAACCAATCAACAGCGCGCATTTCGGACTTGCGATTGATTTTTTGACTTGCGTTTAAACTCAACTCTTTCTGCAACGGGTCCCTGATCGCTCTAGATTTGAGTTAGCATTAGTTATTCAATAGAATACAATCTTTAGATTGGTCTTCATTGTTTTCTATTCTCTCTATGGCAGACACTGTCAAGATCACCGAAGAGTCGCTCGGCATCTCTCATCCCTATTTTTTCCATCACACCCTCACCCTCACACACAGACACACCAAATCAAACAATGTGTCCTATGGTAATCCGCTACGTTACCTCTACCACTAACTTTAGAGTTCAATCAATCCGGTATATCACCACTTTCACCCCATTTTCCCTCACCGCCGTTGGATCCATCGGAAGAGCTACAGAGAGCGCAGATTTGATTACCCCCAATTAATGTCTCTTATCGGGTTTAATGGTCGCCCTAGGTGACGGATTGATGGGACGATTTTGTGAACACCTGGTCAAATAATGACTATCGCATGAACGAAGACGATGGCTTGCCAAAAATAAAAAACACAGCATTACTGAGACGAAGAAAGATTAAAGATTTCGAATGAGCAATCTTGTGGCGACGATCTCGATGTCATGACGGATATATTTTGAGTAAAACCCACTTATCCAACTTTCATCAAGTTTTCCATTAATCTCAACTTGTTTTGAATGCCTTAATCTCAACTTGTTTTGAATGCCTTAATATCTCTCTCCGGAAGTGCAAAGATATACTAATATACGGATAAGTTGCAACTAATATGTCTTAATCTCAATCACTTATAACCTTACATAGAACATTTTAAAAATGTGATTAATGTGTCTCAATTTTTTACTAAGCTGAAGGAAGTTACTCGCCATACCTGTGAAGCGAAAAAATCTACATGCTAAAGTTGTGAGAACGCTGTAAGAAGCATATCTCCCTTTTAAAAAGTAAATGCATTCTCTAATTGAATAAGATATATCTTATGCACGGTTCTGACATGCACCCGGGGCGCCACTTTCAGCAATCAAGTCACGTGATCATGCGCGCTGACGAATCGTGAACCCGCATACGAAAATGCGGATGCCGGTCATTGAGATCACGTGTTCTTCATAGCGGCCCCCGCAGTTCTAATTCTCCTTCATGAGCAGGCGCCATAATCTGCAAATCAATCTTTTAGTAGCTGTCTGACAGAAGTAAAGGGGGAATTTCAGCTATTTTGGGATGTTTTGTTGAAATATTTGTTATCTTCCTCTGATATGAACTTATTGACAGTTTATATTCATTCTGCGTGCAATTTTAAAAGGCTCTGAAAGGAAATGACAATCAAGTTAAGAACAAATTTGGGGTATCAACTTTGAGGAGTGCATGCATTTGCTTGCTGACAAGATTATTGAACGCCAAATATCATTTACAACGAAATTTTCTTCTTTTCTTAAAGCAATTCTAAGTTGTATCTATTTCCATCAAAGATTATGGCACACCATATATCATTTACCACGGAGTAACATATTCTTTAGAAAAATATGAATAAAATATCATTTACAACGACATTTCCTTTTTAAAAAGCAAGATTAAGTGCATGTATTTATGTAGAAGTTGCACACAAGATTATTGCACGCCGTATGTCATTTACATCGAAACTACATTTCCTTTAAAAAAATATGAATAATGGTCAACATGCGCCTTCTTTTAAGTAAATACAAGTCTCTTTATTTTGATGTTCCTATACGTGCTTATATCCATTCGTGATTATATCCACAAATTTATCATTTTGATTTTGATTTGATTGTACATTCGTATAAATACAATTTTCATTACGTAACAAACAAAATATATCAGTAATTGATTTTTGGTATGAATCATAAAGAAAAAAAAATACAAAATAAAAAAGTCATTGCAAACAAATATGATCTACTACCAAAAAAGAAAATTTACAGTTTGCAGGAGAAAGATTGTCATTATAAGCAGATTGCTTGGAAAAAGTGACAACCCCATTTCGTACGTAAACTTCAATAGGTTTGGACTGGCTCCCCTTGTTCTTTACTAAATCTGAGTTTAGATTTATTCACTACATCTATTTACATGAAAGTCACATCTGGGGAAATAATGAAGGCCACTTTGATGATATTCAATCTGAAACCAGTGAAAATGCTCCTCCGAATTTCTCTCGGTCATACAAATGCAGATATCAAGGATAGAATATGATGATTATCGAAGCACTTGAAAAATAAAAGTAACGATTTATAGAAAGATTCGTCTAAAACATGTATTTTTAATGAATATTGCCTCAATCTCGGTTTTTTCCTTCAAAATATGCACAAATAATATGGACCTCCTATGGACTTACTCTCTCCAATAAATCCATTAGAAATAACATTGCCAGCAGTCACTAATTTATTCCCCACTTTCCTTGCTTGTAAGAAAACCAATCTCATCTATGAGAAGAATAACTATCTTCAGTAATGGGATTTATAACCCACGGCCGAAATAAAATAAAATATAAACAAATTAAAATGACCTATATCTGATCCATTCTTACTCAAAGACTAACACTTAGGGTGTAATGACGAAATATTAAATACAGATATGAGGCGAAGATTAGGATATAAGATGTATTTGGATTGTACGGGAGATTGTTCCGCTGCTATTTCAGGCTCGTAATCAATGTAAGCGTCCTGTTGGCAGGAATATATTTAGTTTCTTAGTGTCTAGAATTTATTTCAAACATGCTAATCTGCTGGAGGACAATATCGAGCTTAAACTGTAAAGCTTATTTCATGTGTTTCTGCCGTTTGCGTCATAATCCATATTTTTCTCAGATTTTTTTTTTCAGTATTCAGATTTAGTTATTTTTCCGTCAACAAAATACAAAAAACATTACCTTGTCACATATTTACAGAATTTGTAGTCAAACAAAAAAGTACAATAATAAACGTAGTTCAGTTAAATTTATTTTTTTGAATTCCACGAAACATTATTCATGTCATCAATGAAGTTAGTAGCAATAAATTAACAATAAATAAAGGAGAATGAAACCATTAGAACAAGATGTGAAAACAGAAAAATCACAGAAACAGATCAACAAAAGTTTGAGAAAAATCGGACAGATAATGAGAAAGTTATGAGCATTTGAATATTGCGATCACTATTGCTATGGAGATAGCAAATTGGCAATGCGACAAAGATGTGTGATGTCACTTGTGAACAACTCTACTCATTACTTTAGTATATATTTCACTTGAATTGCCTCTTTTATCACATCTATCCATAGATCATGTGTTCTTTCTACATGAGGGCATGTAATACATATTTTTTTAAGAATACACCATGGATAAGAGAGTTAGTATCATCATAAGAAAAAGCAAAAAGAGACATTTTGAAGTTATTTTAAAGTCCACCAAAGGGAAAGTTGTTCATCAGTGACATCACACATCCTTGTCGCATTGCCAATGGGAGGATCTCCATAGCATTAGTGATTGCAATATTCAAATGCTCATAACTTTCTCATTATTTGTCCGATTTTTCCCAAACTTTCTTTATTCTTATTCTTTGATTTCTCTGTTTCTACATAAGCCTATTTGTCCCAAAGGTTTCATTCCCCTTTAAAATGCAGAACTGAGGTGATCTATTAAAAAACACAGCTTGTAAGACATACATGTAGATAACCTGTGAAACATATATACAGTGAAAAAATACGTATATATAATAATAATAATAATATGCAACATTTATATAGCGCTTAATACAAATGTTTCTAAGCACTGCATACTATTACCCCGGCTTTAGCACGGCTACCCTGATCGGGCGCATCGAGCATTCAAGGAATTCCTTCCTACCGGGTACCCATTTACTATACCTGGGTCGAGAGTGGCAAATGTAGATTAACGCCTTGCCAAAGGACACTAGTGCTGCGATGGGGTTGGAACCCCGGACCTTGAGGTTTATAGTCCGGAGACTTATCCACTGAGCCACAACACCTCTATATCATGTAAGCGAACAGAATAGGAGAGAAGAGAGTGTAGAGGGTAGGTGTTTCAAAGAATAAAATTAAGAAACACGGCAGAGCTTGAGATATATCGAAAAGATGAAAGTGGAGACATAACTGGGAAACCTAGAGAAGAAAGAGTAAAGAGTGAGGAAGGGGAGAATGAAATAACTTAAAAAATAATGTACGGCATGTACCTATTTCAGAAAAAAAACACACATAACATTTTTAGTAAATAAATCAGGGATCAGAACTAAAAACAAATTAAACAAGAACGAATCTTACTAAGCTAAGAAAGAAGTCACTAAACGCACAAGGTTTGCATAAAAGCAATACTCGTAAAAGAGGCAAGTCCCAGTGACTTAGTTTCAACTAAAAAAAATATGTGTACAGCAATAACGGAGAGGCAAAATAGCAAATTAGTGGAACGAATAAGAAATGTAAACAAAGAAGAATTTGATTAATATTCTCTTTCAAATAATATGTTTCATGTTAATCATTAAAATAATATTGTGTAAACTCTATAATGCTGAGTTGGACATAAAGACAACATCGAATAGTCCCAAGGACTATTGAAAAATCAAATCAGATTATACTTTCAAACCAGATTATATATATGTTACCTGAATCTGTTGAGGGTTTTACTCGAAAAAAACAAACATATAACTTGCAGTAAATCAAATCAAATTTTGCAATAGTATTGTTCCTCTTTAATATATACTCTTTATTTTTTTATATTCAGCTGCCCGAATAATAAGTTTTATGCAATAAGGTGTCACCTTTTACAAGTAAAGAGGGTTGGGGATGATACTACAAATACCCGTCCAACATGCGAACGCAGACGATCTAAGAATACAATGTTGTCAAAAGACGAAAAATAATATTACTTGTATGTCACAAGAGTGCATATTACGTCAAGCTTTGAGTAAAAAAAAATGACCAACAATATCTGGCATAAAAAAAGATTCAATCTTATAAGGGGGAAACAAGCATTTCCCCGTGTAAGGTTTCAATGTGGAAACGGCGGGCTAAAGAAAATATTTTCTTAATTTTGGTATAGCAGTTTTGTCTTTATATTATGCTTGCTTGATTCCTGGCTCAAGTGGGCCGTATTTTTCAGCAGCGCCTTGTGATATTTATCTTCGGTAATGCGTTTAATCGGTTAAGATCGGATGATAGCATAAAACATTCCATCTTCTTGGAATACAAAGATATAGAGAGAGATGATGGGATATGAAGGAGAATAGAGGGGAGTGAGGAAGAGAGAGAGAAGGCGAGAGAGAAGATAGGAGTATGAAGGAGAAGAGAGGGGAGTGAGAAAGAGAGATAGAGGGGAAGAGAGGGGAGATGGACAGAAAGTGATGGCAGAGGAGGGGAAAGAGAGAGACGAGGGGAGAAGAAGAGAGGGAGAGTGAGGGGGAGGAGGATTTGGAGGAGGAAAATAGAAGTATGAGATGACATATTCTATACTTTTTCATGCATGAGATAGGGAAAAAGGTGAAAGTTAAATGTTAAATACCAACAACTCCGCGCCCCGGAAAACAAAAAGGAAAAGAAATAGTTAGATAGCAAAACGATACAAGTGGAGGCTGTAGGCACAGAAACAATTCAAGGTCCAAACTACAATAAAACCATAGAGATGTATTTCTAGTTATTAGTCTATATCTCTATGAATCAAACCAAGAAGAAAACTAATGACGAAAATAGAAATCTTGGAAATTAAATACAAGTATGAGTTTTTCCTGTCTAATTGATCACCACCCGCGTATTCACTTCAAATTTCCATGTTTTTTCTTAGATAAAATCATTCATCACATATGTCTTCAACGTGTCTAAACAAAGTTGAAATATCTGGTAACAAATGACGCCAGGAACGTGATGGATAATAGCTCGACAAAGATATTTTCATTCTATGAACGATATTCTTTATTATAGCTTACGAGATTTGATTTTAGCAACCACGCAAGAGGTAAACAAAGATTATACTTGAGGAATGCGTTACAGGATTCATTACGTAAATAGCAACACCTTTTCTGAGAAAACATCCATGATTTTTTTTCTCTCTTACTCTCTTTTCTTTCCATTGTTTGTTTCATTTTGTTAATACATATTATAATTTAAACATCAAAATGAGAAGTGGGAGTACAGGAATGTTTTCATTTTCAAATATGACGGATCATTTACTTGAGGTTTATTTTTCTTTTTCTCAATTTAATCATTTATTGCTGGCTGATTCGCAAGAATCTCAGTCGCTAAAGATGTATATGAGCAGATTTTATTTACATTATTTAATGACGACCAAAGGTAGTTTACCAGGACTAGAATATTGCAATAAAGGATTTCTGCATCAATGATATTTTTTTTTTCCACTTCAAACAAGGAACTTGTCATCTCAATAGAGATTTTGAAAACCATCGATAATTAGCTTACAACCGAAAGATTGAAATGTTAACGAATTCCACCGTTGTTTCTTTTCTTTTGTAAGAAATCTCTTTCAAGTGGCGTAATAATTCGGAATTTACAAACGCAAGGGTAATGAACACAATTGTTCCGGTCTTGACAACATTCGCCAAACATGTTCACATCTAACCATGATTGGCCGTGACCTTTCACTGTCTTCGAAAATTCTATGCCAAGATAACGTATGGCGGTGATGGTAGTGTTAGGAGGTGAGGAGGGGCTTGGAGAAACAGAATAAGAAGTCCAAGGAACCAAAACACAGTTGCCCCATCACCACAAGTGCTCTTAAAATTCATTGTCTGCTTTTCATCGCACAATATCATTTGTCTTTCGTTTTTTTTTGACCAAGTATATTTCAAACTGCTTTTCACATTTTTTTAAATTTCTTTTGATTTTAAAATGTCTTCCATTCACTCATATCAGCTCTATCTTATTCCCTAGTTCGCTAACTCTCCCCAATACCCATCCTCATTTATCTTCTAAATCCCTCTTTACACTCTCTCTCTTTCTCTCCCTTAATTTTTTTAAAAACTTATTTCTATTTTCTCTCTCACCACTAGAACAAGTTATACAAAGAAATTGAATTCTACATATTCGAAATTTGCTTCTCAAGTAATATCCCTCTTCTTCAGAGGGGTGACGCTACGGGGGGGAACACCACTATGATTTTCAAGTTATACAAAAGGGAAAGCAGAGCAGAAAGTCAAAGAAAGGGGAAGAGAGAAGAAAGAAAAAATCACAAAGGGCTGGGTCGTGGTATCTATAATATTCCCTTTCATTAAATTGAGACTGTAACGTCACCTGTCTTTTAGGATTTATAGCCCCTCTTAACAAATGCCCTGGCACCGCTCCTGCAACGTATAATGGATTTAAAAGCGCGCGGAGGGAGGGGGGGGGGGCTGACCATACAAAGAATCACAATCAGACTGTCCTGTTTTGTACACGTTTAAGGAAAGGAATGGGGAACTAAGCCCCCTCCCCCTACTTCCACGCTCCCCGATTCCGCGGCCATTGACAGCATTCCCCACTCCGTCTCTGTGACTATAATTCCTATCATCTCATCTGATTTGTACAAAAAAAAGAAGTCGGGGTTTTCAACATGTTAACATCTTATGAAGATTGACTTGACCTTTTAACTCACACTTTTCCCCATTCCGGTGCTTTTTTTCTTAAATCTTTTCTGTCCTTTTCTCCTCCCAACATCCAATCACTGCCACGAATGATAACATCCACTGCTTGAAATAAATGCGATACGACTTTTCTAAAATATTTCTCAAAAAAATTATAAAACAGCAGTTTAAAGTTTAGTCAGTTTAGTCTAAGTAGTGTACTAACCCCTGTATGGGGGGGTATACATCCGCTTTCACAAGGACATCCCGCGGTCAGATCGGCCACGTGTTGCGTCCATATTTTCAAGGTCACATGACCCCCCTTAGTATTGTTAACTATCCCTTTTACAAAATGACGTCAGGAATGATGGTTGTCACCATGGCAAACTTGAATATAGGAGACATAATTTTCATCCACTCATCCCGCTACTGCGCGATCATCGAGGATGTTTAGCAATCCACTTTAGGGAGTTGATTTCGGTGGTTGAATGTTCGTATATTTAGGAATGCCTGTGACTATGAATGTTCTCAAAGTAAAATACATTAAGAACGTTTTTGATCAGATGCGGCGGAAAGGCTATACTTCCCATGGATGCGTGCGGTTGTAACCTGAGATTAAGTCAACGATGCTACCGGTATCGTTGTCCATTGTGGTCTGTGACAACCAATACTTCATCCGCAAAAGGGAGAGAGGATGGGGACACAGATAAATTTGGAGAGGGAGAACGAAAAATAGAAGAGGATGACCACTGACACCCACATGCATCTCATATCATCCATTCCCGTCACCCATTAGTTATTACACGTAGTCATCCTAGGCCGCACATGAAAGCATTTTATATACCCACATCGTCATTAAAGGAAAAGGTTTATCAATCTGTTTGTGTAATCAAACTCTTCTAATAATCTTTTAAATTGTTTTTATCATTTTATGAATAATGTGTGATATATCGTGTAAATTGGTGTCGTTGAAGGCCTTTTTTCAAAGATAAAGGGCGCTATACAAAATTCATCATCACCATCAACAACATCATCATCATTATCGTCATCATCGTCACCATCTCTGACTCCATCCCTCCATCTCTGTCAAATTTCTGCGATCATTTTTTTTTTTGGGGGGGTCTTCGGCTCTTAGTCTCCCCCTTTAATACCCCCTCTCCCTCTCTCTCTTCCCTTCTGCCACACGACCCTATCATATCTATCATCCCTCTCCTATATACCCCTTCCCTATTCCTCCCGCTATCTCATCCCCTCTCTCCCCCTCTCGCGTGGACCCATCGTATCCCATAAGCGAGCTAAAATTCGATTTGTAGCGCTACATTTTCTTTGCATGAACAGTAATGTGATTGTGCTGGTAAAATGAGCTGGTATACTGTGCTGGAATGTAATGGATTTGTGGTTTTAACTTCCTTTGTCCCTGTTCGAAACGAACAGGAAGTGTCGAATTTCTCTTTGAAAATTATACAATCCTCGAAATCACTTAAATCTTCAGTTTTTATTTTCTTTCTCCAGAAAGAATGACAAAACTGCGAGATTTTGATATTGGCGTATAATGGAATATGAAAAAAAAAATGTTGAAGTCGTATGATAGGTCGACTGTCGGTTGAAATATGTCGCATTTCCTACTTTCCTTTTGCTTAATGTTGGTTATTTGAAGTGATTGGGGCCGAAGCGACACATCCAGCGAGTCTGTATTAAAAAAAATCCCGGTCTATACTTCTAGATTTATGTTAGATCTGTTTCATTGCAATCTAGATTTCCTTATATATCTTTTTTCTATAACATCACGAATCGGGATTTCCTCCCAATGTCTCATTGCACAACCTGTGTTTTAAGCTGGATATACGAACATTCCTACAGAAAGCAGCGTATCTCTCTTTCTTGCTCGGACGCTATGTTCTCTTGCATTGCTTATGAAAAGCTCACTCACATTGTGTCATACCTTCATCGTGGTTCCCTTTCTCGTCGTCTTAAGTACATCAGACCATGATGATCTCCCCATCTTGGGAAGATATTACCCTCCTCGTGCTACATTTTTCTAATAAGACTAGTTTCTCAATGTATTGGGTCATATATTACAAGTTTCATCCATCGCGGAATTACTGGAAAGATCTCTTTTTTTGTATTTTGAGTGGTAAAAACCATCGCAGTTAGACGACATGCCCTTTGTGATATGCACTTTCTAAAAAGGGAACTATAGATCATATATTTTAACTTTTTTTGAAAAATATAGTATTTCCCATTCAACCTAAATTCAAGTCTTTTGTTTCAATATTTTAGTTTCTGCCCCTCGCCCTCATTCCTCGCCTTTTCTCTCTCGCTCCCTCTGTCATCGCCCACCGTCTCTCCCTATGTCCTTAAACTTCTCTCAGTACATGGTAAGCACACCCAATACGATCATATTTTTTTGTTGGCAAAGATGGTGGTGTTTATTAATTTGTGGGAATAAGGAAAATAGGCCGTCCGCTTTGTGATTGCCATATTATTTTACAGAAAAAACCCTCACAAACAAGTGTGTTTGTTTCACAAATAAATATGCATCGAGAGGGATTGAAGTGAATGCGGTTTACCCACATGAGCCTCCCTGCAGGTTCCCAATAGAAGCGAGATTTTAAGATACGGGGGGGGGGGGCAATTATTACATGCATAGCAGGACATTAAATACCCTCTAATCATGAAATGAATTAAGTTTCAGATTCACTTGTCATCCCATTGGTATAATTTTCCAAAGAAAAAATGTCATCTTCCCTCTGGCCCTTTGATCACATTATCTAAGCTGGCGCACTGAACGAACGACGCAAGTAAAAATTTCCTGTAGACACATTGCACATCCAAGATCCTCATAGATCATCGTATACTAATACAGTACGTCCAAATGCTACAGATGGGCGAAAAAGTGTCATTTTTTCATGCAAGAAATATATGCCCCATCACGAACGTGTACTGTGCCCCTTTCAGCGGGAGAGGATCCATTTTAGGTCCAATAAGTGTCCTTTCTCCTATAAGTGCATTCTCCAACAATGCCCCCTTACGGACGTGTTCTGTGTCCCTTCACCTGAGAAGCACCCGTTTTATTTGTTTTCAAGTGCCATATCTCATATTAGTGCCACAATTCACCTCCCCCCCCAAAAAAAAAAAAAATAATAATAATCCCCTCACGAACGTGTTCGGTGCATGCCCCTTTCACCTGAGAAGGATTCGTTTTGTGCCGTTAGCAAGTGCCCCTTTCCCTTTTTATATGTGCCGTTTCTCGTATCAGTTGATTTGCATTGTTCTCCGAAGTGTAACCGTTATATAAAATGTAAATGTAGGTTCACCTATAATTGGACCGACAACGAAAATCATCTGGACAGAAAGCAAAGCAATATAAGAAGGAAATAAGTTGCTTATATGACCGACTGTAAAATGATACCTTGCAGTCATCTTCTGGAGCATAAACATGTATCGTTTACACCAGCTTTTATCGATAATATACCGCAAATTCATCCTAATGGTTTTGTTCGCATTCTGTCACATTGCTGATTGTTGATACCTCTTCGCGTATGTAATGCAACGTTTATCTTTTAATCATGGTTTATAGATTTCACTGGAAAGCGTGGCTGTAAAATCCAGTCAGTCGGCTAAAAGGACTAATTGGTTTTAATACTTTAAAGTACATGTACATGTATATGTGATAATATTTCTTGTAAATAACATGATTCCGATTTGCATAGCATTTACAATAAACTAGTGTATTCATCGACAGTTTTTTTAAACAACCTTTCTTATCAATATCACCATTGTTATCTATTTACATCTTTTAACTATGAATAATAGGCAATGGGCACCATTTTAACCATGTTTTAAACGCCTATCCCTTGTTAAATATCAATTTACTCTATATTTTTTTTATAGATCAACTTTTTCGAAATTGATCTATTCAAGACTTGAAGTTCATGGAAATTGCTATGTCCCATCTTCTTCGGTTTCAAATTATGAATCTGCAATTTGATCCCCGATGTTCGCAGTAAAAGATGAAAAGTATATTTTGAGAATACAGCGTGACATATGCAATATTATATCTCTGACATGTTTGAAGAAATATTGAAAAAAAAAATCGTTTCTAGACCCCACACCCCAAAAACTCATGTCTGATCTCTGAATCGTGAATTTCCAATTCGTTTCGGTAGACGAAGTATCATCTTCGTTAGATATGAATCTCCCAAGGAACAGAAAAAGAAAGTGTGATATAAATTCCCTTTATGGATAAAAACTGGCTTACATAACAGAGAATTCTTATAGTACCTTGTCTCCGATGTTACACAAACGAGACAGGTGGCAATGTTCTTCACGAGTTTATAAAAGCAATGACAGCCGCAAACTCATTACCAAAGTCATATAAAAAACAACAACTAGAAATGCACATCATTATTTTAACCAATAATTCTTTAAAATGCCAAAACCGGACGGGAAAACCCCTGAAAACATGTTTTATCATCGGCTGTGGATCGCCACATTCTTGTACGATTCTAAGATGTGCCACCACCAACCTAGGCCCTCGTTATCTTCGAAGCCTATTTGAGGTTGATGCGTCGCAAAGGGAATTTCGTCAAATTGAAAAATATGAAAACGAACTTGGATATTTGTCACACTTTGTACATCCTCCCCAACAAAAAAAGAATATATAATTGTATGTAAAATGTTGACAAATCTAAATGCAAAATCAACGAACTTCAATAAAATTGCTGTGTGCGAGTGTGTGTGATTGGATAAGGGAGGGTGCTTGCGTGTGTGGGAGGGGTGCATGAGGGAGTGTGTGTGCGTGTGTATTTTGTGTGTAGGAGAGGGGGAGAGAGGAATAGAGAAAGGATATTGACATTGCACTAATCACTGAAGTCAACCCATAAGGAAGATGGGTATTATGGATCATTATTATAAATGATCTAATGCGACGCACGAGAGGGTACAAATACCAATAAAAGGTACCACCCGCAACAAAGTTTTTGAGAAATAGAAAATGCTACACAAGGAATGAATAAGAGATTGCTGGAAATCCGATCCTAGACAGTCACACCAACGCAACCGACTCCAAACCAACCGACGGTGTGCCATTGGAAATAACGTAATAGCTTTGATCGATCTGGAATCGGTTTCGCGGGTGTGGCTGTGTCATTAGGGAGCTGAGTTTTGCTCTCAACTAGTAGGGACTTTTCGCTCCAACGCGCACGACGGTGCCAAGAACACAGTAAATGTATTTGAAAATGGCTGTCAAATGGCAATGAACAGCTGGGAGGTCTTTGTCGAAAATTGGCGAACCCCGATAGCAGTTCCGTCCTAGATTTCGGATCTGACGAAAATTGGCAAATGTGTCGTTTGTCCAGAGTCAAGGACGAAACTTTACTGTTTTGATTCACGAATTTTCGCCGAATACTTCTTGGTTGATCTTTGATATAAAGAAAAGTTGACAATACATTTTCGACGTTCTTAAAGGTATTGTTTAACTTTGTGAGCAGCCGATTTAAAAAATTCTCAAACCAAGATGAAACATGTGTACAAGTGCATGTATTAGAACTAATAAACCCTGAAAACAACCATTATTGAGAATGAAAAGCTAATACTACAAGGCAAACACCGATTTTGTAAATAGGCGTCTTATAGACGCCTAAATAGTACACATAAGTGTATGGGATGAAATTAAGATGGTGTTTCCGGTCACTTTATATTTCAATTTTTGAAGCACTAAATAATTATTTTCGAACGCAATTTTTTCTGGGCTTCATTTTTGTAACATATCACAAACACAGGTGACAATTGTGACCTTCTAGCTCAGATTTTTTAAAAGTCAAACCAATGTTAACCAATCACTTTAAATCAGTCTTGCATTGTGGAGCAAAAACTCTCTAATGTCAATTATAAACCGCTGTTTCATACATCATAGATTCGTCTCGTTGAGCCATTGTGAAACCCCTCCTTGTGTAAATGGGACGGTAAATGAGGCGCCATGAATATGAAAACCGCCATCGACGATCGCATCACCGGATGTGATTGTATATCAGTATCCGGTGATGTGACGAGGGTCGGTCCATGTCTCCGGATGCACGCCATCGTCTGCTCCCAATATAATGGGATGGATAGCCTGCATTTTAATTCAATATCCTCGCCAATATTAGCTCTCTTCACACGGGAGAGCGCAGCTTGAATTAAACGACTGTTCATAATTTGAAATTCTTCTTTGAAGTATTTCATCAAGTTTGGAAACAGATAGTTCACCAAGTAACGATCACGAAATGAAACACGTTAATAAAACACGGAAATCAGAAAACAGTATGACATTTCAAACGCACACATTTAACAAAAAGTGAAAAAAAATACAACCCTGAAATTGATGTTATCTTATAATAGGTTACTGAAAATAAAATGAAACATAGAAATTACCGTTCATTAAACATTCGGAGCTAATTTGAAAACAAATATCAAAAGGAATGATAGAAACAGCTTTGGGGATGCTTGATTGTGCACCCAGAAGGTGCAAGATGAGAGGGTGAAAGGTTTCAAGATGAAACTACATTTATGCACCATTTCTTGCGTTGTTTGTACACTTAATGGTGCAACTTTGCAGAGTTGTAGAAGTAATTGTATTCAAAAGGGTGCAAGTATGAACGCTTTCCAAAGGTTATACATCGCTGCACTCTCTTATGTGGTGGAAAACGTAGTTACCTGCGCCCAAAAGGGGGCAAAGGGTTCTTAGAGTAAAGCGCAACGCGCCAAAGCGAGCTTCCAGTGTGACACAATGTGTAGGATACACGAAACGAAGGCCAGGAACGCAAGAGCTTTGAAATCAGGAAGCTTACATGCTTTATCTTCTCGATTCTTATTTTTGATTGCATCACCGACGCAAGCGAATCGAGAAAAACATCTTCTTCAATAAACTAATGATCCAATCCCATAAGAAATCAACAAAGTGAAGTGGAAATAAACACATGACTTATGGACAGGATATAGATTCAAAATGCAGTAAATCCACGTTTGTTACCTATCTTTGCTTTTCTCCTTCCTTTTCTTTTTCTTTGCCATGAAATGTTTTTAAAGGGTAGGGGTCCAACCCGCCCGCGCATTATGTACAAGCCAGTATTTGAGAGCAAAACAGGTGGAGTTACACTTTTTTTCAGGTTATACTACAGACCACGATATGATACAATGCTTTTTGTAGTAATAGTTGATGATACATGCACGATGCATTTCGGCAAACCGTAGACGATGGTAAAATGCAGTTTCTTAATTAGCTAAATGGATTTAAGGAGCGAAAGAAACGTTGTGAAAACTAATAACGTCACCTACAGTGGACAATTTTTTTTCATTTTAATTATTTTATATCGAAAATTTTAGTCCATCGTTATTAGCGCGAACGGCGTGGTAACACATACTTACATGTGATGTCTTAATAATATGTATTCCAAACCAAATCGCAATGAAAGCGTTTTAACTTGGCATGCTTGGAGGAAGAACTTCTTTCACTGACAACGGAGACCCTTTGGCCCCGTTTTAAACTTGGACACATTATGGAATTTAATTGTAAATGAGGAAATATACGCTAATCCCCCTGAGAAAATGACCGGTGTGACCTTAATTCTATATATCATCAATAAATATTAAATACTTGTGAGATGAAAATATTATCGCTGCGCTCGGATGGCTTTTCGGTCAACTGAGGGAACGCAAACCAATTATTGTCTTTTCGATCCCTTTCTCTCCGTCGAGATTACAAACTGTTCTCGAGAAATTCCCTATTTCTCTGACCGACTTCCGGCAATGTACACAGCCTCGGTCACATTAGCCGAACCGAATTCCTTATCGGATGATATCGAAACAGGCTGAGTAAGGTGCCGTGTCAAAATGGTTTGAGAGGCCTCACTGTAGACATGAAGGTCCAGGATTCGATCCACAGTGAAGGACCGATGTATTTGAGCACAGTACATTGCTAATTATTTATCATTTAATGCATAATCAAAATGATACAAGCTTTTGTCAGCACCAATGTGCTTACGTGTTTTGTCTCTTTCTTTATTTTTTTAAGGAAATTAAATGGGTTGAATTGAGATTGAGAGAGCCGGTAGAGAGAGTATAGAGACAGAGATAATGAAGAGAAGAAGAAGAAGGGGGAAAGAGGAGGAGGAGGGGGAGGAGAAGAAGAAGAAGAGGGAGGAGGAGGAAAAGGAGAAGAAGGAGGTAAAGAGGAAGGCAAAGAAGAAAGAGGAGGAGAATAAGAAGAAGAAGAAAGGGAAGAAGAGAGAGAGGGAGAGTGGATGGAGGAAAGTGTCGCTTTTTCGGTTATTCGCTATCCGTGTGACCAGGTATATATCGAGCATGTCGAGAAAATGCTAAAGGCAGGTCAAGATTTGCAAATGGGGGATTTTCTGCTTCAATCGTTATCATTTATATTCTCTTGGGAGGTGTAAATGATACTTTCTCACTTATGAGTAATATAAAGGAGAAATATGGTTTTTAAATCAAAGCTACATTTCTATTTCGTGGCGAACAAGTTCAAAGCCCATTTAAAAAGGTGTCGTGGTTAATCCACAGAGAGGTTACTAAAGAGGTTGAGAAAGAGAGAGAGAGAGGGGGGGGGGAGGGAGGGACCGGGAAACGGAAATAAAAAGGGATGTATATAAAGAGAGAGATATAAGAGATTGAAGGGGAATGAAAATGAGAAAGACGGGGAGAGAGAAAGAAATAAAAACATAATGCAATCTGTTGATGAGAGAGGATATTTTTTCACTTGGTATATATATATCAAGAGTTTTATTCCACAAAAAGAGCTAAGTCCACTTCTGGTGTTTATCTGTAAATCACGGTGTTTATTTTTTTCACAACTTTCCCTTATCTTATCGACAGCTGTTTTATTTTCATATGATATATGATAATGCTTTCATCTAAGATAAATCAAATCATGTTTTTAAAAATGTAGCATTTAATATCAATATTAAAGAATTTATAAAAGTTTATTTTCATGGATTTAGCTCCTTTTGGAATAAGACATTAGTTGGACGTCCATTTATGCCAATTCAAACATGTTTGATATTGGAAATTGAAAATGAAATACATGAATATTGCTAGGAGTGAGCATTTTGCATCATATCTGATGTTTACCCATTGAAATTTTTTTTAAAAATATAATAAGATATTTTTTAATCTATATTTCTTCTTATGAGCATGCTAGTTACAGGGATCTCATCAAAGACGAGAAGGGGAAACACCCGGATGTTAGAAATACCGTTATACTCAAGTAAACCATCGATATACAAAAACTGGACTGACGTCGTTGCATGCTGCCGCATACATTCGACCTTGTAGCTATACAGGAAAGGTACTCCATGGCACAATTACCAGTACCTGGGGTGTTTCATAAAGCTGTTCGAATAGTTACACACAACTAGCAATATATTCTTAGGTGGTAAGTCAGCTACGTATGGATATATCATTTATACAAGAAATTGTCAACAGTCGTGTATCAAGTCATAAGGTCCTTACGAACATGTTTATGAAACACACACTTGTACGCACAAGAAAAAAAAGATGTTGAACATTGTGCGCGCTTGACTTTTTTCAGTTTTGGTATGTTTGGAGTACTTTCAAGTGTTTCCGGTAGCTTCGAAAGAGTGCGTTGTCGCTCTATACATTTTAAAAAAATATCTATTCGATGAAGTTTACTCATAACCAAAGAGAAACGAAATGAGGACATCTCAGATATCAGCAGTTGAAGTTCATGTTTAACGATGACGATGCAACGTCTGGTGTATTTCCAAAGAGCATTGAACCTTAAGATAAAATCTTCAGCTCTCGTTTGTCCCTTGAGCGTGTTGAGGTTTACCGGTCCTTCTGCAGAGTGATCAAATGCCATCCACTGGACCAAAATGGCAATGAACATGGTGAACATAGGAAGACGCACTTAATCGAGTTAACAATTGTCTGGCGACTATTCCCCGTTCAGCAATATTATTGCCGTCGAATAGTCGGATGACTGGAAATCTCGAGCGACTGTCGCTGATATTGCAAATCACTGCTACACCACAGCTCCTCCCATGTTTTATTGCTAAATATTTCGCCATAGTCCTGGTATTCGTAGGAAACTTACACCTGCACATTACGTCGCAGAGCATTTTCCGTGAGTCAAACGCTTTTAAAACTTCAGGATGTCGGATGGTAAGAAAACTTCGTTGATTGGACACACTATGAACAGACTTTCCAATATCAGAGCAAGAGGCTGAAGGGACAAGGAAATGATTAAGGTTTTAGAAATTGTTACCTGCGGTAGAACCATGCAGTTTCTGATGAGATTATTCGGAAATGATACAATTTCAGTGTGCACCCTATAACGCAACACTAGCAGTAACTTTTGGCCGTCATCTTCCATTCTTCGTATGGAAAAGGTTCATCGATTCATCGCACCTTTGCATCCCCGTCTACAACCTTAGCACCTTGGCACCTTCCTCGAAGGGGTACAACTCTGCGCCTTAAAGGGCGCAAAATTACTCGACAACCGCACCGTTTAAACATGAACACCCTTCTTTCCCTGTTTTCTTGGTGTGTTCATGAAGCAAAAAAAATTAAGAACAAATCTGCAGATTTATTGCCGAACAAAAGTAAACGTTTGTGTCTCTTTCATCATAACCAGTGGCTATGGAATGTATTCACTGTGCTTGAAAACGCAAAGTACCTCACGTGGAATGCAAGAATCTTATTGGCTGAAAGTCTAGTTGCACGTGACTTATATACGTCATGAAAAACAGCTCGCCAAAGCAAACGTTATCTGAACACGTGTTGAATAACCTGTTTGACGCTCATGGTATTTTCATGTTTTCGTATTTCTTCAGTTTGTGTGGTCGCTTGGGCATGTTATTGGAAAACAGATTAGATATCTGATCGCATTGAAAACATGGATGGCATTATAATATTCCTATCCAAGAAGCTAGTTAACCGGTCATGCTTTATAACATGTGTTCATCCTTAAGCCTCTTGATATTACGTTACATGGTGCTAAAACAACTCAATTTTTATTCTAGAATTTTTACAGTATATGCACAGACCAGGACAATGTGAATTCGATGAGACACCTGCTCAGAAGGAAAATAAGTAGAAGAATAAGTAGAAGAAAAAGAATAAGAAAAAAATGAAAAAGCAAAAGCAGATAAAAGAAGAAAAAAGAAGAAGAAGAAGAAGAAGAAGGAGAAGGAGAAGAAAGGGAAGAACAAACAAGGGAACCAGAAAATAACAAGGAGAGAAGAAGAAGAGAAGGCGAATTTTAAAAAGAAGAAGGATGAGCGAAAGTAGAATCAGGAGGAGATGACGGATATGAAGAGGAAGAAGGAAAAAATGTTTTATAGCTTTTTGTAAATACACCACTTTTTACCTCAGTAATATTTATTTTTCTTTTATCATCCCCTGCAAATCTTTGATGGCTTCGTTTCAAATTTTCCATTGTGGAATATCATTTTTTCCTTGTCCGTGCATCTGGATTCTTTTTGTAGCTTCACTGATTCATATCCATGCTCCAGGAAATTAAGATATAGTTAAAAGTATCAAAAACCAAAGAGCATTTAGTTCATATCTGGAATATATTTACCGGGGTAAAATCATAATTTTATTTACTCTTTGTGCATTTACAGTTATTTTTTTTTGTTCGTCAACATCATTATAATTATACCTTTGAAAGGGGCAATTTATCTTTGTGTGCTCTAATATCCTTCAAGGATTTCTCGAAAATATCCTCGGGTGACATCTTTATCCACCTCGCACCTTTATATCTCACTGTCTTGTCAGATTTCCTCGTCTTTCTCTCCATCTCATTTGAATCTCACAAGGGATCGCATCTTCTTTTTTCTCTCTCTCCTCTGTTTGTTTTGCGGATGAATGCAGAGTATTTTCACACACTTGAATGTTTGAGACAGTAAACACGGGGCTTCCTTCATGCAAGCCGCAAAAAGAGGACCGCTAAAAGATAAAGTGCTATACCCTCGTGTAGAATATGTCTGAAGTTCAGAGCTTCTAACCGCCACGGCCGAATTTAGAACAATCTTCAATTAAAAAAAAAGAAAAATCCTGGTCGTCAATATTGAATGAGATGTTGTGTGAAACCCGAGTGGGTGTGTGTTACGACATGTGTGAGTGTGTGTGTGTGTTTGTGTATGCTACGGCAAGGGTGAGTGTGTGTGTGTTTGCAGAAAACTCATGACAAGTTTGCGAGAGGTTGAATTTAATTCTTTGATAGGGTACCCAGGTATGGATCGAGGATTTCGGAGCGGGAGGAGAATTCTTTTCACTAGCTATAGTAAAAGAAGAATAAAAATAAGCATCATTCAAAATCATCATCCAACACATTTTCTCGAAGTAAAATTGACAGGCAAAAAGTGTGTAAAAATCCTCAACAATGTGAAGAGATGTAGACACATAGCAAAAGTGTGTGAGAGAGAGGGGGGTGGTTATGGAAACACACAATGACCCCCCCTCACACACGCGCGCGCGCACACACCCACACACCCTCGTCTACCCAGAACAGGGAATACAATGACTCTCCTGCTCCTCGAACACGTGACGAAGAAAAACAAAGGAAGACACTTGAAACTTGACAGGCTCGGGAATGATCTTCCCGCCCTTAAGCAAACATTTACCAATCAATGCCAAATTGTCATGGGCATATATCCTTTGCATTTGGGGGAGGGGTAGCTTGCTCCATCCACCTATTACACTTGATTTTAGTATACGCATGTCTGACACGTGATCTCAGTGTAAATGTTCCTGATGCGATTAGAAGATTAAAGACCCAGACCGGACCCAAAAATGAAACTGACAAATCATATAATAATTCGAAAGCTTATAAACACAGAAATGCAAGCTTTTATGAATTTGCACCACTTACAAGCTGAGTATTTTGCGTGAGAATAGCTCCAATTATCGGGCTTCGAGAATAGACTTTCATGTACATGTTATCACCGGTCTCGAGAAAATGAAATCATGTTGTGTTAGAAGCATTGTGATTTCTTTTTTTTGTACACACAAAAAAAATGTTTCCGCTTTTCAGATTACGTATTTTAATTTCTTCAATACTATCACAAAAGAGATGACATAAATATCTTTTCCTGCAAGCTTGAATTGATGAAATCTAAAGCTTCTGAATACGTTTAATACCATATTTTAATTTCCGCTTATTTGGCGCAGCTTTCCGATTCATCTGCATTCAAAATATGTGTTCCAACTTTTCCTGACATAGCAAATTAGGCCCAATAAGAGCCAAGTATAGAAATCACAAACAGAATTTACTAAAAAGAACCATCCGTTTGAGCACTAAATAATTTCCATTGCCATTTTTCTGCAAATTAAAAAAAAACGAGTCAGAATCTGAAAAGCAGAAAAATTAGTATTTATTTCTGCCTACAAACCAATGGCATCAACACATCATGACGTCACGGTCTCGAGGCTAGTAAAAGCAATTACAAGAAAGTCTATTATCGAAGCCCGATAATTGGAGTTTACCTAAGCAAAATGCTCAGCTAGTATGCGGTGAAAATGCATAAAGCTTGCATTTCTGTCTTAAGTAGTTTATAAGCTTTCGATTGGAATATGATTTGTCAATTTTATTTTGGGGTCCAGTCTGGGTCTTTAATTGTAAATCGAGGGGTCGAAGAACTCAAATGTCTTAACACCCTATCTGTCATTTTCGCCTTTTTCTCTCTCTCTTTCTCTCTCTCCTCCTCTCTGATAACACCGTTCTGCTTGCCCATTTTACATAAACAGATGTATACATTGTGCAGATAGATTTCAATAAAAAAATAGAATTGAGAGATGAGATGAGAGTAGAGGAGAGAAAGAGGGAGAACAACCAAATAGGTAGGGGGAAAAGGGTGAGGTAAAGCGAAATAGGGAGGAGAAAAATGATAGTAAATCATTATTTTCTTTTATCTATATATTTTCATTTCAAAGGTACCTGACCACAATAATGATAATAGGAAAATAATGATGATGAAGATGATGATAGTGAGGGTGAGGATGATGATGATGATGAGAATCAGTGGCGTACCGTGGGTCATGACATTGAGGGGGCACCAGCAAAAAAATAGTCACTTAATGAGCGCGCGAAGCGCGCTCAGTTGCCAGGTATAACGACCTAATAGAGACATTTTAAGGACAGTGCCATTATCATTGGATCCACACATTCCTGAATCAATGAATTTGTTTATTTGATCATCTCAATGATCAAATAATGCGAGCGCGAAGCGTGAGCTGAAAATTTTTGACATTCAAACCTAAAAAGGGACAATATGATCATATTTTTGTAATCATGATTCGTACCTGTCTCGCTAAACAATTTTTGTATATATTGACCCCTAACGGAGATTTTAAGGACTATATTTTAGGAATCCATTAAGAGTATACATATCTCTCCATAGTCATCTAATGCGAGTGCAAAGCGCTTGCTGATTTTGTTAGAATTACATCTAAACACAAGCACTTGCAGTAATTATTGTAATCATGATTAACATACGCATCTCACTAATCAAATATTGCGAGCGCGAAGCGCGAGCTGAAAATTAAGGAAATTTAGACCTGAAGATGGGCATTCTCAGGCTTGTTTGTAGGAAATCAATAAGATCATACCTATTTCACGAACCAAATGATGCGAGCGCGAAGTGCGAGCTGAAATTTTTTGATATTCAGATCAGAAAAAGAGACATTTTAAGGCCTGATTTAAGTCCATGGAGAGCAGATATATCTCACCAATCCACTAATGCGAACGTAAGCACGGACATGAAATCTTTTATATTAAGACCTTAAAGGGCAATCACTTTAAGTTGTCAGGAAAAAGAAGCGTATGTCACTATATAAAACAATAATAACACGAAGTGGGAGGAAATATATTTGGTGTATATTGACTTGAAACGGGATTATATATCTCGTTAAACAGACAATGCGAGCACCAGGAATAATGAGGGCATAGGCCCTGAGCAAATGTTTCATGAAGTTATTGAAAATGTTTTTATGTAATATAACATAACGATAGATAAATGGTTTATTAAAAATCAAGACATAATCGCGGCTAAGGCCGAATTGCGATGTATAACGAGGTTATAATGATAAAAAAATAACATAACATAATTATAATATAACATTATGATGAACAATAATTTCTTTCCCACTACGTTTCTCTTCCTTTCTCCCTCTTTTTCTCCTTTTACCCGTTTTTTTTCTGTCAGCCGAATGGGGGGGGGCACGTGCCCCCCATGCCACCCCCCGTAGTTACGCCACTGATTGAGAATTATAAGTATGCTACTATAGTGAAAATAAAGTAATTGTTAAACATTTTGAACAATGTATGATTTTTCTCATCATCAATTTCATCATCTTTGAAAGTTACAAAAGTATAGCATTGTCTCATTTACAAAAGGTTTGTAAGAAATATTGAAAATAACAAATTTCAAATACATCTCCAGAATAAGAGATACACTTGGGAGCAATGAACTGCATATCTATCCCACTCTCTTTCTCTTCATTTTCTTCTCCCCCCCCCCCCCCCCTCTCTCTCTCTCCCCCCTTCTTTCTGTGACCAAGGAGCACGCTCGTATCAAAACCGCAATATTTTACTTTCACCTCCCTCTTCAAACACCTGGGTACTCAGACAATCATTTGTTTTCCTTCGCCAACAGAACTTCTAAATACACTCGCGTCCTCACCGCATACACACGAGCACACACACACACTTTACGCTCACATCCACATACTCAACCCCGCGGACCCACTCGGTCACAAACACTCCATTTTTTTGTTACACTCATAAACATCCACAGAAACAACATCCTCATGCATAAGCACACCCACATACTCTCACACACACTCTCTCTCTCTTCCGTGCACACGCACCCACACAAATACGAACCCTCTCTTAAGGCCACCGCACACCTTACGACTGTTCGCGATCCGATTTTGGAACAAATCGCATTTTGCTAATTTTCTGAAAATGTGAATGGAACATATCGTTTTATTTGAGGTTAAAATTAATTGAAAGAATACTAATATAACAATTTTGAAAGATTGCAAGCCTTTATTATGGAGTAAAGGCCAAATTAGTTTCAAATCGTAACCAATCGTACGACTGCTATGACGTCATTACGACTAGATATTAAATTTGCTTTTATTCTAAGAAGGATGATAGCATAGTCACAGATTTGAATATAGGTATGCGTATACGATGATTTAGAACATTACACAGTAATTTTTTCCAAGTCTCAATATTAGCATCAAATTCTACTACGTTTTATTCTGAAATCTGGTCGCAGACCAATCGTAAGGTGTGCGGTCGCATTTATACACATTAAGACTTAAAGGGATTGTCCAGGCTGGAGACATTTATATCTCATTAAAGGGGAAGTTCACCCTGACAAAAACTTTATTGTAAAAATAGCAGAAAAAATAATAAAAAATATTGCCGAAGGTTTGAGAAAAATTCATAAAATAATTAAAAAGTTATTAGAATTTCAATTATTTGATTTGTGACGTCATATGCGAGCAGTATTCCTACATAACGAATGGTAAAAAATCAATAAAATGTCATTTTCTCAGAAAATTGAAAATGGTTTTCACTGTACCTTTTGTATATCAATAGACAAATTATTTCACACCCGATCATGAATAGAAAACAAAATTAAGTCATCAGGAACCATGCAAAATTTGAAATTCATGCATTTTATATTATATAACACATGGGGCAGCTGCTCGTTTATGACGTCACAAATCCAAAACTTTGAACTCTAATAACTTTCTTACTCTTTAACGAATTTTCCTCAAACCTTCACCAATATTTTTTACTACTTTTTCTGCTATTTTTGCAACAAAGTTTTCTTCAGGGTGAACTTCCCCTTTTAATAAAGTAAAATTCTTATAGCAAAATGCTGAAAATTGATCAAAGTCGGAGAGCAAATAACGAAGTTATTGTGTGTTAAATATTTGCATTATTCCGTTGAAACATTTCTAGGCATGTCTTCATGAAGATTCATAAGGTGGGCTGATGATGTGACATCCCCACTTGTTCTTTTGTATTTTATTATATGAAATCAGGTTAATTCAAAAAAAATCTACCAAGAACTAAAACAATTGGATTGACAACTGATTTAGTGCAGTGGTTATTGCCGCAATTTATTTCATCATAATGGAGACACATTATTTACACATGTGTGAAAAATGAAACAATCATGATTTCATGTAATAACATAAGAAAGTGGGGATGTGACATCATCAGCCCATCTAATGAATATTCATGACGATGTGCATATAACTGTTTACTCAAAATAATGATGAATTTTAAACTTCAATAACTTCGTTATTTATTATCCGATGTTTATGAAATTTTCAGCATTTTGCTCTGTGAATTTTAATCTATTTAATATTTAGATAAAAAGATTTTCAGCCCGGACCATCCCTTTATATTTGCAACCTAATGCAACATGGGGCAGCAATTTTATTTTAGAGGGCGCAATCTCGTACCTTAAGTGAAAAAGGTGCAAAAATTGAACATCTTTTGCAAGCAAAAACATCTGATTGGACCATACAAAATGCAATTTTACACCTTTCAGCAGTTTAGGGTGCAAAAATTTTTACTTCAGAAGAGGTGCAATTTGCGGCTCCCCTACAGAGTACAACTGTGCATCATTTTTTTTTAACATAGTATACATGCTAAAAGATTAACTCTTTCTAACTACGTCTATCAAGGAGCAAAAAAACCCAAACATCTAGGGTGAAAATTAGCGGACGAAAAGGGAGCCCCCAGTGTTGAATTTGAAAGGGTGCAAAATTGCATATCTTTTAAGAGTCTTTACCCTCTAACACAAAATATATAGCTGAGTTACGCCTTCAACTGAAAATAACAAATATTATTGAAACATAAAAGTTTGGAACAATAAATTGCCACAATATATTGATTATGAATTTTAAAAATGGATGTGAATAGTCAATGTTTTTTTCTTTTCCCCTAGGCAAGGGGACGGGGTTCCGAATATTTTTGGAAAAAGCGTATTGACAGAGCTTTGATTATTTTCGTGTCCCCCCCCCCTTGGACTTATGGGTTATATAGCAAACAAAGTCTCCAAACTAATGTGAAAAGCGACAGCATTTGTCAGAGATGATTATCTTCATAATTTAACGAATTTCGAGACACATAAGACGATCCCATTTCTTATCTCAAAAAATATTCGGACAAAGAATCCTCCATGAATCTTATTAAATCTTTCTTGTCTTTTAAATCCTCTCAACGTTCAATCACAATTCTTCCTTGATTTAATCACAAGTCAACGTGGTCAAGTCGGAAACGCTGAAGATGAATTACAGACATCTTATACACGCGCAATCTAATGACATCTCGGGGAAAATTAAAAAAGAGCAATAAATGCGTTTAAAATGGAAGGATATCATACTAAATGTTACGAGATCAAAAAGGTTGATTTCATAGGAGTATCGGCTTTGATGACAGGTGATTAAAGGATTCAGTGGTGTGAATTCCAGATCGGGAGGTGGTAATATTGGGAATGATTGAAAATTCTGCGGTCTTTTGGTTGCGGGTGGTGTGGGAGATACGCGATCGGGGAAAAGGCTGATGTGTTTATTATAGGGAAAAGCGCGCAGACAGTGACTGAGATAGAAAATGGTAGAGACATTTACACGCATTGCTTTCAGAAGACCACATGACCGTAGGGCATGCCTGACATACAAATAAAGAAAGTATGTACCAAACTATATCCTTTATTTCGTTTGTAAAGTGTGAATATTATAAATCAAAGACACTTACATAATAAGGATAAACTTTGCCGCTGGTGAAGATTGAGCAAGACAATTATTCATCGGATACGAGATATCTGGTAAAAGTCGAATTCTCGGGAGTAATACTAACCCACATGTTGAACATATATCGGATTGATAATGGGGGAAGCATCTTTATTTAAAAAAAACATATAGGCCTACTTAGTTAATTTCTAAGAGAATATTTCCGCAGTTGGTTTTATTTGAGAAGTTCGCTGGTTTGATATAGTAGACCTCCCCCTCCTCCTCCTTATCGATAAACAAACAAAATAAATATTTCGTTTTCCAAATTATGAACCTAGAAGTATTGCCGGGCATGTATTCCAATTATACCCCATTAATTGTTGAAAGTGTCATAAAAATATTTCTTGTATATTCGGTAGCATATTCACATCATTTTTTTCTGGTGCATTTAAGTGATAATACATTTACTTGAGACCAAAGACATGCTCTGAAGAAACTGAAACCACTTCTCAGAAGTGATTTGCGGAGTCATCTAATGTACGACATTCATGCAGGTTTTTAAGAAAAGAAAGAGAAGCACATCTGAAGGGGTTTCTTCGCCCATGATTCACAAATTAGGTGGCCGAAATCACATTGTTTTTAGTCTGTCAAAAGATGGCGCTATGCGAAAGTCACAGCACCTTTATTGTCGTCAACAAGTCCTGTGTTACTTTAATATATTCAAATGTGAAGGATAATGGGCATTAGAGAAAAAAATCGGATGTCGAAAAACCTGGTATTTCAGCTAGAAAATCCATATGAGCTACTTAAAATGCATAGGATGATTTAAAAAAATGTATTTTGATGTGTGTAATATAGGATAACTCCATTTTTTTTTTTCAAAACTGGGATAGTTCTGAGTAAATCCATGCAAGATGGACAATGAGAATTCAATATTGATACTAAAGATATAAGATCTAAAAGTACTTACCTTAATCGTCTTTATTCCTCTTTCTAAGTAAAGCACCTTGCAATTCGGTAGGTGTAACGGGGATCATTTGCTGAGGATATTTACTGCATAGGGGGAAAAGAACGAAGGGTTGAAAATTATACGAGCATGGATTTATTGTAGCTCCATATGGTATGACACATACCCCCCCCCTCCTCCTCCTCGAAGAGCCTCAGTCTTGTCATATCTAAATGGATGCTCTGGACTGAAAATATTTGTATCTAAATAAATAGAGCAAAATCGTCAAAATCGGATGACAAATAAAAAGTCGTAGAATTTTAAAGTTAACCGCAATATTTTTTGAAAACAGTTATATGCACTTAGTCATGAATATTCATTAGGTGGGCTGATGGTGCCATATCCCCATTTCCTTTTTTCTTATGTTATTACATGAAATCATAGTTGTGTCATTATTTCATACATGTGTGAATGATATGTCTCCCTAATAATGAAATATGTTGCCGCAATGTATATCTAATGCATTAAATAAGTTGTCAATGCAATTTTATTAGTTCTTGGAGGAAGAAATTTGAATAAACCTAATTTCATATAATAAAATACAATAGAACAAGTGGGGATGTGACGTCATCAAGTTTCTTATTGAATATTCATGAAGAAATGCCAAGAACAGTATTGTTTCACAGGAAAATTCACAAATTTTAAAATGTCATAACTTTGTTATTCCTTATCCGATTTTGATCAAATTTTCAGTACTCTGTTTGTCTGAATTTGTCTGAATCTGTTTGAATCATATTTACTTCAGCCTGGAGTACCCCTTTAAAATATCCTATTTTATTGCAGTATTCCATGTTCATTTCACATCCCCATCCGTAGACTGATCGAGAAGCGGGAGACAATGATTGATGTCACGGGTC
This sequence comes from Lytechinus variegatus, assembly GCF_018143015.1. Taxonomy (NCBI): domain Eukaryota; kingdom Metazoa; phylum Echinodermata; class Echinoidea; order Temnopleuroida; family Toxopneustidae; genus Lytechinus; species Lytechinus variegatus. The sequence goes on from NC_054751.1 coordinate 29,751,707, forward strand.
GCGTTCCCGGCAAAGGAAACTCGAGATTGATACATCCATTGGGTAAATACGAGAGCGATACGGGCGAAAAAGAAAAAATGATTTCAGTTTCAGCTCATGCCTGCATTATTGATTGCAATTTCCATCTTTCAATGTCGCCCCCCCCCAATTTCTGAGACTTTCGGGGCGAAATCAAATCGTGAAATTGTGATCACAGATGAATATAATATTATTATACACGTTTGATTTCGCCATCGTATGTGGGATGGCGTATCAGATTAATATTATTGCACAATCTTAATGTTAATCAATGTTAATTCTCCCGCCTGGCAATTTCTGTTGCTATATCTTAATCCCCTTCTCGCTAACTCTCTCGGCTTCAATTATGGGGCAGCAAACCCCCCCCCCAAAAAAAATATATATATACATATTATTTTCTTACCTTTCATTACGCAGTATTTAAAAGCATTACAAAGCACTCTAAAAACATTAAATCTGCATTAAAAAATTCACTAAAAGACAAACTGCTGATTTTTTTTTCTTAAACCGCACTCCAGAGCAAAATTCTGTATTATAATTTTGTTGCGCATGAAACGTCTGGGCAGTTAATTAACTTTTGCCACCCCCTATCCGAAACCTGGATCGACACCTCCCCCCCCCCTCTCCCAATCTCACTTTCTTCCGCCCTCCCTCTTCTCTCCCTATATACCACCCCCCCCCCCTCCTCTCAAATCCATGTGAAATCAAAATATGCACATTCATTAGGACATAGATCCTTTTTTATTATCATTATTCCAACGTGGAATAAGAACAGGATGCTAATCTTCAGTATCTTGTGCACAATCCGCTGCTTCAATCATCGCCTCTCATGAGAGAAAAAGAAGCATTCCAACATCCTCTTTCATTTCAGATGGATTTGTAATGCCTTTCCATTTTGGAATTAGCATCTTCATCACGATCGTGTATGCATGAGAAATGTAGATCTGGTGGTTTAAGAAGGGATACTATTCATCCTTGTTTTTTCTCTGATTGGAACGTATCAGAAAGTACATACAATTCGTTAATGAGCATATTTATTCTAAGAAGTTGGGAAATTCATATCTGTAATCAGATAACAAAGTGTTTTCATCAACAACTTTTCGATCTGGTCTCAGATGGTTAAAGGAGAATTAAACGATTGGAAAAAGATAGCTTGTGTGAAAACAGAAAAAACAAAGAAACAGATCAACGAAAGTTTGAGAAAATTCGGATAAATAATGAGAAAGTTAAGAGCATATGAATATTGTGATCACTAATGCTATGGAGATCTTCAATTTAGCAATGCGACAAAGATCTGTGATGTCACGTCTTGTGAACAACTTTCCCCATTACTTTAGTTAGTATATATTTCACTTCAATTGCCTCTTTTATCACATCTATCAGTAGATCATGTGTTTTCTCTATAGGAGAGCATGTAATACAGACTTTTAAAGAATACATCATGGGTAAAGACTTTATATCACCATAAAAAATCAACCAAAAAGAGACATTGTGAGGGTATTTCATAGTCCATCAAACAGAAAGTTGTTCACATGTGACATCACACATCCTTGTCGTATTGCCAATGGGAAGATCTCCATAACATTAGTGCGTGCAATATCCAAATACTCATTTGGATATTTTCATACTTTCTCATTATATGTCCGATTTTTCTCAAACTTTCTTTGTTCTTATTCTTTGATTTTTCTCTTTCCATACAAGCCTAAAGGTTTACGCCAATGTTTATGTCTGATCATAAAATTTGATTAAATTGTTAAAAGTCTCGGGATGAAATAGGGAAAATAATTGAAAATGCCTCCTCTTATACGAGCTGGAAAAAAATTGCATCAATATTATGTGCAACATTGAGATCACACGAAAAGCGGCAGACAACTATTTCATGCCAGCATTATCGTAAGTTTTTGCTTTTGATTATGTGAGGGATTACATGTATAACCCAAAAGTGGATGTACTCGTTACGCAGTACGATAACGTTTTACTCAACACTCAACATGCATATTGAGAGGTTGAAAAGGCGCCAACATAATATCTTGTGAATTTGGCGTAATGATATGTGAATATTCCTCCATAAGAAACTACTTTTTAAGTTAAAGATAATTTCCTATAAAAACTTCACAATCGCTTTTTACCAAATATCTAAGATTTTCAATTCAACCTTTTTAAAGTGAAATTCCTATATCCGGTATGTATCGAATATTTCAATATGAATAGTTTCAATATGTATGGTTGTAACCGATTTCGGTGTCGCTCAAAAAAATAAGGTTTACCCAATATTGGGTAAAATGGTTACATGCATGTTGGTTGGGTAAAAAGATACCAAATATTTTGTAAATCTTACACAATGTTGCGTTGAAATAGCCAAATATACAGTAGAATAAAAAAAAAACCAGCAAACATGCATGCTCCCTTCATGCCCCTTCTACCCAATAATAATAATGGTATTTTATTCAAAGACTGTTCGCAGCAAGAGCTGAATTGTACAGAACTTTTACATAACAAGTGGAATGCCTCTGGCCGTCTCACCTGCATCACGCGGTTCAATATAGCAGCAGTGCTGACTTTGCATACTACTCTAACTCGCACAAGATGTTCAGTGATACATGGTTACTCTTATGTCCTCTTTTTATGAACTAGACCAATAAACTTACAGAGATATGATGGTTATTCAACAAAAAAACCCAACATGGCCAAAGTTCATTGACCTTACATGACCTTTGACCTTGATCATGTGACCTGAAACTGGAACAGGATGTTCAGTGATACTTGATTACTCTTATGTACAAGTTTCATGAATCAGATCCATAAACTTTCAAAGTTATGATGGTAATTCAACAGATACACCCAATTCGGCTAAAGTTCATTGACCTTTGACCTTGGACATGTGACCTGAAACACGCACAGGATGTTCAGTGATACTTGGTTACTCTAATGTCCAAGTTTAACGAACTAGACCAATAAACTTTCAAAGTTATGATGGTAATTCAACAGATACCCCCGATTCGGCCAAAGTTCATTGACCCTAAATGACCTGTGACCTTAATCATGAGACCTGAAACTTGCACAAAATGTTCAGTGATGCTTGATTACTATTATGTCCAAGTTTCATGAATCAGATCCATAAACTTTCAAAGTTATGATGGGAATTCAACAGATATCCCCAATTCGGCCAAAGTTCATTGACCCTAAATGACCTTTGACCTTGATCATGTGACCTGAAACTTGCACAAAATGTTCAGTGATGCTTGATTACTATTATGTCCAAGTTTCATGAATCAGATCCATAAACTTTCAAAGTTATGATGGGAATTCAACAGATATCCCCAATTCGTCCAAAGTTCATTGACCCTAAATGAACTTTGACCTTGGTCATGTGACGTGAAACTCATGCAGGATGTTCATTGATACTTGATTAACCGTATGTCCAAGTTTCATGAACTAGGTCCATATATTTTCTAAGTTATGATGACATTTCAAAAACTTAACCTCAGGTTAAGATTTCGATGTTGATTCCTCCAACATGGTCTAAGTTCATTGACCCTAAATGACCTTTGACCTTGGTCATGTGACATGAAACTCTAATAGGATGTTAAGTAATACTTGATTAACCTTATGGCCAAGTTTTATTAACTAGGTCCATATACTTTCTAAGTTATGATGTCATTTCAAAAACTTAACCTCAGGTTAAGATTTGATGTTGACGCCGCCGCCGCCGCCGCCGCCGCCGCCGCCACCGCCGCCGCCGCCGCCGTCGCCGTCGCCGTCGGAAAAGCGGCGCCTATAGTCTCACTTTGCTTCGCAGGTGAGACAAAAAACAGCATTAAACATAACAGTATCAAAATAGAATTATAAAAATACACAAAGCATAAAAAATCTACTATCATTAATACTTTGGGGGTTAATATGAATCAACAGAATATTTTCAAATATAAGTAACTGCAGAGGTTTTAAATTTTGCTTAAGATATAGTACATGTATACGAGAAAGCGGATTGGAAGGATTTATGATGTAAGTGAATTGGATTGGATACATTTGACTTGAGGATATCGAGATTTTGAATTAGTGACGTATTCAGAGTAATAGGAGAAATGGAAGAATGGACCCAATATTGGATAACAATTTTAGTCAGTGTTTTAGAGTGCATAATGCAAAATTGAAGACGACAGCATTTGAAATGAAGAGTAAAAGTGACAAGGAGTGCCAAATTTTCCAACATTACCTGCTGGTATGCAGTGTTACTACAGTAAATATTTAAGTTAATAAGTGCAACTGTGGCACAATGACAGATGTGTCATTAACGAAGTTACCTTGAGAAAGAAAAGACATGGATATTACATAAAGTTATAAACATTCCAAATCAAGGATCAATTAACTTTTTGATTTCCTTTCCGGATAGACCTTTTTCACAACTTCGCATTTGTTATTTCGATATTCGGTTCGTGCAACCATCTCGTGATTCATGGCTAGGCGTCTTGCCGAATCAATAATATCGCAAAAACATCGAGTCCTTCACCTTCATGATCATAGAAAAGCATGTCAAAGAGATATGCCCTGTCCAAAACAATGTTATAGTCCTTAATTTCAATTTCTTTTCTATTCGCCTTTGATAGTGATATATGAACAGAGAACAGTATTGTTCATCCCTTTGATCTCAACAAGTAACATAGTTTTATCTTGATAACTATCTTGATAGCTCACTATAACAAAAGCAAATAGCCGACGCTCGTTTACCAACAGATTAAGAATTAGCATTACTTCTCCACGATTATGATGATACAGTTTATCATCTAAATGTCATGTATATTTACAACCTCTTTATGCTTACGCATGCTAATGACGTCCCTTCATGTATTTCATTACGGAAGAAGTTTTTATATCTGGTGGTCTGTAACCACAACGATCTCGTAAGTTGTACTACGTCGTCTTGCTATGCGGCAAACCTAAGCCTAAACCGCCAAACACTCACTGCGTGTGTGTGTGTGTGGGGGGGGGGGTAGCAACGAGATGGGTAGAGTGCATGGACGAAAAACTCTCCCCAAAGATAGGGGCTGATCCAGGATTTTCCCCCGGAAAATTTGACAAGCAAAAAAAAAAAAGTTATCACCCAAAATGTAAATATATCGATATATTTCGAACTTCAATGATAGGATCCTACATGTGTTATTTCGATTTTAAATTATGTATTTTTTTCATCATAAAAGACCACAAATAGTAGGGGATACATTTGATATTGTGCCGCCCCCCCCCCCCCCATTCAAAATGGTAGGAGGACGCGTCCCTCTGTCCCACTGGGATTTCTGCTAATGGTAGAGTGCTCAGTCATTATAGTTTGATATTTGATAGTGCCACTCGCTGATGAGGCATTGTTGCAGCTAAGAAGAATTATGTTGTCACGTGTATAGAAATACCTCTATGATTACCTGAACACTCATGAATCAAGTGTATATAGACGAAAAAATGCATCAGTAAAGAATACATCAGTAGCGAATACATTTTTAAGGACGAAATTCTCCACAAACGCAGCCCCGTGAACAACAGCCAACGCAATCGAATAGCCCTTTTGCGCGTGCTAGGACGATACCCTCCTTCGACTTGATGGTTTTCTCGACATTATTATGTATTGTGTGTGTGTATATATATATATATATATATATATATATATATATATATATATATACGCTTTGTTAATAATACGTTCGCTACTGTTTCCGGTGTTCTCCGTTCCGTGGCATAAAGAAGTCCCAAATGCACATAAATGTATTGTAAATGCCCGTCAAATGACAATGAACAGCTTTGAGGTCTTTGTCGCAAGTGGGTGATCCGGAGCAACCGTTTCTTCCTAAGTTTCGGAGCTGACGAAAACTTACAAATCTCTCAAAAACGAAACTGACTGTTACAAAAAAGAAGAATCAAGACTTTTTGGTCGTTCATTGTCAAGGAGGATATTTGACAGCACATCTATGTTCTTGAGTCCGTCGTTGAGCGAAAGCTCCTTAATCGTAATCCCCGATTATGACTCTCGTATAATATGTGAACGAATGATATAAAGGGCATTGATTCAAAATGGAAATGGGTGTCATTAGTATACAGTAGCAATAGTAAAATAGAAGAACATGCATTCATGGCCTATCTATAACCTCATATCTGTAGTAGATGTAAATGTGTCGCTACAATCTCTACTACTTCCGTGCCCTAAGTAATGCATCCCCGTCTTCTTTCGCTTTATCGTCTCCAATTCAACTTCATTGATCGGGCTTATTCTGGCGGCTATTTTCGAATTCATTGTGACAAGAAGACAAGCGGAGAGATAGAAAGAAAAGGAGACGGAGAGAGAAAGTAGAGAGAAGGGGAGAGAGGGAGAGAAATAAGGATTGCTTCAGAGTCTCAATTTCTACTTACGAGTTCTCCTTTTGGAGAAGTGTAGATTGATTTCAAGCAACAATTGATGGTCTAGGCAAGGTTGTATATAACGAACAAAATCTGATGGAAGTAGAATATAATGAGCACCCATCGACTGGCCTGATCATAATACTTCCACCCTGTTCACATTCAAAACGTAAGACTGTTCTTGTTAAGAGTGCCAGCGGGTGGCAACCCTCCGAGCAGCTAACATCACCCTCAAATCACGAAGAGGTGCCCAAACTCACACAATAGGCATGATAGGCCTAACTTAATACAACTGGTGTAATTTCGGAAAAAGGAAGCGAAATCAGCCTGATAGTTCGGGGGTGCCTTCACCTCACAAAGTTCAATTTGACTATTCGGTGTGCTTATACTTCCATTGTAGCAGATATAACTCTGTCATTGCCCCTCTGCAAACCAGTGATGGTGTATTTTGTATCGATGGCCCAGATAAAATCAACAATACCACTGAATGAGATTCGGTACATCGTAGAATCGCTACATCGAGAATGATTGAATCACTCAGTTGAAAGCCCGGGGGCACTTACATTGACGAGTGGATACCATGCGCGACCCCCCCCCCAAAAAAAAAAAAAAAATCACGTAAAAAGGATGTCTTTTTCAAGATAGGGCACGTTACGTACGTAACGTAATAAGGGTGTCCAAAACATTTAAATAATGAAAAAGGGGTATCTATTTCGCTAGGAAACTTGTTTAGGGTCAAATTTGCGAGGGTAAAAAGACCAAACTATTATATAAAGGATGTACTTTTGCCCCAACAGTCAACACTACGTATTTAGAGTCCTATTTACCCGACGTGTGGGAGGTGGAGCCGTAATAAGCCCAATGATGTAGGCAAAGGTTCAAGTTCAAGTTCAAGTTCAAGTTTATTTTCCATTTCCATTATCAACATTACAAGCAAATACAAATCAAACATACATTATAAATATAGACAGAAACAAATGAAATGTGATAACAATGATTACAAATCGATTACAAGTTACAAAATATTTGTAAAATAGTTTTAACAGAATCTGATATGGAAATGAGGGGATCCACTAAAAAGCATTGCTTGTAGAGCGTGGATCCCCTAAGAAAGTATATCAAACATTTGAGAAATGGGGCTCATTCGCAGGAGTAAATACAATAAGTTAAAATAGAATATTGGAAATAATAACAAGATGGTGAGTGATAGCGAGAAATGATAAAAAGATGACAGAGATACAGGACGATACTAAAAACTAAAAAGAAAACAGACATGATAAAGAATAGAGGGAAGAGAGAAGGAATAAAGTACTGAAAGGGGAGCGAGAGGGAGAGAGAAAGGACAAAGATAAGTAGGGAGGGGGAGGGAGAGAGATGGATGCACACACAGACCGGTAAAACCGACATCCGTGACATTTAATATCGCTGTACTTGTTTAGGGATTCAATTCAGGGAATACTTGCCAAGGGTATCGTTTTGTTTACAATACTTGTTAAGGGTATGGTTTCACACGCCAATACTTGTTAAGGGGTGCATTTTCAGAATATGGAAAATATGTGATTAGGGTGCTTTTCGGCACCCCATGGTCGCGCATGGTACCCACTCGTCGATGGAAGTGGCCCCCGTGGTTGAAAGCCACATTGGGACCATCACTCGTATTCAAGTTCAATGAAAACCGCTCCATCATCAGGAAAAAGAATTCGAATAGATAGAGTCCGAAAATCCGGACCGGTGCCACAGCCCTCCATAACAATGTCTACACATTAAAAAAAATATATACAACGCTGTTTACTATAATTTTATGAACCTTACAATAATTGTTTAAACAGTTTAAACAAGTGTTTACATCTTAAGCAACAAAGTTTAATTTTCAATATCTAATTTTCAATAAATCAAACATGATTGTTTAAACGGTTAAACAAATACTGTAAGGTTCATATAGTAAACAGCGTTGTATAAAATCTTAAACAGCGTTTTTACTGTGTACTGAGGGGACTCCAGACCACAGCTCCGTCTCGCACCACCTCTCACAATGCCTTACATCACCCTCAGAATACCCACGAGGATCTTGTCTTTCTGTGGTGATGATACGACCAAAAATAGATCTTCGGTAAAAGATCGGATTGCAAAGGGAGGAGAGGATAGGCTCCATTTTGGTATTACATTCTATTTCATATCCCGCAACTAGCATATTTTGTTACCCCGATTCTTTGGTTTGTTCATATCATTTTCAACCATTATTATTGCCAATATATCACCGTCGTCATGGTCTTCAGTGGCGTACCTGGAAATGTTGTTACGAGGGGTTTTCGGAAATTTCTTACAACCTCAATAAGAAGTGAACAGCATTGTGATGAGGAGGGGGGGGGGGGTTATTTGACATTGCCCCTTTCCCTAATACGCTACAGCGACCATTATGATCATGTCGTGTGCTAATTCGGGGGGGAGCCTTAGGTATACCAGCCCCCTTTTCTTTTGCCGGTCATTTTTTTTTTTTGGGGGGGGGGGTTGATTAGCCCTTAATTTGCCCCTGGGTCTATGCCGCATTACGAACAATAAATCTTTATCGGTTAAAAATAATGATCAGTGATGACGTCATAATTTTGAGTGAGATGAAAATCTAACATGCTTAAGTTGTAGTCACACCAACGATTCTTTTTTTCAAATCGATCGACAAAGTTATCGTTCCTGGGCTGATTTCACGAAAGGGTCTTTGCAAGGAACGACTTTCTTGTCGCCCATGTATTAGCGTATTTTAGCATCCACTTCCAAGACGCTTTCTGCAACGTTCGGAATCTATTGAAAATGCCCGTGAAATCGCAATGGACAGATTAGAGGTCATTGTCGAAAGTTGGTTGACCGGGACAGCACATCGTCTCAATATTCGAACCGGACAAAAAAAAATGCAAAAAATGTTTTATATGTCCACAGTCCAGGACGTCATTGCTGGGGCCCGTTGCAGAAAGAGTTGCAATCAATCGCAACTCTATATAAAAAATCATGCGCAACTTGATTTTCAACCAATCAACAGCGCGCATTTGGGACTTGCGATTGATTTTTTAGCCTGTGTTTAAACGCAACTCTTTCTGCAACGGGCCCCTGTTTTGATTCACAATTTATTTCGACAAAGGCTGCTTTGTTACGAAAGTCTTTTTAACAAAAAAATTATCTGCAGTATAGAAAGCGTCTGCGATATGGTTGTTAAAATGCTCTGTTATGATGCGCCAATATAGAACGCATTTAAAGGACAAGTCCAACCAAACAAAATCTTGATTTGAATAAAAAGAGAAAAAATCAACCAGCACAACACCGAAAATTTCATTAAAATCGGATGTAAAATAAGAAAGTTATGACATTTTAAAGTTTCGCTTCATTTCACAAAAACAGTTACATGCACATCTCGGTCGGTATGCAAATGAGGGAACTGATGACATCACTCGCTCACTATTTCTTTTGTATTTTATAATGAAATATGAAATATTTTTATTTTCTCATCATTGTCATGTGAAATAAAGTTTTATTCCTCCCTAAACACGTGGAATTCCATTATTTTAACATTTTGCACTTCAGACAAGGAGGTTCTAATCTTCAAATTTGTAAAAATTGAAATACTGTATAATTCAAACAATAAAAAACAAAAGAAATAGTGAGTGAGTGGCATCATCGACTCTCTCATTTGGATGTAAGTGGCTTGTCCATAAAACTATTTTGTTAAAAATAAGCGAAACTTTGAAATGTCATAACTTTCTTATTTTACATCCGATTGTGCTTGTCTGATTTTTCTCTATTGATTCAAATCAACATTTTTTCTGAGGTGGACTTGACCTTTAAAAGTACCTGCAAACATATTGTAATGATCCGTTGAAATAGAACGAACACCATTGCTGATAAAGGATTTAGTATTTTATGCCATGACGACAATTTAAAGGTGGGCTAAATATTGTTTATACTCACTTGTAAAAGGAGCCCTACATACAGCGCATCATTAAAAAAAGGTGACACGCAAGACGGTCCTTGGAAATACCCTTTCATGCAATAGGCCCCTAGGTCGGGTCTGTGTGACGAAGGCAATAGTCCGTGCCCTATGAAATGATTTATTCGTAGTTGATTATTCTTGTAAGATTGACTTGAATCTGGATCTTAAAATTAACAATAATGCTCATTTGGTCTTTATGTTTGAGCCAAATATGTCATTATCATTCCGATCAAGTTTACCTCTATTTCAGCTGATGGCACATGAGAGATTCTATTGTGGTATCTTATAATAGTAATGATGCCCGGTAATGATGAAACATTAACACACTTCTGTAAAATTCTAAAAGGAGAAAGATATAATGAAAGCATAACATTTTCCGTCCCGTATAAGCAATAGCACCCCCGTGTCCCTCTCTTCTTCCCCCCCCCCTCTCTCTCTCCATCTTTCCCCATCGATTGTAAGTGAAACAGTCAAATCAGACGGTGAAGGTCGGAATAAGTTACGGGTAATGTTGAAAAGGACAACCACTTAGTTCAAGCCAACCATCGTGTATCTTCGCTCTCTGAGAGTCTTTAGAGATTCTCTTGGCCTCTTGCAAACACAAGTGCATCTTGAAGACGAACAATACAAACACAAAGTATCTACACAGAGGCTCTAATAGTCTGTATATATTAGAAGGCTCAAGTTCAAATATATATTACAGGCATTGGTTAGAAGTGAGTTGACTTACAGAACACTGAGCTTAAGGTTCTAGTCTTCACCCGCGTCTGTATAATGATTTAAAGTAAAGCCCTGGATCATTTCTTTCGAACACCAATACTTATTGTTCAAATTAAACAAATATCAGGTAGTTCCTTTCTCTCCTTTTCTACTTTTTTGTTTTTGGTCGTAAAGCTTTTCGGGGGCATGCCCCCCCCCCCCTCCATCTGTGCGCCAGTGAAACACACATAAAAGTTTAAAATAGCTGGGTTAGCTGTAAAAAAAACAACAACAAGTTGCCTGTCTGCCAAGTGTCCATGGCTTAAGCACCAATAATTCATTTCGTTCTTCAAATCATGTCTTTATCAGAAAGTGGCGAAAGCTAGATTTCTTTGTGAGTTTTTAGCAGTATATAGCGTTAAGACTAATCGTAAAGAGGATCGTAAACCTTTCACTATCCGGAGACGCCGCCTCTTCGATTCAACCTTAATTACATCGACCGGATATCGGATATCCATATTCTTGTCATCATTGACAGTTCAGATAACCCATTTGTAAACCGGATCCGTTTAGTACTCCACGTGTTTGGGACAGACAAGCGATCCTTATCATCAATGGTGCCCGGGGTTATCCCGGTTAGGAAGCTGGGGGTTGCGCATCAGAGCTAAAAATCTGCAGTGTAGCCTACAAGAAGCTCTTCATTAAAAACGGCCGCCTCTTTCAGTAACAAAATATCGTAAATTACTTGAGACTGCTTACATTAGAAAGCAATACCCCCTGTTATTAGTTTGTCTGTTTTTTCACATCAGGTAGCATACTAAAACTTCTCCTAAACAAACCATGCATCTAATGCTCTCACATATTCACCCTAATTTATCTAAAGTTTGACCCAGATATTATTTTCAGGGCATTTTCTCTTTTTTCTTGTCAAAATAGTCCTACATGAAGCCAATTCACAAAACTTATAGGGACAACTTGGTTACACATGACAAGTGTGCTTACAGGCCTACAGTTTCGAATCAGGCAGCTCAGGATTTGACACACAAATTTTGCTACACGTTAAACTAGCTATATAAAAAAATCGTTATGCGCATGCGCCAGACAAAGAGTGACTGTTCTGCGCAAGCGCATGACATTAATATGCAAAATATCCGCGCCACATGATTTGATCGCAATTTCAATCCTCGATTTGTGAGAGGGTATGTGTGATCGTGTGTGTGTGTGTGTGTGTGTGTGTGGGTGGGTGGGTGTGTGTTCCCTGTACATGTTTAATAAAGGTGACGTACAGTATATTTACAAAAAAAGGTGCCATGACTCCATGGACATATTCACACGACTGGTCAAGGCCAAGAAGGGGAAGATAATTAATAGAATTATGAAAAGCAAATTCCTTGCATCACCTCGTAATTGACTACTATTACAATCAACGCAGGGTATAAACAAGTAAATAGGCCCAACAGCTGACTCATTACAACTCACCATAGGATGTATCTTGCCTTCCTCGTGGGTGACGCAATTCTTTATTGTTTACGGGGATATCTTTCTTTTTCACGATAGATAGTGAGATCCACACAGACATTATTCTGACTCACTAAATTCATCAAGAGTTTTTAGTTTTGTAGCATGATCAATGAGAATCATGTATAGTTTAAAGATAAATTACAGTTCTGGTAACGATCTAAAAATGACTTTTTACAGAATCTAATACAATGACCACCCAAGTGTCTGTTTGTATGAATAAAAAATATGGAAGAAATTGTGTAATTGCTGAGAAATAAGCAAAATAAGCGCGGTTTCAGTCACTTCCGTCGGGCCTTTATTCCAGCAATAATAAGACACTGTCCCACGTGTGCCTATCTGTGTTGGTGATCTTCAGTGTGAACATTTTCAGCGTAGATTTCAAGATTTCACAAAGTTCAGTTTATGTAACTGTACCAGATCTAAATCATCGATGATATTCTGACAATTAAGCCTGGTTTTACAGACTTTCTCATGAAATCGGTGTTTATTGCAACTACTGGCATTTCTCTTTAAAAAAGGAGTAAAGCAAAACAGAAAATATTGCTTTATTTCAAATGGGACAGTTATATGCGTAATGTACACATATACAAATATTTGAGCTCATTGTTTTTTTTACTAACTTACATGTCATCATTACAAAATCATAGTTAAAGTTTTGTAATATTTGAAAGACTGATCAGTGATCAATGGGATCAATAAAGAATCATCCAATTTGTGTCACAACAGATTTCAAGATTACATGGCTCAAAATATCCCCCCTCCTCACTCTTTCTCATCTGGACCCTTTATGCCATCAAAACATGTTGCTTGTGAAAGTTGGCAGTTGACTGCCTTCCTGCTCACAAGATAAATAATAACTTTTTTTGCTTTCTTATTCAGCGATTTCGTTCTTTTTCATTACATGCACACCCTCAAATCTAACACACACCACTTGCCTCCCTGCTGAAATACACAAACAAACACCCATACTCTCCCACCAATATGAGTACTAAAAATATAGACTTTTTCCTCACTACTGACTGACATATTCAGGAAGGGTATTCAATCGCCCAAGAATATGCAATCTGAGATCTGGTATATAGGCATGATAAGGAATCGCAGAAACGATTTCATTAAAAACGAAATTGACTGGTGTCGGGAGCGAAAAAATCAATTTTTCAAACCAAATCCAAGCATATATTTGCGGCTTATTGAGAAGGCTACACGATCTATTGAGTGACTCCCTCGCCGCCCTTTCCCGCAAAGCACCTTGTACTTTTCCTCCGACTCAGGGCCAGATTCCCGATCAACCCACCGATATGAAGCATTCATTCCGAAGAAATTACTCAACGGTGTCGCTGAAAACAGCTCATTTGAAGCAAATTGAGTCATAACAGGGACTCATCGCATGTGCTGCTTCCAAAGAAGTATAACAGTTTAGAATTCAGTGAAGTGTAATGAAGAGGAAAAATATGCGGTTTTCCTGTTTTAGGAAAAAAGGAACATTGGCTCATGATAACAACTTCTTTTGTATATTTTATCAAGGTATAAATATAATCATTAGAATTCTGTCCTTTAACTGTAAATTCATACTTGCATTGTTCTGTTGTGCGCTGCCCCCTCCGATTTTTCCCATACCCCTCGGGCCCCTCCCTCTCTCTTCTTATCTCGCATTATTTCTTCCCCCCCTCCCTCCTTTAATAGGCAATCTCTTTAATTTGATAATTGAAAAAGGGGAAGAGACTTTAACTGAACATTTTGTCATCTTTTTTATTCTTATTGTAGACATATTTATGAATAATAATAATAATAATAATAATGATAATAACAGTTCTAAGAGACGCATATAATACCATGAATTATGGTCTCTATGCGTGCATGTAGAAGAACTATTTTTCTATAGGGCTAATACATGTGTTTCTTAATAAGATATGATTTAACACAGATTTGAATCTGATGAAATCTGTTATTAATCTTGTATTATCATCAAAGTTCTTGGACTTTACTAGGATTTCAGAGAGAAGATCCTTGACTGTGAACGAAGATTTCGACTGGGTTGATATTTCTGAATTAAATCACCAAGGTAAGCAGGGGCATTCCCATTAACACACTTCAAAACACGATTGATGACAGAATATTATCGGAAGCCAATAGAGACTATTGGTCTTACATGTTCAAATTTCTTTTTGCGAACTAATTAAGAGCCTTGCAGTTGAATTTTGTATGCGCTGGAGTTTAGAATGGTGAGTATCAGGTACTCCACATGCATTACATCTTTAAAGGACAAGTCCACCCCAACAAACACTTGATTTGAATAAAAAGAAAAAAATCAAACAAGCATAACACTGAAAATTTCATCAAAATCGGATGTAAAATAAGAAAGTTATGACATTTTAAAGTTACGCTTAATTTCACAAAACAGTTATGTGCACATCCTGGCTGGTATGCAAATAAGGAGACTATGATAGCATCCACTCACTATTTCTTTTGTATTTTATTATATGAAATATGAAATATTCTCATTTTCTCCTCATTGGCAAGTGATACAACGATTAATTCCTCCCTGAATATGTGTAATTAGCATTGTTTAATACTATATGGTTCAGTCAAGTTGGTCCGTATCGTCAAATCTGTAGGCCCTAAAAAGGAAATATTGAATAATTCAAACAATAAACAACAAAATAAATAGTGAGTGATGGACATCATCGACTGACTCATCTAGTTGTCACTGTTTTGTGAAAAATAAGCGAAACTTTAAAAATTTCATAACTTTCTTATTTTACATCCGATTTTGACGAAATTTTCAGCACTATGCTAGTTCAATTTTTCTCTATTTTTTTCAAGTCAGCATTTTCTTGGGGTGGAAGGATAAGTACTGATTTATAATTTACATTATTATCTTCATTCATAGTCAGCTCTTCCTTCTGTAAGATGCACCTGTCACAGGCGAAACTATGACATACAGTCATATGTGAAAACAGAACCTGTTTCAAATGTAAAAAAAAAAATTACACTCCTTTTTTGACGTAGGGGTTCGAGCTACTTTTGTGCCTCTACCAATTTTTGACGCAGTTGATTTACCTGTTTTGTTATTCGTCATATTAAACTTGAGTTGTTTTTGCTTTCTTCTTATTTGTTTCATGTATTACTTTATTATTCATCCTTTTGTCTTTCCTTCTTCATTTCTAGTGCTTTTTTCTATCGTGATTGCATTTTCTTTCATTCATTTTCCTTTCCTCCTTTCTTTTTTCTCTCTCATTTTTTCCTTTCTTTTGCTCAATCTTTTTCTGAATTTCATTCTTTGTTTCTTTTTAATTTTACATTCGCCTTCCTTCCTTCCTTTCGTTATTCCTTCCTTTCTTCATTCATTCCTAACTTTCTTTCTTTCTTTTTTTCTCTTCCTTCCTTCCTTCCTTCCTTTCTTTCTTTATTCCTTCCTTTCTTCATTCATTCCTAACTTTCTTTCTTTTTTTATTTTTCTTTTTTTCTTTCTTTCTTTCTGTCTGTCTGTCTTTCTTTCTTTCTTCTTGTACAGCTCCAAGAAAGTTGCATCCGGGACACATCCCCCATTTCTCAACCCCAGCCTCGGTATGCAATTTGCCTTCATCGTGATACGTCATCCTTACCATGAATATAAAATGCCTTGAATTATCTCCACTCCCACCAATCTCGCTTTCCTTCTGGCCCGCAAGGATATACCCCCAAATATAATTTTTCATAAATAACATCAACCCCATTCCTAAGGACGATTTGTGCGGAGGAGGCTTGCTATAGTCCTGCCTATTAGCGACGGTGTTGCGTTGTCAAGAACAACACAAACTTCACTCAGAAAGTCCTTAGTTTCAGAAAGGGATTTCAAGAGTTTTTGATCAAAGCGTTGCAACTTCTCAATTTTACTCATAAGGAAACTGATGACTGTATTCTGCCTTACGAACTATTCATAGTCATGGAGATTGCATAATATATTTTACAGGAATCATTGTTCAGTTTTTAAGTCTCTGTCTCTATGTAATGTGCCTCTTATTTAAATCATCTTTTTTATTCTCTATAAAAATCCCCAAAATTTCTTTCGGAAAACAAAGCCCACCAAGAAGAAGAAATAATAATATGTTAGGTGAGAGTCTGGTTCTGGGACAGAGGTAGTCGCGCTTAATTTCGTCCGTGTATGTTTATAGGAACAAAAAGAAAAAACAAAAAACAAAAACAGCAAATATAATTATCGTCTGGGCTTCTCTGTCAGTTTTAAGAAGTGTTTACTTGTGACTTTCTGTGACCAACTACATATTTAGGCGCTTTGTTGCCAGGGGAAATACTTTCAAAATCTTTTATCCGCAGACGACCAAAAGACCTTCTCTGTCATCACTCGACTTAAAAAAAAGAGCGGCAATGGACGCTTTTGACGTCACAGGAGTAATTAGCCGTTAAACCCGAGAAAAGGTTATCAGTAAGTTTGAGAAGTAGGGCAGTATCATCTCAATGCATTAGAATAGCAGCGTTTATTCTTTGATTCATGAGAAATGGAAAACGTTTGGTAGTAATACGACTTTTATCATGATTATCGTAATTCTACATGATTGCCCAAATATTTGCAGTGTAATAGTGACGAGCATTAATCACGTCCTTTTATTTCTCCATTTTCCTTTATCATAAAGTTGTCATGAAGGAAAAAGGTGTGGCCCATGGAACCATTAGCTATTATCACGAATTTGTTCAGATATGTTATTGAACGGAATCCTACACTCATCCCCACAGATAGAAAATTTATGAAAAGTGGTGCCGCCACAGCAGTGATAAAAAAACCCGCACGAACTACATATCGATATACTGTAAACACACGCACAAATTAATTCCCTTTTCAGCAATCATAATGTTCATAAAAAGTGTTCGCTACTCCATGGACCCTACCACAAAGGGTCCATGGCTATTCTTAAATAAAAAAAAAAGAGTTGGGTACATGTGTAACTTTCTATCATATTTTGAAACAATTATGCGTTCATCTGCAATACGGTTGTGTATGTAGAAGAATTTATTTTTTATATTGGTTTAATTATCTTTGAGAAAATATAGAACCCTGTGGAAGGGGCAAAATATTAGGAAAGAAAGTAATGCACCCTATGATTGGTTACACTTCGTAATTCCGAAGGTTCGTAATTCCGAAACACGTAAATTGCCTATACCTCGATGTTCGTTATTCCGAAAACGTAAAAAGGGTTCGTTAATCCGAACATTTGTGGCGTTATTCCGAAGGTTCGATGATCCGAACACGAAATGAGGTTCGTTGTTCCGAAGGTTCGTTAATCCGAAAACGAAATAAGGTTCGTTAATCATTTCGTTTTCGGACTAACGAACCGTCAGAATTACGAACCTCACTTCGTTTTCGGACTAACGAACCTTCGAAACATCGAAGCTTCGGAATTACGAATGTATGCGCCTATGACTGCATGCATAGCGGCTACATATTCACTTTATTTCCAATTCAAGTGATTCGTGCATCTTCTGACAATGCGCAAACTTTAATGAAATGCTTCCATATTTCCCAGGGGCGATAAACGTTTGCGAAATTTAAGTTTACGTGATCAGGAATAAATTTTTTTTTTTCTAGGGCATTATAATAAAAGGCATACAAATTCATACTATAGCCCACCACTTGGTTTTTATTAATACAATCGGGGTGGATCCCATTTCCAAGATATGCAAATTGCAACGTTATAATCTTTGATTCCCCCCCCCCCCCATTTTAGGAAAGGGGTAGATAAAAAGAGTAAAAAATAAAATTTAACAAGTGGAATGCCTCTGGCCGTCTCACCTGCATCACGCGGTTCAATATAGCAGCAGTGCTGACTTTGAATACTACTCTAACTCGCACAAGATGTTCAGTGATACATGGTTACTTTTATGTCTTTTTATTTATTCATTTTCCAACACATGGGCTGGATAGCCCTCTTCAGCCTAGCGGCTGTTCTTCTGAGGGGTCCAGATATTAAAAACATACAAAGTAGATAGATTACAAATGAAAAAATGAAAACATGATCAAGGTCACTCTTATTTACTCTTATGTCCACTTTTTATGTCCACTCTTATGTCCACTTTTTATGAACTAGACCAATAAACTTACAGAGATATGATGGTTATTCAACAAAAAACCCCAACATGGCCAAAGTTCATTGACCTTACATGACCTTTGACCTTGATCATGTGACCTGAAACTCGAACAGGATGTTCAGTGATACTTGATTGCTCTTATGTACAAGTTTCATGAATCAGATCCATAAACTTTCAGTTATGATGGTAATTCAACAGATACACCCAATTCGGCCAAAGTTCATTGACCTTTGACCTTGGTCATGTGACCTGAAACGCGCACAGGATGTTTAGTGATACTTGATTACTCTAATGTCCAAGTTTAATGAACTAGACCAATAAACTTTCAAAGTTATGATGGTAATTCAACAGATACCCCCGATTCGGCCAAAGTTCATTGACCCTAAATGACCTTTGACCTTAATCATGAGACCTGAAACTTGCACAAAATTTTCAGTGATGCTTGATTACTATCATGTCCAAGTTTCATGAATCAGATCCATAAACTTTCAAAGTTATGATGGGAATTCAACAGATATCCCAAATTCGGCCAAAGTTCATTGACCCTAAATGACCTTTGACCTTGGTCATGTGACATGAAACTCATGCAGGATGTTCATTGATACTTGATTAACCTTATGTCCAAGTTTCATGAACTAGGTCCATATATTTTCTAAGTTATGACATCATTTCAAAAACTTAACCTCAGGTTAAGATTTGATGTTGACGCCGCCGCCGCCGCCGCCTCCGTCACCGTCGCCGCCGCCGTCGGAAAAGCGGCGCCTATAGTCTCACTTTGCTTCGCAGGTGAGACAAAAACGACCAAAAAAGGGAAGTAGAGGAGAGAAGAAGAAGAGACAAAAAAAGAGAGGGAGAGAGAGAGGGGGAGAAGAAGAAGAAGGAGAAGTAATAACTGAAGATGATCACGACGATGCTGAACACCTTATCTGATTATAACAACGACTTGGGGCTATGTTACAACCTAGTATAGGATCTGGGTTAATTAATTAACTTGGATTATACACTAATGAATCAATCTTAAATCTACTCTCATACACTTGCCTGTCGTCCAGACAGTCTTATTTGCGCACAGTGTAAACCATCTGTAATGAGGGGGAACCATCCGTGTTATTATAACTTACACTTGGCATGCCTTCATGTCCAACGCGTATGTGATGATTTATCTACGCATGTAAGGGTAGAAAGGGAGAGAACCGTGTGTATAACAGTATTGGCAGCAGCGTTACCACAACTCTTTATCAAAAGGTACATAATGATTATGATACTATTCATATAAAGAACCAAAAGAGTACCAGGATTCTATTTTAATATTTAAATAAAGGATGTGAAATCTCTCCCAAAAGGTAGGGGGGAAAGGGGCTGGAAAATGAAAAAAAAAGTTATCACCCCAAAAGTGAGGTCATCTCGTCCAAAATACATGTTTTATTTCGATTTTGAATGATGTACTTCTTTTCATCACAAAAGACCAAAAATTGTAGGTGGGACATTTAATATTGTGTCCCCCTACTATTTTGAGTGGGGGGACGCGTCCCCCTGTCCCCCTGGGATTGATAGAATCAGTGTTATCGACCCACTCCCAGTACTGGTTCCCGTATTTCTTCACTTGCCACTGGCATACAGATGGGGGCTCGGGGTACTCGACACCATCCCCCTCCCCCTTTCTTCTCCCAAACGTTTCTCGGCCAAGAAAAAAATAAATAAGTAGAAAATGAAAAAAAAGGGAAAGGAAATGGTTGAAAGATAATACTGGATAAATATTTTACCAAAATCTATATCAAAGAATGTTTTCCGCACATGACGCACATACCATTTTGCGCCCCCTGAATTTTTTAGGGGTTCATGAAGCCATTAATTGTCGTGCACCTCAATTTCTGTACAATTTTCTTACCAAATTTACATAATGTTTTGCTTTGTACAGCCCACAACAATGTATACGTACGTGTAAGTTAACCTAAGAAAGGTTCTAGTCGTAGTTAATGAAACAAACCAAAAAGAAAGAGGGGGACCGAAAATAAGGGGTGAAAAATAGGGATTCCACTTCCGATGAATGAGTTTTGATTTATTGAGGGAGAGTGAAAATACTCTCATTTATTTCTTTCAATAATATATACATGTAAAACATACAAATATCATACATTATTTTGAACATAAATATACAAATATAATCATGAGAAATTAAGATGAGATTTAAAAAAATAATGAAAGAAAAGGGTATCCCAAAAAGCCTCAAGGCTTAAAAAGGGGAAACGAGTGCTTTCTTGTTGATTTTTTTTTCAAGTATTTAAAAAATAATAATTTCATCAGTTTGATATTTCAAATTCATGGAAATCCAAGAAATCATTACTTTGTCTAATTGTGACGCAGACTTTTAAATCATAATGAATAGGTCAAGGACTTTTAGTTTTAAGTTTTAATTACACTTCCGTATTAACTTAAAAATATCAAGAACATTGGACGCGGTATACAATACATTGGCCTACATGAAAGAAAGTTTAGGTATGAGTTCATATCAAGTTAACTTTATAGTTGAAAATTCCACCCTTCTTTTCGAGCGATCTTGAATGTAGGCCTACTTTGAAACCAATTGAAATGAGTTTAAAAATAAAAAAAACACAGAGACTGTAATTATTTATTCAAATTTCTCCTTTTCTCTAAATTCAATCCTAGGACTGTGAACGAAATCAAATCCCTTTTCACTAAAAAAAAATTAATAGGTATAAATAGGGGATGAGTTGGGTAATAGCTAAAGCAACAATATGAAACAGTGTAGTGGACAGCATTCGTTGTATGACGATTACATTGTCAATAACAAGAAAGATAAAATATTGATTACCTGTGTTGGCAAGTAAGAAATTTGAATAAAAATAATGATAATAATAGTAATAATGATATAAACATGCATATTACGCCTGATATAATGTTTCTAAGTGCTACATACCTAAAAGTCAAATAATAGTTTGTTCTCTCAAGTTTGTTCTCTCAATATTTGTTAAACTTACCAATATAGTGACCAATTCTATATGCGAAAATCAACCGCGATTTACGTCATCGAGGCGCATCCATTCTTTCACCATAAACTAATAAATAATTCACTGGCACAAACATTCCTTCTCCGATACGAATTGTCAAATCCCTCAATATGTTTTTTGTGAAAAGATTTTGTGAAGACAACACTTCCAAACCATGTCCATCGAAGACAAAAAACAGCCTTATACAAAACTGGAAAATCACAGACAACGTTGACTTGATATGCCGTCCTCCGCTCGCGCAAAGCATGCTGGTTAGAAGGATGAAAATTGTTTTTTTTCCAAAGGTAATTCAGTAATCGCCCAAGTTTACGTTGACAATGAAATAAGGTGAAGGTTGAGTCTTTATATTTACCATTTTCTTTCTCAGTTCGATATAGAGCTGTAATAAGTCAGTTTGTTTTAGCCAGTGAAAGTAAATTAATGCTCATTATTCAGGTTTTTTTCTGAATAGGAGTAATTTCAACAATTAGGGTGAGACAATCATTTCGATCAGTTTAGTAATATAGTTGACAAGTGCGGATATTATAGGTGGTCTTTCTTCATTAAGGGCAAAGAATGGATAAGCTTAGGCGTACTATCCCGCACAATTATATCTGGACTCCAATTTGCAAACATCAAATATTGCTATGTCTGCTAAGCCTCTGGCAAGTATTCGTCTTTGCCATCAACCACCTTCATTTTTGACAGTCTACGACATGTGAACACAGCCCATGAAAGAAATCCGTCCGTCGCATCTTATTATGATTCCGATTTTCAAAGTATCTTTTACATGAAATATTAAACCGGGTCAGTGTCGTTCTTCAGGTGAAAAGAACCGGTTATGGCGATTTCTGGCCCTCGTTGACATTGGCTAATTATATTTCCAATACATTGTGGCTGTTGACCTCAAACTTGATAGGTCATGAAGTGTGAACTTGGACTATAAGAGGTGTAACTTAACCCGATCATCACCTTTCCGCCTCAGTTCCTCGAGCCATCTGAATTGTGTACATTAGGGCTGACTTATGTAAACGCAGCATGCAGGCTCTCAACGCTCTATTTCTGGAGGGTATGTAACACGAGTCACAGGGGGGCACTCGAAGGAGGGGGAGTCTCGGCCCCTTCATGACCCGACATACCAGTGGATATATAGACAGATTGTTGAGGGGTCGGGTCACGGATAGTACCCCCCCCCCCCCCGCCTTCCCGCCCCTTC
The DNA here is from genome assembly GCF_018143015.1 of Lytechinus variegatus. Classification (NCBI taxonomy): domain Eukaryota; kingdom Metazoa; phylum Echinodermata; class Echinoidea; order Temnopleuroida; family Toxopneustidae; genus Lytechinus; species Lytechinus variegatus. The sequence continues at coordinate 29,774,610 of NC_054751.1, forward strand.
TCTCTCCTGTACCATGATACACTCACAGATCAACACGATCGAAGAGCTTTTGATACAACTTCAGTTGTCACATTCAAGGGATTCAAGCTTTGACCGTATTTTCTGTCTGGTACATAAGTAAAGTAAAAATTTCCAGATTAAAGACAATTATGCACCCTGTCATACCCTTAGATTACCATCTTTTTTTAATCGGGATCCCAATCTCATCCTTCTCCATCGTTATTTCTGTGTGTTTTTTTTATGTCTACGGATTTATAGAATAACTATTTCAATCTTGATTATCAAAAGTTTGCCCTCTGTAATTGAAGATCAGTGCATAATTGCACAAATGGATGAATTATTATCAACCTATAAAACCAAAATAATTATAATCCTAGTAATGTCGGGAAAGGAAGGAAGGAATGAAGGGAAGAAAGAAAGAATTAATGTAGAAATGTATGATTTGGCCGTTATATTAGAACTGTATCCATAAGTGCTTTGTTAAACACGATTTTAATATGAATGATTCTGTAGACAACCAATGTCCCTAGTATTGGGTGAAAGAAGAAAATGCTTATCATTATCACATAATCATCGTCATGATCGTCATCATTATCATCAAGTGATCATAATATAATTTCTAAATTTCCCACCATGTATCTCCCAAAATATCTCCCTCGCGTCTCCGTCCCTGATCTCCCAGGCCCTCATCTTATATAGTATCATAATAATGCCCCTATCCAGCCCTATTTTTTTTCGCCTCCGCCCCTGTCTGATTAGTGTCAGCCGTAGTTCAGCGCCTGTCACTACGTCAATTTAAATGTCATGCATCGTACTTAATGCGATGCAATGCCCCATCATCCCCAGGCCTCCTTCTCTATGTTAACATACCCTCAATATAGCATCATGTTCTCTGTCTTACATTGCGGTGGAAATTTGCTTTAAATTAGCAAGGCATGTCCTTCAGCAGTTCAAAGAAATGGATGCCAGGAAAATAAAAGTGTATTTAGCTCTAACATGAAAACACATTAGTTTGTTTGATGAATGTGCCTTAATTGGTTACATGGAAGTTACATTTGTTTTGCGCTTAGTAATTTCGACCTAATTCCTTTATGGCAAAACGTTTCGGTTGGGTTTGGGAGCTTCGAGAGCATATCCTGTTGAGCATCCCCCCCCCTCCAAACAAAAAATAGGGCCCATTTCTTCTCAACCAGATATGTATCTGTAATGGGTAACCTTGTTGAACTTCAAATCACTTTTTATTTATTATTATCCTTGATGAATGTGTGCTTAGCTATTTTGATTACAATGGCATGGGGAATAACAGCGGTCCTAGCAGTACGCCCTGTGAACCTCCTGACTTGATTGGTATACAGCAGGTCAAAAGTATTCCCTTCCAGGGTATCCATTGCTTTCAATTCTCTCTGAAAATTCTTAAGACGTGCAGCAGGTTATGGGTTCTCAAATTTCAGAGCCATTAAAGAAGTATAACAGTAGCACTGCGGAGCAACTTTATAAATCCACGTGAAAAGGTCATGACTAAATTAACTCGTGTTATATAGAACATGCCGTCATTTACATGACAACTGCCTCATATTTTCCCAGATAACTGGGAAATGGTACTATCTGATGAGAGTTTACATCAAAATTCTGAAAGATTTCCCTCGGTTTTATGAAAACAACCACCATAATTACAGCAAAATTTAATCACTTTCCATCTCCTCCCACATTTTTGACCTGAAAATTAGACTGCGGGCAGTGAGAACGATAAACAGCTTGTTGATAAGGGCTTTCGGTATGGAGATCTCAAGCAGATGGTTTTACATTTCGAGATCATTGATTTTAAAGAACCAGTTGCCGGATTTCAGCGTCGTATATTTGCATTTTAATTGTCTCATATTAGATCGATATCTTGACCCTTTTTTTACACTCATCGTATAATTATCTAGAGAACTAGTTTAGATTTGAATAGATTAGCACAGATGTTCCACCTGTTTTGTTTTGTTTGTTTTTGTTTCTTGTACATTGACTCAAAATCCTAATTTGACATTTCAGTTTCTCCGAAGCTTCTTAGATTAGCGATCTAAAAAGAAGTCAAAATGCCATGCTATTCGCACGTTGAAAAAAAAATATTACTGTTTTTCTCATCGGTAATTTTCCACACGAGAAAAAAATGAGGTTTGCTTTTGTTCGTATTGATGTGCAAACATCAGTAACCCAATTATGTTTTTAAAAAATGCAAAAGTGCCCCAATTACAAGCTCGGTCGTTTCGCCCCCTCGCGTTCAAGATTTGTTTCAACATAATTTACGCATCCTGCTACCCCCCCAAAAAAAAATAGTAAAAAAATTAAAAATCTGCGTAAGGCCATGAACATGATGAAAGGAAACAAAAGTAGATGTCTCCTGCAATCCAAAATACTTTTAATCCGTAACTATGGTAAAAAAAAATGCACATAGGGTTTGGATTGACAGAGCGTTCATCAGGCTCTAAGGCATATAGCCTACAACCCGAGTTCTCAAGGGCTCACCTTCCTGCAGGGACCGATCTCACCAAGAATTGCGACTGATCCAATTAATCTCATCTACAGAAAGCCAGCAATGCAATTGCTTAGAGTGTATGCAGTCGATAATTTTGAAGTGCTCTCTGGGCGGGTATGTAGCCTATCTATCATCAGAGGATGAAAGCTTCTCCGTTAAATGACCCTCGACGGATCATTGATTTGACCAACGGGAGCATCAATTAACATCTAAATACTCAATTACCCCATTACAGGAGTTTTAATATAAATCCCGATCGACTGACTGTGCTTTGTGACAGCTCTAAAACAAGATTTTTGTTCTTTAAATCGTGAAGGATTTTGGATTCAAATATTGAAAAATCTAATCTTAACCCGACATTCGAAATGTCACAAACCACTAAACTGATCTGATCAGGAGCTTTTCCAAATCCCTTAAATTTAGAGTGTATGTAAACATAGGTAAAGTAGTTACGGTAATCAATAATCATAATTAGAAAAGATTACTTTCCATAGTTGAGATCGAATAGATCGGTAATTATTTTTTGTGGGACATGGTCCAAGACAGCTAGATAGTGGCTCGTGTAGACGGGTCACCTAACAGTGTCGTATCAAATGTTCGTTAGGAAACCTTAATTTGATGTTATTGAATTTCCAAACATTGATGCAGCAGGCACAATGTATAGAGCGTAACATAATGACTGGTTGAAAGCAGGACTTTTTGCTATACATGTAGTGTTATTGGGGTGGGAATATTCCCAACTGTTTATCACAACCCAATGTTCATGGCTTAAATAACAATGTGATTTTTTATTCAATGGCGTAAGGCGCCCCCCCAAAAAAAAAAATAATAGTAATAATGTAAAATAAGGGGAACTACATAACTTATAAGATCTTTCAAAAGTTCCGAGCAAGGGAACGAGCGAAAATGTCGGCCTTTTATGACTGAAAAGGTAATTTTGTGATAGATTTTTACATAATATTCAGCATAATATCTCATCCGTTTTTCTTTCATTTCTTATTCTGAATTACCCAATGTTCTGAATTATCTAAGGAGACATTCGTGATATAAAAAAAAAGAAAAGCCAAACAGCAATTTTGCTCAGGTTAGAAATTAAAAGCAACCTAACCGGACATCCCTACAAGGAGACGAGGCCGGATACCAGGGGCTAGTCTCACGCAACGGTCGAAATGGCGTGCATCTACGGTGTTACATAATCAACACACTATGCTATAACACGCTTACGATCTATATTAGATGTAAATCGGTTTTGAGAAACGCCCCCTGGGCTGTATTTCATTTACATACTAGATGGAAATGTCCGGAAGACAAAACAGGTTAATTTTAGCTTCAATCAACGTGCGGCATCATTGGCATATGCTTCGTTTAGATCTGCAGTTTAGATCTTGATATGATTAAAGGAGAAGTTCACCCTGACTATAAATTGATTTTAATTCAAAGCCAAAAATAATGAGAGAGTTAATTAGTATTTTAGTGCATAGTTCTCAGTGAGACTAAAGCCGCCACTTTTGAAATGACAGTATAACTTAGAAAGTATAATGGACCTAGTTCATGAAACTTGGACATACGATCAATCAAGTATTACTTCACATCCTGATTGAGTTTCATGTCACATGATTAAGGCCAAAGGTCATTTAGTGTCAATAAACTTAGACCATGTTGGGGGAGTCAATATCAAAATCTTAACATAAGGTTACATTTTTTAAATGTCATTATAAGTATATGGACCTAGTTCATTAAACTTGGAAATAAGGGTAATCAAATATAAATCAACATACTGTGCAATTTTCAAGTCCCATGATTGAGGTCAAAGGTCATTTAAGGTCAATGAACTTTGGCCAAGTTGGGGGTATTTGTTGAATCACCATCAAAACTTTAAGAGTTTATGGATCTGATTCATAAAACTTAGACATAAGAGTAATCAGGTATCACTTAACATTCTGTGCGAGTTTCAGGTCAAATGACCAAGGTCAAAGGTAATTAAGGTCAATGAACTTTGGCCATGTTGGAGGTAATTATTAAATTGCTGTCATAACTTTATGGATATAGTTTATGAATTGTGGACATAGGGGTAATCAAGTATCACTGACTAATCTTGAGTCACATGATCACAAAGTCAAATGTCATTTAGGGTCAATGAACGTAGTATTGTATCATTGTATGAATGGTGTTTTTTGTGAATAATTGTTTTTTAGTAGTTTTTAAAGTCAGCACTGCTGCTATATTGAATTGCGTAATGAAGATGAGACTTCCAGAGGTGCTCCACTTGTTAAGGTTTTCAATCTGAACCGTCATGAGCGCGCAGCTCCACCATTATATATGTCTTGTAATATACAAATTTCAATGCATTCCATTTATTGGAACACGGTGGGTTGGGATATTATTTAAAGGAAGAGTATTGTGTCTGATGATATACTCATTGCACAAATAAAATCACTTATCATTTATTATCATTTTTATTATTATGACTTTTGAATGTATATTACACGATAAAACCAACTTAATGTCAGGGTGAAATTCCCCTTTAAGTTTGTAAGCTTTTTGATAAACTTTGTGTAAGCTTTTATAGACAACAACAAATGAATGTATTTATATTCATCACGATCATTTGGAAATTGAATAAGAAATTATGTTTTCTCCCTATAATCATCATTTTCATTTGGAAATTGAATAAGAAATTATGTTTTCTCCCTATACTTCGCGTTGTTGCTCCTAATAAAACTCAGTTTTCCCTGGGATCCTAGTTACCCACGCAGTCATTTTGTTTTGTTGAAAGGCAATGAGATGTAAAATGTGTTTCCTTGCGTAGGAAGCCGATGAGGATATGGAGGAGTTACTGCGTGACTAAATGTCTAAAAGCGGATCTTCACTGCAAAAGCCGGAGTGTCGATTCAACACCAATCCATTTATGTACATTACGTATATTTGTCAGCACTTAAAATTGTTGAAAAACACCAGATCAGAATTAACTCGGTGCTGTTTTAACACCATCCGCTGGTGGCCCAAAACACAAAGGTTGTTGCTTTAACACTTTTCTAATCTGGGTAGATGCATGAGTAGGGTCCATGCTCTGATTAACACTCTAGTTTTTGCAGTGTTCAGATAGGTTAGTGCTACTGATTAGACCATAATTACAAGGACTTTGAAATATTTCAAAGCAACGAGAGACGTTATATACTTTCTATGATTATGATATGTCTCTTACAGGCCAAATCACTCCTTAATAATGTGAATGTGGGGGCGATAAAGCAGAGGAATGTACTAACGTACGAAAGTTGGATAACCCAATTTCACTAAAACAACCTAATTTTAGGTGAAATGTAACAAATGCATCCGACTTTTCAAGACCGAAATTTGCTGTGAATATCTGGCCAAGCCGATATATGCGCAAGCCACATCTATTACAGAATCAAAATCGCCGATTCAAAAATCATGAGTGCGTGCACTGAAAACAAGGCCTAATAATTTTGCATGTATACGGCAATGGGAGAATGGAATATGTAATAGTGTTTGACCATCATAATAATCGTTTTAATTTTTGAATAAGAAATTATGTTTTCTCCCTATACTTCGCGTTGTTGCTCCTAATAAAACTCAGTTTTCCCTGGGATCCTAGTTACCCACGCAGTCATTTTGTTTTGTTGAAAGGCAATGAGATGTAAAATGTGTTTCCTTGCGTAGGAAGCCGATGAGGATATGTCTGACATCTGTAGAAAATAATAGAAGAAATGGAGGTGTTACTGCGTGACTAAATGTCTAAAAGCGGATCTTCACTGCAAAAGCCGGAGTGTCGATTCAACACCAATCCATTTATGTACATTACGTATATTTGTCAGCACTTAAAATTGTTGAAAAACACCAGATCAGAATTAACTCGGTGCTGTTTTAACACCATCCGCTGGTGGCCCAAAACACAAAGGTTGTTGCTTTAACACTTTTCTAATCTGGGTAGATGCATGAGTAGGGTCCATGCTCTGATTAACACTCTAGTTTTTGCAGTGTTCAGATAGGTTAGTGCTACTGATTAGACCATAATTACAAGGACTTTGAAATATTTCAAAGCAACGAGAGACGTTATATACTTTCTATGATTATGATATGTCTCTTACAGGCCAAATCACTCCTTAATAATGTGAATGTGGGGGCGATAAAGCAGAGGAATGTACTAACGTACGAAAGTTGGATAACCCAATTTCACTAAAACAACCTAATTTTAGGTGAAATGTAACAAATGCATCCGACTTTTCAAGACCGAAATTTGCTGTGAATATCTGGCCAAGCCGATATATGCGCAAGCCACATCTATTACAGAATCAAAATCGCCGATTCAAAAATCATGAGTGCGTGCACTGAAAACAAGGCCTAATAATTTTGCATGTATACGGCAATGGGAGAATGGAATATGTAATAGTGTTTGACCATCATAATAATCGTTTTAATTCCCTGTTTCGATTCGGTGTTCAGATATGCTAACACTGATGTCGGTAAATAGTACCGAGAGAAAAAAACAATAAAAATCTAAACATTTTTCATGTTTAACAAGATGTGTGGTCCCTGTCATACAATATTGATAGTTACGTTCTATTCTCATAACTGAGTAAGGCACTATTAAAGGGCTATCGGAGTTCACCAAAGCACGGGGTCAAATTCATTCTGCCCTATTCTGCCCTCGACGCTAGTTTTTAAGAGTCGTTTTACACTTCAGGGAGTATGATTCACATTTTAATACCCCCACAAAATGTATTTTATCTGGTATCTGCCCCCCCCCCTCCCCCTCCTTCTCCCTGCCCTTACCCCTGACCACTGCCCTCTACAAAGTTTCCTGAAAGATGAAGGTTTGGATCAGTCTGTATTTAATTGATTTCATAGTTCTATTATCATGATTATGGTCTGATTAAGGGTTAAATATCTACACGCAGCAGGGGCAATCCCGGTGTGTCCGAGGGCAATTTACAGAGCAAAAACTGTTGTGTTAACCGGTGTACATAGAGGACGACACCAGTTATTTTACACCGGTGTTAAGTTGGTGTTAGTTTTACATCTTTAGGTGTTATTACAACACCTATGGTTGTTATATTTACACTCTTTGGTGTTCTGTTCAATCTCTAGGGTGTTATTTTAACACCTCAGGGTGTGGTCCTCTATTAACGCCAATTGGTGTCAGTTTTAACACCACAATTTTTACAGCGTAGAATTATTAAAAACCATTACTAATGTAATAATGTCGATATATTTTGTTCTGGTTTGTGCACTGGTGTTGGAGGTCCGTGGTGTTACGCAGGAGCTTTAGAGATCGTTTGGGTGGTGTATTCTAGGGTTTGTAGGGTTCGTGTCTTGAACCTGGTGTATACATGAGCTGGTGCTAGAACGTGTTCTATTTGGGCATGTTGGGTTTGTTGATTCATTCCAAAATGATTGTTCCTTGGAGCTTCCACGTCCACTTCATTTGTTTTCGCATCTCGCCGAGTACCCATTTACGGAATGGGTAGACAGCGGCAAAGCGTGAATGGTGTCTTGCCAAAGGATAATACGTCGCGATGGGATTCGAAAACACAACCTACTGATTACAATGTGAGATCAGAACCACTGGACCAATACATAGTAGCAATGGTAATAAGAGAAGTAGAAGTAGTAGAAGTAGTAGTAGTAGCAGCAGCAGCAGCAGCAGCAGCAGTAGTAGTAGTAGCAGCAGTAGTAGTAGTAGTAGTAGTAGTAGTAGTAGTAGTAGTAGTAGTAGTAGTAGTAGTAGTAGCAGTAGCAGTGGTTAGTAGTAGTAGTAGTAGTAGTAGTAGTAGTAGTAGTAGTAGTAGTAGTAGTAGTAGTAGTAGTAGTAGTAGTAGTAGTAGTAGTAGTAGTAGTAGTAGTAGTAGTAGTAGTAGTAGTAGTAGTAGTAGTAGTAGTAGTAGTAGTAGTAGTAGTAGTAGTAGTATAGTAGTAGTGATAGTAGCAGAATTAGCTGATAGAAGTAGAATTATTACAATTTTCCTTTTTCATTAAATAGCATTAACATCGTCATTATCATTTTTACCATCGACAACATCATCATCTTCATCACCAACATCATCCTCGTCGTCATCGCCATCAATTTCAGTTCATTATCAAATTGAAGACATTATTGTAAAACTGAAATTAGAACGAATATGCAAGGTAAAATGTTTATGCCTATCAACATGATCAAGAACCCTTGGTCAATGCGACGAATAGCCTCCGGACTTGCTCTTGTATCATTTCAACAAGGTATATCACAGACTTTGACCAATGACCTTGCCAGAGGATGATACGTCAGAACACAAAGACAGTGAAAGAGGTGGCTGTCAGACGCCACGGTATCAATTTGTTATATGAGCCCCCTCCCTCCCTGTAATTATGCATCATACAATACCTATGTTACTCTAGGCAATGATAATGATCATGAGAGCGCTTGCATTTCATATTCAAACAGTCGAAAGAATTATGCGACGCCAATAAACAGCGATGAACAAGAGATTCCTAAGTGGAAAGGGGTTCAATTTTAACAGAAAACTTTAAATTTTACACGATTGTTTTTATCTCAGAAAACATTTCCCTCCTCCTTTATAAAGCTGTCGTTTGCAGTCAAAATGGATGAATTTCCTGACCACAAACATAACTAAGCAACCTAATATTTGTTTCTTCTGACTGGGCTAACGAATTAAACATAATGTTAAATGATATAAAAACAACGTTTTCAATTTGAAGGGCACTTATTCAGCTTTTAATTCCGATGATCAAGATGACAGGGAACAGTGTCGAATTAAAGTGCTCTGAACTTGGATTGAATGCATGTTCTCAAAAGATTTTCATCATGATTTTAATCTTTGAGTAATGCGTTTTAAATCGACTCTCGGGAAACGTTAACATGGTTTAGAGTACAGAGCGTATAACAATAATGACTAAACAAAACCCGTCAAGATAAAGAGCACTAATCAAGCATCCTTGGAATTCATGTTATCACTAAGAAAATGAAACCAATTGTTTGCATTGGTTTCATCGGACATGACTTTGGGGGTATTTATCTCTTGTTTTATTCGTTTAAATAAGAAAAAGGCGAATAATAATAACAATAATAGCTAGTTTTTATGTAGTGCTTTTCCAATATCATGCATATTGGCTTAAAAAGCTTTAGAGCATGTTATTACCCCAGTCATTGGATTCATTTCAATCCCGCACGAAAAGTGCACAATTTACACTCCCTGGGGAGCATTCATCGCAGCCTCATAATAGCGCTGGAAAATTCAAATATACAATATCTTTCGCATCCTACCGGGTACACATTTAGACCCTGGGTGGGGAGTGGCAAAGTGTGGTTAAACGCCTTGCCAAAAAACGCTAGACCGCGGTGAGATTCGAACACACGACCCTCGGTTTTCAAGGCGAGAGTCATAACCACTACACCACGGCATGGTGGAAGGAAGAAGAGGGGAATAGGAGAAAGATGGGGGTACGAAAGGTGAATTGAAAAAAAAGAACGAATGTCACCTTTCATAATTCAATGGCCCGTATTCTGAAGTCGGGTTTATTTTAAACACGGACGTCGATCCCTGTTTTCAACTCTGGTTTAAAGTTGCGTTTGAATTATGGATAGCCAGTTGCAACACAAATCTCTAACAGTACAGGTTCAATTTATCAGATCAATTGACACTCAAATAATTCGCAGGTAACTATCTTGAAAAAGTAAATAAAACAGTTTCCTTCATCAGTAAAGTATGACGAAAGAGCACTGCAAAGATTGGAAATAAACGATTCAAAAAGGTTTTTGACACTTATGACTTCCCATAATTTTAGCACAGAGTTTGACAATGGCGTAAGTTGACCCGAACTTCATTATGTTGAAAACGTTTCATCACAAGTAGATCATAAATTAAGTTCAAATGATGTACCCGAGTGTTTACCGAATTTACAACAAATAAATCACACGAGGGTGGCGAATTAGGTGGACCTGAAAGAAAGTCTTAAATTTTCTAAAATTCGGTTCTCGGGGATGATGATGTTCTGAATCAAACATCCCCCTCTTTTTCTCGTTTTTTCTGTTTCCCTACCTTTTCCCTTTCCCTAACCAACCTAACCTCGTCTTACTTGAAGCATGGACCTACCAGGTCCATGCTTGAAGTTTTGAATAGATCCATATTGACTCCTATGTTAACAGAAATAAGGCTAATTGCATTTTAATTTGTTGACGTCGTTCACCGATGATCTTTCAACGGGCTTGAGAAAATAAGCCCCGGAACGTGAATATATGTAAAGTGTCACATGTAGGGCTATGTTCTTTTTAATTTCAAGGATTTATGTTACTATTCATCCGTTTTATAGCCCATAACCTCCGCCCTTCCCCGGTCACATCCTCCCCCCCCCCTTTGGTATATATCTAGGTATCCAATATGTAAAAGACATTAATTCATGCTCCATTCTAAACCCTCTTTAAGCTTGTCATTATTTTATACGTGACTAAAAAAATAAGGGAATTTTGTCTTAAGGTGCTCACTATAACTAAATAATTATTTCCATAGGAAAAATATAAATACATCAAGCAGAATTCGCAATAGAATTAAAAAATAATTTCATAATCATGCTGTTTTGGTATTGGATCTAGTGCAAAATATGTATATCTTTTCCTCAAGATTTGCATAATTATTTTTAAAATGACTGATACCAGTATGGCCTGAATATGAGGCAAGAATTATGAGGGGTTTGGGTCTAAAATGTACACGATTTCCGAACATTTGCGAGAACGCGAAGCAAAGCATTCTGAATAAATCACATTTACATCACAATCACGCGAAAGTTTGGTTCATGACTTGTGCAAGAAAATTATATTGCAGTTATTGCTGTGGAAAACGCAATGCATAACATTACCAAAAATGTGGGAAAAAAAACTGAGGGTGTCAACTCTCTCCCCTTCCCAACTAAATGGGATAGCTCTCAACCTGAGTATACACCTTTCTCCTTATATGTATGTCTGTCTGTCCGTCTAACCACCATCTATTTATCAGTATGTCTGGCCGTGTCTGTCCCTTTGTCTATATTATCTGCCTGTATGTCTGTTAAGAGTTTGGAAAGATATAACCTGACAGTCCGATATTGTCGTCTATTGACATATCAGTCCTCCGATTTTTTTTAATCTGTGTGTCTGTATATCTAGCATAAAATACGCCTGTCTGTCTGCATATGTATCTGTCTGTCAATCAGTCTATATATCTATCTGCATACTTGCCTATCTGATCGTTGTTTGTCAGTCTGCATGCTTGTCTATATCTGTCTGTCAATCTGTATTATCTATCTTTATAGTTCCCTCTCTGTCTGTCCGTTGTTTGTTTGTCCGCATGTCTATCCGCCCGTCTGTCTGTTTAGATTTTGGAAAACCTTTCTTTACAACCCTGTATCGACATCTCAGTCCTTCGATTTTGCGATGAAAACATTTCCTTCTTGCTCGTATAACCAGGATATGACAGTCGGTATTTATAGGGCTCTTCGAGTTCATGGACACATTAAATGGATCCAGAACAAACGAAGACAAATAGGTATACTTGCACAACGGGGGAAAACAACCGTGGTGGAGGTTAAAGAGAGAACTGTCCTTTTAGATTCATGAATGATTCATAAAATGAACGACGTTGTGACTATTCTCTGTTAGAAAGTCATAATATGGAAATGATCGAAAGTCCTAAAATTATTTAGATTTAAATTGCATGTTATTTCTTATCAATTTACAACGTAAAATCAGTAATAATAAGAAAAGATAAACGAATCAATGATATTAAAAAAATAAACATATGAAAATCCGAATTATGGTAATATTTATACAGAGGAATCTTTAAAAAGAGAAGAACTCATATAACTTTAACTATATATAGATGCAATCATTGCAATCATATTAAAGAATTGACATTTTGAATTAATCGCAGACTTATTGAGCGAATGACTTTAATAGAATATACACAAGGGGAAAATGATAGAAGTTTAGTTGATAAGCAGTATTACTTTATAGGGGTTCAATTCCTTACATTACTATTGTCGCCCCCTTTGAAAGGAATCCTACAAATTAATGATGGCACACCGTATAGAACAAGGACGACTGGCCCTACTGAAAAAAATATCGGCGTTTCCTAAAATTGTATTAATGGTATTGGACTTACCAAGCAACCGAAATAGAAATTTCAAAGCGAGTTATCTTAAAAATTTAACATAAAAGGAGGACTTATTGAAACTTATTGACTTATTTTAGGAAGGCAAATGTCACCATGTTTCACGTGATTGTAATATATTATGAGCCCATATTAAACGGGGGAGGGGAGTGGCGGAGATGTTGCAAAAAGGTTATTCGTATAACGTAATGACTTGAGAGCTATTCGATTCCAAATTACCATTAACAATTGCAGTGACATTCTATCAAACTCTTGTACGATGAAGGAAGCCCACGAGAATATTTCATATCTATGCCTACCTATTCATCTCTTTAAAATGATTTGTTTTCTAGCTCCGAAAGTACGTTGGCTGAAGTACATGTTGTCGAGTCCCTGTAGGAAAGCGATTTATATTTAACCTAAGCACGAGTGGTGTGATGACATAGGAGCTCTGTTCACATTCTCATTTAATATCGCTTTCAGCAACTCGCCGGTCCAGACCAGGCCCGGGCTACAAGTCCTTAAAATTTTTGAGTTTATGAATGGCGCGGGCTATCAGCCCGGGCTATTTTTGGTGCTTTTTATCAGCACAAGACTAGCGCCATCGTAAAAGTTAGCGTAAAAGTAGCGCGGCTCTGCTATAATCACTAAACGCTTGTGGTGCGGACTATTATAGGGCGGGCCTGATGCGGACCCCCCCCCCAAAAAAAAAAGAAGAATCATGAGTTACTAAAAACGGTATCTGTGTTACAAATTGATCTTTGTGATATACGTTATAGACCTATACGTACACAGAGAGGAATATAATTATTAACATTTGCCAGTGAGCATGGAGAAGATGTGCACATTGCATGCTTCTATATTTGTCTGTATTGAATTGAAAGAAAGAAAGTTTATTTGGCTTCATCATACACTACTAAACTTTTAATAATAAGGGCTCTTCTCTCGATTCTTATAATTTAGTTATTTTGCCATTTTCGTCCTCCACCTTCTCTTCCATCGCCCCCATTTTCTTTCATTTTTTGCAAACAGTGGTGTAATGGGTCAATTTTTTGGAGGGAGATAGATATGGCGTATCGCGTGAAATTGATAAAAAGTTGCTAGCGAATTAGCGCGAACACGCAAAAGATTTTGCATTTATATATAAAAAAAATCAAATTTTGTGATAGATTTTTTATTCAGGAAACATCATATTTCACCCTTCTCTCTTTCCTTTTCCCTTTATTTTTTTTGGGTCGTGATTTTTCATGGGGGGGGGGCAAGAGCCCCCAATCCCCCCCCATCTGTACGCCAGTGTTTGCGACCATCATTAGCTAAAGCCATATTAAGACTAATTATTCTTAAGGTTTACTCTTTCATTGTTTGAATATAAGATGAAATAAAATATCGAATTGCAATAAGTCACCAAATGAAGTGTATGATAATAGCACCCCCACATGTTTCTTCAATACAATTTAATATTTGAGAAAAAGAGTATGATGAAAAGGGTAAAATAATTATATTACATATATACTACAATTCCAAATTTAAAAAAATGTGATATTTTATTCGGGGCACATAAACTCTTTGTTTAATATGCAAAAAAAAATCAATGTTTCGGTCTGTCTACATGTAGCCTATTAGTATACGTACACTTAACCAAAAAATATTGTTTACGTATATGCTGTTTGGCAATTCCATAATCAATGATCAACTTTTTTGTACGTCCGACCCCTATTTTTCTCAAGTTATACTTCTTTTCATAAACTGACCAAATCATGGTCCTTTGGGAACATTATAGACTGTCAAAAGAACAAGAAATCAGAGACAAGAATTTCATGACGTTCCCGCATATAGGACGTCGGAGGTACATATTTTATGGAATTGCTATGTTTCATTCCATCCAACTTGAATTACATCCATACCTTCCATTACCCTATATTAAATAAAATCCACTTCCGCTTAATGACTTCTCTCTGTTTTTTAAGTGAAATTGGTTGACATTGAGGCATATGTAACGCATAAATAAATTAGTGGATGTTTTCCTCCTATTTTTGACATTTTGTTATTCTTAGATACATGTATTCAAATGGACGATAATGTAGGCCTATTTAATCCAAGCACAATAGCCTATAAAAGTGATTTATACTACGAAATTATGAAAGTTGTACAAATGATTTGAGTATCACATCACAATGACAGCGCGTCCTTGAATAGATGTTTTATAACCTCACATATGTCCTTGTTTTAGTGACCTAAAACTTTCTCTTTGATTTTTTTTAAATCTTCTGATAGCAGATTGTGAATTATGTCGTTGATTGTGATAACTGGGAGCTGTATTTGTTAGGGTTGTTGACCTTTCGGTTCGAACCATTATTTCAGATTCATCATGTTCATGAGATATATTCTCTTGAACTTTATAACATTTTCTCATCTAATAAATCAGATGATGTACATAGCATATGGTTTGTTGACAGTCATAGCATTGATTTATGTCACAGACAATTGAAACATACTTCAGAATATATATAATGATGCCAGATCTGACATAGTTTCTATCTAATTACAATAAACGGCCTTCACCTCAATCAGCATTTTCATTCCTTTTATAATATTTGTCTGTACTGTCGTCCTCTTTTCCTATACATTTTCCAGTTCTTCCTTTTTTTCTGCTTATTCTTCTATCCTTATTATTTTCAATATTATTGTTATTATTATCGTTATTATTGTTTAATGTAATCATTGTCATCAATGTTACTTTGTATTATTACTGTTATTAATATCATTATTGTTTATTACGGGGTTTATTATTATCATTATTATCATCATTGTTATTAATATTATTATAATTACTATTAATAACATCATTATCATTATCATTATTATTACCATTATTACTATTACTATTCTTATTATGATTATTATTGTTATTGTTATCATTCTTATTGTCATTCAGTTATTATCATCATCATCATTATTGTTGTTATCATTATTACTATTATCATTATTATGGCCTGTGTTCATATTGATACCATGTGCAGAGGAAGTTCAGAAAGTAATATTTGAATTTGTTTACGAACTTGTTTATTAGGCCTAATTTAAAAGTGGCTTTTATACCACTCGGGGAAATAATATTTTTCAATCACGGCTATCTTTATTTGTACTTTTATTCATAATTTACATTTATTCATGTTATGCAGGGGGTGGTTGAATTGAACCTGTTTTGCTAAAGTAATTTAAGGTTGTATCAACGTGATTAAACATGAAACAATAAGTAGTGATAAAATGTAACAAGTGGAATTCCTCTGGCCGTCTCACCTGCATCACGCAGTTCAATATAGCAGCAGTGCTGACTTTGAAAACTATTCTAACTTGCACAAGATGTTCAGTGATACATGGTTACTATTATGTCCACTTTTTATGAACTAGACCAATAAACTTACAGAGATATGATGGTTATTCAACAAAAAACCCCAAGATGGCCAAAGTTCATTGACCTTACATGACCTTTGACCTTGATCATGTGACCTGAAACTCACACAGGATGTTCAGTGATACTTGATTACTCTTATGTCCAAGTTTCATGAATCAGATCCATAAACTCTAAAAGTTATGATGATAATTCAACAGATACACCCAAATCGGCCAATGTTCATTGACCTTTGACCTTGGTCATGTGACCTGAAATGCGCACAGGATGTTCAGTGATACTTGATTACTCTAATGTCCAAGTTTCATGAATCAGATCTATAAACTTTCAAAGTTATGATGGTAATTCAACAGATACCCCCAATTCGGCCAAAGTTCATTGACCCTAAATGACCTTTGACCTTAATCATGAGACCTGAAACTTGCACAAAATGTTCAGTGATGCTTGATTACCATTATGTCCAAGTTTCATGAATCAGATCCATAAACTTTCAAAGTTATGAAGGGAATTCAACCGATACCCCAAATCGGCCAAAGTTCATTGACCCTAAATGACCTTTGACCTTGGTCATGTGACATGAAACTCATGCAGGATGTTCAGTGATACTTGATTATCTTATGTCTAAGTTTCATGAACTAGGTCCATATACTTTCTAAGTTATGACGTCATTTCAAAAACTTAACCTCAGGTTAAGATTTTGATGTTGATTCTTCCAACATGGTCTAAGTTCATTGACCCTAAATGACCTTTGACCTTGGTCATGTGACATGAAACTCTAATAGGATGTTCAGTAATACTTGATTGACCTTATGGCCAAGTTTCATGAACTAGGTTTATATACTTTCTAAGTTATGTCATTTCAAAAACTTAACCTCAGGTTAAGATTTGATGTTGACGCCGCCGCCGTCGCCGTCGGAAAAGCGACGCCTATAGTCTCACTCTGCTATGCAGCTGAGACAAAAATGGGATTCGAGGAGGCTATATAAGACTATTCTTTGTTGTTCAAACAAGGAAAATTGTGAATTACGAATTTGACGTTTTTAATTGGGGGCGTTTGGGAATTCATTGGAGAATGCTTCCTTTTTCTTCAACGTATTTAAATTTCTTGACCTACAGAGAGCCCTGCATGTTACCCCCCCCCACACACCCACATACACACACACACCCGCAGCGGATATCAATATTCGACAATATAAACCGTACACATTCCTGATTATACTTGTGATCACACACTTAATGGCCGGGCCTAGCCAAATGTGTCAATCTTAAATCACGTCAATATAAAACGAGCAAAGAAAATATTCTACCCACCTGCATTCTCTTGCTTCTCTTACTGCGTTTCTCTGGACATTTCCTTCTTCAATACCGGTATAACTTATAGTTGACGCTGGCTTCGAAAAACAGCTACACTTCCAGCAGCAGTTCATTGCCAAACTTTGACAAAAACAACACTGAATTCTTTCTTTTTCTATCAACTTTTTTCCCCACTCCAGGTGAATTTTCCGCCTAAATCGGGCAATCAATAAATTGCAGTGTCGGGAAATCTCCAATTGGACATCGATTGGTCTCAAATTGCGATTTTATAAGTTCAATGCACTATTGGGCAACATTTTCGCCAAGATAAAGACAGTGGTGCAGTGGAGTACTTTAAATCGCGCCATTAATAGTTACATCTCATCTGTATCCCCAGAATATTCATCACTTATTCGTCTGCTCGTAATTCTCCTCCGCGGTGTGTCCCACAAACAGGCAACTCGGTTATCCGAGACTTGAAGTTGAAAGCTGATGCTTGTTGGCCCGTGGGTCCTGGTCATTTGCGTGTGCCGTTGCTAAACGATGGCTCGTGTTTAACATGTGGGGGAGACAGACAAGTAATTGGTGTTTTACTTCTGTCAATCTAAATGCATGCTGAGCTGTGATTCGCCGGTAATGAAGCCCCCTTTGAAATCACGGAGTGACAAATTTGAAGCGTGATTATTATTATTTTGTTAAATAAAAACAATTATTGTACATAAACCACGCACATGCATAGACACCCGAGAACATTTCTCATAGTTGACGCATTCTGCATTCTTGCTATGTACGCATGAATTTCGTTCCAAGAGGGAAAATAAATATATATTTTTCGCGAGCTTCCGCGATAAAGAGAGCGAAGCGACCAAGAAATAATAAATCAAAATATAGTATTCATATAACGCACGTATTCACCTTGATAGATGTTCAAGGCGCTCATATATTACACATGTTGAGCTAGTGCGCACAGCTTATTAGGAATAACTTCCTGTCGGTACCCGTTAACTTTAGTCCATTAACCTCACCTGCATGGGGCCGTTTCATAAAGCTGTTCGTAAGTTAAGAGCGACTTTAAGAACGACTGGTGAACCTTTCTTATGCACTAAACCATTGCCAATGGTATATACCATTTACTAAAAGAAATGATCACCAGTCATTCTTAAAGTCGCTCTTAACTTACGAACAACTTTATGAAACACCCACCTGGGTTGACGTGGGTGCAGCACAATCTTGCTGAAAGAATACACGCAATGGCTTGGAATCGAACCCACGTCCTTCACATTGAAAGACGAGAGTCTTAACAACTAGCTAGACCATGACGCCCCCGTGAGGGGTTGAGGGTGAGGATTTCTATCAACATAGGGAAGGCATTTGAAATTCGAGGTAGGGTATCATCGCCACGACCTGAATAATCTGCTACACAGGGGGGGGAGTGACAATCATCAGGAGATTTTGAAATTCAGGAGAGGGGCGCAATTGCTATTTTTATTCACTTTACCTTATTCGTTGTTTTCACCTAGCTTGGATAACTTTTCAATTTATTTCTACTACACTGTAAAAAAATACATTGGGTAAATTTTTTGTCACCACGAGGGCAATTATGCGTCCAACCAATTTGGGGCAGCATTTTACCCGCGGGAGGTATATATTCCAGTAAGGTTAAAAAAATAAACAGCAATTACTATAGAATGAGCAAAATTTTCATCACACTAGATAAATAAAAATGCCCAAAATAAATGTTGGTTTGACATATAATTACCCTAATGGAGCACTTTACGAAATATTTTTATGAGAGTAGGATATGTCTTATAATGTGGAAGAGGCGGTTGGAAGCGCAAGCAATGATCTCCATCACAATCGATAATCGGACTTTGGCAGCTCAAAAGGTATACCTAGAGATTGAACATAACACTAAAGACTAAGAGTGTAAAAACAACCAAAGGTGTTGTAATAACACCTCTGTGTGTAAAACTAACACCGCCAATTTAACACCGGTGTAAAACAACTGGTGTGGATCTCTATGTACACCGGTTGACACCACAGTTTTCGCTGTGTACGATAATCACTGTTAGAAACATTTGCAATACCCGATGGCTGTTTATTTTGTTGTCTATTCCACCAATATTTTGACTGGTCCCTTTGGGATTAAGTTTTTTCTATTTAAGTCTTTATTGATTTTCAAGATTCATAGAAATTTTAAGCATAGCAATCAATAACGACAGACAACCGAAAATCAAACAAAAAAGGAAAAGAAGGACAGAGCACTGCTGCGAGTCTGCAAATAATGAAGAAATTGTTGGATTGCCACGCAGAAGGCAATATTCCTACCATAAAATAAGAATAGATTAAACCCAAAAAAGACCAATGCCCGACCACAGGACAATAAATATGTCTCGGAGACAGACATCGTTTTGAAAAAAATCGGGAGCTTATTAATAGCTGACGATGGGCCAGCGGGAAATTTACCCTGAACATTAACTGCCTAGTGAAAACGGGGGTTTATTGTTATCTTGGATGCACAAAATATCAATCAGTTCGCGGTCTTAAAATAGCGAAAGTCTATAGCGTCGACGTCAGTGGCGATATCGCTTTTAGGAAATGCCAGATAATTGGGTGATTAACATGAGATATAAACACAAAAATATGGTATACATCTTTACAAAATAAAATGAAATGATAGTGGTAATAACAATTACACTGAATGAGGAGATACCTTACTTAAAAATGGTTTCCTGCGATTTAATTCAAGGCTCTAACTGTGACTTGTGAGTTGTTATCGTGGTTATATAGGTTAACATAATCAGAGGCTCATCAATAACATTAAACATGAGTATAGGCATGACTTGTTGCCGGTGCGTAAATTTGACTCCCACCCCCATCCCACCCTTCCGAGAAAAGCTCCCCGGTTTTCTTGAAAGGCCCCGTTTGGCCATCCCCGCTCCAATCCCGCTCCGCGAACGCAGACGATCGTAACAAGCCAGTAGACACCCACCCTTCCTTTTTTAAAATTCAAGTCCACCTCAGAAAAATGTTGATTTGAATCAATAGAGAAAAATCAGACAAGCATAATGCTGAAAATTTCATCAAAATCGGATGTAAGATAAAAAAGGTTTTGACATTTAAAATTTTCGCTTATTTTTCACAAAATAGTTACATGAACGAGTCAGTTACAGTCATGCAAATGAGAGAAACGATGATGTCGCTCACTCACTATTTATTTTGTTTTTTTATTGTTTGAATTATACAATATTTCAATTTTTACAGATTTGACGATAAGGACAAACTTGAATGAACCATAAAATGTTAAACATTGGTAATTAAACATGCTCAGGGAGAAATAAAACTTTGTTTCACAGGACAATGGGGAGAAAATTATAATATTTTGTATTTCATATAATAAAATACAAAAGAAATAGTGAGTGATGTCATCAGTTCCCTCATTTGCATACCAACCGAGATGTGTATATAACTGTTTTGTGAAATGAAGCGAAACTTTAAAATGTCAAAACTTTTTTTAATTTTACATCCGATTTTGATGAAATTTTCACCGTTATGCTTGTTGGAATTTTTCTCTTTTTATTCAAATCAAGGTTTTGTTGGGGTGGACTTGTCCTTTAACTATACATTCTTTTGTATTTTACTATTATGTAATATTATTTTTTCCTTCTTCACTATTGTTTGAAACAGAGTTAAATTCATCGCCCAAATGTGGAATGACCACTTGCTGTATCTTAAACAAATGAAAGGGAAAAAATCAAACAATTTAACATAACACTGAAAAATCCATCAAAATTTGATGTAAAATAAGAAAGTTATGAAATTCTAAAGATTCGCTCAATTTCACAAAAAATAGTTACACGCACATCCTGGTCGGTATGCAAATGAAAGGACTGATGGCGTCACCCACTGACAATTTCTGTTGTGTTTTATTAGGCCTATATTAAATATGAAATATTTTATAACTATTGAATACTTTAATTTTTCCTCATTTTCATTTGAAAAAAATAGTTCCTCCTTAAACATATTGATTACTATTGTTTTAACATTATGTGGTTCAGTCAAGTCGGTCATTATTGTCAAATGATTGTGTAAAAATGAAATATTGTATAATTCAAACAATAAAAAGAAAAGAAATAGTGAGTGAGGGACATCATCGACTCGCTCATTTGCATATTACTCAAATTGTGCATATAACTGTTTTGTGAAAAATAAGCAAAACTTTGATGTCATAACTTTCTTACTTTACATCCTATTTTGATGAAATTGTTAAAGTTGTGCGTGTTTGATTTTTCCTCTACTAATTTCAAAATACATTTTTTTTTTGGGGGGGTGGATTTGACCTTTAAATCTGCAAAAATAAAATAATGCATAATTCATAAATTTCAATACAAAAGAAATCGCGAGTACCGGGGTGACATCATCGACTCATTCATTTGCGCGTGTACCGAGATGTGGTCGTGTATTATTTTTACCTTAAAAAAACAGGCATTTTTCTTTTAATGTCACAACTTTTTTTTTACAAACAATTTTAATGGGTGTTTTTCTGCGTTATATTTGTCTGAAATTTCTCTGCTTATTGGAGTCGGTTATTTTTTTCGAGGGTGGACTTGACCTTTACGTAACATGGCAATAACCCCTCACCCGTGTTATACAATTTTGTTCGTATCATGGTTAGCATGGAAAGTCTCATTGGTACAGTTGGGGAGTTTTGGATTCGTGTTGCTTAGGGGGGAATCCCAATGGGGTAGGGGACGACGAAAGCTACAGTTAAAAAAACCGGGGGTGTCTCCCACGGGGATATTGTCTTCTCCGCATCTTTGCGCAGCTGTAAACTAGTGTGACAAACATTGATTTTCTGTTGATTTGAAGCGTATTAATGCACCCTTCACTAGACGCCTGACTGGTGTTGTGTCGTTGAACCATTAAAGGTTTGAGAGCAGGTTTCGTCCATGGAAATAAATTTCGTGGCTTCGTCGCGGTGCCCGGGACTTCAAATCAAATGCGTGAAATGTAAACAGATAAGTACCGTTACCCGCTTCCACACACACAAACGCACCCACACACATGCGCACCCTCACACACACTTTCCTTTAACAGGTAGGCCCTAAATACAGAAAAAAGTGCATTTTGCTCTGTATCACGCTGGCTTTCGCGCGCGTCGCTCTGCTTCACTATATTCCCTATATCAGTGGCGTACCGTGGATCACGGCATGGGGGGGGGGGGCACCAGCAAAAACATTTTGAGTCACTTAGTGAGCGC
Source organism: Lytechinus variegatus (assembly GCF_018143015.1). Classification (NCBI taxonomy): domain Eukaryota; kingdom Metazoa; phylum Echinodermata; class Echinoidea; order Temnopleuroida; family Toxopneustidae; genus Lytechinus; species Lytechinus variegatus. The sequence continues at coordinate 29,797,229 of NC_054751.1, forward strand.
GCGAAACGCCGCTGTTGCCAGGTATACTTACCTAATAGAAACATACTCTCCTAACAGAAACAAGGACAGTACTTGCCATTAAACGAATGTGTATCTCACTGATCAAATAATGCGAGCGCGAAGCGCCAGCTGAAAATTTTTGATATTCAGACCTAACAAGGGACATTAAAAGCAAGTTTTTGTAATCATGATACGTACCTGTCTCGCTAAACAAACATTGCGAACGCGAAGTGCGAGCTGAAATTTTTGTATATATTGACCCCAAACAGGGATATTTTAAGGACTATATTTTAGGAAACCATTAAGAGTATACATATCTTACCATAGTCATCTTATGCGAGTACTAAGTGCTTGCTGATTTTGTTCAAATTACATCTAATCACAAAGAAGCAAAAGTAGTCATTATAATCATGAGGAACATACGCATCTCATTAATAAAATGTTGCGAGCGCGAAGCACGAGCTCAAAATTTAGGAAATTCTGACCTGAAAAGGGGCATTTTAAGGCTTGCTTGTAGGAATTCACGAAGACCACACGTATTTCACTAACCAAATGATGCGAGCGCGAAGCGCGAGCTGAATTTTTTTATATTCAGATTCGAAAAAGCATTTAACATGTTTAAGGACTGATTTTAGGAATTCATGAAGAGCAGACATATCTCACCAATCCACTAATGTGAACGTAAGCACGGACAGGTGATGATTTATATGAAGACCTTAACATGGGGCAATCACTTTAAGTAGTCATGAAAAAGATGCATATTTCACATAAAACAATGATAACTCGAAGTGCTAGGAAAAGTGTTTGGTGTATATTGACTTGAAAACGGGAGGTTTTAGTACAACAGTATTATATGCCTCGTTAAACAGACAATGCGAGCACTAGGAACAATGAAGACATAGAAAATGATGAAATTGTTTTTCATAAAGTTATGAAATTTTTTTTATGTAATATAACATACCATAATTGTAATATAAAATTATAATGAACAATAATTTCTTATTTCCCACTACGTTTCTCTACCTTTCTCCCTCTTTTTATCCTTTACCTCATTTTTTGGGGGGCCAGCCAATGGGAGGGCACGTGCCCCCCCCCCCCCGTAGTTACGCCACTATTCCCTTAATTGCTTCGCCATGTTCGCTCGGAAAGCAGCCGATCAGGGCCTCGACAAGAGGCTACCCAGGACCATGTTCTAGCATATTCAAGCGTGCTGATGCTGAAGGTCGCACACCACTAATTACTTCCGGTCACATCAGGGAGTTCCCCGACTTTAATCGAAGTCATACAACGATTGATTCATAAAAAAATCAATGATGCATATCTAAGATTTTTTTTTATAAAATGAACATGAATTGGGACTATTATGGCTTCAAATTAGTCCATAAAAATAGTATCCTTTCACCCTTTGAATATTTTATGGGGACTTTATTTAGTTGCCCCCCAGATTACCTGTCACCAGTATTGCAGCAGCCAAGTTCCGGAGTATTCTGGGTCTCAGACTCCTCACCTACTCTTCATATTCTCTGGAAATGGAGGATATGATGATCTCTAGTAATGTATGAATTATATCATTATTGTGGCGTGTGATATACGTCGAAATTAAACAAAACCCACGAATCAGACCGATAGTGTGTTGATAACAGAATTAATAAAAAACACTTGTATAAGCTGAACTGACAACATGTCATGACACATATAAATAATGTCTAAAAATTTCCAAACAGGCAAATAACGTCGACTTGCATTACAACGTAAATTATTGATTAATGTATTGATGTATTGATTAATGCACCCTAAATTCACCCTTTTGTAAAACAATTTTAATAATAAAGGAAATCAATTACGACTTTAAATGCGCTTCTGTTTCCTTCTTTATGTTTACATGGATAATGACAATGTCAATGCATCCATCATGTGCCCGAAATGCGCCAAATTCAAGTATGCCTTATTGCCTTTCTTACAAAATTACCGCCACGAACGCTTTATATTACGTAATGCATGCATGTTCACGTTTACGGCGTTTTCGTTTGAACAATTCACTCGGCCTACATAATTTGGACACATTAATTTCGTTACTTCAGAATAATATTTCAGCATGCCACTCAGTTTATCTGATAATATAACTAATAAATTTCAAAATAAACAAAATAATACTTACGTCGTTGGGCTCGTATCACGAAATTAAAGAAATTTGACACCAACTACGGACAAGCGACACGCTTCCCATGACTGGACAAAAAGCAATACGCCCTCAATCGGTAAATTCAAATCTAAATAAAAATCGATCTACAAGATGAAACAAAACAGTATCAAAACAAATTGAAATTACTGAAAACTTCATTCTGTACAGGACAATTGTTTTAGTGATTTTATCGACTCTCATTTTAACACAGTCATGAGCCAATCGAGAAATAAGCAGTGTGTGACCTAGGGCGGTTTTCTTGATGTCTTTTAGTATAGGCCTAAGTTCTGTAATTGTGAGATGTCGCATATGTGTCCAAAACTCGGAACATTCTGCTTTGCCTCTGTCTGAGCCACAATTAAGGCGTTTTTATTGTAGTTTTCATGTATGTAGTTTATAAGTGATTTCGCTTATGATTTTCAGGACTGGTTCCTACATTATATAATTAGTGTTCCATAACACAAGTCTTTTATGCTATAGTTGTGATTTGGAGGCCCTCGATATGCTCAATGAAGAATGGAGAGTTATTATGTTTCTTAGTTCTAGGAACAAGATCTCTCTTTCTAATCAACTTCTTCTCTCAACACTTTACTTCTTAATTACCTTTGACATTACAGGTATCCCCCACCCTCTCCCCGCGTCGGCAAATGGAATGTACAATGTATACAAATCAAAACATGCATAAATGAACGTTAAAACCATAATGCGAAGATACCTCAAACCTGAAACATTAAATTTCTCCATGCTATCTCACTCTCCCCATCTCCCCTCCATTGTTTTCAATATAAAATTGGAATCGGGAGTCTTTCCCCACGGATCACGCGATTACTCTCTTCTAAAAACATCCGACTTTGACGGTGCATTGGTTGATGTAGGTTGGAAGTGATGAAGACAGCACAGAGAATGCGTCGGCTATTTCCTGGCCGTGATTAAGAATTAATTCATCAAAGATGCTCCCAATCTATCAGGGCCTCTTTCGGTTTGAAAGATTGATGATAGAGGTAGGTTAGACGAAAAGGTAGGTCAGTCCGACGACGTGTAGGACGATGACCATGTTCACATTGACGGATAAATCATGGTCCGTAGGTAGAGTAGTTAGGAAGCGGAACAACTACGTGCCAGACCATGAGGGCGATGACCACGTTCAAATATTTAAAAATCCTATAGTTTGCTGTCATTGACGAACACGGGGGGAGGTCTTGCGTAGTTATGCCCCCTCCCTCTCACAAAAAGTTCTACCAAGGAAAGGGAACGGGGTACAATGTGATATCTTTTTCTAAATGTATCATAAAAATATGTCACGAAATTGGCTTTCCGTAGTAAAAAGGTCCGAATGTTCGCTCGTTCGCTTCACTCTCTCGCGATGTTTTTCTTTGACCTACGCTATATGTTTACACCCATTTATTTGTTTTGCTCATTCGATCACTGCTTGCTTTGTGATGTGAAGAACGTGTCATGTTATTGTCTACATAATACTTCATACCACTCACATGTTAATTGTCGCCCCATATGCCATTTCTTGGTGATTAAACCAAATTTTCTCTTAACAGTTTGTGGCAGGAATCATTGTCTGTGCTTCGTAGTCATACAGATCCTTTATTTCATTTTTCTTACTCTAATGAACTCAACCTTGCAATTTCAGTATAGCGCAAAAATTAAGAAGGGGGATGAAATGGAATGAATACATCTGTGAATCCTTTGAAAGTAATACAAAAAATAACTCCAGAAGATACACTTTACTTATAAAGCCCAACATTTCCTTTGTCAATAACTCCACGCTACAGAAGACACATTTTATTTATAAAGCCAACATTTCCTTTGTCAAAAACTCCACGCTACAGAAGATACATTGTTTTTATAAAACCAACATTTCCTTTGTCAATAACTCCACGCTACAGAAGATACATTTTATTTATAAAACCAACATTTCCTTTGTCAATAACTCCACGCTACAGAAGATACACTGTTTTTTATCAAACCCAACACTTAATTCATAAAGCCCAACATTTCCTTTGTCACTATACCAACCCCTTAACCTAAAAAAGAATCATGTTTACTGGCATCCGAACATCCATTTGACCTTTCTAAACTTTGAAACTAACCAAAACACTTACCGAACCAAAGTAAGGTACTATAGCCTAATGAACCAGAAAATATTGGTAATAATATCAGTTGAGACAAAACGAACGGGCGGTCGATTGGACATGAACTATCTCCAAGTCAAGGGATCTCGGTTAATAAATGCCTGAAAGTGGGAGCCAATATACTACAAATGCAAACATTTATTTCCCCTGTCAAATTTCGGATTTTCGGGTCGCCTATAAAAGATGTCATGGGTGTTGAAAAGGAAAGTGTAGACAGTTGCGGATCCATGGTGGGGCACATTCGACCCGTGCCCCCCCCCCTTGAGAGGCACACACACAAAAAACAAAAAACTTTATTATCTTTTTTATTGTTGCTTGTCAAATTTTTCTTTCAACATAATCATAGGCGGATCCAGGGGGGGCCCGAGGGGCCCGGGCCCCCCCCCCCCCTATTGGCGGAGCAAAAAAAAGAAAAAAAGGGGAAAAGAAAGGAAAAAAGAAAAAGGGAAAAGAGAGGAGAAAAGAAGGAAGGCAAGCATAAGAGGAGTGAATAAAATAAGATAAGGGGAAGACTTGGAAATTAATTTTTTTTAATCTTTCATATCGGGATATGAAATTTTCGCTCGCGCTTTGCGCTCGCATTGCCTTTTATGTGATATCTTGCTCAATATGGACCTTAAGATATCAAATTCTGAAGTCAATATACAAAACATATTTCAGCTGGGAAATTGAACTTTCATTATTTTGTTTTATTTACAAATTGATTTTTTAAAAGTGTAAAAATTTCTGTTTTATGGTCTGAATATTACCAATTTCTGCTTGCGCTGCGCGCTCACAAAATTTGATTTGTCAGTTACCTATTATTTTCCTGTATTCCATGAAGTTCTCAAAATATCCCTATTTAGGTCAGATTGTCAAAACGTATCAGCTAGCGCTGCACGCTTGCATTTTGATTAGTGAGTTATGTATATCTCAATATTAATTCTAAAACAAACTACTTAAAATCACAATTTGATGACAATTAATCATAAATTTCTGCTCGCGATTTGCGCTCGCATTGATAGATTTTAAACTCATGCATCTTATGCATAATTACAAAAGTGCTTTAAATGTCCAGTTTTCAGGCCATAATATTAATAGATTTTGCGCTCTCATGCTTAGGAAGAGAAATAGGAAGATAGTAATCATTTTCTTATGATGACATAATGTCCTTATAGAATATCCCGGTCCTATGTCAAAACTCAAAGTAACTTTAATTGAAAATATCAGCTCTGTTTTAACTTTTATCCTTTTTCACCTCACAATTTTTCCACAAAGTGCTTGCAATACAGAGCTTAAAGTGACCCCTTTTCAGATCTGAATATCATATATTTTTAGCTCGCGCTGTGCGCTGGCTTTATTGATTTTCATGGTAAAAAAGGTATTTAGAGTACCCAAATTCTAGGTAGATATCTCAAACACACGTTTATTCAGATACGCAGCTTGTTCCCCATTTAAATAATTATCCGGTTTCAGATAACAGTATAAAAAAATTGTCTGCTTGCACTTTGTGCTCGCATTATTAATGTGTGAAAATTTCCAATAGCTCAACCTTTTCATGATTTACAAAACATGAATAGTGTCCAGAAATTTTCCGCTCGCGCTTCGCGCTCGCATCAATAATGTTCAGTTTTTGTCTTATCCTTTCCACGATTACAAAAAGTGCTTAAAATTTCCATTATTCAGGTAGAAATGTCAAAAATTTTCAGCTCGTGCTTCGCGCTCGCAATATTTGAATGTTAAAATATGTAGCGTCTTCATGTTCAAGTAGTCCATAACAAATACGTTTTCGATCAGCTCAAAACGTATATAAAAATTTTCCGCTCGCGCTCTGCGCTCGCATTATTAATGTAAGGAAGATCCCCACTTCCTCATCCTTTTCATGATTTACATGTCTCGTTCAGTAGGTCTAGATCACGAAATTTTTTGCTCACGCTTCGCGCTCGCACCAATCGTTTAGTTATATACCTATTCTGTTAAGTTACAAAAGTGCTTAGAATTTCCATTCCTTAGGTACATGTCAAAAAATTTCAGCTCGCGCTTCGCGCTCGCATTATTTGATTTTTTAAAATATGTAACATCTTCATGGCTAACTGCAAGCAAGTCCTTACAAGTACCTTTTCCATCAGTTCATTTCTGCTCGCGCTTCACGTTCGTAATAATTACTCACTTGCATACACATCTTTTTTCAGGATTGCCCAGAATGTTCAAAACTTTTAGAAAAAAGTACATAAGATTCCAAAAAAAAAAATAGCTCGCGCTTCGCGCTCGCATTATATAAATTATGATTATGGTATTATATATTTATGTTTATTCATAAGAATAAAGCTAAGAAGTGACTAATAGGACTACCCCTTTAAAGAAAGCAAAAATCCCGGCAGATATCATAGTCGAGTGGCCGATCGGGGAAAATATGGCTGAAAAAAAATTCCGGGGCCCCCCCCCCCCCCTATTGGCGAAGGCTGGATCAGCCCCTGATAATGACATCTATTTGGTAGTGAAGACCTTTTTTGGGGGGGAAGGGGGGGGGGTTGTCAAAATGTTCTTGTACAAAATCCCCCCCCCCCTGGTAAATCCTGGATCCACCCCGAATGTAAACATGGTAGAAAGAGAAAGATCAATATATCTACGTGTATAGGAAGGTTTGAGGGATGAAATATTGATAAGTAAATAGCCAAATATAAAAATCCAAATAGATTCATGTTAGTGTTAAATAAAATAGCAGATAAGTTCGATACGACGCATTTCTTAAGGGTTTGAACATTGCAAGAGATTTGTCGTCTAAGATTTATATCGGTAAGATAATTAGAAGAAATCTTATTAAAATTAGGATGACAATGACATAATACATTTAACTAAAAAAATGTTTTTTGTGAAAAGTATGGGGGGAGCTGCTTGCCCCCATCAGACAGCAATGTGCCCCTCATCCCGTTCGATTTCAGGTAGGTGTTTCATGAAAGTTGTCAGCACTGACTAAATTGTCAGTACTGACAATTTCAGTGAAATCCTTGGTTTTAATTGGCTGAAAGGCACTGGCCTCTGACTGTTACTATGTTAACTGTCGGAGAAAGACAACTTGGCAGTGCTGACAACTTTCATGAAACGGTCCCCTGACCCTCTAAGCTAATAAAATTCAACATTCGGCACAAGTTTGCACGTACATTCTGTACATAAGATTGCCAAAGTATTCAGAGTATTTTATGTAAGGTACAGGTATACCCAAAGTTTCCAATTTCGTAATAATCTCTCAAAGCCAATGGATTGCCCATTTCCCTCCCCCTCTTTACATCCCTCCCCCAATTACCACAGGCTAACAATGCTATTAGGATGATCCCTGGATCAGCCTTAATCCCATTCCTGATAGAAAGATGAGCCAATGTGTCATGAATGTGACCCTGGGGATAAAAGAGAGGTAAGATTGAAGGAATGGAGGCAAGGATATGAGGAGATAACGGAAGATGAAGATGAGATTGGAAAGATGAAAGATGAGACGGATGTTTCATGGGAATGACAATCAAGGTGGATTTGGAGATGTAGCGGAGTTTCAATATGGATTTAAAGTTTGAATGATGTTATGAAAGGTAAATTGACCCATAGAATCGAAGGAAACGTACTGTGGCCTCTCCATTATGTTCATAATGAAGAAGCATCAATACTGATTGTGGGAGGGTGACGTGGGAGGGGTGATCAGCTAAGGGGTAAGGTGACAGTATCATAGGTTTGCGAACATGTTTAATTCAAGTCCCCCCATTGTTGTCTGGGATTGTTGTCAGAGATCAGACTGCTCCAACTTCTTATATATCCCAGGAACCTACAATACCCATGCCATCTCTGCTAAAAGTATAAGAATAAAGCTAAGGTATACTTAAAGGACAAGTCCACCCCAACAAAAAGCTAATTTGAATAAAATGAGAAACATCCAACGATCATAACATGTGAAATTTCATCAAAATCGGATGTAAAATAAGAAAGTTTTGACATATTTCAGTTTCGCTTCATTTCACAAAACAGTTATATGCACATCCTGATCGGTATATGCAAATAAGGAGACTGATGACGTCATCCACTCACTATTTCTTTTGCATTTTATTATATGAAATATATAATATTCAAATTTTTTCCTCAGAGTCAAGTGTAACAACGATTAATTTCTCCCTGAGCATGTGGAATTAGCATCATTTTATACTTTAATGGCTCGGTCAATTCGGTCCGTATTGTCAAATCTGTAAAAAATGAAATATTGTCTAATTCAAACAATAAAAAAATAGTAAGTGGGAGACATCATCGACTGTCTGATTTGCATGCCACTGAAATGTCCATATCACTGTTTTGTGATAAATAAGCGAAACTTTAAAACTTTCTTATTTTACATCCGATTTTGATGAAACTTTCAACGTTATGCTAGTTTTACTTTTCTCTAATTATTCAAGTCAACATTTTTCTGTGGTGGACTTAACCTAAAATAAAGTTCATCTTCTAGTTAGGACAACCCCCCCCCCTTTAAAATCAATAAATAGGCTTCTGCTTCTCCCGCCAATGCATGAGTAGAAACAAGTGGTCACCCCCACCCCCTTATACCAAACGCTAGGTCCACCCCTGCTTTTTGATGTATACTTAAGTGGGTGTTATCAAAACAATATGCAAATTAATCTTTTTCGACTAATTTCGAAAACATTTTAATCGGTGTTTTATAGATACAGTTTTGCATCTTTATCTCTGGTTCTCTACATAAATCATAATTATGTTTTTGCTTTTGGTACTGTAAATGATTTATTTCATGACAAGATTGTATATTATCAGTTATTGTACTACTGGTAAACACTCACTAGCTGATTTTTTTTTGTATATTGAATTTGAAAACAAATGTAAACTGGAGCTTTATTGACTGTGAAAGCAAATAAATTTAAGCTTTATCGAATAAAATACCCTACTGTGGGGGAAAAAGAAATTGAAAATTTATATATATATGCAAATTAATGAATAGTATAGATACAAGACAATATGTTATAACTATGTTCATTCATTCATATTATGCATCTATTTCGTTTATAGATTAAAAATAACATTTTTATACAAACATATATAGATATTCAAGAAATAGAAATAATCTATGAAACGAGGAGACAGCTTAGAAGGCAGATAATCCTTATTGTTGCCTCCCACGCTGTTGTTTTTCAATAGGCCTATATTAAACCTCATTGGGTTTTTCACAAAAAGACTTTCCCTATGATATCTCAATTTACATACAGCTTCGAATCATCCTTGGATTACTGCCCGATCCGGCGACAACCTTTAAAATTCTAAAATTGGAAGAACCGCTCAGAACACAAAATCTGTTAATAGAAGAGTGATACTTGACTCCGCGCGACAAAAACAAAGTATAAATTCTGACAATAGGTAGTGATCATTTTCAAATTATCTATGATTAGCCGCTATTTACAACCACGGCTGAAGGACAACGCAAAACTCTAGCTTTCATATGACGTCATGAAAAAGCATTATGACGTCACGAATCGACATTACTCACTCGGGTACAGATCTTATAGTAGAAAGAGGAAAAACATAATTACTCACTAAATTCCTTTTCCAAGCTTATCTTAATTCCTTTTAGTATCAGTACCCAAGTGTCATGGTCCTGGGAAGCGGGGGTGCTATATATTTTTTTTCTAAGGGTGCTGCATGTGTTATTTACCATATAGACAGCACCCCCGGAAATCAGGTTGACGAGCAAAAAAAAAAACTAAACAAAAAAATGTTATTGCTCACAAATTACGGATTTTGCTCACAAACGACTGATTTTTTTTAAGCATTATTTTTGGGGGCGGGGCTTGTCAATATTTTATTCTAACGACAACCTGAACAAATCCACCAGCACCCCTATTTAAAAACCCTCCCCAAGACCATACCAAATGTTATCATTTATTCTATTTTGGTTACTGTACCTTTTAGACAAAATACCAAAAATGTAGGTTAACATGAGTGCAATAAGGTGTTAAGCAGCAATAAAGAAAAAAACATTTCAAGCAAAAAAATTTCCCTCACTTCTTTTATATCATTATTCTGAAATTAGTCTAAATATTGTCCTCATATTATTTTTTTTTCTTTTCCTTTTTAATCATTTCTTTATCTTTCTCCTTTAATATTTGTAGTATAAGTGGTATATTCCAAACATTTAGATTTAGACATAGACATAGTAGCCTTTCATGAGAGAAATTACATGAACTCTACAATGCCCCGTGCTTTTTCTCTGTAGACTGGAATAGGGGCGGATCCAGGATTTTCCAAAGGGGGGGGGGCACATTTTCCCGAGGAAGAATTTACAAGCAAAAAAAAGGTCCTCACTTTCAAAGGGGGGGGGGCACACTAATTGTGTTTTAACGGTAGTTTTACATTACAATTCTAATTGAGCCTCTCAAGGGGGGGCGGCACGGGCCGGCTGTGCACACCCCCCCCCCCCCTTCCCCATAAGAACCGCCAGTGGACTGGACAATAGTATAAGTAATACATAAATATTGAGAGGGTTTTCAAGAGTTAGAAAGTGATGACAGTCTATATACGGATCAAAATATCATTGTGTCTTTGAACTTTGAAATTTATGCAACGGATCTCATCTTGTACTACATAATATTTTTAGATCACGCATTTATGATCATATATAGAACATCTCATCAAACATTCATTGAAGTTTATTATTCAGGGACCGAATTACCTCGGGCTCCCTTCAATAATCCAAATGATATCAACTTCATTAATAATTCATTAAGAGACGGACCGAATAACAATATAGTAATGTATAATATATTTAATGCGATGAGCCGTTCTGGCGCCCCCTCCCCCACCCTCAAACGCAAACACCCGTATACTTGCACATTAATTCTCAGGTGAGCTAAAATGTCACATCTGCGCACAGGAGCAGAGCTATAGAATTGATCGGGAGGTCAAGGGTCACCATGTGGAAGACACATATAAGGAAGAAATTGCATGCAAACTAGACGGTCAAAGATCACCCAAAAAAGTCTCGAGCGAGCAAAAAGTTGAATCTTCATAAAATGAAAAATTAATTTTGTAATAGATTTGACATAATATTCTAGAAATTGTGTTATCCCTTATCCTTTACTTTTCTTCCTTATTAGGTGGTCTGTCATTTATGACAGATCACCTCTTAATTTCGTCAATTTCTTCTTATTACTTTATTTATTTTTAACGATTTTTTTGTCGCCAAGTTATCTCAAAATCGACTTGATCAATTTCATTGAATTTCATGTCATTTATAGGATCTGTCATGGACACGTGCAGTGAATCTTTTCAAGGTCATCAGGTCATGATGACGTCATCTAGGCGCCATTTTGTAAAATCACATTATCAATCATATCTCCATTATCAATTATCAAAAATCAATCAAATTAACATCACATCAACTTCAGGTCAAGGGTCATCAGGTCATGTCATCAAAGGTCACCTGGAGGTCATGTGCGCGCGTATGCGCGCGCGTCAAAATTTAAAAATGCTCAAAATCACTTTTTGACCAAACGAGAGTACGTTTCAGGTCATTTTAAGCATTTCAAAAATTTGCGCGCGCGCACGTATGCGCGCGCGTTTTCCTCGCGTAACACCTTAACACAGTGCAAAAACACCGTTTTTTTTACATCATTTCATTGATAATAAAATTTTGAACAATTTGATAACTTGATCAACCTTCTACGACCATTAATAACGAAATCAACACCCGTTAAAGTTTGCAGCACGTGTGCGCGCGAGCTCTCACTATAGGCCATATATGGGCAAAAACATGCCTATTGAAAATTCACTGTAGCTCTTTAAATAGTCTGTTGACCCCCAATTTTTTTTTCATATATCGATAGAGTATGAGTTGTAAATTTGATTTCATGTCATCAATGTCCCTAAATTATATCGTGACGTCATCAAAATGGCGCCTAAACTAAAAATTCATTTTTCAAAAATGACGTCATCAAATTTATGCAAATTTGGTTGTAACTTCTCGAATATAGATTGTTTTTCGCCCAGATTTCGATATGTTGTAGTTTAGAATGTACTCTTTCTCCTCAGTTAACATGAATATTCGTTTTGAGAAACGCATCATTGCGTAAAACAGCGATGAAAAGAGGCATGTCATTTTTCCTCATTTTGCGTGTAATCTCTATGGGACATGACTTTTTCTCAAAACCAGATTCGACATTCCTCTATTTCGTGAGCCATATCTCCATTTTTTCTTGTCAGTTTTCTTTAAGCTTTTAGTATGTTGTAGCTGAGATTCTAAGCTTTCGCAAGTGTGCCCTTTATTTTTTGATCAGATGCCGAGATCATGCCTGTATTTCACTTGCAAAATTGGACTTGTAATTCTCAAAATTGCTTACGTGTATTCTCTATGGGGAATATCGTGGCTTTGACTGCTTCTTAAAGGGCGTGGGTTCGAGTCCTGGGGTGAACAAGATGAATTTTTTTTTTTCACTTTTTTTTTCTTTTTGCCACTTCTTACATGATCCTTTATGATAATTTAAAGGTATAAAAGTTTAAATTTAGCAAGATAAAACAGATTATAATTACTTTTTTTCATATCACATGTATTTTGCGTGTAATCTCTATGGGACATGACCTTTTCTCAAAACTAGATTCGACATTCCTCTATTTCGTGAGCTATATCTCCATTGTTTCTTGTCAGTTTTCCCTGAGCTTTTAGTATGTTGTAGCCGAGATTCTAAGCTTTCGAAAATATGCCCTCCATTTTTTTATCAGATGCCGGGATCATGCCCGTATTTCGCTTGCAAAATTGGAATTGTAATTCTCAAATTTGCTTACGTGTAATCTCTATGGGGAATATGCTAGCTCAATGGATAACGCATTTGACGTGTTCGTCCGTATTGCTGACGTGTAGGTCCGTGTTGCTGACGTATTGGTCCGTGTTGACGACGTGCTCTGCCGGCATGATCCGTGTAGATCCGTGTGAAGCTGCCGTGTTGATGCCGTGTTCACAGTCATCTGGGGCAAAACTATCCCGGACCTCCCCGGATCATGCCGGCATTGCCGTGTTGATCCGTGAGGTATAATCATCTATCTTGTATGTATCTGTTTGAAGATGTATGTCTGACGATTGTCATCACCACATCAATAATCACATTTAGTAATGGTCAAAACTTATTCTTAGGATGTCTACGATCAAGATTATCAATGATATCTAAATGATTTATTTCATACATCAGACGGCACTGAATGACAAATCATGACAGACCACCTAATTCGTCCGCATGACGAATTAAATTCTAGTTTTTTTTTCTTTTTCCTTGGAACGCGATTTTTTCTTCTTTTTTTTTTTTGGGGGGGGATGGGCCCATATACTCACCAATGCCTATAACTATCTAAAATGTATTATAATTATTACAATATGATAATCATTATTTGAATAAATAATCTCAATTCGTTTATTCTTTCTATGTGTTAGCTATAGGTTTGCAGCTTTACTGAGCCACACACCTATATAACTGTGCGCACCAGAATCGGAAGACTAGCTTAATTAGCCAGGGTAATATAGGAGCGTCTTGAGCACTATAGCAATGTGGATACGTGCGCTATACAAATCCTATATTATTATTGTTGTTATAACCAACCAGGATCAAGCCGAAGTCCCCCCCCCCCCCGTCCTAGGTATACGTTGTGTGTTGCCAATCATTTCCATGCTGGTGTATTAGAGGTGGCATCCACCACCCCACCATCTGCTTTAATGATTACAAAATATTTTTTTTTTAATTAAAATAAATCAAAGAAAAGCGAAGAAAAAAGAGACATTGGAGATAAATGTTATTTTACTAGCTATACTGCAACTACCGTATTTGAAAAAAAAATCAGTTTGTTTATCTTGCCCCATCAAAACACCCGTTCCTACTTTCACTATAACCAGTGGCGTACCTAGGATTTTCCAGAGGGGGGGGGCAACTCGTCCGCCAAAATATTTGTTGACAAGCAAAGAAAAAAGGTCTTCAACCACAAATAAAGGATTTCGTACCAGAAAAAAATTGACAAGCAGAAAAAAAGGTCTTCAAGTTCAAAGGAGCGGGCCACTAGTGGTTCGTCAGGGGGGGGGGGCAGGGATACGTCCCATGCATGGGTTGTGACTCGTCAGGGGGGCAATCTGCCCCCTCTGCGCCCCCCTCCCCCCCGTAATAACATTAATGCTAATACCCCCGACGACAGTAAACACGGTTAAGTAAAACAACCCTCGTGCATAAAGTGCAGGCGCTGCTCGAGAAACGGAAAACTATGTTTGATTTGATTTAATGTTACGGGAATTCCCCCAGTTTTTCGTCTTCAAAGTCTCTTGAGCATTACAAGCTTTTTAAAAGCCGTACCTTTCAGGGTAGATTAGTCAAAGTTTATGTCGTATCGGAAGGAAATCAAGACCTTAAAAGATTGTATGCAGATCAAGCTTGCGCTATTATGGGATTTCTGATTCGGGGACTTTGGATTTATTCCCCGTATATAGGAATGCACTGAAATTTGGCATGAAGATGAACCTCTTTATCGCCAAAGCAATGCGTCTTTTGCTGGTAGAAATATTATATTGAATTGTGATATTGTAGTTTGACCATATACACAGAAATCGCAATGGCTCGGAAGGAAATGATTTGAAGAAATCATCCTTAAAAATTCATAAAAACAGATAAATGTAATTATGTTTATTTATCTTTTTTTTCAGTCGCAGACACGGCATTGATGGATGTATATAGCCTCGTCATTGATTGGCAGGTTTCATTATTATAATTGCGCATGAGGGATTGATGTAATTTTGGAGGGGGATTAAATGAACCCCCTGAAATAATAATGGTACACAGTAAAAACTGTGGTGTTAATTGGTGTACATAGAGGACCACACTAGTTATTTTACACCGGTGTTAAATTGGTGGTGTTACTTTTACACCTGTAGGTGTTATTACAACACCTATGGTTGTTACATTAACACTCTATTGTGTTATGTTCAATCTCTAGGGTGTTATTTAAAACCTCAGGGTGTGGTCCTCTATTAACACCAATTGGTGTCAGTTTTAACATCACAGTTTTTACAGTGTAGCAAATAAATACACAGACGAATGGGTAACATAAGAAAGAATAAATCGCTATTTCGACATTTTGAGAGACATCACCCCGCGTGGTTGCAATATTATTGTGTTGAAGGCCACCCTGTGATTTTTACATATATTTGTCTATTTTGTACAATGTTCTAAAATTTTTAAATTGTCCCATGAAGTACGACAATAAACGACGTATAGTGTCTGTTGAAAAGGGAAATGATAAAATACAAAAGGAAACTAAAGCAATTCCTGCTAGATATGAAGTGGAGGAAATAGTGTATTTGCATTTTAGGAATTAATCAATCAACAGCGCTGAAGCAAGATTTGTTAGTTTTGTTTCTTTTCCGGTAATTCTAAACTATATTGGATGAGGATGATCATGGGTAAACTTACGATTTCGAGTATGTGGACAAGCATCGAGGATGTTTTCGTAAATGCTAGGTCCTCATTTACTAGTATTACGAATACTTTCACCGTTATCCAATCGGCACGGAAAGTCCCGACATGGAGAAATCTCTTATGATGACACGAAAGATAACATATACAGACACGCATCTCCGAATATTTTTAGATATCCGTCGCAAAAATATATGAAATTATAGTAATAAGAGGAACGTATCGTGCTCTATCGGGAAATTAATACTACCCTGAAATAATAAACAACTCAGGGGATATGCACGCATTTTTTTAGAAAAAAAAACGTTTCAAGTCAGTGTCCTTTTTATTTTAAAGCGACAAATGTAGTCTCTTCTTATGCTTTACTTAGAGAAGTTTATACATTTATGGCTATGACTAAAACATCTCCCCTGACTATTGGTACGTACTACATCGTATTTAATGGAATTATCTTTTGGTAAAATGCCCTCTCGCCATCCGTGGAGCCCTCAAAAGTTCCGACAAAAAGATCTAAGACATGCTTCCATGGATTGTGAGGTAAAATCAGTGAGTACTAATCACTTTGGGGTAATTTTTTTACCATCATTACGGAAATCTCCCCCTTTTGAACGATACATATACATTTGAGCAAACTATGAACATGAACAGAAATGGTTCAATATTAGCTCGTGAACAGCACATATAAAATTCACATGTTACTATTCATTAAGAGATTTTGCCGATCAGGTTGATTTCAGCTGCATCAAAAAAAGTCTTTTGCCAATTTATCATCGTGATCATCTTTCTTTGGAACACATGGCCATGTATACGATGTAAGGTGAATATCATAACTTCCAAATCAGTACAATGCAGAAAACAAAACGTTTAAAAGCACGTTCTGCATAAAACCAAAAGCAAGCCGCATTTTTTTAAACCTGCATGGATTTGAGGATTTCAATTTTGTCAAATCTATTCCTCTTTGCTCCTAGTTTGAGGAAGCAATAAAATGTCAATAATTGTCAAGTGCGGAAATATATCGAACGGGCTCAGGTGATGGCAGTCTCGAATGACAGTTGGAGGGCGCATGAACTTTTTTCCTATATCTGGATGAACTCAAATCGGTACTCGTCAGAGACAATAAAAGTGGTTACATGGCTAAATTGCCAATTCGTCTACTGCCAACTCGTTCACTCACCACATGGACTAACTTTCATTTAGTCAAATGCCATTCCGTCCATCAACATTTCGTTTAACAACCATTTGGTCCAATAACCAGTTTGTCCAATCATCAATTCGTCTAATAACCATTTCGTCTATGACCATTCGTCTCATACCCAGTTGGTCGAATATTCATTTTATTGTCATTCATGTTGCACAAATAACACTTATTCCAATTAGACTGAATGGTATATGGACTAAATGGCTATTGGAACAACTGGTTATTAGACGAAATGGTGAGTGGACAAATAGGCAATAAGACTATGTGGATAGAGGACGAACTGATAGTAGACCAAATGATAGTAGACTAGACGAGTTGGCAATTGGACGGATTGGCATTGGACGAATTGAAAATAAACCAACTTTAAACGAGATATCTAGTAGATAACATTATAGCCACTTCAGATTTTATCAAGCCTAATTAGAGTATAACTACCTGTTATTAGGAGCAACAGTCGTGTTTCCGTGATTCCATTCGTGGTGAATTTTATTACATTTTACCTTAACCAAATAAAAGTCGAGGTTCATTTTTTATTTGATTTGATTTGATTTGATTTGATCAAATCAAATCAAATCAAATTAATAAGAACATACAGGTGTTGTGACAATATCAATTACTATGACTATAGTAATTGATTTTTTATGACTATAGTAATTGATTAATTTTCTCAGCATCCAAGCAATGTTTATGTTCTTGCAGTTTACATTGAATTTAGAAGACGGTCTAATTCTATCAAAAATATTTTTTTTTCATTGAAACATCTATGATTTCAAATGATAATCTCTTCTTTATGTTATTTCATTAATCATGCTACTTCATGCGGAATCCCATGTATGAATCAGAATTTTACTCTAATTCATTCAATGAAGAACATAATCGTCGCCTGAGAAGAATAGTGACGTTAACTTATTTCACCCGCGCAAAAAAAAAAGATTTAGAGAAAATCGAATTTAAAGTTTTTGGACAATGTTTGAAGATGGATTTCGCAATGTTATCGTGAATAACTTCCTCTAATTTTTCACTCAAGAAAACTTAAAGTTGTCTTTAAACCCATATCAAGGAATTACAAGAAAATATGAGCATTTCCAGATAATACAGTCGATTGAAAAGTTAGCGCCCTTATGCTTCTTGAACAGGCCGTGGATTGGTGGGGGCGTAAGCCACGCCCTTGTGCTTTTCAGTGATTATTCACTGTATGAGAAATTAAAGTGTACAGCGCATGTCCATTTTGAATCGAGTGTTGTATACCACATGATGAAATGATGATTGTTCCATTCTCCCTTTATGTATTTCAGAACTTTTTCACAGGTCATTTGTATTTCTCTCATTTTTTTCTAATCTTCATCTCTCTCATTTATCTTTCTTTCTTAATTTCTTGTTTTCATTCTTCATTTTATTTCAAACATGTCGATCTTCTTTTTTTTCCTCATTAGTGGTAAACTGCTTTTTTTTCTTTTCCTATATTCTTCCCTTCATTTCGTGGCTTTTGTGGCTTCGTCATATTCCCATTCATATCTTTTTCCTCTCAAAATTTTTTGCTTTCTTTTTCATTCTCTGATTTATAACCTTATTCATATTTTCTAGTTGTATTCTTGTTATACTCTCTTTCATTTTCATCCTATTTTTTCGCTCTCTTTTTCTTTCTACCTCTCGTTATAAAATCAGTTTCTTACACTTTTAAGATTCCTTTTGATGTAATTTTTATTTCTTGATTTCAATATCGTTTCTCCTACGTTCCCCCTTTTATAAACAATTTCTTCAAAATTATCTGAAATACAGATTATATTTTAATGTAATTGATAACATCTCTTGATATAATGCACATATTTCAATAAAATAATTTTTCAAAAGGAACTGTCGATGATTTTGATGCATGCGGCCATAAGGCCTCTTCCTGTACCAACGTTATCAAATGCACTTGAACCAATTCATAAAATTCAAGCGTTTTTGAAGTACAATTACTGCTTAGAACCTCATACTTCAAACATTTTGTCAATCTGTTGAGCAGGTCGAATATCATCTTTTGATCATGTCCTGATTTTCTTCAACGAAAACTCAAATGAAATTCAGTCAATTATTCACAGTTTAAGATGATCGGTAACTTCTATTTCTTACCTTTCGTCTCACTTGGAATAAAGAGGGCACTATAAAGATTTTTTTAATGCACAAATCTACACGCCAAGATCTCACAGCGCCGGTATGAACATGCGACAGGTACATTAAAAATGTTCCGCCATTAAATATTCAAGAAGTTATATTGCAACTTCCTAATCACGTCTTTGTCCAGTGGTAAGTTTAGGTAAAATTTTACTTTTAGATTTATCTAGTAATACATATTTTTTTCTCCTTTTATTATTTTTGTCTTTAATCATATTCATGTATAAATCTTCAAGCATTAGATTTTCCCCCATTTTACGTTTTACTCACTTCTGAATCATTTATATAGCAAATTAAGAGTGCTTAATTTGTATTCCATATGATTATTCAATTCAAATATTCAATTCAAATAAACATTTATTTTCTTCCATTTTCACAAGATATCAGACTGTAAATATATAAAAGATTTGTTAACCGAAGAAGGGATAATTCCCTAAAGCAAAAAGCTTGTGGCCTATGTATGCAAATTTTGTTCCTCTTAGTTATGTAATCATATCAAAGTTTAGTAACGTCATGGATTTGGGGAAATAAAACCCAAATGAAATGAAACGAAATTTGCGCAATTTTACAATTTCCCTATCTGTTTCTGTTTATGGTAACTCCCGTAAGAACTCGGGATGACAACATTTTGCTGGTAAACGCCAAGCTGGTATATAACCAATTAGGCTTAAGAAAAATTTTACGTCTAGTTTAATCAGTAATTGTAAGGACAGATATTACTCTCGGGTATTTTTATCAAAGTGGAGACAATGGCAGAGTGGGGATTCGAACTCACAACCTTGCTATTATGAGTCCAATACTCTACCCACTGGACCACATGACCCGTGTCGATTGGTGTGGGGCTCGCAGTCTTACAAGAAATTCTAATCAAGCTTGCTTTTATACTGCCATCATATTTCTTTGACTTAAATTAAGCTTTAACTTTATAACTTGAGTGATTGTATCATTATGTTACTTGAACACTTTTGTCTATACTTTTTTTTTTATTATACTCTATATTGTTGTTGTGCATTTAATGTGAAACAAAATGTCAAACGATAAATATTAAAGTAAATGAAACGAAATCCATGATGTGCAATTGGCACGGCAGAGGAGGCATGAAATTCGGTGTCAAAATGACCTTCATAAGTATTGCAATACATCGGGAAAACTTCAGGTTTGAGTGTCTTCAGTATTTTTCCACGAGATAAAGTTACAAATAAAAGATCTATGGATCTGATTTCTCATGCTAGAAGCGCTATCGACCCCGTTTCATTTTGTTTTTATCATGTGGATGTAATAAAAGGCTGAATACCAATGATCGAAATATTGAGCGTTGAACATTTTGAGGGGTGGAGCTTTGAGCAGCTTGGGTAATTGATTTTGGAAATAATTATGTTGCAAGCGGCATAAGGGGATGGGAATATGTAACGTAGACAATACTTTGCTACAGGGCGTCAGGGGCGAGCGCCACTATATTTAGATAAAACATGTAAGGGATATCATATAGGATAATGAAAAGGAGATCTACACTTGTTTTATCTTTAAAGTAAAGAATTTCATCACCTTTACACTAAAAACAAATATTTGGTAAAATTTCAACCAGCACGAGGGTAATTATGTGTCCAACCAATTTTGGGCAGTATTTTACCCAATGCGGGAAGCGTATTGTCCAGTAAGGTTAAAAAAAAATAAGCAGCAATTACTTTGGAATGGGCAAAATTTTCATAACACTGGATAAATAAAAGAAATGCCCAATGTTGGTTGGACACATAATTACCCTCATCGGTGGCGGACCGTGACCCTGAGGAGACAAAGCATTGGAGGGGCTTTGTATTGTCTGTGAACAATGCTGTGCCCCTCCAATGCTTTGTCTCCTCAGGGTCATGATCCGCCACTGACCCTCATGGAGCATTTTTTCCCCAATATTATTTTAGAGTGTAGATTATCTTGTCATAAGATGTACCCCCTAAATTTTCCTCGATTCAACATTACCTTTCTGTAGCAACGCAGCTCACTTTTCTTAACTCTTTTAATATTGCAAATTGAAAGGGATCACACACATTCCACGGAGAAGGGTGTTTACTTTTTTTTACCGAAATTAAAGTAATTCCAATTAAGTAATTTGTGCCGTACACAAACTTGATTCCCCCCCCCCCCCCTCTTCCTCACTGCCGATATAAGTATGTATTTAGGGGTATACATTTATCCCCCCCCCCCACTAAGGGCGGATATTGGAACCTATAAAAAGAGAGGGGAAAAGAGTAGGATTAGCCATTAAAGGGAAGTTGGATTCTGACCCCTCCCCCCCCCCCACCGAATTACTCTCCCATAATAGGGCGAAAATTGTCTAATTTCTAATAGTGGAAGATGCTCATTGGGGGTAATGAGAGGCAAAAGGAGCGAGGGCTTGGTTACATACACCGGCCCATCCGCCTATACGAACTCTCGTCTTCACCTTAAATCATTAGCGTACCTAGCGGGGGGGGCAGACCTCCCCCCCTGACGAGTCACATCCCATGCAAGGGAGCCACAAGCCTTGGCCCGCTCCTTTGAACTTGAAGACCTTATTTTTTTGCTTTTCAATTTTTTTTTCTGGTACGAAATCCTTATTTGTGGTTGAAGAACTTTTTTTGTGCTTGTCAATTTTTTTTGGCGGACGAATTTGCCCCCCCCCTGGAAAATCCTAGGTAACCTCGGGAGTGTCTCTGATTTGACATCGTTCCTAATCGAGTAGATTTCAAGCATGAACACTGACAATAATTCTAATAGTTTCAGCATCCCTGTGATATTTCAAGGGCAGGCGATATGAATTTCGCAGCCTCCTACGTGTTTTTTTCCAATTTAAAGAATCGTCTCCACTAATTCTTTAAATATTAAAAGACAATTCCACCCCAACAAAAAAATGATTTGAATGAAATGAGAAAAAATCCAACACGCATAACACTGAAAATTTCTTCAAATCGGATGTAAAATAAGATAATAATGACATCTAAAAAAATTCGCTTCATTTTACAAAACAGTAATCATGCACATCCTGTTCGCTATGCAAATGAGCAGACAGATGACGTCGCCCACTCGTTAATTCTTTTGTATTTTATCATATGAAATGTGGAAAAATTCAAATTTTGTCCTCATTGTCACGTGAAAAAATATTCCTCCCTGAACAAGTTGAATCACCATTATATAACAGTTTATGGATAAGTCAAGTTGGTCCTATTATGGTCAAATCTGTAAAAATCGAAATATCGTGTACCTTGAGTGTCATAGACAGATATGTGCGCTATACAAATCTTAAATTATTATAATATTATTATTATTATTATCATTATTATTATTATTATCATTATCATTATTGTACAATTCAAACGATGAAAATCAAGTGAGGGACATCCTTGACTTTCTCATTTACGTATCACTGAGTTGTGCATGTAACTGTTTTGTGAAAAATATGAAAAACTTAGAAATATCATAACTTTTTCTAATTTTACATCCGATTTAGTTGAATTTTCAGCGTTATGCTTGTTTGATTTTTCTTTATTTATTCAAATCATCATTTTCTGGGATGGACTTTACCTTTAACAATCACTTTAGCCTGTGTTTGGTGACCATTTAAGTCTAACTTAATTATATTATTCCGGAGGCCTAGATGTCATTCTACCTTCAACAAAAACGATGCCCGCCCCCCCCCCCAAAAAAAAAGCGGACCTGCCAACCGATGCAACAAGACGTATATAAACGTTGATGATAGCAAAGAAAGATATCATGAATCCCCGAGGCGACATGTTTTCCACTCACTGATGAAAAAGAGACTTCTATATGGTGTAAGTTTCCCCTTCTTAACTTTCAGTTCAAGCAGGACAAAAAACCCAACTTAGATGACTTCGAGTGGGCACAGATCTTGAGAGCGTCCGTAAAGGTTGGTAGCAATAATAGAATGATCGAGAGGTTGTTATAAAACCACTGTTTGCTAATGACCTTAACATTGTAGAGAATTGCCACTGGCGTATATACCTCAGATACGGGGGCGGGGGACACTTGGGGCATCTCTCCAGTGCCTTGTACATCATGTTACAATGCAATTTTCACGTCTTGACTCTGAGGAGTCGCAATATTTTCGGTTCTCTAAGTTTGAAGTTTCTTATGTAAATCGTGGATACGTTTTATGTTTCTGTTTGTGTTTATGGTAACTCCTGTACGAAGGAACTCTTACAGGACAGCTTTATACTGGTAAACACCAAGATGGTTATAAGTTATAACCAATTACCTATAGGAAACATTTTACGTCGGGTTAATCAGTCATAGTGGCTAACCTAATGGACGACATATATTACTCTCGGGTCTTTTTTTTTATCAAAATGGAGACAATGGCAGAATGGGGATTCGAACTCTCAACCTTGTGATTATGATCCAACCCTCTAACCACTGGACCATAATTTTCATGGTTTTGCAGACCTGAAAATTTAGCGCATTTTATGCACGAAATGCTAATCTCTTTCAATTAGACTTATATCAATTCAATTTAATCAGGATGATGGCAAACTATTTTGCACACTCATTGTAAATCATTTTTCATTGTAGCGTGTCAAAAAGTTTGAGTGGGCCGGGTATGGCGGATAGTGAAAATATTCTATAAAGATGCGAGCGAGCGGAATCCACTCAAATGAAATTTTCACATTTTCAAAAGAAAAATCCACTTTTTGTCTAGATTTTTCAAAGCATTGATCAGATATCATATTTCACACTATTCTCTTTCATTTTTTTCTTTCCATTTTTGTTCTCTCTCTCTCTAGATCGTGGAGCTCTATGGGGGGGGGTTGAGCCTCCATGCCCCCCCCCCATCTGTATACCCGTGGTTAAGGTCCCTTTGATATTATTTCGTAGGCCAATTAGACGTGAGTAAAATAAAAATTACACGAACTCCAAAATCATTATAAATTTGACGGAAAATGATGTCAATCTCCCCCCCCCCAAAAAAAAAATGAACAGAAGTAAGATGCTAATTATAGATTTTTTCACGCTCAATTACTCGACTTATTGGCAAAACGCTGCGTGTAGGAAAGGAGATGCCACCGAGAAACTGGTTTTGTAAGAGGTCACGGTCTGGAGCAGACCTTGATGAAATGAACGCTGAGAATCGTTCGAGATGAAAATAAACTTTCGATAGGCGCCACACGAGATGCATGCAAAGGTTCTGGGCTTTAGGTTGCACGGTAGAAGTTGTATATACTCAGTCGGAATAGAGAGAAATTAAAGGGAAAGTTCACCCTGACAAAAAAAAGTTTATTGTAAAAATAGCAGAAAATATAAAAAAATATTGGCGAAGGTGTGAGGAAAATCCATCAAAGAATAATAAGGTTATTAGTATTTTCTTTATTTTGTGACGTCATAATCGAGCAGCTTTCCTACATATCGTATGGTAAAAAGAATGAAAGAAATTTCATTTTTTCAGAAAATTGACAATGTTTTTTATTGTGCCTTCAGTATATCAATAAACAAATTATTTTACACTCGCTCCTAAGAAGAGAATATCAAATAGGACATCACGATCCATTGAAAAATTAAATTTGTGTTTTTTTTTATATTGCATAACATATCGGACAGCTGCTCGTATATGTCAGAAATGAAAAAAAATATATATATGTCAAATCAAAACCTTGAAATTCTAAAAACTTAATCTTTAATGAATTTTCCTCAAGCCTTCAATAATATTTTTTGCATTTTCTCTGCTATTTTTAAAACAAAGTTTTTTTTCAAAACAAAGTTTCCGTTAGGGTGAACGTCCTTAACAGAATGAATGAATATGAATATTCTAAAATCCTTTAAACATTTTATAAATCATGGATGATTTTACACGTTGCCATGGGCGCCCTAGCTCCAGCATACCACAGAAGCTAAGAGTTCGTAAATGTTAACGATTAAAGAGAAGGCCCTGCGTATTTCACGTTGACTTTTTTTTTAATAAAAAAAAACATGGGGGTGGAGGGGGGGGGGTAGTTATATTCTGGGGGTGATTGCCCCTACTGCGTGAAGACATGCGTGGCAGTGATTCACTATAACCTGACATTTATACCGGGGGCAGTAAGATTGTTAAGAAGGCACACATAAACTAGCACATCAATGATGTGGAGCTCATCTGGCATCTCGCAACACAATTTAACACAATTTTAATTTCAGCCCAGTCGACACTGTAGTGAATTACATTGGTGACATAAATTGAGGATATAGAATTGAAATTGATGAAGAAATGACATAGAAGCATATTTTGTGATCTATGAATAAATTTCATATGAATTAAGTATGAATTATTATCTAGTCAAAGATTCTTAACTCTGTGTAGAACCTTGGTGAACCTAATGTAGCTCTCAGATGGAACAAAATTAACCAAAATCAATCATCAAATGAGTAAGTAATTTTTGTGGGTTTTAAAATATATGAATAAATAGCAGATTCAATGAGTTTCAAAATTCTATGTTTAAATTTTGTATCACCACCTCGAGCTATCATATAAAGCAAACAAAATTTAAATTGATCAACAAATGAAGAAGAAAAAACATTTTTTGTGATTTATGAATAAATTTTGCATAAATTAGAATAAATAATTTTCCAGACAAAATTTTGTGTACAAGTTTGGTGAAACCTCATGCAGCTTTACCAGATGGAAGAAAAAAAATCAAAATCTGTCAACAAATAAAGAAGAAAAGGGAATTTTCTGTGATTTATGAATAAATTTCGCATAAATTAGCATAAATGATTTTCTACTGAAAATTTTCAAAATTCTGTGTAAAAGTTTGGTGGGCCTCATGAAGTTCTACCGCATGGAAGAAAAAATATCAAAATCTGTCAACAAATAAAGAAGAAGAGGCATTTTCTGTGATTTCTGAATAAATTTCGCTTAAATTAGCATAAGTAATTTTCTACTGAAAATTTCAAAAATCTGTGTAGAAGTTTGGTGAACCTTATAAAGTTCTACAAGATGGAAGAAGAAAAAAAATAAAAATCGGTCAACAATTAAAGAAGAAAAAGCATTTTATGTGAATTTTTAAAAATATGCATAAATTGATTTCGCATAAATTAGCATAAAACTTGTTACATTAGGTATGTTTTACATTACCATTTTTATTGTAAATAATATGTATGGTTAAATACGCAGTAATATGTTATTTATTGCATTCAGTGTGTGATATATGTGTACTTTTCAATTATGTAAATAATTACACTGTTTTAAGACACTTTTAATATTGTATATCCATGTGCAATTCAGTCTTTGTAACTGCGATGCATGATACAATAAATACCATACAATCCCGGGGGGGGGGCACTCGACCAAAAAAAGTGGTGGGGGTGTGCCGCGGGCGAGACAAAAAACGGGGGCCTTGGAGCGGGCTTATTGTAAAAAGGAGGGTCCTCGGAACGGGCTTCGGAACGACAAATGTTTGTGAAAACGGGGGTCCTTGGAACGGATCGCCAGCGTGTGAGCGCGTATGCATCCCTACGGAACGGTCATGCGTGCATGATGCAGCTAGCGCGGCCTCCGCCGGGGAGCTCTGAGGCCGCTTTTCACCAAAATTGCAGCTCATTCAACGAATTCGGAGCGGCGTAACGAAAATATGCGAACCTTTGGAGCGGATTTCTCTCTTCTTTTTTCTCGATAAGAAGAAAATGCTATGCCTTGGAACGGAAATTTTAGTGTAAAAATGGGGGTCCCCTCCGCGGCACATACCACTATGCATTATATACTGAGTGCCCCCCGGGCATACAATACAATAGAACACCTTTGGCTAAATTTACGCTCTCTCGTATTATCTTCAATCTCTAGGGTGTAATTTTAACACCTCAGGGTGTGGTCCTCTATTAACACCAAGTGGTTTCAGTTTTAACACCACAGTTTCTACAGTGCACCGTGGTGGGTTTTTTTCAGTACCCCCTTCTCTTTCTCAAGTCTCTCTATTCGGTTTATCAACCCTTCTGCCTTTCGAGCTCTTTCATGTCCCTCTCTTCTACCCATTTCCTTTCTCCCCTTGACCCACACGATCGTTCTCTCCACCCCCCCCCCCCTCTCTCCCTCTCTCTCTATGTCCCTTCTTTCTTTACTTTTTTTAAATACCGAATAGAATTTAAATTTCACTCTCTCTCTCCTTGTTTCTCCCTTTAGCTCCTCTCCCTTTGATTCTTCCTTTTCCCTCTCGTCTTTCCCTCTCACACCCCTCCCTTCTTTCTTTACCCCCCCCCCTGCACTCTATCCATCTCCCACCTTTAGAGATTCATCACCCCTCTCCGTATCGCTTTAATGATTTATAGCACTGATAGCACGTCAAATGACAAGAATACTTTCGTTTAGAAATTGGAAGCACGTGCCACCCTGATCGCCTGTCATGAATCTTCAACTTGCCTGACACAAACATTAACTTGCTCCAATTCCATATCTTAAATATCTTCTTTTTATCACGGAGAGGTCAGATGTAGAATGTGATATTGTAAAAAAAATTGAGAAAGCGTCTTTTGCGAGTTTTCAAGTAAACCTTGAAAATAAGATTACTCGATATTGCCAACACTTGAAAGGGGAAGTTCACCCTGAAGAAGTTTTTTTTGCAAAATAACCAGACAAAAATAATAAAACATTTTGGTGAAGGTTTGAAGAAAATCCAAAGATTCAAAGATTTATTAGAATTTCAAATTTTTGATGGGGTCATATCATTTAAAGAGCGGTTGTGAAATTATTTGTTGATATATACTTAAACGACAAGTCCACCCCAACAAAAAGTTGGTTTGAATAAAAGGAGAAAATCCAACAAGCATAACATTGAAAATTTCAAAATCAGATGTAAACATTGTAAAATAAGATATGAGCATGTATGAGAATGAAAGCTCAGAATGTTCTATTAATGGCACGCTTGAGGTGGCGCTAGTCAAAGCTGCTGTTTCGTTGCTGCTCTTAATACGTCGAATTAAAATAATTCCAAAATCGCTGTTCTTGGACTCACTCACACTTCATTCTCGCAAATTTACTAAAATAGAACAACGTATCCAAAATTTAAGTCTTAAGGTGTTTTATTTTTGGCCTAATTAAGTCATTTCTCTAATCTGAACGATTTACTCAGCAGTAATCCCATGACACTTTGAATTGCAAATCAAGGACATGTTTTCCCCATTAATATTAATAGGTGTCTTATAAATAGAGAGACAGACAGACAGACAGATAGTTAGTTAGTTAGTTAGTTAGTTAGTTAGATAGATAGATAGAATGTAGATAGATAGATAGAGAGAGAGAGATAGAGAGATAAATGAAATGATTAAATAAATAAATACATGAGTACGCAAAAAATAAATATACATATGTAATCTGAAACATTCATGAATACAAGAGCATTGTAGACAAACAGCATGGACATGGAGGTATTCCTCTAGGACAAGACATCTCACATCCTGGTCCTGATAGGACCCAGTATCCAATCAAATATTCATTATTTATTTGTATACCAAAGCCCCCCCCCCCCCGTGCTCCTGTCATTTGTCTCCGCCTCATTCTCTTACGGAGAACTTGACGTGAAAAGAGAAATTGCCACAAAGACATAGTGCGAACGAAAGAGAAGGTCAAACATTAATTTGACTTGTTTTATTAGTGCATCAATACGATCATGCTGGGAATCTTCAAACAATTACGCTTTCCTTTCCCCAGCGTGAAGGGATAAACAAGCATAACGTGAAGGAATAAACATAATTTTTTCTGTATTTACTCTCAAAGGCATGGTCCGGGCTGAAAATATTTATATCTAAATAAATAGAGTAAAATTCACAGAGTAAAATGATGAAAATTTCATCAAAATCGGATAACAAATAACGAGGTTATAGTTTTAAAGTTTAGCATTATTTTGTGAAAACAGCTATATGCGCATTATAAGCACAATTCCCAATTGATCGACGAGGCTCTATCCCTTAAATCATTGAACGCCAAACAGGGTAGCAGGAACTCCCATCATTTAAACGTATTCTAAACCTTAATTAAGAACGAGATTAAACTATCCAGGTCGGAATGTCAAAAAGAAATCATGCTTTCCGCTCACATTATTTGTTTGGTGACATAATGTACCATTTTTGTGAGTCACTGTTAAAGAGTCCTTAACAGGTTCCTCTTAAGGTAAGCAGGGGCATACAATAGACATCTTATCTCGCGCTTCGCGCTCACATGTTTTGTTAAGCTAAATATGCATCTTCATTATTAAAAAAAAATTGTTCAGAACGTTTAAATGTTAAAGTCAAAATACCTTCTTTTTTTAAATTCGATCTCGCGCTTAGAGCTCAAATTATTTACTGAGGATTGATATTGATGCCTTATCTCGAATGTACGAACAAAGATGAATGTACGAACAAAGATAAGACGTACGTGTACTTTAAACTTTAGTCTTAAGTTAGGACTATAGCCTTAGAAAAAAAAGCTTTTGGCGGCCGATCGGGGAAAATGTGGATGAAAATATCCGCCCCTCCCCAATTTGAGAAAGCTCTCCATCCATTGCAGCAAAGAAAAAAAGCAACAACAAAAAAGATGAATTTGACCCTCATTGGTAAATTTTATTTTTTATAGGTCTATGTACAAATACATTTCCTTGAAATAGTTATCATTTTACATAACGGTCTGATAAAAACGCTCTTTTCCATCATTATACTAGATGATTATGATCATCCGAGTCTGACATGACTGTGTGTTTTATGTTTATGTTGCTCGCATACCATGTATTATCCTACGTTCAATAACATGAAACGAATTTCGTCATGGCGGGCTAGCCTGAACGCCACCCACACACCGCCAAATTAAAGTGATTTTGGGAACAGTGCTCGAGGTCGATGAATCGATTCCAGGTTTTCATGTGTTTTCTCATGTTACGAGTCACATGGTTACTGATCATTGCTCAATTACTTCCAGATGAATAGGAAAAAGAAGTTCCAAACGAGGGAGTGATTGAAAACCGAGATGATGCGCACGCTTGATGTTGTTTTATAAGGAGAAATATGGGAGCCCTTTCAATCGAAGAGAGTGGGAGGATCGAGGTGCATTAGGAAACAAGGAGGGGCGACTCAATCGATTGTCTCGAATAATATGTAAAACTACATCAATGTTCATAATCTAATCAGTGCTGATTAAAACTTGATAAATTTCCAACAGCCCTTACCCGTTAAAATTCTGTTTGCATCATGATGAGTGCAGTAAAGAAAAAAAGATACCCCGTCCGTCCTTTAAAGAGAGCGTTCTCTCCCGATTTTCCTAATTGACGAACGGATGGATGAGAGACGATCTCCCTCTAAATGTTATCGTCGATGATGAGTTTCTGAACCATGATATTACATCTCCCAGCAGTGGCGTATCTCGAAACGTTGTACGAAGGGGCAAAATTTTCGGAACCCCACAAAAAATGCAAATTAACAAACAATAAATAAAACACACACACACACATACTCGCACAAAAATATTTCCTCACGCACTTTCAAGACACCCACCCCCCTTAGATATTTAAAAGAAAAATAGTCATTAAATTTCGGTGGGGTCGGGGCATCTGCCCCGTACCATTTTCTAACAAAAACAAGACAAAAAAATTGTTAACTTAATGGTTGGGTAGTTTAATTGTCGAAGAAAGTCATCTAGAAAAACTAACTTTGTATCGAAAATGCGCAAGAAAGATTTTAAAAAATCATAAAAACAAGAAATTGTGATCTTTTAAAGCTGCGAAAATTATAGGAATTTCATACTGGTCGCATAATAGGTGTATTTTCAAATTTCATCGTGATGTAAGTTCTTCATTTATGCTCAAGTAAAAAAAAAAACACCTTAAAAGTCAATTTCATCAAATATCTACTGATACATTTTCTTTCAACAGGACACACAATAATACACTTTTATCAGGGTTGTCGCCGCAGGAGAGGGCCAAGTAGTAATTATTCAAGTAGTGAAAACCAAAGGGAGAAAAAGAAAAAAAAAGAGTGAGAAAAAAGGAAAGAAAGATGAAGAGAGTATAAATACTACGTCATTTTTAGGTCATCTTGCCTTTCCGCATCTAAATATCCTGGTGTCACCTCTGCCTATGATCATCATCTGATTCAGTCAGTCAAGTGTTGCCAGGACAACACTATTTCCTTCCAATTCTTTCTTGATAACCATCCTCGTCCAGACCAACATTACTTACTGCTTCCCCTCTTCGCCATCTTCCCATTTAAAGGACAAGTTCACCCCGACAAAAAGTTGATTTGAATAAAAAGAGAAAATTCAACAAGCATAACAGTGAAAATGTCATCAAAATCAATCGGATGTAAAAATAAGAAAGTTATGGCATTTTAAAGTCTCGCTTCATTTTACAAAACAGTTATATGCACATCTCGGTCGGTATGCAAATGAGGAACTGATAACATCACTCCCTCATTATTTCTTTTGTATTTTATTATATGAAATCTGAAATATTTTATTTTCTCGTCATTGTTATGTGAAATGAAGTTTCATTCCTCCCTGAACACGTGGAATTCCATTAGTTTAACATTTTGTGCTTCAGGCTAGGAGGTCCTAATCGTCGTACTCGTAAAAATTGAAATATTGTATAATTCAAACAATAAAAGACAAAAGAAATAGTGACGTCATCGGCTTTCTCATTTCGAACTGGCTCGTTCATATAACTATTTTGTTAAAAATAAGCGAAACTTTGAAATGTCATAACTTTCTTATTTTACATCCGATTTTGATGAAATTTTCAGCATTGTGCTTGTCTGATGTTTCTCTATTGATTCAAATCAACATTTTTCTGAGGTGGACTTGACCTTTAATCTTTCGTCTTCCCTTTCTTCTCATGCCATCCAGGAAAATGCCACATTCTCTTTTCACACGTTTATCATCTTCTCTTATTTCTATATCATGATAGCAGCCTCATATTTCGTGGAAATACTTGCCAAGTTATTGAATTCCTTTTTAGGAACAGGCTAAATTATACCATCTTGTTTGATTTACTTTATATATGCTCCATTTCATAAACGTTTACTTTTTATTGTACATGGACCCCATGGAAGAACAGTAGTGTCATGTTGACAAAACTGAATATGGGCCATCCATCAATTTGGCATTTTTTTTACTAGATTAAAAAAAAAATGAAAATAAAAATCTCTCTTCAACACGTGGGCCATCCATTTCAAACCACGCCTCTGTCATTTGCAAATATTTTCTTCAAAGCCCGAACTTTCCACAGTTCTTTATATCAGATGCTGTATCAATATCAATGCCTAATTAATTAATTAATCAATCAATTAATTTAGAGCACAATATTGTCTAGTGATCTCATTCTACAAACAGCCGTAAGCTTGATTTCTCCTTGTCAGTTTTCTTGAAAAATTTACCGTTAAATCCGTTTTACTTTTCCTGATTTCAAACAAACCATATCAATAACTTCCTCATATACAAGATGTAATTCTGTACATTCACTTTTGTTCACACACTTTTCTTCTTTTCCATTTCATCTCTTTACAGTTCACTCACCCTTTTCATCAATTGTTCCCGAACAACATGTAAGGATGAAGTCAAGGCCGGGCTCGAGTTAAATTTTGCCGGCCTTGGCCTCAGCCCAAGTCACAGATTCAAAGTCTATATTGGGAGTAGGTATTCTCGGAAGTTCCATTTCAACTACATCCCTGGGGGCTGTTTCATTAAGCTGTTCGTAAGTTACGAGCCACTTGAAGAATGACTAGTGATCCTTTCATACACGCTAACCATCATCGATGAATATACCATTTACCACAAGAAAATATCACCAGTCGTTCTTAAAGTCGCTCTTAACTTACGAACAGCTTCATGAAACACCCAACTGATATTAGAGGTTGGAGTACAGTTTGAGAAAAGAAGGAAACTTGAAATTGGCCTTCTGTTGGAAGTAGTTTTACTGTTATATTATTTACATTACAACTCACTTACAGTCACTGGTATTTTATCCACTTCAGATTTTCACACCAAGGGCACTCTTTATACATTTGTTCCTGTCTTGCAACAAGGGGAAAATGGTCATATAAATAGCCGTAAAATGATTTATAAGGATACTAGGCACATCTACTCACTTGGCCTGATAAGAAGCCAGAATATATATATGCCGTACAATACAAAGCACTAAAAGCACGGAATGGACCTAATATCAGACAAAAGCCGGAGACTGACAGCATTTTTGACTTATGCAGTCTAAAATAGTAATCTTGTCATAAAATTAAGTGACTTTTCCTAAATTTAAGATGCGACGTCATTTGTCATCAAAATATGCAATCACATTCTGTGCTTCATAAGCATCATCAACAGACAATTCATTGGTACCCCCTCCTTAGTAATTGAATTGAAATGAATGAATGGAAGAATAAAGGAAGGGATGGATAGATGTATGAATGGAAATATTGATATCAATGATTGATGGAATGTATGAAAGGATGAATAAATAAGTGGATGGATGAATGAATTTATGAAATGATGAATGAAAAGAAGAATGAATAATGGATGAATGAATGAAGAATGGATGAAAGAAAGAAAGAATGAATGGATGAATTAGTGAATGGTTGTATGAGTGCAATGATGAATAAATGAATTGTAGATGGATGGATGAATAAATCTAATAAAAGTGAACAATATATGAAGAAGTGAATGGCATATTAGGAAATGAACCAAATAAAATAAATAAACAAATAAATTCAGGTAAATTAGCAAATATGAAGAATACCAAAGAAAATAGCTGAGGGCCCTATTATAAATATTTTTTTTCAACAGGTGGAAAGCAGAAGAAATGAATTGAATCAATATAAATTACAGACAGGACTGTATAGACAACCATTAGCAGCAACTTTAAGACCGATTATCTGTATCAAATACCAAAGTAAGATCAATAATTTGCATCAAAATAGATGGTTGAAATTCACTTGACATACATTTCATCATGAACATTCTTGCAGTACATTTCTGTTACATTAATACATAAATACACCACTTAGATGTACCAATACAATGATTACATAAAAAGCGTGTATGTCACAGTATCCACACCTGTACACTCACTTCAAACGTAATAAATGTAATGAGGATCATGATCACTTTTCTTACAATCTCAAAGTTCATTTTCTACCACAATGCTGCATCTTATCTGTTATGCCTTGTTTAGATATCAAGCAACAAAGATTTGCAATATTTTCTGTACAAAGTCGATGGAATATAAAGGCTTTTGCCTCAAAAGCAGCATAGAACGGCCGTAGATGCCCTTTCACACTCAAGAGTATCCTAGAGTCATGCGAATGACTTTACTCAATATGAAAGGGGTAATATCAAAGCGTTTTCAATATCAATTAACCCAAGAGATTGAATTATGAATGCAATACCGACTGCGCATGAAAAAATATTTTATACAAATGTCTCTCGAGGATTTTTTTGTACGATAACAAATAGGATAATTACAAATATCAAATTGCCCTCATGATAAATGTTGAGAGCGATGGTGGTCTAACAGCTGTCATCATCAGCAAAGTTGAGAACCTTTAGAACCTGGTCTCTCTTGGAATGTCTGCAAGTTACAATAAAGAAGGGAAATTAGATTAAGTTATTCCTAAAACAAACTTGTCTGTTTGCTGTATGGAGGAAAACAAATTAGGGTCATTAGGTAGTTAGGTTGGTCAATATTCTTTTTTTTCAACAGGTATAATATGAAACAGCTCTGAGATCTATTTTCATCCAGAGATCGGGGGTTGGAGCACAATTGTCTTCTGCTCACAATATGGACAACATTCCTATGGTAAATTTTTACCAAATTTATTTTTACTTAAATAAAAACAAAATGGAGAAAAATGATTGAAAGTAAGGTCAGTTGACATCATATTCTTTTCTCCAGAAATTGACTAAAAAAAGGCTACCAGACCCCCCCCCCTTATTTTCATGGTGCAAAAATAATCAAGTACAGCAAGGATTAACACCAATAGGATTGCAAGCCAGGGGGGGTGGTGGCAGTTTTATTCTAGATTATTTACTTAATACTAGAGTATTTCAAGACATGAATAAAGATAATAGAACTACAGAAAATTAAAATGGTATGATTTTTTACTTAAACCTTTTCAGGGGAAACATAATGCTCCCCTAAAAAAAATAATGAAAATTTAGAAAGTATAAAAAAAAATGAAAATAAACTTATGAAAGGTCAAATATCCCATGGATTATAATAAATGTAACCAAATAATAATAAGGAAACAAAAGTCCCGATACCCACCTCGTTCTTCCTTGGAACTCGGCATCGCTGTCATCACTAGACATTACTAATTCAGCAAGCTTAGACATATTCCTGACACGACCATTCACCTTTGACCTTGTCAAGTCACTTTCATTCTCATGGTCACTAGAGTAAAACATGCAGAAAAACATTGAACAAATATTAACCACTAAAGACTTAATTTCAATCAGTGTCATAAGGTTGGAAGACTACTACTCTGCACTGCCGAAATGTATTAGAATTTGAAGATTTGTTTTGAAGGGGAAGTGAACCCCAAAGAAAAGGGGTTTTATTTTACTGCAAAAAAAAATTATATTGGTGAAGGTTTGAGGAAAATCTGTTAAAGATAAAGAAAGTTACCGTAATTAACGGTCTGTTAACCGCACTTTTTTCTCGGCAGGATAGAAGCAAAAGTCGGGGGTGCGGTTTATCCACGGTGACGGGTCTTAGCCAACGTGTCGTAACCCTTCCCGAACATGTGAGATGTCTGCCAGTTCACAACACATCGAGTGGCCGGGCGTAGCCGCCCAGGGCAATGTCGTTTAGAGGGGTATGAGCCACGGGTAATGGGAAGCGATTATTACCATCTTAATCAAATATTGTCCATAACAAACGTACCCACTTTCATGACAATAATTTCGACTTTATTCTCGATTCAAAGCAGTGAAGTTCCCTGGCTAAGTTCAAAGAGACGCCAAGCATACTCGGTAATATTTTGTCACAGCTGAGCGAGAGTTGAGAGAGCTAGCCGAGAGCTTGCGTTGTATTGTGGTTATACCGAAGTGCGGCTTAAGCTGTCACTATTCATTTTAACCCCTCCCCTCCAAAGTCCTGTTTCGCACTAGCTTATTTTTTCTTTCCCGTTTTCTTTTCATAAGATACCATGTACACCGCGCACGAGAGACAGCACAAAGCCGTAAATACAACTGGAAAAAATGCTAATTTCTTTGTTTCTTGAACCTTCATGTAATCCCGTATCCAAAATTCATGCTAAGACATCGAATGCTAGACAAATTCTGAAGTGATTGTGAGATTGTGATGCAAGAAATGTGAATGTTTCTTCCTCCTACGCCAGGAAAGACACAGATCATAATTTGATAAGATGTACTGGTACCGTATCGTAGTTTGCAATGCACAAGAACGGCAGTGCTGTGTGTATGTACACTATGACTGTGAGGTGAGTGATTATGTATGTGGCCAATATTGTCGGGACCTTTCTTTCTTGCTTACATTTGTAGATGAATTGATCATGAACAGCAGATTTCTACCGGTAATCTCTTTGGATACTTTGAAATCTTTAACTTTAATAGTTTTTGTTTCTTTGTGCCTCAAATATGCATGTAAATGTGAGGTTATCTATTTTTTTTTTAGTCCAAAGTTGGGGGTGCGGTTGATCCACAGGTGCGGTATAGTCCGTTATTACGGTATTAGACCAAAAGCTTCAGTCTCTGTATTTTGGTTGTTCCACTGAACTACGTTGGCTCCACTCACCATACATAGACTGAAGAGCTTAGGGGCCCGTGGCTACAGACAACGTATAGTGAACTAGCGTTTTATAGATCGCGATTTAAAACTGTTTTTTTAGCGAAATTTACAGTTTCATGGTTTCCATATCAGGGAAATATAAATAACTTAAGTAATTGCATACCTTGGACCGGAGTTATTGAAAAAATATCCACTGGATGATTGAGAAATCTGTCATCTAAGACATTTTCTCCTGACCTGACGGTTTTTCTTGCAAGTTGCCATCTTCAATGATGTCATTATCGTTATTAACTTAATTAATGTCTCGATACATCGCGATTATAACTAGTATCGTTTGTCTTCGTGTAGTGTAGCGTATCGTATTATTGTATTCGTATATTTCCTTGTAGGTGTGCTGGTGGAATGCAATATCGATATCACATTCGTAAAATTGTTGACGCCCTCTCCGTTCGTTTGTAAATATTTCATAGTCTGGCTGCCATTTTGATCGTTTTTGCTGTGTTCTTCTCAACTAAACATCAGTAAAGTATAATTTTCATGCATTTTCATCTATATCGTTCAAAGTATTTTAAAATTGAATAATTAAACATTTTTAGTTTGTAGTTTATATATCCTTAGAGTGTAACTTCGATGTGTAATATTACACCCAAGTTTGGACTCTGGATTGACAAAAGTGCGGGTGTTATAACAAATTCGAGCCCACACGGACACTTTACCGTCGGTGAATGGGGATTACAGTAAAATGTCAGAAATTGTTGAATAAATCCCCAGAAACGACGGTTATTCCTGTCTATTACGGTATTAGAACTTTAAGTTTTGGATTTGTGATGTTATTTATGTAATATAAATACATGAATTTCATTTTTTCAATGGTTCCTGATGACTCTGTTTTCTATTCATGATCGGGTGTAGAATGACATTTCATTGAGTTTTTACCATTCGCTATGTAAAAATGCTGTTCGTATATGACATCACAAGTCAAATGATTGCAATTCTAATAACTTTTTAACTCTTTGATGGATTTTTCTCAAACCTCAAGCAATATTGTAATTTTTTCTGCTATTTTTACAGCAAACTTTTTGTCAGGGTGAACTTCTCGTTTGAGGAGTGATTGTTTAATGCTAGTTTTGGTAAAATTCTATAAAATTTGATAAAGTTTCTCTTTGTTAGCCATCAGCATGAAAAAAAAAATGTCTGCTTGTGATATTCCAGAAATCTAGGTCATTACCTCGTGATTTCTTCTTTGACTACCTTCTTCCTGCCTCTAGTACTGGGAGTCTTGAGTGGCTTCTTAGCAGCAGGGGTCTTGGTTGATTTGCCTGAAAATATGTCAGAAAACATTGGCAAGATAATAATAATAATATGCAACATTTATACAGTGCTTATTACAAATGTTTCCAAGCGCGGCATACCATTACGCCTGCTTAAGCATGGCTAATCTGATCGGGCGCATTGAGCATTCCAGGAATTCCTTCCTACCTGGTACCCATTTACTACACCTGGGTCGAGAGTGGCAAATGTAGATAAACGCCTTGCCAAAGGACGCTAGTGCTGCTGTGGACTTGAACCCAGGACCTTGTGGTTCAAAGTCCGAAGACTTATCTACTGGGCCACAACACCTCTACAACAGATAACAACTAATATCTTTATCTAGGTCTTCAAGTGATTAACATGTTTAAATTTTTATTCCTTATAACAAAACTCTCTTCTTTTTTAAGCTACTGGAAGATTAGAATTAATTTGGTATGGTATATACTGCCTGAAAACAAAATAATTTCTGTATGAAGATTTTTGTGAATAGTTAAGATATTTTTTTCCTGTAAATAGTGTAAATATGTTCACTAAAAATGACCGCAATCATCTGTACCAGTAATAAGTAGAATTCATACTGAATTTCATGTACAATATTGCGATTTATTTAAAATGATTATAACTAGGATAATGACATTATTTGGGGCTGAGCCTGATCAGCGTCTACCAAATGTTTTGTTCATATGTGATGTACTATTCCATATAATTTTACCTGACAGTGAGATTTTGTTAAAATTCCAGTTCAATATAGGTATACAGTTACATGGTTTCAGATGTGGAATATAAAGCAACTCATCACATCCTGATTTCTGTGAGATGGATGTAAATGCTATCTTTCCAAAGTGAAGTTGGGGAAAGATGGCCCGTTCATCCAGCTCACCATGGACACTTTGCCCATCCCCTTCAACAATGGTAATTTATATCCCAACTAACCTCTAGCCCTGGTCTTCTTCTTGCCCGTCAGTTCTTGTGCAGCGAGCTCCTTCTTGCAATCCTCAGAGAGCTCTTGAGCTGCGGCAACACTACGAGCCGTCTCGTTCATCTGGAGAAAAGGATATAAATAATCAACAAACCAATGTAGGATGTAGAAGATGACAGATGTCAATTAATCAAGTAAGACTGATCATCTACAAGGGATGCAATCCAGGGGCCCGCCTTACAACTATGGAAAGCCAGCAGAGTCAACATATAAAATGCATGTTTGTTCAAAATTCTAGATATGAATGTTTATATCCATAAATTCATTGATTTCTTGACAATTTGGTGTGTTCTCTTTTGTTTACACAGGACATTTTGCACATTTCCTGTAGCAAAAAATTATGGCACTAATGGATTTCCATAGAGTTACGACTGATTGGATCAATCGCAACTCTTTCTAAGACCGGGCCAGGGTCGGTACTTCCAACAAAAGGCCAAAAGGTACTTCTCACAAAAGGCCGGCAAAATGTGGCCTTAACACCGGCCATGACCACATTCCTGTCATCCACCACTCCTTAATTATAATTGCAATGTGTACATGTATTTATCATCAGCAAGTGTGTCAAAAAATTTTATCAAAATATTATTTTCAAAATTTAGTGCAGCTAAAAAAAAGCTTTATTTTAGAAATGTGACACTGGTGCAAACTTCACATTATCTAAAGAGAGTCTCTAAAATCATATTGAATGATTTCTACACCATGGGAGTAAATACATGGCTTCATACTGTTCAATTCAAGGGGGGGGGGTGGATCAATGGCTCATCCCACCCCCCCTCCCCACCTGAATAATAGGTTTGCTGCTTGAATTCACACCAGTGCTCTATTCTAGAAATTGCAGTCAGTGTCTCTTCCGACATTGTCTTCATGACACCCACCCAAACCTTATACAAACTTGTGTAATCTATGCAAGTACCTACCTTTCCATCAGCCTTCTCTCCAGCCTCATTTTCCTTATCCAACATGTCTGCCCCCTCAGCAGCTGTTCTATCCTCTGTCTTTTCTCCCTCATCCACATTCTCCACACCTAACAAGCTGTCGATGCTGTCAGAGAACTTCTCCACTTGCCTCAGGGCAACTTTCTCATCAACATGCTGTAAACAAGAGGGTTTTTTTTTTGTTCCGACACATTTATTCAAGATAACATATTCACTATTCAACTCATTCCAGAATAAAACCAAACATCTGATAAATTTGTATCATCTTAATTATTGAAAATGATTACAGTAATTAAATTCATTAACACCATCAGATTATTTTTTAACCCTGAAGTGCTTGCAACAGCCCTTTCTCAATCACAGAGTGCCAAGTCAAATTCTGGGAAGCCCCAGTTTTCAACAATGTACTTTCTGCTTACAGTAAACACTCCCTTTCATAAAACGTTAATAAGTGCCAATTTGTACTTTTTTAAAGACCTACACCTTCCACATCTTCCTTGTAAGTGTCATCTTCTCTTTCTGAAAAGCACCCCTTTGGAGCTAAGATACAAACCTCATTTGAAACTCAATACAAACCCAATTTTTTATTCAAACAGATCAATCTACCATTCTAGTAAATGCCCCTTCTTCACCCCTGCCAAGTTCATTTCATGTGCCAACTTAACCTATGATTAATTAAAAAAAAACCTTCTTGAAGTGATTGGTACTTTTTTTAGTTGACTTGAAAGACAATGGTTTTAAATCATACTGACTTGAGCTCTTCATGTAGTGAAGTACATGTAACACTGTAAAATGTTATTTCACGGAACTGCCTATCAATCTAAGTCAAGAGGTATTGTTATGAAAGATCCATCTACTTACGTCTAGAAGCATATCAGCTAGGACCTTGATGTCTGCAAGGTGAACCTTGTTATGCACGTTGATAGTCAGCATGGTGAGTGTCTTAGCCAAGACCCGGGTACCTGGGGCAGAAGGGTCCTTCAGGATGGCATTACACAGCTTCAAGGCTAGATTGTCATGGACAGTTGTCTCCTGAATAAATAAAAAGAGAGGTGGAGGCGTCATGGCTCACTGGAAAAGTCTCGACTTTGAATCACAAGATCCAGGGTTCAGATCCCATCATGACACTTGCATCATTTGGAAAGGCGTTTATCTAGTTGCTACTCTCAACCAAGGTTAGTAAATGGGTGGGTACCTAGGAGGAAGGAATTCCTTAAATACTCCAGCAATTGACAAGTCGGGGTGATAGCATGATAACGCCTGATATGAATGTCACACATTGTCATTATCATTATTAGAAGATCTACAGGGATCACAGTAAGATTTACTTCCTGGTCCAGATAAGAAGCTAGAA
The DNA here is from genome assembly GCF_018143015.1 of Lytechinus variegatus. Classification (NCBI taxonomy): domain Eukaryota; kingdom Metazoa; phylum Echinodermata; class Echinoidea; order Temnopleuroida; family Toxopneustidae; genus Lytechinus; species Lytechinus variegatus. The sequence goes on from NC_054751.1 coordinate 29,838,659, forward strand.
AATATTAAAGCCCCATATGTGCCAAACGCTACAAAGCATGATTAAGCCAAAAATAGAAAGGTGTATTTCATAAAAAGTTGCAAACTAAGAACATTATCTTTCCATGGATCTTTCAATCAAATAGCAGAATTTACACTGTTTTCATGGAAGTTAACATTCCAGCAAGACTTGTTATCCTAACAACTTTTTATGAAAGATGGGTCTGTCTGTTTAGATTTTAAAACAGAGGATTGTGGATTCAAATCCCAGCCAGACTGCCAGAGGCGTAATTTCTTTCAGGAAGAAATTAATCAGCACTCAACCCATGTGACATGAATGGTTACAGGCAGGAAGTAATTCCTAGCTTAGTCAGGGTATTAAAGGAGTGCCTTGAGCACCTAACAAGGTAGATATGTTGACTATACAAATACTTCTACTACACTTCTTTTTCCCCTCCTCCTCCTTTTTCTTCTTCTTCATTAATAACAATAGCCAATTTTTATACAGCGCTTTTCCTAGAATGACTCAAAGTGCGTTACAGCATATTATTACCCCGGTCATTGGATTCATTTCAATCCCGCACAAAAAGTGCACAATTTCCACTCCCTGGGGGGCATTCCTTGCATTCATCGCAGCCTCATTATGGCGCTGGCAAAATCAAACATACAATATCTTTCGCATCCTACCGGGTACCCATTTAGCACCCGGGTCAAGAGTGGCGAAGTGTGGGTTACTGCCTTGCCAAAGGACGCTAGACAGCAGTGGGATTCGAACACACGACCCTCTGTTTACAAGGCGAGACTCAGAACCACTACACCATGGCTCTTCCATTATTCTTCATTATTATTAATATTATCATCATCATCAACATCATCACCATCAGCACAATCATCATCTTTATTATCATTTTCATAATCAGTGCCTCATGAATGCTATATATCATTATCAATATTATGTTTACCTGTATATCTGAGGCCTGTTTATCGTTGAGCATAGTGTGATCTGTGAGGTGAACCATGAACTCCGCTACATTGCTGGGATTGATCTCTGCCAGGGGTGAGGTGGTTGGAGCATTGAAGAGGGTCTTCAAGGTTAGCAGGAAAGCCTCCTCCCAACACTCCTGGTGAACCCTGAGATGGAGAAAAACAAGATAATCAACTGATAAGAAAGAAAGGGAGATAGTTGGGGCATTGAAGAGTGTCTTTAGGGTCAGCAGGAAAGCCTCTGCGCAACACTCATGGTGGACCCTAATATGAAGAAAAACAAGATAATCAACTAATAAAGAAGAAAGAGGGGAGATAATTAAGTCATTAAAGAGTGTCTTTAGGGTCAGCAGGAAAGCTTCCTCCAACACTCCCGGTGGACCATGATATGAAGAAACCAAGATAATCAACTAAATGTTTTTAAGAGAGAAGGAGCATAATTCCCTATTAACATTAGAACATCAGACATTTTAACTTCAATTTAACTTCAATTTAATTTCAAAGAATATTTTTCTTTTTATTCTTACTTTCCAACAAATTCATACGAATGATAAAGAATCCTACCCCCCCCTCCTCCCCACCAAACAAGATCCTACTGCTAGCATTTGCTGCACTCAAAAGTTAAAATTTGCATTTGACCAAACTCCTATTTTTATCACTCATTTGACCTAAATCATCAAATCCCAAATCAATCCCCATCTTAGTTAAAGTTCCTATTTCTCCTTTATTTGTTATTATTCCTACTTCTCAGCAAATTAGTGTGCAAGGAAAAATGCCTATAGACATGCCTCTCCTACTAAGTGATGTACTCATCCATTACTCCTCATCAGACCTGCCAACCTCTGGGAATGAAAAATTGTATTCTGTGATTAAAAAAAAATGTATTTTTCCAAAAAAAAAACCCCTGTATTTCTTAATAAAATGTGTGGCGCACACGCTCATTGCAGCGCTCAAGATGCACGCAAGCTAAAATGTGCACTGCTCTTGCAGATAAAAAAACAAAACATTGAAACATGTGTATATCTCAGCCTGGTTTTAACAAAATAATTGAAAAAAAAGTTTCCTGAAATCATATTTATCCAATAACCATATTTGTGTAAGTTTTATGAAATAGAGACATATTTTTTTGTAGTTTTACAAAATTGTATTTTTTAAAGAAAGAAAAAACTGTCGTATTTGGTTGCAAAACATACACCAAAAACATACTGGTTGGCAGCTCTGCCTCATTCCTGAAGGAATAATCCTCAATCAAACTTTCTTATTCTTTGTTTACTGGGGTAATAATCTTCACATCCTTTGGAAGCATAAAGAGATGTTATATCATGTGACAGGCGCTAAACAAGATTTGTGTATCCTTATTGCGATTACTACTCTTACCTTCCTGCAAACGAGTATATTGGGAAGAAAGCACCCAGGCAGGACCTGAGATGCTGATCTTCCTCGGTGGTCGGGTTGTACCACAGCAGCAGGAGACGGGAGAGCAGCTTGGGGCTGGTGATGCGTCCAGAGAGAAGGAGCTTAGCCAGGCCTTCGGCAGACACGGTGCGCAGCTCATTGCTCTGTTTTGAAACAACGTGAAGGTAAAGAATAATGTACAGGTCCATGCATGAGAGTCATACCCCTCATTCATGTAGTGTCCAAGGGAAAAAAATATACGGGGAGAGTTTAATGTTATAAAAAAACATAAATAAATAGAATATTTGTCTTGGAAAAATCACATCCACTTGCGTATGACACTTTTCATTATGTACCTACTTGTTGTAAAGACTTTTATGTCTTCATAAACAATGTTTCTGTGACCACTTTCCACATGAAAATGCATTGTCTTGTACATGTATTTCTCCCAGGAAGCAGGGAACGTACATCTACTACAAGCTGAAAACAATTCACTCTCATGATAATCAATTCTTGACGAAACCATCAAAATATGCTTGGATCTTTCTACATACATGTTTCTACATTGCTGAAGTACACAAGTAGAAGTTTGGAAACAATGTGAGAAAAAAAAACACAGAAAAATGCTTCAAAATTGATGCTGACGAAAAGCTTCCTGTGGGAAATTGTCGAGATTCATACCTCCGAATCCAATAACTTGGTAAGAATGGAGAGGGCGCTGTTCGCTGCACTCTGGGCAGACTGCTCCTTGTCTTTAGTTGTACCTTCCCCTTCTTCCTCCTCCTCTTTTTCCTCTTCATCGTCCTTCCCTTCCTCAGGTTTCTCGGAGCTGGTCTCTGGCAATGTGAAGATGTCAAGGCCGTACGTCTGGGCGATGTCAAAGATCGCTTGGAGAGCCGTTACCTGGACTGTTTCCTGATCTACCTGGGATATCTTGAAGTTTAAGAAACAAAGACAGAGGTCATAGTCAAAGCTTACTTGGAAAACTCTCATCTGGACAGATTCCTAATCTACATGTACCAGGGATATCTGGAAGATCAAACAAAATAAAAGAAAACTTTATATAGGCCCATATATTCTGAAGTTGGGTTAAACTTAAACTCAAGTTTAAAGTTGTGGTTTAAGTAAGAATAGCCAATTGTTACATAAATCACTACAGCAGAGATATCACATTTCAGCTCATTTGGCTATCAAATCATTCATAATTGTTTAGGAAGTATAAATAGATGATTGTCTTCACAATCGATAAATCAGGAAAGAGCACAGTAAACATAAGAAACATGCAACTTAATAAAAATTTTGACACTTTTGGGTTCCCATAATTTTAGCAGTTAGACCATGGTCTAAGTTTGCCCTACTTCAGAATACGGGCCTAAGGGTTATAGTAAAAAAAAACTGTTCGAGAGCAGTCACCTGGACTGTCCCCCAATCTTCTTGGAATATCTTGAAGATTAGAAGTGAAAGATGTAGGGGTTAGTGTCAAAGATTGTTTGGAGAGCAATCACCTGGGCCCCTGTAACATGAAGCTAAGTGATGGGGTTTGTGGCATATGATCATATTCAGATCATATTCATATAGAACCAGTGGAGTGAATGGTATATTCATTAAGATATTTTTGAATGAATAGTGGCTTTTAGGATATGGTTCTGTGACACTCTCATCTACAATTAAGCATTCTATGATGCCAGGAGGGGGGGTGCATCTGGCCATCCAACTCACACATTTTAAAAATGTTTGAAGCTGGTTATTTTAAAATCAAATGAAGGTTTGTTTGTTTTTTCAATTCCACTTATCTTGGCTTCCGGGATCAATCATGTAGTCTATACAGGTAAACTTACACAACTTAATCTTCAATGAATTGAATATTTGCCCACATCAAAGCAATCTGTCAGACCAGGGGCCCATTTCACATAACTTGTTATAATAACAAATATGCAATAACAGTTAAAAGCTACTGAAATCCTTCAATCTGATTGGCTGATAGTGAACTGTTTATAGAAATGATGTATTTGTTATCATAACAAGTCTTTGTGAAACTGGACTCTGATTAAGCTGGTTTGAATGGTTCCCTACCTGCATGAGGAGCAGGAGTTGCTGCATAGCGAAAACCCTGCTGATCTGGGCACCTAGACCAAGACACTTCACAGCCATGTTACGGACAGATGCATCCTCGTTGGTTATACCGGGGAGAACCTAGTAACAATCACACAAACAGGAATGAATAATGACATTAGACGGATACTCCGGGCTGAAAATAATTAAACCTAAATATACTGAGCAAGATTCATCGAACAAAATACTGAAAATTTCATCAAAATCTGAAATAACGAATTTATTCATATTTAAGTAACATTTTGTGAAAATGAATATTCACTAGGTGGGCTGACAATGTCATGTCCCTGCTTTCCTTTTATTACATAAAATCATAATTAGTTGATATCGTCATGTATATGTTTATACAATATTGTAACTCCCATGTAACAAAACAGGTTGCAAATATGATTATATTATGCATTATATCAGTTTTCGATTCATTTTTTTTTATTATTCGTGGACAACATGATAAGATACAAAAGAATATAATATGGGAATATAACATCGTCAGTTTGCTCATTACTTCATGAAGGCATGTGTGGAAGTGTTTTGTAGCCTGATTTTACACTTTCTTTTCAAAACATATTACAAAACTTTTATAGACTGAATGGGTTTAAAACAGGCTTAAAACCAAAATGGTAGCGACTAATCTGCCAGATTACAATCACTTTGAATGATCAAAGGGGAATCTAATCCTGATGAAAAAAAATTATAAAAGGAGAAAATCAAGAAAATAAATGAGTCTGACCTAAATTGGACCAGAATTAAGAAATTATGGTAAATAAAAAACAAACAATAAATCACAACAACTACCGGTATGTCCACCTCAAAAGTGACAACTAAGAAGGTAGATTGTGGCAAAAGTTTGGGACAACTCTCCAATTTGTCATACTGAATAATAAGGAATTCATGTTTTTCTCCTAAGCACCTATTACAATTGTAGATTTGCCCATCAAAAACAAGGGCGTGTTCTGCTTTTCTTTCCTCTCTCTCAAAATAACGGATCTTATCTATAGAAAGGGATCACTATCTGGATTATTGCACCGTGAATTGTCTTCGATGAAAGTCAGTTGACAAACTATCACTTCCTCCGACCGCAATTTGAATGTAGACAATATTTTCTCTCTCAGTTTGCTTTAAGAAACCTACATACATACATCCAAACGGCCCATCACCCCCACCAACACTAATTATTTGTCTACTTACCAGAACAGTGAAGAGAGTCTGCAGTGTCGGGTTAAGCTCCTTCATCGATACATGCTGCATGAGCTCTGCTGCAATCGTCAGGCACTTTAACAATGTTTCTGGATCACTCTATATCACAGGGTACAAATCAGGAAAATTTCTTACTTTGAAAAGTAAAAATTATAAATGAAAACACAATTTCACATTTGCATCACTTTATGATTTATGTATCAATGGGAAACCCATAGCTAATAATAAGCAGAGTTTTTTAGGCTATTACACTTACTGTAAACAGTTGAATAATTTCCGATAGGCCGAGAAACTAGAAAGAGTCCTTGCCTTTTGCGTTTAACAACTGGGCTTGGAAGTCTTGAAGTCCTTGGCATTGTCCTTGACACTGGCACTGACCTTGGCTTTCTGGCTGTGCATACAACACTGTCCTAATGTCAGTTGGACATCAACTTTTGGGGGGAATGGATTCTTATATGCTGAGCCCAGACTTTGTGAAAATCAATGGAAATACTAGTTAAAGAGACATCTTTAGGGATAAGCAAACTCGGTCTGCTCGTCTTAAATCTTGTTCTACCGTGGTTCTATCAATTGTTATTTATATCTGCTTGGTGTTGAATTCTCCGTGAATACAAGACGACAATCACTCTTCAAGTTTGCTCACCTTCTCTGTGCGAATCTCTTGTGTGGTGTTCATAACCAGGGATTCCTCAAGAAGGGAGTTCTTGGTGCATTCCAGTTCCTCGACCCTCTTCTTCATCTCAGCAGCCTGGCCAAAGTCCTGGTTGGCTACGGAATCTTCAAGAGCGTCCCTGGCCTGGGTAAGGTCCAGCCGAACGCTAGCAAGCTGAGCGGGTGAACATACAGTTTAAATCAAAGGGCCTGTCACATTGGAAAGATGATCGTTCCGTGCAAGCCTTGCGTAGGACTTACAGATGACTTTTTTGCTACCCGCAGGTTGCCCACATTTTATACAGTGCAGTTGCCTGCAAGAGCACACACAACAAAGTTTTGAACATACTCAAAACTTTGTTGCGGGTGAATTGCAGCCAAACATCCGCAACTCACCCCCAAAACTTGCACGGAAGGATGTGACTGTGCCGTAACATCAATTCTTCACCAGAATGACAAAAGACTACTGACATTCATGAGATGTAAGTTGCTATTGGGGTGCAAAAGAAAACATCTTCATGTAAATCTAGATGAATTCTCATGCATATAGTCCAGATTATACCTCCGTCATTGTTAGATCAAGACAAGAAATTTGTCTGATCATTTGCTTATAAATAATTCACTCTAACCTGCATGTACCTAACACCCATCTCATAATGGTATTTGATATGAAAACAAATCATTGAAACATGGAATCAAATTCAACAGGTGATGTTTGTATCGATTGTGCAAATCCAAATTTCAATAAATCTGTTTCTTACTTGTATTTATCAATGGCTATTTCATTAACAAAGTATTACCAGTATCATCAAATATAATAACAAATTTCTATCTTTTATTAGTAGTTTAATTAACCGTATGCTCCAGAGGTAATGCATTCCATTTCTTGACTAGAAAAATGGACTAAAATTGTTTGAATAAATGCATGTAAACATAAACTGATGCCCGAGAAGCAACATTTTGTTAACATAAATAAAGTCAGCGAGTGGCGCGGTCATTCCATAAGTAAAGGCTAACCTTGAGTTCCCTCTGACGAATCAACTCGGGTGCTACAGGCTTCTCCACGGTAGTAATCGGTTCCCTGATGTCTGATATAATCTGAGCCATCAACTCAATCCGTTCCTCATCTTCGCTATGGAAATCTTTAAGACGGGTTACGAGGATAGCTACGAGGGACGGGGGCACGTGAGGGGCGATCAGGAGGTCTTGGACAAGGCCGTCAAGCTTCTTCCTGCAAAGTTAAAAAAAAGTGGGCATTAATTTAGCCTGGAGATGATTCACTGAAAACCCAAATCGATTTCAAACACCAGTGGGCCAACCGGGTCAGGTAAAGCAAAGGTCAACAATCAATCATACATTTGATTTTTATGATTAATCATACATTGTTATCAATGTAATCAATTCTAAAAAAATGTTCTATGATTGCTAAGCCTTGTGTTACAGGGCCTCAGATCTCATAAAATAGACTTTACCTCATTTTAGAATTGATTTTAGATATCAGTAAATTACCCGCTTGGTATCAGGTTTGATAATTTGACAGCAATTTCAGTCACCATGAACCCTTAATATGATGTCACAAATCAAAAACTTAAATCCTTATAACTTTTTAAATCTTTAAAGGACTACATTCTAACCTCCACCAATACATTTTGTTATTTTTCCTGTTATTTTACAATAAACATTTCGTCAGGGTGAACTTCCCCTTTATCAAAAGTATCTGAGCGCTCTAAAGTAATGCAGCACGATAAACCTGGCTTTAGCAGAGAAGCTGTTAATATGGTAAATATTATTAAAAAATGATAATAATTGCAAATTCATATTGCGCAATTTCTATTTGGATATACTCAACTGCGCATTACAATACATAACAGAAAAGCAGAAAAACAATTATTAACAGAATATGCAAAAATTTTAAAAATTTTAGAAGTAAAATTAATTTTGCTAAATTAATCAAAGAAAAATAAGTAATGACCAATTATTTCTATAAAATACATAACAAAAAAAGTGACTTATTTATTAAAAACTCTCTTGAAAGAGGTGGGATTTCAGTTTAGTTTTAAATAAGTTGACAGAGGATGCATTTCTTATTGAGGAAGGGAGACTATTCCAGAGTTTGGGTGCAGCAATGATAAAGGCGCGGTCACCTATTGTAATCTTTGTTTTACCTGGTGGGAGACTGAGGAGCATTGTGTCATGGGAACTAGGAAGCCTGTATGACTGGGTGGGTGATTTTAACTTAAGGAGTTCACTGAGATAATAGACATCAGTGAGGGTATCATACATTTCATCCACATATATTCAAAACACATTAAAAAAAGACACACACACAAAAATCAGCTATAGCCTTGGGCATTAAAAATTTTCTACAAGTATTGGAAAGAGCAATTCTCCTTGGTGCCCACACCGTTGTGTATCATCTAAATTATGTCTCTCGCAATCATCAATATTCATAGCTGGATGGAGCTTGTATGCACGCTTGCACGCATGACTTTTGAGGCCGAAGGAAAAGTACATGTACTCCATGACGCAATAAACAGTATATGGGCCCATACCAATGCGTAAATACTCCCCGTGTGTACATGTACATGTGATAGAAAAGTATGGAACTTAGTGCGCGCTTGACCTTTTGGTGTACCTTTTTTGTTTTCAGTGGGTCTCAAAAGAACGGTTGGAAGCTCTATCCACCTATTGATATCGATGCTTGCAATGAACTGCATATTTACAGACCTGCCAACCTCTAGGAATGAAAAACTGTATTCAGTGATTAAAAAAATGTATTTTTCCCCAAAAAAGTGTATTTCATAATAAAATGCTTGGCGCACTCGCTCATCGTGGGGCTCAAGCTGCATTCAAGCTAAAATGCGCAATGCTCTTGCAGATTAAAAAAAAAAACATTAAAACATGTGTATATCTCATCCTGGTTTTAGCAAAATGATTGAAAAAAAAATTACCTGAAATTACATTGATCTAATAATCATATTTGTGTACGTTTTATGAAATAGAGACATATAGAGATGATTTTTCTCAATAAATTATGAATTTGTAAAAAAAATTTGTAAAAAAAATTTTTTTTTTTTCATAAGACATATTTTTTAAAGAAAAACATACTGCCGTATTTTGGTTGCAAAAACGTACTAAATACGCCTAAAACATACAATTTGGGCATTGGCAGGTCTGTATTTATTGCATAACCTTTGTAATTTATAAAGCATACATGTAGGCTCAAAAAATATCAGTAAGAAAGAGGGAATGGCTTACCGTCCAACTTCATCTGACTGGTCCAGGCTGGCGGTCATCTTGAGGAGATGCTCGGCTACAAACTCCTTGCTCAAAGAATTCTCCACGGCCGTCATGTTATGGACGTTGGTCTCTATCTCATTACAGTTTCTAACATTGATAATAATAATGATAGAGTATTTCTAAAGAGCCAAATCCACATTGATTATGTGTTCAAGGCGCTGAGGAAAGGAAATAAGATTACAGGGAGCAGGTACAAGACAAAGAATAAAAGAAACACGATCTGGACAATGAGAGGAGAGGAGACTACTGGAAGGCATTTTTAAAGAAATTGATTTTTAGAGCAATTTAATCAAAGACTGAGTATTCAGAAATATCAACATGATTATTCTTATTTCAAAGTTCCTATAATATATATGATGAGTTGATCATTTTATTCCTATGAAAATGCCCAGGGATCTGGTTCATAGAGCTGTTTGTAAGTCATGCACGACTTTGTGAATGACTGGCGACACCTTTTTTGTAGTAAATGTCATACACCAAAATTTCATTGCTGTTGATTTAGCTCCGAAGAAAGGGTCAGCAGGGTCAAGCAATCACAAAGGTTTACGATTAATCATAAGCTTGAATTGTACATTGCAGTCAATGCAATCAATCGTAAAAACGATGATTGCTAAGCTTTGTGTAACGGGTCTGTGTAACGGGTCCCCGTTATTTACAAAGTCGCTCTTAGCATTCAAGCGGCTTAAAGGTATTGTTTAACTTTGTGAGCAGCCGATTAAAAAAATTCTCAAACCAAGAAGAAACATGTGTACAAGTGCATGTATTAGAACTCATAAACCCTGAAAATAACCATTACTGAGAATGAAAAGCGAAAACTACAAGGCAAACCCCAATTTTGTAAATAGGCGTCTTATAGACACCTAAATAGTACACATAAGTCTATGAGATGAAATTAAGATGGTGTTTCCGGTCACTTTATATTTCAATTTTTGAAGCACTAAATAATTATTTTCGAATGCAATTCTTTCTGGGCTTCATTTTTGTAACATATCACAGACACAGGTGACAAGTGTGACCTTCTAGCTCAGATTTTTTAAAAGTCAAACAAATGTTAACCAATCACTTTCATGAAACACCCACCTAAAGTCTGTCTCATCATATGCGATCTGAATTTCAAATTAATTGTGATAACATTTGATATGGATATTCCAAATTATAAAATATCATGGATCAGAGTTCAGAACAGTGGCAGGACTACTGAAAATGGAAATTCAGTCCAGTTTAATAGAGCCTCCCTGAATGAATAAAAACAAATTCAAAATTTCCAAATCGTAATGACGTCATCATCAGCTGCGTCTTGAAGCAGATTTGGACTTTACTCCGACCATAGGGCTTGCCGCAAAGTAAAAATATGATTTCAGTTTTCCTAACAATATGCCAAACTTTAAATGAAATAAATATACTTCTTGGAACTTCATATTTAATGCAAAATGCAATTTCTTTAAAAAATCGCGTTGCATCGGATCGCACACTGTGAGACGGGCTTCAGATCAATCCTAAGTTTAATATCTTACTTGAGGACATAGTCGCAGAAAGCCGAGGCGGTTGGGAGGAGCTTGTCCATCAGAACATCGTCTCCCTTGGATCGAACATGTTCAACAAGACAGCGCCAGTATAAGACACCCTCACAAGACAGCTCCTCAACTGGTATTATAAGACTGTGTAAAAGATACAAGATGAGGAGATACATGAAGAAGGGGGTGTATCAAATATTGTTCTGGGGGAGGTTTCATAAAGCTGTTTGTAAGTTAACAGCGACTTTAAGAATGACTGGTGATTCTTTCTTGTGGTAAATTATATTCACCATTAAATGTTCACTGGTGATTATTTAGCATGTAAGAAAATTTACCAGTAATTCTTAAATTCACTCTTAACTTATGAACAGCTTTATGAAATAACCACCAGGGGGTATTTCACAGAGAAGTGTGACTTCTGTTTCTGTTACAATAACTCCTGCAGAACCTCACTCAGCAGGACAGCTTTCTGATGCATAACGCTACTTAAGCTGGTAAGAACAATTACATAAGAGACATTTTCATCAAGTTCAGTCAAATTGGCTGGCTGTATCCTGCCCAATTTTGGCTAAAGGAAGCAAGTGACACATCAGTCAAATTTGTTTTATTGTCGTTTCTGAAACACCCTTTTTATGTTGCACTTTCAGGCAAGATTTTGGGAAGAAATGATCATTCTATGGAAAGATATTGAAGGAAATATGCGGGTAAATTGCACTGACGCCTATGTAAATGACGAGCACATATTGCTCATTTACAACAAATGATACTTTTGGAACTTGCTTCCTTTTGCCATACATGTGGTAAAGCAGTATAGTCAACAGAAATTACTATTGCGCCATTTTTTGTTGAAGTTGAAGCACAAGAAAGAGGGATTCGGACTCACATCCTCACGATCATAATTTTAATAAATCGAATGGTTTCAAGTCATAGTAGCATGTGGAATCGATCAGATTATAAAGGCTGTATACTACTGCATCATCATAAATGAGGTAATGGATTAAAGATGATACAAACAACCCTTTAATGTAATGTTGCAATTGTAACCTTGTTTATGAAAGGATATAAATAAATAAATAACAAGCATATCCTGGTGACCTAATCTGGGTCCATGGGTTCTGATTGATCCAATCACCCTGAATCATATGGCAATCCAGAAATGTCATAACTTTTCCTTCCAGAAATTCGCACAATGTCCTTTTGTAACAAAGTGGAGGGACACTAAGATGTCAAGACAACGATGAATGTATGAGTAAACATATATGTATGTAGAAAATATTTTGAACAAATATGTGGGTGTTGCTGGCCTTCCATAGTTGCGGTTGGTTGGATAGCAACTCTTTAAGAAGGATTCCTGGGGAGCATTTCATCAATATTTTCATCAGACAAGTTGTCAGATCTAACATCTTTCCATGATTTTGATTGGCTGAGAGGCACTGTTCCTATGGTAACTGTTGGATTAAATGGGACTTGTCGGATAAAACGTCCGACAAGTCCATTCATGAAACGCTCCCCTGGTATGACTTACTCTTCATTCAGTAGATCAAAGTCCTCCACCAATCCTGAGATGGGAACCTTCTCGAAAATGGTCTTCAGGGCGAGCTCTGCGGTGGTGCAGGAGTTCTCAACATCCAAGCGCTTGAGAAGATCAATGGCATTACCATCAAAGGCTCTCAGCCAGCTCTGAAGCATCTTACCAGAGCAGATGTCCTTGACAATGTCTAGGTTACAAAGATAACATGGTTGACGATGAAGTTTAAAACAATATTCTGCAATATCCACTTCTTATGAGGGCTTTTAATCAATTAACTACATGTATAAACAAAAGATTTTGTTTGTGGTCATGCAAGTCCTAATGGATTCCATTATTGCATGCATGAACCAGTTCAATTCCTGGGGAAATTTCTGTATTTCTCGATCAGGTTGGAAATACTGGGAAATGTTTCAAACGTACAGGGAGGCACATGCACAGGGAAATGCTAGAATATGCATGAGAAACAACTGGGCAATACCTGAAAATATTCCAGAAGTATATTTTGTTGTATTTCCCTGCATTTCCAACTATTTTCCATTTTCCTCAAAGACCAGCAAAGGCAGTATTTACCGGAGTTTGCCGGTATTCACCATCGCTATTTCCCAATCTGGCCAACCCTAGTCTAGTTGAGGGTTTCCAAGACCCATCTGTCTAAACACACTTGAAAGCCAGTAGTCTCCAATAGCTTGCCGCAGACCTGGGCCCCCTTCCCACGAGTTACCATTGATCCAATGAACCTCAGCTGTATAAAAATCCATCAATGTCATAATGTTTTTCTACAAAAAACTTCCCGAATGTCCTTTATTATAAACAAAGAGCAGCACACTGAATTTTCAAGAGAACGATGAATATCTAAAAAACATTTTGAGAATTAGGGTTAACACCTTGCCAAAGGAAAGATGGGGTTCATAATGCCAATTATGGTACCAATGTTTTTACAGAATCTAATAAAATGACAACCCAGATGTATGTAAATGTACATGTATGTATAAATAAAAAAGATGTGCCAAAGAATTTGACAAGAAATTGTGCAAGACATTTTAGCAATTTGTCGGGTCATTTTGCGCGAATTGAAAATACACTTTCCCTCATGCGCTTATTTGTGTTGGCGATCTCCAGTATGATCTTTTTCACCATAGATTTCATGATTTCTCAAAAAAATAAGTCTCTGTAAATGTACCAGAAGGTGTTTCACAAAGATTTAAGCATGACTTAGAGTCGCACTTAAATGCTGACGCGTAAATGAAATGTATTGATCAATACCCAGTAGTGCGCGCCCTTTCAGCATGATCTGATTTTTACTGCACGCATCTAGGCATTTAAGTGCGACTCTAAGTCATACTAAACTCTTTGCGAAACACCCTAAAGGTCTAGATCATGATGATATAGTGACAATTACTCTTGGTTTTTACAGACTTCCTCATGTAATCAGTGTTAACTACTAACAGGTTTACTTTCCTTCATCTTTAAAGCTAAATAACAGTAGATGCAGTAAAATACTGATTTCATGGGAAAGTCTGTAAAACCAAGGTTAAGTATTACTATATCATCATGGATCTAGATCTGGTACAGTTACATAAACTGAACTTTGTGAAATCATAATATCTAAGCTAAACAAGTGGAATGCCTCTGGCCGTCTCACCTGCATCACGCGGTTCAATATAGCAGCAGTGCTGACTTTGCATACTACTCTGACTCGCACAAGATGTTCAGTGATACATGGTTACTCTTATGTCCTCTTTTTATGAACTAGACCAATAAACTTACAGAGATATGATGGTTATTCAACAAAAAACCCCAACATGGCCAAAGTTCATTGACCTTACATGACCTTTGACCTTGATCATGTGACCTGAAACTGGAACAGGATGTTCAGTGATACTTGATTACTCTTATGTACAAGTTTCATGAATCAGATCCATAAACTTTCAAAGTTATGATGGTAATTCAACAGATACACCCAATTCGGCTAAAGTTCATTGACCTTTGACCTTGGACATGTGACCTGAAACACGCACAGGATGTTCAGTGATACTTGATTACTCTAATGTCTAAGTTTAACGAACTAGACCAATAAACTTTCAAAGTTATGATGGTAATTCAACAGATATCCCCGATTCGGCCAAAGTTCATTGACCCTAAATGACCTTTGACCTTAATCATGAGACCTGAAACTTGCACAAAATGTTCAGTGATGCTTGATTACTATTATGTCCAAGTTTCATGAATCAGATCCATAAACTTTCAAAGTTATGATGGGAATTCAACAGATATCCCCAATTCGGCCAAAGTTCATTGACCCTAAATGACCTTTGACCTTGATCATGTGACCTGAAACTTGCACAAAATGTTCAGTGATGCTTGATTACTATTATGTCCAAGTTTCATGAATCAGATCCATAAACTTTCAAAGTTATGATGGGAATTCAACAGATATCCCCAATTCGTCCAAAGTTCATTGACCCTAAATGACCTTTGACCTTGGTCATGTGACGTGAAACTCATGCAGGATGTTCAGTGATACTTGATTAACCTTATGTCCAAGTTTCATGAACTAGGTCCATATATTTTCTAAGTTATGATGACATTTCAAAAACTTAACCTCAGGTTAAGATTGCGATGTTGATTCCTCCAACATGGTCTAAGTTCATTGACCCTAAATGACCTTTGACCTTGGTCATGTGACATGAAACTCTAATAGGATGTTCAGTAATACTTGATTAACCTTATGGCCAAGTTTTATTAACTAGGTCCATATACTTTCTAAGTTATGATGTCATTTCAAAAACTTAACCTCAGGTTAAGATTTGATGTTGACGCCGCCGCCGCCGCCGCCGTCGCCGTCGGAAAAGCGGCGCCTATAGTCTCACTTGCTTCGCAGGTGAGACAAAAACGATCACACTAAAGATCGCCAACACATATAGGCACATGTGGGACAGTAGATTACAATTGTTGGAATAAAAGACCCGACAGAATCCGCGCTTATTTTGCTTATTTCTCAGCAATTACACAATTTCTTCCAGAATCCTTTGGCACATATTTTTATTCATACAAACATACACTGGGGTGGTCATTACATTAAATTCTGTAAAAAGTCATTTTGAGATCGTCCCACAACTGGAATTTGTCTTTAATCACAACATGTTATTACTCAAAACACTTTCATACCTGAGTGATCATTGAGTCCAGACTGTAAGACTTTGATCCTCTGTGAAATGGTGAGGGATCTGACATGAACCTTCTCTGATAGAACCTAAACAAAATACAGAGTCAAACAGATTCAACTATCAATGGGCAATTCCATAAACTATCAACATTTTTAAATGTCTATGCCCCCCCCCCTGTTTTTCCATTCTTGATGATTTGAAGGAATAACAACTTTTCAAATCATAAACTACGTGCAGAAAAGAGAGACAGAGTTCAAGAAGGTTTCACAAACATACACGTATATAGTCTGAGGTCAGACATATATATTTTATGGAATTACCACATACCACATTCAAACCTGCCCAGGATTGAGGATTTTTTTGTCAACATTAAAGTAAAAAAAAACCAATAAACATAAGTAAACATATAATGGAGATAGTAAAAAAAAAATTTTAAGGTCAAGTCCACCTCAGAAAAATGTTGATTTGAATCAATTGAGAAAAATCAGACAAGCACAATGCTGAAAATTTCATCAAAATCGGATGTAAGATAAGAAAGGTATGACATTTCAAAGTTTCGCTTATTTTCAACAAAATAGTTATGTGAACAAGCCAGTTACATCCAAAAGAGAGAGTCGATGATGTCACACACTATTTCTTTTTGTTTTTTTATTGTTTGAATTATACAATACAATTCTACAAATTAGACGATTAGGACCTCCTTGCCTGAAGCAAAAAATGTTAAAATAATGGAATTCCACGTGTTCAGGGAGGAATGAAACTTCATTTCACATGACAATGACGAGAAAATAGATATATTTCATATAATAAAATACAAAAGAAATAGTGAGTGATGTCATCAGTTCCTAATTTGCATACCGACTAAGATGTGCATATAACTATTTTGTTAAAAATGAGTGAAACTTAAAATGTCATAACTTTCTTATTTTACATCCGATTTTGATGAAATTTTCAGTGTTGTGCTTGTTGAATTTATCTCTGTTCATTGAAATCAAGTTTTTGTTGGGGTGGACTTGTCCTTTAATGTTTGATATTTTGGGCTTGCTAAGCTTTATTTGCAATTATACACAGAATATAGTTTAAGTCAAACCAGTCTGCAATAATAGCCTAACGTTTTCTAAAACCAGACTACAACTATTAACATTGAACAATGCATTTACCCAGGGAATGACTTTTTGAGGGAAAAGTTGCATAAAAGATACTGTTAATAGTATAGGAACTTTGCCATCTAATAGTAACTTTCATTCATTATTGATTTTGATTGGCTGTTGGGTCAAGTTACAATGATAGTTACGATTGGAATGCAAAGTTACCATAGAAATAACTTTTTACAGAACAGGGCTTAGGTATCGCATCACAATTTGCTCCAGATTTTTTAAAAGACAAAAAGTCTGTTGTGTAGCAGATTTTTTACTTAAGATTATACAGAAATTAAATTTTCTCTTAAAACCAAAAATGTCAATAATATTTGGTAAGAAAAATAATTCCCTGTAATTACCTGATAAGCCATCTTACGGACAGTATCTTTGATGTCCCTGGTTCGCTCCAGGATGGCTGGAAGGGTCTGGGATGCAGGAGCGATACAGGACAGGACTGTTCTCCTCACCTCAAAGTTCACATCCTTCT
This sequence comes from Lytechinus variegatus, assembly GCF_018143015.1. Classification (NCBI taxonomy): domain Eukaryota; kingdom Metazoa; phylum Echinodermata; class Echinoidea; order Temnopleuroida; family Toxopneustidae; genus Lytechinus; species Lytechinus variegatus. Next base: position 29,856,114 of record NC_054751.1, read on the forward strand.
CCATCAGATAAAGGTATGCTATAGCGCAGTGAGTAACCAAGGAGAAGGGGCAAATCAACGTTGCGTGATAATGCCTCTGATAATATTAATGTGGCCATTAATGGTCTTTATGAATTTATCTATTCTTGTCAATCATAACTAATACTATTTCGGTTATTCTTTCATATTCTCATGGCATATTTGTGTCCATTCATTTGGCAGAATGTACGATGCTTCAGAAATTCAACCAACACATGAAGCAATAGTTACGAGGTTCGGTTCTTCTGAATATCATCTCAAAGTGAATAGCAAACATTTGGCCTGAGCCTAGGCCATTGTATTGACCTGGCCTGGATCTTACTGCTCCGTGGTAAATAGGGCATATTTAAAGGAGGTGTAACATGGTTTGTAGAGAGCCCCACTCATAATACTTGCTGGCTGCTGTGTAGCCAAGAGGTCTGAGCATGGCATGTATACAAGCCTAGGCGCTAGCAATCGTATGCCATGCTGCCCTCAAAATTCTGCTGACAGAGGTTCTAGGTAGGCCTAGGAGCAGAACTCAAACAGATGATGCATTCAATCAAAGTACTGACTTTAGGCAACTGAATACTTCTTTTTACACTGATCGCATGTTGTTGATTACTGATTCGAGACATTCAGTATTAAAAAAAACATGGTTATAGTCCGTCATTTGACAACAAAAAACAAGATAAGTGAAATTTATTGTAAAATATTCAATGAATTTCAACAATGTAATTCATTCAGGGCACAATAATGATGTCCACACTGGCGACCGTGCATGTCGTAGGTGCTGTACTGGGACACTCGACTGAGTCAGCAAGCTCATGTTGTGAGACCCCACGCAGGTCATGTGAAAAGGTCAATATTTTTTGTTAGGGATGATTGGATTGAAAAATTGAAGAAAACTAACCTTTAATCACTGGGCAGTCAGGATCAGAAGGATCCTGGAGACGAGCAAGTGCCATGACCGCCTGGACTCGCACGGCAGGAAACTTGTCTTGGACCCTGGCCAGCATGCAGCGATAGATGCGGTCGTAGAGGTCGTCATCGATCTGGGCCTCCTCCCCTAGGTTGGACAGGAGTTTGTTGATCATCTGGCAAGCACGGAAACGCACTGCACGGTCACGCCCATTGTGAGACTATGCCGGGATGAAAACATACATGATTTGGTGTTATTACATCTGCAATGACAATGTGTCTTCAGATAAAGCAGGGCTCATATTAATCTAAAGCCACCAAAGGCCATGGCTTTGGGTGATTGTTTGCCCCAGATGTCCCTCTCATTGGGCATGGATATTGTTTTTTTTAAGTTTCATACATATTTGTGCTTTTACGTAGAAAAGTGCACTAATGGAAAAAGTGGCCTTGCACCATTAAAATTTTCAAAATCCTGAAATACGAAATATCACATTCAAATCAAAGAGTAGTAATTTTGAATACATCAGATCAAATATTACCAATGTGTATGAGAATCAGCACAACTTTACTCCTTACAGAAACCAAAATAGACTATTTCTGACAGATATGGAACCTAGAAACAAAATAAGCTCTGGTATCAGGACAGGTTTCTCTTTCATTTCCCAATTTTGCACTTTGCACTCTACATTTTTTGGGTGATTCTAACGATTCAGGTTTACCATGAAAAGGAGAAAGAATTTATTACCATCGCTTGATTGATCAAATAACAGATATTCATGACCTAGTGGCTTATTACAGAGAAAAATTCCTGCCACATATTGTGGGTTTCAAGTTTTTAAGGTGAGTCACTTGGGTGGGCAAGTATTACCTTCAAGAGAAAATCAAAAAGGAACGTGAGAAAAGTTGCTTCGTCCTCTGATTGATTCTCCTTTCCTTCTTCAACGCCAAATGACGCAGCAAACTTTGCAGCAAAGTCCAGGGTCCGTTCAACCGCAGGTTCCCGCTTGAAGATGATCATCGAATACTTCAGGTATCCAGCAAATTCATCATTGAATGCTGCTTTATCCTCGGCCTGAAAAGAAAACGACAAATAAACTGATAAATCATTTCAATTCATTTTAGAACGAATTTACTTGAAAGTAAGCTTATCATACGTCAACTTTGAAGCAGCTGAAATAAAAATGGGATGTATTTGAGAATAAGAAACATGGTTTCAAATATTGTAGCTCATGGCCTCACTCAATGCATACATGTAAGGCCCCCATTCCACAGCGGGGAGACCTTTGAAGGACCTTTGAAAGACAAAAAATTGGCAAGGTCTTACAAATACAGCAGTCTCCAATATCACTGAAATTTCTCATCTCTGTGACATGGCTCAGAAAGACCCCTCAGGGAACTCTGAAAGACTAATTGATACTTCTTGTACTGGACTTAGACTAGTCCTATAGATATCTTTCAATTGTCTCTCAGAGATCTTTTATGCAATAAGTGATCTTTCAGAATTCTTTCCATGGACATTACCTGACCTTTGAATGATCTCTCAGGAGTCTTAAATTGATCTCCGCAAAAATCTTGAGAGAGACTGTCGAAAGACTAATAAGACCTTCATTGGAAGACCGCTGAAAGACCACTAAAAGACCATTCTCCTGAAAGACTGTTTTGAACCGTTTAAAATTTAAAAAGTTTTGGGAATCATGAGAACCACAAAGACCACTGAAAGATCCATCAGGATTTGTGAAAGACCTCAGAGATATTAGAAAATTCATGGAAAGATCTTTGAAAGATCAAGCAAGTTTCATAGTCTTACAGCAGTTTTTCAGGTCTTGCTCTCTGTGGAATGGGGTTTAAGTTTGTGTGTATTTTGTGAATTGTCAACTGAACCAACCAGTAGATGTTGATGGGGACATGTTTGGCTTTGCTTGGAAACAATTACTTACTTGAACATTTTTTTTCAAAAGATATATTTTCAAATATTTTACCTGCTGATAATTCTTTAGCAGTGCTGTCGTCAACTTGCTGTGTGTATGAAGACCTTGTTGACACTCTTCAAAGACCTCCTTCATGGTGTATTGCCGCTTTGGAGCCATCCTGCTTTTACTTTACTTATACTTTACTTTCAACATAGAAATGGTCTGGAAAGAAATTAACAACACATAGATGTACTTGCAATTTATTTGGGATGTTATGTAAACATCAACAAGGGGATGAAATTGAAATTAACACAACAATCTCTTAAAGGGGAAGTTCACCATGAAGAAAACTTGTAAAAAGTTGTAAAATAGCAGAAAATATAGTAAAAATTATTGGTGAAGGTTTGAGGAAAATCCATTGAAGATTAAGAAAGTTATTAGAGTTCAAAGTTTTGAATTTGTGACATCATAAACGAGCAGCTGCACCATTTGTTATGTAATATAAAATGCATGAATTTCAAATTTTGTATGGTTCCTGATGAATTAATTTTGTTTTCTATTCATTATCGGATGTGAAATGATTTGTCTATTGATATACAAAAGGTACAGTGAAAACCATTTTCAATTTTCTGAGAAAATGGCATTTCATTGATTTTTTAACATTCACTATGTAGGAATGCTGCTAGCATATGACGTCACAAATCAAATCATTGAAATTCTAATAACTTTTTAATTATTTGATGAATTTTTCTCAAACCTTTGGCAATATTTTTCATTATTTTTTCTGCTATTTTTACGATAAACTTTGTCAGGGTGAACTTCCCCTCTAAAGGAGGGCAAACTGACCAACAATGTATGTTGTAACCTGTATTTAGAGTCTACATTAGTCTACATGTATGTATATAACTAGTCTTTAAAAATTCCTCCCCTTTTTATGGGGGGGGAGCAGAAAATGAATACAACCGCTTTCATGAAAATCTCTGAAAGTGGTTTTGATACAAAAATACATTCAGCTTACCACCTTTCTGAAAAAATATACTGGAACTGGAAAATAGCAAATTTTAATGACAGACAGGTCAGGATCTCCCAGGTTCTTCTTTGATCGCTGTCAGCACATGCACAGCTACAGCTGAGCATACCAATCCAGTATCGCGTCCTATGTTCAGTTATAGCTGACGGCTATTGAAGAACCTGGCTGATCCTGATCTGGGGACCGTTTCATCAACATTTTCGTTTGACAAGTTGTGAGATCTGACATCTTTCCTTGATTCTGATTGGCTGAGAGGCAGTTACTATAGTAACTGTCAGATAAAATGGGACTTGTCGGATAAAACGTCCGACAAGTCCTTTCATGAAACGCTCCCGTTCGTCAATGTAATTCGCTTTTTTCCAGCATATTTTTCGGAAAGGTGGTAAGCTGATTGTATCAAAGATAAATTTATTATTATTTCTTCTTTTTTTCCACATAAAAAAGCAAATTTAGAAGTAGCTTATCTAGAAGGGTGCGCCAGCGCACCCTTTACTCCATAGATGCTGTAGTTAAGGCGTTGGTGGAGGGGGAGGACCAAAATTCAGAAAATGTTGAAAAACTCCTCTGAAACAGCCGATTTATCAGCCTATTTGAACTCTTGCCCAAAAAACATGGATATATATCTTGATATCAAGAATTTCCATTTATTAACCACATACATGTAAAACCATTTTTTTATATCAAGAATTGATTTCTTGATATCAAGAAATGAATTCCTGTTTCAAGAAATTAATTCTTTTTATCAATATATCTTGATATTAGAAAATGTGAATGATAAACAGCTTGCCATACGTGTGTGCATGATTTTGTGAAAGGAGAAAAGCGAGATAAAAGCGAGATCTACATTTAACGTTATTTGTGTGACGGGTAATTGCTGGTTTTCAATGTTTATATTTCATTCTTTCATCTAATACAGACTATAATTTCTTGTATTGTTTTTCATGTGTGTACAGTTTCTTCTATTAACTGATGTTCTACATGTAGGGGCGGGGGGGGGGGGGGGGGGGGGGAGGGCCGGCATGAGACCGCAAAATAATATTTTAGGTATAAATTTCTAATCAATATGTCATGCCAATTACTCCCGCCCCTAGATCCTGCATTGACATTGTACAGAACAGAAATTAAGACTTTGCAACATCTTTCTAAATGGAATTTGAATCGTAAAATGATGAAAATGGTCAACACATTTTTGAAGTCTCAATAATCTAAAAATAAATAAATAAGTGATTTTGTATATTTCCAAATTTTCCCAACTGAAAATTAACTTACTGAAACTTACGGACCAAACATTAAAGCATGAATTCACCCTGACAAAAAAATTATTGTACAGATAGCAGAAAAATAATGATAAGTATTGATGAAAGTTTGAGGACAATCCATCAAAGGCTTTGAAAGTCATTAGAATTTGTATCATTTTTTTTTATTTGTCAAGTCGCTGATTGAAAAAAAAAAAGAAATCAATGAAATTTCCATCACCACCCAAAGCAATTGCTCGCATGGCTCATATTTTGATCACCTAAGTGGCTGCCCAAATGAGTCCCAAGACTGGCAAGAGAAACGATTTTTATCTCATACCTGCATGATTTGATGGTTCAGCAAATCTCGACAGATTATATCAATTTGTTGTCAAGAGTGATTTGATGACAGACCTGTTACTGGTAGTGGTATGGTAGTAATGGTAGAGCTGGGGCCTGTTGCATGAAATGGTCTTTCGTAGAACCGTTCTACTAAAGAACGAGATATCGCTCAACTGTTTCACAAAGCCGATTTGGGCGATACGAAGAATGGTCCTTGGAAAGACACCTCCAGACATGTCCTACGTAGGCATGATCTTCTTTGCACACCGCCCGCCCCCGTCGGCACTGAGAGAAAATGCGTTTACGGCAAGCCACACTGACATATCACCTTCAAACATATTTTTGGGGGGGATTGATGATGTATTTTATCTGGGATGGTCCCAAGTTATTTTTTATATGGGGGCTAGTTGTCATCAATTTCAGGTCGACAAGATGACCAAAAACAGATATCATTTTAACTTCTCTGGGGGTAATGTAGGCCCAAATATTTTGTTAAGTATGTTTTCTTTTATTCTCCCTCTATCCCCACCCCTTTTCCATTAAAAAGAAATAAACTTGAACTATAGAAATGAGCGGCAATATCTCTCTGACCCCTCATGCTTTCTCATTATAGATAATTAAACAACATGAAAACAAATTCTTGAAAAGAAATTATGTAAGGTAAAAAAAACGTATTTATAACGCTCAGCAAAAAAAAAAAGAAAAAAAAAGAAAATCTAAAATGATAAACTGTTAAAACATGCTAAATAATTTATTTATTTTTATTTCATTTTCATTATGATTATTATTTTATGATAAGATTAATTTTAATCAATGAAAATTAAATTTTGGATTTGGTAAAACTTGAGATGAGTGAAACGGCTAGAACAAAACAAAAATCTGCAGTAACAAAATAGCTAATTGAATTTAAGATACAGATAAGGCCTATAGCTTACGAATCCATCACAATCATGTCAAATGAAGATAACTTCATCAGTGAGAAAAGATTATGGAAAGTCCATATGAAGAGGCGCATTATAAATCGTAGAGTAGGCCCCTTTCAGCTCATATGTCATGTTAAAGCAATCACGGTAGTCTCTTAAGTTTAAAATGTTGAACATATATTTTTTATATTCTTAAACCTTATATTATATAAACTTCCATAAATTAAGTGATCAACTTCAAATATGACCAACGTTTATGATCGTTGTAATTTTTAGCATTATTTCTGTTGATAGTATTTTTTCCATTGCGGATTGCACAACCTTTTCTGTTTTAATTATTATTGCAAAGCACTCATTTGGACATGTTTGCAGCAATGCTTATATTTTCCTTGTCTTTGGTTACTCGTCATGCATTATTAAGTATATATCTCTATGGTTTATACTCTAAACACTCACATTTGTATTTCTTGCGTTATTGTGTTAGTGCGTTATCTGACAAATAAAATAAATAAATTAGATTTTTCATACGCAGCCTCTCATATTTTCTTTTTTAGTCTCATACAATCAGACACTGTCAATTTTGTTTACTCCATTCAAACCCTATTTTTACCTCTACAAATAACATATTATCGCAAAATTTTCAAAATTATCATTGTATACAAGTATTCTATAAAAATACAGAATATTGAACTAATAAAATGTCGAAATTACTTAGTTAAATCAATTTTTATATCGGACAAGGGTCTCTTTCGTTGAAATATCAATGAAAGTTGTCTCTAAAAGGACACCGTGTTCTAAACAAGGGAAATAATGAAAATTTCGATTTTATTCAGTTACGTTGTGAATCTTTAAAGTTTTTTTCTTTTTTACCTAATTAAGTAAGCTCCTTACATCAATTCTACAATCAGTAATTAATAAAAGACAATTTGATCTCCTTTTATTGAAATAAATTATTTTATGAAAAGTCGTCATAACAAAACAAAAGTTTCAGGTGACGATGAAGACTAAATATTTTTCCAATACTATCGATATCAAACGATGTCGCGGACTTGGAAGACAAGATTGCCTTCGTGAAACGGAAAACGCTGATTTGTCGCCAATCTTCCTATCTCGGAAGAATGGTCCTAGGACGTTCCTACGTATCGCTCATCTCGTCGTGCAACCAGTAGAGGCGCACGGCCAATATGGGAGACTCTCTCCAATAGGGGAGACAATCTCCCATATTGGAGACTTGCTTTGCAAAAGATCAAAAGAAACAACACCAACAAAAGTATGATTTTTTCCACCCAAACTTTGGTCCCACCGAGGTCAGAAGCCCATTTGTTCTGTGTGTGGATGACAACAAAAATCCTTATAAAAACAGAAGTAGACGGTGAATTTTTAAAGTAGACGGTGAAAAGGTGTAATATTTCACGACATGAGGAATCTGCTTATCACATTTTTATTTGCCGCCAAGGTAATCCTTTTTCAGCAAATGTAAACAAAGAAAATTGGTCTCCAAAACTAGAGACAGTCTCTGAAATTGGATACCAAAATTCTTTATGAAAGTCTGTGATATTGGAGATAATCTCTCTCATGGGAGACAGTCTCCAATATTGGCCGTGCGCCTCTACTGGCAACAGGCCTTTGGGTCACCCAAGCCAAGGTATTACAGTCACAATGTACCTTATGATGCAGGGACTGGAACCTCAAAAAACAAAAAGTTCTCTCCTTCTACCCCAGTCTCGATCGGCCATGTACAGATGTATTGTTATGATGAATTTTGAAAGAATTAGGAGAGGTATTGCAACAGAAAGTTTTGTTTTTTGACTAATTTGAGGTTCCAGTCTGGTCTGTGCCTCGATTCGATGTCAGGATTCTGCCACGGCACTGCCACTAATGACTAAGGCACTAGTTAGACTTTCATCGGCATTATCGTGATATTGGGAACCACCGTTCACTTAATAAAGCAGCGCTTTATTCAGTCACACACACGGTTCCCAATTTCCACCTCCATTCACTGTCTTTGACTTTGTACACAACTCACAAGTGCGCGTACACAAATCTACGAGTGGTTCCCAATACCACGATTTGGCCCTTTCATCCATATAATTATAGGCAGTGTATACAGCCACACGCGTGTGTCTTTACCATCCAGCCACACGCGTGTGGTTATATCCAGAACACCTATCTGTGGATACCGCCACACGCCGCCAGTAATAACAGTAAAACACGTACGGTATGTAGGTCTGACCGTCTATATCACGATAAAAATAACTACGCTTTTTCGGTATTGATATTTTCAATACCGGTATTACTAATAGCTTCAATACCGGTATACCGACTAATACCGAGTAAATTCCCAATTTATTGTGCAAACAGTGTCCAATGTTTATTTAGCCCTGATATGGCCTCGGATAAAGAGGGGATGCTTGTGGTCAGCTGAGGAATGCTCAGCATGGTCCGTTCTCATTGACAAAAACTTTCTCTTTCTTTACCAAAAGTTATACGATCATGCTCTCTCCCCAACGAGAGCTATGAATTACCTGTGCATGGGTGCAAATTATCTCAGCAAGCACATGGTACGAAATCAATAAGTCAAGTTGCCAAATGCTACACCGCACAAACTCACTGCTACTGACTTTGCTAAACGTGTGTACATGCCCTAACTTCCAAGCACCAAAATTCCCTGCTAAAACTGTCAAGGATATATGCGTGATTTTCCCTTCACCGATCTGGCCCCACTCATTCACATTCAGATTCGCCCCTTTTGTTTACCACTCACATCAACACGTGTTCGTCGAAGGTTCAAAGTTTGTTGACCTCAAATTTTGACGTCTCGTACATAACTTTTCTTATAAATGTCCATTGTGTTGAACCCCCCCCCCCTCTTGTGAATCTCCACGTTGTCTAAAAGTAACCCCCCCCCCTAAACTTCTTATCCCCCAGCTGCCTCTTCCTCACTCATTTTTTCTTGCTTTTGTTTTTCTTCATCTCCCCAGCCCCTTAATTCTTCACTCTCTCTTTCCCATCGGCCCATTCTCTCCCCGTCACCACCCCTCTCTTACCACGAACAATCAACATCCTCCTCTTCTCTGAATCTCAATCTTCCCCTCTTTTTTTGTCAATTTCATCTTTCACACATACCAAATTTTAGTTGATCAACATCTTATCACGCCACGAGACCATCATACAATCAATCCAATAGTTTATTTTTATTTTATTCATGACCGCACATGCACAAAACGGATACAACACCCATCACAAATCACACAAATATTCTCAGCCACTTTCTTCCATTTACGATCACTTCACAGATCAAAATAAACAGAGGGATGGCGTAACATTTTTTTCCTGTTAATGTTATCAACATTTTCTGTCTTTTTTTATTTTCATATTTAATTTATTTATTCATTAATGTATTATTTTTTTCTTTATGTATCTATTTTTTTTTGGGGGGGGTCAGACGATTTTTGTAGCAGGCTTATAGTATAAAAGTAAACTTGTCATAATTGAAACAAGTCAAGAGCAGTCCAGAAAAAAACATTGCATAAAGAAAAAAAGTGTTAATCCCTGTGGTTTGTCAATGCACAGCATCCCCCCCCCAAAAAAAAAACAAAAAAAACTCAGTGGTCATTCCCATTGATACAAGTTAAGAGCAGTCCGAGAAAAAAAAAACTTGCATAAAGAAAAAAACAATTGTTAATCCCTGTGGTTTGTCTGTCAACGCCCCAAGCCAATGTTGATAGTTTGTCGAAGCCCACAATACACCACGTGGTCAAAAGGCAGGCTAGGGAGTGTTTCAAAAAGAGTTTTGTCAGTGATTTTGTTTGTGTAGAGGGATGTTACAAGCTAGCAAACCCTCGCATGTGATTGGCGGAAAGCAATCTGTTGTTGAAACCACTGAAAAAAACTCTTCATGAAATGCTCTCGGTCGACTTCGTTGTTTACTGTAGCTGTGTACACGAGTGCATGGAGCTGAGCCGACATGCACCCCAGTATCAGTAGCGGTGGGGCCGAGGCCCTATGCAGCGGCCAGCGAGGTTAGATTATTGGATTCTGATTTCATTAAATACGTTGAGAGAGCCAAAGAACTTATTGTTTTGACTTAATTTTACTGTAAAAATACCCATAAACGACAATACAGAAGAAAATACCGGTATGATATTTTCAACTTTTGGTATGACGGTATTTCGGTATTGAAATATCAACGGCGGTATCCATACCGGTATGACTTTCATACCGAACGGTATTACTAATACCGGTATATCGAAAAAGCTTAAAAATAACCTCATTTCTTCATTAAATTCTTACATTTTAAACCCCTTTGATATCCTTAGATCGTTTCAATTCCATTCTCACCGTCTTCTCTCCTTGCTTTTCTTGTCTTGTTACAAACGGTCGTCTGTTTAACAGCAAATTCTCTTTTTCTACTTGTGTCAATTCTGGCTTCCTTCGCGGTGGCAGACCCATACAGCGTTAGCGCAGCGAAATACAGTTTGGGTTTCGTACGTACGCACGTACGCGCACATAGCCTAGAGTCAGTAGAGAATCGACACAAGTAGAAAAAGTGTGGAAATTTGCTATTTAACAGGCGGCCTTTTGTAACAAGACAAGAAAAGCAAGGAAAGAAGACGGTGAGAATGAATTGAAACGATTTAAAGAAATCAAAGGGGTTTAGAATGTAAGAATTTATGAAGAAATGAAGTTATTTTGATCGTGATATAGACGGTCAGACCTACATACGTGTTTTACTGTTATAACTGGCGGCGTGTGGCGGTATCCACAGATAGGTGTTCTGGATATAACCACACGCGTGTGGCTGGATGGTAAAGACACACGCGTGTGGCTGTATACACTGCCATAATTATAATCGTGGTAAATGCATAATGGCATTATCGTGATATAGGGAACCACCATTCACTTCGTACAGCAGCGCTTTATTCAGTCACATGCACGGTTCCCTATTTCCACCGACATTCACTTTGTACACAAGTGCGCCGCTGTGCCGTGTGCGCGTACACAAATCTACGAGTGGTTCCCAAAACCACGATTTGGCCTGCATAATTTCTGTTTTCCCAATTTATTTTGCGAGATATTTTGACCATTATCTACCCTAATCCTGTATGGTAAATACACGGTGAGCTCCTGGACCTGGCCTGGGCGCCGGCCCGCGAAGCGGGCTGGCGCTCCTTGGGTTACGCAGCAGCTAACGTTAGCAGTACCGGTAGCTGTCTGGCAAGCAGGACACTTTACCACCAGTGCAGCACCGCTGTAAAAATCAATTTGTTTTTCAATTATACGTACAAATTACCATTGTCTTAATACACGGAATGAAGTAAATGACATAAGGATAAATCTAAACATTCTATACCTGAAAATTTTTGTGTTTTCCTCTGCTCAGACACACGAAAGTCAACAGCTCAGCCTCAGGATCAGCTCTAATTTTCAAAAGTACCCGCGATATCGCAGTAAAACGTTGAGGGCAGCAAACCGGGTAGTCCGGAATTATGAGTCATAACCTTGTTTTTTCATTTTTGTTATATACAATATTTTTTTAATGGTTTCTTGTCAATTCGAGGGTGCTGATTACGAATCTGAATGATGTCACTCTTGTAACCTTGAGCATTTTCAGCAAATTGGTAAAATCCAGTATGGACGCCAAAATATCAAAATCATAAAACTGTCCGCACATCGGCTATAAAATGCATGAAATTGTGTGGCAGGAGTGAAATACTCTGATTTTTTTTTACAAATGATATTAATTTTCTGGATATTCAAAATGGCCACCAAATGACCCTGTATACTCTATAATGTACAATATGAATAGGGAAAACTGATTTTCAAAAAAATGACCAGTAAACTGCAAGATATTGTAATCTATGAACGAAGTACTGTATACAAATCTTGATTAATGAGATCGTCATTTATTATGTCATTTATAGGAACATTGCTGTATTTTCATATTCAAAATAGCCACCACTAGATCCCCTCAGAGCCCCGTTTTACAATTAAAAAGTTACTATTGATCCAATCCATCAAACAACTTGAAAAATATAATCAGCCAATCAAAAATATGGGTATATATGAGCCAAAAGGTGTTCCTCGATCTGCTCAGGTACACACTCTAAAATTAGATATCGGCCATACACACACATATACCCCTGCAGATAATTTTTTTGCTTTTTGCTTCTTTTAAAGATTTTTTTTTCATAATTTCCAGTCAGTTAAATATCAAGAGTAACACATATTATTGGTAGGTCCTATATGTTATGTCTTTTTTTTATGCTGGAAGACAAAAACTCATAACCCAGTTAATTATCTTTCATAACTGTAATGAACTATATATGACATGAATGAGAAAAGTATATCCTAAAAGGACAAGTCCCCCCAACAAAAAGTTGATTTGAATAAAAAGAGAAATATCCAACAAACATAACAATGAAAATTTCATCAAGATCGGATGTAAAATAAGAAAGTTATGACATGCCAAAATTTCGCTCAATTTTCACAAAACCTTTATATTGACAGCCTGGTCGGCATGAAGATGAGAAGACTAATGACATCATCCACTCACTATTTCTTTTGTATTATGATATTTTTTCTAATTTTCTCATTTTCAAGTGAAACAACAATAATTCCTCCCTGAACATATGGAATTTGCATTAATACTATATGGTTCAGTCAGTTGGTCCATATCGTCAAATTTGTAAAAAATGAAATATAATTCAAACAATAAAAAAAGATATAGTGAGTGAGAGACATCATTGACTGTCTCATTTGTATGTCACCTAGTTGTGCATATCACTGTTTCTTTTTAAATAAGTGAAACTTTAAAATGTCAACTTTCTTATTTTACAAAAGAATTTCGATGAAATTTTTAGCGTTGTGCTGGTTTGATTTTTCTCTATTTATTCAAATCAACATTTTCCTGTGGTGGACTTGACGTTTGAGCTTTGTTTTCACGCCTTTTCACCTAGTATATTCAGTCATGCATGAATGATTATAATGCATATTTTCATACATTTCTGGGACCATTGAAACGTAACTTGCAATGCATCATTGATCATAGCTTATTTCTTATTTAAATAATTCTGAGAGTTTAAATGATATGCATAAATTTAATATTAAGTTCTGATCCTTTTCTTCCGTTTCATTCATTTTGACGGTAAATGAAATATCTAGTTGTACCCGAGGCAACATCAGGCAGATATCTATACATTTAAAATCATTTGCAAAATGCATAATATTGACTGAAGCATATTTGAATTGAATATCAAATGAAAGCATATTATCAATAGGAAATGAGTTGTGATCATCAAAACATGACATGTTATTGCTTCACTGATCACAGCAAGGTCTGAATATAATTATGATTCCTAAAGGTCAAGTCCACCCCTTAAAGATGTTGATTTGAAAGAGAAAAATCAAACTAGTAAAACGCTGAAAACTTCATCAATATTTGATGTAAAATAAGAAAGTTATGACACTGTAAACTTTTGCTTATTTTTCACCAAAAACATTGATATGCACAAATCAAATGAGACAGTCAATGATATCCCTCACTATTTCTTTTGTTTTTTACTGTTTGAATTACAAAATATTTCATTTTTATCGATTTTACAATAACCAACTTGACTGAATCATATAGTATTGAACAGTGATCATTCCAAATGTTCAGGGAGGAATTAATCATTGTTTCACTTGACAATGAGGAGAAAATAGAATATTCCCTATTTCATATAATAAGATACAAAAGAAATAATAAGTGAATGATGTCATCAGTCTCCATTTGCATACCCACCAGGATGTGCATATAACCGTTTTGTGAAATTTTTAAAGGTCAAATCCACCTCAGAAAAATGTTGATTTGAATCAATTGAGAAAAATCAGACAAGCACAATGAAAAATAAGAAAGTTATGACATTTCAAAATTTTGCTTATTTTCAACAAAATAGTTATATGAACGAGCCAGTTACATCCAAATGAGAGAGTCATTGATGTCACTCACTCACTATTTCTTTTGTTTTTTTATTGTTTGAATTATACAATATTTCAATTTTTACTAATTTGATGATTAGGACATCCTTGCCTAAAGCACAAAATGTTAAAATAATGGAATTCCACTTGTTCACGGAGGAATGAAGCTTCATATCACATGACAATGACGAGAAAGTCAAAATATTCCATATTTCATATAATAAAATACAAAAGAAATAGTGAGTGATGTCATCACTCCCTCATTTGCATACCGACCAAGATGTGGATATAACTGTTTTGTGAAATGAAGCAAAACTTTAAAATGTCATAACTTTCTTATTTTACATCCAATTTTGATGAAATTTTCAGTGTTATGCTTGTTGAATTTTTCTGTTTTTATTCAAATCAAGTTTTTGTTGGGGTGGACTAGTCCTTTAAGCAAAACTTTAAATGTCATAACTTTCTTATTTTACATCCGATTTTGATGAACTTTTCAGTGTCATGCTTGGTTGATTTTTCCTCTTTTTATTCAAATCAACTTTTTATTGGGGTGGACTTGTCCTTTAATCATTCATGCATGACCAATCTCAATTTGCAACTAGGTGCAAAATAAAGGCTTATACATCATAATTCATTATATTCTATGATGGCCAAGTTATGAACTGAATGTTCTGGTTTGAACATACTTCACGTTCTCATTTCGCATAGTTGTATGTAGTGTACAAACAACCTGTGGAGACACAGTATCACTATAATACAATCCCCATTTATTTATAACACCCATTATTTACTGCCGCATACATTCGTAATTCCGAAGCTTCGTAATTCCGAAGGTTCGGTTATTCCGAAGGTTCGTATTTCCGAAGGTTCGTATTTCCGAAGGTTCGTAATTCCGAAGGTTCGTTAATCCGAAAACAAAATAAGGTTCGTAATTCCGAAGGTTCGTTAATCCGAAAACAAAATAAGGTTCGTAATTCCGAAGGTTCGTTAATCCGAAAACGAAATAAGGTTCGTAATTCCGAAGGTTCGTTAATCCGAAAACGAAATAAGGTTCGTTAATCCGAAAACGAAATAAGGTTCGTTAATCCGAAAATTAAATAAGGTTCGTATTTCCGAAAATGAAAATAATTCATTATGGTAACAAAAACGATGTTGTCATTACAAGATTACACGATATTATGCAATGATAGTAATAACGATCGATGATACATGTGTGTGTTGGGGCCAAAGCATGTATTTCATTAAGAATGGCGCCCTGATCAAGCATAGGCTAATTTCGATTTTATCTGAGTAATTGCTGCCTATAAGCAAATGATTTAATTAAAGATGCAGGAGATCAAGTGTGTTGGAAGCGTGCGAGCAACCTCTAGATAATAGGATTTGTATTGGAGGGGATGTCATTTTAAATAACAGCTTCTGCTGGTAATAGAAATAAAAATAATGATCCTTGTGAAAGGTTGAAAGCGCGAATCGCAAGCTGAAACTAGTAGACATTTCATGTAACAAGACGTGAAGTGAGCATTCGGAGCATTTTTTGTAATCGTGAGAAAGATGTGTATCTTTCTAAAGAATTAATGCGAGGGCGAGCTGTAATTTGTTTATATACTGACCTGGGGCCCGTTGCATGAAACGTTTTACCTGAGAAAACTCAGGTTGTTTTTACAGGAGTTTTTGCCCTGCACTAAAGTCATTGGCGGAAATCAGACTAACCTTAGTTTTCAGTTTTTACCAGAGTTTTCTCAGGTAAAAAGTTTTACGCAACAGGCTTCAGAAAGTAATCTTTTAAGGACTGCATTTAGTGACTCATGAATAGAATATATATCTCACGAACTAAATAATGAGAGCGCGAACCGCAAGCTTAAATTTGCGATATTCCAACCTGAAAACTGGACATTTCACAAGGGCGCCGGAAGCGGGGGGGGGGGGGAGGGGGGGCACTTGCCCCCCAAATAAAATTTGGGGGGGGGGCAAAACGAGATTTTGCCCCCCAACGTGCCCCCCTGAAAGATGAAAAATGATAAATTATTCAAGGACAAAAGTAAATGAAGGCACGTTTCTGCCTGAAAATTGTCATTTCCATTGTCAAAAATGAAAAAAAAATTCCCCTGACGGGGCAAATACATTATCATAGTAAGCCTCGCGTCTTTTGACGAACAGTTCCTCTGTGAAACATAGCTTTGATAAGCCCCTTTTCCATCTCATTACAGTGTGATAACGTTTAACCTTTTCATGAATACATTTCAAAATAAAAGCGAATGGCAAATTGATAGTGGTCCACCAATGATTAGGTTTATAATTCTATGATGCTGGCTGTGTCATCTAACAAACGCGCGGTCGCCCAGAAACGCTCAGACCGGACCCGATATAACTAACGCGCGTGAACACTAGTTACTCGAGCAAGATATGGATTCTATGTCATAGCTGTCAAGCCCAGAAACCATAACATCTCGAGAAACTTGTTTCAATTATTTCATTTTCAACTAAATATAAATTGATTTAATACAGTGATAACAAGAGAGCGGTGTTGGCTCAGAGTCGGTAACGCGTCTGCCCGTCGAAGTCGAACCAAAGATCGTAGGTTCGAGTCCACCCTGGGCGGATGACTGAAGTCAGTGCGTTGTGTGTATTAACGTCTCTCCCATGTTTCATAGATGCAGGCTATGCTACAATGGAAAACACTCCGTCCCTCGGATAGGACGTTAAATGGAGGCCCCGTGTAGAGGAGAGTCACCACCTTTGCACGTTAAGAACCCACTGCACTATTCGTATAAGAGTAGGGGGAAACCCCGGTGTCGAGGTCGACCTGCATCCCCCCCCCCCCAATCAGTTATATCGGGAGGAGAGACCTGTGGATCATGTGATTCAGTTCGCTTTTCGCCTCCCAGGCACAGGTGACGCCAAACAAATAATAATAACAATTCAGTTCCCTAAAGAAAATACCAAGGTCATTTCAACTTAATATAGACATGTTATCAGAAAATTATATCAGAATAATCATGTGTAGAGGATTATAATTTATAATTTGTAAAAATGGTAAATCCCACCCGAAAGCAACTTAGAGATAATGTTTAGATATGAAAAAAATTAAATCATCTGTGAAAGTGTCTTCTTGACCGGAAGATATTATCCGAGATATGAATAAAAATGTAAAGAATATAAAAGAAAAAAATAAGCGTTACAGTAGTGCTCTACTATAAAAAAAATCTTAAGATATTTTCACAGCCCCGTATTTCCTCTATTCCTTTTCATTGGCATGATTGGAAGGCGTTTTGTCTGATACTATTTCAGCTCATATATAGCACGTATGTATTTTAGATTCCAAAACTTCTTCCCATTACCTGTTACTAATCAGATTGAGATGGCAGCTATGTTCTCTGGTTCATCCCAGCTTTTGTTATTCATGGACATTTGAAAAAATAAAAAAAAAACAACCCGGGAGTGGGTGGGGCTGCAAGACCTAAATTTTCGAAGAAACGTAAGAGCGAGGAGATTTGTGATGGGGGAGCTTTTGCATTTCTAGAATGAAATTGAAGGATTTCGTGCACTCTCGATCGGCGGCCCCCGGCTGCGTACGGTCATGTTTGTCATCTTAAAGTCTTTATAAGGCCTATATTACACTGGTTTGAAACAATTTCGTTTGCAATAAGGCTCGTAATTTGCTGGAACTGCGACCCTGGTCATGAAGAAACACCAGGCTGGGTCAAAAGGGAGGAAACAGAAGGAGCAAAAAGAACTCCAAGACTGTTTAATTCTCAAGAAATTTATTTTTGAATGCACTTAGAAACGCAACTTTTATACTCCATTTTACACAAAATCCTTACCGGGGGGGGGGGTCCCATAGCCTCTCCCGCTCGATCGCTTCGGTATCTCACGCTGTCAAAATATTGTGCCCCCTTCGGGATTTTGCCCCCCCCCCCAAAACTGAAAGTCTTCCGGCGCGCCTGACATTTCATACTTCTTTTTTGTAACCCAGGAATAGAATGAGTTCCTCAATAAACAATACTTGATGCGAGCGAGAAACGTGAGCCAAATTTTTCCGATTTTCCAACCTGAAAACTGGACATTCTAAGCATTCTTGTAAAAAAAATAATAATAGCTGGGAGAATAGTTTTCAGAACTGAAGTGGCTTCCCTGGGTAAATGATATCTATATCAATATTATCATTCTAGGCCCACATGAAATTTCCAAAAGTTTGAGCACGTGATTCGCTCGCAACATCTCACAAGGATGCCCTTTTAACAGTATTGACCAAAAAGGTGAATTTTACATCTTCAGATTTGACTTTTTCCCCCAAACCGCTTGCTCTCTACGCTCGCAGAAATGAAACGTAAATATATAACTTTAGTGATCACTTAAAAAATTGTGCTCAAATTAGTTACTACAAAACACACAACCTCTTTACACAGCTGATAATCTAATGGTGAAAATATCCGTTTGCACCAAATTGCCCCTATCGGCCCCTTTTTTTGCTTTGCCCCCCCCCCCAAAAAAAAACGTTCCGCCGCCATTGGCTAAAACACGCATCGTCTTCATGGCTAACTG
Source organism: Lytechinus variegatus (assembly GCF_018143015.1). Lineage (NCBI taxonomy): Eukaryota > Metazoa > Echinodermata > Echinoidea > Temnopleuroida > Toxopneustidae > Lytechinus > Lytechinus variegatus. The sequence goes on from NC_054751.1 coordinate 29,874,973, forward strand.
CAAAAAGTTCTTAAAATGTCCCCTTTAGATCAGGTCAGAGCTTATATATTTAAAAATTCTCTTCGCGCTTCTTGCTAGCAGTTATTGTCTAATTTTAGTTACATAGGCATCTCGCTTTGAAGATCACAAACATATTGCCCATCATATTAACAAAAATATATAGCTCGCGCTCGCATTATTTAAAAAGGGTTTATCATGTTATTACATATTTACTTTATTTTATAAGGATAAAGCTAATTATTGACTGTTAGGACTACCCTTTCAAAGAAACAAACAAAAATCAACTTTAAACTGCCGATCAAGGAAAATATGGCTTAAAAAAAATTGCCCCCCCCCTCTATTTGACGAAAGTTGGATCCACCGGGAGGGAGGCAGGGGGCATCAAAAATGGAATTAAAAACAGGGGAATTAATATTTTCCAAAATGGGAAAGTTCCTTTTTCAAAAATAAATATGCCGTTTTTCATGATTTTTTCGAAATAAAATACTCTTTTTAAAGTATACAAGTTAAGTTAAGTTTTCAGGCTGGAATATTGAAAAATTTCATATATATATATATATATATATATATATATATATATATATATATATATATATATATATATATATAAAGTATGACCCAGCTAGGGATCATCCCCCCCAGGTCTAAGGACCTGTCTACGCCACTGCACCAAAGTGCCCATTTCGTTCGTTCGGCCGCCCTTGCCTTCCCATCCTCATATGATAATTGAACGGCAACAGTGTCTCCCGCCCCCCTCCCTTGCCTCTGCCTCTGCTTTCCCGGTTTTCATTTTTCGGATTAACGAACCTTATTTTGTTTTCGGATTAACGAACCTTATTTCGTTTTCGGATTAACGAACCTTATTTCGTTTTCGGAATTACGAACCTTATTTCGTTTTCGGATTGACGAACCTTCGGAATTACGAACCTCATTTTGTTTTCGGATTAACGAACCTTCGGAATTATGAACCTTATTTCACTTTCGGATTGACGAACCTTCGGAATTACGAACCTTATTTCGTTTTCGGATTGACGAACCTTCGGAATTACGAACCTTCGGAAATACGAACTTTCGGAATAACCGAACCTTCGGAATTACGAATGTATGCGTTGTTGGTTAGTTCAAACATCCAAGCTTAATTTATTGGAGACTGAATGTTGAAAATTAATCTTTGTTATTTAAGATTTAAACACTTTGGAACTGTTTTGCAACTATATAGAGTAACATTTATGGCATATATGCTAAACAGAGCTGAATAGATTTCCAATTGTATGAAGACATAAGAGCTATATTTAGTGGTGAGCAATTAAATGTTGTAATTAAAGCACAATTTGGAAGTATTCAGTTTTTACACACCCCATCATACACTACAATAAATTGCTGAGAAAATAAATGGGCTCAGCTGAACATTAGCCGTAGCCAGTTCCCAACTAGTATATACACAGCCAGCAAGTAGCGTACGCGCGGGGGGGGGGTACAGCTAGGGGTTCTACCCCCTCCCCCATTTTTAATAATCCTTTTGTACGCAAGGTGATTGCAGGGGTTTAAATCCTCCCTAAAATTTGTTTTAAACTTTTTTTATTATTTTGTTTTTACTTGTCATATTTTTGGAATATAAATTTACCTCATGTTTTTGGTGAAAACCCTTTTCTTTCTTTCTTTTTTTTAGCTTGTCAAATTTTCATTCAGCTTGAACCACCCCCTTAAAAAGAATCCTGCTCACGCTATATAGCAATCAAAGCATGTAAGAACTTTTGAAAACATTTTCATACAGCAGGAATATAGCACCGTGACAGACACTATACAAGATAGATGCAAAATTGTGCACATATAGCTACTGCCTCGATCTATGCACATATTATCCCTTTATACGTTTTTTATTCTGTTAAAATATTAGCAGACTTGCTGAATATAAAGTCAATTCACTTTTCAAAAAGAAAACTGTGCATGAATGATGGCTTTAGTTTCTCCAGGAGAAATGCTTGACAAACCTCTGGGAGCGTTTTATGATATAGGACTTGTCAGACATTTTTGTGATTTTATCCCACAAGTTCTTGGGAGCGTATCATTAACATTTTCGTCCGACAAGTTGTCAAGTCTGATAACTTTCCTTGATAATGATTGGCTCACTGTTACCATAATAACTGTCGGATAAAACAGTCTACTCGGATGACTAAACGTCTGACTTGCCCTTTCATGAAACAATCCCCTGGGGAGTGCTTTATGACAGGACTTGTCTGACATTTTATCCCACAAGTCCCGGGGAGCGTTTCATCAACATTTTCGTCTGCGACAAGTTGTCAGATCTGACAATTTTTCCTGATTTTGATTGGATAAGAAGCAATGTTACTATGGTAACCGTCGGGCGCAAATGTTGACGAAACGCTCCCCTGGTAGATCAATACAAAAGTTGCACCATGGGGAGCATTTCACCAACTTCTAACAAGGTTTCGATCTGATGACAATTTTTTTATCATTCTAATTGTCTGGGAAGCATATACATGTATAGGGCGATTCTACTTTTCGCACCATTTTTCAACCTATTTTCCAAACAAACGAAGAACTTCAATTTGTTTTGTGTCAATAATAGAGTACTAGTGGGTAGACGTACAAAAAATGACAACCAACAAAAATATGCTGTCCATGGGTGAAAATGTTGCGTGTCGTACGAGACATTTCTGAGTCCCTTAATTCGCCATAATCAAATATTTTTTGTTGGTAATCAGTTCTTCACATGGCTATCCACTATAACTTTATTATTGTTGACTAAAAAGAATTGTTTATTGCTCAAGCAATCAGCTATAAGAGACTAGAAATTGTTGACAAAATGTCCCGTACGACACGTATGGAATCGCTCTTTCCATCCTTCACAGTATGGTATAGCTGCATGAAACAGTTCTTTCTGAAAACTCTGCCCAGGGCCCCCATTTCATGTTGTGTTAATTGCAACGACAATAGTAAAAATTCTGCTTTTCGAGAGCTCTTCTATTAAAAGGTGATATTTCAACATGAGATACTATTACAGCAATTTTTAATAAAATGGGGCAACAGATCCTTGCTATTTGTCGAGAAGAAAAGGGTCGGTGTATGGAATTCCTATTATCTTAAACTTTGATTAATTTAATACTCAGTAGAATTTCAGTAAAAGTCTAGTAAATGTTCATGGACGAGGGATTCGTACGTTCGTAACCATCTTTAAAATTATCCTTTTTAAAGTTTTTGACCAAAGATTGCTAACATTTCCATTCTGATTGAGCTGCCTTCTAAAGGTTTACATTTTAACGTAATAGATTTTAATAGCCCAGCAATGGTATCTAACTGACCATGAAAATGCCCCGGGACATGCAACCATATAGATTAAAAGTCAGTATCAATACGATATAGAAATCATCTAAAGGTAGAATATAAACGGGGACTATCCCCCCCCTAAAAATATGAGGAGGAAAGTTAGACCAGATAAGAACTGGACAAAATGAGGAACATCTATCATGATTTTATTTGGAAGATCCTTTATCAAATTTCTCTTGAAACAAAATGAAATGACATTTTTTCAAGACTCAAGCAGATCTACAGGCGCAAAACCATAGGGAAGGGGGCACAAGAGGTATTAATTGGACTCCACATCTTTGCTTACAAATAATTATGCATATTATTTAAAGTATCTTTTTCCAGACAATTTCTCCCGTTAAAGACGTAGGAACTTTCTATTTATCATAACAAAACTATTTATTGGAGCTTAATTACGGAAAATCAAGATTGAACAATAGAGACGATAAACCCTACCTTTATAAAAGATTAGATGTGCTTCTGCTCCAGAAATAAATGTGCATAAATAATAAATCTTAATTATAGGTCCATACATTTTGAAGAGTTTATTTAAAGTTCAGTATCACCGCAAGCAAAATTAATGTCTGAGGACTGACTGGCTGGGCCCTGTGTTTCGTCGTCCTCATCTTCCTTTGAGACAGGGGAATCTAAAGTAGTAGGTCGGTATACACCAGTGTTGATCGAACCGTCCTTTGAAATATCGTTGGCCAATTCCCCTTTGTCTTTCACGGGTTCTTCGTCTTCCTCAAAGACGAATCGCTTGAGGAAGGTGTAGGTCCCGAAAACTGCCATTCCTAGGAAGAACTGTAGCATCATGGTGATGAAGGTGACCCGTCCGGCGAGATCTGCTTCAGGTTGGGGGTAAGCGTTGCTCAGAATGATGTAGGCTATGATCGCGTTCTGCACGCCAGTTTCGAAGGCAATCGCCGCTACTTGGTCATTCTTCAGCCGGCCAAGCTTGGCAAAGATGGCACCCAAGGTGGCCCCGAGACACGGTAGAATCAGGGAAGAAACGTATACCTGCCAGGGCGAAAAGAAGATGTAGAGCTGAAACGGAATTGAAGCGCATATAACCACTATCATGATCACTGCAACGACTGGTTTGAAGATCTTTAGAACCTTCTTCTCATAGTGTGGCCATCTGTATCGTGCTAGAATTCCGGCTATGACGGGAATAAGCATGGCGACTAACTGGATAGCCACTCGGTCATAGGGTGTCTCGAGTGAGGAGTCGGTGATAAGAGGCGTGTAGATGAATATGTTCAGTGGCATGGTTGCAAGGGCCAGGATCGTTGAGCAAGTCGTCATGGTGACGCTCAAGGTGAAGTCTGCATCTACAAGGACGCAAAGGTCATTGCTGAGTTTCCCTCCAGGGCAGCATCCAACCAGAAGCAAACCAATAGCTGTAAGTGGCTCTAGCTGCATCACCTTCCCGATCCCAAACGCCAAAGCCGGCATGGCGACAAACTGGCAGGCGAACCCGATGCAAACAGCAAACGGACGTTTCAAGTTCTTCCAAACCATTGCCATATCTATGGTGTAACCCATCAAGAAGTACGTGATAGATATTGGGATGAAGAAAATATAGTTCAGAACGTTCAGAAAAAAGTAATTGATCGGTCGTAAAATCTTGATGGGTATTTCACCGACGCGTGTCTTCTCGCTTGATCCCAGTCCTGCCACCATTATTTCCATACTCGAGACTCTGTAATTGATTCCTCGGATTGTCACATGAAAGACCTGAGGTAACACTGTTCCGTTGGAAACTATGTACGACGAAGCATTAATTATCTCAAAGGCATCTTCGTTGGCGCTTTGAAAGGTCACCGTACTCTCTGGACCATCATAAGCAACCAGGGTCACATTTACTCCCACTTGTTCCCCCTCTGTTACGTACACATCGGTGTGGTTGTCGAAGGCGATGTTGACGCTACTCGCGATGCAAACATGTTGAATTCCAAATGCCAATGCCAGCAATGACCGAAAGATTGGTTTGTAAAACATGATGGCACCTGTACGAATGAAACGGGTTTACTACCTAGGATTGTTTAAAACTGTAGATTCTCTATATGATTCAATTAATTTCCATGACATGAGTTCAACAATATTTTCATCTCCAATTACGGGATGACTTTGTACAATTTATGTCTGAAAAAATAACCTAAAGCAAATTGTTTAAGGTCAAGATTTGATTTCTCATATGATTTTGGATAAGATTTTGATATGATCATCACCGCAACACACATTATCAAGTGTAGTGTGGATTTCGTAAACAGAGGCCGCTGAAAACATTTTTACAAAAGTCGAATATAATTTATTCGCTCAAGCTGATGCTGCACGTTGAAGACCAACTTATGTCATGTGCGCTTATAAAAAAAACTCCAAATTCTTACGGATTTCTGAAATTTACCTGTATTATCCTGATATTGAAACAAATTATTAGATGTTATGTTCACTCAAAAAAATAGACAAACGAAAAAATAGATATTAATTTCCATTGAGATTTTGTTTTACTTCTGCAGGGGAACACAAAAGTGTAATGAAAAGATTTAAGATTTATTTCAAACAAAATTCCAGCTTACCTAATACGAGAAAAGAATAAGAAATACCAAAATCATATCTTCTGCAGTAATCGTCGGAAAGTTTGACAACGAATCCTGACAAGTCTGTAAAGCATTTTGAACCAAGAACATAAACATACAATTTGAGAAAATTTCAAGACCTTGCAGAATGAAATGGCTTTTTTTACCCAATGATAGACTGGCAAATATTGAAATTTCATAAAGAGTAAATAAGCGAACAGAATGAGCCGTATTGTGTTCCTCCATTGTCATTGGCGGGGGTAACAAAACATAGAGCTATGGTTCCTATCAGCATGATTCTGCAAGCATCGGTGGTAACAATGCGTGGGAAAGTGGTGGACAAACAATATAATTGCGTATGAAAACTTCGACCAACAATAGTACTTGGATTTGCCCTGCTGAGACACGCCAGGTAGATCTATCTGCTGACGGCACCATTGTTAAAATGCCAATCAGATTCTCGAGTAAGCCTATAATAATTAAGACAAAAATCCAGGGGTATTTTGAACAAGAAAGAGAAAAATTTAAGTAGTAGACAAGTATACTTGGAGTTTGAAATAATTCAAACCAACAGAAGATATTCGAATTAAAAACCGTATTCATTCATTTCCAGCAGAAATATATGAATATATATAATTATGAATCGGATATCCATGAACCCCTTCCTCCCTCAAAAAAAGATATTAAATAAATACTTCATAAAACTGAGAATATGCTCCTGAGTGAAACTTCGATTCATTTTTATATTCCAAAGACTTTATCTAATCAGCTCAAGACTTACTGTAGAAGAGGCCCCATCGACTTTGTCCATGATAAATGCTTTGACCTTTTTTTTTTAAAGCGTTCATTTCATAAATTACAAAAATGATGTACGATAGACAAACTTTTTTTCTTCAGTTTTTCGTACATAATTCTTATTCAACTCCATTTTTTATCTTCCTAGAATCAACCGATGTTTCATAAACTACTGATTCAGCAACTTCGTAATCTCAATTTACGATGGATATTTGTGTGCGTATGCTATTCTATTGCATGTATACGTGATTAGTTCCCAAAGGAACATGAAAAGTTTAATGTAATTTAATGTTCAAAATATTAGTTTGAAGTTTTGTAAAAACATGTTAGTCAGTATTCCAGCTCATGCAATCTATGCAGAACTACAATCCCCTGTATCGTACGGAACACGTGCCCATGCACAAGTGTCATCGACGAAAATACCTCTTGTTGTCATTATTATTTGATGTAAGGGGAGGTACTCTGTGAATAATATTGAAATTAAATTGGAAATTGTGCTGTGTAAATGTGATGAACAAATTTGAACTTGTATAGTTTTCGTCAATATGACGTCGAGTGGGTCTGGATTCATGTTGAACTATGCACCAGACCAGACAGAAGTTCACACTTCAAGAGACGTTTCTTTTTTGTTCTTTTTTTTAAAGATCATATTTCAGTAGATTCTGTTTGCAGTGTTTTTAATTTGTTCGATGGTTAATTCCACAATTTCTTGGGTCTATAGATGGGGTGAAATGAAGGAAAGAAAAAGGTTTACGTGGTTGTGATATATATATCATCTTTATTCGCCAAAAAATATACATGTAACATATTTATGTGGCACTTCTATAAAAAAAAAGAGAGAACAAAACAAAACAAATTGTACACAATAAATCACAATTAATAAAATATAGGGAGAGAAGATAGATTAAATTGAAGCTAAGAAATACACAGGAATTCAATCAACTGATCCACTTCTTCCCTTGTTAATGTGTTACAGATATATTCCTGATCTCTTATACTGCTATAAGTTCTTTCAGAACATTCACATCTAGTTCTTTACATGCCCGGACACCACAGTCCTTACTCTTATTACATTCACTGAGAAAATATTGCACCTCATTTAAAGTATCACAAAAAGTTGAAAAAGGGTTCCTTTTGGCATATTTCAGAACCATTCTTATGAATCCCGAACCAGTTTTCACAGTTATGTTATTAAACTTTTGAAATCTATTTCTGAAAGCATTCTCAAGAGGTTGACAATCAGACAGTAAAGCTACCAGATCACAATGAGTCATATTATTAATTTGAACTGTTGTCGCCACCAGTTGGAAAGACAAGAAATTGACTTTTAGATCCATTGAATGTAATATCAAAAGCTGTGGCAAAGTTCTCACATATTTTTATCACGGTTTGTAAACCTTTCTTTGTTGGTGACATAAGAGTGTTATCATCAGCATATGCCAAACATCCTGCAAAATAATTACCAATCCTACAACCAATTCCTTCTTCTTCAAGTTTTACAAGAAGATCATTCACATAAACAGAAAACAGAATTGGAAATAATACTCCTCCTTGTTTTACTCCGTTACTTACCGAAAACTTAGTAGACTTTTGACTTCCCCACTTTACCTGTAGTGCCTGATTTGTGTACATATTAATTAAAAATCTAAGAATCTAAGAATGCCATGCCAAAATCTATCACAAAGTCAGGTAACAAAAAACAATTGCTTGAGAGCGACTTTTGAGGAACTTTGCCCCCGCTGACTATTTTTACTCATTATGTAACTGCCCTGTTCCTCTTTTTTCTTTCTCTTTCCAACATCACAATCTATTTCTTTCTTTCTTTCCTCCCTCCCTCCCTTCTTTCTTCATTACTTCCTTCCTTCCTTCTTTTTTTTTCTCTCTCTCTCCCCCTCCTTTCATTCCCTTTTATGCAAGATTTCTATCTCTCTTTCATTTCATTTTTTTTCCATTTTTTTCTGTACAAGGTTTTATGCGCCTTCTCTCTCAATTATAATAACCATGCTTCAGGTTTTCTTTGGCCTATCATTTGTAAATTCTTTCTCCTAGCTCAAATGGCAGTACGCGATTTATTTCATATTCATTCAACACACACAGAAAGAAAACGCCGTCACAAAGGGCTGCTTTTCAATATATACTTGTAAGCAATATATACGTCTGATTGCACATTTAATATTTGCATCATAAATTAAGAAAATACATGTTCTTTTATTTCCTCTCTTAAATAAATATAAAATGTTGTATTCAACAGAGCAAAAATAATGTATTGATAATACATCTGTAAAATCAAATTGATCAATACTGGAAACAGTATGACCAACCTCCAATGAAAACATGAATATGATTTTAAACCTTAGAGATCGTGGAATCCTTGAATATGATTTCATATATGTTCAACAGATGGGGGGGGGTGAGGCACCACAGTATTTTGATAGAAAGGGTACCAAGATGACCTTTTTTCTTAATTGAACTAATACAGGTGAAATATAGTTATGCAACCCATGCCTTTTTTTCTTCCCTCTTCGTTTACCTTCCCTAATCTCCTATTCTATTTGGGTTTTTTTCAAAACTTAAAAAAAAATCATAAGGGAGGGATGTCTGTCCTGTCACACTCTGCCTCTAATGTTCAAATCAGCCCCTTAATAATTGACCTTTGCAACCTTGATAGTATTCCAAACTGTCAGCTTGACCCAAGGACCTTTGCATTTTTAATCTCTGGCACCTTGAGAAAAGTCAAGAGAGCTGCATCTTTTTACACTTATCTCAAAAGCATCTCTTCTTCGTTAATCCTATGTGAAGAGGGGGAAAAGCCCTGCACATAAGAGGCCAAGCAGCATGGTCATTGTACATGGAAAAATCTTTTTTTTCTTAACTAAGGTGCCTTCCCACGGAATCTCAACTCGACCAAAGAACACGGGCATCAGTCGCTCTAAAATAATCTGATAATCTTTTTCAAATTAAACCTTAAAATTCTTGCTTATTTGAATTTACATGTGCCTCGATGACCATGAATTGTACAAAAAAACGTCTGCAACTCCAAATCTGTCTGAAACCAAAAACACTTTGTAATTATCATCTTAAATTAAAAAAAAAAAACCACACATATTTTATCAGAACAAATAGCAGAGGAGCGTTTCATCAAAGGACTTGTCAGAACATTACAGTAGACTGGTGACAGGTGAGGTAAATGGGTACCGACAGGAAGCAATTCCTCAAAAAGCTGTGCGCACCAGAATCGGTAGACTAGCTTAGCCGGGGTAATATAGGAGCCCCTTCAGCAGGTCCTAGCAAGGTGGATATGTGCGCTATACAAATCCTATATTATTATATTATAGACAAACTCTGATTCATCCAACAATTACCATAGTAGCATTGCTTCTCAGCCAATCAAAATCAAGGATTTTTTGTAATATTAAGTAGTTTTTGTAATAGTACATCTTATTCATTGTAAGCGCTTTGGGCCTAATGGGAAAAGCGCAGTACAAATAAGTAATAATAATAATAAAGGATTATTGGTTGATGGAATGCCCCCCTCCCCAATCTCAAGTAAGGCATCCAGCAAAAAGTAACAATTAAGTTGTATTTGTGTTACAAACTGATTAAGCCCATACCAATAACAACATTTTGCATATTTTAATACAATGCTTACCATAAACAATGTCAAATGGTAGATATAGAGATATAACTCACACTAGTAGCCAGTATAGATAGATAGATAATTTTTTATGTACATAGTCAAGTCAAATTACTGCATTATTATTTTTTTTTCTTTTCTTTTCTTTAATCATTTATATTGCAATGAATCGATTGAAATGATGATTGCTGATTGATCCATGGTACGCTTGTTTCCCTCAAATTAACTGTTGCCAGTTTCAGTTTATATGTTTCTTTTTTTATATTCTTAACTGACCTGGATTGAGGTGAAGGGGTGTGGGAAGGAAGACCTGTGGGTCATGGTAATTTAGTTAACCTTTTCCAAACCCAGGCAGCCCCTTCATCTCAATTCCAGGTCCTTTGTACTATGTCACTTATGTCCTATTGTTTATGTGAATTGTATGGTATTATAATTTATGTATTTTTAATTGCCGAATAAAATAATAATAAATAATAATAATAATATTTAATTTACACAAAATGTAAACCATAGAGTAAACCATTTGGTACATACAATTTGGGCATAAGCAGATGAAGACCATTGGATATTAAATGGAATAGCGCTTGTTAAATCACAGAGATGAGCATGATTATTTACACCATTCTGAAATATGCTTGAAATCTCATTTTAAAGAATAACAACAAAGCTTCCAGTCATTTTTGGCATTCAGAAATGGGTCAAATGATAGCTAATAAGTTTAAAGTGGACAATGAAATAAAAGCTTTCCTAATTCTAAATAATGTAACCTACGAGTTGCATCATCCAAGTCCAGTAACACAAAGGTTAGGGATTAATCGTACGCTTGGTTTTCACGATTGATTGTACATTGTAGTCAATGCAATAAAAAAATGCTAAGCCTTGTGTTACAGGCCCCTGGTCTATGCATTGGTTCCTTTAGTAGAGTTGAATACCGCAGATCGATATACCAAGTAAGCTTTCATGATAACATCTTCTTTGAAAAAAAAATTATAGGCACCTATCCAATTGATAAAAAGGGTATTTGCAAAAAAAGTTGCTCTAAAGCTAATTACAACATGGCTTATTTGTGACAACTACCAGTAATTCGTTGTAAAACAAACAAATTTTAATTTTGGTAATGGCAACAGGAGAAATAAAATGTTTGCAGAAATTAAAAAAACCTACACAGAATTATAATATATCTATATATATATTGTGAAAGAAATGGATGAAGAGAACAATGGTAGGTGTAGCTTAAATCAAGGTTCCCCAGAGCTAAATACCCTTTGGAAAAATTGGTGATGCCGAAAAAATGTCTCTGTCGGGAATCAAACCCGGGCCTCCCGGCAGAGACATTTTATGGGCATCACCAATTTTTCCAAAAGGTAGATAGCTCTGGGGAACCTTGATTTAAGCTATGCTTACCATTGTTCTATTCATCCATTTCTTTCACAAAAAATTTAAATAAAAGAGTTGCCAAAAGATGTTGTACATGTAAAATTTCACACATTTATATATACATGTATATATATATATATATATATATATATATATATATATATATATATATATAATGATATCTACTGAACAATTTTTCAAGAAAATGAGCACATACATATCAGACAAATTACTGATAAATGCCCATCCATCCATAGTTTGGTCCCACATTTTGTTTCCTGTTAGCTACACCAGGAAAAGAATATGGTAATGAAATGAATATAAAATCAAACAAGCCTGAATTAGTTTAGTGAAACTTTTTTGTTATAAATTATCACTCTGGCGTATGATAAAGGATTGCTTCCAACCTTTTCCTATAGGAATTAGATTTCTACATCATAACTCAAACTTTGCTTAAAAACAAATAATAAAAGACTTGCAAGCAAGTGTGCCGAGTTGTGATTTGAGAGTTGTGTCAAATTTCCTCCAACAATGAACAATCCGACAATATGCAAGCAATGCAGTATACATAAAATATTGAAAATCACTGGTTAGTATAAAAACATAGGAAAGAATATTCAAATATATTTAAAATTAGACCACAGCTTAATTATACAGTCTGAGATGTATATAAAAAACCTTCATTATTCAGATTAAAAAAAATATTTTTGAAACTAACAAAAATATTTAAAATATGTTCAAATTACAGACATGTACAGTAGCATTGTTCTGGTTACAGTTGCATTTCAGTTAAATATACATTGCCAAACAAATATGCAATTTTGTATATCGTTTATCACCGTTAAGTAAATAACATAAAAACAACAAATTTGATTAGGTAATTTCTTGGAACCGGCCAATGGTGGGGATGGCATTATAACATGTTCTTTGTAATCAAACAAGAAAGAAATCAGAACATATGAAAAACCAAGAATTAATAATATATGATGCCTCAGGTTACCTCCTCTTGTTTTTTAGCGAGACTATAAAATATATATGCAATACCCCAGTAAATATGACATTTAAAATTACAGTAAAGTTATGATTTATAACTTATTCCAAATGATTATACTTCAATGGTGCAAATAATATTAATCAAATTGCACTCGTCATGAGAAGAACACTTGCATATGGTCAATTCCAATGAAAAGTGTACAAATGATGTCCATAGGTGTCATTTTTGAACGAAGACTTACGGTAATTTGCATTGATTTTATGTTATCCAGATGGACGGCGATGAGACCTTTTGCGCCATATATAATTCAATGTACTTTTGTGCATTTTTTAAGTTTTTATGAGCGAAAAACTGTCAAAATTGCACGTTTTTGGAAAAAATTCTTAATGAATTTTCAAATTCCATTATGGTAGAAATTAAATAGTGGTTTTGAGCATAAGATTGATACATATGTCACGATTGTGTTCTGAAAATCTCACCTTTATTTGATTATCCCTCAATTTTTTATGATTTTTTTTCCCAGTGGTAAAATTGGGCGTTACCTACGAATGTCAATTTCTATTAGCTTTTCCAAATGTCATGTTGTAGTAAATTTTAGACGGATTTGTGCTTAACGCATAGCCTAATACATGTATGTTCACATACAAAATGCATTGTATTTATTCTCCCACTTTCTATGATAAACTCCATATACACGTCGAATCCCAAAAATGACCATTTGGTCAACAAAATATGTTACCTACGAATAATTTTATAAAACACTATTTTGTGAACAGGTTAGTATATTAGTAAAGAATTCTCATATTATTAAACAGAAAAATGACTATTGTTACTGTTACGAAAATTTCATGATATAGAACTAGGTATTTTTGGAAATTTTTAGCAATAAAGGCTGTATTCGTAGGTAATTCTTATGATGCAACGTGTTACCTACGAATACAAATATAGTTGCTGCCCTCTGTTGACACTTGTATTCACCACGTGGCAGAACAGAACGTTTGCACTACGTTGTACGAACATCGGAGTTGATACAACAGTTTTATGCCGGTTTCGTATTTATGTGAGTATGTTTTAACTTTTATATTAACGGTTTTAAAATATACATAATACTTTGACTGTTCAATTAAAAGTATATAAAGTTGGATCGCCCTGTTCATCACATTTTCTTAGTAACAGTGGACATTTTTAGGCTATTTGTGTGAAGACATTCTCTTTCTATAATATAGCATTGTCTTTGGGCACAATGCGTACCACAGTTGAACTCACTAGACTGAGCCCGTGATTGATACTGGAATGTATTCGTAGGCAACATGTATTCGTAGGCAACATTTGGGAATGTGCACTGTTTATAATCCTTTGACAATGTACCTTCTCAGTTGAAATAAATATTATGCTATGTAATATGTGAAAGTACATAAGTGTGTTAATATTTAGAGCTAAATATGCAACATTTTCACACTTGAAAACTAATTCATGATAATTGTAAATACATTGTTGACAATTTCAGATTTCCATAATTGGGAAAATTTCTTTTACTTAAAATGTGATGGTGTTCTTCTTACACTATGTTTTAAGTTATGTCATTGGATATCCATATTATACTTATTCTAATCGCTATAGTGTCTTTGAATATTTGTGTTTCACCGTTTTTTCCATTGTAATAGTATGTATTCGTAGGTAACCAAAATACAAATTCAGACCTTTGATGATAGTCAAATTGAAAAAATGTGGTATCTATTATACGGATTGGTGTTAGCGTTGTTGCTATGAATATGATCGTGCAGTAAACTTGTCATCGCACTGGTAAAATCTGAATATATAAATCATTTTACCTTAATATAAGTTGCGTTATTGGCGCTTAAATTGTGTTTATAGGAATTTTAAAACAAACAGATTAGATTAGATATGTTTTTCCACTGATGTTTCAGAATATCACGATGGCCAAGAAACGTGTTTTGACCGAACAAGAGAAAGTGAAGCGTAGGCAAACAAGCCGTGAATTTCGAAAGAAGAGAAATGAGTCTGATCCACTTTGGCATGAAAAGGAAGCAGCAAGAATCGCAGTAAGTTTTAAAGCTTATTTTTGATAATTGTACCAAAATATTTGACATGTAAAATGATTGAATAATAAAAGCTTATATAAACAAGTGGAATGCCTCTGGCCGTCTCACCTGCATCACGCGGTTCAATATAGCAGCAGTGCTGACTTTGAATACTACTCTAACTCGCACAAGATGTTCAGTGATACATGGTTACTCTTATGTCCACTTTTTATGAACTAGACCAATAAACTTACAGAGATTCACCAAAAAACCCCAACATGGCCAAAGTTCATTGACCTTACATGACCTTTGACCTTGATCATGTGACCTGAAACTCAAACAGGATATTCAGTGATACTTGATTACTCTTATGTACAAGTTTCATGAATCAGATCCATAAACTTTCAAAGTTATGATGGTAATTCAACAGATACACCCAATTCGGCCAAAGTTCATTGACCTTTGACCTTGGTCATGTGACCTGAAACGTGCACAGGATGTTCAGTGATACTTGATTACTCTAATGTCCAAGTTTAATGAACTAGACCAATAAACTATCAAAGTTATGATGGTAATTCAACAGATACCCCTGATTCGGCCAAAGTTCATTGACCCTAAATGACCTTTGACCTTAATCATGAGACCTGAAACTTGCACAAAATTTTCAGTGATGCTTGATTACTATTATGTCCAAGTTTCATGAATCAGATCCATAAACTTTCAAAGTTATGATGGGAATTCAACAGATATCCCCAATTCGGCCAAAGTTCATTGACCCTAAATGACCTTTGACCTTGGTCATGTGACGTGAAACTCATGCAGGATGTTCAGTGATACTTGATTAACCTTATGTCCAAGTTTCATGAACTAGGTCCATATATTTTCTAAGTTATGATGACATTTCAAAAACTTAACCACAGGTTAAGATTTCGATGTTGATTCCTCCAACATGGTCTAAGTTCATTGACCCTAAATGACCTTTGACCTTGGTCATGTGACATGAAACTCTAATAGGATGTTCAGTAATACTTGATTAACCTTATGGCCAAGTTTCATGAACTAGGTCCATATACTTTCTAAGTTATGATGTCATTTCAAAAACTTAACCTCAGGTTAAGATTTGATGTTGACGCCGCCGCCGCCGCCGCCGCCGTCGGAAAAGCGGCGCCTATAGTCTCACTTTGCTTCGCAGGTGAGACAAAAACCCCGATGGCTACAGTTGAAATTTCATTTGGGGATTACTTTCATAAATGCGTAAGTGTCTATATCGTACATAATGTTATAATTATAAATACCAACCTTTTGTTGTATTTTCAGAAACTGTACGTTCCCAAGAGCTAATGCAACAAAGAAAAATGGAAAGCGTACAAGAAAGCAAAGAGAGAAGGTATGGCCAGGTATCGAGCAAAGAAAAAAGAAGCATCACTCCAAGCATCACTCCAAGCATCAGTGCCCTCGCGGCGTGGCAGATCTACAGTCAGGACACTGCCAGAGGAGTTCCGAGAGCTACCGGCTCGTATCAGAAGGAAGAGGCTTTCTTCAGCACCTGCCACTGACAATACCAATCCAACTGAAACACCCACCACTGATGATGACACTCTAAGCCTGCTTAGCGAAACACCATCTACATCATCTACATCCTATAGGTAAAAAATTATTCATGACTATATAGTAATTATTATTTGGATTCTTCTTTAATTCTGTACACCTCTTAATTATTTATTACGCAGTTATGTAACATAACCTTAAACTAAAAAAAAAATATTTAATATCATAGGATAAAATCTATAAAGCGTTTCTAATCTGATATTTCTAATCAGTTGTATTTTGTTATATCTCTTGTATTCTTTGACAGTTGCACCGTCAAGCTACCTGCAGTTGTCAACAAGTGCCGCGCTTTAAAGCGGAAGTTGGAGAAAACAGAGGTGGCAAATGCATGCCTTAAAAGAAACATGGGAAAACTGAAGAAAAAGATCTATGCACAAGAAAATGCACCCAGTACCCCAGTTGCAGAAGCCAAGAAGATTTTAGCAGATATTTTGGAAAACACCAACGCAATCAGCAGTAAGAAAGATGGTACCATATATTGCGACCACAAATGCTGTGAGAAAATCAAGTCTTCCAATAAAGAGGAAGTTATTAGATTCTGCAAGCCCGAAGTCGCGTAAAAAGCGTGGAATATACGCTGCTGGTGTTGCCAAGGCAACAAAAACGCCGCGTCGATATGTGTTTACGAAGAGCCTATTCAAGTCCCACAGTACAAGAAAGCTGATTTCCAACTCACGACGAAACCTAGTGATTGCTTTTCTGAAACGACCTGACAATAGTAACCAACTGCCAGGGATCAAAGACCAGGTGAAAGGACAGACCAAGTATGGGTTAACAGATACTATGCAGAATCTGTTCCTGAAGTTTAGATCTGAATATGTTGAAATTCAGATGTCAAAGGCCGCATTCTTCGCAGCCCGTCCAAAGGACACTAAACTGGTCCAGTGGACCAACCGAAGGCAGTGCCTGTGCCAAACATGTGCTAATATGGCACTGAAAATCGCTACAGCCAAAGTCTTGCCAAAATCTGGGAGAGCAGTCTCAGCTATGATTGATACAGAAGTGGTATCTAAACTAGAGGATATTCCATCAAGAATCACCTTCAAGGAATGGAGCAAAGTTGAAATCGACTTCAACGAAAAGAAAATAAAAAAGGTCAACAGGATCCAGAGTACCCAGACAAAGTCACAATTCATCAAGGGATTCATGGAAACTCTTCACGATTACAAGGATCACTGTAGTCGAGTGGAGACCCAGTACGCCATGTTACGAGTTCTGAAACAAAAGCTCAAGCCACTGAAAGAGGCAACAGTGCAGTGCGATTATGCCGAATATTGGAAATGCAGTTATCAAGACGAGATATCGGCCGTCTTTTATGACCAGAACTTAATAACTCTACATCCCATGGTGGTTCACTATCGTGATGGGGAAGGAAACCTCCAACACACCAGCTTCGTTGGAGAAAGGGCCCATGCGACGGTGTAGGTGGCGCGATACAGAAGCTTGCTGATATCTCTGTTAAGCGCGGGGAAACCATCACAAACGTGGATGAGTTTGTGAATGTTCTTGCGAGCCAAGAAGCCAAGATGAAAATGATCAGAGTGACGTCAAAAGAAGTTGAGCAGATGCAAAAGCGGGTGGCGTCATGGGATGTAATCCCATGCAATGGCATTGGTTCCAGTCAGGCCCTTGTTGGAGAGGTCATCATGATGAAGGAAACATCATCCTTTCAGGATTGTTGGTATGATGCAGGTGGTGTCTTTCACCCATCAAGTGATGGATGGCAAACTACCAAAGTGAAGACTTTTAAACGTAGCACTGCTGTACAAGAGGATATCCCAGATAACGAAGAGATTGTTACAACACAGAGTCATCCTGAAGCTGGTCTTCAGAATGATAACACCATCGTGGCTTTCAGTAGTGATGGAGTTACTCCCAAAGATGTCCAACCAGATCTTCAGCTAGACACTTGCAAGCCAGATACAACCAATCTTGAAAAAGATGACCATGTAGTTGTCGTTCATGGCAAGAGGTGGTACATAGCCAAGATCGTGGGGCTTGATGAAGACTTCATTCTTTCTTTCATCACCCGTTCGACCAAAGTGGAAGTGGGGACAGAGCGATGTGGGAACATTAGATCGTAACCACATCCTTCTCAAAGTCGAGGAGCCACAAAAAGAAGACAAAGGCGCGTTGCTTAACATTCGACCAAATGAGTTGGAGATGGTCGAGAAGCTTTATACGAAATTCAAAGCAGGCCAAGTAAATAGCGTCTGAATACCCAGTTGAGTCAAATCAACATCTCAAACTTTCATCTTTTATACTGAGTAACAATTAATGCTTTATTAAACTTTCAGTTTCAGACTCATGTGAAATGAAATAAAAAAGGAAACCTCCTTATAAAGAAAGCGACACCTACGAATAAGTCTTTTATTCCTGGATAGATGATTAGCGAAAATCATTCTGGAACATTCTTCACTGCATAATTGTTGTTTTTAAATACATTTTGATAATGCAGTTTCGAGATAGACCTTTTTTCCGTGGCAAAACTATCATGGACATAAACAAAAATATGCCTGCATGTACATGTGTGATCATTCTTAAACACATAACCACCGGGAATTTTTATGTTGGAAATCCTTGATATAATCATGGTATAAACATATCTGATGTTTAAATATTGCATAAAAGAAAATAATAAGTGCAGCACAATCTATTAAGAAATGTTTGAAAAAAACGTTACCTACGAATACGTTTAAACAATGAAAGGTATTGGCAGTCTACAGAAGCCATGATTAATACTTATGATGATTTGTGTTTAATAGGTAATGTTTGTTATAAGGTATATTTTACATGATGTATTGTGCTAGTTACTTTGTTTTGTTTTTGTTAAATGTACATATAATATTACTAGGATTATACTACCCACATGGTAAGTTTAAAGCATAACAACCATTGTTATAGTATATAGTAAGTTTTTATTGCTTGAAAATACGATGTAAATACGTTGTACTTGTTAAGTTTGATAATAGCTACGACGGGGCTTTGGTTTGTGAAGTAAACCATTCTGTCCTCATAAGTAATGTGCTTGTTACCTTCGTATACAATTAGTTACCTACGAATACGCATTTTTCGAATAATCGTCAGAAGAAATATTTAAGATATGTGCTAAAAAGTGATCGCTGGCTAAAATTGGTACTTCATCCACTTATAATTGCATGGAATTCAGCACTTGTATTAAAAAGGTAATGAAACTACATTAAGTGAAGCAATGTCATGTTTAGTGTTCACTAGTTCAAAAAAGGTAAAGTAAATCTATTATGCAAGAAACCAGCCTAACATGGGACTATAAAATAAAAATAATTGTACATACAATCACTATAGCATTGTAATTAATTTACCATCTTTTGTTCAAATGAAACATATCATATGGTTTTATAATTTTGTGTGCTTGTAACATAAGTACCGTGTATTCGTAGGTAACAGGCGTTTGTCTTACTTTAACTTCACCCCCTCAGCACAAGGTAATTTTAAGAGATTAGTGATGGCAATTTTTGTTATGAGTTGTTTAACCTATGTTTTTTGCAGGCGTGAAAAGAAATAAAGTTTAAACCACTTTGAAATTTGTACCTCAAAAAATGTGTTTGTACACTTTTCGTTGGAATCGACCATATACCTTACTTGTAGAAAACAATGAAGCAATAGAACTTTGGATGATACGCACCTGAATAAGACCTATACTCAACTTCATGTAAACCTATGTCATTGTGTAAACCTATGTCATTGTAAAGAAACAGTTCTAAAAACTGGTTCAGACAATTACCATTTAATTGCGGGTAGTATACTCGTCTGTTTTTAGCATACAATTGTGCTCAAATGTACATGTAGTGAGCCCCACCACAAAATGCACTCCTTCATGCGAAGTATTGAAAACAGACAACACTACGATGATCGGCGAGCCCAGAGAAACAAACTTTGCTGAATGTAATATTTTATCAATAGACTTCACAATTATCTAAGACATGGCAGAACTTGAACACTTTAAATATATTCATTTTCTGGTGGGGTCAACAAATTATTCAGAATCACTGTATATTACTGGCACTTAATACTTGCCATTTGTATACACGTAAAACATCACAATTACATAACTTACCTATTTACATCCAGTTGTGATGGGATTTATATGCTTGTTTGAGTTTAGTTCTTCTTTAAAATCATATTTGAAGGAGTGTACATGTACTTTTGACTTTTAAACAACAACAATAAAATCTATTCTTATTTTCTTATGAACCACAGCACAGCAGGGTATCTGGAATCTGGAATGACAACATCCTAACTAGCTGGAAGTGTTCCTCATCCTACCAATGTGCCTAGCTATCAATGGTGGGGGTAACCCTGGCAAGAGTGGACTTGGTCTATCAGCAAGAGATTAATAAATATATGCATGAATAGAATACTGTACAACAATCTACATTATCGAGGGCCTAAGTACAACAAAGACAGATTCTAAATCAATCGACATCATTGGTTTTCCTCCATGGAGCTAAACTTATATCCTGGTTTTTCAAGCAAGTGGTCAATAGGAAAATCAAGAGTATTCTTACTTGGCCATACCTTAGAGAGGGGTGATAGGGTCGATAACATCCTAAAGAGAAAAGGGTGATCCTAAAAGCAGAGTATCAGGAGACATAGCAGCACAAAGCATAGTATGATCATCCAATCAGTTTCATGCCTATCAGCAGGGTTAAGCAGGTTTATCTGGAGCATTAGCATTTCCAGAAGAAAGCATAATCCTCTAGCTTTTTGCACAATTCACGGCATGGTAACTCGGGCATTTGCAGAGCAGAGCATGATCCTCAGAATGTTGTCCTTAAACAAAGCAAGGTTACTAGAATGACTTGCCTTCCTTGACCGAAGAATGATCCTCAAACTTTTCTCCAGACTCAAAGCAGGGTTACCGAAGCGAAAGCATCGCCACAGCGTAGCATGCCCCTCGAAATGTTGCCACTGAACAAAGCAAGGTTAATTGAATGACTTGCATCTCTTGAGTGAAGTACGATCATCAAACTTTCATCAAGACTCAAAGCAGGGTTACCGGAGCGAAAGCATCGCCACAGCGTAGCATGATCCTTGAAATGTTGTCACTAAACAAAGCAAGGCTACTGGAATGACTTGCATCTCTTGAGTGAAGCCTGATCCTCAAACTTTCATCAAGACTCAAAGCAGGGTTACCGGAGCAATAGCATCGCCAGAGCGTAGCATGATCCTCAACCTCCGGATGTGATTGGCTATCATCGGCGAGGGGACCACTGACAGATGGATGCAGAACAGCTCACAGCAGGTCACCCCTGTCAATCCCGGAAAGGCATGGGCCACTACCTCTCTGCAGAGAACAAAAGTGGTAATGGATGATAATGTATTAGAGACGCAATTGACTGATACAGTATTAAGCAGTTGGTCTACTTGGACTACAATTTACATCACATGGAATAAACCTATTTGCACGTTTTCTCAAAAGAGGTTGCAATTATACCATGGACTATGCAGATTTCTCAGATAATCATGCATGAATTTGGCACCCTTTGCCAAAAGTGTGCATTAAAATTGGACTTTTCTTATTGCATGCAATGAAAGCCTAATTTATGTGCAAAAAATCTGCATTTTCCATGGTTTTGTAACATGGTATGATTGTAACCTCTTTTGAGAATATTGGCCATTTGGTCTACTATCAATCTGGTCTCGGGAATCTATTTCCAACCTGCCACTATCGACTACCCAGATGATGGCAAGATGGTGACAACAAAACGTAAAATGCACCCCATTCTTCTTTTTTCCTACAAAATGTTACCCACACTTTTGTATAATGAATTTTGGACAAATTGCTTTCTGACATCTTGTAAATGAATTGATGCAGTGCACTTTATCTAAGAATAAAATTGTCATAAGGGGAGAATTTCAAAAAAAGAAAAAAATCTCATCCAGATATTTCAAGCAGAATTGAACAGATTAAAAATGAATTGTAATGTCAAAGCAATATTAAATTAATTTATGACAATCTTGACATGCATCTGATGAGGGTGAACAACAGTGGCTACACAAATTTGTTTGATAATTTATTTTTTGCAAAAATTTTGTACACAAAACTGGATCTTGCTTATAAATCATATTTTACAGTCATTAACACACTAATAAATGCAGAAAATTTAAAGATATTACAATCCAAACAATTCATTTGAGTTACTTTCTGCATTGCCCATCTTGGGGTATAGAATCTTAGCATCTACTTTGATATTAGAAATAATGCTGACTTGGGGTCTTAAAGATAGTAGGAACTTTTTATGGCATATCATATTTAGGACAATTTTCATACAGAAGATAAACACCCCATCAAAATGCTATACCTGAAATATTTTCCAGCTAGTATACCAGGGACTGGGCTCCTCGTAGTCTTGGGGAGCCCTCTGTTGAAGACAAGCAGACCCTGTGGGATGGAAGGAAAGGTGTTACAACAATCAAATCATCAGTCAGTGATTTACGGAACAGGCACAAATCTTGGCTGGCCTCCAAAACATGATTTTCCAAAACTTGATGTTTTTCAGATGCTCATAACTTTGCACTTTCAAGGAATTCAAAGCAATTATTTATACCAAATTAAAGCATGCGTTCTATCTTTTTATACTATGTAAAATTATATTCGCAATTTGCATTAAGTTTTTCAATATTTGAAATGAAGCAAACGCATGCATTTACAAAACTGCCAATTTTTACAAAAAAATCAGGTTTTAGGTCATTTTGTCAAAATCTTGTGTACATGTATCATTGCATAAACCACAGTTTCTGCCACTTCATAAAATTGTTCAAAGCATGTGCGCTGCCTTCATGCTTCATAAAATAAATGGAGAGGGTTGTGCCAGTTGTTGCATAATATAAATACACTCTTATTCTTAAAAACCCCCAAATTTTTATCTAAAATTTGGTAATCTATAGAGTTAATGACAGGTTTTTACGATTATGGAAAAATCAAAAGTTAGGTTTGTGCCAGTTTGTAAAATCACTAAGGAAACGTAAGCATCGGTTGGTCTACTTCTAAGGCCACTGCACTTCTTATGACCCAACTGGTCTGAAACTTAGCAAAGGGAAGTGTGACGTCACAAGTCTTGTCAGCTTGTGGAAAATCATTAGGATTTGACATATCAAATGTTTACAACTGGATCACAAGCTAAATCCAACTTCCAGCCAATCAGACCAACGCGCACATGATATGCAATGCACATACGCAGTAGTAAGCGTAATTTTCTCAGTTGCTATGGCAAAAAGCAAAACGAGCATGCATGAGTCATAGACAGCACGGTACTCGGATCACAAAATGTGCCGTGTCAAGGCTAATGACTTCCTTATGATTCATTTTTCTTCGCTCAGTCGCGGACAAGTCCTAGACCAGTCGGGTCGTAAGTTGTGCGGTGGCTGGCCTTAAGAGAGTTCAATACCACATGGTCTTAACCAATTTGGTCTACCATCAATTCGGTCTTGTTGCTGCTTGGTCCACACTTCACTTGGTCTAAATTCCACTTAGCCTAACTCTTCCTTAGTCTTATGCAACATTGGTCTTGGTAATTTCCACTTCATTGTTTATCATTTCTTACGCTGTCACATGAAAATTTGTTTAAAAAACAGTTCATCTAGCCATATACTATAGACACAGTGGATGACATGGGCATAGTCTATAAACTGGAAATAAGACAAAATGGTATTATGGGTTAAATGAAAATTAGACCGAATGATTGGTGGACAAACTGGGCAAAATAGGATAAGACCTTTAAGGAACGAGACCAAAGTAGACGAAGCAGGTTTAAACTGATCAACAATTTACCTAAACACATGACAGTGACAGTGTAATTGCATAGAACTCAGAACTTTGAAGGCACAAAGACTAAGGTAAATAATGCTTCATCATATCAAAGCTTGTAATGTAGAATGAATATCTCAAAACAAAATTCAAAATCACCTTTTAGGTATCCATTCCTTCAGTGTTCTGCAAAATAGGTCAGTAACATGCAACTCAACCGGCACAGCATTTCAGGATTTTTTTTCCTTTTACGGTAGTCTCACACATCTTATGAGAACGAATACTAGTATCAGTTCATGACTTAAATCTTTGGAGAACGGATTTGATAATCGAGAATGATCTGAATCGAACACACACACACACCTTCGACATAAGAACTTATGATTATGTCAACTATACCACTTTGGTACAATAGTACGGAGCAGCCAATCAAAATCAAGGTTTCCATGGTAATTAGCATAATGGCAAAGTATTTATGAAACAGGGTCTTCGTTAGATTCGAATTTGTTTATTACATGACTATGTCTACAACCTCCTGGTTATGAGTTCAGCCATATTCTAATGGAACATATGTGAAGGATTCAACTAGCTATTTCCACTTCAGTATTGACCACTGGTATTGATGGTAGCACCAATTTTACACCAGCCATACACTGTAGGTGCTAACTTAAAAAGAGATTCTTGCTAGTACTTATGACACTAGAGCGTGTATTTCACAGTCAAGTTTAACTACATGTATGGGAAGCCAAATAATTGCTTACTTGGGTCTTTCATTATATTTTAATGATGTAGAAAACTAGTTCATTCATTATTCCCAGTCAGTCATGACTATATCTGCTACAATTGGCTATCCATAGTTTAACTGCAACCTTAGACCAGAATTTAAATCAAACTCGAGCTCAGAATGCGGCCTTAGTGTTCAGCTTCCAGTCATGAAATGGGTAACATTTTGTAATCATATGTTCAGTGTTGGAGCTAGGGAAGGCTAGTCTGCTGTGCGAACCCTTAACTCGAGTTAAGGGTCTGAATGTGCAGCCTACTCATTCCTTGTGTACTGAAACAGCAAGTATTGTATTTGATAGACTTTGCATGGAGACACATTTGCTGATCAAAGATTCAATCAGGGTCTGCGCCTGCAGACTAAGGGTAGGCAGGGTAGTAATCCACATGTTTAACACTAGCACCAACACTTACACTGAACATGAATCTTCTATCAAAGTGCAACTTATGCCTGGGTCTTCAAAGTAAAGGAGATACAAGGGAGAGAACACTAGCACTAACACTGAACACTGAATCTTCTATCAAAGTGCAACTTATGCCTGGGTCTTCAAAGTAAAGGAGATACAAGGGAGAGAACACTAGCACTAACACTGAACACTGAATCTTCTATCAAAGTGCAACTTATGCTGGGGTCTTCAAAGTAGAGAAGATACAAGTCTTCTCAGACCGTTTTCATCATAGTCATGCAAATGGTATTATTTTTTAAAATCAATATTCAGTGAAGGAGCTAAATCAAGGATAGAAAGTGTAGTAATATCTCAGTTGAGAGGGCAGAGGTTTCGACATCTGGTGACCCGGGGTCAACTCCCACATGGTGAGCTAGCGCCCTCTGCTCTGGGATTTATCCTCTTCACAAGGTCCCTCCGAGAGGACTGTAAGACTCTGGTCTTCAGGTTACTTCCTTACAAGCATTCATGCTCTCTTTAACAGCACATACAATTTTTAAAAAAATCACCACCATCACTATCACGACTTTCAGCACCAACGCTCACACTGATCTTGAATGTTTCATTAGCATGCAACTTACCCCTGGGTCTTCAAAGTACAGGAGATATGAGAGAGTGAAGTCTCCTTCTCGGACCGTCTCCATCACGATTCCTTGCTGAAGTTTCTCGTGACACTCCTCAACCATGCTCCAAACCTGAAAGAAAGGGCAATTTATTCATTCATTTCACATTTGATTGCATATAACAGTAAGATACATCAAAGATGTTATCCTTTATATACACACAGTATAAAAGTACAAATTTGTGGAATTCACATGGGCCACAGGGTCCATCAAAGTATACACCATTTACCCACGATATGTTACATAAGCCAATAAGGACTACAAAAATCAAGTTGATCAGACTAGCAATAGATCAGGAGCAAATGGGGTCGATCAAAGTACCAGAATCCCTCTTACTGGGCTACATTGATCAGTAAGCCTTCATCAAGTTGATCAAACAGCAGCAGGTAGCTGCCAGAGGATCAAGAGTAACTGGGGTCAATCATGGTAAACCTACTGCATTGCCCTTTATACCCATATTTGCAAACAGATGATACGTGTATATCTAGGCAGCGGAATATGAGGTGCGGACAGCAGAGAAGAGGAAGCACCTCTTTTACCTCGACCTATAGCCCCACCCACTTCCACCGCCCAAGCTCAATGATCCACTATCTTCGTAGTATATAAGATATAACAACAATTAATATTACTAAGTGATGTTAATCTAAAGTCCTTAGGTTCCTGATCACAATTTCTGACAAATTTTGTTGGTTGGTTATTCATTTAATAATTTACAATACATTCTCTTTGTTGCACACAGAATCATTTGTTCACTAAGTGATTTTTAGCTACATGTATACCAAGCAACCAGGCTTGATCTAGTTGATCAGGGAGCAGAAAGACCCTAGCATTGGATTGGATGTATCTCAAGAATTTTAATAAAATGATTTCTGGCTTCTGACTTTAGAGCAAATATTCTGAAGTTAAGTATGTTTCTAATGTTTACAGAACTCATTCCCATTTCTTTAATGGGAATGAGTTTTATTATTTCAACTATCGTTCCAAGACAGTTGAGAATGATTTAAGAGGAAAATGAGCTGAAACAATGAACCTGTAATGTTAGAGATTTATGTCACAATTGGCTATCCATAGTTAAACCAGAACTATAGACCAGAGTTTAAATAAAAACCCCAACTTCAGAATATGGGCCTATATCTACAGAACTCACCTTCTCTTGGAGCAGTTTCTTCTTGCCACCGACATGCTCCGACTCACAACTGATGTTGATAGAGGGCGCCAGCACCTTGTCGGTGGTCCTGTTCACATGGACGAAGTGCACCAGACCAGGAAAATCTTCCAGGTAGTTGGTCATGGTGATGTTGCGCTCCGCCCGCACCGCAAGGTACTCGTGGTAGAGGGTCAGTGAGTCTTCCAGGGATGCACGCACGTCCCCGATGACCGGCAGGTAGCGGGATGGGGGGCGTATCAGGGGGGCGTTGCGGTGGACGTAGCAACGGGTGAAGATGGTCTTGAGGGTTTTGCCCATTTCCGAGAGAATGGATTCCAGTCTGGATTGATCGTTTGAGAAATGAGTGATTATAAAATACTGAACTCAAAAGCTAAGAGTTTGTAAACAATGGCTGTCAATGAATAAAATGTGAACATATACAAAACAAATACTAAATGTTGGAAATAGAAATAAACAATCTGAGTGAAATGAATGAAATTAATCGCAACTTCCACAATGGCACTGATATATTATGTTCATATAAATTACATGTGAAGTCTGTAGTGGAATCAGAGCAGGGGGGGGTTTCTCACTGAAGACACTTCAAACTACCCCCCCAAAAAAAATAAAAATAAAAATAAAAAATAAATAAATAAATGAAATAAAATAAATAAAAATAAATATAATAGAATTAAAAAAATAAAAAATAAATATAAATTAAAATAAATAAAATAAATAAATAAATAAGAAATAAATAAAAATAATAAGAATAAATCATAAGAAAAATTCACAAAAGAAAAAAACAAACGCCAAATAAAAATAAAACAATTTTTGAATTGAAAAATCAAAAAAAAATTTAAAAAAAGACCCTCCAAATGAACTACAAATACTCTGCATGGTGATTCCATATTTATGAACAAGCAAACATATTAATGTATTGACTTCTTCACTACTTAAATAAATCCATAACTTGTTTCATGTTACATGTAACTTACCTTTGTGCCATAGAAACACTAGATCCCTGGTTTGTTGTCAAGCCACACCCCTTAGCGACCGTCCACTGCTTGATGAGATCTGTGTGGACTTGCTGTACACCTTGGATCTGCATAGGCAATCACAGAAAACACAATGATTCATGGATTCCAATTTCACATGTCATATGATTTTTTATTCCTTTTTTATTTTTTTACACAGGGGTGGCATCAAGGTATTCTGATAGGAGCCCTAGGTAAGACAGGTTAAAGGTGACATCATTTTTAGTTTTGCATTTAACAGAAACAAAAAAAAAATAACATGACTCAGACCTAATTTGTTACAACCGGGGACGCATTTATGAAATTACTTAACATTATTGAAGTGCATGTCAGACCAAAATTGCTTAAAACGTATCATGTACAAAGTCAATACAAATTCTGTTTCATCTAAAATTCATGAATGATTATTCTAATTTAAATTGACAACAGTCATTTAACTTGATGCTATTTATGACTGAAATAATATTCCCAATGAATTTTGACGAAAAGACAATATAAAATAAAAAAAGAAACTAAAAACAAGAAATTAATTTTGGTATTGTAATTTTTTTCCTTTGCAGTTGTTAGGAATGCCATAAAGAACAAATTAGCTTTCTAGGAGCTTTATTTAGTGAATTAGAGCAAAATGTATGATTTCATGTATAAATAAGCATAATTAATTCATTCTAAAAAAAAGAAGAATTTTTGTGCAATCTACCTGTGCAACAGCATACATGTAGATTACGACATTCTCTACCTTCATGCAATGATCCGCAGCCGAGATCTTAGGGAGGCCTTAAAGGCCCCCCAGGACTTTAAGCTAAAAAAATAAGCCAGTTCGTAGTTCCTTTCTGCGCATGATCAAAAGATTCTACGCATGATCAGAGGAAGGTTATTTGTACTAAAGCGACATTGTGGTTTAAAATCTAATGAGATAAGCACCAACTTTGATGTCTTGATTATTCATATATTCTTTTGAATAGTGGTATTCATTTACATCCGCAAGATACAACAATGCGTCCACTAACGACTGGTATTTCACAGTTTGCCAAGTACATTGTGCATTGTCCAGAAGCAACTACGAACTGGTCTATAGCCCTGGTTAATTGAGGATTAAGGTCTGAATGTGCAGCCTACAATGCCTTGCGTCATGAATGCCCTCCTAAATTGAAACAGCGAGTTTTATATTTGCTAGTCTTTGTGTGAAGAACCACTTTAATATTTCCATGAGGGTCAGCGCCTGCAGACTACTTACCCTTGACTTCTTGACGGCATTCCCAAGCTGCTTGAGATCTGCATCCAGCTTGCCTACGCTGCTTTGTCTCTGGAGTGCTTCACCTGTCTCTTTCCTTGACAGGGCATTCAGGAGATCACTCAGGCGCTTCAAGCAGTTACTGACCCATGTCGCAACCTGATTGTTTATCTGATATAAAATAACACAAGAGGGTTAAGATACATCATGAGACATAAGAAAGGTTTTCAAGTTTCTGTGGAATGACCGAAGAGAGGATGAGATTTGACTTGTGTGAGGAAGAGAGTTCCAGAGACTTGGTGCAGCAGCAAGTGATGCTCTATCACCCACACCCCATGCCCTTTTAGTTCTGGGCTCCATCTTACAAAGAGTTACGATCGATCCAATCAATCTCAATTTTATGGAAATCCATCCATCCCATAAATCTCCTTAGTAAACAAAGTGAAATCACAATGAATCTTCAGGAGAACAATGAATGTATGAATATATCATACATCATATCTAGAAAATATTTTGAACAGTTTTGCATTCTAAATGTTAACGTTGCTGGCCATCCATAGTTGTGATTGATCGGATCAATTGCAACTCTTTGTAAGACGGGACTCTAGCTTCTTCTAAATTGATGGAATTAGATGAGCGAAGACCGGTACGTGTAGATAAAGAAATACATAAGAAATTTTAATTGTCAAAGATTTTGAAGACCAGTCTACAAACTAAATTTCCTAAAAGTTTTATATGATATCAGGTTTGATTCAGTCAAAAGGCACTATGGAAATAGGATTACAATGCAGGAATTCTCAATTCTCACGCTTGAACTCATTGTCCTGTAACATTCTAAGTCAGTGCGCACTGCCAATTACTACGACTCTTCACTCCTCGACCCTTAATGGCACTATTACTACAGTGGAGCAATTACGAAATGCAAAAAAAAAAACAAGTGGAATGCCTCTGGCCGTCTCACCTGCATCACGCGGTTCAATATAGCAGCAGTGCTGACTTTGCATACTACTCTAACTCGCACAAGATGTTCAGTGATACATGGTTACTCTTATGTCCTCTTTTTATGAACTAGACAAATAAACTTACAGAGATATGATGGTTATTCAACAAAAAACCCCAACATGGCCAAAGTTCATTGACCTTACATGACCTTTGACCTTGATCATGTGACCTGAAACTGGAACAGGATGTTCAGTGATACTTGATTACTCTTATGTACAAGTTTCATGAATCAGATCCATAAACTTTCAAAGTTATGATGGTAATTCAACAGATACACCCAATTCGGCTAAAGTTCATTGACCTTTGACCTTGGACATGTGACCTGAAACACGCACAGGATGTTCAGTGATACTTGATTACTCTAATGTCCAAGTTTAACGAACTAGACCAATAAACTTTCAAAGTTATGATGGTAATTCAACAGATACCCCCGATTCGGCCAAAGTTCATTGACCCTAAATGACCTTTGACCTTAATCATGAGACCTGAAACTTGCACAAAATGTTCAGTGATGCTTGATTACTATTATGTCCAAGTTTCATGAATCAGATCCATAAACTTTCAAAGTTATGATGGGAATTCAACAGATATCCCCAATTCGGCCAAAGTTCATTGACCCTAAATGACCTTTGACCTTGATCATGTGACCTGAAACTTGCACAAAATGTTCAGTGATGCTTGATTACTATTATGTCCAAGTTTCATGAATCAGATCCATAAACTTTCAAAGTTATGATGGGAATTCAACAGATATCCCCTATTCGTCCAAAGTTCATTGACCCTAAATGACCTTTGACCTTGGTCATGTGACGTGCAACTCATGCAGGATGTTCATTGATACTTGATTAACCTTATGTCCAAGTTTCATGAACTAGGTCCATATATTTTCTAAGTTATGATGACATTTCAAAAACTTAACCTCAGGTTAAGATTTCGAGGTTGATTCCTCCAACATGGTCTAAGTTCATTGACCCTAAATGACCTTTGACCTTGGTCATGTGACATGAAACTCTACTAGGATGTTTAGTAATACTTGATTAACCTTATGGCCAAGTTTTATTAACTAGGTCCATATACTTTCTAAGTTATGATGTCATTTCAAAAACTTAACCTCAGGTTAAGATTTGATGTTGACGCCGCCGCCGCCGCCACCGCCGCCGCCGTCGCCGTCGGAAAAGCGGCGCCTATAGTCTCACTTTGCTTCGCAGGTGAGACAAAAAAACAGAACAAATACGGCAGTCCCCAATTATAACGCAACAATATTACAACTCTAAATTCAGATCAATTTAACTAAGAAAATGTAGAAATCCCACTTGATATTTACATTTCCCTAAGTTTTTATATACATGTAGATATGGAAATGGAGTTTTAAACTGGTTAATTTTCATAGTGTTCGATAACACTGAATTAAATTTTTTTTTTACTTATTTCTTTATCTCTCTCTCTCTCCCTGGTCTCTGCCGCAAAGTCATTGGTGGGCAGTGATAAATAAAAGAAGCTTATTGTTAAGACAGAGGTCTCATTATTAGAGATCATGATGCCCAATGTTGCAAGCTTTTATGGCAAAATTGCTCATTTGAATGACATGATTTGGAAGAGCATTTAATCAGATGATGCAAATATTTCGTTCATGAGAATATTATACTTGCAACGCTGACCTCTGACACCACCACCAACGTGATGCTCGGGAGGAGCCGCACGACATGGAGAACGTGGGGGCTGTACGGGCAAGACTGCTGGAGAAACACCATCATCTGGGCTGCGTCGTCAAGGATCCCTCCTGCTCTCCTATCCCTCCTACTCCTCCTGGTTGCCGCCCCTGACGATAGTGAAGCCGTGGTGGAATGGCAGCTCTCGGAGGCCTGGGTGGGGGTGGATGGGGCCGGACCGGTCTCATGCACTGGGGTCGTGTTCTGGATGGGCATGGCCGACTTGGAGGGAGTCGAAGGTTGATCGGAATTAAGGGTGGATGTGCTGCTGGTGTCCGCATCCCGGGGTTTTGGTCCCTTGATAAATGATTGAAAGGATTTTATCAAATTTCACACAATTTGATAAACTTTTATCTTTATAATGAGTTTTGAATATATAAAGCCAAGTCATAGAATGCATGAGAGATACATGTACATACATGTAATGAACTTATCTCAAGTATTCCTATTTCGATCCTGGTCATTCCGTTTCTTTACGATCATAACAAGCTTGGAACTTTATAAAATCCATGCTTATCATACAGATTTGTCAAAGTTAGAATTTTAGAGAGATTAAGCTGACAGTCCAAGAAGGAATGGTGCATTCATTAAATCTCTTCAAGATTTATTATTCTACAATGACTACAAGTTGAGTGTAAGACTTTTAAATCCAAAAATCAATCCAAGGTATTGCAATGGCTTGCTTTCTGGTTCCTTTTAACAGAAAATGCTTATTCTAATTAATATTCATCAATCACAAATTTGCTACTTAAAAATTAACAATTTTGTCTAAATATGCTTCTTGTAACAATCCCCTTATCCCCTTTATATTGGTCTTACCTCAATGGGTGTATACCAGATGGTTTGCGAGTTTGGGGGTTCTGGGACACGCCCACCCGGAGTGCAGTCAATGGAAGGTATACTAGCCGTGTCTGCTCCATGACCCCCAGCCAGGTCACACCAGCTATCCGTATGAGAATCCTCTGATGTACTCCCAGACCTCTGACCTTCACCCTTTGACCTTCTACCTGCTAATGACCCCTGCAGCTCTCCATCGGGTATTGGTTCTTGTTCAGTTTGAGGATTGGAACTGGCGTCTGGTTTCTCTTCTTCCGGGTCATCTGATGGCAAGGGGCTTCGGTCTTCGTGCGTGTTGGCTGGACTATAGTACTGTGACTGAATAGGAAAAGCAGAGAGTGATGATGATAATAATGACAATCAGGGATGAAGTCGTGGCCAACCTTGAGGCCAGTTTTTGTTGACGTTGGCCTCAGCCAAGTCATGTTTACAAATACTACAGGAGAAGGTTCATTTCAGGGGCCTCGTAACAAGAAAGTAACGGCATCGACTACCTACCTGATGATAATACTACTGCTGCGACTATTACTACCATAATGACTAGTTTTACAACTACCACTATTACTACTATCACTACTACTACTGCTGCTACTACTATTACTACAACTTATATTACTATAATACTACTACAATGGTAACAAATGCTACTGGGGCTTCAAATACTACTACTGAATGCTGAGCACTGCTGACTCTATGATTACTGCTTCTACTACTATTACTTAACATACAACTTATGATAATATCAATGATCAGACAAACAGTAACGATGATCATACTATTGTAATACTAAAAATGAAAATAACAATATTGATAATTTTGATGACACTTCCCAGTCTTACACCCTATATTGGTGGACTTGACCATTCTTTCTAAACATCTTACCCCATCTGAGCCCCCTCCCTCTCCAGCACTCATAAACTCCCCATCGCTGAAGACCTCAGACTGTCTGCTCTCCCTATCAGATCCCCCCCCTTCTGGGTGGACTTGACCATTCTTTCTAATCATCTTACCCCATCTGAGCCTCCTCCCTCTCCAGCACTCATGAACTCCCCATCGCTGAAGACCTCAGACTGTCTGCTCTCCCTATCAGATCCCCCCCCTTCTGGGTGGACTTGACCATTCTTTCTAAACACCTTACCCCATCTGAGCCTCCTCCCTCTCCAGCACTCATGAACTCCCCATCGCTGAAGACACCCGACTGTCTGTTCTCCCTGTCGGATCCTGCTCCTCCTCCACCTCTCTGAGACGATGCTTCGTCCTGTATCTCCTGCAGAGGGCCCTTTGGTGCAGGGAAGAGGGACCGAGCCAGCGTCACAATCAGGAGGACGTCGGACTGGTGGAGCTCGGGTGCATTGCGACTGAAAAAAAAAGGGATAAATAAAAGAGTAAAATGGCAACTTGGTCAGCAACTACACGTACTTCTTTTGGTCTCATTCAACATGATATAATCCTGGTAAGTTTACAACCATTTTGTTTGCATACTATTTGGTCTAATTGCCATTTAGCCCATTAAAGGGGAATGAAACCTTTGGAACAAATAGGCTCGTGTAGAAACAGAAAAATCAAAGAATAAGAATAAAGAAAGTTTGAGAAAAATCGGACAAATAGTGAGAAAGTTATGAGCATTTGAATATTGCAATCACTAATGCTATGGAGATCCTCACATTGGCAATGCGACAAGGATGTGTGATGTCACTGATGAACAACTTTCCCTTTGGTGGACTATAAAATACCCTCAAAATGTCTCTTTTTGCTTTTTGTTATGATGATACAAACTCTTTATCCATGATGTATTCTTTAAAAGTATGTATTACATGCCCTCATGTAGACAGAACACATGATCTATGGATAGATGTGATAAAAGAGGCAATTCTAGTGAAATATATACTAAAGTAATGGGGAGAGTTGTTCACAAGTGACATCACACATCTTTGTCGCATTGCCAATTCGCTATCTCCATAGCATTAGTGATTGCAATATTCAAATGCTCATAACTTTCTCATTATTTGTCCGATTTTTCTCAAACTTTCGTTGATCTGTTTCTTTGATTTTTTTGTTTTCACACAAGTGATTTTGTTCCAAAGGTTTCATTCTCCTTTAACCATTTTGTCTAATTTGCAGTCAGGTTATGGTATATCTATTTCGTCAAATATCCACTTGGTCAAACTCCACATTGTCTATACGATTCAATGAACTGTTTATGAACCAAATTTTCGTGCTCCCGTGGGATCGTGGGTGAAGTGACTGGGCATAAAAAAAGGGAAAGAAAAGATCAAATTCTGATTACCTTGAATAGAGCTGCAAGAGCTTAGCTCCTGTAATCAACATGGCGTGGGCTGCATTCTTATCTCCAGCAGACTTAAACTTGAGAAGGACAGATTCCAAGAGCCCGATGCAGAGTTCATTCAAGGTTTGGTTGACTTCTAGAGTCTCCAAAGCCTGAAGGCGGTTAGAATGCAGACAAAAAAAATATATAACGTAGAATGCAATAATTATATTATATTGGATGGCTCTGAATAGAATACCAGAAATATTCCACGAATCTGAGATGAGTGGAATATTGACGACCCTAACGAGTGGAATATTTCTGGTATTCAATGAAATAAGGCCATCCGATATAAACACTATCATCTACCCCCCCCCCAAAAAAAAGAATCCTAAGGAACTCAGTGTTGCATTGTAAACAGTGGCATTATATAACTAAGGTGACATTATTCACAATCAGGAGCGTCGTGGCCCAGTGGATTAGTCTTCAGACTTTGAAACAGAAGGTCATGGGTTCGAATCCCAGCCATGGCGTAATTTCCTTCAGCAAGAAACTGATCCACGATGTGCTGCACTCGACCCAGGTGAGGTAAATGGGTACCGGTAGGAAGTAATTCCTTAAGAAGCTGTGTGCGCTATGAACGCCTAGCTTAGCCGGGTAATATAGGAGCGCCTTGAGCACCTAACAAGGTGGATATGTGCGCAATATGAATATCCTATATTATTATTATTATTCACTGCTCTTAAACTGCATAATCAGGCAGTTTGCTTTTATAATGCATAAAGAAGTTGTGTACACGACGTTTTGATGAAGCACACACAAGCCTTGTTTTTCTTTTAGGACGTATCAGAGCTGCGGCAAGCAGTGCGAGAATATCATAAAGCCAATGCAAACTCTGATCAATGGTGAAACTACATGTACATGTACATACAACACAGCATACAATATAACAGATATTGTCTGGTCTATCTGTTCATTAAAAAACATTCCAACTTCTCTCCAATCCAAAACTATATTTCCCCTCAGGAGAATATTTTTCCTCAACGCTGTGTGCTCCATGCACAACATAATCCCTTGGGAAGAACATACATCTGACAGGGATATGAAATATTACAAGTTTATTCAATCTCTAAGTAGGCAATATCTGTATGATTTTTATTCTATTTTCAAGTACTAAAACGATACTTTTAAAGATACTGACAAAGCACTGGCGGATCCAGGAAGAGGCATAATGAAAATTTGTACTGTATAAATGCTGTTCATACAGAATTGTGCCCCCTTTTTTGAAATTGAAGACCTTACCTTTTTTTTTGCTTGTCAATTTTTTTGGGGGGAAATGTGACCCTCCCCCCCCCCTTGGAAAATAATGGATCTTCTGCAAATGTGACTCACCTCCAAAAGAAAGGACTGTTCCCTGTGGTACAACTCACACCAGCTATCCAAGACAGAGCCTAAGGTATCCCATAATAAATCTCTCTGACTTGGATTATCCTTACGCAACCTGAAAAGGGCAACAACAACAAAAATCACATGATAAAATCTTTTAAATTTTGATATATTCAGGACTAGGCCACTATTCTATAGGGCACATTTCTAAAACTTTGAATTACAGTAAGATAGGGAAAATGAAAAAAAGGGCACAAGGAATATCCAAAGCCAGTGAAAGGGGCATTGAGGCCTATCTATAGGGCATTCAAGTCATTGTACTTTAATGCCTTTTAATACCGCTTTATTCAAGCTATATGATCCTCAGATGTAAATAATCATATGCATGTGTACAGTTGAGGCCAAAAGTTTACCAAAAAGATGACACCTAAATAATTTTCAGCTCCTCATGACAAAGCAATGTGATGAAGTTGCATGACATACTTATTTGTTTAAAATCAAATTTGTCATGATAGCACAAATATTGTTAAAGATACAGTAAATTTTATGATGTTTGGCAAGTGTCAACTTATCTTTGAATTTTCTGGGTGTATGTAAACTTCTGGCCTCAACTGTACATGTATCTGGCTATCTGTAAAAATCCAATCTATATACGGACAGAGTATTTACAAGTAAATCGAAACAGGAAATCCACTCCTTACATGTACTTTTCATTTGAAGATTCACTGAATTTACCTAAGTTGCAAAACAGAATTCATATTTTTGCTTTGTACATGTACATTTTCTATGACAAAATGGACTTTTCACCTCAAATCAAGTTTGAAATGGAATTACAGGTTTTCAGAAATGGAACACATAAACTATCCCTAATTACACAGCACACCCTCATGAGTGTAATAGACATTACAACTATGATGATGCACAGCATTTATATTGCGCCATATTTCTGTTAAAAACATTCATAAGCACAGACTCGTCCCATAAGGCTAATTACTACACATCTACTGAAATAAGTGAGTTTTGAGAGACGATTTGAAGAGCTCAATGCTGTCAATTTCGTGGAGCAAAGAAGGGTGTTCCTCCGGTATGGAGCAATAGAAGAAAAGGCACAGTCTCCATATCCCTTAATGGTGTGTGATAGGTACAAGACAAATAACACCAGTACCAGATGAGCACAAGCCAAGACGTGCACGGCGTTGCTCTATTAGGGAGGTCACATATCCTGGAGCTAAAGCATGCACAGCCTTGAAAGTGAAAGGGAGTATTTTGAATTCGATTCTGTACTTAGTTGGAAGCCAATGTAACTCCATAAGAACAGAGGTGATGTGGTCATATTTCTTTGTGTCAGCGAGCAGCAGCATTCTGTACGCCTTGGAGTATACCCACATTATACCCATCTTGTTACATGAATACACCGCTAACCCAATTAAATGAAAAACAACCAATGAATACTACCAACCTTAAGGGGATGGTCCAGGCTGGAAATGTTTATATCTCATTAAGAGAGTAAAATTCAAAGAGCAAAATGCTGAAAATTTGATAAAAATTGGATGACATATAACAAAGTTATTGAATTTTAAAGATTTGCATTATTCCAGTGAAACAGTAATAGGCATGTCTTTATGAATATTCATTAGGCGGGCTGATCATCCCCACTTGCTCTTTTGTACTTTAATACATGTATATTAAAGTAGGTTTAATCGAAAGCTTTCTACCCCAAGAACTAAAACAATTGGATTGACAATTGATTGAGTGCATTAGTTATTTATTGACGCAACTTATTTCATTATGATGGAGACACATCATTTACACTTGTAAGAAAAGAATGAATTATTTATGATTTCATGTACTAACATAAGAAAAAGGAAAGAGAAGATATGACATCATCAGCCCACCAAATGAATACCTATTCATGATGATGTGCAGTTCTGTTTTCCCAAAATATTGATAAACTCTCAAATTCAATAACTTTGTTAATTGTCATCCGATTTTGATGAAATTTTCAGCATTTTGCTCTGTGAATTTTATACTCTTTATTTAGATATAAACATTTTCAGCCTGGACCATCCCTTTAAAAGAAACAGAAATAAAAAACTAATAGGTGATCAGTGAGAGGCCAAAATGAGTCTCCAATAGACCAGTTCGTAGTTATTTCATGGGTAATTTTGGTCAAATGACCTTTCATTTCTTTCATCATGATAGGCAGATTTCAAAGCAAGATATTACGTAAGCTGGCCTTACATAGCAGGATGAAGAAATTGAATAGACCAGGTGACTAATGAACACTTAATGAAGGTATTTGTTGCATTCCTACTTTGAATGCATATCTTAGCATGTTGCACAATGTACTTGACAAACTGTGACATACCAGTCGTTCATGGAAGCATTGTTGTTTTTTTTGTGGATGTAAATGAAAACGACAATTCAAAAGAATATATGAATAATCAAGACATCAAAGTTGGTGCTTATCTCATTAGATTTTAAAGCACCATGTCACTTTAGTACAAATGACCTTCTTCTGATCATGCGCAGAAAGGAACTACAATCTGGCTTATTATTCTATCTGTATTATAGTAATGTTCAAGAGCAAACTGTAACAGATAGAGAGAGCTGTTCTTACTGTTCTGTTGCTGCACCATAGAAGAACTGAATAATGCGATGAAAGACCAAGAGCTTCTTGTGAAGGAACTGCTCAGTCTCCTCTCCGTCTCCATTGACAGTTATGTACAGGTGCTGACCAAACTGCGAAGAAAAAAAATAGTCCCTTGTTCAGTTACAAAGGTGCACTAAATAAATCTTTGGCATAAATCTGTTGCATAACTGTCTAGGAATGAGATTTCACAACCCTATCTTGGCTGGTACATATGTGACATATTCTGGACTTCTGGCTCATATCATACAAAAAGTTGCAAGTGATTCAATTTCAAACTAAAAAAATCGAGATTAATCTTAGAGGGTACAAAAATGTAGTTACTCTGACACTTGATGCCAATCTCAGACTGAGTTTTATTTTGATTCACTTTTTTTTTAGACAGACCCTGAAACCATGAATGATGAAATAACCATCCAAATATAAGGAATGACCTAGATTAAAATGTTCTTGAATTAAGCTTATCATAATTGTAATCTCTTTTATACATGAATTTTATCTGGATAACAGTTTCAAAGAATGTACTCTATTGATTGCATGTTGTATGCTTTATTTCCAGGTATATTCTATGTCTTATGTGTTTCAATTTTTACATTAATTCATTCATTCATAACATTTATAAGGTGCTTACTACTTGGCAGGAGAGGCAATCAAAATTAATTTTAAAAATTGGATGGTAGGAACATTAACATGTACATAAAGAAAGTTGTATAAATATATTAACATTACAAAATCATGTAATATTCTTTGCCAAATATCTTTATTGATTTTGTAATAGTTAATCCTATAAAGGGCTTTATGCTTTGTGTTTCTAATAGGGTGTTGTAAGAAACATGCGATCAATTGCAAGTCTATTTTTGGTCCCTAAATCAATCATATCTCTTGCAGTTAATTTCAAATTAGTGATTGATTGCTAATTTGCTCCTTGAAAATAGAAGTTTAATCTGATTTGCTACAGCTATTGATCTATCAGTTGTGAAATTGCAACAGAATATTTGCAATTGATCACAAATATTTTCTTGCAACACCCCCTTAGTGCTTTACATGTAATAATAAAACCCAGTCATTGAATCCATCAACATTTCACACATACATGTAAAGTGCACCATTTCCACTCCCTGAGGAGCATCATTTGACAATTTTATGAAATGCATAAATTAAATAGAAACAAAGTTTCATGATGCAATAAAATGTAGAATCTATACGAGGACAAGGGGTTGCCAAATAATAATAATTATAATGTCATATTTTACCCAGGGAAGCCACTTCAGTTCTGAAAACTGTTCTACCAGCGGGCCCTGCTTATCCCGGCTTTAGTACGGCTACCTTGATCGGGCGCTTGAGCAATTGCAGAATTATTTCCTACCGGGTACCCATTCACCTCATCTGGGTCGAGTGCAGCACTGTGCAGATTAATTTCTTGCTGAAGGAAAACATGGCACATGCCATGGCTAGGATTCGAATCCGCGACCCTCTGTTTGAACCACTAGACCATGACACGCCCTTTCAAATTTCACGATACCTTTCAAATTAAGCCATAAGTATCATAATGATTACTACATGTAGGTAATCATGATTACTAGGTAATCCTGCCAAGTGCATAGCAGGTAGTGCAAATACTATGTCGTAGCACACTACTCACTTGTTTCATCACAAAGATGAAGTCATTGTTACATGTAATACTGGAGTAAGGGCAGTTCATTTCCGATGAGAGAAGTCCGTGGGATGCGATGATCGGTGAGAAATACTGCGTCACAACACTGATGTCCAAGTCCCCAAGGATCTCATCCGGCTTTGAAAGAAAAATGGGAAGGTGATTGCAAAGATCTGTTCAAAGTGATTATAAATGTATTGCCATTTGGCATTTGCCCAAATAGGTTTACACTGCACATACATGCTCATGTAACTAATCTATAACAATTGTAAATAAATATGTTCCTTTGTTTGTAAAATCATTGTCTCTAACAAATCTGATCTTACCTACCTTTCAAATTAAACTACTACACTTATATACCACATTAAAAACCAAGTTGAGCATATCACTTTTATGAAACACTACCATGACATCAATGATTCTATTTTATAAAAGTATGTACATAGTAATGTATATTTTTTTATTCAAGCTCTTTGATAAAGACACATGCTGAAGCAAGATGAGGAAAAATTCAAACAAAATCTTTAAATTCCTTATTCTCAAACCCTATACACTCTCCCACTATTGAATTTATCATCAAATGGTCTTCATAACAACCTTCAAAGAGAAATACATATGGGCCTTGAGTACCCAATATCAACCGCCTTCAATTTCAAGCATCACTTCATATCAAATGTGCAGGAAACAGAGGAGGACGAAGAGGAAGATAGCGACGAAGGAGCACTAGAAGGAGAAGGAACAGAAGGAGAATGAGAGGAAGAAAAAAAATCAATAAAATGAAGATGCAGGAAGTGAAAAACAAGAAAACGAGTAAGGGAAGTTCGAGAGAAGAAAGAGGAAGAGGGGGAAATAGGGAGGGATTTGTTGCCCATTACCTCTGTCAGGCCCCGATCATATGCAGACTTAGCAAGGTGCGTCTTGAACTCACAATCATTCCACATGAAGACAATGTCGGGCATGCTAGGATTCCGGACTACCAGTACGCACTTCATCTTTGAGTCTTTTCAGGCAAACACAGATCTTCTGTTTAAAACAAAGATAAGAAACATGTATGGACAATGATTTCATCATACTCTAGCCTTTCCATCAATTCTCCCAATCAGAGTTGATCAATATCATAATTCAAGACTGACCGGTCATCCTTATGCCTTATTGGCACAATGACAAGGCATAATTCATTTTATTGTTATATTTCCAAATAATAAACATATTTGTGTAATATGCAAATCCATTTTTCCAACAATAGTGCTAGTATAAGTGCGAGTGCCACACAAAGAGAATGATTTAAATTTAAAATGACAGATTCTGACTGCAATGGATGTGGAGTCCAACCAATTTAAATAAAATAATTCTTTGGGCCTGGAAGGGTAAGTGGAGTCATCATGTTTATTCTTCCTCTTCGGGGTCAGCACTATTATTCCATCAACACTGGATAAGAAACAGGATATTATAACAAATAGTGAATAGGGGGTCTAGACCCCTCACCGCACCGGCACCTAATCACCATGATCAAGTTCAGCTGTAGTCAAGAAAGTACTTTTACGAACTTATATAACTTATAAGCCTAAGGCCAAGGCTAAGCCAATGCAAGGCAGAGCAAAGACAGAGAAGAAAAGACAAAAGGCATAAAAGTACATAGACCAAAACATCGGTCGATGGTTTTAAGACAAGGCTAAAGAAAATTCAAATGTCTACTTTCATCCAGGGGGCACATCATTAATTTAAATTCATCACTAGCCACACACGCCTGCAGCAATTACATCCCGATTGAGGAGTTTGCCTGCAGTAACAGGAAGAAGAAGAAACCTTCAGTCTCTGTTATGTTGGCTGTGGCTGTTCTGCTGAACTCTGTTGGCTCCACTCACCAAATACAGAGACCAAATAGCTCGATCTGTACAGGGACTCATTGGCCATATGTGTATGTATTTAAGTTTGGATAAAACAGGGAAGTGAAGTTGCATGACAGTTGAAGTCACTGATTTTTCCCCTTTTAAGTTTATTTTCCCCATTTTGGTGCATTTCAGGCCAAAACGAAATAACAAATTTTATATTTTGGTACAGTTATTTTTATTTATTTTTATAAAATAAAGACAAAAATTAATGAGCCCTGTCGGGGGGATTTGGCATTGTTAATCCCCTAATGGTGGCTGCACGATAGCGAGCCATCTGTGTATGACGAGGAGAAATTTAAAACAAATTTTAAATGTTAAAAATCTCCTCGAAACAGATGGCTGCCAGCTGTCTAAATCTAAAGGGACACTGACGTCACTCACTCATCACTAACAGGGTTTTTTAAAATTAACAAGTGGAATGCCTCTGGCCGTCTCACCTGCATCACGCAATTCAACATAGAAGCATTGCTGACTTTAAAAACTACTATAACTCGCACAAGATGTTCAGTGAAACTTGGTTACTCTTATTTCCA
The DNA here is from genome assembly GCF_018143015.1 of Lytechinus variegatus. Taxonomy (NCBI): domain Eukaryota; kingdom Metazoa; phylum Echinodermata; class Echinoidea; order Temnopleuroida; family Toxopneustidae; genus Lytechinus; species Lytechinus variegatus. Next base: position 29,918,311 of record NC_054751.1, read on the forward strand.
CGTTTTATGAACTAGACCAATACACTTACAGAGATAGGATGGTAATTCAACAAATACCCCCAATGTGGCCAAAATTCATTGACCTCACATGACCTTTGACCTTGAACATGTGACCTGAAACTTGCACAGGATATTCAATGATACTTGATTACTCTTATGTCCAAGTTTCAAAAGTCAGATAATATTAATAATAACAATACGCAACATTTATATAGCGCTTAATACAAATGTTTCAAAGCGCTGCATACTATTACCCCGGCTTTAGCACGGCTACCCTGATCGGGCGCATCGAGCATTCTAAGGAATTTCTTCCTACCGGGTACCCATTTACTACACCTGGGTCGAGAGTGACAAATGTAGATAAACGCCTTGCCAAAGGACGCTAGTGCTGCGGTGGGATTTGAACCCCGGTCCTTGTGGTTCACAGTCCGGAGACTTATCCACTGAGCCACAACACCTCTACAGCTCAATAAACTTGCAAAGTTATGATGGTAATTCAACAGATACCCCCATTATGGCCAAAGTTCATTGACCTTGGTCATGTGACCTAAAATGCGCACAGGATGTTCAGTGATACTTGATTACTCTTATGTCCAAGATTTATGAACTAGACCAATATACTTTCAAAGTTATGATGGTAATTCAACAAATACCCCCAATTCGGCCTAAGTTCATTGACCCTTAATGTGACCTGAAACTTGCACAGGATGTTCAGTGATACTTGATTACTATGTTCAAGTTTCATGAATCAGATCCAAAAGTTTTTAAAGTTTTGATTGTAATTCAACAGATACCCCCAAATCGGCCAAAGTTCATTGACCCTAAATGACCTTTGACCTTGGTCATGTGACATGAAACTCATGCAGGATGTTTGGTGATACATGATTGACCTTATGTCCAAGTTTAATGAACTAGGTCCATATGTTTTCTAAGTTATGATGACATTTCAAAAACTTAACCTCAGGTTAAGATTTTGATGTTGATTCCCCCAATATGGTCTAAGTTCATTGACCCTAAATGACCTTTGACCTTGGTCAAGAAACTCTAAGAGGATGTTCAGTAATACTTAATTAACCTTATGGCCAAGTTTTATGAACTAGGTCCATATACTTTCTAAGTTATGATGTCATTTCAAAAACTTAACCTCAGGTTAAGATTTGATGTTGACGCCGCCGCCGTCGGAAAAGCGGCGCCTATAGTCTCACTCTGCTATGCAGGTGAGACAAAAATTGACCCCTCCCCATCTCTATGTGTGGGTGTGTGTAAGAGAGAGAGAAAAGAGCGATGGAAGCAAGAATTATTTCATGTTTCAAACCAATGCAATCTCTTTTAGCCCCTCTCACTCACACAATCAAAATAACATTCCAACATGCACCATCACCTACTAGTAATTCCAGATGTTGACTTGTCTCCTAAAATAGACCCAGTTATAGGTTCAAATGATAAAAATATTTTAACAGGGTATTTTCGCCATACATCATAAATTCCAATACAAACCAGTATTAATTATTTTATCATTAAGAATATGCAATTCATTCATGTGAAAAATGATGTCATATTTAATAGCAAGAAGACTGGGGGGCTAAATCACATAACACTTATGTCGGACCCATAATAGCTTAAAAACGTTAGTGTTAATATTCATCCACTCATTCTATGAACAAGGTTATGATAATCAAATTCGCTGGGATCTTCCTTCTGGTGTCCACAACACGTGACTTCTATGGCTTGATTTTTCTGTGCACGGCAGCATGTTATGAACCCTAGAGTGCCGGCTGCCGGCCCCTGAACCGAGTGATCGTGTTAACTGTTATGTTGGAAGTTTGGTTGTCTATCCCGTTTGAATATCGTTAAATTGTTAATTGTGCTATATTTCAATACATCTAATGGTGTTTATTATTTGTTACCGTCGATTTTAAGTAAAACAAAACTTATCGGATGTTTGTATTGAAACAGAACATTTGTATTAGAAGGCCCCAAAGCCTATGACTTCGAGCCCCAATACTCAGCTGAAGTAAAATGCTCGCTACGAACAACATCATTCCTCGTGAATTTGGAAGAATCGTATTTCTCCACCTTTAATTAGTGCAGCCACTTATTTTTTAAAGAGATTTCTGGCTTCTTCTGCGGATCAGGAATTTAGCAAAAGCTGCATTTCATGCCCCTTTCTGACCAATTTCCGGCAGCCAGATCCACTCTGGCCCATGTATTTTATGCTAGCAATCAAAGGCGAGTGCCGAGGTCGGACACCCAGTTGTACGTCGCTGACGTCACAACCCCCCACAGAAATATAGGGAGTATGAGCAAAATGGCGATCTTTCATATAAAAATATTGATAACTTTGACTTGGCATATCATGGGAAATAGGAAACCGTTCTGCCTCATTTCAATTTTATTTTAATCAGTGAAATGTAATCAGTTTATGACCAGATAATAAATCTATCCCTTTAATATAGTTGTTAGTTTAACTTAGTCTAGTATTAGTAAAATGGGTCTTGGCCAGGGCCAGGGATATTGTCTTCATAATAATAATAATAATAATTGGCATTTATATAGCGCTTTATCAATCTATGACTGTTCAAAGCACTTCACAATTATTAAAATCCGGTCACTGGATTCATAGCATTCCAAGCAGCTGTTAGGCGCAAACTTGCTAAACCAACCAAAATTGGTTGTTTCCTACCGGTACCCAATTAGCACCTGGGTGAGAGTGGCAAAGTGTGGATTGACGCCTTGCCAAAGGGCGCTAGGCCATGGTGGGATTCGAACACACGACCCTCTGATTACAACTATACAAGGCGAGAATCAGAACTGCTACACCACGGCGCTTCCACTAAGTTGACTAAGTTTCATTAGTGATCAGTAGAAGCGCACGGCCAATATTGGAGACTGTCTCTATGTGGGAGATTATCTCCAATATCAGAGACTTTTGTAAAAAATTTGGGTATCCAATTTCAGAGACAGTCTCCAGTTTTGGAGACCAATTTCCTTTGTTTACATTTGCGGCCAAAGGATTACCTTGGTGGCAAATAAAAATGTGATAAGCAGATTCCTCATGAAAAATTACCCCTTTTCACTGTCTACTATAAAAATTCACCATCTACTTTCGTTTTGATAAGGATTTTTGTTGTCAATCACACACAAAACAAATGGGCTTCTGACCTCAGTGAGACAAAATTCTGAGTGGAAAAAATGATGCTTTTGTTGGTGTTGTTTCTTTTGACCTTTTGCAAAGCAAATTTCCAATGTGGGAGATTGTCTCCCCTATTGAAGAGTCTCCCATATTGGCCGTGTGCCTCTACTAGTGATTAATTCTTAATTCGCTTCCACTTGTCTTTACTTAGTCAAATCAAAATGATCAAAACTAAAACTAACAGGCTAAAACAGAACTAACAGTTAGATCCTTACTCTACTTTAGACCTGGAGAGGAGCATTATAACCTCGTTCGTAGGATGAGTGGAGAGAAGTAGATAATAAAGGTCCAACTCCAACCACACATTTTCACGTCAACATTAACATGACATCGACACAATAATAAATGAGTGGGACCATGTCATGCATTTCTACATAAGGCAATCAGGCAGTCTCTGTCTCATTCTGACTCTCTGCAATAACGAAGGTAAAAATATTTTGTAACTGCTATGAAGAAGACGAGTAGATTCATTTAACTTAAATTGTATCGAATCGAATTCCATACTCACAAATTAGTAGGCCTAACTAAACTTTAGATGTGGAAATTTCGCATGATCAAGACAGGCGCTGGGGTCATATTCGAAGAGCAAACGGCCAAGATGTGTGTGTTCCGATCCCGGCGGCTGGCGCGCCGGCCGGCGGGCGGGGTCGGGGTGGCCACCCGGCCGCATGCTGCATAGCGGAGTGGGCCACGCCCACTGGCGCGGGAGGCCTCTCTAATTCCAAGTTAGCCTGTAGCCTGTTACATAAAGAATTGCAATCATTTCCAACTCTAAAAATCATTCACAACTTGATTTTCAATCAATCAACTGCGTGCATTTGCCCGGGGGGGCCACTTACATTGACGAGTGGATACCATGCGCGACCAAAAAAACACGTAAAAAGGATGTCCTTTTCACGATAGGGCACGTTACGTACGTAACGTGATAAGGGTGTCAAAAACACAAAAATAATGAAAAAAGGGTATCTATTTCGCTAGGAAAATTACGTGTTTAGGGTCGAATTTGCGGGAATGATAAAACAAAATTAAAATGTTTTATAAAGGATGTCGTTTTTGCCCCAACTGTTCGTGTTTAGAGTACGATTTGCGCGAGGTATAGATGGTGGGGTCGTACTAAACCCACATAAGGTAAAGCCAACCACCGAAGGACCCGTAACAATAATACATTCCTGTACTTGTTTAGGGGTTCATTTCAGGGAATATTTGCCAAGAGCATCGTTTTGTTTCCAACACTTGTTAAGGGTATGGTTTAACACGCCAATACTTGTTAAGGGGTGCATTTTCAGAATATGGAAATTACGTGTTTAGGGTGCTTTTCGAGACCCCATGGTCGCGCATGGTATCCACTCGTGAATGGAAGTGGCCCCCCCGGGTGCATTTGGGACTTGCGATTGATTTTTTTACTTGCATTTAAACGCAACTCTTTCTGCAACGGATGCGGTCTAACGTACCTGTCGAGTGTGAATTCCTCAGAAAAGAATGCAGTGCAGTTTCACAACTTTTTGGCGCTAATGCAGTTTTGCACCAGGCAACTTCAATAGAATTGTAGTGTACTTTACTTTCTTTAGGCTAGCCTTAGACCAAAAGCTTCGGCAGGGCTCGACACTAGCGGCGGTCCGACGGTCCCAGACCGGTAAAAATCGCTGTCGGGCCAGTAGATTTTCAGAAATTGGAAGATTTACTGGTCCGACATGACCAGTAAAAAATATCATTGTCGGGCCAGTAATTTTTCCAAAAATAGCAAGATTTAAGGGTCCGACATGACCAGTAATAAAAACCATTGTTGGGCCAATAACTTTTCCAGAAATGGTCAAATTCACAGCAAACCATTCCCCCCCCCCCCGTTAAATTCTGCCATTCACACACAGAATACACACAGAATGAATCGCACGTGTTACTAGAGTACTATACAGCATGCATACAGTGTACATGTAGTCAGCCACACAACCCACATGGTGAATTCTCCACTGGCCGCACGAACGAAGCCTGGCTAAACTCTGGCAGAAATCTCTCACAAAACTGTCAAAATTCAAGGTTCATACTCATGAAAGGCTCTTATAATGTCCATATTTCCTAAAAATTGGAGCAACTCTGTCATTTGTAAGCAGTAAAAGGAGAAATTTTCACTTCTGTTTTGGTTCAAACAGATCGGGTTTCGGGTGATATCGTCTGAATACATAATAGCCCCACATATGCATTTATGTGTGTGTTGATACACTTGGTATCTGACTTTCTTTCGTAGCTATTTTAATTGAGCCAAAAAGAAACTGATAATTTATTTATGATAATAGTTTTAGCTTTCTTCCTATCTTTCTTCTTAATCTTTCTTTGTTTCTTCCCTCGATTTTTTTTTTTACTGTCTTTCTTTTTTAATTTCCCTTTTTTTCTTTAATTCATTTTTTCTTTCTATCCTTTTATAAAATATTTTCTCTATTTCCTTTTTCTCTCTCTTTCTGATATTTTCTTTCTTTAGTTTTTGAGTCCATCCATCCTATATTCATCTCTTCTCTTCCTTTCTTTCCTTCCTTCTTTTTACCCCTTTCTTCATTCTTTGTTACTTTCTTTGTTTCTTTCTTCCATCCATCATTTATTTACCCTTTCTTTTTTATATCTTTTCTCAGCCCTTTCTTTCTTACATTCATTCCTTCCTTTCTTCTATCTGTCTTGTTCTTTCCTTTTTCCCTTTGTTAATTATATCCTTTTACCTTTCCTTTCTTTTACTGCTTGCTTCCTTTCTCTCCTTTATTCTTTCATTCCTTCCTTTCTTTGTCTCTCGGTCTTTCTTTTTTCTTCCTTTCATCTATTCTTTTACCTTTTCTTTTTTTATAATTGCTTGCTTCTTTCCTTCCCTTCCTTCCTTTATTTCTTTCCTTCTATCTATCATTTTACCTTTCCTTCATTTCTTCCTTAATTCCTTCCTTCTTTCAATCCTTCCTTTCTTTCTTTTGTCCATCTTTCCATCTCTCTTTCTTTTTTATTGCTTCTTCTTTCTTTCCTTTACTACTTTCTGGATTTGTTCTTTCTTTCTGTATTGCTTGCTTCATTTCCTTCCTTCATTTCTTTCTTTTCTTTCTTTCTTTCTTATATTTGTTCCTTCTTCCTTCCTTTCCTTCTTTAGTTCTTTCTTTTTTTCTTCCTTCACATCTATCCTTTCTTTACCTTTTTTCTTCCTTTCTTTTATTCTTTCTTTTCATTCCTTCCTTTCTTTCTTTCTTTGTGTCTGTCTTGCTTTGTCCTTCATTTCCTTATTTTTTTTTGGGGGGGGGGTGGGTAACGAAAGGCTAGAAAAATAAACTTGCGCCTTTTCTTAATGTTTTCTTTATTTTTTGGGACCAGTAGATTTTAGGTTCGGACCAGTAAAAATTTGAAAAACTGGGTATCTACTGGTCCGACATGAATAGGTTGGACCAGTAGAAAAAATGGGTTAGTGTGGAGCCCTGGCTTCGGTCTCTGTTATGTTGGTTGTTCAGCTGAACTCCATTGGCTTCAGTCACCAAATACAGAGACCGAAGTTCTAACGCGATCTGTACAAGGGACTCAATGACCATATGTTTATGTACTTAAGATCAGATAAAACGGGGAAGTGAATTTGCGCAACAGCTGAGGTAAGTCACTGTTTTTGTCCCTTTTAACATAATTTTTCTCCGTTTTTTGGCTATTAATGCCAAGAGGGAATATATTTGCATTTTGGTCGCGTTAATTTTCAAAATTTTTATTCATTAAAGACAGAAATTGAAGAGCCCCGACAGGGGGATTTTGCATTGCAAGTCCCCTAATGGTGGGTGCACGATAGCAAGCCATCTGTGTACGAGGAGAAATTTTTAAACAAATGTTAAAAAACTCGAAACAGACAGCTGCCAGCTGTCTAGGCTAGCCTAGGCTAGATTCTAGTAGTATTTGTTCGCAAGATTCCAAGTCCAGGCAAGAGACAGCCTCGAGGTTGCTTAAGTTCAATAGTGTATCCATTAAGATTAAGGCATTACCATACTGATGAAATGGGGAAATTTGCTCAAATCAGCCAGTGCAAAACTTCATTTGTGCCAACTATTTTACCATTATTTCATAAATTGTTTCAAAGAAATGACTATTATATCTAGAGTAGACTATACAATTTTACAATGCATAAAATTTCACAATTTCTGCTCTGGAGTCTAATTGATGCATGTAACATATGTTCAAAAATGTAAAATAGGATATTAGATGCTGATATTATATACCTGAAAAAAATGTAACTCACAAACCAAGAGCAAGATCTAGATTGATGTCATTTCACCAACAAGATTTGAGGGTTTCATCATTCAGGGTATGCTACATGCCATTTCTGATTTTATGTTTCCCTTCAAAAGCAGTGTTATTGATGTTGATCATTATTCGTTTATTTCATTAATCTATATATTTTCTGGTTTTTTTTATCTTTATACTCATGAATCGTATACTCTGTGTCGATCTAGCATTGTATGGTTTATCATACCAAACACTTTTTATAGTTAATTCACTGATTATGTTTCTTTCAATAAATTTCCACCATAAATACCCAAATACAAGTAAGTTCAACTAGGGCTTAACTATGATAAATGTCTATAGCCTTGTCTAGTAGCAGGGGGGACCTCCACCCCCCATATGGTTTTTCAAATAGAAAAAAAAGAGAATAGGGGAGAAAAGAGATGAGAAAGGGCAACATATGGGAAGAAGCACATACAAGTTTGTAATAACCATTTGAGGAGTCTGTTATATACATGTGGCCCTATAGCCTAATTCTGTTAGATATATGGACCCCATCTTACACAGAGTTGTGATTGATCCAATCAACCACAACTATGGAAAGCCAGCAAACTCAACATTTAAAAAATACATATTTCTGTTATATTCATGCCTGTACCATTGTCTTGGCAATCCAGTGTGTTCCTCTTTGTTTACTGCATGAAAAATTTATGACTTGGATGGATTTCCATAGCTGATTTTGATCGGATCAATCATAACACTTTTGTAAGATGGGACCATGTCATATTAAGGAAGTCTTGCCCCCCCCATCCCCCTATAATATCCTGACCTCTCCCCTACTTGGCACCACCACAGTTTAGTGGATACCCAGAAGTGACTGTCACAAACCTATTGCTTGACCCAACTGAACAATATCAGTGGAAATGTAACTTGTATTTAGTCCTAAGTATTTGCTCTCAGAATGTCAGGAAATATTTGATGATCTTTTTGGGAAGTCAATTATTGCATGCTCTTCAACTGTGTTAGGAAACTGGAAGATCTCAATGTTTGAATTTGAATTTGTTGAGATTCTGATCGTCTTCTGTTCTCCCCTTTCTCTTTCACCCCTTTTTTCTCTCTTTTTTTCTCTCTCCCTCCACCCCACCCCCCTTTCCATTCTACATGCATATTTCTCTTCTTTTTCCTTCCTCCTCTCCTTGCCCTTTTGTCTCTGCTTTTTCTGTCAAATATATCCAGGTGTGCAATATCTTTGGTACACCTTACGAGGAGTAGTGGAAGAGTAACTAGTCAAGCGGTTTCATGATGTCCCAAGACACTGTCATCAGCAGAAACACCACCAGATCATGTGAATTACAAGCAGCATTGATAGAGGCACAAAGCACAGCAGCTGTTTGGTCATAGGCTTTGCCATAACTTGGAGGAAATGCCTGGTTTGATGAAAGGGGTCTAGATTTGCAGACTAATTGACCTGATCAGGATTTGTTTGAATACTCTGTTGATCTCGCACTCCAAATTTGAACATATGCTAGGATTCTCGGAACTTTCGAGTCAGGTGTCTCAATTAGGAGCTGAACCTGCAGACTAGTCAATGTCATCTTCACCATCACTGCCATCGTCATCATCATTAGTTACCATCATCACCATCATCATCTCCATTGCCATAACCACCATCCTCACCAACATCGGTCTCATCCTCTTCCCATCGCCATGGCGACCCCTAAAGGGAAGATCGGCTACCCCATCCTTGGAGACAGCTCTCTCGAGTTCTACCGGAACGTCCCGCTTTACATCAACAGCCGGATCGAGGAGTATGGCGCCAGGATCTTCCAGTCGAGGATTCTCAACAAACCCACTGTCTTTGTGTGCTCATGCAGTGCTGTCAAGGAGCTGTTGACTGGTAAGACAGTGAAGAGCCCTGTTTCATGAAACTTGCCAGAAACGAAAAGTTGTAAGATATTATCATCGGCTTCTTAAATCGTGGCGTTTGATTGGATGAGAGCAAATTCATGATGAAATTTCAGTATATGGTATTGAAAGGTATTCATGAAAAAGGGCCCAGATTAAGGTTATGGTGTGGTTGTAAAACTTTGCACTCTCCATAGTCCCATTCGATAATTACTGAAATGCTTATGTCCATAGTCCCATTCGATAATTACTGAAATGCTTATGTTCAGATTTTTAAACATATTCATAATGTGAATGAATCACAACTATATTATTTTGAGATAGTTCATACCTCAAGAAGTGTATTAAGAATTGTCCTTTGGGGAATTGCACTCCATATTGTCAGGTATATGTGTATCAGAGAGTGCAAGTATGCTTTGAGACAGAACAAAGTATACAAATAATGAATGTTTATGAGTGCAACGGACAGAATATTTCATGAGGTGAAAGATGAAGTGATCCATCTTTCACCGAATGGAGTATTCTGTCCATTGCACAAAAAAAAATCATGATTTAGTTTATATGACACCTAAAAATTGTTTTTTTTTTTTCATATGAAATTTATGAATTTCGATGCAAAACATGCTCATGCAATGCGAGTAATGGGCTGAATGAACGATATCAAACAACCAGTCAAATCACAAGGATCTATCTAGGTGTCATATAAACAAGAATATTGAATATATTCGCATATCATATCCCCATATTCTACCAATAGGTATTAAAGCCATTTTACTCATAACAGCTCTATTACTCTCATGACATTCTTGTAGTCAGTCATTAATGTTCAGAGATCCATGTCTTCATCTTCACAGAACACCATACCAAGATGAGCCTGGGATATAAAGCCATGCTCCACCATCTCTATGGCGACAACATCATGTTTGAGGAGGCAACCGAGGCCGACAGACTCCATGCCCTGATGCACCACGTCTTCATCCAGAACGCCTTGCCAAACTTTGACCGGATCGTCCAGAAGTTCATCCAGAGGCATTTCAGTAACTTGCATTCCAGGTTCGTTGTCATGTTGATGAGAAGGGAAATGTGTTTACCTGGTGGTCCAAGAGAGTGTTTCATCTACATTTTTTTACAAATTGTGACCTGCAACCCCCCAAAAACAGACATTGCCCAAAATAGTCATTAAGGTTTGTATTAAGATTGAAAAAAATATGTCCTAAACATTAAAAATTATATAAAACTTGTCATAATTAATTAACAATAACCCACACAAGCACTTGATTGAAGGTAAAAGAAATTTCATGAGAGCTACAAAGAATAAGTAGAAAAGAAGATTTGAAGTTTAGGGTTCAGTCAAGCATGAGATGTGCATACTGTGCTATCTCAATGAAACTCCTAAGCAGTCCAGAAAATAAAGGTGTCAGAGAAATGCTTGTATCTTGTATTTTACTTAACTTCACATCTTCACATTGTGACAGTAAGAAGAAGAATTACTCATTGAGATAACTAATTTTTACTTTATGAAACCATTTTTGAAACCGTTTCATGAAAGGAGTTGTCGGAGGTTTTATCCGACAGTTACCATAGGAACAGTGCCTCTCAGCCAATCAAAATCCTGGAAAGATGTCAGGGGGGCGTTTCATCAATATTTTCGTCCGACAAGTTGTCAGATCTGACAACTTTCATGGATTCTGATTGGTTGAGAAGTACTGTTACTATAGTAACTGTCGGATAAAACAGGACTTGTCGGACGTTTTATCCGACAAGTCCCATTTTGTCCGACAGTTACTATAGTAACAGTGACTCTCAGCCAATCAGAATCAAGAAAAGATGTCAGATCTGACAACGTGTCAGACAAAAATGTTGATGAAACGCTCCCCTGGTGCACCCTAGCATTGAAGCTTTAAACTATATCCTTCATCTTGCCTCAATCCCAACCATTATGGTCAACCAATTTCCTGATCTAATCCAGCGATGATCATGACCAATGAGCATCTCTCTCTTTGCTTTTGTCATAATGTTGGTGTCAGTTTGTCGTAAGGAATATGAAGGCAGTATAAGCATGCCAAAAAGCATGTTTCTATTGATAGTGCGATTATGCTATTAAATCCTGAAATTATGGAAGAGATCGAATGACTGTGAAAATCAGTTGACCGTACTCTCCTTGATGATTATATATTAAATCCATGTCTCTTGCAGTGATTCAGTTCAGGTGTATGAGACATTCAAATTGTTTGCGACTGAGCTCATGCTAGCGCTGTTCCTTGACCTTGATGCTACCGATTCTCCCGATCTGGTCCACGATGTAGCATCGCTGGCCACCACACATTGGCATGGTAGGTTTTTGACGCAGAGAGATTTTTTATCAAAATTTTAATATGGGATTATAAACCTGATGATGGTCTAGATGCAATGTTCATGCATAGTGATGTTCTCATGGTTTTGATGATGATGATGATTTTTTTTCATTTTTTTTATTTTTATAAACAAGTGCACACCTAGTTACTAATAATGGGTAAAGCATTTCCATGTATTTGAATGCAGGATAAAAGAGCATAGGTGCCGTGGCTGGGGATCGATGATGATAGTGCTAGAGTTAGGGATCTCATTGTGAAGATAAGAGATCATGACAACAGAAATGATGATAATGAAGTTGGTGATGATGATGATGTTGTTGATGATGATGGTGATGATGGTGATGATGATGATGATGATGATGATGATGGTGATGGTGATGATGATGATGATGATGATGATGATGATGATGATTTTGATGATGGTGGTGGTGGTGATGATGATGAATGATGATGATGAATGATGATGATGATGTTGTGGTGATGATGATGATGGATAAGCTGGTGCTTGTGAGGATGCAGATGACTATTGTAACTATTTTGATAATGATTGTGATGAAGATTGTGTTAGTGCCAAGACAATGAGAACATAGCAAAGACGATGGGTCAGATGCATAAAAGTAGCGATTGCTTTTTTTGTGTTCACATTTCTTAAAATCTTCACGATTCTTCAAATTGCTAGCAATTGCTTTCTGAAGGCAAGGAAGGGGTTCAAGCACTAGCAAAGGGTTATACAAAAGAAATAAAGCAATTGCTGAAGCATGATTTTTAGCTTGGCTCGCTATTGCTTGTGGTTGAAGCAATTGCTTGCTAGCAATTTCTACGTTTTATGCATCTGACCCAATGATGGTGGCAGGGATCTTATAGAAGAAACACTGTGACCAGGGATACTTAGTAGAAGTTGAGTATATTTCAAAAAGTATTTTCTTTCTTCTTTTAATTAATCCAGGGGTGATATCTGTTCCCCTGAACTGGAAAGTTTCTTATTGGTCTTCATCCTGCAAACAAGCTGTAGAATCTAAGGTATGTTGCTTCACACTACCCTTTCCACACACTCACTTCTTTCGCACTAATACTGAATATGTGTAGGGACAGTTATTTTACATTTCAAAAAATTGCCTTTTCTGTTTCAGAAAATCTCAAATTCCGTTTCAGCATGTCAGAAAAAGGAAATTCTGTTTCCCCATAGACTTTGTACACATGGAAAAATGACAATTCCATTCACACATTGAATAGCAATATCAGAACACGTACACTCGCACTGGTCACAATTTGTATCTGCCACTGTACCAACAATACGATAGAATCCATTGTGATCGGGTCTATGCGGGTGCATAAAAAATTTGGGCGTACGCATTTAACATGCATACATCCTCACCTTTCACATTATTAGCATTATTTTACGGTTAAATGAAATTTCATCGATAATTTTGGGTTGGACATCGTTATCAGCAGTTAACGACTTTCGCCAATTGGCCATCTTGGATTTTAAAACCTCGATATTGTGCTGTTACATCTTGGAACGTGGAGGGCAGCAACACATGACCGTGTTGTTTGAACGATATGTGTGCATATTTTTGTGAAGCCCGATCCGGCCAGCCGGGTACAGGCGCGGGATACAATCGAGTGTGATGAAGTCGAGTGCAGTCACGATGTGTAAATTGTCATGAAGTGAGATTGTGTTTTCTGGGGTTTTGTGGCGATTTAATATTCATATTATTTGTGAAATTGGAGTAATTTCTGTTGCTGTTCTGTGTATTTTGAGGGAAAATATGTTTTCCTTGATTTTCCATTTGAAATGCCACTATCCGTTTCAAATTGCCCTTTCCATGAATTCTGTCCATTTTCCGCGATCGCAGGAAATCACTGTCCCTCTATGTGGGATGAAGATCTAGAGGGTCCTTAGCCAGCCAAGAATATTACAAAAAAATGCATTTTTTCTTTATAATTCTTCATAGTTGATCTCTATCAATTATGATGATTTTACATCATTTTTCATTTTCCTGATAAACCAGGACAAACTGTTGGAGCTGATACGAACACGTCTTGCAAGCCAGGCAGACAAGGGTTCTTTCTTAACAAGAGCCAGGCAAGCTGGATTTAAGGACCAGTCAGAGCTTGAACACCACATTCTACCCTTTGTTTCCGCCCTGGTGCCGAAAGCAATCGCTTCACTCCTGACGTCGTTCACCCTGGCCCTCTGCTCCAAAAGCAAGGTGATATATTTAATGGCAAAAACCTCATTTCAAGGTCAAGTTTTTTAAACTACATGTATGTAGGCAAGAGAGTAATGAAGTAACTGCTAGAATCGAAATTATGGGGACAAATAGCTTCATTGACAAGATAATTCATCAAGTGACAGCCTGTTCTATCTAATCCAAGCTCTCAGATCTAAAAAGAAAAAATTAGGCCAATGTGCCGTGATAAGCAAAAAACTCTTTCAGATGATGATGTGTAATGATAGTCTAAACTTCATCACTCCACAGAATATTGAGATTTCATGAAACACCATGATTTATCACACCAGTGTCTTGCCTAGGTGAGGTAAATTGGTATTTGACATGATCCTGCTCCTTTGACCTTAAAATGTTCAGGGCTCCAATTAACCCAAGACCATATGGCCTCCGATGCCCTCAGAATTGCCTTGATGATATTTGTAGTTCCCTTTTGCCCAAGGTCTTGGTGCCCTGTGGTTATCCAGTGCATGTGTCTTCTTAAAAAGTACATTTTACTATTGATGCCATTTTTAGTTAGCCTTGGATGACCCTAAATTGGGCACCGCCTTTCCTTTCAAGGAAGTGCCCTTATATGAAACGACCATGCACCTTTGAATGAATTCTTAATTTGAGCCCTACATGTTGTATAACTCTTGTATTGCTAATGAATTTGGGATGAAAAATATGGGGAGTGCTCGAAAAATGTGGACTGTCACTTCTCATAGATAGGAACACTATACAATAAAGATAATTCCATAGAATATGTATGTTTCAACCACCATTTTTCTCTATTTATTTGGAATGATCACAACTAGCACAGTTCCATGAAGTAGTGAGCAAGAATGGAGGAAAATTGGGATGGGTCATACAAAAAGTTTGTTGTTCTTCCACTATGAATTTATAGGTTCTAACATATTAATATTTGTCCTTACTGTATAGGATAACATGCAAGTGATTGCAAGAGAGAGCAGCGATTATCTTGAATACTGTTTGCTGGAAACAGAGAGACTATGGCCCCCAGTGCTAGGGGGGAGGAGACTTGTTAGAGAGGTATACCTTTTGGCCTCTACATTTTAGAAAATCCACTCAACAGTCATCACCATAGACCTTATGCATATGGCGTCATAATTTCATAGCGCCCTCCCTCAGAGGATATAGGAATACACATAAAGGGAGTTGTCCGAGATGCGCCAGGTGCAGATTACCAATGAATGCAAGGCAGTGGCTTCAGCCTCTCAAAGATGATGGCACAATGACTTCAATGCATAAGGCCTATTGATGGTGATGACAGTACATTGTTTATGATTGTGATGATAAAGATGATGGTGACAATGACGGCGCGGTAGCGGAGACAATGAAAATGATGGTGATTGGTGATGATAATGATGATGACGATGGTGATGATTGTAATGACAATATTTACTGGGATGATGATGATGACAACGATGATAGTGATGATGATGATAATGATGAGATGTGGATGATGTTGATGATGAAAGTGATGTGAGACATGATGTGGTTTTGAAATAAACAAATATGAATTATGCACGAGACAACCAATTACTATCCTTGGTGTTGTAAATTCAGTGTAGGATTTTATACTTGTTTGAAATAAACCCTGATTTGTCTTGATTTCTAGGATTTCATACTTGATGGTTACAAAGTGCCCAAGGGCTATGCAGTCATCTACGTCTCCTCCATCGCCCACCGAGATCCTGATGTTTTCAAGAACCCAAACACCTTTGATCCAACAAGATGGGCAGACAAGTAAGGAAGAAACAAAACTTTGGAAATACAATTTATGGCTTTCAAACCAGTAAACGAGATCACATTGATCGATCTAGCTGATAAGTCGGAAAAAGATATAGGTACCAGCAGGATTTGAACCTCTGATCTACTCATTGCCAGACAGCAACTGTATCACCAGACCATGTGACTTATCAGATAGATTGATCATTGCGATCTAAATTTGCTGGGTGGTAAGTCTTAAGTTGTATTTACAACATAATGAAATTTCCCCAGCAAGCCTTTAACATTCCAAAACAAAACTTTTGTTTGCCATTAAACGACCAGCCCTGAGAAAACCTACTGACTTATGTTAATTCAAATGTGACCCTAACAAATGTGCCATAATGATTATAATTCATATTTATATTTTTATCTATAATCATACAATTGTATACATTTTCACTTTGAATAAAAATAAAGTTAATAAAATTTGGTGTAAAACACCGTCCATATTGTAATCATATGACACTCCTGCATGAACAATGCCCAATCAAGGTATAAAAGTAGATTTGGGAGCTCTTTCAAATTGTACATGGTACCTAAAAAAAAAGAGAAATCCAGAGCAATTGGTCTTGATTCTTTTCCTTCATATGGGATTCAAATTATTTTGGCCTGAGGACCATTCTTTGGCTTCTAAACCAAGGGGGGGAAATGAATTTTGCAATGGGGCTCTTTACAACCTACAAGGGCTGTTTTTGAGGGCAGTTTGTTCTTAGACCCTGTAAATCTTTTGATTAGCCTGCGGCAGAAATGATTTATGCAATCAATCAAATTCAGACACAAGTCCCTCAAAGCAACTTTCATTTGAGACAAATGTCAAGCCAAACACAAAGAGATCTTTGGTCCTTGGACCTTGGAATAATGTATTTATTATGTGGGGGCATCATGGTCTAGTGGTTATGACTCCCGTCTGTCAATCTGAGGGTCGTGGGTTCGATTCCCAGCAATGGTGAGTTTCCTTCAGCAAGAAGTTTACCCACATTGTGCTGCACTCAGGTGAGGTGAGGTGAATGGGTAACCAGTAGGAAGTAATTCCTTGAATGCTTCAGCACCTATATGGCAGCACGGCTAAAACCGGGGTAATAATAGCAACACTTTGTATCCTCAAGCAAAAAGCACTTGATAATCCAGCTATTATTATTATTTACACCTTTAAACAAAAATAAATGAATTAATAAATAAAAGAAAAAAAGTCTTTGCCACTAAAAGAGGAGGGTCAATACCCTTTATATTGTCTTGTAACAGTTGGTCATACATGTATCCTTGAAATTTCAGCAAATGATTTGAATTTCCTCCTATATCATTAAAAATACATGATCAGTCAAGAAGGGCTTACCCTCTGTTTACAAGAGGCTTTTAGTCTTTGTAGAAAGCCTTTGAAAACTTCAGAAATAAAATTGAAAAAGTTTGTTTCCGATTATTTTCACAGTTCCAAAGAAAAAGAGAAACTGCTATTTTGCTACGGTGATGGGCCTAGATGCTGTGTTGGTACATCACTCATGAAAAACTTGATTAAGGTAAATATAATCCATGAACTACATGTATCTAGATAATATTTCATATAGAAAACTTCATTTGATTTTGTTTTTCTAGGTGGAATGATTAAAAATGAGTTGAACTATATATTGTATCAGTTGTATAACCAGACCTTATTTCTGCATATTCAATGTTCATAAGAAACCATGTACTTGTACATTATTATTATTTGTCCTCAAAGGAGAATGAAACCTTTGGAACAAGATAGCTTATGTAAAAACAGAAAAATCAAAGAAACAGACCAACGAAAGTTTGAGAAATATAATGAAAAATTAATGAAAAAAAAATGAGCATTTGAATATTGCGATCACTAATGCTATGGAGATCCTCAGATTGGCAATGCAACAAAGATGCATTATGTCATCTTGTGAACTCTCCCCATTACTTCAGTATATATTTCACTTAAACTGCCTCTTTTATCACATCTATAAGTAGATACAGATTTTAAAGAATACTTCATGGATAAAGAGTTTGTATCACCTTAAGGAAAAGCAAAAAGAGACATTTTGGGGGTATTTTATAGGCCATCAAAAGGGAAGTTGTTCACATGTCACATCACACATCCTTATCGCATTGCTAATGGGAGGATCTCCATAGAATTAGTGATTGCAATGTTCAAATGCTCATAACTTTCTCATTATTTGTCTGATTTTTTTCAAGCTTTCTTTGTTCTTATTTGATTTTTTTGTTTCGACACAAGCCTAATCGTTCCAAAGGTTTCATTCCCCTTCAACACTGGGATATATATCTACTGATATATGATTCTCATAATGTACACCTTTTGTTAAATGTACTAATTTGTCTTTGTTCAATTTTTTTTTCGTACTTGAAGAGTTATTTTGCCCTTCTTTTACTATTTCCATTGAATATTTACTCCCTAGTTGCTTCTGTAAATAATTTGGGTCAGAAAGGATAATGTTTTCGGCTTGGCACTGTATTTTAATTTTGAATTGAGACAGTAACATAGCCTTTTATATTCCTTGTTTATTCCTTTTTTGCTATATACAGTCAACAAAGTGCATGATTAAAAGAAGAAAAAAATTATATTTTGTCCTCTTTGATCAAATACAGAAAGTGAGTCAGTACCTGGTTGGTCATTACAACTGGACTTTAGGTGAGCAGGATGAAGATCTTGATTACAAATGGCTACCCATGGCTAGGCCAAAAGAACTCTCGGTCAGTTTCACTAAAGTCGACCAATCCGAGGCCTTGTCTGAACCAACAGGGAAGGAATAATCTGTAGAAACAGAAATGACAAATCGCAGGCCATGACAGAATCAGCAAGGAAGGATCAGCCTATAGGTACAGAAATGACAAATCGCAGGCCTTGACAGAATCAGCATGGAAGGACGAGTCCATAACTATAGGATTGACCAATCAGATGCCTTGTTCAGAATCAGCAAGGAAGGATTACCCTACAGGTAAAGAATTGACCAATCGAAGGCCTTTTCTGAATCAACAGGGAAGGATTAGGCTATAGGTACAGAATTGACCAATCACAGGCCTTGTGAGAATCAGCAAGGAAGGATCAGCCTGAGGTAAATAATTGACCAATCAGAGGCCTTGTCTGAACCAGTAATTGATTGGTCTATAGGTTTTTATATGCTGAAGTATGTGCTAACTTCATGCATAACCATGCAAGCACAAATCCCTAAGCCAAACCTTCATGTAACCCTGTCAGTGATTCACAAGATTTTGCTTTTTGTCAATGTCACTTGATTTTAACCAATCGGTAAAAAAAATGATGATAAACATTAACTTGCCAGTAACAGGAAAATGTTTAAGCCAAATCTTGCTCATCTTTGTCTTTATCATGAGCTGTACTTGACCAATCCCATGCCTGATCAACAGGGAGTGACTAGTCTGTCAGGTAGAGAATCTGTCTTCAAACCAGAGACTAGCTAAGCCTTGTTGTCAATGATAAAGCATGAGGATTTATGATGGAAAGAAACTTGCTGGATCTCTGTGGAAAAGAATCAACTTATGGTCAGGGGTGGATCCACAATTTTTTTTCCATTTTGTTCACAAAATATTTTGACCAAGAAAAGGTCTTCAGTTCACTACAACATTTTCCATAAAAGTCATTTTGTATGCCTCTCAAAAGGGGTAGGGGCATGAATCGGTTTTGCCCCTACCTGACACTATCTGACACTATTGGTAGAGCGTCTGTTAGCTGTTTGACACTGTTACTTGAGTAGAACAGTCAAATTGCTTGTGTTGTAAACTGGATGAACTGGAACTTCAGATCATTTTACACTAGTTGTCACTTTGTTGAATGAAGCTTGTGCAATTTCTTATTGCATCACAAGAGACCAGGAATAATGACAAAGTCGAAAAATTACTTTTTTCTTTATCATTCCTCTTTGCCTTGAGAGCGGCTCTTTTTTCCCCATCTCAATAAGAATTCAAATATTATTGTGCAATTCAGAAACTCGTAAGTTGTGATCTACATAAGAATAGAGAATTTTACAAAAATACCTATATTAGGAAATGAAAATATAATTTCAATAATCAGATTTATTTTTCCCAAACTTTGTATTTGTATGATCTCAACTTTGTTGTAGTATACAGAAACTCTTCAAAAAGATCTTTTTTTGCATGGACTTGCCTAAAATATGCCTTAATATAGATTTTTAATGAAAGTCAACAATTTTTGATAGAATAAACCAATGAAATTTATATAAAGTGCTGCCTTCTAACTCATATGATACAAATGAAATTGTATTCAATATCTAATACATTTATGTATATTTTTCAATGTAATATTTCAATAAATTTCTTCACAGATGACATATGAAAGCTTTTTTAAAAAGTTTATTGATAAAAATGTGAAGTAGATATCTATAGTAGCTATTAAATTGGCAAATACATTCTTAAATGGAAATAGGTAACTAATTGTTGTTTACATATTGTCTAGGTTACAAAACTTCTTTATACCCGTTTCATTTCCTGTACTAGTTATATTTTAATCAAGTTAATGTATTGTATATGTTCATAGCAGTACTAATATCCATGTGTGTCTTTTTCCTTTTATAGGTGCTTTCTTATTTATACATGAGACTGATTTCCTCACTTTTTTGTACCTAAGTTTGAAATTTATGTATATTTTTTCTCTTCCGGCTTTCCAAATACCTCAAACCATTTTACTCTTTTTCTTTCATTGGGTTTATTGTGCTCAAAATAGTGTAAAGCTTGTGCTGGATTTGAGCCTGAAACTACTTGATTCCATGTTCATGTAGTCAATTACTCTTTAAAATTGATACATGTATTTGAAGATGTTTGTACAAAAGCACTAAATATTATTTTCATAATTGCTTGCATTAAAACACACTCTACTTATATCGAGTTGGGATGTTTATCAGTATAACAAAATGGAAGGTACATGTATATGTTGCAATGTTCATGTTTTACAAGCAAACCATTTGTTAGGCTGGCATCGATGCACCCAAAGCTAAAAGTGGAAAATATTTTTGGCTGATATTGTGTGCATTATTTGATTTCTTCATTTTGTCAGGATTGAAATCTTATAAGGTTAAGTTTTTGAAATGTCATCATAACTTAGAAAGTTTATATGAACCTAGTTCATAAAACTTGGACAGAAGGGTAATAAGATGTCACTGATCAACTTGCACAAGTTTCAGGTCACATGATTAAGATCAAAGGTCATTTAGGTGCATGAACTTCTACTTTCTTGATGATGGTATCAACATTGAAATCTTTAATAACCAAGTTACAGAAAAGAAAAGGGTGATATATGATATTATTTTCTGAATATTATATCAAAATCTATCACATTTTCGTAGGAAAAATTTCAACATTTTTGCACGCTCGCAACTTTTTATCAATTTTACACGATACGCCAGATCTAGCTCCCTCAAAATAATTGGCTCATTGGGCCACTAACATGGAAATAAGGGTAATCAAGTGTTACTCATAATTTTGCACGAGTTTCAGGTCACATGATGATGGTCTCAGGTCTTTTGGGGTCAATTAGCTTTGTATTTTATTATCATTTGAATGGTGTTTTTTTTTAAATTATTATTCATCTTATATTAGTTGGTTTTAAAGTCCGCACTGATGCGATTTTTAATTGCATAATGCAGGCAAGACTGCCAGAGATTGATCAGATATGATTGTTTCTATCTGGAATTGACCTTTTTCTATAAAAATTGTGATCCTCTTGTTCTCGTCACCAGGTTTCTTGCACTATCTTTCAAATCATTCCTAATAAGATCTGTGTGCTACTTTTGTTTCTTCTGCATCTGCGATTCTGCTGTAACTTTGATATTGGCAGAAAATGTATTCTTCTATTTCTCAAGTCTAGTGATAGCTCTGTACACTGTATTATATTTTATGTAATGAAGGTTTGTACTTAAATTGTAAATTCTGCCAAATCTGATTTTTTTTTATTTCAGAAGATAATCTATTCCACCTGTCTTAAATATGTTTTTACTTACATATTCACAATATCCCTTTATATTTAAATGTATTGAATTTTATCATTTATAAATTGGAATATTTTACTGTATGGTAGTGATATACATGAGCAAAAATCTTATTTGGAAGTGCATCGAGCAATAGTTTTTGAAATACTTGTCATGGTTCATCGCCAATTCGTCAAATTGCCAACTCGTCTACTACCATTTGGTCTACCATCAGTTGGTCCACTATCCACGTGGTCTAATTGCCTATTCGTCCACTCACCATTTCGTCTAATGGCCAGTTGGTCCAATTACCATTTAGTCCATTTTGGACTAAGTGTTAATTGTGCAAAATGAATATTAGACCAATTGATTATGAGACGAAATGGTCATAGACGAAATGGTGTTTTGATGAAATGGTGATTAGACGAAGTGATGATTGGACCAAATGGTTGTTAGACAAAGTGTTGATGGACAGAATGGCATTAGACTTAACGAAAGTAGACCATGTGGTGAGTGGACGAGTTGGCAGTCAACGAATTGGCAATTTATTTACCCTTGTTAACATTGTTGAAGAAAAGAGATCATTATGCCCTTATGACCATCGGAATGTGTGTTATACCTACATGTACCTCACACTGTTACTGACCATCAAAAAGTAGATCAGATTTAAATTATTAAATTGCATCAAGGGCCCATTTCATAAAGAGTTACAACTGTTGTAACTTTGCCATTATGGTAAATTCCATGGCAACAGGGCTCAGCAGCCAATCAAAGTCAAGATTACCATGGAAGTTGCCATATTAGCAAAGTTACAACAGTTGTAACTCTTTATGAAATGGGCCCTGGTCAAGGATTCGAATGTAATTATTTTTAAAGATGTTGACAATTTTTAGTATTCATGTCATATAAAGGGAGGAACTGGATACCAGTTGCAAGTCAGCTGCGATTCGTGTGATGTCATTCTGATTCTTTGCCAGTTAGCCCTTGTCTAGAACTAGATTGGCCATAGCACTCTCTAAACTTGATGTTTAGATATTTCATGCCGCAATTCGGGATATTATCCAAGTCGGTTTACCTTCCTAAATATTTGCTCAAACATCCCATCACAACTCTAAACGCTGCCAATTGCACAGTGTGAGGCTGTTGTTATGGGTATATTGGCAGATTCCATAAATTCAGAAAGCACAACTCTCTTTGCAATTGTGTACCATGTGCAATGTGGATAGCTGCGAATTTGAAGATGAATGTACGTTTCTCAGGTATGATACATCTTTTCACCAAATAAGTTTAGAGCTTCTTTTTGTTTGTACTACTTTTGTTTACAAGAATGAGAGATGAAAAATGTAGACTATATTTACACCTTGTAATTTATGACATGTATTTTAATACCACATTTCTAGCTGGCTTTAGTGTGTACACGTCTTAAACATATTTTATATTTTCTGTCTTCACATTTTCAAACATAATTTTGCTCCGATTCATTTAAAAGTTTATTGTACATCATCAACATAACCTTATATTTTCAGTTTATCAGCCCAAGCAAATGTGCACTTCTTGATTTCATTTTGTATTATAAAATGCAATAGAAACATTCCATTTTCTCCTAGGAAGGAGAAAAAATATATTTTCATTTGATGAAAATTCATGAAAATCACAGGAAAATATTTGTTTTCAAAGAGGCTTCAAGTTATTCGGATTGGAGATAAAACCCACTCCTAATGACAGACTTTGTAAGCAGTTTGTTCTCATAGTCCATCTTCAGAACGTGTATTATCATTGGAATTCTATTGTCCCTTAACAAGAATGTTTATCCCACTTCAGCTGCATTGTGTGATAATCAGTGCCATTTTTGTTTTGAATAATGACTACAATCTAAAAATCACGAATTTATGATAAATCCAGATCTTCTGTGAATAGTGACCAGCCAAATATTAGATTTAGGTATTAACCTCGTAGATTTGAATATAAATCTAAAAGATTTGAATTTAAATATTTTGAGATTTGAAAGTTAATTCTAAAGATTTAAAATAAATCCAACATTCAGCTAGTCACTATCCACAGCTGATCTAGATTTACTTTAAATCCGTTATTTTTAGGAGTGTATGATTGTTGACATTCTATTCTTGTCATGTTTGAAAGAGGCTTAAATAAATTTATTTTTTTCCCCAAGGAGTGAGCTCCTTACCTGTCCTACTCAAGGTTTATATTGTATAACCCTTTTGTTTCTGTAGTCATATCAACACAGATACTGAATATAAAGCAAATAATCACAATTAAGGTTCAGACAATAATACACACTATCGATTCCTCCATGACATACATTAACATGCTCAGATTCAGTAAGATAGCTATATCCAAATTACATTGGTAGTAACATTTTGTCTCAACACTCCCAAAAACTCATATTTCTTTATTTCCTAACTCATTGTAATTCATACAAAGAATTATATTTTCTGACGAGTGCAAATAGTAAAGAATATTGGCTCAGAATAAATAGTGTACTCCTCATTTATGCACCCTTTTCATTTGTACTTAATGTTTATCTGTACTTTGTGCTCTGAACTAGTCGAGATTATGTCAATGTATTCTATGCAAGGCTAGACAAGTCTGTTTCTTTTGGTGGTTATGGTTTGTAAGGAATATGGTATGTCAATAAAATTTATCATTCCAGAAATTCATCGTTTTATGTCAGAGTCTTTTTTGTTCAGTGGTTGTGGTTTGTAAAGAATATGGTATATCAATAAAATTCACCATTCCCAAACTTTGTTGTGATCGTTGAATTTATATCAGAGTATTTTGTTGAATAGATATTTGGTTTGAATAACAAGAGATAATATGGTATGATTTGACATGATTTGGATGTGCCAGCTTTGAATAGTGCTTTCTGTTTTAATCCATGTCAGAGTATTTGGCAAAGAGACATTTTGATGAAAAAATATTTGGTGATAATTATAAAAAATTATTTCTTAATACAAAATTTAAAAAATACCAGAGGAATACCCCAAACACTTCATTCTCAGCACTGAATTGAATACATAGATTGATAAAAGAAAAAATGCATTTGAAATTAGATGAATTACGTGCACTTTTTGAATAGTAGAGTCATTTTAAAAGACAAAA
This sequence comes from Lytechinus variegatus, assembly GCF_018143015.1. NCBI lineage: Eukaryota > Metazoa > Echinodermata > Echinoidea > Temnopleuroida > Toxopneustidae > Lytechinus > Lytechinus variegatus. The sequence goes on from NC_054751.1 coordinate 29,943,065, forward strand.
TCATCAAGGACTTGGTGATGTCCAGTCAGCAATTAATAACTCTTCATCCAGATGAACTGCGCTTCTTGAAATATCAGAAAAACAAAACAAGAAAATGTAAAGGGTTCATCTGAACTGAAAATTATTATATCTGAATAAAAAGAGCAAAATTCATTGAGGAAACCGCTGAAAATTCTATGAACACTGATCTGATAACAAAGTTATTGAATTTTAAAATTTAGCATATGTTGTGAAAATAGTTATATGCACGAGGTATGAATATTCATTAGGTAGGCCTATACTGATGATGTGTCTCTAACTTTTCCTTATTCTTGTGCTATTACATGAATTATTTGATATTTTCATTCATTTATATATGATATGTCTGTCTTGTAACAAAATAGGTTAATACAGCAATGAATATCTCGTACGCGTGCGTTGAATCAGTTTTCAATCCATTTTTTTATTCGAGGTTGACAAAATTCAAATTGATACAATTTCATAATAATTACAGAATAATAAGTGGGGATATGACGTCATCAGCTTGATCGTTTCTTATTCATGAGGACATACATGGAACTGTTTTATCAAAATCATGCAAGCTTTCGAATTTCATGACCTTTTTTATGTGCTTTATTGAATCAATATAATCAAAAGACATAAACAAAAATATATCAATGATTTTAACAATAACAATAATGACCAACAACAACAAAAATAAAACATGACAACGCAATACATACGAAAAAGCAGCTTATATCCATGTACAGATATACGAATACTTATTGGTTATTACAACAGTCATCTTGTAAACTTCTATACGCTGAAAACGTAACATGATATTGTTCTACAGACCATGACCTGTGGCGTAGCTACGATTTTTTATCGGGGGGGGGGGGGCACTGCCATTCAGAGGCACAATTTTTACCGGTGTGTGGGTCACAAGGGCGGATCCGAATTTCGCCAATAGGGGACGAGGCCCGAAATTATCTTATATTTTCCCCGATCAGTCACTTCTTAATTATATTCTTATAAAACAACATAAACATGAAATAATCTCATTAGCCCTATAAAAAGGAAGAAAATTGAAATATTAGACCTAAAAGCGGGACACTCTATTCATATTTTGTAAATCATAAATAGGATATAGTTAATAACGCGATCGTGAAGCGTGAGCAGACAATTATTGATATTCTGATGTGAAACTGGATAATTTAAGTACATTTCAAATAAAGAATCTAGAACCTAGAATCTGGGCATTCTGAATGCATTTGTTAGATAGAACTTTATGGAATACACGTATACAATAGGAACTTTGCAAATCAAACAATGTGAAAACGCAGCGTGAGCTGATATGTAGACCATAAAACGGACATTTTACAGAGCACTTAAATTTGTAAATGAAAAAAATAATATTGAAAGTTCAATGTCCGAGCTAAAATATGTTTTGTATATTGACTTCGACCTATTGAGCAAGATATGAATCTCATCGAACAGGCAATTAAGGCGCGAAGCGCAAGCAAAAATGTTATATAGTAACATGAAGATTTTTTTTTTACAAGTCTTCCCCTCACATTATTTTATTTACTCTTTTTCCTCCTCTTATTTTCCTTTGCTTTTTATTCTTGTCTTTCTCCTTTTCCTTTTTTCTTTTTTTTTGCTTTGCCAAGTTTTTTTTTCAGGGGGCACACCAAACCTTAGGGGGCACGTGCCCCCAGACCCCCCCTCCCCCGTAGCTAAAGCTATGCCACTGACCATGACAAACAGAAAGTTTAATGAACACAAATTGAATTCTCATTTTCTATATTACAGGTTATTATTACAGGCAGTGTAAGTATTGTAGCTTTCAAAAGACGGTGATTTATTTTAGAATTCACATGTATAAATATGATTAATAAAAGTCAGTGAGTGGAAAGAGAGGACGAATTTCATGACTTTGTTATTCCTTGTCCGATATTGAGAAAATATAAGTGTTTTGTTTTTCTCTTTTTACTTTATCTGTTCAAATCATATTCATTTCAGCACAAAATACCCCTAATCAGCATATAAAGATGATTAATTTCGAAGGTTATTCTCCTCAATCTCTATTATAATTTTCAAACATTCTTGACCATATTCATTAACTCGTTTCCTCGAGATTCTTCTCTCATATCAGTCATTGTATACACCACTGCATAAAATGCAGACAATTACGAGAGTGAAGGAAAGCAACTTCGGTAAAAGTTTCGCGCTCGCATTGTTAAAGGGATGGTCCGGGCTGGAAGTATGTATAACTTAATAAAAAGAGTAGAATTCACTGAGCAAAATGCCGAAAATTTCATCAAAATCGGATAACAAATAACAAGTTATTGGATTTTAAAGTTTAGCAATATTTTGTGAAAACAGTCGTCATGAATATTCATTAGGTGGGCTGATGATGTCACATCTCCACTTGTTCTTTTGTATTTTAATATACAAAATTAGCCGGTTTATTCAAATTTTTCCTCCAAGAACTAGAAAAATTGAATTGACAACCGATTTAGTGCATTATATATTTATTGCTGCAACTTATTTTATTATAAGGGAGACATATTATTCACACATGTATGAAATAATGAAAAAAATTATGGAATAACATAAGAAAACAGAAAGTGGAGATGTGACATCATCAGCCCACCTAATGAATATTCATGACGAATGTTTTCACAAAATATTGCTAGATTTTAAACTTCGATAACTTTCGTATTTGTTATCCGATTTTGATGAAATTTTGGCAATTTGCTCAGTGAATTCTACTCTATGTATTAAGATATTAATATTTTTAACCCGGACCATCCCTTTAAGTTAGATACCCACCATGTTCATGGTTTTTAAGAAAAAGTGTTAAGAACGTCCAGTTATCAACTCGGAAGACAAACAACAAATTTCAGCTCGCACTCGCATATTTATTTGGTGATATAGGTATCCTCTTTTATTCGTGAATCACTGCAGACAGGGAGACAGTCCTTAACATGTCCCTTTTCAGGTCACTATATTAATAACATGCAAACCTCTGTCCTCAAACGTGTTGCCCCCCCCCCCGCACGGTTATATCCATATGGTGCCTCCATTGTATGCAAGTACTTCAGAAACATTGATTATTTGTGTCATACAGTACTTGATTCTGAAGTAGTTTAGTCAATGTCGCTAATTAAAAAAATACAATCTGAATCTTTGAGGAAATGTTTTTTTATCGAGGAAATGCTAAGCATTACTTTCGCATTCTTCAAAGATACGAACCATTGATCTTTTTCTCGTATGTCAACTTGGCCTGCATATCAACTGATTCAACCCTTCATCGATCTCGAATAGGAGTTTTCGCTCTGCTGCGTTCAGAGGATTTAAGAACATAGTACAAAAAAGTGAGGATGCCCATCAAATAGACCACTTCGTAGTTACTTCATGGACAATTTTGGTTAAATGACCTTTCATTTCTTTCATTATTTTGATAGGCAGATTTCAAAGCACGATATTACGTAATCTTGCCTTACATAGCAGGATGAAGAGATTGAATAGACCAGGTGACTAGAATAGCACACCAGTGAACACTTTATGAAGGTATTTGTTGCATTCCTACTTTGAACGCAGATCATAGCATGTTGCACAATGTACTTGGCAAACTGTGAAATACCAGTCGTTTGTGGACGCATTGCTGTTTTTTGTGGATGTAAATGAATACTATAATTCAAAAGAATATATGAATAATCAAGATATCAAAGTTGGTGCTTATCTCCTTAGATTTTAAACCACCTAGTCCAGTCAATCTAGCCAGAATAGGGGGGTGACCCGCCACTAATTGCAACACTTGATTTTCCACTGCAATGCTTTCCATGAAGGTCCCCTTAACAACATACTAAAAGTCCCAAAAAATCCAAGCAGTGGAAATTTATGAAATTTGCATATTATGCAAATTAGCCATAAAAATTTAGAAAAATAAGGAAAATAGTCCAAAAATTACAAATTAAGTGTCCAAAACAATTTAATTTGAGCGAAAAGTAATGATAAATAACTGTATTCAATGTTTTTATTAAAAAGCGCCAGCGAATCTACCTAATTTGCATATTATGCAAATAAGGATCCTTATATGGAAAAAATGTCAAGATATTGTGCTTGTTCTCATAGAGACTGCTTGAAAACATTTCATTTATGTAGACATTTTTTGTTTTTTTTTGTTTCTATCACTACAATTCATCACAATGCCTGAAAATTAATTTGCATATTATGCAAATTAGCCATTAAAAATAGCAAATAGGAAAAATAACACAAATATTATAAATTAAATGTCAAAAGCAAGCAATTTGAACAAACTTTCACGATGAATAAATAAGTACAATGTTTTTATTTAAAAAAGCTAGCCAATCTGCCTCATTTGCATATTATGCAAATAAGTATCCATATATGGAAAATGTCAAGAAAATTTGATTTTCTCACATTGACTGTTGTTCAAATCAATATGCTGCTATCACTAAGCATGCATATTTATCCTAATGTAATTTGTATTTAAGGTAAAGTACTGCAAATGTGTTCTTCACGTCCTAAAGCCATATTGTTAGTCTGACAAGATGATGGGATTGGCAAGAACAAAGCACAGTATTTGAAATTGGTGAGTAGTTTGTTAGAGCTGACGTCCGTTTCTTATATGGATGGGAACGACAGAAGGAAGGCCAAGAAAAGCAAACTTATGGCAGGTGAGATCTGATGAGTAGTCTCATTAAGAAGTGTAGCAGAGATTCCATCTGGCCTAGTAGCTTCATTGCAGGTTGGTTTCTTTAACAATTTCTTCAGTATTTTGGCTACACCCGCTTGACTAAAAAATATGTTTTCTGGCCACGTCTGGGTCAGAACAGGGTTCCAGGACTTGCAGAGCAGCGTCATCATCATCATGATCAGTGGTAAATACTAAGACTAATAATCAGTTATCTTCCAATGTAGTCATAGCATGATAACATGAAATTAAGGGCTTTCAACATGCTAGTTGTTACAGCCTGGATCATTGCCAATCCGGTCAACAAATGGTGTATTATAGGCTTGTCTAAAACCATTCTATGGTCCTAGTGTAGCAATTCTGAGCTTCTCCAGATGCTTTAGGAGCTCAACATGCGCAAGCCTTCCTATAAAACTCTTCTTCCGACACAACTTAAGTCCAGCGTCTATTAAATTGAGACATCTTGTGTCGGAAGAAGACATGGGTAATGGTTTGGTTCTTGCCAAAGTCCTCTTGATTAACATTCAATCTCCTATGCTCGACTTGTCGGATTTCAGTACAGAGAGTTGTATGATTGTCCAAAGTACATGTGCATGACACTATGAATGTCAGCATTCCTCCAGACTAACATCCTCAGTCGTACCATGATTTCTGACAGGTTTATTCCTCTGTATACTCACAGTATACCAATGAGTAACACAAAGTGGCAAACAAATCCTGGAATGGGTACACACTGTTTAATCATTGTTGGATGGTATTTGATGGGGATGTTAAGGGTGTTTCGTTATGTTGTGCCCTCTTGTTGGAAAGGCAATCATCTGGTTTAATCCTTCATCTGTTAACGTCTACTTGGTTGTTCATTGTCTCACTGAGGAATTTCCATTTGCCATAAATATCAGGAAATTGATATTATTTGCATACGATTTGCTTAGAAACTATAGCTACAATATTTGGAGATAGTTGCCATTCTTAGGACATTCATCAAAGAGGAAAGAACAGGAAATGGATGCTTCACCTGAAGCAGCAACTGGATTCAGCAAGAACGTCTAATCATGATTCCTGTATCTGGGAAAGATGTCTATATACACTTTAAGCATTTATCATGACTTTATGATTGGCTTTCCTGTGCTCGTATGGGCAAATGCTCATTCGTACTCTTATAAACCATGCCCAGAGATCTCGTGATTCGAGCAAGTACTCATATTCACCACCACAAGTGGTGTGCTACAAGGACCAAATATTCGAAGCTAACAAGCTTTTATTTGTACTGGGTGTGACATCTTGTGCTGATCACTTGACAATCAAGGAGAATGCTAGCGTGGACTATACTAGCAAGAAATGCAAAGACTCTACCAAGTCAAGGAGAGAGCAAGACTTGGATAGAAATATGAAGCATTCAAACAGTGGGACCCATGTAGAACTGACTCATCATTGCACAACATGAGTGGGGTATCTGCTCCGGTGGTAACTGCTCATGAAAAAAGTCAATATCAACCAAGCAAGGTCATCAAGGTTACACATAATCTACGTGGAATTTTAGAGGAAAATATCACAAGTTTCCTTTATTATTTATAACATGCCGGATGCTTATTTGCATAACATGTACATTCCACTTCAGATATAGATCCACAGAGGCGAGACCTTTGAAGGACCTTTCAAAGACCAAAAATTGGCAAGGTCTTAATTTATACAGCAGTCTCTAATATCACTGAAATTTGTCATCTCTGTTGTGGAATGACTCAGAAAGACCCCTCAAAGAACTCTGAAAGACACCTGTCCTATAGAGATCTTCCAATGGTCTTTCAGAGATGTTTATGCTTTAAGTGATCTTTCACAATTCTTTCCATAGACTTTGCCTGATCTTTCATTTATCTTTCGATGATATTTCAATGAGTCTTACAGTAATCTCCGTAAAAAGCTTGAGAGACTGCCGAAAGATCATAGAAAGACTAATAAGAACTTTGAAAGTTCATTGAAAGACCATTGAAAAATCATCAAAAAATAATTTTACTGTAAGACCACTGAAAGACTGTTTTGGCGTTTCAAAAGTTTTGGGACTCACGAGGAACATAAAGACCATTGAAAGATCTATCAGGAATCGTAAAAGACATCGGAGATCTTTGAAAGTTCATTGAAAGACCCTTGAAAGATCAAGCAAGTTTTATCGTCTTATAGCAGTCTTTCAGAGGTCTTGTTCTCTGTTGAATGGGGGTTTAACTGTTTGTGTGAGAAAAATCAAAATTTCTGGGTTTTTTTTTCATACAAGGATGCTCATAATTATATATGCAAATGATGTAGATTTATTTACAATTTTTTTATTTGAAGAATTATTGAATGTGTAAAGATTACCATGAGCTTCCGTTCAATTTATATTGTTTTCCGCACTTGATTTCCAAATTTTTGATTATTTTCCTCATTTGCAAATTATTATGGCTAATTTGCATAAAATGCAAATTTTGTGATTTTCATATGATTGTCTATTTAATGACTTTTGATATGGTATTACTTTCCTGTAAGGCATTTCCATATTCCAATTTCAATAAATAATCTACTTGCAATTTTTGAGGAATATGTCACCAGTGTGTTTCTTGAATATTTATTACATGTTAGATACTTATTTGCATAATATGCAAATCACACTACAGACACTGAGCTTAATATTAATGTTTTCAACGTCCTTAGTGATAGCAGCATAGTAATTTCAACATTATTCAAATTTTCAAGCAGTCAATGAGAGAAAAATCACAATATCTTGACATTCTTTTCCATATATGGATGCTTATTTGCATATTATGCAAATGAGGTAGATTTGTTTGCATTTTTGATTAAAAACATTGATTAAAGTTATTTATCATAAATTTCCGCTCAAATAAAATTGTTTTGGACACTTAATTTGTAATTTTTTGACTATTTTCCTTATTTTTCTAACTTCCCTTATGGAACAAACACAGTGTTACCACAGTGTGTTCACATAGTTGACTATGTGTAAACTATGTGTTAACTATGTGGTCACAGTGTTGTCACAGTGTGAGACTTCAGATCACATAGTTAATCACATAATTGCCCACATAGTTGGGTAACAAACACAGTGTTACCACAGTGTGTTCACATAGTTGACTATGTGTAAACTATGTGTTAACTATGTGGTCACAGTGTTGTCACAGTGTGAGACTTCAGATCACATAGTTAATCACATAATTGCCCACATACTTGGGTAACAAACACAGTGTTACCACAGTGTGTTCACATAGTTGACTATGTGTAAACTATGTGGTCACAGTGTGAGACTTCAGATCACATAGTTAATCACATAATTGCCCACATAGTTGGGTAACAAACACAGTGTTACCACAGTGTGTTCACATAGTTGACTATGTGTAAACTATGTGGACACAGTGTTAGACTTCAGATCACATAGTTAATCACATAATTGCCCACATAGTTGGGTAACAAACACAGTGTTACCACAGTGTGTTCACATAGTTGACTATGTGTAAACTATGTGGACACAGTGTTAGACTTCAGATCACATAGTTAATCATAATTGTCCACATAGTTGGGCAACAAACACAGTGTTGCCACAGTGTGTTCACATAGTTGACTATGTGTAAACTATGTGGTCACAGTGTGAGACTCAGATCACATAGTTAATCACATAATTGCCCACATAGTTGGGTAACAAACACAATGTTACCACAGTGTGTTCACATAGTTGACTATGTGTAAACTACGTGGACACATGCAGTGTTAGACTTCAGATCACATAGTTAATCACAAATTTTGCTCACATAGTTGGGTAACAAACACAGTGTTACCACAGTGTGTTCACATAATTGACTATGTGTAAACTATGTGGTCACAGTGTTAGACTTCAGATCACATTGTTAATCACATAATTGCCCACATAGTTGGGTAACAAACACAGTGTTACCACAGTAAGTTCTTCAATCATACCCGAGAAAATTTTAACAAGCAAGAACAAGGGTCTTCAAGCTCGCGCAGGGCGCGGGGGGGAGCAGGGAGGAGTACTAAACTTGAAAAATTGTTTGATGCACTATTCCCAATACAATCTCCATTTAGTTTTTAATTTACACTGAAATTTTGCCGGTAATTTTGATATTTGATGATTTTTTTATTTTCTTTTAAGATCATCATCGCAATGGATAAACTATCAGTAAAGGCTATAACGTTAATAGAGTTATAGATCTATACTAGATATCCGGAACTCTTCGGTAAATCTCGGCCTCGGAAATCTATTTTCGGCGAGGCATGCTAGTGTAATACATGTGCGTTTCAAATTCACTCGCTAAAGCTCACCGACGCCCGTTACAGTTTATCGCTTCATCCAATATTTACGCCCGTTAGAATCTGATCTTACTGCACTTTGTCTTAATCTTCTTGAATTGATAAGGATATCAACCATGTGCGTCTTAGTACACTGGGTGGAAACAAGGAACTGTTACTTCTAGCGATTTTGTAACAAACAAAAAGATGTCGGTCAACTTGGTGGACCCGAAGTTTGAGGGCCTGGTGGAGTCCGGAACCCGGCAGAGAAACGGCCGAAACATTGGCTGGGATGTGGAAGGCCAAGGTGTTAGTGGCCAGTGGTAAATATACATTATTATATCCTGATTTGTACCTAATATGTAATTATTTATGCTCTCCCTTTGTCCAGGGGTAATTGCCGAAGAACCGTATGTATATAGATCTATAGGCTATGTGGTGCTCGACTAGCCTGGAGGCGTCTGAAACTGAAAGTCATGATTTAATTTAAGGCTGCCTTAATTTAACCCAGGGAACTCCCGCCCGCTACGCGGGCGGGAGTTTCCTGGCCTAGGTTACTATGAATTTAGCTCTACAAAGTACTCTACGTAGTCGTAGGGTTACTCCCCACTGACGCCTGGGATCACGAGCTATATTCACCCACGTACTGGTACAAAACCTGAAACTTTCGCCCCCGAGATTTCTACTTTCCCTCTAAATCTAGCCCTAAAACATGTAGGCCTACCTGTCATGGGGTTCAACTTATTTTCCAAGTGAAGTAGATTACCGGGTGTAACATTTCTGCGATATTGATTTCATTTTTAAAGAAGAATTCATAAAAAAACGAATCGCGCGATTTGCGTGCTGTCGCCAAGCGAAAGACAACGAAATCAAGATGGCGACATAAACACGGCCGTAAGCTCTTTCCATCTTTTCTACTAGCCAGGAGGCTTCTAAAGAGTAAAAAATCATTTACTAATACTATACTAACGTCTTGAGGAAGCAATGATGATGATTTTTTTTAGATATGTCATATACTTCTTCATCATTGACGTCTTGACACTCTCTCCATAGTGTCTTAAGCGAAGGACCAAAACAAAGATGGATTTCCCTAGAAAATCCATCTTTTTAAACCAAAATCACAAGAATTCTATTAATTCTATTCATTCTTACACCTTCCTACGCCTAATGCGTAGGGAGGTGTTAAATATTATTATATAAAAATATAAACTTTAGAGATAGAAATTAGAGATGAAAATTCTTATTCAACAAATCTTAAAATTTATTTCGTGATCATAAATAATTTATATATATTAATATGAATTATTTATAATGAAAATATAAATTTTAATGGGTTAGTTGATGATTTGTTAAATAAGAATTTTCATCTCTAAATTGTTAAGACGGGATTGCTTTCCGGAAGTACGTCATACATAAGCGGTTCAAGGGTCGACGCTATTGTATTTCCATTGTTTACATGTGGAACGGGGGGTCTACGCGGCATCAGTTAGGTAAGAAATCTTCATTTTTTTATATTTTTTATAATAATATTTAAAACCTTCCTACGCATTAGGCGTAGGAAGATGTAAGAATGAATAGAATTCTTGTGATTTTGGTTTAAAAAGATGGATTTTCTAGGGAAATCCATCTTTGTTTTGGTCCTTCGCTTAAGACACTATGGAGAGAGTGTCAAGACGTCAATGATGAAGAAGTATATGACATATAAAAAAAAATCATCATCATTGCGTCCTCAAGACTAACGTATCTTATGGTGTGTTTATGCTTCCATTGCGAGGACAGAATCAGCGATTTCAAACGTCGATTCAAAACGCCGATCGTAAACGTGGTTCTGGGAGTGCTGTTTATGCTTAACTTTTCAGAGCATCATGATCTCCAGCTGGCTTCGCATCGTAAAGCGAGGTCAAATTGGGCGCGCCTTTTTTCAAAAGTTTTTTTTTTCCGATTGTTGTTTTTACGTAGAGATAACAAGGAGCAATACGACTGTATTTGCCCGCGGATTTTCATCTCACCGGAAGCATGTACCAAATGACGTCATTTAAACACGTTTATGATCGTGGTTCTGTTTATACTTCCCCAGAAAGCCTGATTCTGGTCAAACAACGTTTACAAACGCACCTTTTTGTGAGTTTACGATCAGCGTTTTGAAACAGCGTTTAAATGAAAGTAAGCATGGACGCAACCGTGTTTTGGACTAATCACGTTTGGAAACGCTGATTCTGGCCTGAAAAGTGGAAGCATAAACACGGCCTTACTCTCACCTAGCCAGGCGGCTTCTAGTTCTAGAGAGTAAAAATCAGTTACTAACGTAAGGTTACTCTCATCCGAAGCCAGGTCTTCCTTCTCATTGACCCACACGACGGAAGCCAAACCACCTGAATCTTTCACCCCCAAGATTTCTACTTTCCTTAATAGAAAAGATCTAGGCCTAAATCATGTACATTGAAAAAACTTCATTTCCGACATTTCTACGCTCTCGTTATTTTTGAACAAGAATTCATCAAAAAAATGAGAGAAATATTGTGAAGACGGAAGAGACTTGCCCGATGTTTACGCCGCCATCTTACTTCCTATTGTTCTTCGCCAACGTTACCCGACGCACGCGTCTATGAGAAGGAAGACCTGGCTTCGTATGAGAGTAACCTTACGTTAGTAAATGATTTTTACTCTCTAGAAGCCGCCTGGCTACTCTCACCCACGTTACGCGACTCAAGCGTCCGTATCGTGGGTGAAGAACAATAGAAAACAAGATGGCGGTGTAAACATCGGGCAAGTCTTTTTTTTTCATGACAATTTTTCATTTTTTTAATGAATTCTTGTCTAAAAATAAAATCCATAGCATAGAAATGTCGGAAATGAAGTTGTATCCCAGGTACATGATTTAGGGCTAGATCTTTTAGAGAGAAAGTAGAAATCTCGGGGGCAAAAGTTTCAGGTTTTGGCTGCCTACATGCACATGTATACAATAGAAGCCCTGGCTTCGTATGAGAGTAAGTTACGTTAGTAAATGATTTTTACTCTCTAGAAGCCTCCTGGCTAGACTGGATTAGCATTACATCGGCTATTTAACAAATTTGGGGACAAATTTAATGATGTGAAAGATTCTTACTAGTTTTTAAATAATAATTATCTTATTTAGATCTACTGAAAAATATGTCTACAACTCAAAATAGTTTGTGTGTACAGAATTCAGATAAAATTATTTACGTCTATAACTTAAAAACTGGTGTCTGAATTCTGATTTGATAACTTGTCTATACTCTGTAGTAATAATTCTAATAATGCTAAAACCCCATTTTTACAATGCATTTCATAAATGGCTCTTTGAAATTACTCTGATTATTTATGTCTGTCCTTAATGTGCCTGTCCCTTACAGAAAAAAAAGCTGATGTACTAAAGAAAGAGAAGGAGTTCCTAAACACCGCAACCAGAGTAGATGAGGCTATGGATGAGTCTGATGCCACAGATGAGGACATGGAGGATGAGGCTTCAACCTCAAAAAAAGATGTGAGAAAGAGGGTACGTTGAAACTTTACATTCAACTTAAATTTTTAAGACGTGCATGGATCCGGAAATTTTGAAGCATACTAGCCAGGAAATTTAGTCCAAAGTGATAAGTGTTTACCTGAAGCAGGCCAGACTTTATTCTGTGATTTGCCAAAAAAAAAATGACTTATACATAACTTGATATCGCTGCCAGTGGTGATTCAAAAAATTGCTCTTAAATTTCTACTTGAAAAAAAAAATTGATGGAATTGGAAAGTATTGGTGGTACTACTTCAATAAAAGAAAATTCATTAGAAAAACTAAAAATAATGATACACTTATGAATTTTGTCTGGATTCCTAGTCTAGATACAGAATTGCATTGGATTTGCACATGACCGCGTACCCAGGTGTCGCAAATTTGAACTCAGAAGATATGCGAGACTTAAATGTGAGTGGCGCGGCGCGGTCACCCCAAAAAATCGTAGCTGGATGGTCTTGAAAAATGTTGAGCGGGGGAGGGGGGGTTACATTAAATTTTAATTTTAAAAATTCTAAACATATTCCATATCTGTTCATATTTTATTTCCATTTTTGGTTGCAGGTTGGGAAAGCTGACAGATCTGCTATGGCAGAGCTTCTAAAGAAGAAAAAGACTTAAGACCAGCGGAACCATAAAGGTCAGTTTAAAAGTTTATTATTTACGGCAAGATTCTGTGGCCAATTAAATGAAAAATCATGACCAGAAAACAAAATTCTCATATGTCCAGAAAGAGTATCTTCTCCAGAGCATTGCATTCATGCTTTTGGTGCAAATAGAATTTTACATCACAACAAAGAATACCTCTTAATTATTGAAGGTTAAACATATACCACATAAAAATTGTATCTGAAATTATGATGGAGTAGATGCTCTTTCAGGACATACATCTATATGAGATGAGAGTTATGTTTTCCGGACATGCTTTTTCATTAAATTGGTGATTTTTTTAAATGTTAAAGTTTTTTTCTGACTCTCTTGGTATATCATTGTAGGATATTGGCACTCTAAATGGATGAATTTCCATTGCTAGCCCTGGCATATCAACATTCACAAATAACACTGTGTCTCACACACAGATTTGCGTTATGGTAAATTCTAGTAGAAGGGGCTATGAAATGATGTGTCTGAGGATATATCCACCGCAAAAATAAAAAAATCACTTTCAATTTTTGAAAAAATTGCATTTTGGCCAATTCATATCGTCTGTGATGTCATAAAATCATATTCTAAAAAAATCTCTGTTCTTTAATGATATTCATCAAACCTTCACTGATATATTTCTCAATTTTTTTTTGTTTCTTATTACAACCAATTATTCATCAGGGTGAACTTCCCCTTTGATAGCTTTTACATTTTCTTGTGTATTTTGCCAAGAATGATTGTCTCTGCGTGAATCTACAAATGAATTCAGAATATCACAATTACTGTAAATAGGAAGATGCTCTGTAATTTCTCATATTACCAAGCTTGTCAATAATTTCAAGGCGGAGGGTTAGGGTGAATCTCCCTGAAAGAGAAACTACATGTACTAGAATAGCACAGTCTCTCCAAATGGTAATCTACGGTGAAAATAAGTTTTTGATGTGGAAACAAAAACAAACTAACATAAAACGGAGGAAAAGGACACCGACTTTGATTTGAATCTACGTAACCATAGAAAACATTTTAATGTTTTAAGTAAGTGATTGATCTTCACAAATGTCTTGTCATTTTACATTTTACAATGATGCTGCCTGTCACCGGTACAATTTCTTCCAGAGCGGCGGACCAAAAAAATTAGAAATACACAGAGTCAAAGGCTTAGACAATCAACCAGTTTAAGAACTTAATTTCCTTTAAGTCACTTCCTTGTCATTTCATAAGATATTTTCAATCAAGTAGGACTATAGAAATAAGATTACCGAGCCTGAAATCTTGATTTTCTTGCTTTAACTTATCCGCCCCTAATATTATAATCCTGTTTCATGGGTATGCATGGTTTTTTGTTGTTTGTGACTCTTAGATACTCCACTGCAGCTGAGTAACCAACAGTCACAAACAGACGGAACTTGACTTGGCTTTAATTAATATTTATATATGATGTAGAGTCTTTGATAAAAGTTTGAGACTTTGAGCCAGTTTTTGTGTCCTTTCATTTTCTTATATTCAGCACACACAACAAGCATGACAACAATTTCCCTGCACTTCCACGGGACAAGTACGTGCACGCATGGGCCAGAAGCTGAAAGATGTCCGTGCATCTCGAAGACGTGCAGAAAAGCAGGTTTAAGTGTGATACCTTTTTTTTTGTTTGGAAATAAGCCTTAATATTGCCTCATACGAGTCATTAAAAAACCCATTTTATTCTGATCATGGGTATATATTACACGAAAATGTCTTTCATGTATTATGACATGTCTGCTAATACAGCCAACTCAGGTTTATATAGTGTGTGCTTTCAAAATTTATCATGACATTCCAACTCCTGCTTTATCACCTTGTGATATTCATCAAACTCAGATTGATATATTTTTATATTTATACTATGACAAATCATTTTCTTGCCATGTGCCTTCCGTTTGATACTGTTTCCAAGTTCCAACTAATACAAAGGAATACTTATATGCAGCTATATGGACGCTAGTGTATGCACTTCATGCAAGAGATTTGTGGACATTTTTTGGCTCTTGTTCATATTTTTCTGATATTTGTATATAGGTGTGAAAAGGCAAAATATATGCAAAGTGTTCTTATTTTTGAAAAATAAATGTTGGTTACTTGTTCCTGTTTCGAAATTTCACAACTCTCTGTGATGGTAGGGATTTGCTTTACTACATGTATAGGCGTTGCTTTTCCGACTACGGCGGCGTCGTCGTCAACATTGAAATCTTAACCAAGGTTAAGTTTTTGAAATGTCATAACTTAGGAGTTAGGAAGTATATGGACCTAGTTCATGAAACTTGGACATAAGTGTAACGAAGTATCACTGATCATCTTGCATGAGTGTCCAGGTTGAATGATCAAGTTCATTTAGGGTCTAAGTTTTTTTTATGTCATAACTTTAAAAATATAAGGGCCTATTTTATGAAACTTGTACAAAAGTTAAATTGCTGATAATCTTACATTAGTGTCAGCCTGTCAGGTCACATGATCAAAGTCAAAGGTCACAGCACTGAAACCTGAACTGTTAATTTTTTTAACTGTCATCATCATGATCCTATTTCATGAACTTGAACATAAGGGTATTCAAGTACCACTGACAATGAGTTTCCGGTCACATTGTCAAGGCCAATGATCATTTATGGTCAATAAAATTTGACCATGTTTGGTTATCAAAATTGAAATCTTTAACCAAAGTTTTTGAGATGTCATCTTAACTTTGGAATTTTATCAACCTAGTTTAGGAAAATTGGACATGAGTATTTAAAGCCTGTGTATAGCTTTGGTAAAGGGTCAATAATGTGATTGATAATCGAATATCATCTAATATGACAGTCTTACTGAAGCGTAGAGACCGTTAGATATTTTTCCAACTGCACTTCTCTGAGAAAATTTCAAATATTCAAATCTTGGATATATAGCGCCCTCTCTCGGCGATGCTTGTTTTAAATTTAAAAAATGGGCATTCAAGCGCTTATTTTATAAATTTAGTGATTAGATATCCAAAAGTTACAGACAAAGAACATATCTTGAAAGTTTAAGCCCATTCCATGATTTGGAATAGGATTTAATTGAAAGACAAAAACGCACAGATATTTTAATTTGATCGGGTGACCCGATCAAGTTAAATTTCCATGTAAAATTGCAAAATTTATCCTGTAAAACACATTTTCATTTCATATCCTCCACATCATAACTGTTATAAGGCATATCCATTCATATTAGCTAGCAATGAATTGGAATAGTGATAGGTGCATTTTGGTGGATTTACCAAAACTATACACAAGCTTTAAGTTTCACTTATCATCTTGCATGAGTTTTAGGTCACATGATTAAGGTCAAAGGTCACTTAGGGTCAATGAACTGTGACCATGCTCGAGATATTTTTTTAAATGTCATAACTTTGAAAGATTATGGATCTGGTTCATGAAACTTGGATATAAGGGTAATCAAGTATCATTGATAGCCTTGCACTAGTTTTTAGTCAAATGATTAAGGTCAAATGTCATTTAACTTTGACTATGTTGGGAGTAATTTTAGAAATGTCTTCATAACTTTGAAAGTAAACTTGAACATTAGGGTAATCAAGTATCACTGTTTTTATTCAAAGTCAGCATTGTTGCTATATTGAATTGCGTGACGTAGGCGAGACTGTCAGAGGCGTTCCACTTGTTTTGTTTTTTTCAAGTAACCTTTTCTTTTAAGGTAAAACAGGTTATTTTAGTTCGGTGTTTTCATCACTTGTAACCTTGCAAATCTTGTTTCGAATGAAGATACTTGCATTTGAATGAAAGAACAACCTCAAAGATAAATTTGTCAGAATATAGACTCATAAATGTTAGATACCTTAAAGGGGTACATATCAAAATAAATATAGTAAAATCCACCGAGCAAAACGCTGAAAATCTGACAGCAAATAGTGAAGTTATAGAATTTCAAGCTTAGCAATATTTTGTGAAAATAGTCATATGCAAGTCATCATGAATGTGCAATAGGTTGACTAATGATGTCATGTCCCCACCTTCCTTTTTCTTATTTTATTTAATAAAATCATGATCATTTCATATTTTCCTACATGTGTACACGACATGTCTCCCTTGTAACAAAATAAGTTGGCACAATGATTTTCTTACAAACTAAATCAGTTGTCAATCCAATTTTTGTAATTATATTTGGTGACAAAATTTGACTAAATATAATTTTTTGAAATAAAATACAAAAGATTACGTGGGGATCATCAGCTTGCTCATTGCATATTCATGAAGACATGCATAGCACTGTTTTGCCCTAGTAATGCAAAAGTTAAAAATGTAATGACTTTGTCATCCTTGTCAGATTTTTGTGAAATTTTTCAGTATTTTGTTTGTCTCATTTTACTTTATTTGTTAAAATTGTATTATGTCAGCCTGGAGTACCCCGTTAATATGTTTACATTTAAGAAATATTTCATACCAGGCTTGTTTTCCCAAACAATTTCATTCCACAACGTATGTTTACTTGTGAAAATCGAGGAGAAAAATTCATGTTTGTATTCACTGTGCTGGTATTTATGACCCAGTTATTTTCATGTTGCTTTTATTTTATTACTGTTTATTAAACTGAACGAAATGAATTTTTTCATTTTTTATTTCTAATTATATTTTCTCGTGTCTTGTGGATTGCTCTCCCTACTCTTCAGATTGGGACCAAAGCACAATGTCTACCATGATACAACCACCCAAGTACCTACAGCCAGTGACAACAGACAAATTCTCAAATCAATTATGTTGTGATCAGGAGGATGGAAATTTTTAGTGTTGATTTTTTTTTTCTTTTTTTACAACTGGGTATGCATTACTATGCAAAATGATGAAAGATATATTCTAAAATTTGATTTGAATTGGTGACACTATTATTAGCTTCCACTCCTATTGAGATCAGCACTAATTGGCAATGATGGTATACTTTTGTGGTCAAGATTGCGGGACACTGTGCTTCGTTCCAGTTGGCCTGTGTTGCAGTGGTCTACATGGTATGTGCTGCATGGGTATGTAGTGGACTGCATGTGGTAAATGAGCTAGTGGCACATGCATACCACAGTTTGGTGGATTGTGTAGTCAATGTCCGTGTGGTGGACTGTGTGGTAGACATCACAGTAAGATGAGCACCATAGTGTGGGGGACTATGTGGTGTATGTCATAGTGTGGGGGAGTATGTGGTGTATGTCATAGTGTGGTGGACTCTGTGGTATATGTCATAGTGGGGTGGACTCTGTGGTATATGTCATAGTGTGGTGGACTCTGTGGTATATGTCATAGTGTGGTGGACTCTGTGGTATATGTCATAGTGTGGTGGACTCTGTGGTATATGTCATAGTGTGGTGGACTCTGTGGTATATGTCATAGTGTGGTGGACTATGTGGTGCATGTCATAGTGTGGTGGACTCTGTGGTATATGTCATAGTGTGGTGGACTCTGTGGTATATGCCATAGTGTGGTGGACTATGTGGTATATGTCATAGTGTGGTGGACTATGTGGTATATGTCATAGTGTGGTGGACTATGTGGTGTATGTCATAGTGTGGTGGACTATGTGGTGCATGTCATAGTGTGGTGGACTCTGTGGTATATGTCATAGTGTGGTGGACTCTGTGGCATATGTCATAGTGTGGTGGACTATGTGGTTGATGTCATAGTGTGGTGTACTATGTGGTGTATGTCATAGTGTGGTGGACTATGTGGTGAATGCCACAGTGTAAAGGACTATGTGGTTATAAACGTGTGGTACACAGTGTGTTTTATATGTGTTTCGGACTATGTGGCGACTGTGTGGCAACACTGTGTTACACAGTGTTGTAAACACAGTGTTACCACACGTCCCAAAATAATATATTAAACACATGTGGTACACGCTGTGAACACACTGTGGTACACACTGTGTTACACACTGTGGTACACACTGTGGTACACACTGTGTTACACACTGTGGTAACACTGTGTTACACACTGTGTTACACACTGTGGTAACACTGTGTTTGTTCCATAAGGGTTTTTATGGCTAATTTGCATAATATGCAAATTTCATAAATTTCCACACCTTGGATTTTTTGGGACTTTTAATATGTTGTTCAGGGGACCTTCCTGGAAAGCACTGCAGTGGAATATCAAGTGTTGCAATTAGTGGTGGGTCAAACCCTATATTGACTGGACTAACCATGTAACTTTAGTACAAATGACCTTCCTCTGATCATGCGTAGAATATTTTGATCATGCGCAGAAAGGAACTACGAACTGGCTAATCACAACAACAAAACCAGCTGGGAGGTCTTTGTCGAAGAATGCATTGTGAAGTGGAACAGCAGTTTCGTCAAAAGTTTCGGAGATGACGTCATTTGTCCAGTCATGGACTAAACTTCTGTTTTAATTCACCACTTTTTGAGGAAGACTTCTTAGTTGGCCGGGGCTGATTGCACGAAAGGGTCTTTCCAAGGACCGTCTTTCGTGTCGCCCATCTTTTATGATGCGCTGTATGCGGGATATTTCTGAAATGTATGATAAACATATAGAATTTGTTAGCTACCATTTAAATCAACTTGTATACGATTTCATGATGTATCACATCATTTTATACACAGAGATTTTGTTCATTTACTATAACGGATTAATGAAAAAGTGTTTGCAGGTAATTTATTTAAAATGCGTTTCACATGGCGCATCATAATAAATGGGCGACACGAAAGACGATTCTTGCAAAGACCCTTTCGTGCAATCGGCCCCTGGTCTCCCGGTTTTCTTTGTCATGAAGGGTACGTATTTGACAATATATTTTCTCTGTTCTGGGGCCCGTTGCAGAAAGAGTTGCAATCAATCGCAACTCTAAAAATCATGCGTAACTTGATTTTCAACCAATCAACAGTGCGCATTTGGGACTTGCGCTTGATTTTTTGACTTGCGTTTAAACGCAACTCTTTCTGCAACGGGCCCCTCGAATCCTCCTTACGTCGCTGTGCTAAAACTCCCTATACTATTGATTACATGTCATTTGCCTTTTCATGACTCTTTATTGATAGCAAGTAAACGCAATTCATTCTACAAAATCATAACAATTTTTACTTACAGTTTGGCTTCACTGATTAGATTCCGGAAATCCTCATGCAACAATATTAAGACCACCGTATTTCCATTGTTGGTCGATCCTGGTGATATTTCGCTTCCATGGAATTAGAATGCAAAAATGCAATGGTTTGGGACTAAAGTCATACCCGGAATACGTGTTTACTATATAGCATTTTTTTCCTCCCGCGCAAAGCAAAGGTCCTGCCTGTATGACGCGTGTGTATTTATTAAAACTGCTATCTCAGGCAACGGGCCGTATCAAAATTACCAATGCCTTACTTGAGGGAGAAGCTATACATGCATATAAAATGCGTGGAACGTACATAATTTGGAGCACTCTACCCTATACAACAATAACATGACATTGAATAGGACAGAGGCCTATTAAACATTCTTAAGGAGATGGAGAGGGGGCGAGCAAGGGTGAAAAGGCTTGGTGAGCTATAAATTTTCATGTTTGAAATTGTATTTTCATAATAAATAAGTGTATTCGACTCTCCTATTAAGTATCCCCCTACTCTCCGTCTCCCCTCTCTCTCTTCCTCGTTTGTCCCCCTCAGCAGCCCCTCTTCATCTCATGCCACTAGTAGCCAATTGACACCAAACAATTCACATTAATCAAATAGAACTGTTATTCGTCTGCCACGTTAACAATCAAAACGTAATGTCACTTTTGCCAATGGATAATTACTCAATCATTAATATAATTAAGGCAAAGAAAAGATGGCACATTTTGATTTGTAGCCCATGACCCCCCCCCCCTCCACCCTCAAAATAGTACAACATTGCCCTCACGATATGACACTATTTGTCTTCAGTCATCGAATTCCCCCGCGAATTCCACGCTTAAGTATAAATTGCAACAATGACATTTTCTCTCTTTTTGAAATATGTTCATTTTTAATGAAAATTTAAATGGCAGCATTATTCCATGTCACAGTAATAAAAACACTGAACAGACAAACATTATAGGCTAATAGGCTTAGCACTTGATTTGCATAAAATTCAACAAATCTGAAGATTACTACAAAACAAAATAAAATTCATTTTAGCGTTTGGCAACCAACACAGCAGAAAGACAGAAGGCTGGAACCTTGACCTAAAACACGATATGCCAATCAAATACATTTTATGTAATATTTTACAAAGGTGAATTCAATCCCATTTTGCAAACATCCTCGAAATGTCTTCATACAGCATATAAACACGATAGACCAACTGCAGTTTTCCTATCAAAAATATATATACAAATGTTTTAAGGGAAATATTAACTGCTTCACAAAAAATGCGAAATTAATAAAACTTTACATCTGCAAACATCAATATGATTCATTAAGAACTTTTACAAAGAATAAGAATTCTTAAACAAGGAGACTGGAAATGGAGGAAAGTGATTTATGTGCGACGATGGCGGGCAGTAATCATGGTAATCAACATCTCATTTTACAACCTACGTCATCACTATCATTAGAAAATACTAACTATATCACTGTCGACTTAAAATATGACAATATCGTACCGATAATGTCGTAAATACATTAAACATTTTCTAAGTATTTGAAAAAGGTATATCATTAAAAACACAAATAGCTTCTTTATACTATTTCAGTAAACCGATACAATAATGATCATATTGTGACAATCATAGATGACATATAAAATCAGAGTACTGTTTGATGGAAATATTTATATAATCATAGAAGCGGGTGGCATGATAAAATTATTGATCTGTACAGAGTTTGTGCGAGCAGAGGCAATCTGCGCAGTCTCAATGTCCAAGAAATATGACTACTTGCTCAGGCATGTGGGATATTACATACATGCATGTATACAATATTTTTTTTAAGTCCGCACACACGACACATCCACACACACCGACAGAAACATACAAATTTATGCTGGACAAAATAATAAAAGCCCAAGAGACCGACGGCCCACAATAGTTTATATGTACATATTTTGAGGGACAAGGGCTGACAGTAACATTTAGCTCTCGACAATAATTAGCATTATCGAGGAAGTTAGGGAAGGGAGGGGGGAGAGGAAAGCCAAGCTAAAATAATGATAATGGCCTATCATTTTTGAAGGCCCTAGACTCTGGGGAACTATTAATAGTAACATCAAAGAATCTCCAAGCCTTAATTCTTTCAAATATAAGTTCAAAAAATTTCTTCAAGATAACCATTGAATTTAACTCTTCATCACTCAAACTCTTGTATTTTTTTAATCAAACATGTTTATCATGTCACGTACACTTTTACATCTCTTTCGTTTCCCTGTTGATCGGTGAGGTCCGTCTGTGAGTGCTGGGGCTGGATTCTGGGGACCTTTAATCTCTTTTTTTTCTTATTTCCTTTTCTATTTTTGTTTCCCATTTTTCCTTTTAATTCAGCTGGTCATGCTCAAGTTGTTATTTTATTTTTTATATGCTAAACAACTGCAAGAATATTTATTAGGAGGCTGCACTCTTCAAGCTCCGCTTTTTAGCAGTCCTCCATTTCCAACCTGATTTGTAATAATCTTGAATATAATTTTTTTTGTAGAGGAATATTTGAAATATGTTTTGTTACTTATATATGTCAACATGTTCAAAAGAAGAAACTGTAATTGTTGAAAATAGAAATAAACGAATGAATGAATTATACCCTATAAGATCGGGTTAATAGTCAGAGGAATGGCCGTACGTTGCATTTTTTTGGGATGGCCGTGGGCAAGATATGACCTAAAGGTTGAATTGTCTTTCTCAAAAGGGGTATGTAGTCCCATAACACATCTCTCTCTTTATCATTCCTCCCTCCCTCTCCCATCATTCCTCCCTCTCCACCCCTTTCTCTCTCTTTGTTCTCGTCCTTTTCTGCTTTCCACTTATACTCTTTTCATTTTTCTTACATTATCATAATCCCTGTCCGACACCTCCTCTGGATATACCCAACAACCAAATAATTTTATTTTTTTCTTAAATTTTTAAAGATAAAAGTCACACACCGCTACTCCCTGCCTTCCGATCACCAATCACTGAAGGATGAAGTGGAGAAGGACACCGATGACGAGAATGTACAAAGTTATGGTGGTCAATGATGCCGAACACGGGAGATCCAAGTCACTGACGTCGTCCGCATCGTTGTAAACAATGATGACAGAATTACAACTGTCCATCGAGTACTTATCGGAATTGTCGTTATATACTATATAAATAAAAAAATATATATATATTGGTAACATCGTCAGTAATGGAACTGACTGAGCGATTGGTAAAATGGTAAACGATTAATGAACGACCAAGTGCAAGATGAAAAAGCCAAAAATCACAGCGGCAACAAAAATAATAGTGACGTCACATAGGAGGTGATCGATGCATGGAAGGGCTGGGGGATATAGATCTGGGGGCTCGTTTCATAAAGAGTTGCAACTGTTTCACTTTGCAATTATGGCAACTACCCTGGCAACACGGCTCAGCAGCCAATCAAAATCAAGGTTACCGTGGTAGTTGCAAAAATGGCAAAGTTACAACTGTTGCAACTCTTTATGAAACGCGCCCCTAAGGAGCGTTTCATCACCGACATTTCGTCTGACAAGTTGTCTGATCTGAATATTAAAAAAAAGTAAATAAATTTCGATTGGATGAGAAGCACTCTTACCATGGTAACTTTCGGACAAAACGTGACTTGTCGGATAAAGCATCTGACAAGTTCTGTCATGAAATAACGTACGCTCCCTATATGGATTGAATGTATAAATTACTCATAACAGAAAACTGTATCAAATTTGATAAGGGCATATATAATTTTCTCATTTTCATTTTCAATCTAAAAATGCAAAGAATTATTATCAAAGCATAATCAAAATAATATCAAATTATTTCGAAGAAAATAAAATACCCTTGAAGGAATAATTTAATATTGTTGCATTCATGACCATGATTTGGTTATTTTGGAGGTGCATGTAGTAGAGTTTTTTTTTACACACTCACTCAGTAAGCAATGGGCATTTCTTGGTGCTATGTCGGATACTTACATCCTGAAATCAGGTAGTTGGTGCCTATATCCAGGAGACCAACCCCACAGGTGTGGCCGCCAGTCTCGATCTCCAGAGACTCGGTGACCAAGATGCCCTCTGAAGAGTTTCTGTAGACTTCGTCGACCATGACACTGTAAATCAGATCCTCTTGGGCGGTGTAGTTGCCCTGGACATCCAAAATGGTTCCTCTGATGGCTGTGGCACGGATGAAAAGGTGAATACGTTTTCAAGATATTGCATGCCTACATTCATTTCATTTTGTGTATGTATTTGATATCAAACAGAACAGGTGGGTGTTTCATAAAGCTGTTCGTAAGTTAAGAGCGACTTTAAGAACGACTGGTGACCCTTTCTTATGCGCTAAACCATCGCCTATGGTGTATACCATTTACCAAAAGAAAGGTTCACCAGTCGTTCTTATCTTACGAACAGCTTCATGAAAAACCCATCCAAAGGGGTATGTAAGATAAATTAGGCATGCCCTAACATACGTCATCATCATGGCCGTGAGACGTCGAGTGACTTTTGGTTGACGAGCTGACGAGTACTACGTATACTTCGCGTCAAATCGGAAACTCCCTAATTTCTGCAGCTCGATCAGTCGTGTCAAATCAAAGATATGAACGAAAAAAATAATATTAAAAAAACAACACAATAATAAAAATACTATAATCATAGTCGTTTGCATATCACAAAATTATAAATCAAGGTGCAAATCGAATTTACCGATTACAAAAATATACCTTTTTCATAAAAATAAAAATAAAACTTGAACTATCTGATGCACACCGCGGGTGGATTTTTGAAGAAAAAATGTCGATGAAAAAACGGGGGGACATCACCAATATCGCTCACTAATTCCTAACCCCTCCCCCCCCCATGATTGGCATATTCAATTCAATTCTCATTTTCATTTTCAGATAATACACTGTAAAAACTTAAAACTGACACCAATTGGTGTTAATAGGGGACCACACCTTGAGGTGTTAAAATTACACCCCAGAGATTGAACATAACACCAAAGAGTGTACATGTAACAACCAAAGGTGTTGTAATAAAACCTAGGTGTAAAACTAACACCACCAATTTAACACCGGTGTAAAATAACTGGTGTGGTCCTCTATGTACACCGTTTAACACCACAGTTTTTGCTGTGTAAACATAACAACAAACGTACATGTACATACATAATATACAAAGCAGAATAAAGTCATGATAGATACTTGACAAATAATATACAAAAGTGATGGGTAAATAAATAAGTCGTAGTTTCAAATCACATATAGATCATTAAACAATTCAAAATTACAGGTCATAGTTAAAGGGGTGGTCCAGGCTGAAAGTATTTATAGCTTAATAAATAGAGTAGAATTCACTGAGCAAAATGCCGAAAATTTCATCAAAAATGGACAACAAATAGCAAAGTTAATGAATTTTAAAGTTTAGTAATATTTTGTAAAAACAGTCGTCATGAATATTCATTAGGTGGGCTGATGATGTCACGTCTCCACTTTTTCTTTTGTATTTTATTATATGAAATTAGGTTTATTCAATTTTTTTCCTCCAAGAACTAGAAAAAAAATTGATTGACAACTGATTCAGTGCTTTAGATATTTATTGCTGCAACTTATTTCATTATAAGGGAGACATTTTATTCACACAAGTATGAAATATGGAAAAAATATGATTTTATGTAATAACATAAGAAAACGGAAAGTGGAGATGTGACATCATCAGCTCGCCTAATGAATATTCATGACGACTGTTTTCACAAATTATTGCTAAACTTTAAACTTAAATAACTTTATTATTTGTTATCCGAATTTGATGAAATCTTCAAACTTCTTTGCTCAGTGAGTTCTACTCTGTGTATTAAGCTATAAATATGTTCAGCCTGGACCACCCCTTTAACGTATGAAAACGGAAATGAGGGACTTATTAAAAGCAAAGATTGTATTGGTAATAAGACCCTCTGGAAATAAACTGTGCTTTTAACCATGGGCAATTAAAAGTAAAAATTAACAAATATAACGAAGAGCATGGGTAAAAAAAAAAAGAAAGGAAGAAAAAGTGGTAAAACAAAGGAAAACGAGTATCGTGTTCATCTAAAAGGGAAATAGAAAAAAAAAGATCGAGAGTCAAAGCATCGTGCCAAATTGAGAATTCGCAAGTATCATGGAAGGCATTCTTGAATAATTCAAGAATGCCTTCCATGATACTTGCGAATTCTCATTATTGAAAGTTTTAAATGCTTTTTAAAACTTGTGTACGTTAATTTTATTTGGTGGATACCGTTCCAGTATTAAGGTCCTGGATAAAATTCTATTTTTTGTGTGCAAATGTCTTTCTAGTTAGAGGGGGTGATAACGATTTTGAATATTTTTTCAATAAAAAAAATAGTGAAATGCAGTGATGTTGGTCTTATTATTAAAATTGACTGTTCAGATAATTCAGATAATCAAAGGACAAGTCCACCCCAACAAAACGTTGATTCGAATAAAAAGAAAACAAGTGGAATGCCTCTGGCCGTCTCACCTGCATCACGCAGTTCAATATAGCAGCAGTGCTGACTTTGAAAACTACTCTAACTCGCACAAGATGTTTAGTGATACATGGTTACTCTTATGTCCACTTTTTATGAACTAGACCAATAAACTTACAGAGATATGATGGTTATTCAACAAAAAACCCAACATGGCCAAAGTTCATTGACCTTACATGACCTTTGACCTTGATCATGTGACCTGAAACTCGCACAGGATGTTCAGTGATACTTGATTACTCTTATGTACAAGTTTCATGAATCAGATCCATAAACTTTCAAAGTTATGATGGTAATTCAACAGATAACCCAATTCGGCCAAAGTTCATTGACCTTTGACCTTGGTCATGTGACCTAAAACGCGCACAGGATGTTCAGTGATACTTGATTACTTTAATGTCCAAGTTTAATGAACTAGATCAATAAACTTTCAAAGTTATGATGGTAATTCAACAGATACCCACAATTCGGCCAAAGTTCATTGACCCTAAATGACCTTTGACCTTAATCATGAGACCTGAAACTTGCACAAAATGTTCAGTGATGCTTGGTTACTATTATGTCCAAGTTTCATGAATCAGATCCATAAACTTTCAAAGTTATGATGGGAATTCAACAGATATCCCCAATTCGGCCAAAGTTCATTGACCCTAAATGACCTTTGACCTTGGTCATGTGACGTGAAACTCATGCAGGATGTTCAGTGATACTTGATTAACCTTATGTCCAAGTTTCATGAACTAGGTCCATATATTTTCTAAGTTATGATGACATTTCAAAAACTTAACCTCAGGTTAAGATTTCAATGTTGATTCCTCCAACATGGTCTAAGTTCATTGACACTAAATGACCTTTGACCTTGGTCATGTGACATGAAACTCTAATAGGATGTTCAGTAATACTTGATTAACCTTATGGCCAAGTTTCATGAACTAGGTCCATATACTTTCTAAGTTACGATGTCATTTCAAAAACTTAACCTCAGGTTAAGATTTGATGTTGACGCCGCCGCCGCCACCGCCGTCGGAAAAGCGGCGCCTATAGTCTCACTCTGCTATGCAGGTGAGACAAAAACCAACAAGCATAACACTGAAAATTTCATCAAAATCCAATGTAAAATAAGAAAGTTATGACATTTCAAAGTTTCGCTTAATTTCACAAAACAGTTATATGCACATCCTGACTGGTATGCAAATGAGGAGAATATGACGTCATCCACTCACTATTTCTTTTGGGTTGGGGTTTTATTGTATGAAATGTGAAATATTCTAATTTTCTCCTCATTGTCAAGTGATACAACGATTAATTCCTCCCTGAACATGTGAAATTAACATTGTTAAATACAAAATGGTTCAGTCAAGCGGGTCCTTAATGTTAAATCTATAAAAAATGAAATATTGTATAATTCAAATAATAATAATAAAAAAAAGAAATAGTGAGTGATGGACAACATCATCGACTGACTCACCTAGCTGTGCATATCACTCTTTTATGAAAAATAAGCGAAACTTTAAAATGTCATATAACTTTAATTTTACATCCGATTTTGATGAAATTTTCAGCACTGTGCTAGTTTGATTTTTCTCTATTTATTGAAGTCTTTATTTTCCTGGGGTGGACTTGACCTTTAAGATGATTTATAAGCAAGACTGATCTATCTCATTATCATTAATATTATTTTTTTTTGGGGGGGAATGGGTACTTTGAAAGTGCAATCACGCATAGTAAAAACGCAGTTTAAGATTTTATACAACACTGTTTACTATATTTACAGTATTTGTTTAACCGTTTAAACAATCATGACTGTTTAACTTATTGAAAATTAAACTTTGTTGCTTAAGATTTAAACACTTTTTTAAACTGTTTAAACAATTACTGTAAGGTTCATATAGTAAACAGCGTTGCATAATTTTTTTTTACTGTGCGGGGATGAATAAAAACTATCGTGATATGCCCCAGAATCAATAATAATTACCAAAGTCTGAATCGCAGAATTCTGGATTTTTGACACACGAGCATCCAGCAGCGTGATGTAACGTGGCAGCGAGGCAGAGAAGGACGAGAGTAGATGAGATGAGTTTCGTTGCCATGGCTACGGAAAATGATTGGTTCAGCGTCGGTTGATTATTTCCTGTGAGAAGCGTGTGAATTATATATACGAGTTAAATCTAAAGAGACTCTTCTTTTTGTTGAAAACACAACACAATTACGAATATGCCTATTCTGTTCAGCAAAGTGTGGTTTATTATCCACGCATTTAGGTAGGTCCTATATTGTGCAAAAACAACGGCGGCAACACATTTTGTAAAAATAAAATAGAAACATGTTCTTACAACAAAACATAATTAATAAGAAACACAGGCGGCAGGCTGGGGGACGTGTACCCCTACCCAATTTTTAGTTGATAGCTTTTTTTTTTGCTTGTCAACTTTTTTTCCTGCTTCCCCCGTTGTTGGCTTCCGCCGCCAATGATAAGAAACATATGTTAATATTTCAAAACATTATATTATACATCATTCACGTTAGTTACAGAGAAAAACAGAACAAGATAGTCCAATGTGTATATAAAAACAGGTAATAAAAAATAGAGAACTAATATTATATCAATGACATACATCGCAGTTTATATTTCCAAAAACAGAGGCTATATATATATATATATTAAAGAGCAATTCCTTAATCTCTAAATATTGTCTGTGAATTAGTTGATTCATTGATGAGTAATGCATGTCACAGTAATCACGGAAACGTGCATGCCATATCTTAATTCATGTTCTGGTAAATTTATATTGTAGGTGTGGGCCGCTAAATCATGAGCCCGTCAGTGGAGGTTTTTTCAGATAAATTTCTCGTTCCCTTGATACATTAGCCTTTGTAATACCACTTACCCCCAAATGAAGCCTATTCTTTGTTTAATACGTAGGCCTACGTACCTTATATATCCCGTATAATGCCATTGAAAATAACAATAACATCGCTGGTGAAAGAAAATGTCTGCATGACTTTGACTGTAACGTAGCCTACATGTAGGCCTATATGCCAAGGGACCATGCCTCAATCTCTTTGAATTGCGCGATCATAGAATTATCTTCTTTTCAAAAAAAATGTAGACAAGGTATAGCTTTACGTCTGTCTGGATGTCTGTAATATTAATAGTCGGCAGTGAAAGTTTCATCCAATCCCATTGCAAGGCCGCGAACCACGTGCTCGCGCGGCGAACTTTCCCCCTCCTCTCTTCGATTAGATCCTTTACACCGAGGTCCAGGGGACTAGCACAGACTGCCTGTGTGTTCCATAAAGCATGTTGTAATAACAATACATTCCGATCACTCAATTTGATTGGCTGAGAGAAAAATTTGATAGAGAAACTGAATTATACCATGTCTTAATGAAACGGGACCCATACTCAGACTCGATCTCACGTGCATGATCCCAATCTGAATTTTCAGGTTCTCATTTCGAGTTCTGATCGAAGGCCTAAAGAAAGATTATATGGTGCGCCTTTAGTTTCAAAATGACAGCAGCTCGCGAGTAACTTTGTAGATATAAATATGCACTTACCTTTAATTGAAAAGTACTGTACAGCTTCTACACAATGCCAACCGGCCCGGCAACGGGAATGTCCAACGATGGTATTTATTTTTACGCCTCAACCTTTTCACACAATGACAATATTGGATGTATTGGGCCCGGTTTAGTCTGTTTACGCTGAGATTCTCAGAGGCAGATCTCGTTAGAATGCAATTGAATTCAATTCAACCCGATGTATATATTGCGCTTTCGATCAGCCGAACCAGTCAGGTGTACACACTAGTATTGTGTTCATTCATCCGAGTGTTTATCAATAATAAATTCAGTGGTTTCATCAGCATACACGCGGAGTGTTTGGGAAATATAATTTTCAAGTTCAAGGCTTGTACCATGCGCGAGTTTCCCCCATTATAAAGATTGTACGCTTGTATGGTAGGCGGTACGATCGTTTGGTGGTACAAAATCGAAAATCAACAACAGGGCTAGTCGACGTCACAAGCTTTTCCTAGTATTGTTATCATTTGTTGTTTTTGATACAAATGCAAATGCTCTATGTTATTTTTTTAGTTCAAGTCAAATATACCATGCATTGTTTCTTGCGTGAATCATTTAAAGTGAGGTCAGGCGGTAAATACATCAAGCCAGGCTTGTGGCGATTTGGGGGCACATTTATTGATTCGATTTGAATACGATTGTAAAGGAATATCGGCAAATGTATGTACAATGCATGCAGACATACACGTACATGTTAATAATATGAACGCCCTTCGTCAATGACGTTGTGTTCTTCAGTAGAGAGTATGTATCTTTATTTATTCCTTGTTTTACATAATGCAAGGAAATTGCAAGGCACTTGTTCTCTCATAACAACTGACCCAATCAGTTATGGGACACTATTATCTGGGATATGCGTTTCATGAACATGATGAATGGTTTTAAAAAAGGAAAGTGAGTCTGCTTTTCCTAATAAGTCAGATACAGGAGCCGGGCCCCTAGGATAAGCGGGCAATTTCAAGGGCATTGAGTTGAAAAGACCAAGACTTCCATTTGTCGAAATTCTCATTTCGTCTTCCTTCCCATCCTTTCTTCTCTTTTAAAGGACAATTGCACCCCAACAGAAGGCTGATTTGAAAAGAAAGAGAAAATTCAAACGAGCATAACACTAAAAATTTCATCAAAATCGGATGTAAAATAAAAAAGTTATGGCATTTTGAAGTTTTGCTTAATTTCACAAAAACAGCGGTATATGCACATACGGTTCGGTGTGCAATGAGGGTACCGATGACATCACCCACTCACTATGTTTTTGTATTTTACTATATGAAATATAAAATATTTTTGTTTTCTCATCATTGTCATGTGAAACAAAGTTTCATTCCTCCCTGAACACGTGGAATTCCATCATTTCAATATTTTGTGGTTCAAGCATGATCATAACTGTCAAATTGTAAAAATTGAAATATTGTAATTCAAACAATAAAAAACAAAAGAAATGGTGATCGAGTGACATCATCGACTCTCTCATTTGCATTTCACTGACTTGAGCATAGAAATCTTTTTTGCGAAAAATAAGCAAAACTTTAAATTGTCGTATCTTTCTTATTTTACATCCCATACTGATGAAGGTTTCAGCGTTATTTACGTTTGATTTTTCTCTATTTATTGAATCAACTTTTTTCTGTGGTGGACTTGACCCTTAACTATTTAAAAAAAAATCAAATGGGGCAGCTAGTTGCCCCTGCCCCCATTGTTGCGCCATAATCGCCTCTTCTTCTCAGCTAGCCAATCATAATAAAGGAAAGTTGGCAGAACCGAATTGACAGATGGCAAAGGTATAATAGTTTGGAGAAAAGAGTTATCCTCCTTTGTACAGCCGTTCGAATGTAAATTTCACGATTGCTCTCAATTCCATTTCCCCTTCATTTTCTCTTACCCTTGTGGATTTTTCTTGCAATTACGGAAAAAGAAGCTACTACGTACGATAATTAAGAGTAAAATTTGTCTTGTTTCTGATAAATAAATCCTTTGAGTTTAGCGAAGATTGGCAGGGACCTGGGAAGCGGGGGTGCTGGCCCTGAAGCACCCCCAGAAATTTTCCTGGGGGTGCTGCGTGTATTATTTTCCATAGACAGCACCCCCACAAAATCAGGTTCCCCCTGTATTTTTTAAATATGTTATGATGTACATAATTATCACATCCAAAATCCGCAAATCATTTACATAGTCTTTCACATATTCCAATAACTTCTCTCCTATAACGCGACTCAATCAAGCTCGGCACTCTGATACAGACGTGGTCGCGCACGATACGTATAACC
Source organism: Lytechinus variegatus (assembly GCF_018143015.1). Lineage (NCBI taxonomy): Eukaryota > Metazoa > Echinodermata > Echinoidea > Temnopleuroida > Toxopneustidae > Lytechinus > Lytechinus variegatus. The sequence continues at coordinate 29,975,718 of NC_054751.1, forward strand.
ATAGTTTACACACTACTCGATAGCAGGGAGGGACACATGGGTGTGGCTGAACTTCAAACTTCCAGGTTTTATGTCGAATCAAGTGTGCGCGCGCCGGACCACCCGTGTTTTGTATTTATAAACAATTAGTCAGACAATTGGAATCAAATTTCACAGTCTTTTTCGCCCTACCCCATGGCCCTGGAAAGCGGTGGCGCAAAACTTGGGGGTGCTGCATGTGTTATTTTCCATAGGCAGCACCTCCTGGAAAGCTAGTGGTAGGTATGATAAATGAAAGAAATGTAATGAAAATGAACGATGTTTTGTAGACCCCCCCTTCAGAATTTTCCGACACAGTACTTAAAATAGTGTTTAAATTCATCCTTTTTCAGATCGGAATATCAAATATTTTCTGCTCGCGCTTCGCGCTCGCATTGTTGATTTTTATAATAAAAAATATATTTAGAATGCCCAGATGCTAGGTCTATCTCTAAACACGCGCACGCATGTTTATTCAGATACGCAGCTTGTTTTTTTTTTGGGGGGGGTACTCCGGGCTGAAAATATTTAATCAAATACATTTTATCAAAATGGATAAATTTTTGTGAAAATCTGATAACAAATAGTTCAGTTACTTAATTGTAAATTTCAGCAATATTTTTTGATATGCATGTCATCATGAATATTTCATAGGTGAGTTGACATAGGCGGAAATCAGTCCCCAAAGGTAGGGGAGACCAGGGCCCGGAAAATTTGACAAGCAAAAAAAAAAGGTTATCACCCTAAATGTTAGGTCAATTTAACCCTAACAAAATTTGACAAGCCCCGCCCCCCGTAAAAAAAAGGTTTCCACCCAAAATATAAGGTCATTTAGTAAAAAATACATGTATTATTTCGATTGTGAAGTGATGTATTTTTTTCCATAATGAAAGACCAAAAATAGGAGGGGGGCATTTGATATTGTGTCCCCCTATCCCCTCTGGGATTTCCGCCCATGTGGGTTGAAGATGTTACATTCCCACTATCCTGTTTCTTGTGTTATTACATGGAATCAAACCAGTGTGAATGATATGTCTCCCTTATAATGAAATAAGTTGCAGCAAAGAATATCTAATTGAGTAAATCAGTTGTCAATTCAACTGTGTTTGGTTCTTGAAGGGAAAATATTGAATAAACCTAATTCTATATAATGACATACAAAAGAACACGTGGGGATATGACATCATCAGTTTGCTCATTGCATATTAATGAAGACATGCTAAAAACTGTTTCACCGGAATGATGCTAATCTTTAAAATGCAATAACTTTGATTTCCTTGTCGGATTTTGATCAAATCTTTATTCTTATGTTCGACTGATTTTTCTTTATCTGTTTAAACCATATAACATTCAGTGCGGAGTTTCAAATCAGAATATGAAAAAATTTCTGCTCGCGCATTGTGCTCACATTATTGATATAAGAATATATCAAATTACCCATCACTTTCTTGATTTACAAAACATGAATAGAACGTCCCGTTTATAGGTATGAGATCTCAATTTTGTTTCCGCTCGCGCTTTGCGCTCGCATCTATTGTACAGTGCGTCCCACAAAAAAAAACGAAACCGAGATTTATCATAACTTAATCACAAATACAATAGGCAAATGACCTACCATTTTAAAGCTTAGAATCTCCTCTTTCATCTGGTATTACTTAGATAATTCCTCATTCACGCATGAGTTACAGAAAATGGTCCAGAAATAACAAAGTTCTGGTTTTTTGAAATAAGGCTTGAATTTCAATAATTTCATAAAAGGAAGATTTTTTACAGGCTAGCGTTCAAACTCACTCGACATTCCGTTTTGTTGACGATCAGCCATGCATTAAGTCTTTTGTTACCGTGAGATAGCTTCTGTGGGAAACCGGTGAAAATACGTTTATTTAATGAAATTATGGAAATACAAGCATTGTTTCGAGGGATCATAACTTTTTTACTTCTTGACCATTTTCTGTGATTAAGGTATCAACGAAAGGGGCGGATCCAGCTTTCGCCAATAGGGGGGGCCGAAAAATATTTTCATCAACATTTTTCTCGATTGGCCGCTATAATCTGATTTTTTTTCTGGGGGGAGGGGGTTCAGGGGGTAGTCCTAACTAAGTTCTGAAGTCTTAAGTATATGTTAGTTTTTATTGTTATAAACAAGATAAGGTATCTCATGTGGTCTTAATAATAATGCGAGCGCGAAGGGCGAGCTAAAATTCTTTGATATTTTATGTCCATAGAACTGCAGATTCTGAGCAGTTTTTATAATCATAAACAAAGATAAGTATCCAACTAACCAATGCGAGCATGAAGCGCGAGCCGAAATTTTATTGTAGTAACGTGAAAAGGGACTCAATTTGGACTGTTTTTTGTGATAATGAAGAGGTACAAGTATCACCAATTAAATAATGAGAGTGCGAAGCGCGAGCTCAAAATTTTTGATGTTCCAACCTGAAAACTGGACAGTCTAAGCGCGATTTTATTTAAATAAACAAGCTGTGTGTCTCAAACAATTAAATGCGAGCGCGAAGCACGAGCTTAATTCTTTAATATACTGACATAATAGAGAAGCATTTTGACAAATTTTGGAAAGAATTTCCAAACAGGATAGGTATCTCACAAATCAAAATTTTGATATAACAATTTGTGTAAATCAAACAAAATAATGAAAGCTTGATGTGCGAGCTAAAATATTGTGTGCAAATTAATTTCAGAACTGGATATATAAAGTGTCATTTAATCCTCTTAAATGGGATTCATTACACAGGCAATGCGAACGCGAAGCGCGAGCGAAAATTTTTATACAAAGTCTATTTTTTCAATTATTTCCTTCATCTTTTTCTTGTTTCCTTTCGGGGACGGGCCGGCCGTTACGAGGCTGTAAATTGCACATCATGGGTATAATACCTCTTTCTTACTTTTCTTTCTGTTTTTCGTAGTTACTATTAAAATAAAGAGTACACTTTTTCTGCAGGTTGTCAAAAAATAGGGGGGCCGGGGCCGGCTCGGCCCCCTCCTGGATCCGCGCCTGATCAAAGAAAAGAGCAGATATTGAACTTTTTAGTCATGTGATTTTCTTTTTGAAATTCAGATACCCCCCACCAAATGAGTTTTTGGTGTCCTTTCTTCAAATTGTTTTTGCTCACTCATGCGTGAATGAGGAATTATCTAAGTAATATCAGATGAAAGAGGAGATTCTAAGCTTTACATTGGTAGGTCATTTGTCTATTTTATTTACGATTAAGTTATGATAAATCATCGCTAAATCTCGGTTTCGTTTTTTCTGGGACGCACTGTATAGTTATATCCTCTTCATAATTAGAAAAGTGCTTAGAATGTCTCGGGGTTTTTTTTGTCTGAAATCTCAATTTTGTTTCCGCTCGCGCTTCGCGCTCTCATCAAATATAATGTATTGTTATATACCTATCCAAATCATGATAACAAAAAGTGCTTAGAATGTCCAGTATTTAGGTCGAAATGTCAAAATTTTCAGCTCGCGCTTCGCGCTCGCATTATTTGATTGTTGATATATGTATCGTTTTAATGGGTAACTGCAAACAGTCCTTATAACACGTCCCTTTCGATCAGGCCACAGCGTACTATCTAAAAAAATATCTGCTCGTGCTGATCACGTTCGCAGTTCTTTGTTCCATACGCATCTAGTTAAGGACCACAAACATTGCTCAAAATGTTAAATTTTCAGGACAAAATAAAATTCCCCCCCCCAAAAAAAAAAATAGCCGCGCTTCGTGCTCGAGTTATCTAATTATATATCTATGTTCTTTTATAAGATAAAACCTAAGAAGTGACTGTCACATATATTCAATCTATAATGTGTGTGTGTGTGATGGTTTGTTTCATTGTGTGTGGTGCCCTTAGAGGTGTGTGTGTCTGTAATTATGGAAAACTCAATAGTGCCGCCCCCTCCCCCACCGTTTAGGAGAGCTTAATTTCAGCACCCCCACTGAAAAAATCGTTCTCAGATCCCTGTATATTGGTTAATATTCACTTGGTCTACTTTACTCATCGTATGGTCCAATACTAGTACCGCATGGACTAAAACCCATTTGGTCTGATATAGGTTTGCTCATAAATCTTGGTCAAATACTCAGCCTAACAGTCATTGGGTCTCCTGCCAAGTTTAATTCCACCTCATCTATTTATTATTTCCCACTTTCTCTCAAGAAAACTCGGTTCATAAGCAGTGAATGATAGGAGACGAAATGGGGAGAACCAAATGACAATTATACCAAATGGTTAGTAGACAAACTGAATGCATAAGCATGGCCGTACGCATGTGTGGGGGGGGGGGTTGAAAAAATATATTTTTTATTTAAAATTAGAGAGTCAAAAGGGCATAAGCTTTCGATCCTAGCAGAATCTTTGTCGGAGGCAAAAAGAAAAACATAAAGTGGAACAACCATAATATAGACCACAGACAACAACACAACAGCAACACTAGTAACAAGGAGACAAAAAGGGCGTTAGAGAGTTGTGATGACTAATTAGGTTAGAGAAGGGGATGGAAGCAAGGACTAGGCTGACACAAAGGAAGTTAGTGTAAGGCCAGTGAAAGACCTTAAGCTCTGAGGGACTCTCTATAATTTACTCAATTAGCTCTCTTTTATTAGATAAGCAGTTTTCAGCAGCTTCTTTTTGCCATTTATTTAAAATTCACAAAATCCAACAAAATTGTGTACCAAATAGTTCAATTTCACCATAAATCATTTAAAATTGCCCTCGCAAGTACGGCCTGGTGAGCATTTCATGAAAGGACTTGTCGGACGTTTTATCCGACAGTTTCTATAGTTACAGTGCTTCTTAGCCAATCAGAATCAAGGAAAGATGTCAGATCTGACAACTTGTAAGACAAAAATGTTGATGAAACCATGGACCTAGTTCCATGATGAGACAAAATGGAGAATTATCAAAGGGGTGTAGAACAAGTGACATTTCACATACACAAATAACTTCTTATGCAACAATCAGGATCACTCTGAACAATACACTCTCCTTGCCTTCAATGCAATAAAATCACCATCCACGTACAATGTATTTCAAGAATAAACGAAACACAAGTATTTAATCTTGGATCTACAAACAATTCATTGCAATTACAAAATACAACCCCTTGACATGTGGAGAGACCATTACACCATTACAGAGTATATGTACCTAACCCAGAACAAGGACCTTACCAAAAGCCAAAGCTGCATCTTTCCCTAAGGAATCCCGCAAGCATCTCCTCACAGTGGCGGACCGTTACCCGGAGGAGACAAAGCATTGGAGGGGCACAGCATTGTTCACAAAGAATACAGTGCCCCTCTAATCATTTGTCTCCTTCGGGTCACGGTCTGCCACTGTCTTCTCATCTCGATCTCATCCTCAATTTAATCACAGAACAATGGGAAAGATGTGGCAAAGACCTTTTTGCAAAGGCACTATGAAGCTTTTATGCTGCCCCATTGTCATGTTCTACGATGAAATATGAAGATTTGGGTGAAATTGTAGAGATTCAAATGAAAAGATGAGGCTCTGACCTTTTGGTAAGATGCCTAGCAAAGCTAATTGCCTCTCATACATGTAATCATAGGGACAACAACTTCATGGGATGTTAAGGAGTGCAAGTGCTAATAATACGTACGTGATAATTTTATTTACAGTGAAATATATTGGACATCACACAATCTGGATCGGTGACAATGCTAAAATATTTTTACTCTGAAACACCAATCATTTAATGTTTTACAATCTCTAATTATAAAAAAATCCTTTGAATCACGTATTAGCATATCAATGTTACTTTATACCCAATGTAGGCACATTTCTCATTCCCGGCAAATTATTATTTTTTTATCAACTTATTTAAATAATTTTTACCAACATAAAACAGAATATCTGAAATTTGACAACCAGTACACAAATATATTTTCTGTACACTAGGAATATTTTTTTCTTTGAAGATCCCATATATACAAATAATTTACTTGCAAATGTCAAGGTCAATCTGAGAGGTTACACTATCAATCCACTTCATCCTAATCTAATTTATTGCAAAAAAAAAGCAAAGACTCTTGAAATATCAGCCAAATGTAATTTTAAAATCATTATCCTTCATTAATGTACATATCTAGTGGTTTTCTGGGTATAATATCATATTTCTTGAAACTCACTACAATAATTCATCTTTTTAAATCACTTCAAACTATAATGAATCTGAAGTTGTATTCATTATAAACAATGCATTTAGTTGCGCTTCGTCTTGATATGTGAAAAACAATTGTATTAGTGAAAGGATTATATGCACATTAATACATGCACATCACACAGCGGACCATTATATACAATGCAATTATCGCTCAAATTCTTATCAGAAATTGATAATTCATATCCAAATTTTTCCCGCTATCATATAAAATCTATAGAGGCACTCGTGAGCAAGAAAGGCCAGTCTTTTGATGGTCCACATCATAATGATTTATTCAACTTTTCTGTATACTCATTTTCAAAGAAATTAGTTTTGACAACCTAAAAGTCTATTGGACATAACAAAGTCATCTCTAGAGTTTTGCAGGCTAATTTAAGGGTTGATGGAATTATGTTCACTGTGCCCATTGGACGGGGAATCCAAGAAAACACTGGTGAATTTCCATCCATAAAAAATATTTCTCAGTTATGGTGTCTTTCGTGAGACAAGGGCTACAAAGCAAATCCGACAAGCTGTATTGACTGCTTATAGTCAATAATGGTGTCAAAAGGCTAATTATTTCTAGGACATCATTTTTCAGTGCCAGAAAATGCTCCTTTGCGCAATCTCAGCTGATCAGACATTTCAAGCAATATCATAATGCATACCATTTTTCATATAATCTATAAAATATTATTTGTGAATAAAAAAAATCAAAACACACATCAAAGAATAATTTCCTTTATGTCAATATTAAGCCAAGATGGTACAAGGGCAAAAAATATATACATCTTTCTTGTAATCTAAAATGCCTTAAACTAATGGTATAATATCAAATTTTCAATATATTATGTATGCATTTTAGCCTGTACATGTTTACAACTCAAAGTACTACTACATACAAATCTTAGTAAAGCACGAATTCCATCAAAAGTAAATTACAGCAATAGAGTAAAAATATACATATATTTCATAAAGTAAGAATGGTGGGTTTAAGGAATAGGATTTCCCCCAAAAATGAGAAAATATATAAATTCAAATGAAAATCACATACATAAGCTAGAGGCAAGCAGGTAAGAAAAATACATATACAAATTACATTTGCCTCGTATGACTGCAAAATCTTAATAATTTTGAAATCAATGCTTCTTGAATAATTGCCATTGAAAATCATGAAATTCTTCAAAACAAATCCTGCACAATTTTCAAATCTCTGAACATTCAACAAAATTTGAATGCAATGACCATGGAAATAATGTACAGGAGAGAAAAATATAGTAAAGGAATTATCAATAATGCTGTCATAATTCACAGCCAATTTATGACAAGCATTTCAGTTATCGCCAAACTTACAAGGAGTACAAGTTTAATCATTTCATTGTAATTAATATGCAAAAAAATATAATTATGAAGTGAGGTTCAAGCAATAAATTTTAAAAACACATGCTTGAATATTATCAAATTCTGAAGTTGGAATTAATTTTGCATTTCATTGTTTGTTTCTTATTTGTCTTTAAGTTGAAATAAATTCTTCTCAATGTTTACAATGTTTCATTTAATTTTCATTCTTTAAGTTTCTTTTTTAAGGAACATAATTGTTAAGGATTTGCAGCCAAAATATTTCGATTTCCTCAGCCTCTAAAAATAATCATTACAAACCTCTTTGTGAAAAATACGTACTTTGAAAAATGATAATGAAAATCTCAGATAAAGTTCAGCTCTGAATATGAAAATAAAAGTTTGAGATAAGAGTCTGTCAGCCAGATATTCAATTGCAGGATATTGCATCAAAGAACCAAAGCAAATATATGTTCAATTTGAATGGTGGATGAATGTTGATGTAAGTTGCAATGAATTTCAAACTTTATAAATCATTCACCTTTAATAAAAAAAATGGTTATTGCATGCCAATCGAAAATTGAATAAATGAAAACAAAAATCCTGCTCGTCATAATATAAAATATCCAGATACAAATGTAAAAAGAAAAAAAAGCCAACCTCAACAGATAGTATGTACATCATCTCTTTAGGAAAAAATCTAACATTTGTAGGACGCTTAACAAAGATGTTTCTAAGCACTTAGTTTTATACATAAAGAGGTATTCTATATCCGAGTCCAATTTCATAATTCACAGGCTAGTAGAAAATTTGGACTATTTTTATATCATTAAAGCATACAATCATTAATGCATACGTAAAGTGACCAAAAGTGGAAAATAAAGCATGGTAATATTGATTTCAATGGGATCACCCCCTATAACTTGGAAGAACAGATATAGAGACAATATGAAAGCCCTATTATTTTTAGAAAGACTTTGATACAGCTAGACTGACTACTACACTAATTTTATTAAAGTGAAAATCATGTTGGACTATGAAAGATTTCAGGTTATTATAAGGCCTAAGTCATTTTCATTTCCTGAATGTGATATAAGAAGATGAAAAATTACATTATAAAATATACATGCACATTTACAACATGGATTTCACAATGACATTTACAAATATTCTAGTTTAAAGAAACATTTGCAGCGGATAGCAAAAATATAACGTATCTCTGGACGGGAATGTATTTTTAGAAACTAAATCCTCAGTGATTAGATAACACACCTATAATATATCTCTTTTTGAGTAGCATGAGCATTAATGAGAAAAATGCCAAATAAGGTAATTTTCGACAAGTATATATGGAAACCAAACTTACTTAAATTACCACTATTTCAGATGGTTTATTTTAATACATGTATATGGAAAATAGTCTAGGTAAAAATTGCAAAGCCTGGAAATAACTACAAATTATCATGCCACTGAGTGAGGTATCCCAACAAACTTGATTTACTGTCATGGATTAGTTTACCTGATACAGAGATTACAAAAAAAGTTAGAAATAAATATCATTTAAAATAGAATTCAAAACAAATATCCATTTCCTAAGTGTATCAAAGCTGTTGACAAATTTCTTCATTGAATACATGTGGACCGTGCAGCACAATACTTCACAGCAATTGATTGTAATAATTTGTATGTGCAATCAATCATATATCAATTGAACGATCAATGACCAAGTTTTGTGATACAGGGCTCTGTTATATTATCATCTGAGGAATGTGTTAGGATAAAATCAAATGGTCATCAACTTTTGCGAGGTTTTTGTGAGAGAATGTTCATTGGAATTGGTCCAAGCTGGTCCAGTCCTAATCATCATTTACCTGAAAAATTAATCAGAGATATTGACAAAATTAAAACAATAGGCTATGTACACTAGAGAAATGTGATGCAAGTGAATTGCATGATACAAGATTTTGTTTTTTTAGAAATACTGTTGTGTTTTTACTATTTTGGCAACCCAGCCTTACAGGTTTTTTATAACTTTCATGGAAAGCCACACAATTTATTTTATAATCTAATCACATTATGATGTTTGTTTGTATTTTTATCCTATCTGCAAAATGAAGATTGAATTCAATTGAATTTATTCAATTGGAGCAACACGCAAATGCGAATTATAATGGATTTACGATACCATTAAATATTTGGATTGCAGGTTTCAAGTTTGAGAAGTCTCTACTTACATAAAGATAGTCTGAAATGTCTCATTTTGTTTGAAAGTTATATATCCCATGCTCTTCATAAATGCTTCATTCACAAATAATGCAAGCAAAAAAAAGCAACAAAAAACATCAAAAACATACATGAAGCTAACACATTGAAAACAAAACAATTTCAAGATCAAAGCAATCATGTCAACATGCACTGCCATGCAAAAGTATTAAGATTAGGTTGTAACCATCGTTTGGAATAATACCACCATTTATATTTAAATAGAGTAAGATACAACTACATGAGTGCAAAATAAAATATATTTGTGTGAAATGAAATGGTCCACGGGGTGATATAGCCTATTACAGGAAGAATTAGCAACCTTTCTGACACCTCAAATTAATGTTTGAAATGCCAAATAAATAATAATAATAATAATGGTTTTTAAAAGAAAAAAATTTAGGAAAATTTCCCCTGAACTCACAGGTACTCATTCCAGTAATTTACTGCATACTAAAACTAACACTTAAATCTGAAATATATGTGCAGACAGAGGTGAAAATGTTCTGATCCACTTTACTAAAGTTCATTAAAATTTGACTATCCCCTTTAAAATAAGTGAATCTTTTGTGATGGTTACCCCTCTTCATAGACCCACTATGGCCGTTTTTATGCTTCCACTTTTGAGGCCTTAATCAGCGTTTCCAAACGTGATAAGTCCAAAACACGGTTGCGTCCATGCTTACTTTCATTTAAACGCTGTTTCAAAACGCCGATCGTAAACTCACAAAAAGGTGCGTTTGTAAAAGTCGTTTGACCAGAATCAGGCTTTCTGGGGAAGTAGAACCACGATCGTAAACGTGTTTAAATGACGTCATTTGGTACATGCTTCCGGTGAGATGAAAATCCTCGGGCAAATAATACAGTCGCATTGCCTCATGATATCTCCACGTAATAACATCTCTCGGAAAAAAAACTTTCGAAAAAAGGCGCGCCCGATTTGACCTCGCTTTCCTGCGAAGTCAGCTGGAGATTGTGATTTCGCCTCGAAAAGTTAAGCATAAACAGCACTCCCAGAACCACGTTTACAATCGGCGTTTTGAATCAACATTTGAAAACGCAGATTCTGTCCTCGCAATGGAAGCATAAACACACTCTTTGACATGTGTGACCAATCACCCCAAAACCACCAATAAATTGCCAGGGAAGGTTCTCTGTCAGTTCTTCAAAAAGCCAAAATTCAAAACTTAGCTTGTCTGTGGGAGTATTTCTTCATCTTTATACTGTAAAAATTTCTACTTGTAAAGTTGAATAGAAAATAAGATAAAGAAAATAAGACTGCCTAGAATTTAATTCATTTTGCATAGTGTGCACATCTCATGCTTGAAGGAACACAGATTTCAAATGTTGTTTTCTCCTTTATTTTCTAAAGCTCCTGCTTTGTTGTCTCAGCATTCAATCAAGTATTTGAGTGAGTTATTGGTGATCAGTAAAAAAAAAAGTAATATGGTCAATGATGTCACATGGTATTTCAACATGCATTTTCACTTCAGCTCTGGGTGATTTTAAAATCTATTTTACAATTCTTAGCTCTGTCCTATGTTTAATATTAAAACAAATTCTCAAGTTCAAAGTGGAAAAAAAGAACTTTACAAGAAATAATGTAGTAAGAATCACACATAGGCCTACATGTGCATTTGCACTGCATTTCTCACCGGTAGTAGTTTCTCTTCTCTCCACTGCACAAAGATGTTAACCAATCATACAACAGCATTCAAACCGGTTAACCAATCGGTCGACAGTATTCAAACCAGTTAACCAATCAGGAGCCAGACATCAGGAAAGGGGTGGGTGCATTTGGTGCGCCAGGCATGCATCCAGAAAGGAAAAGGGATTTCAGTGTGCAACAAAGGGTGATAGATAGTTCAGAATGAAGATGGGGAGGGTTTGGGAATTCAAAAAAAGGAAGAAACACAGCAATCAAAACAGTGTTAAATTGTACACGAACTACTTCACTACTGTCAACCCATTCAGCACGATTAATTATTTCAACCCTATTTGAGCCCGAATCTACCCCTTCTGGTGCCTATAGGAACCAGATAGCCCCTGTACAGTCGATGGGAATGACGGAATTTAAGGTCAAGTCCACCCCAGAAAAATGTTGATTTGAATCAATAAAGAAAAATTATACTAGCATAACACTGACAATTTCATCGAAATCGGAGGTAGAACAAGACTGATGACAGTGATATGCACAATTCAGTGTCATGCAAATGAGACAGACGATGATGTCCCTCACTCACCATTTCTTTTTTTTTAATGTTTGAGCTGTACAATATTTAATTTTTTGCAGGTTTGACTAAACAATAGTGTTAACAATGTTAATTCCACATGTACAGAGAAGAATTAGAATATTTTATATTTCATATAATAAAATGCAAAAGAAATAGTGAGTGGATGACGTCATCAGTCTCCTAATTTGCATACTAATCAGGATGTGCATATTAACTGTTTTGTGAAATTAAGCAAAATCTTTAAAGTGTAATAACTTTTTTATGTTACATCCAATTTTGATGAAATTTTCAATGTTATGCTGGTTGGATGTTTCTCTTTTTATTAAAAACAAATTTTTGTTGGGGTGGACTTGTCCATTACGTTCACAGGTAAAAGTTTCCTACACCACTGCATAATACTGTATGTATCAAGTAAATACACCAACAATATAAATGGACTGGTACTCCTCCGGTATTATCTTAGGCTACTGCACACCTTACAACTGGTCTATGATCCAATATTGGAAATAAACATCATTTTAGCTCTTTTGTAATATAAATGTATCAAATAATCTTATTTCAGTTTCAGAATGCTTCTATCAAAATGTTTAAAATTGCAGGTTTTAATTCACAGCAGAGCCAAAAAGGGTAAAATTCATAGCTCATCATATGATTGTTGGGCTGTCAATACAATTCTGAACTGAATTCCCTTTTATTGATTACTATAACTATAAAGAGGAATGACAGAGCCTACATAATTTTCAATCGAGTATTCACTTGACGAATCAGAACTTTGGATTCTAGTTTGCTCCAGGATTTAATCTTCTCATCAAGTGTCATAATGTTCTTATCATTCGGGTTGAAGGCCAATCGTAAGGTGTGCAGGGGCCCAATTCATTCCTTTTCTGTATGTAATATTTTTAGGCTCAAGGACATAAAAATGTTTACCAATTTTTGTAATGTTAACAAACTCAATCACCAAAATGGAAACAATGACTGACTTTGTGTAAGTACATGATTCCAACCCACAGAATATGTGATTTGGGAAATTTAGTTAGACATATGAACATACAAAATTATCATATTCACCCCCCCCCCCCACATAAACCTAAAATCAATATACCACAAAAATACACCAATAACGAAACAGATCATTACTTATACTCCATTACTAGATTCAACAATTCTTGGGTTTATGATGATTTTTTTTAGCTGCAAGAAGAGCGAAATGTTCACAATTTGTAGCTTCTACTCAACCTCCAAAATATAACCAACTATTGAATTTGTGTCCATAGATCCACTGGGCAACAATGCTCCACATGTGCATGAATTGATAAATTGATAAAAAAAAGGTACACATACTATACAGAATGAATGAAAACACATATGTTTTCTCTCTCTTCAGAATCAAGAAAGAGTGAAACCCAAAACTACAATCACAGATGATACAGTTTATAATAATAACAGCCAGTTTTTATATAGAGCTTTTCCCACATACGGCACAAAGCGCTTTCCAGCATATTATTACGCCAGTCACTGGATTCATTTCAATCCAGCACAAAAGTGCACAATTTCCACTCCCTGGGGAGCATCCCTTGAATTCATTGCAGCCTCAAAAGGCACTAGCAATTTCAAACATATAACTTTTCCTACCGGATACCCAATTAACACCTGGGTGGAGTGCGGCAAATGCAATTCTAAAAACTGCACATACACCAATCTAAAAGAAATACCTAGGATACCATTTGCTATGGGAGAAGAGGGGGGGGGGGAAGGAAATGCCAGCTTTAGCCTTGAGCTTTTTATCAAGAACATATTAAAAAAATAAAAAGCAGCTGCAAGTTTATTTTGAAAAAAAAATAGTCAGTAAACCATACCAAATGCAGATTTATTTTAGGCCTTTAGAATGTTGCTGTTTTGAAATTTTGAGCTTTCTTTATTGTTATTTTTACATAGATGAAACATCAATATTTTACTTACTTATCAAAGCCATGCTTGCTTGTTTTACCTTATTTTTAAAACCTGACAGTAAAACATACCAAATACTGATTTATTTTAAACCTTTAGCACTTCACTATTTTTTCTTTTAATTTTGAGCATTTTTGTATCAATATTCGCTACATTAATAGTGTATTTACTTTTCAAATCCATGCTTGTTTTTAATCCTTGTTCTTTTTTTGTATCGTCTTTTGCAAATAATATACATTAAACTTAAAACAAAAATGCAAGAAAACAGACCACTTAGAACATGTTCAGTAGACTCTGTATAAGTCCATCTTCAAACAATTCGGTAGATTCATAATACAGTGCGCCATCTATCGGTTACAGTGTAAAGTACAAATTTCTAACTGCGGGGGTCGACATCCCACTCGGGCGTGGAGGCAGCGCACAGCACTAGTGTACTGTAATGTGACTACGATGCTTCAAAAATGAAAACAATATTGCAAGAATCCACCACAAACAGTCTAAATTTCACAAAGAAATATGCAGGCACATTTCTCTCCCACCTACTGGACCCTAGTAAACAGCATATCTGGTCGAGCCGCGTCGGCCAGCGCTGAACATCACATGCACGCATTCACTGTAGTACAAGCGCGCTCAACAGAGATGTCCACTTTTTCCCATGATGCATTGCGAATTTCAGCCTGTTCTCTGCAACTGATAGGTTGCGCAACGTATTGTGAATCCACCGAATTCTCTTAATGCAAAAAATGTTAAAACCGTCTATTTGGATAGCGCCCGAGTTGAACAGACTTCTGTGGTCAACCGAATAATCGACTTACACAGAGTAACCTATACTCATTACTAGAGATACCACTCAAATACTTATTAGCCGTCAACAATTGTCAGAACATAGCAAATGCTATTTCATAGGTTCGGGCGCAGATCCAGGATATTTTGGAAGAGGGTGCTATTTGTCCCAAATATTTGACAAGCCCCCTCCCCTCCTCCACACCCCCCCCTCATCACTTTAAAAATGAAGTGAATTTTGTAACTTTGCCTTCCAATGGTAGCTACCGCGACAACAATGCTCAATTGCAAATTGGAAATTAAGAATTTAACTGAAGTCACCATTGGATAACAAGTTAATATAAAAGTAACTTTCTCCAATGGGGCAATATAGTCTGTGCTAATGTTAATGTCACAAAAACCTGATCCACAGTTTATACTGCCTTAATCCATTACATTCCCTGATTTCCTCTCAATATAACCTTCCAAATTGTGTAAATATATCAGATCATATACACTGTATAAGGGGGAAACAACCAAAATGTGCATAACAAATGTGTGCATTTTCCTTGCAAAGCCAAGCTGGTCAACAAACACGTGCACGACAAAATAAAAACAGTAAATGAAAGTGAAGTTTGTTAGAATAACACAAAATATGACGATGCAGCAGATAACACAAGGCAGGCGGTACACTTTCCAGTTTTAACCCATTTCTTACCTTAACCGATTGGTCCCTACACAAAGCCTATGGGAATCATCGACTAAAATAATCAATGGGCTATTAACTGGAAAATGCATGGGTTTTATAGCTATTTATAGGTTGGACAAAAGTGCGCAAAGACAAACACTGTGTATTTACTTACGCTGGATACCCTGAGGAAGGGGCTACTTTGTTGCTGTAGTGTTAGAGAAAAGTTTTTAAAAATTTATGATTCAAATACAAGAAATTGGCAATATGGCCCAATTCCTACTATTTCTATTCCAATACAAGGTAAAAAAACCCCGCAAAATAACACAACAACCTCCGTACTTCTGTAATATAAATTCTTCAATATTCTGAAGGGAAAAAATCAATGCAAAGAGTTAACATGTGGTGTGCATTGGCATTTAAGCACCCTAATTTGTAATTCATCTGATATATGATCACTACATTGATATATGTAATGAAGCTAGGTGTTCAAATTGCCCTTATTTACCAAAAAAAAATGTTAACAAGGGCACCCAATATCCTCAAAATTTTTAGAAAGATTCAACGGATAAAAAAACAAGTCAACAATTGTAGTTTGTTAAATGATACCCAAATATATTTTGCACATGGTCGTTTACCAAAGCTTTAGAAAGGCATTAAGTAATATTTCTATCAAGCCCCATAAAATGAATAATACATGGTTGTGTGTGATTATTTCAGGTAATCACAAATGATAGAAAGTCTAAATTTTCTGCATAAACCTTAATGAAATTCGACAATCAGTTTACAAACTTACCCATAATGCTGCTGTCTGTAAATTCAATAAAAGAAAAGACATACAGAGAAATAAATTAAGAATAAATTGTTGAATCCACTCAAAATAACAAAATAACATGAAAATGCATCCAATACATAGTGGGTCTCTTTTGAATACATGTAATTCTGGAAGTGAGAATGATAACTTCATTTGAATACACATTGAAATAAATACATAATAGTGGACATATACTTGCATACAGATTAGAAAAACCAAGAACTCTATCATTGTACAAATATACTTAGTGTTTATGAAAAATATGCACTTGGTAAAACTGATGATTTTATATTTGTAGCTTACACTTATCTCTCATATAAACTTAATACAGTTGTGACATGAACTCATAATTATAATAATTTTTATTGGAGGAATGATATTTAATTCAAGGGAAACATGAAAAAAAAGAAACAAAGAAACACTTACCCTTGCATTTCAAAGTCATTACTGAAAAAAAAATGGGGAAAAATAATTATTAATTAGAAAAAAAATAAAAAAATGTTAATCTTTACACCTTTTCTCTTATATTGTTTAGGTTTTGTTTATTGTCTTCCTACATGTACCGTATATGTTTAATGACACATTTCTTTAAATTCTTTCATTCAAATTTTACTATGAGTATGCTATATTTACATGCTTGTATATGCTATGATTTATGAGTAATATGAAATTAACCTATACTGAACTCAATTGAAACAGCAAATATTTTTTGGTATACTATTTTCACTAATTTGCCTAATGTTATAGCAATATCCTACATGTAGATGCAAATAGTATGTCAGCAAACAAGAAGATTGATTATAGTTCATGGGATTTCCCTTTGTCAACCGGACATAGTGGCTCAGTGGTAGGGTGCAGCCCCATGAATGGCAGGTCGTTGGTTTGATCCCTGGCCAAGTCATACCAAACCTAAGGCATTCAAAACAGGATCTCTTGCCTTCATAGGAGGCACGATGGCTCAGTCGGCAGAGCTGGGGTTTCAGATTCCGGTGACCAGGGTTTAATTCCCACTTGGTGCGCTAGTGCCCTTTGGTAAGTCATTTATCCTCAATACCAGGTCCCTTTGAGAGGACTTTAAACCGTTGGTCCTCTGGTTGCTTGCGTACAAGCATTCATGTTTTCTTAGCAATCAGGTAAAATATCACCACCATAACCATTCTTGACAGGCACTGGCAGGGCCTGCTGGGAGGACGGTTCATAAGGAATGAAGTGGCTACCCTGGGTAAATAATAATAGCTGGATTTATAAAGTGCTTTTTGCCTGAGGATACAAAGCGCTGCTGTTATTTCCCTGGCGTTAGCTCGAACTGCCATCACCGGTGCTCAGTGCATTCAAGGAAATAGTCCTGCCGGGTACCCATTCACCTCACCTGGGTCGAGTGCAGCACAATGTGAAAAAATTTCTTGCTGAAGGAAAACACGCCATGGCTAGGATTCGAACCCACGACCCTCTGTTTTAAAGGCGAGAGTCAGAACCCCTAGACCACGATGCGCCCATAAAACTAATTGATACGATATTGTCACTTCTGACTCGCATTACTCACTCTGCATAGCCATCGGTAGTGTCCATGGTCCTGAAGTACTTGGCAAGCTTGACGCCAAAGATGAGCGCAGGCATGAAGAAGACAATGCACCAACCAAGAGTGAACCACAGGCCGTTCTGAGAAGTGAATAAAATAGTAACAATAAAGGGTGATTTCACATTGGTTATTGGTGCTGGGAAGCACAATTAATGATAAAAATTAAAAGATATGAATTTCATAACATAAAACAATGAAAACAAGTCATTTCAATGTCTGGTTTAACAAAAATGTGAGATAGTTTGATATTGATTTTGTTTTCAGTTTTTTAATTAGGAAGGACTGCATATGATTTTTTTTTTTTTCAAAATCATTTTTTTGTTTTGGTTTGTTTTGGGGGTTTCATTTACTTTAAAACCAATGGCTTTATTGTTAAGAATTTAAGAGAAATGTTTTGTTTGGGTTTTTTTCAATTCTTTAGGGTACATATTCATGTAGAAATGTATATATGTGAATATGTAATTGTGCTACTGATTATGTAAATATTACTGATAATATATTAATTGTAACAAATTGTACGTTGTGCGGACAGGACCGTTGCAGAAAGCTGCTCTGAAACTGACAATGCTACATGTACACTGTACCCTGTAAGAACTAAATACATAAATTAATAAATAAAACTAAGAGTGTCTTCTCTAGCTCGAGTACCTACATACTGTGAGTTCTCAACACCCAGTTTGACACCATCAATTGGTGATTATGTTTGGTGTTAATAGCTCAAGACCCAGCCTGAAACCATCAGTTGGTGATTTCAGTTTAGTGTTGATGTTGGTGTGGGTGTCAGAAGCAAAATTTTCTTTGTGTTCCCTAGCCCAGTCTTAATTTGATTTACCCAAAATAATTCAGATCATATTACTGATAGCTCGACACCTTAAAAAAAACTATGTCAATTGATGATTTGAAGTTTGGTGTTGGAAGCACAATTAAAACTGTCTTCCATGGCTGCAACATCTAGTGTGAGTTTACAAAAATAATCCAAATCATATCATTCACAGATGATAACTTGTTGTTCAAATCTCACAGTGTAAATCCATATTTATTCATGTAAATTTCAGGAAAAAAAATCTTCAGATTGTTGAGGTATTAGGACATATGTGAACATCATGAAAGAGATGGAATACACAGTGGCAAAAGGGAGGGGAAATTTTAGCAACATTTTAGAGGTTTGATTTGTAATTTGATACTGGAGGTTGATGGAACATATTTAATTTCACCTTTACTCGTTGCTCTTTTTTGGTTTCATTTCTTTGTTCTTGCAATGGTTATGGTCCATGCTTTATTTTTTTTTAAATTGATTTGAAACTCTATCCTTGGAATCAATAAAACCATAAAAAGCAAAATTCTTGCGCATCAAGGGTACATCCAATTAAGTATATACAAATAGCGAATAGGAATGAGTGCGATGGTGCAAGATTTCGCATGAGGTGAATAGAGCGTTTCTTTCTTTCATCTCATGTGAAATCTAGCACCATTACACGAATAAGAATATTCGCTATTTGTGTTGTACAACGCCTTGGAATCTAGCAAAAAAAAGGAGTTTTCCCCACCAGTAATCTATGAAAAGGGAGCAAAAATATTGAAAGCGAAAAGCAAAACCCCACAAGCCACGCCGACAAGCGCACATGATCTTGGACAGCATTACGCATTTAGCCAGCAGCCTGTATGCGCGTTGTCACCTTATTCAATAAAATCACATTATGACGTCACCTCCTAAAGCCGTGCAATGGTACATTTTGGATGGTACGTCTTGTGTGCAACGGTACGAATGTGTGACATTCAGCCTCCCATTTGCTCGCGTACAACAAGCTAAGTAGGTGTTGTACAATATTGGATATCTGATAAGATATCACTTCTTTAATATCAGCTAGAAGTCTGAAACAAGTGCATGGTACGGAATGGGTGAACAACTTACTGCTGCCAATATTGAAACTTATTATCAATCACTTCAACTTGAATGGGCCAATATTTTATACTTACAAATGATCGAAGTATTCCGATGCAGAGAGTATTCACTGCTTGATTCCACAGGTTATAAACTGGACGACAGCCTCCAATTGTGTTCTCCAGCTAAAGAAAAATGCATACAAATAAGTTGTGAGTTGAGGGCAGGTGGTATCGTTTTCCAAGATTGAAAATCTAAATCAGAGATTCTGCAGCTAATGTAATCTTAATCGCGACCAGCCACCCCATACCAACAAAATATGGCCCTCTTTATTTTGTTTCAAGTCATTGGCATGATTTGTTTGCATTCATACCAAAATCATGATAACCTTGACATAAATTGCCAATACTATAGTGTGAAAAGGAAGAGAGCAAATCTCTGCCTGGTCAGAGTGTCTCTCACAAAAGCACCTCTTTCAAATAGGTAGCAAGTGTCACAACTTCTAACAATGAACCTGATCATTATATTGTTTTTGAAGAGGGTTTTATTTGATTTTCTCATTTCTTTTTGCAAAATACTTCCTCTATTTGCAGGAGGACGTATTGATTTTTTTAATTGTCCCCTGGTTCTGAAAGTGAATGTATCCCAAACATAACTACGATATCTACAAAGCTACGGGACAAAGGGGCATCAATAGGGAAGTATGAAGGTGTGCAAAAATGTGAACAAAACACGTCTACAGGTGTGCACTGATGCGAAGAAAACACGCAAAGAGTAAAAAAAATGCGTTTCACAGTCTAACAGCTAGACTGTACATGTATAACTTCTCCATTTAAACAAAAAAATTGAATTCAAGCATCATTTTAAATAAACAGGGGGTGTTTAACAAAGATTTAAGTATGACTTAAGTCGCACTTAAATGCCCGCGCGTACATGATATCCAACGAGAGATCTTATTGATAGATACGCAGTAGTGCGCGTCCTCATGACAGGATCAGACCAATGCTGTCAAGCCTTTCATACCGTATGCAACTTGGTATTAAGTGCGACTCTAAGTCATACTTAAATCATTGTGAAACACCCCCCAGGACTTTATTTACGATCATTTTCTGTGATTGGGGTATCATATTAAGAGCAGAAAGTGAACTTTGTTAAAATGTGATATTCGTTCAGAAACTCAGGTACAACCCGTCGAGTGACTTCATGGTATCCTTTCTTCAAATTGTTTTTTTCTCTGATGCAGGAATGAGGAATTTGAGTAATCCCAGATGAAAGTGGAGATACCGAACTCCACAAAGATTTGTCCGTTGTTTTTAAGACAAACAAAGTTATGATAAATAATCAATAACTTTCTTTTTAGAGACACTACAAATAACATACGTGTACATACCTGGTAAGTAACATATGTCACAAATTGCTCTGGATAACCCAGTACTCTGTCACTGTATGAGACTATAGACTGAAAAAAATTATGAAAAATAAAGAAATTATAACTTCACTCTACTACAGACTTAATAATCAGATTCAATTATATATGTCCTAAACACAGACCTCCCAACTCAAGTAGAAAATGATGATTTTCTTTACAAAAAGGGGAAAAAGCAGTATTTTTCACTAAGGATTGTGCAGTAAGCTATCAGGAAGAGGAAAGTTACATCGGACCAAGAGCTCAGAATAGTCAATAATTCATATTCTTTTCTCCTACATGTAATTCAGAATGGATGAAAGGTCTGCATATGGGTGCAAGAGGCCATGTCATGACGCATGCTGTTACACTTCAAGCATGACTGAACGTAGTGTTGACCTATTCTCGTGCTAAATGATGTTTTTTTTAGCTGACTTTGCACCCAAAAACATACTCCAGGCATGAAGGGAGCAAGTTACTATGCCCTCCCCCCCACAAAAAAAAGAGAGAGGTTTGTTTGCTCTAACCTCACAGACATTTGTTAAACCTGCAGACTTCAATTTTTTTATTTAAATCTGACCCCCCCCAAAAAAAAAAAATAAATGAAATAAAATAAAATAAAATGTGAAGACTGACAGCGAACTACATTGGTTTCCTCTCCCTTTATTTTTCACTGGCAAATTATGTAAGTAGTTGAACATCGTCCATGAAATGAAAAGGAATAAGTGGCCAATATTATCAATTAAACATCCTATAGTAATAATAGTATTTCTTGTTAAGGACAATCCATTTCTTACCGATTGGACTTCACTCTCCACGTTGTTATCAATGAAATCTTGGGCAGATTCTGCATTTGCAATGGTGGCATTCACTACAGTCTGTCAGAAAAAAAAAGATAAAAACATTATTTTTCATATCAGGAAGGAAAATTTGATTTCATGATTTATTATCCTACAGAAGGAAAATAATGGCAATTACTATTTTCAAAATAATAGTTACTCTGACATAAAAGAGTAGCAAAATTATACATTCATTATGATTTACAAGTTTATCATATGCATGTACATTTTGTATACATGGTTTTTTTGCGGATTTTGCAGCAAGATTGGCAAGCGCGAATTTATGAGCATCTATTTTAATGCAAGTTTTGAACAACGGTTCAATTACGTGTATCGTTTTGGCAGAGACTGCATAATTTGACCTGCAGAGGGTGACATTTTAGCAAGCAAGCTAGCTAGCTCCAAAATTATATGCATCGTGAGAATTTGTTCCAATGCGATCATTTTTTTTCACAGATCGGTATTTAAATTCTGATTTTGCTAGAAATATAAGTTGCTTTTGCCGTTTGATTTGGGAGTGTTTAGTTTTTAACAAGCCGTCTTGTCGATCGTCCAGGTTTGTTGAAGATGCTCGGCCATCCATTCCAGGCCAGCAGCACCTCCGTTTTGCCTTCCCTGATGTTCGCCCTGCAAACAAAAGTTGCGCTAAATGTCACAAAAGCCCATGATTGAATCAAAACACTGCTGAATTAAGACACTTTAGAGCTAGAATCATGATCAGAAAATACAATTTTGTTGCTGAAATGTAATAATTAAAACCATTCACAGATGGGGAAGAAGGAAGTCCCTGTGTGGAATGCGAATGTGCAGCGCGAATATAAGAACCAAGGAATATGTTTTGAAGCCGCCAAACACAAAAAATTACCCGGTAATCCCGCGAAAATAACAGCGTTTTAAGGCCACCGCACCCCTTACGACCCGACCGGTCGCCGACTGGCTTGCGACTGGGTGAGGAAAGATGAATTGCAAGGCAGTCATAAGGCCTTAAAGTATCTTAAATATATTTACTACTGCCACAATGACATCATATGTCACTGTCAACATCCCCATCACTATCATTAACAGCAGCATCCTTAGCATTATTATTAACATCATCATTACTGCCACCCCCACCATTCTCATCCTCCTCTTAATCATAATCATGATCATTATCCTCCCATCATCATCAACATCATCACCACGAATACCCCCACACCCATTCTACTCCTCCTCAACATCACCTCCACCACCACCATCCTCCTCTTCATCATCATGATCAACACCACCATCATCCTCCTTCTCATCATCATAATCTTCAACATCACCATTACCATCATCACCACCACCACTACCAACCTCCTTCTCTTCACCACCACCACCACCACTACCAACCTCCTCCTCTTCACCACCACCACCACCACCACCATCCATCTCCTCATCACCACCACCACTACCAACCTCCTCCTCTTCACCACCACCACCACCACCATCCATCTCCTCATCACCACCACCACTACCAACCTCCTCCTCTTCACCACCACCACCACCACCATCCATCTCCTCATCACTACCACTACCATCCTCCTCCTCCTAATCATCACCACCACCACTACCAACCTCCTCCTCTTCACCACCACCACCACCACCACCACCATCCATCTCCTCCTCATCACCACCACCATCGCTACCACCACCATCCACCTCCTAATCACTAACACCACCCTTCTCCACATCCTCCTCTTCACCACCACCACCATCCATCCACATCCTCATCACTACCACCACACTCCTCCTCATCACCACCAACACTACCATCCTCCTCCTCCTAATCATCACCGCCGCTACCACCACCCTCCTCCTCCTCATCACTACCACCACCCTCCTCCTCCTCATCACCACCACCACTACCATCCTCCTCCTCATCACCACCACCACTACCATCCACGTCCTCATCACTACCACCACCATCATCCTCCTCAACATAATCAACAGCACTACTACCACCATCCTCATCCTCCTCATCATCAACACCATTGCCACCACCACCGCCACCCTCCTCCTCATTATATCCACCATCCACCTCCTCCTCATCATCAGCATCATAATCAACATCACAACCACCATCACCATCGTCTTTTACATTTTTTGGGCTCTTTCACTGTCATGTTAGTGCTGGATTGCAGGAGCAAGCAATTTTTGTGGCAGACCTCTGTGCACTGAAGTCTGAAGCATGAAAAAAGGTTACATACATGTACCATGTGACACATTTTGACCAATCACGATGCTTGAAAGGATACAAATATATATAAGTTGATGATACACTTTCATACATAGCTACAGATTTCTTGCTATTTGCATGTTTGTTTCATCTTTACATAATATATGAGTATGGAATCTAAAACAATGACACATTGTTTACCCACACAACCCATGAGGCGTGCGTGTTCACCGTCAACCGCGGACAGCTTTACGAAAACACACCTTCAAACCGAGGACACACACGAAACCGAGGACTGTCCTCGCTTGGAGCTACAGTTTGTTAGCTTAATTTCAAGCTTCTAGCTACGCTGTTGAAATTTCGAGCTTTTCTGAGCAGAGGCCACGTTTGGATGGTCTTGAACTTATTCGTGGGTATTATTTTGCACTCCATGCCGTCTTTTTGTGTGTACTTTACTGTAATGTCGCCATCTATTGGCGGGGATATGCACTACCTTTGACTCAATTCACCCAAACGTGAATCTACATGCGATATGCGCGCCGCTAGCTAGAGCTGAGTTATCGCAGGAAACAATTCTAGAGCTGGGCTTTGAATGCATTATCAGAGACCTGAAATGAGCTGCATTGACTTTATTTCGGTAAGTTTTGTTTGAAATTATTTAATCATCAAAAGCTGTAAATGGGCTAGATCTACATCTCAGCCTTAGGGGCCAATACCGGTATAGAGACTTGGCTTTATAATTTTAGTTAGACCCTATGTAACCCAGGGAGCTCCGGCCCGCGAAGCGGGCCGGAGCCCAGGAGGCCATCGCTCATTCACACTCCGACCGTAACAGGGGTATTTATGGTTATCAGTACGAGTCAAGTAAAAGGTGGAAACATAAATTAAGCACTTACATGTATTATATGGATGATGGTCTTACTAAGGACAGCATCCAGACATCGGGTCAAACTCAAAGGCTCGAACCTAAAAAAAACCGATAAGTTCTGTCGCGGTACCACTCCATCTTTCAAAATTCTATAGGGCCTACAAAATGGCAGATTACCGATTGAGAGAGAGACAAGGGCGCGTGCGCAAAGAAAACAGATTCGATCAAAATTTGATGAACTTCGCCAAATTCGCGCATGCGCCCAACAGCGCAGGTACAAGTCTCAATCGGCCGATTGAACGTGCACTGTTGGGCGCATGCACGAATTTGGCGAAGTTCATCAAATTTCGATCGAATCTGTGAGCTGCTCGGTGAAGGGCCTGTTTTATGTAAAGGACAATGCTGAAAATTACATCAAATAGGATGTAAAATGATAAAGTTATGACAGTTTAAAGTCTTGCTTAATTCCACAAAACACTTAGACCTATATGTCCACATTCTGGTCAGTTTAGAATTGAGGGGGTCCGATGACGTCACTATCTCTTTTGTAGTTTATTGTATGAAATATGGAATATCATATTTCTTTTCTCATAAAACTTTAAACAATTAGGTTTGATACCTCCCTGAACATTTGGAAAATCAATTTTTGCAACATCAATAAAAACCTTCCTTATTGTCAAAAGTGCTAAAATTGATATATTCTATATTTTATATAATAACAAACAAAAGAAATAGTGAGTGTGTGATATCATCGGCTGTCTCGACCATTTGCCTATCACCCATCTTGTGCACGACAAATTTGTGAAAATATATGAAATTTTCTAAACTTTCTCCTTTCACGTACAATTTTGATGAAATAATGCTTGTTTGAGTTTTCTCTGTTCATACAATTCCACTTTTTGTTGGGGTGTACTTGCTTACAGAGAAAAACCTCTACAGAGAATATATCTAGGTGTTGTGGATCAATCCCACCTCCCCGGACTATGAACCACGAGGTCCAGGGTTCAAATCCCACCGCAGCACTAAGTAATGTCCATTGGCAAAACATGAATCTACGTTTGCAACTCTCCACCCAGGTGTAAATGGGTGTAGGAATGAATTCCTTCAATGCTGTGAGCGCTTATGACGCCTAGCTTAGCTGGGGTAATATTGTAGCACCTTGAGCATCATAATGATGGATACCGGTATGTGCACTATTCAAATATCAAATATTATTATTATTAGAACAATAAGAAAACTCAATCTATCTTTTACATGATTTTCAAAGAAAAATTAGCTGTGTTCAAACTTATAAGCAAATCAAAATTTGGAATTGATTCAGTTGATAATTATGCCATTCCGCCAGGGGCGTTCCACTTGTTTTATACGAATAATTGGCTGAATATTCCAGAAAATCAAATTGTCGTAATTATGTTGTGAATTGTATAATGTATATACTTCATTCAAACTGCTCATTTTGAACATTGGCTGAAAAGGGGCTAATTAGTTTTACATGCCTACACTACCTGAAATTGTCAGTGTTTCATCCTGACACATAATGTCTCTGGGGCATTAAGGGACACAAATATCCTGACTGGGTTTTACAGTTGTGCAACAGATTAGAGGAGCCGTTGAAGGCTAGCGGGAAGTTTGGGAACCCTAGTCTAACAACTAATGAAAATTGAACATTCATCAATTAGTTTATAAATTGTGAATGTTCTGTTTCAGAAATGTTTCTGTTACAGATGATGGAACTGAGAGAAGGAGAAAACAGCTTTAGTTACTTCATCTCCAGATGTCATATTGAATAGCCTGCAGTTACTGTCCATTTACAACTTCATGGGTAAGCACAAAAAAGAAGCAAGAAGGGCATATTTGAAAAGAAGAAGATCAGCAATGAGAGAAACAAAATTAGCTGGGAATGATTTGGATGATACCCAAATGAGTCACATGAAAATTGATAGCCCAGCTAATGAAGATAACAGCCATTGCATCCAAACCAAAATGACTGAAAAACACACCCCTTTATTCTGTACGCCGCCAAAGTCAAAGTCATCATCAGCACTGCTACCATCATCGTCAAAGTCATCATCAGCACTGCTACCATCATCAAATATGTCAAATTCATCAGCACTGCTACCATCATCAAATACGTCGAATTCATCAGCACTGCTACCATCGTCGTCAAATACGTTGAAGTCATCAGCGCTGCTACCATCATCGTCAAATACATCTAAGTCATCAGCACTGCTAGCATCGTCGTCAAAGTCATCAGCACTGCTACCATCATTGTCAAATACATCTACATGTAAGTCATCAGCACTGCTATCATCATCATCAATGTCATCATCTTCAACAGTTGCACTTTTAAGAAGATGTATTCCAAGGAAAGTGCTAAATGACTGTCTTTTCACAAAGTGGAATGAGTACAGACTGTTATATAAACAGTTTACTCTAATCAAAAGACGCCTAAATGTTATAGAGCATGGAGAGGGGGGTGGAAGTTTAAATTGATTGGTGTACTTGATGTGAAATAAACAACATTGATTGCTTAAGGCAAGTACATGTATAAGGGGCTAAATTTAATTGGTCTGGGATGTTGAATATGTCTATAAATGTAGTAGCCTATTTTACAGCAATACTGCAAAACTAGAGCAAACTGATGCAATACCGGCTATCTTGAGCACTGACCATAGATGAATTAGGCTTTAGCCTATTGCATTTGTAGGCCTACAGTATTCTATTGGGCTGGTGATTATCTACTGTAGTTGGTCTTACAGTAGACCAGGTTAGAATTTGAAAGATGTTCTTGATGCCTTGATATCATGTGACAGCGAACATCCTGTTATCATTTTTTTTCTTTGAATTTGGGACACTGTAATAGTGTAGTTACATGTATATAAACGCTTATCTTAAAATGGGATTTTGAATGAGTGCGAAGATGTATGCAAGAAGATAAAAGGTACATGTATTATCATCCCTTTCAAAATACTTGATGTTCATCAGTTACATGTAATCTTCCAATATAGAAAGCGGTGTGTAATTCCATGATTCTTAATCCTTTAGTTTGGTCAGAAAATATGATTTTTAAAAAACAATTATTAGACTTATTAATTGCTAAAATGCTGTCCCCCATAATGTTCTGTTCTTTGCCTATAAGCTCAGATTTTGAAGTTAAAGAAGTGAAGTATGCAATTTCACTCGGGTCAAAAGGACATTTTTTTTTTAAGAATCCAAATTTGAAAAATTAATGATTCCTGATTGAGTATTAAATTGAGAGAGTACAGGCATGTATACATTCCAATCGCGGTAACATACTTACAGGAAATTGACCTTGACTGAAGGAATGTACTCAAATACAGCCAAAAGGGGCATGATTAAAAAATGACCCAGTTCTATTTAGCATGGTATAATACACTGTTTGGTTTCCTTTTTGTGTACTTGGGTAAATTGAGAGCTGGTCCTCTGCAAAAAAACCCATTAAACGTCTTGTTATCATAAATATTGTCTTCTATCTTAAGATTTGGGATGCTGTTTGAGTGGAGCTATGAACGCTGATCTTAAAATGGCATCTTGAATGAGTGCGAAGACTGGTGCAAGACATAGTTATCAAAGGTATAATCATCCTTTTCAAAACGCTTGATGATTATCAGATAGTAGTCTTCCCTTATGAAAAGCTGTGTGAAATTTCATGCTTCATAATCCTTAATCCCGCAGAATTCTCTGTTCCTTGCCCTAAGCTCAGATTTTGAAAATAGCGTATACAATTTCACTCTGGTCAAAGGGACATTAGAAATCAAAAAAATCAAAATCTGAGAAATTAACAATTCCTGATAGTCTGATAGAGTATTATATTGAGAGAGTACAGGTGTTAATTTCTAACATACATTCCTTTTGCTGTAACAGACTTACAGGATATTGACCTTGGCTGAAGGAATATACTCGATACAGCCAAAAGGGGCATGATTAAAAATATGACCTAGTTCTATTTAGCATGGTATATACACACTGTTTGGTTTCATTTTCGTGTACAAGAATCCAAATCTGACAAGAATCCAAATCTGAAGATAATTATCAATTCCTGATAGAATATTTAATTGAGAGAGTACAGCTGTTAATTTCTATCATACATTTCTTTCGCGGTGACATACAGGAAATTGACCTGGGCTGAAGGAATGTACTCAATACATCCAAAAGGGACATGATTAAAAAATGACCCAGTTCTATTCAGCGTGGTATAATACACTGTTTGGTTTCCTTTTTGTGTACTTGGGTAAATTGAGATCTGGTCCTCTGCAAAAAATGCCATTAAACGTCTTGTTATCATAAATACGTCTTCTATCTTAAGATTTGGGATGCTGTTTGAGTGGAGCTATAAACGCTGATCTTAAAATGGCATCTTGAATGAGTGCGAAGACTGGTGCAAGACATAGTTATCAAAGGTATAATCATCCTTTTCAAAACGCTTGATGATTATCAGATATATGTAACCTTCCCTTATGAAAAGCTGTGTGAAATTTCATGCTTCATAATCCTTAATCCCGCACAATACTCTGTTCCTTGCCCTAAGCTCAGATTTTGAAAGTAGCGTATACAATTTCACTCTGGTCAAAGGGACATTAGAAATTAAAAAAATCAAAATCTGAGAAATTAACAATTCCTGATAGTCTGATAGAGTATTATATTGAGAGAGTACAGGTGTTAATTTCTAACATACATTCCTTTCGCGGTAACAGACTTACAGGATATTGACCTTGGCTGAAGGAATATACTCGATACAGCCAAAAGGGGCATGATTAAGAATATGACCTAGTTCTATTTAGCATGGTATATACACACTGTTTGGTTTCATTTTCGTGTACAAGAATCCAAATCTGACAAGAATCCAAATCTGAAGATAATTATCAATTCCTGATAGAATATTTAATTGAGAGAGTACAGCTGTTAATTTCTATCATACATTTCTTTCGCGGTGACATACAGGAAATTGACCTGGGCTGAAGGAATGTACTCAATACATCCAAAAGGGACATGATTAAAAAATGACCCAGTTCTATTTAGCGTGGTATAATACACTGTTTGGTTTCCTTTTTGTGTACTTGGGTAAATTGAGATCTGGTCCTCTGCAAAAAAAGCCATTAAACGTCTTGTTATCACAAATATCGTCTTCTATCTTAAGATTTGGAATGCTGTTTGAGTGGAGCTATAAACGCTGATCTTAAAATGGCATCTTGAATGAGTGCGAAGACTGGTGCAAGACATAGTTATCAAAGGTATAATCATCCTTTTCAAAACGCTTGATGATTATCAGATATATGTAACCTTCCCTTATGAAAAGCTGTGTGAAATTTCATGCTTCATAATCCTTAATCCCGCACAATTCTCTGTTCCTTGCCCTAAGCTCAGATTTTGAAAGTAGCGTATACAATTTCACTCTGGTTAAAGGGACATTAGAAATTAAAAAAAATCAAAATCTGAGAAATTAACAATTCCTGATAGTCTGATAGAGTATTATATTGAGAGAGTACAGGTGTTAATTTCTAACATACATTCCTTTCGCGGTAACAGACTTACATGATATTGACCTTGGCTGAAGGAATATACTCGATACAGCCAAAAGGGGCATGATTAAGAATATGACCTAGTTCTATTTAGCATGGTATATACACACTGTTTGGTTTCATTTTCGTGTACAAGAATCCAAATCTGACAAGAATCCAAATCTGAAGATAATTATCAATTCCTGATAGAATATTTAATTGAGAGAGTACAGCTGTTAATTTCTATCATACATTTCTTTCGCGGTGACATACAGGAAATTGACCTGGGCTGAAGGAATGTACTCAATACATCCAAAAGGGACATGATTAAAAAATGACCCAGTTCTATTTAGCGTGGTATAATACACTGTTTGGTTTCCTTTTTGTGTACTTGGGTAAATTGAGATCTGGTCCTCTGCAAAAAATGCCATTAAACGTCTTGTTATCATAAATACGTCTTCTATCTTAAGATTTGGGATGCTGTTTGAGTGGAGCTATAAACGCTGATCTTAAAATGGCATCTTGAATGAGTGCGAAGACTGGTGCAAGACATAGTTATCAAAGGTATAATCATCCTTTTCAAAACGCTTGATGATTATCAGATATATGTAACCTTCCCTTATGAAAAGCTGTGTGAAATTTCATGCTTCATAATCCTTAATCCCGCACAATACTCTGTTCCTTGCCCTAAGCTCAGATTTTGAAAGTAGCGTATACAATTTCACTCTGGTCAAAGGGACATTAGAAATTAAAAAAATCAAAATCTGAGAAATTAACAATTCCTGATAGTCTGATAAAGTATTTTATTGAGAGAGTACAGGTGTTAATTTCTAACATACATTCCTTTCGCGGTAACAGACTTACAGGATATTGACCTTGGCTGAAGGAATATACTCGATACAGCCAAAAGGGGCATGATTAAGAATATGACCTAGTTCTATTTAGCATGGTATATACACACTGTTTGGTTTCATTTTCGTGTACAAGAATCCAAATCTGACAAGAATCCAAATCTGAAGATAATTATCAATTCCTGATAGAATATTTAATTGAGAGAGTACAGCTGTTAATTTCTATCATACATTTCTTTCGCGGTGACATACAGGAAATTGACCTGGGCTGAAGGAATGTACTCAATACATCCAAAAGGGACATGATTAAAAAATGACCCAGTTCTATTTAGCGTGGTATAATACACTGTTTGGTTTCCTTTTTGTGTACTTGGGTAAATTGAGATCTGGTCCTCTGCAAAAAATGCCATTAAACGTCTTGTTATCATAAATACGTCTTCTATCTTAAGATTTGGGATGCTGTTTGAGTGGAGCTATAAACGCTGATCTTAAAATGGCATCTTGAATGAGTGCGAAGACTGGTGCAAGACATAGTTATCAAAGGTATAATCATCCTTTTCAAAACGCTTGATGATTATCAGATATATGTAACCTTCCCTTATGAAAAGCTGTGTGAAATTTCATGCTTCATAATCCTTAATCCCGCACAATTCTCTGTTCCTTGCCCTAAGCTCAGATTTTGAAAGTAGCGTATACAATTTCACTCTGGTTAAAGGGACATTAGAAATTAAAAAAAATCAAAATCTGAGAAATTAACAATTCCTGATAGTCTGATAGAGTATTATATTGAGAGAGTACAGGTGTTAATTTCTAACATACATTCCTTTCGCGGTAACAGACTTACATGATATTGACCTTGGCTGAAGGAATATACATGTACTCGATACAGCCAAAAGGGGCATGATTAAAAATATGACCCAGTTCTATTTAGCATGGTATATACACACTGTTTGGTTTCATTTTCGTGTACAAGAATCCAAATCTGAAGATAATTATCAATTCCTGATAGAATATTTAATTGAGAGAGTACAGCTGTTAATTTCTAACATACATTCCTTTCGCTGTGACATACAGGAAATTGACCTGGGCTGAAGGAATGTACTCAATACATCCAAAAGGGACATGATTAAAAAATGACCCAGTTCTATTTAGCATGGTATAATACACTGTTTGGTTTCCTTTTTGTGTACTTGGGTAAATTGAGAGCTGGTCCTCTGCAAAAAAAAGCCATTAAATGTCTTGTTATCATAAATATCGTCTTCTATCTTAAGATTTGGGATGCTGTTTGAGTGGAGCTATGAACGCTGATCTTAAAATGGCATCTTGAATGAGTGCGAAGACTGGTGCAAGACATAGTTATCAAAGGTATAATCATCCTTTGGGCAATTCCATGAATTATTGGACATTTCTCAAAACTTTATTTTTGCTCTATCTCAAATTCAGGTCAATATTTTTGGTTAAAATTCATATAGAAGTTGTAAATGCAAAGGGGTCTCCTACACAGCAGAAAAAAATTTGGCCCCAAATGTCTTCTTATAGGAGAATCCGAGCAATACAAAAAATTAGATATATGGGACTACACACAGTATTTTAGACTTAGACAGAAAACTACTGCGTATTTTGTATATTTTTCAGTTGGATAATTTGAAGGCCATAATGACACATCTAATTAAACAAAATTTTCAAAAATAAGTTGCAAAAAATGTGGAAAAATCTTAAATTTGTATTGTTGGACAAGGTGTAACGTAACTAACCAGGTTTTTGCTGTTACAGTCGGAAATTATAAAGCTATTCCTAAAATGCTTCATATCAAATGACATGTTATCTATCCAGCAATAACATGAATGTAACAGTTTGTTTCAGTTGAACCTAGTTTGAGCAAACTTTTGGGACAAACTCATGTCTCAATTTTTCATGTCCTCTTAGTGTAACGTAACTAACCGAAATTAAAGTTCTTGTTATTCCTTACTGAAATGTTCCTCATGATTCTGTTTGATGGTGTGAAGTAGGTTTTGTCTAGAGGTATTCATCCTACAAAAATTGAAAAATAACATCAAAGCATCTTCATGTAGAAGCCAACCTTAGATTGAAAATGACCATAAAGTGTAACGTAACAAATCATGGAATTGCCCCTTTTCAAAACGCTTGATGATTATCAGATATATGTAACCTTCCCTTATGAAAAGCTGTGTGAAATTTCATGCTTCATAATCCTTAATCCCGCACAATTCTCTGTTCCTTGCCCTAAGCTCAGATTTTGAAAGTAGCGTATACAATTTCACTCTGGTCAAAGGGACATTAGAAATTAAAAAAAAATCAAAATCTGAGAAATTAACAATTCCTGATAGTCTGATAGAGTATTATATTGAGAGAGTACAGGTGTTAATTTCTAACATACATTCCTTTCGCGGTAACAGACTTACATGATATTGACCTTGGCTGAAGGAATATACATGTACTCGATACAGCCAAAATGGGCATGATTAAAAATATGACCCAGTTCTATTTAGCATGGTATATACACACTGTTTGGTTTCATTTTCGTGTACAAGAATCCAAATCTGACAAGAATCCAAATCTGAAGATAATTATCAATTCCTGATAGAATATTTAATTGAGAGAGTACAGCTGTTAATTTCTATCATACATTCCTTTTGCGGTGACATACAGGAAATTGACATGGGCTGAAGGAATGTACTCAGTACATCCAAAAGGGACATGATTAAAAAATGACCCAGTTCTATTTAGCGTGGTATAATACACTGTTTGGTTTCCTTTTTTTGTACTTGGGTAAATTGAGATCTGGTCCTCTGCAAAAAAAAACATTAAATGTCTTGTTATCATAAATATAGTCTTCTATCTTAAGATTTGGGATGTTGTTTGAGTGGAGCTTTGAACGCTGATCTTAAAATGGCATCTTGAATGAGTGCGAAGACTGGTGCAAGACATAGTTATCAAAGGTTTAATCATCCTTTTCAAAACGCTTGATGATTATCAGATATATGTAACCTTCCCTTATGAAAAGATGTGTGAAATTTCATGCTTCATAATCCTTAATCCCGCACAATTCTCTGTTCCTTGCCCTAAGCTCAGTTTTTGAAAGTAGCGTATACAATTTCACTCTGGTCAAAGGGACATTAGAAATTAAAAAAAATCAAAATCTGAGAAATTAACAATTCCTGATAGTCTGATAGAGTATTATATTGAGAGAGTACAGGTGTTATTTCTAACATACATTCCTTTCGCAGTAACAGACTTACATGATATTGATCTTGGCTGAAGGAATATACATGTACTCGATACAGCCAAAAAGGGCATGATTGAAAATATGACCCAGTTCTATTTAGCATGGAATATACACACTGTTTGGTTTCATTTCCGTGTACAAGAATCCAAATCTGACAAGAATCCAAATCTGAAGATAATTATCAATTCCTGATAGAATATTTAATTGAGAGAGTACAGCTGTTAATTTCTATCATATATTCCTTTCGCGGTGACATACAGGAAATTGACCTGGGCTTTTATTTTGATAGAGAGTTCCACAGAGGTCATAATTTTCACCCCTGCACACTGCATGTGGAGCCCAGAGTTTGACTATAGACCTTTATAATACTTGAACGGTGTTTTCCTGCCAAATTTCCTTTACGTTAAAATTACATGTACTCTGAAGAACAAAAATCAATTGTTCAAAATTTAAGTGAATTATCCGGTTGTTATAATCGTATACGTCTATGTAAAATACATATTTTCTACACAGAATGACAGAATGATGTCCTCATTTGAATAGTAAAGTTCTATAGAATGTACTTGTAAAGTATAAGAACACACCCTTCATGAAATGACAGTTCTAAATCGAGTGATGTGTCTTCAATTGGGTGGGTAAAATAAAAACTTAGTTTGGACACAGGAATAATGTGTTTTAATTGTTTTCTAAAGGTCTAATTATCCAAGAACCATATTGGTATCCAACAGAGGACACCCTAACGGTAGGTTTTTTTTTGCTTGCACATACATGCTCAACGATTTGAGGAGGCAATGTCAACATTTTCATCTTGACCAAAGTTTTAGAGGGTTTGGGGCCAGGTCAAGTGGGGTCAAAGATAATTTTGAGGTCAAATTTTTATTTTGATAGAGAGTTCCACAGAGGTCATAATTTTCACCCCTGCACACTGCATGTGGAGCCCAGAGTTTGACTGTAGACCTTTATAATACATGTACTTGAACGGTGTGTTTTCCTGCCCAATTTCCTTTACATTAAAATTACATGTACTCTGAAGAACAAAAATCAATTGTTCAAAATTTAAGTGAATTATCCGGTTGTTATAATCGTATACGTCTATGTAAAATACATATTTTCTACACAGAATGACAGAATGATGTCCTCATTTGAATAGTAAAGTTCTATAGAATGTACTTGTAAAGTATAAGAACACACCCTTCATGAAATGACAGTTCTAAATCGAGTGATGTGTCTTCAAGTGGGTGGGTAAAATAAAAACTTAGTTTGGACACAGGAATAATGTGTTTTAATTGTTTTCTAAAGGTCTAATTATCCAAGAACCATAAACAATATTGGTAACCAACAGAGGACACCCTACATGTAGATTTTTTTTTGCTTGCACATACATGCTCAACGATTTGAGGAGGCAATGTCAACATTTTCATCTTGACCAAAGTTTTAGAGGGTTTGGGGCCAGGTCAAGTGGGGTCAAAGATAATTTTGAGGTCAAATTTTTATTTTGATAGAGAGTTCCA
The DNA here is from genome assembly GCF_018143015.1 of Lytechinus variegatus. Classification (NCBI taxonomy): domain Eukaryota; kingdom Metazoa; phylum Echinodermata; class Echinoidea; order Temnopleuroida; family Toxopneustidae; genus Lytechinus; species Lytechinus variegatus. The sequence continues at coordinate 30,011,851 of NC_054751.1, forward strand.
CAGAGGTCATAATTTTCACCCCTGTACACTGGATGTGGAGCTCAGTGTTTGACTGTAGACATTTAAATTACTTGAACTACATGTATGTGTTTTCCTGTCCAATTTCCTTAATACATTAAAATTACATGTACTCTGAAGAACAAAAATCAATTGTTCAAAATTTAAGTGAATTATCTGGTTGTTAATCGTATACGTCTATGCAAAATGCATAATATTTTATACACAGAATATTGATGTCCTCATTTGAATAGTAAAGTTCTATAGAATGTACTTGTAAAGTATAAGAACACACCCTTCATGAAATGACAGTTCTAAATCGAGTGATGTGTCTTCAAGTGGGTGGGTAAAATAAAAACTTAGTTTGGACACAGGAATAATGTGTTTTAATTGTTTTCTAAAGGTCTAATTATCCAAAAACCATATTGGTATCCAACAGAGGACACCCTACATGTAGGTTTTTTTTTTGCTTGCACATACATGCTCAACGATTTGAGGAGGCAATGTCAACATTTTCATCTTGACCGAAGTTTTAGAGGGTTTGGGGGCAGGTCAAGTGGGGCAAAGATAATTTTGAGGTCAAATTTTTATTTTGATAGAGAGTTCCACAGAGGTCATAATTTTCACCCCTGCACACTGCATGTGGAGCCCGGAGTTTGACTATAGACCTTTATAATACTTGAACGGTGTTTTCCTGCCGAATTTCCTTTACATTAAAATTACATGTACTCTGAAGAACAAAAATCAATTGTTCAAAATTTAAGTGAATTATCCGGTTGTTATAATCGTATACGTCTATGTAAAATACATATTTTATACACATAATGACAGAATGATGTCCTCATTTGAATAGTAAAGTTCTATAGAATGTACTTGTAAAGTATAAGAACGCACCCTTCATGAAATGACAGTTCTAAATCGAGTGATGTGTCTTCAAGTGGGTGGGTAAAATAAAAACTTAGTTTGGACACAGGAATAATGTGTTTTAATTGTTTTCTAAAGGTCTAATTATCCAAGAACCATAAACAATATTGGTAACCAACAGAGGACACCCTACATGTAGGTTTTTTTTTTGCTTGCACATACATGCTCAACGATTTGAAGAGGCAATGTCAACATTTTCATCTTGACCAAAGTTTTAGAGGGTTTGGGGCCAGGTCAAGTGGGGCAAAGATAATTTTGAGGTCAAATTTTTATTTTGATAGAGAGTTCCACAGAGGTCATAATTTTCAACCCCTGCACACTGCATGTGTAGCCCAGAGTTTGACTGTAGACCTTTATAATACTTGAACGGTGTGTTTTCCTGCCCAATTTCCTTTACATTAAAATTACATGTACTCTGAAGAACAAAAATCAATTGTTCAAAATTTAAGTGAATTATCTGGTTGTTAATCGTATACGTCTATGCAAAATGCATAATATTTTACACACAGAATATTGATGTCCTCATTTGAATAGTAAAGTTCTATAGAATGTACTTGTAAAGTATAAGAACACACCCTTCATGAAATGACAGTTCTAAATCGAGTGATGTGTCTTCAATTGGGTGGGTAAAATAAAAACTTAGTTTGGACACAGGAATAATGTGTTTTAATTGTTTTCTAAAGGTCTAATTATCCAAGAATCATATTGGTATCCAACAGAGGACACCCTAACGGTAGGGGTTTTTTTTGCTTGCACATACATGCTCAACGATTTGAGGAGGCAATGTCAACATTTTCATCTTGACCAAAGTTTTAGAGGGTTTGGGGCCAGGTCAAGTGGGGTCAAAGATAATTTTGAGGTCAAATTTTTATTTTGATAGAGAGTTCCACAGAGGTCATAATTTTCACCCCTGCACACTGCATGTGGAGCCCAGAGTTTGACTGTAGACCTTTATAATACTTGAACGGTGTGTTTTCCTGCCCAATTTCCTTTACATTAAAATTACATGTACTCTGAAGAACAAAAATCAATTGTTCAAAATTTAAGTGAATTATCTGGTTGTTAATCGTATACGTCTATGCTGCAAAATGCATAATATTTTACACACAGAATATTGATGTCCTCATTTGAATAGTAAAGTTCTATTGAATGTATTTGTAAAGTATAAGAACACACCCTTCATGAAATGACAGTTCTAAATCGAGTGATGTGTCTTCAAGTGGGTGGGTAAAATAAAAACTTAGTTTGGACACAGGAATAATGTGTTTTAATTGTTTTCTAAAGGTATAATTATCCAAGAATCATATTGGTATCCAACAGAGGACACCCTAACGGTAGGTTTTTTTTTTGCTTGCACATACATGCTCAACGATTTGAGGAGGCAATGTCAACATTTTCATCTTGACCAAAGTTTTAGAGGGTTTGGGGCCAGGTCAAGTGGGGTCAAAGATAATTTTGAGGTCAAATTTTTATTTTGATAGAGAGTTCCACAGAGGTCATAATTTTCACCACTGCACACTGCATGTGGAGCCCAGAGTTTGACTGTAGACCTTTATAATACTTGAACGGTGTGTTTTCCTGCCCAATTTCCTTTACATTAAAATTACATGTACTCTGAAGAACAAAAATCAATTGTTCAAAATTTAAGTGAATTATCTGGTTGTTAATCGTATACGTCTATGCAAAATGCATAATATTTTATACACAGAATATTGATGTCCTCATTTGAATAGGAAAGTTCTATAGAATGTACTTGTAAAGTATAAGAACACACCACCCTTCATGAAATGACAGTTCTAAATCGAGTGATGTGTCTTCAATTGGGTGGGTAAAATAAAAACTTAGTTTGGACACAGGAATAATGTGTTTTAATTGTTTTCTAAAGGTCTAATTATCCAAAAACCATATTGGTATCCAACAGAGGACACCCTACATGTAGGTTTTTTTTTGCTTGCACATACATGCTCAACGATTTGAGGAGGCAATGTCAACATTTTCATCTTGACCGAAGTTTTAGAGGGTTTGGGGGCAGGTCAAGTGGGGCAAAGATAATTTTGAGGTCAAATTTTTATTTTGATAGAGAGTTCCACAGAGGTCATAATTTTCAACCCCTGCACACTGCATGTGGAGCCCAGAGTTTGACTGTAGACCTTTATAATACTTGAACGGTGTGTTTTCCTGCCCAATTTCCTTTACATTAAAATTACATGTACTCTGAAGAACAAAAATCAATTGTTCAAAATTTAAGTGAATTATCTGGTTGTTAATCGTATACGTCTATGCTGCAAAATGCATAATATTTTACACACAGAATATTGATGTCCTCATTTGAATAGTAAAGTTCTATTGAATGTATTTGTAAAGTATAAGAACACACCCTTCATGAAATGACAGTTCTAAATCGAGTGATGTGTCTTCAAGTGGGTGGGTAAAATAAAAACTTAGTTTGGACACAGGAATAATGTGTTTTTAATTGTTTTCTAAAGGTCTAATTATCCAAAAACCATATTGGTATCCAACAGAGGACACCCTACATGTAGGTTTTTTTTTTGCTTGCACATACATGCTCAACGATTTGAGGAGGCAATGTCAACATTTTCATCTTGACCAAAGTTTTAGAGGGTTTGGGGCCAGGTCAAGTGGGGCAAAGATAATTTTGAGGTCAAATTTTTATTTTGATAGAGAGTTCCACAGAGGTCATAATTTTCACCCCTGCACACTGCATGTGGAGCCCAGAGTTTGACTGTAGACCTTTATAATACTTGAACAGTGTGTTTTCCTGCCCAATTTCCTTTACATTAAAATTACATGTACTCTGAAGAACAAAAATCAATTGTTCAAAATTTAAGTGAATTATCTGGTTGTTAATCGTATACGTCTATGCTGCAAAATGCATAATATTTTACACACAGAATATTGATGTCCTCATTTGAATAGTAAAGTTCTATTGAATGTATTTGTAAAGTATAAGAACACACCCTTCATGAAATGACAGTTCTAAATCGAGTGATGTGTCTTCAAGTGGGTGGGTAAAATAAAAACTTAGTTTGGACACAGGAATAATGTGTTTTAATTGTTTTCTAAAGGTATAATTATCCAAGAATCATATTGGTATCCAACAGAGGACACCCTAACGGTAGGTTTTTTTTTTGCTTGCACATACATGCTCAACGATTTGAGGAGGCAATGTCAACATTTTCATCTTGACCAAAGTTTTAGAGGGTTTGGGGCCAGGTCAAGTGGGGTCAAAGATAATTTTGAGGTCAAATTTTTATTTTGATAGAGAGTTCCACAGAGGTCATAATTTTCACCCCTGCACACTGCATGTGGAGCCCAGAGTTTGACTGTAGACCTTTATAATACTTGAACGGTGTGTTTTCCTGCCCAATTTCCTTTACATTAAAATTACATGTACTCTGAAGAACAAAAATCAATTGTTCAAAATTTAAGTGAATTATCTGGTTGTTAATCGTATACGTCTATGCAAAATGCATAATATTTTATACACAGAATATTGATGTCCTCATTTGAATAGGAAAGTTCTATAGAATGTACTTGTAAAGTATAAGAACACACCCTTCATGAAATGACAGTTCTAAATCGAGTGATGTGTCTTCAAGTGGGTGGGTAAAATAAAAACTTAGTTTGGACACAGGAATAATGTGTTTTAATTGTTTTCTAAAGGTCTAATTATCCAAAAACCATATTGGTATCCAACAGAGGACACCCTACATGTAGGTTTTTTTTTGCTTGCACATACATGCTCAACGATTTGAGGAGGCAATGTCAACATTTTCATCTTGACCGAAGTTTTAGAGGGTTTGGGGGCAGGTCAAGTGGGGTCAAAGATAATTTTGAGGTCAAATTTTTATTTTGATAGAGAGTTCCACAGAGGTCATAATTTTCAACCCCTGCACACTGCATGTGGAGCCCAGAGTTTGACTGTAGACCTTTATAATACTTGAACGGTGTGTTTTCCTGCCCAATTTCCTTTACATTAAAATTACATGTACTCTGAAGAACAAAAATCAATTGTTCAAAATTTAAGTGAATTATCTGGTTGTTAATCGTATACGTCTATGCAAAATGCATAATATTTTACACACAGAATATTGATGTCCTCATTTGAATAGTAAAGTTCTATAGAATGTACTTGTAAAGTATAAGAACACACCCTTCATGAAATGACAGTTCTAAATCGAGTGATGTGTCTTCAAGTGGGTGGGTAAAATAAAAACTTAGTTTGGACACAGGAATAATGTGTTTTAATTGTTTTCTAAAGGTATAATTATCCAAGAATCATATTGGTATCCAACAGAGGACACCCTAACGGTAGGTTTTTTTTTTGCTTGCACATACATGCTCAACGATTTGAGGAGGCAATGTCAACATTTTCATCTTGACCAAAGTTTTAGAGGGTTTGGGGCCAGGTCAAGTGGGGTCAAAGACAATTTTGAGGTCAAATTTTTATTTTGATAGAGAGTTCCACAGAGGTCATAATTTTCACCCCTGCACACTGCATGTGGAGCCCAGAGTTTGACTGTAGACCTTTATAATACTTGAACGGTGTGTTTTCCTGCCCAATTTCCTTTACATTAAAATTACATGTACTCTGAAGAACAAAAATCAATTGTTCAAAATTTAAGTGAATTATCTGGTTGTTAATCGTATACGTCTATGCAAAATGCATAATATTTTATACACAGAATATTGATGTCCTCATTTGAATAGGAAAGTTCTATAGAATGTACTTGTAAAGTATAAGAACACACCCTTCATGAAATGACAGTTCTAAATCGAGTGATGTGTCTTCAATTGGGTGGGTAAAATAAAAACTTAGTTTGGACACAGGAATAATGTGTTTTAATTGTTTTCTAAAGGTCTAATTATCCAAAAACCATATTGGTATCCAACAGAGGACACCCTACATGTAGGTTTTTTTTTGCTTGCACATACATGCTCAACGATTTGAGGAGGCAATGTCAACATTTTCATCTTGACCGAAGTTTTAGAGGGTTTGGGGGCAGGTCAAGTGGGGCAAAGATAAATTTGAGGTCAAATTTTTATTTTGATAGAGAGTTCCACAGAGGTCATAATTTTCAACCCCTGCACACTGCATGTGGAGCCCAGAGTTTGACTGTAGACCTTTATAATACTTGAACGGTGTGTTTTCCTGCCCAATTTCCTTTACATTAAAATTACATGTACTCTGAAGAACAAAAATCAATTGTTCAAAATTTAAGTGAATTATCTGGTTGTTAATCGTATACGTCTATGCAAAATGCATAATATTTTACACACAGAATATTGATGTCCTCATTTGAATAGTAAAGTTCTATAGAATGTACTTGTAAAGTATAAGAACACACCCTTCATGAAATGACAGTTCTAAATCGAGTGATGTGTCTTCAAGTGGGTGGGTAAAATAAAAACTTAGTTTGGACACAGGAATAATGTGTTTTAATTGTTTTCTAAAGGTATAATTATCCAAGAATCATATTGGTATCCAACAGAGGACACCCTAACGGTAGGTTTTTTTTTTGCTTGCACATACATGCTCAACGATTTGAGGAGGCAATGTCAAAATTTTCATCTTGACCAAAGTTTTAGAGGGTTTGGGGCCAGGTCAAGTGGGGTCAAAGATAATTTTGAGGTCAAATTTTTATTTTGATAGAGAGTTCCACAGAGGTCATAATTTTCACCCCTGCACACTGCATGTGGAGCCCAGAGTTTGACTGTAGACCTTTATAATACTTGAACGGTGTGTTTTCCTGCCCAATTTCCTTTACATTAAAATTACATGTACTCTGAAGAACAAAAATCAATTGTTCAAAATTTAAGTGAATTATCTGGTTGTTAATCGTATACGTCTATGCAAAATGCATAATATTTTATACACAGAATATTGATGTCCTCATTTGAATAGGAAAGTTCTATAGAATGTACTTGTAAAGTATAAGAACACACCCTTCATGAAATGACAGTTCTAAATCGAGTGATGTGTCTTCAAGTGGGTGGGTAAAATAAAAACTTAGTTTGGACACAGGAATAATGTGTTTTAATTGTTTTCTAAAGGTCTAATTATCCAAAAACCATATTGGTATCCAACAGAGGACACCCTACATGTAGGTTTTTTTTTGCTTGCACATACATGCTCAACGATTTGAGGAGGCAATGTCAACATTTTCATCTTGACCGAAGTTTTAGAGGGTTTGGGGGCAGGTCAAGTGGGGTCAAAGATAATTTTGAGGTCAAATTTTTATTTTGATAGAGAGTTCCACAGAGGTCATAATTTTCAACCCCTGCACACTGCATGTGGAGCCCAGAGTTTGACTGTAGACCTTTATAATACTTGAACGGTGTGTTTTCCTGCCCAATTTCCTTTACATTAAAATTACATGTACTCTGAAGAACAAAAATCAATTGTTCAAAATTTAAGTGAATTATCTGGTTGTTAATCGTATACGTCTATGCAAAATGCATAATATTTTACACACAGAATATTGATGTCCTCATTTGAATAGTAAAGTTCTATAGAATGTACTTGTAAAGTATAAGAACACACCCTTCATGAAATGACAGTTCTAAATCGAGTGATGTGTCTTCAAGTGGGTGGGTAAAATAAAAACTTAGTTTGGACACAGGAATAATGTGTTTTAATTGTTTTCTAAAGGTATAATTATCCAAGAATCATATTGGTATCCAACAGAGGACACCCTAACGGTAGGTTTTTTTTTTGCTTGCACATACATGCTCAACGATTTGAGGAGGCAATGTCAACATTTTCATCTTGACCAAAGTTTTAGAGGGTTTGGGGCCAGGTCAAGTGGGGTCAAAGACAATTTTGAGGTCAAATTTTTATTTTGATAGAGAGTTCCACAGAGGTCATAATTTTCACCCCTGCACACTGCATGTGGAGCCCAGAGTTTGACTGTAGACCTTTATAATACTTGAACGGTGTGTTTTCCTGCCCAATTTCCTTTACATTAAAATTACATGTACTCTGAAGAACAAAAATCAATTGTTCAAAATTTAAGTGAATTATCTGGTTGTTAATCGTATACGTCTATGCAAAATGCATAATATTTTATACACAGAATATTGATGTCCTCATTTGAATAGGAAAGTTCTATAGAATGTACTTGTAAAGTATAAGAACACACCCTTCATGAAATGACAGTTCTAAATCGAGTGATGTGTCTTCAATTGGGTGGGTAAAATAAAAACTTAGTTTGGACACAGGAATAATGTGTTTTAATTGTTTTCTAAAGGTCTAATTATCCAAAAACCATATTGGTATCCAACAGAGGACACCCTACATGTAGGTTTTTTTTTGCTTGCACATACATGCTCAACGATTTGAGGAGGCAATGTCAACATTTTCATCTTGACCGAAGTTTTAGAGGGTTTGGGGGCAGGTCAAGTGGGGCAAAGATAAATTTGAGGTCAAATTTTTATTTTGATAGAGAGTTCCACAGAGGTCATAATTTTCAACCCCTGCACACTGCATGTGGAGCCCAGAGTTTGACTGTAGACCTTTATAATACTTGAACGGTGTGTTTTCCTGCCCAATTTCCTTTACATTAAAATTACATGTACTCTGAAGAACAAAAATCAATTGTTCAAAATTTAAGTGAATTATCTGGTTGTTAATCGTATACGTCTATGCAAAATGCATAATATTTTACACACAGAATATTGATGTCCTCATTTGAATAGTAAAGTTCTATAGAATGTACTTGTAAAGTATAAGAACACACCCTTCATGAAATGACAGTTCTAAATCGAGTGATGTGTCTTCAAGTGGGTGGGTAAAATAAAAACTTAGTTTGGACACAGGAATAATGTGTTTTAATTGTTTTCTAAAGGTATAATTATCCAAGAATCATATTGGTATCCAACAGAGGACACCCTAATGGTAGGTTTTTTTTTTGCTTGCACATACATGCTCAACGATTTGAGGAGGCAATGTCAAAATTTTCATCTTGACCAAAGTTTTAGAGGGTTTGGGGCCAGGTCAAGTGGGGTCAAAGATAATTTTGAGGTCAAATTTTTATTTTGATAGAGAGTTCCACAGAGGTCATAATTTTCACCCCTGCACACTGCATGTGGAGCCCAGAGTTTGACTGTAGACCTTTATAATACTTGAACGGTGTGTTTTCCTGCCCAATTTCCTTTACATTAAAATTACATGTACTCTGAAGAACAAAAATCAATTGTTCAAAATTTAAGTGAATTATCTGGTTGTTAATCGTATACGTCTATGCAAAATGCATAATATTTCACACACAATATTGATGTCCTCATTTGAATAGTAAAGTTCTATAGAATGTATTTGTAAAGTATAAGAACACACCCTTCATGAAATGACAGTTCTAAATCGAGTGATGTGTCTTCAAGTGGGTGGGTAAAATAAAAACTTAGTTTGGACACAGGAATAATGTGTTTTAATTGTTTTCTAAAGGTCTAATTATCCAAGAACCATATTGGTATCCAACAGAGGACACCCTAACGGTAGGTTTTTTTTTGCTTGCACATACATGCTCAACGATTTGAGGAGGCAATGTCAACATTTTCATCTTGACCAAAGTTTTAGAGGGTTTGGGGCCAGGTCAAGTGGGGTCAAAGATAATTTTGAGGTCAAATTTTTATTTTGATAGAGAGTTCCACAGAGGTCATAATTTTCACCCCTGCACACTGCATGTGGAGCCCAGAGTTTGACTGTAGACCTTTATAATACTTGAACGGTGTGTTTTTCCTGCCCAATTTCCTTTACATTAAAATTACATGTACTCTGAAGAACAAAAATCAATTGTTCAAAATTTAAGTGAATTATCTGGTTGTTAATCGTATACGTCTATGCAAAATGCATAATATTTTACACACAGAATATTGATGTCCTCATTTGAATAGTAAAGTTCTATAGAATGTACTTGTAAAGTATAAGAACACACCCTTCATGAAATGACAGTTCTAAATCGAGTGATGTGTCTTCAAGTGGGTGGGTAAAATAAAAACTTAGTTTGGACACAGGAATAATGTGTTTTAATTGTTTTCTAAAGGTATAATTATCCAAGAATCATATTGGTATCCAACAGAGGACACCCTAACGGTAGGTTTTTTTTTTTGCTTGCACATACATGCTCAACGATTTGAGGAGGCAATGTCAAAATTTTCATCTTGACCAAAGTTTTAGAGGGTTTGGGGCCAGGTCAAGTGGGGTCAAAGATAATTTTGAGGTCAAATTTTTATTTTGATAGAGAGTTCCACAGAGGTCATAATTTTCACCCCTGCACACTGCATGTGGAGCCCAGAGTTTGACTGTAGACCTTTATAATACTTGAACGGTGTGTTTTCCTGCCCAATTTCCTTTACATTAAAATTACATGTACTCTGAAGAACAAAAATCAATTGTTCAAAATTTAAGTGAATTATCTGGTTGTTAATCGTATACGTCTATGCAAAATGCATAATATTTGACACACAGAATATTGATGTCCTCATTTGAATAGTAAAGTTCTATAGAATGTATTTGTAAAGTATAAGAACACACCCTTCATGAAATGACAGTTCTAAATCGAGTGATGTGTCTTCAATTGGGTGGGTAAAATAAAAACTTAGTTTGGACACAGGAATAATGTGTTTTAATTGTTTTCTAAAGGTCTAATTATCCAAGAACCATATTGGTATCCAACAGAGGACACCCTAACGGTAGGTTTTTTTTTTGCTTGCACATACATGCTCAACGATTTGAGGAGGCAATGTCAACATTTTCATCTTGACCAAAGTTTTAGAGGGTTTGGGGCCAGGTCAAGTGGGGTCAAAGATAATTTTGAGGTCAAATTTTTATTTTGATAGAGAGTTCCACAGAGGTCATAATTTTCACCCCTGCACACTGCATGTGGAGCCCAGAGTTTGACTGTAGACCTTTATAATACTTGAACGGTGTGTTTTCCTGCCCAATTTCCTTTACATTAAAATTACATGTACTCTGAAGAACAAAAATCAATTGTTCAAAATTTAAGTGAATTATCCGGTTGTTATAATCGTATACGTCTATGTAAAATACATATTTTATACACAGAATGATAGAATGATGTCCTCATTTGAATAGTAAAGTTCTATAGAATGTACTTGTAAAGTATAAGAACACACCCTTCATGAAATGACAGTTCTAAATCGAGTGATGTGTCTTCAAGTGGGTGGGTAAAATAAAAACTTAGTTTGGACACAGGAATAATGTGTTTTAATTGTTTTCTAAAGGTCTAATTATCCAAGAACCATAAACAATATTGGTAACCAATAGAGGACACCCTACATGTAGGTTTTTTTTGCTTGCACATACATGCTCAACGATTTGAGGAGGCAATGTCAACATTTTCATCTTGACCAAAGTTTTAGAGGGTTTGGGGCCAGGTCAAGTGGGGCAAAGATAATTTTGAGGTCAAATTTTTATTTTGATAGAGAGTTCCACAGAGGTATTAATTTTCAACCCCTGCACACTGCATGTGGAGCCCAGAGTTTGACTGTAGACCTTTATAATACTTGAACGGTGTGTTTTCCTGCCCAATTTCCTTTACATTAAAATTACATGTACTCTGAAGAACAAAAATCAATTGTTCAAAATTTAAGTGAATTATCTGGTTGTTAATCGTATACGTCTATGCAAAATGCATAATATTTTACACACAGAATGACAGAATGATGTCCTCATTTGAATAGTAAAGTTCTATAGAATGTACTTGTAAAGTATAAGAACACACCCTTCATGAAATGACAGTTCTAAATCGAGTGATGTGTCTTCAATTGGGTGGGTAAAATAAAAACTTAGTTTGGACACAGGAATAATGTGTTTTAATTGTTTTCTAAAGGTCTAATTATCCAAGAACCATATTGGTATCCAACAGAGGACACCCTAACGGTAGGTTTTTTTTTGCTTGCACATACATGCTCAACGATTTGAGGAGGCAATGTCAACATTTTCATCTTGACCAAAGTTTTAGAGGGTTTGGGGCCAGGTCAAGTGGGGTCAAAGATAATTTTGAGGTCAAATTTTTATTTTGATAGAGAGTTCCACAGAGGTCATAATTTTCACCCCTGCACACTGCATGTGGAGCCCAGAGTTTGACTGTAGACCTTTATAATACTTGAACGGTGTGTTTTCCTGCCCAATTTCCTTTACATTAAAATTACATGTACTCTGAAGAACAAAAATCAATTGTTCAAAATTTAAGTGAATTATCCGGTTGTTATAATCGTATACGTCTATGTAAAATACATATTTTATACACAGAATGATAGAATGATGTCCTCATTTGAATAGTAAAGTTCTATAGAATGTACTTGTAAAGTATAAGAACACACCCTTCATGAAATGACAGTTCTTAATCGAGTGATGTGTCTTCAAGTGGGTGGGTAAAATAAAAACTTAGTTTGGACACAGGAATAATGTGTTTTAATTGTTTTTCTAAAGGTCTGATTATCCAAGAACCATAAGCAATATTGGTAACCAACAGAGGACACCCTACATGTAGGTTTTTTTTGCTTGCACATACATGCTCAACAATTTGAGGAGGCTACAGGAGTTGCTTGAAATAAAAAAGTAAAAGACTTGTTTACTTTTATTAAGGTGTCACGAAAGTTTGTTACCTGTACTTGTCAGTGAGAAATAGGAACAAAATAACTTCAAAATTGTGTTTCCTATGATGCAATTTTGTAGAAAAATTATCCCAGAAGGAAACACCAGTTGCAACTAGACCAGTTGAATCACTAAAATTCCTACTGTTAACTCTGGAAATTGGAACATCGGTACTGGTTCAACTAGTCCAACTGATTCAATTAAAAGTGAACTGGTCAAAACCCAGAAATTTCAACTGGTATTTTAAGCTGGAGCTTGTACTGGAATATTTTACTGATCTTGTAACTGGTATTTCCCACTGGTCTTCCTTATGATTGGTGTTTTAAACTATTTTTTTTTTCATTTGGTGTTTTCAACAGGTGTTACTTGTCTTTTTGGTATTTTACAGTCTTTGGTCTTACAAGTATTGTCCAGTCAATTGGAAACATGTGTTTGGTTTCTTACATAGCATGATCTTTATACAATGAAATTATGGGTACTAAATTAAATCTTTCTGTTTTTATGTGAAATATGAACTAATGTACAAAATTATACATTTTTATTGTGAAATAGTTCACACCAAAAGTTTAGCAAATATTCAAAGAAAGAAATAAGATTGCATTTGTATTACTTAAAATGTTGATTTCTCTAGAAAGAAGTAGCAAATATGCAAATGAAGGAAACCAGTTGATCAACTGATTTAACTGGTCAAAAACCAGTAAAAACCTGTTGGAAATTCTAATTGAAAAAAATGAAACTAAACCAAGTATACATGGAAAGAATTGTTTTATATTGATATAATTATAGTCTATTTATTATAACAGTCTAATGATAATGATAGTAATAATAAAACTAATAATAATAATACCACTGATATATCATGCTTCCAGTCTGTTCCTGGTGGCGCTGGTCAAGATCTATGTCTATGAATGTCTAAACTGTTCACAATTATTTTCTGTTAACTAATGTTTACCATTGAGAAGGGGATAATACACCTGCAGTTGCATGCAAATTATTCAACCCCCATGGTTTAATAGGTATTCCTGCAAAGCATGAAATGATATATGATGAATGAAACATGATAACATCAATGTATAAAGAAAAATGAACAGCCTTTAATTAGATCAATAATAGGAAAGACGTTTATTCATGCATGGACAGATATATTCAATTGAGTGAATTAATGCCATTTTCATACCTCTCTGTGATCACTGAAGCATAATTAAATAATGCTGACGATGACAACCCCCTGGAAATAATAACCATGTATCATAGGATATCATTTCCTCTATAAAAAAAATGAATGAAAATATGTTTTAATTTGATATATGATTTAGTTGATGATAGGCCTACACGTTTCATTCATCATCATTCTTACATAATTGCATTTTTTGCAAGAATATGCACCATAGGCCCGAGTTGAATAATTGTGCATGTTACTGTACTGTAGTAAGATTAAAGCATACAGAGATTGGGACAGATAAACAGAGTAAGTGGTTAGAATATTGGAGGGAGAGAGGGAGAGAGAGAGGGGGAGTGGGGGGGGGGAGTAGAGAGAGAGTGGCTGAGTCTACCAAAATTGAAAAATGAAGGTTCTTGTTGGAAGAGAGGCAGAGGTAGTCGAATGAAAGGAAAGTGGATCGAGAAGCTGGTCTAGTTGTAATTTGGTCTGTACTTGTAGAGGGGATTAACTGATTGGGGATTAGCTCCACTTTGTATGGAGTATGGTGATAATGGCCCGTATGCATAAAAGTTAGCAAGTGCTTTTGTTAGGATTTGACTTATTTACTTATTATAGCAATGTTATGATAAGCAAATGATTATAATGACAAAGTTGTGATAAGTAAATGTATGAGTAATTATACATTTACTTGTAATGAAAAAGAACCATGTTTTTAAAGTAAATTTATAAGTCAAATCCTAGCAAAGGTAATTCCTAACTTTTATGCATACGGGCCAATGCTCTGTTTTCTTGTGTACTCATATACATGATACTACTTTTGGTCTGTGACTGCAGACTAATCTTCAAAATCCAAGCAGGGCCATGGAATTTTATGTACACATTAGAGACTATCAAGGAGCTCCTAGTCTAAAACTCCACTCGTTTTCACAAAAAAAAATGAAAAATTACATGAAAATCATAATTTTTGTGCGACGAAAGCCTCTCTTAAAAAAAAAGATCCCCGCGAGTTCTCTTTCGGGACAATTTAACCACGTTTAGTGAAAACTCCAGCTCAGTGGAGCGTATAATCATGGATAAAATTGGGGGCAAACGGATTGGCAGGACAAGATTAGCCATATTATAGTAAATAAGGATAATAATAGTGATAAAATAATCGTGGGCGGGGATCGGGGGGGGGGGGAGTATTTTTATGGTAAAAGTGACTTTTCCATTATTTCGCAAAAATTTTCAGCTCGCTCGCTTCACCTCTTGGGGTAGTGACCTTTGGGTCCCCGTCTCCCCCCCCCCCCACCCCCCCCACTCATCACATGAAATCGCCGCCCCTGATAATGATGATAACATTTATACGGTCTTTGTTATAAGAACAAAATTACCAGATGATCATGGAGTTTGCTCACAGTCATCATCTGGTCTGATGAACTTACAAATATGTATGCAAATTTTATAGCCTGGTAATAATGTTGCTGAAAGAGGAATTCACACATTGTAGCATTAACATTGTAGATTTGGCAAATTTTCTCAATGGTAACATGTATTGAATCATATCAGAATAAATTCTTCTTTTTTTTACCCACCCTGTATGAATGAAAACATTACAAAATTGATTCATCAATTTACACAACAGTATGTTTTCATCTATGGTTTCATTCATCCCCCAAACCACTAACCTCAAGTTTAAGAAGTGAATATATTGAAATGGTAACGCTAGACCCCAACTAACAACAATACAAAAATAGGGGTCCCTAAAGAAATATTTTGGGTCCCAACCAGGCCAGGGATATCACTATAGTGTGTTTACCTCAAAAAGATTACATATTGACCACATGTCACATCTTTGAGTGCTTGTCGTTTTTTTTTTTAATTATTATTTAATTATAAATCACATTGAAATAAATTCAGTCTTTAACATTTAATGAGGGTATGACCTTGATTTGTGAAAAAGAAAGACATTTAACAAATTTCTGTCACTTGTCACAAATCGTTTAACATAATTAGTTGGGGGTGGTGGGGACCACGAAGAAAGTGATGGGGGGGGGGGGGATTGGTGTACTTTGACCTAGTTCATGATATTTTAAAGGCATATATTTCACGTTGCAATGAATATTTAAATGCTAGACAATTATTGAGTGTGCATTGACAAAAAAAAATTGTTTGAAAATCAACATGAATTGATTATGTGTAATTATGAATAATTGGAAGGTTTTGTGGTTATTTGTTATGATTCCATAATGTGTGTGTTTTCACCATGGGCGTAGATAGCGGCGGGGGGGTATGCATTCCCCCCCCACTTTTTGCCTCGAGTAAAAAAATATATATATCACATAATCATAATATAGCAGAATAACGTTTAACAATCTGTCTTTAGTGCTATAGAATAGACAGTTTCAACTGTTAAATCTTAAAATTTCTCACTTATTCGCCGAACTCCCTCGATCACATAATAATACATAAAGTCCCTGTAAAGGCATACAAGTATATCAAATAGGAGTAGAATGCGGGGGTGATTTCTTTTAAGAAGGGAGAGGGTAAATATCGAATTTCGCCTCATTCACTCACAAGATACATGTTAAGTTCTTCTACAATGTTTGAAAAAAAGGTGCATTATCACTAAACAAAAAAAAAATTGTAATCAGTAAAAGCGAAACATGACCTAGAATTAAACGATCGAGTTTCCGTGGACCCATGAGCTTAAAGAAAATGGTAATACAGGGGTCTGAGATTTTGGTCGAGTCCTGCCTGGTTCCTGCATTCAGGCGCGGATCCAGGATTTCGTAGGGAGGGGGGCCCAAATTCGACCTGATTTTGGCGCCCCTGTGTACTTTTCGGAAAATGGCGGCCCCTCCCTCCCCCAGGCAATCATAAGTGCGTTAAATGCATGTTAAATTATCTTATTTCATAGGCACATGAATCAGGGGCAGATCCAGCCTTCGCCAATAAAGGGCCCAGAATTTTTGTTTAGCCATAATTTCCCCGATCGGCCGCTCGAAGATGTTTTTTTTTTCGTTTGTTTATTTGAAGGGGTAGTCTTCTAAGTCATTTCTTAGCTTTATTATTTAAATCAACATAAATGTATAATATCATAATCCTTATTTTATAATGCCTGCGCAAAGTGCGAGCAATTTTTTTTTTGAAATTGTATGTATTTTTTCCTAAAAATTTGTAAATTCTGAAAAAAAGCAATAATTACTGCGAACGCAAAGCGCTAGTAGAAATTTTTGATACACGTTTTGAACCGATCGGAAAGGTAGGCCTACCAGTCCTGTTAAAGATTGCATACAGTTAGCTATGAAGACGTTATATATTTCAACAATCAAATAATGCGAGCGCGAAGCGCGATCTTAAAAATTTTGACATTTTCTCCATAAAGAATGGAAAATTTTTAATTATTTTTGTAATCATGAACACGATAGCTATACAGTATAACTAAACAATTGATGCGAGCGCGAAGTGCAAGCGGAAAAATTCTAGATTTAGACCTAAAACGGGACACTCTATTCATGTTTCCTAAATCATGAAAAAGATGAGTAACAGGGGATCTTCCTACATTAATAATGCGAGCGCAAAGCGCGAGCAGAAAATGTTTGTATACGTTTTGAACTGATCAAAAAGTTCCTTTTAAGGACTGCTTGCATTTAGCCATGAAGACATTAGATATTTCATCAATCAAATAATGTGAGCGCGAAGCGCGAGCTAAAATTTTTTGACATTTCTACATAAAGAATGGAAAACTTTGATACAATATACTTAATTACAGAAAAAAAAAAAATTCGAATCTGTACTGATTCCCAATATTTATCACACACAAATCCATTATTCTATAAACTAAAGACTCTAACAGTATTTGACATAAATACACTTCAAAGTTTACTACTTATGTTTAAGTACGTTATAACATGCTCCCACCTACTTTCATTCCACAATTTTTATTACCTGAATACATCTATTCATTCATACTCTGCCTGTAACTCTTCAAAATTCCATTTAATCAACCCCAAACTGCTTATTGCGCAGAGATCCATATGACACCATGATCCAGATTTGTGGAACTCTCTACCAGCAGAGTCTGTAAAACAAACTTCGTCTCTTCATTCATTTAAGACAAACGTTAAATCTATGTTATTTTTAGAATATTTGAAGTAAAATTTTTGTGTCGTATCCTTTTTATCGTGAATTTATTCCTCCTTCGATTTAGTTATTACCAATATCTTCATCATGACTACCATCATCTCCATGGCCTTCATCATCATCATCATATCACCGTCACCCTCAGCTTTATCATCTTCATTTTTATGCTATAATATTGCATGAATTCATGTTTCGTATTTAAAAATAAATGCCAATTCTGCTTTATAAATGTATTAATTCAATTAGTATAAGTTTGGGATTGTCGTTTTTTCAAGCAATTTGCTTATGATGACAATCCTTCTGCAAATTGTGAATATCATATAGTTTATCATTTTTGTCTAGAATTATTTTTTCAGTACTCTATTTATGATTGATGCCAAAAATGCTAACATATTATGTTTATTATGTTGTGAAAAATGTATTATACGAATGTTATGGATGCAGAAGAAAATAATAAATCAAGTCAAATTCTAGATTTAGACCTAGAACGGGACACTCTATTCATGTTTCCTAAATCATGAAAAAAAATGAGTAAGAGGGGATCTTCCTACATTAATAATGCGAGCGCAAAGCACGAGCAGAAAATGTTTGTATACGTTTGGAACTGATCGAAAAGTGCCTTTTAAGGACTGCTTGCATTTAGCCATGAAGACATTACATATTTCATCAATCAAATAATGCGAGCGCGAAGAGCGAGCTGAAAATTTTTGACATTTCTACATAAAGAATGAATAACTTTAATCAGTTTTTGTAATCATGAACAAGATAGCTATATAACTAAACAATTGATGCGAGCGGAACTATTCTAGATTTAGACCTAGAACGGGACACTATTCATGTTTCCTAAATCATGAAAAAGATGAGTAAGAGGGGATCTTCCTACATTAATAATGCGAGCGCAAAGCACGAGCAGAAAATGTTTGTATACGTTTAGAACTGATCG
Source organism: Lytechinus variegatus (assembly GCF_018143015.1). Taxonomy (NCBI): domain Eukaryota; kingdom Metazoa; phylum Echinodermata; class Echinoidea; order Temnopleuroida; family Toxopneustidae; genus Lytechinus; species Lytechinus variegatus. The sequence goes on from NC_054751.1 coordinate 30,030,640, forward strand.
AAAAGTGCCTTTTAGGGACTGCTTGCATTTAGCCATGAAGACATTAGATATTTCATCGATAAAAAAATGCGAGCGCGAAGCGCGAGCTGAAAATTTTTGACATTTCTACATAAAGAATGGAAAACTTAATCAGTTTTTTTAATCATGAACAAGATAGCTATATAAATAAACAATTGATGCGAGCGGAAAATTTTAGTTTTAGACCTAGAACGGGACACTATTCATTTCAAGACATTAGATATTTCATCAATCAAATAATGCGAGCGCGAAGCGCGAGCTGAAAATTTTTGACATTTCTACATAAAGAATGGAAAACTTTAATCAGTTTTTTGTAATCATGAACAAGATAGCTATATAACCAAACAATTGATGCGAGCGCGAAGTGCGTGCGGAAAATTTTAGTTTTAGACCTAAAACGGACACTATTCATTTCAAGACATTAGATATTTCATCAATCAAATAATGCGAGCGCGAAGCGCGAACTGAAAATTTTTGGCATTTCTACATGTAAATAAAGAATGGATAACTTTAATCAGTTTTTGTAATCATGATCAAGATAGCTATATAACTTAACAATTGATGCGAGCAGAAAAATTCTAGATTGAGACCTAGAACGGGACACTATTCATGTTTCCTAAATCATGAAAAAGATGAGCAAGAGGGGATCTTCCTACATTAATAATGCAAGCGCAAAGCGCGATTAGAAAATGTTTGTATACGTTTTGAACTGATCGAAAAGTGCCTTTTAAGGACTGCTTGCATTTAGCCATGAAGACTTTACATATTTCACAATCAATTTATGCGAGCGCGAAACGCGAGCGTAAACAAAACCGAGATTTCAACCTTGTACGGGATACTCTATTCATGTTTTGTAAATCATGAAAGGGATGAGAAAGGGGATCTTCTTACATTAATAATACGAGCACAAAGGGCGAGCAGATTTTTTTTTATATTGTGATCTGAAACTGGATAACTGAATGAAAATGCCCGGGCGTGTTTCAGATTAAGACCTAGAATCTAGGCATTCTAAACAATCTTTTATCATGAAAATAAAAGCGAGCGCGAAACGCGAGCTTAAAATATTTGATATTCCGATCTGATATTTCAAACACTTTGTAGGAAACTTGTAAGGTGGATATAAATCGCATTTGATAAAGAGCTGATATGTTTCATTATTACTTTAATTTTGAGACATAGGACCTTGACATCCTTAGGACATGTTATCATATGAATATGATGACTATATATCTTCCTATTCATCTTGCTAAGCGCGAGATCAAACAAAAGTGACAATTTAATTATTAAATTGATATCTTAGTATTAATGCATAATGAGGGCGCGGAATCTGATGATATTATGGCCTGAACACTGCACCCCTAAATTTCAAATTGAACCCCTAGGGATGCAATTTTGAACCCACATGGTGCAAAAATGAACCCCAACCGCAGGATTCAATTTTTGAACCCCAAATCAGGGGTTCAATTTTTGAACCCATAGGGTGCTGATTTTGCATCAACCTTTCGGGGTTAAATTTTCTGAACCTTTTTTTCTTAGTGTGTGCAAGTAAACTTCAAAATTTCTGTAAATAATATCTATCAATATATCCATCAGTGTTGTAGTCAAGGCTGAAACCTCCAAGGCCAAGGCTTTAATACCCAAGACCAAGGCTTCAATCCCCAAGGCCAAGGCCAAGGCATGGAAACCCAAGGCCTAAAAACCTCAAGGCCAAGGCATTTCAAACTTTCAATATATGGGACAATGAGCCAACAACAAGGCGGCAGTTCGAATATCAGTTTCGCGCCCCTACATGTAGGTCGATCATCAATTTGGCCCCCCCCCCCCGTTCGAACATCGATTCGGCCCCCAGTTCGAACATCATTTTGGCATCCCTTCGAACTCGATTTGCCTTCCCTAGTTCCAATATCATTTCGCCCCCCCTAGCTCGAGTATCAATTTGGCGCCCCCTAGTTTGAACATCAATTCGGCGCCCCCTAGTTTGAGTATCAATTTGGCGCCCCCTACCGCGAATATCGATTCGGCCCCCCTCCCAAGTTCGAGTATCAATTTGGTGCCCCCACTTCGAACATTATTTCGGCGCCCTCCTAGTTCGAATATCAGTTCGGCGCCCCTACATGTAGGTCAATCATCATTTTGCCCCCCCCCCCCCTGTTCGAACATCAATTCGGCCCCCAGTTCGAACATCATTTTGGCATACCTTCGAACTCAATTTGCCTTCCCTAGTTAGAATATCATTTCGCCCCCCTAGTTCGAGTATCAATTTTGCGCCCCCCCCCCTAGTTTTGAACATCAATTCGGCGCCCCCTAGTTTGAGTATCAATTTGGCGCCCCCTACCTCGAACCTCGATTCGGCCTCCCTCCCTTGTTCGAGTATCATTTCGGCGCCCCTCCTAGTTCGAATATCAATTCGGCGCCCCTACATGTAGGTCCAACATTAATTTGGCGCCCCTACATGTAGGTCGATCATCAATTCGCCCCCCGTTCGAACATAAATTCGGCCCCCAGTTGGAACATCATTTTGGCATCCCTTCGAACTCAATTTGCCTTCCCTAGTTCGAATCGCCCCCCCCCCCCCCCTAGCTCGAGTATCAATTTTGCGCCCCCCTAGTTCGAACATCATTTTAACATCCCTTCGAACATCATTTCGGCGCCCTCCAAGATCGAATATCAATTCGGCGCCCCTACATGTAGGTCCAACATCAATTTGGCGCCCCTACATGTAGGTCGATCATCAATTCGGCGCCCCTACATGTAGGTCGATCACCAATTCGGCCCCCCCCGTTCGAACATAAATTCGGCCCCCAGTTCGAACATCATTTTGGCATCCCTTCGAACTCAATTTGCCTTCCCTAGTTCGAATATCATTCCCCCTAGCTCGAGTATCAATTTTGCACCCCCTAGTTTGAACATCGATTCGCCCCCCCCCCCCCCCCAGAGCTCGAACATCGATTCGGCCCCCTCCCAGTTCGAACATCATTTCGGCGCCCTAGCTCGAGTATCAATTTGGCCCCCCTAGTTCGAATACCATTTCGCCCCCCTCGCTCGAGTATCAATTTGGCGCCCCCTAGTTCCAACATCAATTTGGCGACCCTACGTCGACCATCAATTCGCCCCCCCCCCCCCCCCGTTCAAACATCAATTCTGCCCCCAGTTTGAACAGCATTTTGACATTCCTTCGAACATCATTTCAGCGCCCTTTTGGTTCGAACATCATTTTCTTTCCTCCTCTTCCTCTTTTTTCTTCTCGTCCTTCCCCTCTTCCTCTCCCCTTTCTTCTCTTCTTTCCCCCTTTCTCTCTTTCTTTTTTTCTTCTCTTTCTTCCATCTTCCTCTTTCTTCTCCTTTTCCTCTTTTCCTCTCCTCTCTTTTCCCCCCTCTTCCTCTTTTTTTCCCCTCCCCTCCCTTTTCTTCTCTTCCTTCCCCTCTTCCTCTTTTTTCTCTTTCTTTCCCCTCTTCTTTCCCCCTTTTTTCTTTCTTTCCCCTCTTCCTTTCCCCTTTTCTTCCCCCTTCTCTCTCTTTTTTCCTCTTCTTTCTTCCCTCTTCCTCTCTTTCCTTTTTTCTCCTTTTCCCCTCTTCCTCTCTCCCCCCCCTCTTCCTCTTTTTTCTTCTCCCTCCCACTCCCTTTTTCTTCTCTTCCTTCCCCCTTTTCCTCTTTTTTCTCTTTCTTTCCCCTCTTTTTCTCTCTCTTCTTTTCTTTCCCCTCTCTTTTTTCTTCTCTTCTTTCCTCTCTCTCCCTCCCCTTTCTTTTCTTCTCTTCCTCCTTTTCTTTTCTCTTTTTCTTCTCTTCCTTTCCCCTCTTCCCCTCTTTCTCTTTTTTTCTCCTTTTCTTTTCCCTCTCTTTTTCCTTCTCTTTCTTTCCCCTTTTCCTCTCTCTTTTCCTTCCCTTCCTTCCCCCTCTTCCCTTTTCTCCTTTTTTCCCCCCTTTTCTCTCTCTTTTTTCCCCTCTTCTTTTCCTCCTCTCCCCTCTCTCTTTTCCCTTTTTCTTTTCCCCCCTTTTCCTCTCTTTTCCCCCCTTTTCCTCTCTTTTTCTTCCCTTCTTCCTTTCTTCTTTTTTCTTTTCTTTCCCCTCTTTTTCTCTTCTTTCCCTCTCTCTTTTTTTAGCCGAAGGGGGGGGGGGGGCCAAGCCCCCTCGGCCCCCCCCATGGATCCGCGCCTGCCTGCATTTGTCCATGTTTCAGAACTAGACTTAAAATCTGTTACTTCTTTAATAGCAGGTCCTTAACCCGGGGGGGGGGGGGCACTTCCATTGACGAGTGGATACCATGTGTGTCCAGAAAAAACAAGTAAAAAAGGTATCTTTTTCAAGATAGGGCATGTTATACGTACGTAACGTAATAAGGGTGTAAAAAACGCTAAAATACTGAAAAAGGGTATATATTTCACTAGGAAAGCTACGTGTTTAGGGTCCAATTTAAGGATGTACTTTTTCAGTTGCGCCAACATGCAACACTACGTGTTTAGGGTCCGATTTGAGCAAGATTTTGGAAGTTTTTGTTTCCAATACTTGTTAAGGGTATGGATTCAAACGGAAATACTTGTTAAGGGGTGCATTTTCAGAACATGGAAAATACTTGTTTAGGGTACTTTTCGAAACCCCATGGACACACATGGTATCCACTCGTCAATGGAATTAAGTGCCCCCCCCCCCGGGGTCCTAAATGGTTTGCATGGGCCAAGTCCCGGGTCCTAGCTAAATCTTAGCCTACTCCTGATATTGATCCGGGATATTGATATATCGTATTTTATTTGGCTGCCAATTTGAGGCTACCATCAGTGGCGTAGACATCGGGGGGGGGGGGGGCTTCCCCAGAATTCAGGGGGAAGATGGTATGTACAATCATTCCCCAGGTTTCATGACAGGAAAGTAAAAAAATTAATGTTTTTTTTTATTGTACATGTATGAATAGGAATATTAATTCATTATTATTATTATAGTTATTATTATTATTATTATCATTATTTAATATTTATCTAATTATCATTATTATTCAAAAATGCTAGTTATGTAAGTGCTTGCTCGCTATATAGAGCTTGACGTGTGTCTCTTTTTGCACATGAATTTGCACGGTAAACTAGCTTATCGCCTCCCGTACCGCACATACGCGTATACTGTACTGACTGCGGACGATACTCGTTTCCAATGTGGCTTACGCACTCTATCCAACAGACATACACACCCGGAAAGCATGTTACAGTTGAACGGGATTAATGGTTAGTCTTCCAGGATTATTCTCTTTAAAAACAATTGAAAAGAAACTCATTATGAGTGAGTCCACGGTTGGGTAATATTGGCACACAGTTCTCGTTTTCCGGTGAATACGCGTATGTGTGTGTGTGTGTGTGTATTTGAGTTTTGTCAGACGTGTATCAATCAGATATGATTATTTACGTCTGGGACCGACCTTTAACGTCACCATCCGAAAGACGTGACCAGGGCTCGAACCTCTGCATCAATTTGTAACTTCCCCACAGCTTGGATTACAGGCGCAAAGAGTACTATATATACTTACATCAATATCGTCCGTGTATGCAGTTAATGAGTCAATCTCTCTGGCTATCAAAACCTGATTAGAAGAAAAAGTAAAAAAAAATTTCATAGATGCATGGGAATTTCCAAAATATTTGTTATTACAGACAAAATTTGAGGAAAAATATTTGTCATTGCAGACTGATATACAACTGGGTTCATCTTAAACAACTTGCGACTGATTCAAATTAATTATATCTTCCTGTCAACTATGAGACGGATCATCCACATTTAATACAGCATTTTGGTTGTATATTCAAGTTTTGCAAAACTTTCAGGCCCGAATTCACAAAGGTGGTTTTGAAAACCCACAGTTGAGTCCATGGTTTATGCAGAGTTCCTGTATAAATTACGCTTACTTTACCGCGTATAGGGTGCGTGTATGAAAAATGTCCAATGCTGATGCGCTTTGTCACAGTGCGCCAAATTGACACCTGTTGCCGTGGTTATCCACGCTATTTTATTCATGAGTCCACTGTTTTTATTCAAGAGTCCACTCTTCAAACAATGGACTCATGAATAAAAATAGCGTATCTAACCATGGTAAAAGGCGTCAATTTGGCACACTGTGACAAAAGCGTGCATCAGCATTGGACATTTTTTATACATGCGCCCAATAGCGCTAAATTAAGCGTAATATAACTGGAAATCTGCATAAACCATGGATTCAACCGTGGGTTTTCAAAACCACCTTTGTGAATTCGGGCCTCAAAGTTTGTCACCGACAGCTTAAATCCTTGTCTATTGCTTACCACACATAGCAACAAAAAATGTACACAAATTAGTTTCGAAGCATAAGATTCGCATATGAAAGAGTGGATTCATGAAACATCTCTTCACTCGGTGCTAAGAAAATTAATATGCATACAAACACCAAAGCCAGTCTTGTTTTTTTCTTGATGATGGGACGAATATAGGGTTAATGATCGTCTTAGGTTATATATCTTACCGCATCATTGAGGAGGACATCGACGATTTCATCTTGAAGAGTCTGGAGATCATCTTTGATTGCATTCAAATCTGTTTTATCTGAACCCTATAACATACAAAGATAAAGGCAAAACAAAAAATTAGTGCTGCGTGAATGGGGGGGGGGGGTGCATTGAAATCACCTAATTGTTGTGAAAAAGGTAATCAAAATAGCTGTTTTATGGGGAGTAGAGACATTCCCTCAGATAAGGAGTTCGCGTCTTCCAATCTCAAGTTTAATATAAACTCTGATTGAACTGCTTTCATGAAAACAGAATACATACCTATTCTATTAAAAGTCAATTACTATGGCAGAAAATCATACCTTCAGTTTCAAAAAGAATTAAACTAGTCAATGATTAATACTAATCAGGGACATTACAAACTTAGTCTGCATCTCCTTCGCTTGAGTGCATCTCAAAATGTACCATGTATGTCTTAATCACATCATAAATACCCAGATTATTATCTTGATATCAGTGGGAGAGTATCTATCGAATCTACCAAAAGAGAAACTAATTACCGAAGCTGCATCAGCATCAATACCAAGAGCGTTGATGAGTTCCACCAGAGTATCATTGTTGCCGTCACCATCATAGAGCAGGCTTGTGTCCAGCTGCAGAAGGATATTACAAGGGCATGATGATGATTATTGAGGTTCAGATGAAAATGGTGATGATGGTGGCAATGATGATGATGGTGGGGATAATGGTGGTGGTGGTGGTGGCAGTGGTGGTGATAGTGATGATGTTAACTATGATGACAATGTTCATGATGACAATGATGGCTATGGTAATTAAGGTGATGTTGATGTCAAGATTGATGATGATGACGATGATGATGATGACCAGTATGGTATTATCGTGGTGATAATGGTGATGATGGTGGTGATGGTGATGGTTATGTTAAATGGTGTTCATGACAATGATGTGGTAATTAAGGTTACAACAGTGATGTTGATGTCCACATTGATGACGATGACAACTATGGTATTATGGTGGCGATAATGGTGATATTGATGATGGTGGTGATGGTAGCAGTGGTGGTGAACAAGATGATGGTAATGTTGATGATGAAAATGTTGTTAATGATGATGATGGTAATTAAGGTAATAATGGTGATGTTGATGTCCACATTGATGGCGATGAGGATGACTACTATGGTATTATGGTGGTGATAATGGTGATGATTGTGGTGATGGTAGTAGTGGTGGTGATGATGATGGTTATGTTGATGTTTATGTTGAAAATGGTGTTCATGATGACTATGGTAGTACGGTGATGATGGTGATGTCACTATTGATGATGATGATGGCTATGTTGATGATGATGAAGATCATGAAATCTCAAAATCAATAACTCTGACAGTCACGAACACAGAAAAGCATATGTGGGTTGGTACAGTGTACAAATATTGCTTTGAAAAAATACCTGACATTTGATGGAATTCTGTGCATATTTAGCATTTTTCTCAGCAATTACACATTTTCTTGCAGAGGTATTTGGCACATTTTTTTCATTTATACAAACAATTTGGTGGCAATTACATTTGTTCGAACTCATATTTAGTTCGTTACCACACCTGGTATTTATCTTTAAAGAAAGTGCCCAAAAGCTTGACAAATCCTTTTGTTTTCAAAAATATTTTTACTTCAAAATGTTTTTTAACCCTGAAGTGCTAACAGGTTGAAGAAAATCAATGTGTGATTGTGCCCTTAAAAGAATAGAATAATAGTTGTACCAAACAATGACTTCATCAGAAAGCCTTTAAAATCAAGGTAAAATGTCATCATATGGTTAAGCTAGATGTGGTTTATATAGTTATCAAACAATTTGAAATCATAATCTAATCTAAGAATGACTACATTCAATATCACCAACACATATAAGCACATGTGGGACATGTTTACTACTACTGCTTGGAAAGACTGACCTCGAGCTAGAATAATTATACTTGCTTATATAGCGCTTAATACTTACTTCGTCAGAAGTCTCTAAGTGCTCTACAGTATATGCAGCATAATTACCCTGGCTGTTACGCGCGCTGCATTTCAAGGAATAAATTCCTGCAAGGTACCCATTTACCTCACCTGGGTTGAGTGCAGCACATTGTGGATCAATTTCTTGCTAAAGGAAATTACGCAATGGTTGGGATTCGAACCCACTACCCTCTGTTTCAGAGTCCGGAGACTAATCCACTGGGCCACAATGCTCCACTAATGCCATGTGTGTTTTGTTTTTTTCCTAGCAATTACATATTTTCTACAAAAATCAATTAACACATATTTTTCTATTAATTCCGGCCAACACAGTGGAGATCGTTTCATTGGATTCTTTTCAAACTCATTTTTAGATCATTACCACAACTGCCATTTATGTTTTAAGGCTACCCTACCTCGTTAGTGAAAATGGTCCAGTCAATGGTATCAGCCGGCGAATCCCTGAAGTCAATCAGGGTATCTTTGGTGTCAGAGGTCAAGATCTGGACAGAGCTGAAGTCTCCAGTAATATTGGAAAACTGATCATCAACATCCGGAATTTGCTGTTAGACAGGACGCAGATACAAGATTTAAAGGTTTTAAGTTGTTCTGGAAAATGGTACATACTACTGATGCGCTTTTGTCGCAGTGCACAAAACTGACACCTGTTGGCATGGTTAAGTATGCTTTTTTATTCATGAGTCCACTGTTTGAAGAGAGGACTCATTAATTTAAAACAGTGGACTCATGAATTAGATAGTGTGGGTAACCACGGCAACAGGTGTCAATTTGGCTCATTGTGACAAAGGCGTTCATCAGTATGAGGACTTTTTTAATGTACGTGGTAAATAGGCGTAATTTATACAGGATATCTGCATAAAACCACCTTGTGAATTCGGGCCAATAATATTTCTCTAAGGTACACATCACTGCTAGTCAAATTAACATCATTGCAGCATTCTTTAAAATTCATTTACTCTCTCTCTCATTCTAAAAGTAATCAGGGGGTCATTTTTACAGACATGGCATGATAGAAATACATTTGAACTTCTTTCTCAAAGTCAATGATCCATAAGTCAAATATTCGCCCAAGTCAAGTCAAACATATTTACATGGCCACCAAAGAATTAACTTTGGGAAATTTTCACATCGTAATATTATCATTATTAGCTTTCCACATATGGGTTGGGTAGGGTCTCCATAGCAATTACTAGACTCTCCTTTTAAAGGAAAAGTCCACCCGACAAAAAGTTGATCTGAATAAAAAGAGAAAAATCCAATGAGCATAACACTGAAAATTTCATCAAAATCGGATGTAAAATAAGAAAGTTATGACATTTTTAAAGTTTCGCTTAATCTCACAAAATAATTCTATGCACATCCTAGTCGGTGTGTAAATGAGGGGACTGATGACATCACTCACTATTTCCTTTGTAGCTTTGTATTTCATTATATGAAATATGACTTATTCCCATTTTCTCCTCATTGTTCTTGAAACCAAGTTTCATTCCTCCCTAAACACATGGAATTACCATCGCCTTAACATTTTATTGTTCAGTCAAGTTGGTCCTTATTGTCAAATCTGTAAAAATTGAAATATTCTATATTTCAAACAATAAAAATCAAAAGAAATAGTGAGTGAGGGACATCATCGACTTTCTCACTTGCACATCATTAATTGCACAAATAACTGTTTTGTGAAAAATAAGCGAAACTTTAGAATGTCATAACTTCCTTATTTTACATCCGATTTTGATGAAGTTTTCAGCATCATGCTCGTTTAATTTTTCTCTATTTATTAACATCAACATTTTTCTGAGGTGGACTTGACCTTTAAAGGTAACTTTTGAGGGGATGAAGTCAATGAACATGACTTTGGGGAGTGTCCAGAAGGAGGCCCAGAATGGCAAGGAGAGGAGATCCTTCGTTGCTGCCCTACATGCCAGGAGCCATAATGGGCAGTAAGTAAGTAGATTGGAGAGGCCTAATTCATGAATATTAGCATTGAGACTGATAATGTGACTTTGGATGAGAAAAGGCAAAAACTAATGTCACCAATGTCAAAATAGCTACAAACTGCTAACAAAATGATAAACGAGACCCCCCCCCCCCCCCCGGATCTCTGGCCCAGGGAACTCACCGAAGAGATGTCAGTAAACTGTGTGACGTTGAAAAGATTCTCCAGTAGGAATGCAGTATACACAGCCTCATTCTGCTCACACGCACTGAAAACATTATGAATAAATGATTATTGATGATTACGATCTTTATCAGGTATGAATATTAAAAGTATCACAATAATTCTTAATAACTACTAGTTTATTATGTGGGAGTCAACAATGTTTAACCTTTGAAAAAAAGCCTAAAATGAATGTTTTTAACATTATCAGCAACCTTACTTGCACAATGCCTATGGTATGATAATGTTGTATTTTGGATATAATAATATGGATATAAAAAAAGTGAGTTTATGACAGCATCAGCATACTTCTTTTGCACAATGGATACATGCAGACCACTGTGTCACGATGCAATGAAACAACTCAATATGCTATACATGAATATGTAACTATGTCATCTTTCATCTCATTATAATGCAAATTTAAATATCATGCTCTATTATGAATGGATGGATGGATGAATGAATGAATGCATCTATGCTTACTCAAGGAATCCACTGATCTGGAAAGGAACTGAGGGGTCACTAAAGATCAAATTTCCAAGGTAGTATCCATCGTCCAAGATTCCATCTTCTAAATCAACAGTCTGTTCAATATAAGAGCAATCAATACAAAAAAATAATAGATTACATGTCTTCATATGACATCAGAATTCATTTAAGTTCTGATTTAAAGGGGAATCCAGCCTTGGCCAGAAAGTGTTGTGTTGGGAAGGAGAAAAATGAATTTAACAGAATGGTGAAAGTTTGAAAGAAATCGGACAAGCAATAAGTTATAGCTGCTTTAAAATTGAGATCACTATTAGTATGTAGATTTCAAATTGGCAACTGGGTAAGTAAATTATGACAAGGGGCAAGGACAACTTTCCCATAGGCCATGTACTTTATTATCAGGGATTTGTGGTTTTCTCTTAAGTGCCCATTCCCCTGGGGCAGTAATCTAAATATAACCCAGGTAGTATATTGTTTAATGTCCTCATGAAAGAAAAATATCATTTGAAATAAAATTTTGGGGAAAATGTCATTTTAGCCATAATATGTATTGGAGTACATGGAAGAGTAGTCCTTGCCATACATCACTATGACATCACATATGTGGCCAATTTGAAGTCTCCATGAGTATAGTGATTACCAATATTTACAACTTTTAAAAATTCATAACTTTCTTCTTGTTTGTCCAATATTGTTCAAACTTTCACCTATCAACTTGTCTGATATTTCTTTTTCTTATAAAAACAAGTTTTTATTTGGGTTGGATTCCCCTTTAATTCTCTACATTTATCTTATCTTTATTCATGAAGGCATGCATACATGTAGGACTGTTTCACCAAAATAATGCAAATCTTTAAAATGTCATAACTTTTGTTATTTCTTGTCCGATTTCAATGAAGTTCTTAAGTGCTGTGTCTGTTTCATCTTTCTTAATCTGTTCAAGTCATATCATTTTCAGCCTGGAGTACCTCTTTAAGTGGCAATTAGACCAAATGGCCCATCTTATGAAGAGTTGCGATTGATCTGATCAATTGCAACTTTGGACGGCCAGCAACATCAACATCCATTTTGCATGTTCATTCAAAATATTGTCTAGCTATGATGTCTATTCATGCATTCATTGTTTTCTTGAAATTTCACTGTGCTTCTCTTTGTTTTCTAAGGACATTGTGCAAATTTCCTGTAGAAAAAATTATGACACTGATGAATTTCCATAGAGTTACGATTGATCCAATCAACCTAAACTATGGAAATCCACCAATGTCATAATTTTTCATCCAACAAATTTGCACAATGACCTTGGTAATCAGAGAAAAGCACACTGAATTTTTCAAGAAAACAATGAATGTATGGCTTACATCATATCTAGAAAATATTTTGAAACATGCATTTTGACGTTGCTGGCTTTCCATAGTTGTGTTTGATGGGATCAATTGTAACTCTTTGTAAGACGACGTCCAGATGAGCAATTTAGGCTTGATATACAGCAAAAGCCTGAAAATCATCTAGAATGCTGCTTTTCCTACACGAAATAGCTGTTTTCTAAGATACACGTAGGTGCTTTCTATCATATCCTTTTGCCATAGAAAGCACCTATTTCATGTGAGAGTGAGACAAACCTGGGCAAAGAGCTGTCCTGAAACGAGTGGGTCGCACATAAGACGGTCAATCGGTCCCCCGATGATGAACGTCAACGCAGTGATAAGCATCATGAAGGTTCCAAAGATAAAAACAAAGCCAGCACCACTGATATCATAGAAGGGGGGGTGACATAGAAAATAAGACAAAGTCAAGAATGTGAAAAAACTCAGGTTATAACAACAATCCCACAATATTGGCTCCACTACAAATTTAACACACACAAATCAAATGACTAATTTCAACCCTGGATTCAAATACTATCCTTAAACAAATGCAGGTGGATGCTTATACCCAGCATAAATCCACAGTGCAACCATAACCCTAACCTCATCTTAGTCAAAATCAAGCCCAACATTTAGTGAAACAATAAGATTCATAACTTTCTTATTTCACACCCAATTTTGATGCTTAATGTTAAGCTTGTTTGATTTTTATCTTTTAACTCTAATAAATTTTTGTTGTGGTCACCTTTCCTTTAATTAATTCCTATTATTTACAATTCAATTAAAATTTATCAAAAACAAAAGAGGGGGTTTATATAATGAAATAAGATATAGAAGAATGATATGAAGCTAGATGGATTAAAATTAATTAAAGAAACATAAAAATTGCTTCATTTTCATGGATGAAAAGGCTTAATAGCTCAGATTTCATAATATATGTGCACACATTGCTTCTAACAAGCGATTAAACAGCAGTAATCGTTAACATTTGACAACTACATCAAGGGGTAGCAGTACTCACGCCATCAGGAAGAGTCCACCGCAGTTAGAGCAAGAACCACGGTCGGTGGGTGAGGCATTACGGTCGTATGAGAAAACTCCGATGAGCAAACCGAGAAGGAACAGGACGACGATGAAGAGGATGAATCCATAGAAGACGTACATCACAATGGCTCTGAGCAGTGAGAGAGAGAGAGAGCAAGAAACCGTTCTCATTATACTTTCTAAAATTGGTTTACTTGAAACCGGTTCAGGAAACCAGTTTTGAAGATTGCTTTGCCATTTAATCACCCGAAAGTGATTTTCAAAATCACTTCATGTATAAAGCGGTCTCTGTAGGTTTGCATGGTTGAGTTAATAATGTGGAGGTTTACGGTTCACCGTGTGTAATGTGAAGAAGGGAAAGAAGGTGAACCGTAAAACTTCTCCACATTAAAGTGGTCTTGTTGCTATGGGAACACTCTCTGTAAGGTGACATGTTTCGTGCAAAATTTGAAACCACAGCGTAGGCATTCCACATACAATGTTTGGAATAGCGCACTTGAAATGTGCAAAGATTGCTTCCTGAAGAACAGGTGTGTCCTCACTTACGCTAAAAACCAGATTAATGAGGCAAAGTGATCTTCATAACTACATCGTGAGGTGGTTTTCTGAAATGGTTTGGAAGATCGCTTCCAAGATCGCTTTGACTCATTACACATTAAACTAGTTTCCACTAAACTAGTTTCCAGTAAACTAGTTATAGGACGGTAGTGAGAAAGGTGTCAGAGAGACACACAATAAAGGAGGAACACACTGAGTGAACACTCACTGCCAATCCCAGCCAAGGCGTAACTTCCTTCAGCAAGAAATTTATCCACATTGTGCAGCACTCAACCCAGGTGAGGTACATGTAAATGGGAACCTGGTAGGAATTTATTCCTTGAAGGCTGCGGGGCTAAAGCTAGGGTAATAATTGAGCATCCAATTGAGCACATAGGGACGCATTTGGCAGTGATATGCGCTATAAAAGCATATTGGTAGTTTGATTATTAATGTGTTATAAATAGTTAAGTCTTGAAATATCCATGTACCATTTGAGATAACTATTTATAATATATGATATACAGAAATTTTATTTCCTATCCTCCGCATCATAACTACATTTTAAATTATTATAGCATATTCATATACATAAGTAGTGAATTTGCAGGCTTACATACATTTTGAGGGGGGGGGGTCATCAAAACTTGATATAAGATTTACAAGTTTAAAAGTTTCTAAAAAGGTAGATCTGTCCACAAATCCTTAAAAAATGATGGTTTCATGTGATATCGTCCAACTTAACCTCATTCATACATTATCAGAAATCTGTACTTGTGTGAAATGAGGGAAACAAATCATCTCAAAATCAAATCAAATTATATCTAATCAATCGATGGATCATCTTCTCACCTGTACTGATCATAGTCATTTGCGTAAGTACTCAAAATGTTATTTGCTTGTTCCTCAAAAGGTTCAATGCTTCCAGATGTCTGTTGAAAAAAGCAGAGAAATTCATTCAGAATTATAATTATGGAAATGATAATTAAGGAATTACTTCTTTTCGTTAAGGTACCAAAGCAAAGATGAAAAGGATGCTACTTATTTTTACTCATAAAATGGAGCCCCCAAGGTATCTTCCTTTTAGGCCATTTCCCTCCTCATTTTCTATAACTTATTTGATGTACATTGTTAGTATATACATTATTTCTTGTCTTTTTTATGTATTATGTTTTATAACAGGGCCCCATCTTACAAAGATATCAACCACAAGTATATGGAAATGCATCAATGTCATAATTCTTTCTTCAGGAAATTTGCACATGTCCATGTCTTTTGTACACAAAGAAAAGCACACTGAATTCACAAGAAAAATATGAATGCATGAATATCATATTCAGAAAATATTCTAAACAAATTTGTATTTTAGATGTTGACGTTGCTGGTTTTCCATAGTTGTGGGTGATTGGATCAATCTTAAGTCTTAGTAAGACGGGGTCCAGATCTCTTGAGAAAAAATAAACTAAACTTGAATTACTAAAAAAGTTTAATGTTTTATGTCACTGATGTAAACAAATGATGAGTGAACAACTCAAGTAATAAAATAAATTAAAGAAATTAATACAATAGTATATGAATCAATCCATAAAAAAGAAAGCAAGTCAGGATATTAATGATCACATATAAAACAATTTACAAAAAAATAAATCAATCAACAATAAACTTACATAATCAGCACTTAGATAAATATATTTTCCATTAATTTGGAGACTACATGTAAGTTGGGAATAGGCTCTCTATTACAGCATGGGTGAACATAACCTTGGGTTAACTATTCCAATCACCATTGGTATACTTTCGAGCTGCAAACCTATTGTTTGGAGGGTGGGGGGGGTCTAATATGGCAACCTCTGCCCTTAATAGAACGGGTCATGCGTCTACACCCGTGATACCAACCATTGCATTTAAGATGTTCTGAAAAGAAGAATATGGAAGGCATGATAATCATGAACTATCTCCCTCTAGAAGACAGGGTCAAGTATTCACACAGAGGCATTTACTTACACTTTGGAGAGTGAAGGTGGTTTCGTTGATGAACTGATTCAAGGTATCTTCCAGTCCATCAATGGTAGAAATAATATCTGATGAAAAATAATGACAAAGTGAGGACATTTAAATATGTTAGTCATATATAAATTTACATGGTTTCTATAAATACATGCATGCAAACTTTATTCTTCATTCATCTAATCACTGTTCTTTTATCCATCAATCCATCCACCTACCCACCCATCCATCCATCCACCCACCCACCCACCCACCCATCCATCCATCCATCCACCCATCCATCCAACCAACCAACCAACCATCCATCCATCCAACCAACCAACCAACCATCCATCAAACATCCATCCAATTAAACCATCCAACCATTAGTCTTGATATCAGGCAAAAATATATTTTCGGAAGATACTTTTCATGACTGACTGCCTTTAATCTACAACATTAGTAGGCTTTAACATTACAGTGAATCAGGAGTCTTTTTTTGTGGGGGGGGGGGCTCTTTTTATTCTCTTGAGAATGTAGGGGGCAAATTGCCCAAATCCGCCCTTGTAACATTTCCCTGGCTAATATATATTGGTATCGCATGGTTAATTTTGAGGAATAAATAGGACAGTTTATTGTTTCTTACCTCCTACTTCAGATGAAGTTGTATTAGTCAATGTGTCTGGGATGTCCTCAAATGTTTGATATCCCTGTAAAATAAAGGAAAAGACAACAATGACCAAGTTACTGATCTCGTTTAGAGGGGGAGGGGGAAGGCGAGGGGAAAGCAAAGAGGGAGAGGGCAATGGGAGCAGGGAGTGGTCCGAGGAAGAGGGGGAGGTGGAAAGGGGAAGGGGGAGGGTAGTGGGATTGGGAGGGGTAAGGCAAGGGGAGCCTGAGTGAATAGGAAATGGGCAGTGGGTAGGAGCAGGGAGTGGTCTGAGAGGAGATGGGGAGTTGGATGGGGAAAGAGGTGGAAATGGGGAAGGGTAGAGGGATTGGGAGGGGGAAGTGGAGGGGAGAGCAAACAGGGAGAGGCCAATGGGTCCAAGGGAAGAGGGGGAGTTGGAGAGGGAAAGGGGAATAGGGAAGAAGGAAAGAGAGGGGAAAAAGGAGAAGGGAGGGATCAGGGAATAGGAAGTGGGGAGTGGGGAAGAGAGGAGAGGAGGAGGGGAAAGGGGAATGGGAAGGAAGGTGGATGCAAGAGGGAGAAAAGCAGCAAATAGCAATATTCAAAGTTAAATCAATATGCACTACACCATATTCATTCAATGAACAAAAAAATACAAGATATTAATTAACAGAACCTAATTTTTTAGAAATTAATTTTCTAAACCCTATTAATCCATTATGAAATTGCATTATCTAAATCGATTCAAACCTTTTTATGTTATTTTCTCCACTTCCTTGAAAGCTCAAATTTCATTGGTGCTTGCTGTCTTTAGTTTTTTTTTCAAGCCACATAGTTAATACAATTAGGTTAAATTTGCAACTGCCAAAATATCACAAACCTATAAAATCAGCTAACTTAACACAAATATGTTTTTTTATTTAAAAAAGGTGTAATATGTATTCTATATTTCAATTACCTCTTGAGCTTGGTCACTGATATTCCGATTGGCTACATCAGTAAGTTCCACGATTGACTGGCTCACCAAGACTTGTGGGAAGCTTCCGATACTCTGAGCAGAATGAGAGAGAGGAAAATCATCATGAAAGATAACATGGTTAAGTGGTTAAGTCTCTATACTTTGAACCCGAAGTGCAGGGTTCAAATCCCACCTGGGGCACCGGCATCCTTTAGCAAGGCGTTCCATTTGCCACTCTATTTTATTCATGAGTCCACTGTTTGAAGAGTGGATTCATGAATAAAAACAGTGGACTCATAATTGAAATAGCGTATCTAACCATGGTAACAGGCGTCAATTTGGCGCACTGTGACAAATGCGCGCATCAGCATTGGACATGTTTTATACACGCGCTAAATTTAGCATAATTTATACAGGAAATCTGCATAAACGATGGACTCATCCGTGGGTTTTCACCTTTGTGAATTCGGGCCAATGAGCTTGGTAATTTCAAAACTTGGGCTGATGAAGACAAGCTTAATTATTATGAGCTGAATTATCTCCTTCGAAAAAAATCTTGAGGAAGTTTATACAATCGGAATAATCTCCTGTAGAACATAATGAACTTGGTCATTTCAAAACACGGGCTGATGAAGACAAGCTTTCTAATAATTATAACAAGCTTTTCAAAATGAACTATCTGATGTCACAGGGCACCAACTAATTACCCACTGCTAATCATGAGTTTGATGACACCCTTACACTTGACTACCATGCATACCAAACAATGGAGGGATAATTTTCTAATTATTTCCATGCCTGCTGCTTGCTCTCTTGGTACTAATTACAATATCAACTAGTTAGATGAATACTATGAGTGGAATTATCATGGTAACGACCTTACAGAGTAATAGCATCAATGATGCAAAAGGTGAATACAGTATAATACCCTGTTGCCAAGTGTTTGTCAATCCTCATGAAGTTTACAGGATTTGTTTCAACAAGGAGCATAATTATGGTTCGAGTGTTCCTAGTATTTACAGTATACACATTATTCATGTTCTAATAAAATTATGCCAGTAGAATTTTTTGTTTTTTTAATGAGAGAGGGGCATTTTATTGTTTCTACCCTATGCTGTAATGATATCAGAAACGGATTACAGCTACTGCTGGGACCATCGGACAGGTGCCAGTGTCGTGCTCTGCTGTATACTAGCTTTAAGAAACGGCCCCTTCATACATGTAAATAATAAAGATCTTTCAAGTCTCTGTGAGTTGATTAAATTGTCCAACCAGGGATATGGAACAACCAAGTCTCCTTACCTCATGATCAGTTACATTGATATCCCTATAGTCTGCATCTATCTCAACATCCCTCAGCTGGGTTGTTGCGTTAGAGCAGCAGCCACAAGAACCACACAGGGTAGTCAGGTCGTTCAAGATAGCCGTCAGGTTGGTGCTAAGGATCTCATAATTAATCTCCATCCGAGCCTGGCGGGTATCAATCGCTTCCATGTAGAACAGCGTTCCATTGATATCTGTAGTGAGGAGACAAAAGTTCAAGTTCATTTATTTCATTCACCATAAAAACATGTGTACATAAACGAGAGAATTATAAAAAACAATTTAATGATAAAAAGACAATGAATACAACTACATAACAAACAGTTTTATGAGAAATGAGGACAAATAAAAGAGCAAGAAGCCTTATAAACGTCAATCCCTTTGTACAGAAGTTAAAGCAAATGTATTATTACTGAAACAGAAGAAAACAAAAAAAGAAAGAGTATAGCCACTTTACTTGATCTATCAGATCTCAATTACCATTAAAAAATTCTCATCTGCTGAAAATAATTCTTGTGGATCAAGTTCAATAATCCCAGTCCCATTGCATTTACACCAGGCACTACTTATCTTTGCCACAAAGACGACTGTCATGGAAAGATTTATTGTGATTGGCTGCAGAGTCCTTATTTCAAT
Organism: Lytechinus variegatus; assembly: GCF_018143015.1. NCBI lineage: Eukaryota > Metazoa > Echinodermata > Echinoidea > Temnopleuroida > Toxopneustidae > Lytechinus > Lytechinus variegatus. The sequence continues at coordinate 30,050,281 of NC_054751.1, forward strand.
AAGAATAATAACATCAACAACAAAATCAACAACAATAATAATAATAACATTCATGATAATTATTATTATTAATTAATTAGTAATAAAGATAATGAAAAAATAACAATAACAGACATTTATAAAGCCCCACCTATTGGCACTCTATCATTATACCAAACTATCTTTTGTACATGTAGTACAACAGACAGCAAAGATAGCAACACCTTTAAAGTCCTCTTGTTTGCTTTATAATTACAATACTAATGCTTCTTATAAAAGGGAGAAAACATTTCAAATCCAAGACAGAAATAATAAACATTTTTCTTTCTCACTATTTATCTATTCTGTCTGCATAGGCTTGGCAGGAATTGATGTCAAAGAATACAATTAAAATACAATGTCTAGATATTTCACATTGACTTATCGCTTGATACATGTCTCTTAAAATCATTAATCATGGAATTTCATGTTTGATCACTCAAGCAATCAGCAATGTTTCATGCCAAATGAGCTGCATACAATTGTTTTCCCATCTAAAAAAGAAAAGATAATCATCATATGGCCTACCATAACAAACCAAGTTTGTTGATTCCATTTCCAATAAATATCTACACTAAATGAGTGATGCTTTATAGTTTTGTAAACACAAAATAGCCATGATATATCTAGGGACAGTGATTTTCCGCGATCGCGGTAAACGGACGGAATTCACGGAAAGGGCCTTTTGAAACGGAAAGTGGCATTTCAAACGGAAAATCCCGGAAACGTATTTTCCCTCAAAATACACAGGATAGCAACACAAATTACTCCAAAATCACAACAAAATGAGAATATTAAATGGCCACAAAACCCCAGAAAACACGATCTCACTTCGCTACAATCATGACAATTCACACATCGTGACTGCACTCGACATCAGCACACTCGATTGTACCCAGCGCCCGGTACCCGGCCGGGTTGGGCTTCACTGCACTGTACACATATCATATCGTTCAACTACACGGTCGTGTGTTGCTGCCCTCTACGTTTGAAGATGTAACAGTACGATATCGTGGTCTTAAAATCCAAGATGGCGGATTGGCAAATGCCGTTGACTGATGATAACGATGTCAAAAAAACCCCCAAAATTATCGATGAAATATCATTTCACCGTGAAATAATGCTAATAACGTGAAAGGTGAGGATGTATGCATGCTAAATTTCTTTGTAAAAATATCATATATACCCACATAGATCCGATTAGAACGGATTCTATTGTGTTGTTGGTACAGAAGCAGATACAATTTTGACCAGTGCGAGTGTACGGTACGTGTAATTTTGCTATTCAATGTGGAAACGGAATTGTCACTTTTCCGTGTGTACAAAGTTTATGGGGAAACAGAATTTTCGTTTTCTGACATGCTGAAACAGAATTTGAGATTTTCTGAAACGGAAAAGGCAATTTTTTGAAACGGAAAATCACTGTCCCTATATATCATGTAAAGTTCTATTTACTAATTGGTATCCAAAGATTCTGGGATTAATATGAAACATTTTTCTTTAAAAATCAATGAACTCTTGTATGCCTTGTAATCAATTCCCCAAAAAATGAGCATCATTATAATAACACTCAGGAACAGACTAGATTGAGTACTATACTGTACATGCTTGACAAAAAGGCTAAAACCCAGCATGTATGTACATGTACGTTTAGGTCCGTATTTACATGTACCACTTCATGTTTAACTCAAAGGTTACTCATAAAGTTTGTAATACATTTAATGACCTTAATGCAACATTTCATGATCACGAATTAATCGACATCCTCATATTAAATGCATATCCAAACTTTATGACCCATTTCAGATACTGTAGACATTGACTTTATAGGACTCCATAAAGTTATAACAATAAAAAACAGGATGCAATTTTGGTTCATGTGTTTGATTTTACTGGGAAAAGTTACAAACCAAATTAATTCCTTATTTTGAATTCAGTAGTAACAAGGTCAATAGAGTTGTAATAACTGCAATTCAAGTACTAAAGTGAAATAATTTTGATTTTTCTTTTCATCCTCCTGTTTACATTATTATAGAAGAGCTGTAATTTTTCTGCACTTTGCTACGAGGCGATCCATGGCTTCAACTGAAATTATTTCTTACTTTCCACCTATTTTATCATTGCCTTTGGAGACCTTTTTGCGAAAATCGCTATGTAAGGTCTGTGAGTGTGTGTGAAACCAAAAATATCAGTTTATAAAAAAACAATGAATAAAAAAACAAAATTACTGATTCATAATACATGATGGCAGGATGCTGAAAAGCTAAATCACAGAATACGTATACATGTATGTTCAAAAAGGTGAAGGCTCGGGTACATGATAAAGAAAATGAATTGAAAAAAAATGATATAAAGTTCTATAATCATCAAAATATGGATTTCCAATAACTACTATAAAACAAATTTGTGAATTCATGGATGGAGAAAGAGGAATGTGGATAAATTGATGATTGATAGAGAAGTTCTGTGAAAAGATAAACGGTCTATGTTAAACACTTTTACCCTACCAGCATTTCACTTGGATATAATTGCCTGGAATATATTAAATATTAAATCATTGTAAATCCAGGTAGAATAATGACGGTGGTTTCACGGATATATGTAATATGATACTGCAGAAATGTATGAGGAAGCGAAGGAGAATACATGTATCAAGATAACATGTATTGGCATTGGCAATGATGAGAACATTTAACATTGGCACATCATTTTTTTTTTCTTTTTTTGACACATCTTTTTCATTATTTCCAATGAGCTATCTTCAATGATATGAAGTCATTTTTTAAGGAGTTCAATCCACGCTAGCTATTCATGAAAGTGTTTCCTTGTACATTAATGGTAATTGGTTTTACAGTGCCAAGAGGTTTTACGTTAAAAAAAAATCATCATTCTACCTGATATTGAAATGTGTTTATTTTTTTTCAATAGCCTGATGCTCTTAATACCAATCACTGACCAAAATGTTGAATGCAAACAATACATGTTCATGTACAGGATGCCACCTTATATTATTTTATAACAACCTTCCTTTTTTTTATGAAGTCATTTTGTTTGGAGTTTATTTCAACCTTAAAAAAAAACAAATTTTATCTTTCTACCAGACATTGAAATGTGTTTTTTTCAATAGCCTGATGCTCTTAATACCAATCACTGACCAAAATGTTGATTCCAAACAATACATGTTCATGCACAGGATACCACCTTGTATTAATATTTTTAATCCTTTTTTATGACCTTCATTATTTTATGAAGTCATCATTTTGTTTCAAGTATATTTTCAAAACACAATGAAAGCATTTCCTTGACAATATAATGATTTGCTGTCCAGTGCCAAATGGTTAAAGATTTCTATATATTGTTCAGAATATTGCAATTTTCATTCATAACAAATCCTCATCGTCCATTAACTTTATGAAATCTTACATATGAAGAACTATAGTGAAACAGAACTGAGCTAACCTTATTTTAAAAGTAACATTTATGCTACTCATGTGATTACCATAATTTTCTGGAAGAATGTATAGATCTTTTATAACGAAATCCTCACTTTTCTTACAAAATCCAATTTAGCATAAAATTAATAATTGCGAGTTTGAAGACCAGTTTTATTCTCTAAACTTTATATCTCTTTCTTATATTAACAAGTTTAACGCCTCTGGCTGTCTCGCCTGCTTTACGCGATTCAATATAGCAGTAGTGTTGACTTTGAAAGCAGTTATTGAATCATTATTCACAATAGAAAACACTCCTATGATAATAAAATGCTAAGTCCATTGACCCAAGACAACATGACATTTCACCCGATCAAGTGACCCAAGTTGTGAGCAATTAATTCAGCAAAACAATCATATATACTTGATTACACCCGGAGGGGCCACTTCCATTCACGAATGGATACCATGCACGACCATGGGGTCTCAAAAAGCACCCTAAACACGTATTTTCCATATTCTGAAAATGCACCCCTTTACAAGTATTGGCGTTTGAAACCCTACCCTTAACAAGTATTGGAAACAAACCGATACTATTGGCAAGTATTCCCTCAACTGAAACCCTAAACAAGTACAGCGATATTTCAATTGTTATGTCACGGACGTCGAACGTCGGTTTTCCTTTGCCTACATCATTGGGTTTAGTACAGCCCCACCTCCCACACCTCGCGCAAATCGTACTCTAAACACGTAGTGTTGACTCTTGGTGCAAAAAGTACATCCTATAAAACAAAATAGTCTTAATTTTTTATACCCATGCAAATTGGACCCTCAACATGTAGCCTTCCTAGCAAAAATAGATACCCTTTTTTCATTATTTTAATGTTTTTGACACCCTTTTTACATTACGTATGTAACATGCCTTATCATGTTTTTTTTATCGTGCATAGTATCCACTCGTCAATGTAAGTGGCCCCCCCCCCAGGTAATTACCCTTATGTCTATGTTTAATGAACCACTTGTGTAGATCACGCTCACCCAAGTGTTCAAATAGCACAGCATTTATAAAGCATAAATACATTTTAAAGAAATGTCCATAAAAAACAGCAATTGAAAAGAGGGATCTTCAGAGATTTCTGGCAAGCATTTCATCAATATTTCCCAGCTGAAAAGTTGTCAAAAGTTGGACTTTGATCGTCTGAGAAGCATAGATGTCTATCCCCCACAAGTCCTTTCACAAAGCACTCCTTTGGAAGGTGGGGAGGGGGGGGGGGCATTTCATGGACAAAATTGCCTATAAATCTCACACACAACTGTTACAAGCTACTGAAATCCTCCCACCTGATTGGATGAGAGCGAATTCGTCAGGGAAAATCACTATCAAGGTGCTCCTGAAACACACCCTGGGTGGGAGGGTGAGGAGTAAATCCATCCAGACCAGGGGGGGGGGTGTTTCACAAAGATTCAAGAATGACTTTAGAGTCGCACTTAAGTGCCGATGCGTACATGATATGCAATGCGCAATCGTATTGATCATTATGCAGTAGTGCACGTCCGCTCCGCATGATATGACCGATGCGGTCATGCCTTTTATACATAACTCACACTTAAGTGTGACTTTTATAAGTCATACTTGAATCTCTGTGAAACACCCCCCCAGCTCTTTTCACAGACACGTAGCACCTCTGTCAGTGAAACAATGATTGATTCAAAATGCTTATAAAAGACTTGCATTTATTTAACATTTTTCTTAAAATTTTGAAACATTCACAAGCATGAATCAAGATTCATGCTTGTGAATCTAGCTCCAGAAAATCATTTCTTAAAATGCAGCCTTGAAGAGATAACCCTCTTTTTTTATTTGCTTTTAATAATATTATTAGAAAATTATATATGTACCCCCTATTGAATCCAATGCTACACAGCAAAAACTCTGGTGTTAACCGGTGTACATAGAGGACCACACCAGTTATTTTACACCGGTGTTAAATTGGTGGTGTTAGTTTTACACATATAGGTGTTATTACAACACCTATGGTTGTTACATTTACACTCTTTGGTGTTGTGTTCAATCTGTAGGGTGTTATTTTAACACCTCAGGGTGTGGTCCTCTATTAACACCAATTGGTGTCAGTTTTAACACCACAGTTTTTACAGTGTAGAATCCTTGATCCAATCCTGATGTATGTGTACATGTTTATATGGCAGCAGCATCACAAGAGTTAAGAATGAATGCTATAAATACCTACATATTTACATTTCACAACTTGTAGCAATGATCACAGAGTACTGAACAAAGCAGTGATCCATTTCCTTGTATTTTATTTATTGTTATCATACCAAAACAATGCATTTTGTGGACAGTGATATGCATCAATTGTTTGCTTTGTAACTCGAACTCAGGATTTCTCTGTTTGCAAAGAACACATTTTTTTGAAAAGGGGGAATTCATCAACTCTCTGTTGAACGTGAATAATTTAAAAGTGCGCAAGTGTTTATGGACAGCAATAAAACGACTGGGTAATAATGATGATTTATGGTAGATGCTGTAAAAACAATAAAGGGGACACACCCAATTTATGACACAAGATATTACATTCTGATCGGTATCAAGTTTAATGGGGGAAACGGTTACCAAAGGTGATGCTAGTTTCCCTCCACATAAAGTATCTTAAAATGGATCAATGCAAAGAAAAAAAATTATAGTGGAAACAAGTTTCATGGAAATGCTCAAAGCAGTCTCGAAGGCGATTTGGTATTGGAAACCAGTTTCGAAAACCACCCCATAATGTTTCCAAGACACCGTTCCCACTTCCTTCCTAAGACTAGTTTACTGGAAACTAGTTTAACGTGGAATGAGAACAGTCGAAGCGATATTCCAAACTGGCTCATAAAACCACCTTACAATGTAGTTTTCAAGATCACTTTGCCTCATTAAACTGGTTTTAGCATTTAAGTGAGGACATAAGCCTTCTTCGGGAAGCAACTTTCACACATTTTTAGCGCGCTTCTCCACATAACAGGGGTAGAACGCCTGCGCTGCGGTTTCAAATTTCAAACGAAACTTGTCACCCCACTGTTAGCGTATCCATAGCAACAAGATCGCTGATATTTCATATATCAAAATAGAAATATTGAGTGGGTGATGTCATCATTCACCTCATTTGAATAAAGAACAGGATGTACTGTTTTGTGAGATTAAGAAAAACTTTAGAATATCATAATTACATTTTTCTCTTTTTATTCAAATCAACTTTTAGTTGTGGACTTGTCCTTTATCAAAGTTGGGTCTGATGACTGAATTTGAATGCACATAAAAAATACTTTTCACTGTCTAATAAAATGGCAATTTATGGAATTTGTAGCATCACATGGCATATAGGGCTGCTCACTGTAAAATCACAAAATTAAACCTTTAACATTAACTCATTCATTCTTGGACAAAAAATGGCCCAAAACACAATTTTTGTCTCATTTTCAAACTTTAAAAAAGGCAAACTTGATGTAAGAGAGATGTTCAATTAAAAAATAATGAAATAATACATGTATGTGTGCTATAAAACTTTGATATTCAAAGGCACATCTATATTGTATGTCTATACACTATTACTAGTGATAATTTGAATTAATCCAATTATAATCATTAAAGTATACTAAAATCATAAGCTAATTATAGAATTTACACTAATCAGAGTGCTCAGGGCTCTCTCGAACTGTCAATATTTCGCTGCCTGTATCCTAGCAACCATCCCATCGCAAGCCAGTATGATAGATAATAGGCTGGCTATTCAGAATAAATTATGTATGATTTACTACCAATTGGCACCTTGTTCTAACCCTATTGTGGCTTGCAGGTGCTCAATACAAACACACATGTAGATAATTGTATGCCCATCCATTCATGGCACTGAATTCCAATTATCTGCATATTTAATACCATGGAACGAAGGAGCCAAGTACAGGGTCGTGCATTAGGAAAACTCATTGAAATATATCAAGCATGGAATTTAATTTCTTTTAATTCTAAAGAATTCATTACTCATCTCATGGAATTAAATTTTCTGTGGCAATTTCAATTCCAATTATTATTTGTTTCTCCATGACTTTTTCCAAAGATTTTTTTTTCTCTCATTACTATTATCAGGTAAAGGAATGTTTCAAATGTTTGAGCTAGAAAAATATTCATCTTTTAAAAAGTTCTTTTTATATGATGAAGTCTAATAATTAACCCTTTTAATTGTTCAGTTGAATGATTAATTGTGTAACAAATGCAGTGCTGTATACTCTGCAATGTTTTTCAAGAACATTGGCCCTAATTCTCAAAGATGGTTTTGAAAACCACAGTTGAACCATGGATCCGTTCTAGTAGGATCCACGGTTGAACTCATGGTTTATGCAGATTTCCTGTATATATTACGCTTGTTTACCACATACATGTATAACAGAAAAATGTCCAATGCTGATGCGCACTTTTGTCACAGTGTGCCAAAATGAGGCCTATTGCCATGGTTCAGTATACTATTTCATTCATGAGTCCACCATTTTGAAGAGGGGGCTCATTAAAATAAAAACAGTGGACTCATAAACAAAATGGCGTACTTATCCATGGCAACAGGCATCAATCACACATGGAATTTGCATAAACCATGGGTTCAACCAATTTAAATTAAAAATCACCTTTGTGAATTTTGGCCATTATTTTTATTGTGCTCTACATGTTCATGTATATGATCAAGAGAATGTTCTTTGGGGAAAATAGAAAGGGAAAATACCATTTGCATATTCACTTTGTTTTATGGGGGGGGGGGTGTTTTGAAGTCTTGAAGTCGAGTTCAACTGAATCCATACCGGGTATGCTACAGAGCTCTACACAAGAATCAATTGGTTCAATCCCCTGACAAAAATTCTAATGTTAAAAAAAAAAATTGAAAAATTAATGAAAATCATTGATACAGTTTGAGAAAAATCCATCAAATATTAAGAAAGTTATTAGAATTTTAACTTTTTGATTTGTGATGTCATACAAGCACTTGACCCAGATTTTAACTCTTCATGCGCTACATTCACATTATTACATGTATGGAGATGCGTTACCTTCGCATTTCTGCACAACCACCCATTTCCCTATTGAATGCCCTTTGTCCGGTAGTTTGTAATTTTCTGATTTTTTTTTAATGCATTTGCTTTCAAAGCCATTTACTGGGAGATTATCTATCTTCTTTACCTGTAAAAAAAATCAATACAGTCTCCAGTAGACAGAGGAAGTTCATTGAAAAAAGGAGAGAAAAGAATCAATAAAATCCTCATCACAAACAATACCACAGTCAGGTTCATTGTTAGCAGTTATGAGATTCACAAGATAATACCTACTTGTATATAAAAAGGTGCTTTTTTCCTTTGACTAGTCAAAGATCTACCCATACTCAATTGTCAATTTTTTTCTGGTGCGAAATGTTCTTATTTGCGGTTGAAGACCTTCTTTTTTTGGCGGACGAATTTCCCCCCCTCTCCCTTTTTGGAAAATCCTGGGTACGGAGTATCGGTACTTCCATGTATGAGCCCAAACAAAATGCTTTTTGCATCATTTGTTTTATAAAATAATTATGGTGATCCTTGTTGTTTGACAAACTGCCTTCAGGGTCATACTACATAAAGACTTGTTATAATTAACAAATGAGCAGTTTCTACATTACAGTTACTATTAGCCAGTAAGATTGGCAGATTTCAGCAGCTTTTAACCGTTAATGAAAACTTGTTGTTTTATGAAACAGGCCCCTGATAATCTCAAAATCTGCAATACTTTACCTGTACTGGGGCCCGTTACAGAAAGAGTTGCGTTTAAACGCAAGTCAAAAAATCAATTGCAAGTCAAAAATGCGCGCTGTTGATTGGTTGAAAATCAAGTTGCGCAAGATTTTTTGAGTTGCGATTGATTGCAACTCTTTCTGCAACGGGCCCCAGGTCATTGTCCAATAACATCAGGAGTTTACATAAAATAACTTCTTGCCCCAATGTGAGGCTCAAGTATGATCAATAACAGAAATTAGCTCTACGAGTTCTTGCTAAAGCCCCCATCACACTTATTCGGAATCAGCAGTAATCAAGCAGAAGCTGGAACAAAACAAACATTTAAAAAATCTAGAAATTTTTGAGAGCAACTTATTTATTTACAAAACTGGAGTTGAAATTCAGTAAATTGACCAGGTGAATCATCATACACTAGTCAAAATGAACCGCAATGGAGTCAGATTGATAATTCGTGCTACATTCTTGGACATTCTCGGCGCATTCTAAATATTCTGAGTGCATTCTGAGTACATGCGAAATATTTTTGTCATTTCTTTTGGCCGTCCCAAAGGTTTTGGTCATGTTCAAAACATTCGAGGGGTGATTTCGATCGGTGTTCGAAGTAGATTTAAATGACCAACTGGTGATCAAACAATAGTCCTTTCATTCCGACCAATTCTGCTTGATTCAGAAAAAGTGTGATGGGGGCTTAACCTTTTATAATATATTACAGGCCCTGAGAAACCAATGCCTTGTCTGTTTAATATCCAATTAAAATCACCAATACACTGTATGTACTTCTTTGACATGAAAGCAGGCTGGCACCGAATGTTTGCTCTAATGTTCATCCCTTTCTCTTTTCACAAACAATACATCATAACTCATGTCCTTGTTGTCAATCAGATTACATCACAAGGATATCCTATTCACAGACAATTTCCTGAAACGGTGCGTCAATTAGGTGGAAATCGGTTCAACCAACCTGACATAGAACGCTATGGGTGACCTAGTAAAGGATCTTTTATAAAGGAAAATAAAACCCATGGAACAAGCTTGTGTGAAAGCAGAACAAAATTTGGGGTAAAATTTGACAAACAATATTAGACAGTTTAAAGGACAAGTCAACCCCAACAAAAACTTGATTTCAATAAAAAGAGAAAAATTCAACAAGCCTAACACTGAAAATCTCATCAAAATCGGATGTAAAATAAGAAAGTTATAGCATTTTAAAGTTTCGTTTATTTTCAACAAAATAGTTATATGAACGTGCCAGTTACATCCAAATGAGAGAGTTGATGACATCACTCACTCACTATTTCTTTTGTATTTTATTATATGAAATATGAAATATTTTTATTTTCTCGTCATGTCATGTGAAATAAAGTTTCATTCCTCCCCGAACACGTGAATTCCATTATTTTAACACTTTGTGCTTCAGGCAAGGAGGTCCTAATCGTCAAATTCGTAAAAATTGAAATATTGTATAATTAAAACAATAAAAAACAAAAGAAATAGTGAGTGACATCATCGACTCTCTCATTTGGATGTAACTGGCTCGTTCGTATAACTATTTCGTTGAAAATAAGCGGAACTTTGAAATGTCTTAACTTTCTTATTTTACATCCGATTTTTATGAAATTTTCAGCATTGTGCTTGTCTGATTTTTCTCTATTGATTCAAATCAACATTTTTCTGAGCTGGACTTGACCTTTCATAAGCATTTGAAAGTCGAGAACACAACTTCTGGAGATCCTCACAATGGCAATACAAACAAGGTCTGTGATGTCAAAGTTGCACAAATATACCCCCAAACATATCTTTTATCCCTCATTCCAATGATCGTTAAACAATGCATACATGATATAATGTTGTGAAACATGCATTGCATCTCATATTACCATTCCCGATCTTGTGATAGAATAGTATTTAAAAGAGAAGTAAATTAAGCAATGGGGAGGTTGTTTATATGTGACATCACAGATCTTTGTTACGTTGGAAATGGTAGCATCTACACCAGACCTGCCAACCTCTGGAAATGAAAAATTGTATTCTGTGAAAAAAGAGTGTATTTTGCCCCCAAAAGTGTATTCATGATGAAAAGCGTAGCGCACTCGCTCATCGCGACGCTCAAGCTGAATGCAAGCTAAAATGTGCTCTGCTCTTGCAAATGAAAAAAAAAACAAATTTAAACATGTGTATATACTATATCTCACCCTGCTTTTTAACAAAATGATTGAAAAAAAAAAGTGACCTAAAATTTGAAATTTGTTTAATTTGAGCTCTACCAATCAGATTAATCTCTTTACGAGCATCTACAAGGACATAGCATGAGTGATCTCACATTCATATGCTCTAACTTTCTTATTATTCATCCAAACTTTGCTCCAACTTTCATTTATCTGTTTCTTTGATTTTTCTCTTTTCTGTGTATCCGGTTTCTAGGGTTTCAATGTCCTTTAACAAACTTCTGAACCAGTTTACAAGACCACCTTACCGTGTGTTTTTTCTGGGTTCCTTTGCGCTATGGACGAACCACTTCAGACGAGACTCTGAACAGTATCATTCCTGGAAGCAATATTCACCCTAAACTAAAATTTAGCATTTAATGAATTTTGCGGGGAATGTACAGCCTGCCTTGTCAGATTTCTATAGGGCTGCCTTGGCAAATTTGGACCAAACAAAAAAGTTTGACCCAACTACCTGAGCCAAGAGCCTTTCCACAAAGGATCAATACAGTTCACCAAGGGTGTCTAAGAATGCTAACTAAAGCTATCTTCTGAACAGCTTCACTGAATCAGTTTGTTGGGTATTGCACAACTTCTACGGTGAACAAATGGCAGGCTGAATGTCAAACATTTGTACTGTTGCACAGTACCATCCATAATGTACCATTGCAAGGGTCAGGGAAAGGTGACGTCACTATAAAGATATGATTCAAAGCATTATATGTGCTTAACATAAAATGCAGGTGCAATACGCGTAGGGCTTACCGGGTGAATGTGCATTGCTGCTGCAGATCAGAAGTAAGTTTGAGGGATTTTCCTTTCGCGTCCAAAATTTTCTATATTTTCATAGTTTACGAAGGAAAAATCAATTATTGCTCGCATTTTTGCCAACTTCTGTGGCAACGTACAACACAAATAGCGAATATTCTTTTTCGTGCAATGGTACGACTTTTCGCATTCAGTGAAAGAAAGAGACACTCTTTTCAACTCTGCCAATGCCTTGTACTAGAATAGAGCATCTTTCTTTCACCTTATAATGCGAAATCTCGCACCACCACGTTCATGCTTATTCACTATTTGTAAACTGACTCAGAAAAAATTATTGTGATTTGACTGCTCTCCTTTTTAAATACTAAATCAAGATGGTCATCATATGTACTTACTCTCCTCCATGTCGATGACTGCATCGATAGCTGGGCCTACATTTGTTCGGAGACTCTCCCGAACAGGAACACCGACTAAAGTACCAATATCTGAGTAACATGAAAAAAAAAAAAAGAATATAATTTCTACGGATGGAGCACACAAAAGTACCAAGATCTGAATTACAAGAAAAAACGTAACGTATCTTTGAAGATAGAGCACAACCAAAGTACCAATATCTGAGTTACTTACCATAGAGAAACTTTGGTATGTTATTCAAACTTAAAGACAGATCATTCCTTTACCCTCCCAAATACATACACCGGGGATGAATAATTGCCCATTTTTCTAGTCAATGCTAGGTCCCAGAATTCATTGTTAAGTTTGGTTCATAAAAACAACTGAACTTTAATACCGCCCTTTCACTCAGTAAAAAAAAATTGTAATTTGAATGATGATTCCAGAGAAAAATATAAAGGCTAATGACAAAGACTTTATAGCATACGTGTGAAACCAAACTATCACAGCCAAGATTACAATCAAAATCATGATTACAATGATGGTTCAAGATTCACGTGTGAAAAGGCCCTTAATGCAGTTTAATAGACCAAGTCAATATTAGATGAAATGGGTAAAGCCTATTTGGGAATTAGACCAAAAGGTTATTGGACAAACTGGTTGTGGACAAAATGAGATGCAACCATCTGCAATGAGAACAAATGGGTAGTAGACATAGGGTGACTTCAAGTCCGGTGTTGGCCTTGGTGTTGGTGTTGAAATTTGGATTGCTTCCGCTGGCTCCAAAACTTATTCATAGTTTGTAAGACTGATCAAGAAGAGATCACATTATTAACACCTCAACAAATAGTGAATGAATTTTCAGGACTATCTTTATTTTATTTTTGGCATTATAATCGAGTAAAAATTGACCTAACACCGTAACCACAAAAAGTCAACACTGACCTTGAAATCACCCATAGTGAATGGAGACCAATCGGTATTTTTTTTTCCTTTTTTTGGAGTGCACTTTGTCCAAGATAAAAACTAATATAGTTTCTGACTATAGAAACAAGACTTTGATTAATTCAAAAATAATTTCCATAAGGCATTACATCGAGTACTTCATTTATCATAAATCATGGAGAGTGCAATAAAATAATAAAGTTCTAAACATCATGTTTCTATTAGATATTAATCATTTCAATTACCCAATTGAATTATAAAGTATCTTTCTTTTTTTGGTCCATAATGTTTAAAAAGGTTACTTTTAATTAGCACTGTGGAAATTACATGTATTTAATAGTACATAATCACTTGAAAGTTTTTGTATTTTATAGTTTTTATATACTTTGTATTCATAGTTTATAAACCAACAAGTTAAAAAGCAACATTGTACATGCAATTCATGACATATAAAGTTGAACAACATCTAGCCTAGATCCTGTTCTCAGACAATGTATTGGGTAGCCACAATTCACATAACTCTAAACAAAACTTTTTTTTTAAGCTGTACTTAACTTTTGGAAATTTTGACAACAGAGGTTTACCAGCAAACCCACACTTGACAATTCAGTATATTTCTCTTTGTTTCCAAAGGACATTGAGCAAATTTCCAAAAGAAAAAATTGTGACATTGCTGGATTTCCATATACTTGGGATTGATCGGATCAATCGTAACTCTTTGTACAACAGGGCCCTGGGCCCCTTCTTACAAAGAGTTACAATCGATCCAATTAATCGTACCTCTATGGAAATCCATCAATGTCATAATTTTTTCTATAGGAAATGTGCATGATGTCCTTTGTAAACAAAGAGAAGCATGGTGAACTTTCAAGCGAACGATGAATGCATGAATATACATCATAGCTAGAAAATATTTTTAACAAACATGCATAATAGATGTTGACATTGCTGGCCGTCCATAGTTGTGATCGATCGGATCAATTGCAACTCTTTGAAGGACAGGGCCCTGGTATGTAATATATGAATGTTATCATTCCACACTTACCATTCAGATCGGTCCTGACTTGATCCAGTGTAAACGATAGTTGATCAGTCATTACAAAATCAATTTCCTACAATAAGAGAAAGGCAGGATAATATTTCACACAGGGATGTGAGTGGTCACAAATAAAAAGATCTGAAAAAAAAGCTGAAGAGTGTTGCAAAGGTCTGAAATAGAAAGAGCTACCATACGTGTTTTACTGAGGAAAGGCAAAATATGCTGAAATTAAGCTGAAAATCAAAACAAAACAAAACCTGAAATATCAGCTAAAAATCTGAACTCTCACACCCCTGATTTCACTGTGAGATGCAAATTAAAATATTAATTTCAAACTTGCTATGTTGACCACATACACTCGTTTTTATTTGATAATTTGGTAGACTCGTCAGACACTTCTGGTGCAGTGAGCAAAGCCATGCAAACTTTACAAAACTTTAATGTTGTCATCCATACAACACTACATATGGAGAATCCTAATTGTAGAGGTGTTGTGGCTTAGTGGGTAAGTCTCCGGATTTTGAACCGCAAGATCAAGGGTGTGAATCAACTAGCAGTGCCCATGCCCTATCGCAAAACGTTTATCCACATTTGCCACTCTCCACACAGGTGTAATAAATGGGGACCCGGTAGTAAGAAATTCCTTGAATGCTTTAATAGCGCCCGTTAAGAGCGGCCCACTCCCCACCCATACAGCTCAAATGTAAATACTAAAATTAATTGGCAGACATCAGATTAATGATTTAGATTTATTCATTTTCCGTTCACATAGCACAACAAAATCAAAACAATACATAGTCCAGGGTGCTACATAAGCACTTGCCTGATTGCCCGGGGCAAGTAAAAGTTAGAGTAGGGCAAGTGTTTTGAAGTAATGGCCAAAACTACTTGCCCGAATTGGGCAAGTAAAATATCTCACAGGACTAGAATGACCAAAATTAGGGTCAATATTTTTTATATATCTACCCTAATTTTGGTCATGGCGGGCAATAAAATATCACTTTAGAAAAAGACATGCAATAACAAGATACATCAGGTCATGTCAAATGCTCTAGAGAAAAGAAGTTAAATGGTTTGTAAAACTGCAATACTGTGTTTTAAAGAGGTAAAACTTTTTTTCAAGGATTTTTCGGACAAGTGAAATTGATTTTGGAGCTAGTATATTCCAACTATTTAAAAATTTACTTGCCCAACTGGGCAAGTGCTACTAAAAAGTTATGTAGCACCCTGCATAGTCAAATTTAAAGTACATCAATCAAAATAATGCATAAAGTTAGAAGGTAGAACTAAATGCAAACTAATTAATGATATTAAATGTGTTCTTACAATCATAAATCAAGTTCACATAGAAGGTTATAGAACCCACCTCAAGGGTGTTGTTCAGGTATCTCACAAAATCTAGAATATTATCGCTGACTCTGGTTGGGAGAGTCGTTGCCTGGCTGCCTGTATACCCACTGATGCACAGGGCTGTCACAGCACCGGAACTGCATTTGAAAGACAGGTGTGAATGGTGAAAGTTAAAGATAAATACCAGTTAAAATTAAAACAACTCTCACAAAAAAAATGGATAGATGTTTTGATATAGCAGGATTCAAATATGTACATAGGAAAATCAGAATACACTCTCAGTATTAAAAATGTCTAGAAATTAAATTTTTTCAATTCAATTCAAATTTATTTTCATTCTTCAAAATGATACAAATAAGTACAAGATAGATTGATTCAATTTGAATGAACAATAGCATGAACAAAATTCAATATTGGAAAAAAATACATATTTGAAATTAATTTAAATATAAATTAACATACATGACAAGTCAAATCAATACAATCAATATCATTAAATATAATAAAATCAATGCAATTATATATCATAAGAAAAATGGAGAGAGATACTAGTATATAAAATATAGGAAAGATAGTCATGACCAAAATAGCAATGAATACAACAAGAAACTCAAAGTATACAGTAAATGAAAATATAATTAATAAATCGGAAAATTATTTACTCTTGGATATTATAAAAAGGAAATTACAACCTTCATCAAACTCAGAATAAGCGATAATAAATTAATGATCAAACAAAGGAGATACACATAGATTCCAGTAGAATAGGCTCTGCCCTCTTTGTCATCTTGATGTTGAAGATGAATATCACTTTAATACCAAATGCAGAAATCTAGATAATCCCTGCACCAATTTGATTGACAAGATAAAAGACGTAATACCAGATTTTATTAAATACAATGATGTTGAAAACTGTATGTATGATTTCCAATCCAAGTATATCAATAATATGGCCTCGAATTAAAGCAAAAACAGATATTTTTACAAAATCATGATAATTTTGCAGTTGATAAATTAGAACGACGAATTAGAACCTGATAATTGTATTGTTTTAATAAGAATAATTATGAACTGTAAATTGACAGATAGTCAAGTGAAACAGTTTCTGAGAGCATATAGTTTTTTTTCTTTGCTTTTGATTTGTTTTGGTATGTTTTTCCTTATGTTTTCATTCTGTTTAATTTGAGACTCTTTTTATTGTTAGAAATGTCAATTCGTCACTGTAACTTTTGTTCGATAATTTGTAAATTTTATTTTGATTGTAATCCTTTATGTTTGGGCTTGAATTCAATAAAATAAACTTGAACTTGTATTAGCAGTGCCCCCCCCCCCCTCACTCACTCTCTCCTTCGGGCCTCTCTCCCTGGGGCGTCTTTATGCTGCAAGAATAGTTGTCTTTCCTGCATTCATAATGGCTGCATCATAATGCACGCTATTATTGTACATGATTCACATAATTCTGAAAAAAATTCTGTTTAACATTCAGCTCACTTTTTTCCCTTTAATACAGGGAAGCAGCTGGTGTTTTCTCAAGATCAAATGGAATATTGATTTAGTCTACACTACAGGTTTCTGAATAGAGAAGCATTCAATAGACCAGTTCGTAGTTACTTCATGGACAATTTTGGTCAAATGACCTTTCATTTCTTTCATTATGATAGGCAGATTTCAAAGCAAGATATTACATAAGCTTGCCTTACATAGCAGGATGATGAAGTTGAATAGACAAGGTGACTAGAATAGCACACCAGTGAACACTTTATGAAATATAAATTTGTTGCATTCCTACTTTGAATGCATGTCATAGCATGTTGCCCAATGTACTGGGCCAACTGTGAAATACCAGTCGTTGACGCATTGTTGTTTTTTTGTGGATGTACATGTTACCACTTTTCAAAAGAATATATGAATATTAATCAAGACATCAAAGTTGGTGCTTTTCTCATTATATTTTAAACCACCATGTCACTTTAGTACACATGACCTTCCTCTGATCATGCTTAGAATCTTTTTGATCATGCGCAGAAAGGAACTATGAACTTGCTTAATCTAAAAGGCATTGAGGAAGAGAAGAGCAAGAATGAATAAATCATCTCCTTTGAGGTTGCCCGTTTCTCCAAATAAAACCTCCTTGGATGTTCAGTGGGGGGGGGGGAGCACTTCCATGGGTGTTTCATGAAAGTTGTCAGCAGTGCCCCGGTACTGTCGATTTCAGTGAAATCCTTGGTTTTGACTGACTGTGAGGCACTAGCCTCTGACTGTTACTATGGTAACTGTCGGAGAAAGACAACTTGTCAGCGCTGACAACATTCATGAAATGCTCCCCAGATGCGACTAGAGAAATACATCAAAAGGATCTCTTTTCAAGATTGGTTATGTAATAAGGGTGTCAAAAGCACTATAATTGAAGAAAAGGGTGCATATTTCGCTAGGAATACTAAGAGTTTATGGTTCAATTTGCAAAGATAGTGATAAAGCATGTACTTTTTCCCAAACAAATGTGTTTAGGTCCGATTTGAGCGAGGTGGGAGGTAAACCCAATGTAAAAGATAAAGCCTACATCCTTGACATAACAATTAAAATATCGCTGTACTTGTCTAGGGGATCAAATTAGGGAATTAGGGAATACCCGTAGATTAGGATACCATTTTGTTTCCAATATTTATTAGGGGTAGGGTAAACAGAAATCCAATGCCCGACTTGCTTCCACACCACGACCGTGGTTGCTAACAACACATTTACGCAAAACAAAGCATTTTCGGAATATATGGGAAATACTTGTTTAGGGTGCTTTTCAAAACCCCATGGTTGCATGCCCACTGGTTGTGGCCCCCTGGGGTTCAGTGTTTAACAGCATACAAAGAGAATAGGCATGGGTGTGATAACAAACTTTAAAAGGCAAAAGAAAGCCCGGGGGCACTCACATACATTGGTGGTACAGGGACGCCGCTCTGATGATGACCCCCTTTTTCCAACCTAATTTTCAGTTCTCTAGATACTCCGAATGACAGAAATTCAGTTCAGAAGCTGCCCAGCCCCGCTCGCAAGACCCCCTGTTCCGAGACATCTCAGTTGCAGAGCGCTACAATGCCGCAATCCCATTCCGGAGACCTTATTTTACCCTTGTAGTCAGTTCCTAAGACCCCCATTTCAGAGTTTCGTGAGGCACACCCCCATCAAAAAATAATTTTAGTGTTCCTCCCCCCCTCCCCCGGAAAGAAAGGTGCTCTATTCAACAAGATGTACAAAAACTGAATAATTAATAATGAAAATGGTCACAATTACTACACTTTTTTGTAATGTCTTTAATATCATAAAATGCTTTGATAAAACATTCTCCAAAAGGAATTCATAAACAGAAATCCCATGCCTAAATTGCTTTCAATTGCTTACACGACCATGGTTGCTGACAATTTATGCAAAATCAAGCATTTTCAGAATATGGAAAATACCCCATGGTAGCGCCTGGTATCCACTCTTCAATTAAAGTGCCCCCCCCCCCCCGGGTTCAGTGCTAAACAGTACACAAACAGGGACTCAGTTTTATAATTATGAGGGTAGCAATCAAGAGCTCTCCTAAAAACTTTTTAGAGGAGCACTGCAAAAAGCTCTTCTTTGATATACAAAGGGGTGATTTTTTTTGTTCGATTACGAAGTGAATGGAAGAATGTAAACTACATGTAAGTTACAACCCACAACCAAAGGAGACATAAAATCAGATGCCATGAATATACATGTATGCAATACTATGTATCTCATTTTAAATGTGTTTATATTGCTTAAAGGTCAAGTCCACCTCAGAAAAATGTTGATTTGAATCAATAGAGAAAAATCAGACAATCACAATACTGAAAATTTCATCAAAATCGCATGTAAAATAAGAAAGTTATGACATTTCAACTTTCGCTTATTTTAAACAAAATAGTTATATGAACGAGGCAGTTACATCAAAATGAGAGAGTCGATGATGTCACTCACTTACTATTTCTTTTGTTTTTTATTGTTTGAATTATACAATATTTCAATTTTTACGAATTTGACAATTAGGACCTCCTTGCCTGAAGCACAAAATGTTAAAATAATGGAATTCCACGTGTTTAGGGAGGAATGAAACTTCATTTTACATGACAATGACGAGAAAATAAAATATTTCATATTTCATATAATAAAATACAAAAGAAATGGTGAGTGAGTGATGTCATCAACTCTCTCATTTGGATGTAATTGGCTCGTTCATATAACTGTTTTGTTGAAAATAAACAAAATTTTAAAATGCCATAACTTTCTTATTTTACATCAGATTTTGATGAAATTTTCAGTGTTGTGCTTGTTGAATTTTTCTCTTTTTTTTTCAAATCAAGTTTTTGTTGGGGTGGACTTGTCCTTTAAAAGTAATTGTGTGTTATTTATAAAACCTTGACTGAGAATGAGGTTTTCAAGGTTGGCTCTAACAGTTCGATCATTGACTGACACCACATTGAGGTCAAGTGGTGTCAGAATAGAGATTATATGATCATAGCTTGATTTCTAGTTTTTATGCATTTCTACATTTATCATTTTATGTCACAAAAAAAACCCAATTAGCCGAGGCGAGTGATAAATCGCTCTACCTGAAATGGATCAAGGCGAGCGGTAGCGAGTGATCACTCTCCCTCCTCTTAAAACTGAGACCCTGATACATGTACAAAGAGAATAGGCATGGGCGTGATACCATATTTCAAAAGGAGAAAGAAATGTGCTCTATAATCAAATATCAAAATGGTCACAATTACCCCCACTTTATTGCAATTTTATTCATGAAAAATCTATTGATATCATGCATTCTCCAAAAGAAGTTCATTAACAGACACCCATGCCTGTATTGCTTCCTCAGCAAAATTGTGGTTGCTAACAACAAATGCAAAATCAAGGGCCAATGACGTTTGTGAATAGCTCTATCAATAATGTCCTGAATCACCCATACACTTTTTTATTCAGTCAGACCATCTCTTTTCTACCTCCTTGCCTGGCGAGACCTCCTGGGAGACACAAAATATAAAGGGGCTGTACCATGAGCGTTATTGAACGGTGTTGTTTGCGCTTTATAAAATCACTATATTATTAATATTATTCATAAAGCTTTCTGTGGAGTTCGCTAACACAAGATTTTACAAAGGAGGAGAATCTGAATATCCATAATATTAGCCCACATAATAATATTCTTTGACTGGATTTCATTTGGTTTCAATTTTATTTAAGAATGAAATAATTTGCCCTGATGGTACATGTACAGAGTTTAATAGTTAAATCAACGGATTGTACTGTACACCTATATGTTCAATTCTGCCAAGCCACCCCCCCCCCTCTCCTTCCCCCGGATTATGTTATCTTGCCTTCACCTAACCGAATGTAAAATGTGAAAATGCAAGGTTTTTTATGCAGACCAAAATACAAATGCAACATTGATTTACGCCAAGAACTTTGTAAAATATGAATTTCATGGCTTAAAATTGACAGCATTCTGCCTGCATTATCCAATTAGAAACTCATTTTCTCTCTATATTTTTTTTTGTCTGTGCTCGTGCTTGCTGGACAGTTTTATACTGATATGTACTCTCCAATGCACACAAAATGTTATGCTTTCTTTTAAATCTTCTTTCAATAAATTTTCCTCCTACTCCTTTCCAATCCTCCTTCCCCGTCCTTTTCTTCATCTTCTCTTCCTCCTCTTTATCAAAGAAAAAGAAATTGCGGTAAAAAATTTGTCTGCTGTGCAAACCCTTAACTCAAGTTAAGGGGTCTGAATGTGCATCCTACATGTCCAATGGCTTGAGTACTGAAGGCTGTCTCGCTCAGAAATTGAAATAGCAAGTTTTGTACAAGCTAGTCTAGTGTGAAGACCCACTAGTTGATCAAAGTTTCAATTGGGTTTCAATTGGGGGTCTATGCCTGAAGACTACTATAAAAACCATCTCATATTATCATTCCTTTTATTTTATTATTACTTTTTTTTAATTACTTTAAAACCATCACATATAATCATTACTTTTGATGGTGGGCACTGCCCAAAAAAATAACAATATTTCAAGTAATATTTTTTCTATTTATTAGTAAATACTCACAAGACAAAGACGAGTGAAGCTAGGAGGCAAATGGAGTAGATCATCACTCGGCAACAGGAGTTGTCCTTCTGATCCATGTGCATCTTGCCACCGCAGTTCTTGCAGCAACATCGGCAACAGCAGAAACAAAGGGCTACGATGGGAAAGATGAGAACAAAGAGCAATCCCAGGACAAAGCAGATCGCGAAGCCCATCAGATTTCGCTGGTACTGGAGGTGAAAATTGAAAAAAAAAAATATTTTGTTGACAGATTAATACATGTAGGATGTTGGATGACACATTCCATGCTTGTACGAATAAAATACGAGAATATAATCCATATTAAGCTGATTAGAGTGCCTGAAAATTGAAAGGGATTAGATTTTGAAGTCATTTAACAGGTAATAAGAAGAGTGAGAGACCATGCAGAATATAATACACCTCACACAAAAATGTGAAATTAAATTTTGAACAAAAGTTTGAAAACATCATTCTGAAGGGTGACTGTGAACAAATACTTTCACTGAAAGATAAAAACATGTAATTTTTGTCAACATGAACTCGATAAATAATAATAATTATAAGACTGATGATGATGAGCATTCTGATGATGATAAATTATCATGATCATCATTATTATAATTATTGCTATTATTATCATTATGATGATGATGATGACGAAGATGATGATGATGATGATAATAATTATAATAATAATAACAACCAAATAATAATAATCATAAAGATAAAGAAAATGTACTTGTTGAATTATTTGTCAAAATGAACTCTATTAAACGCATAACCTTACCCTTGTGATATTACCCGTGAGCAAGGAAAGATCTATACTTGAAGGGTCTCCTATGATGGCGTTGATCAATTCTGAAATGAAATAAGATACAAATATGAATTTATATTCATAAAAAGTTTTATTTACATGTAGTAGGAGAGTTGCCTGGATAATTCAGGTTTGTCAGCTTAAATAACAATGACTACATATGATGATAGATCCTAAAATTATGAACTCTACCTTAATTTTTTTTCCTTTCTTTTTCTTTTTTATTCCAGAGAATAAAAGGAACCCTTATGAATAATATGAACCAAAATAATGATGAATCAAATTATTGTACATGATTCTTTTCCTTTTACATGCATTCTTTTTATATTTTATGCAAAACAAACAATTCAACATCTTTTTATGAACAAAAGAGTAATAATGATAAAAAGAAAAAAAAAACTTTACTTTTATGGTAATATCATTATATCTCTCAAGGCTCTCTATTTAAAGCCTATGTTCATGTCAAGTACTTTGCAAGATTTGGGTCAATCTTTTATTTACATTTTGTTTTGGATTACATGTTACTCCTTTTCCCCACATGTGTCCGTTCTGTGCTTGTTTGTTTTTCTATATGAGTTAAAACATTTTGTTGTGTATTTACACTCACTTCAGCTATATTTATATTGTATTTGCTTCAATTTCTTATGTATATATCTTGCAATTTGATTTGATTTGATTATGGGGGGGTGTACAGAAATGTGGGAGTAAACATTGAAATTTGAACTTTAAAATTACCTCGACAGGATTGGCATAATTGCACTTCCATTTACGTCTCCAAAAACAACCTAAACACGTAATTTCCATTTTCTGAAAATGCACCCGTGAACAAGTACTGGCGTATGAAACCATCATACCCTAAACAAGTATTGAAAACAAAGCGATACTCTTGGCAAGTTCCTGAATTGACCCCCTATTCAAGTACTGTACAGCGATATTTTAACACCCTCGCAAATTTGACCCTAAACACATAGATTTCCTAGCAAAAATAAATACCCTTTTTTCATTATTTTAGTGTTTTTGACACCCTTATCACGTTACGTACGCAACATGCCCTACATGTATCTTGAAAAAGACATCCTTTTTACATGTTTTTTTGGTTGCGCATGGTATCCACTCGTAAAGTCCCCCCCCCCCCCATATTTTACATACATGTGTACATGTACATGGACAGATTTTGATGAAATTTTCAGCAATAGGTTTGTTTAATTCTTATCTTTTTTATTCAAATAAACTTGTTGGTGTGAACTTCCCCTTTCAACACAGCTGAAATGCTTTGTATACCCACTGGCCCTTTCTTTTCATTACCTTTTCCTTTTTCCATTGCATAACATCCCTTTCCTCATTACCAATCAATGTGTCAGAAATACTAATTCAACAATGCACTTTGCATGGAATAAACCAATTAATTTTGAAGACAAACGCATCCAGTTTCTGATGTGTGTAATTTATATATGTACCCTGTTAAAAAGTTTGTGAACTTGTGTCTATAAAAAGATCCACCCTCCCCCATGATAAATGTACATGTGTACATGTATGTAGGCCTTGAAATGCAGAACTACAGAGTAATTCAACATTTTTATCTAAAAGAATGCTCACAATATGAAAGAACAAGTCAGGGTTTTTTATGGAAAAGATAAAAGGTTGGGCTTTGTAATATGGAAAAGAGAGATAGAGAGACTCCAATGTATTTGTTTGCTCATCCATTAATATGTTAAGCTGAAGCTACATGTATACAATATAGGTACATAAATTCACTATACATTTTATGACATACAAACATGCAGTCAGCATCATGGTGGTCAAGACAGTGCAGAAATCCGCATATCGATCAATATTGAGCACCTTTACAATGAATGCAAATACCCTGAAGCCGATATCCCACAATTGGTTGTGTTGTGACGACACAGACCGTATCTATCATAAAGAATGCATCAACGCACATTGGATGACTTATACCAGACCTGTGGCCTTTCATTGCAGAGTGGTATTCGCTCAGCCCTACCCTTTTAATTCTAATTATCATTTTTAAAATTGCTGCTTAGTTTTTGGATAAATAATGGACAGCATGTCGGTTGTTCAGTGGATCTGTGCAGCGGTAGTTTCATTTGATGTGATCATAATGGAGAGATTAAAGAAGAATGAAACCTTAGGAACGAGATAGCTTGTGTGAAAACAGAAAAATCTAAGAAACAGATCAACAAAAGTTTGAGAAAAATCGGACAAACAATGAGAAAGTTATGAGCATGTTTTTTTTCTATACACTGCATCAATGCCAAGTGACCTTGCATTTTTCATATCAAAATGCAGAAATATAAGCCTGCTACAAAATTAAATAAATACACA
The DNA here is from genome assembly GCF_018143015.1 of Lytechinus variegatus. Lineage (NCBI taxonomy): Eukaryota > Metazoa > Echinodermata > Echinoidea > Temnopleuroida > Toxopneustidae > Lytechinus > Lytechinus variegatus. The sequence continues at coordinate 30,075,495 of NC_054751.1, forward strand.
AATATTAAAGGTCAAGTCCACCTAGGAAAAATGTTGATTTGAATCAAAAGTGGAAAAATCAGACAAGAACAAATGCTGAAGATTTCATCACAATCAGATGTAAAATAAGAAAGTTATGACATTTCAAAGTTTCGCTTATCATTAACAAAATAGTTATATGAACGAGCCAGTTACATCCAAATGAGAGAGTTGATGATGTCACTCACTCACTATTTCTTTTGTTTTTTATTGTTTGAATTATACAATATTTCAATTTTTACGAATTTGACGATTAGGACCTCCTTGCCTGAAGCACAAAATGTTAAAATAATGGAATTCCACATGTTCAGGGAGGAATGAAACTTCATTTCACATGACAATGACGAGAAAATCAAAATATTTCATATTTCAAACAATAAAAAACAAAAGAAATAGTGAGTGAATGACATCATCGACTCTCTCATTTGGATGTAGCTGTAACTGATTTTGTGAAATAAAGCGATATCTTGAAAAGTCATAACTTTCTTATTTTACATCCAATTTTGATGAAATTTTCAGTGTTATGCTTGTTGAATTTTTCTCTTTTTATTCAAATCAAGTTTTTGTTGGGGTGGACTTGTCCTTTAAAGATGATTCAATTTTCAAAGTTTGAATTAACTTTCAGATGGATGTAAAAAGTATCATAAATCCAATTCTCAAGCAATTACATGAGAGGGAAGCCATACAGTGTATTGCACTTGACAAGGCTTAATAAGTTTTAATATCTGTCAATAAATAATCAGAAAAAAAATTAATGAAATAGGTTAAAAATAAAACAGGAATGTTGTAACAAGTCCATGTTCTCACAATGAGAGAAAATTAAAGACAGCAGTATAATTATACACAGTTGTTTCCTTCAATGTTGTTTAAGAATAGATTAATACAAAAAAAACATGGATATCAAAATTCGAGACTTTAAAACTACCGTTCATGATGAGGAAATCAAATTTTTACAGGGTTTCATGACCATCGGTCCTCTTCTCTCCAAAATCTAACAAGGAAATTGCAACATTACAAAAAAGTCAGAATTTAAGAAACTGATATTCAAATAATGGCTCAGATTCAAGTTTCATACATGCAATTTCATATGTTCTCACCATTTTATTTCATGATCCTAATATGTAAACAACTTGATTCATATTTCAAACATTAAATGGAAATAAATGAATGAAAAGCATCATTTGAATTTTGAACTATAAAAAAGAGTCTTTGAAATCTGTGTTTCTATTTAAAAGGAGTCCATACATGTAGTCTGAATGCAATTTAAAAACAATAATTTCAGTGAATTGCCAGTAGTCCGGCAGCCCAGGAGGTTTATTCAACCGAAAGCCGGACAAGCAAATGACCCCATAGCTGGATGGCATGGACCTTGAAGTTTACAAAAATGCATTGCTGCCGGGTTCTATGCGTGGTCTTCCCTCTGAAATGACGTAATATATGACGTCACTACAAAATGGCCCTATTTCACCATTTTTCAGACATTGTACACATAGCATGAAGTCAAGGGAGAATATCTCAGCCAAATCATGCTTGTTTTGTATGAAACTTTCACAATGTATTGTTCGAGTAGTGCACAAGAGATATGCAAAATTTCACGAACAGAAATTATTGTTTACATATGCAAATTACGTAATGAAATTTGCATATCATTAGTTTTGGAGATTTCTCGCATAAAAAATTGTCAAAAATCGATTTAGAAATTTATTTTCTTTTGTAGTGTACTTTATTTGATATTTTTTCTCTCAAGCATAATATCATTGTCTTTATCTATATCTCTACTTTAAGAAAATATATAACAGTAATTGAAAAAGACATTATAGACTGTGATTTCAGCCCCCTTTCCAATATGGTGCGCACGTAGAAATCGTGCGTTTTTGGCCTATTTTCACCATATGGCTGACGTGTGCGAACGATATGCCTACTTTATTGATGTTTCCTGCATTTTGCATGATATTAAATCTTCCAAACAACATATTTTCTTCTTCATTATGTCTCTGGTGATCAATCAATGATTTCAGCAAAATTTGATTGCCCACTGGGCAGTCTATAGGCTACGTTTTCAGCCTAGTTTTCAACAACGAACCTATACAATGTAAGACTGCATCGTTGTAGTCGAGTCGGATAAGAGGTTCCTGTGTACCATCAAAATACTTTTCACTCAATTTTTCAATCAACGTTTTGGTATTTGTCTAAACTGTCTCGTTAATGAATCTTGATGTTCCCTTCCCAAAATCGTGTCCAACGGGGTTCAAAATTGATATCTTTGGCGGCCCTCTTGGACTTTTTTAAAATGAAAATCAATTATTTTCATATTTTATTGCACAGAGTCTGACAATGGGACAATCTTTTAATCAATACGCATTTCTCTATGATTGGGATAGTAGAAATCGATTTAATTCGTTTTCTGATGATATATTTTGAAATAAAATTTATCCCGAAATGGGCATGATTTTGGTCAAAAATTTGCATGTGCATTGATATCTATCTGTTCAATCATTAACATCAACAACTATTTCAAAATATCAGCATTCGACACGAAAGAGGATATAATATACCGATAATACTGTAACGCTTCATGACAATATGTATGTCTTTATTTGCTTAGTTAAAGGGCAAATACCATTATTACCCATTTATTGGAAAATATGACACTTTGGAGCCCATATTAAGGCAAAAAACGTTTCTGATATGGAATAAAGCCACTTTCATTCTTTTTAAACTACATGGAGATAAGAAGGGTAGAGTTTCCTCTATCTGCTACTAGCATACTGAAGCATACCCCTTCAGGAAGCGTCGAAATCACCCACCCTTTTTCATATTTTACCTATTTGTGGGAAAATATGCTTTTTCAAGCCCCCATTGAGGCAAAAAGTGTTGCTGCTATGTAGTAAAACTACTTTTATTGCTTTTAAACTATATGGAGACGAAAGAGTAGAGTTTCCTCTATCTGCTACATATAAAGAGGTGTTGGCATATTGGAACATACCCCCTTAGGGGGTCTCCGAAATCACCTACCCTTTTTCCATATTTTACCTATTTATGGGAAAATATGCTATTTTCGAGCCCCCATTGAGGCAAAATGTGTTTCTGCTATGTAGTAAAACTACTTTTATTGCTTTTAAACTATATGGAGACAAAAGAATAGAGTTTCCTCTATCTGCTACATATAAAGAAGTGCTGGTACCATAAAGCCTACCCCCTTTGGGAACTGCCAAAGTTACCCGCCCCTTTTACGTAATTTGCATAATCATGGGAAAATATGCTATTTTCGAGCCCCCATTAAGGCAAAAGGTGTTTCTGCTGTGTGGTAAAACTACTCTTATTGCTTTTAAACTATATGGAGACGAAAGAGTACAGTTTCCTCTATCTGCTACATATAAAGAGGTGTTGGCATATTGGAACATACCCCCTTAGGGGGTCTCCGAAATCACCTACCCTTTTTCCATATTTTACCTATTTATGGGAAAATATGCTATTTTCGAGCCCCCATTGAGGCAAAATGTGTTTCTGCTATGTAGTAAAACTACTTTTATTGCTTTTAAACTATATGGAGACAAAAGAATAGAGTTTCCTCTATCTGCTACATATAAAGAAGTGCTGGTACCATAAAGCCTACCCCCTTTGGGAACTGCCAAAGTTACCCGCCCCTTTTACGTAATTTGCATAATCATGGGAAAATATGCTATTTTCGAGCCCCCATTAAGGCAAAAGGTGTTTCTGCTGTGTGGTAAAACTACTCTTATTGCTTTTAAACTATATGGAGACAAAAGAGTAGACTTTCCTCTATCTGCTACATATAAAGAGGTGTTGGCATATTGGAACATACCCCCCTTGGGTGGTCGCCAAATTCAACTACCCTATTTCCTATTCTAACTATTTAGGGGAAAATATGCTATTTTCGAGCCCCCGTTGAGGCAAAAGGTGTTTTTGCTATGTGGTAAAACTACTCTTATTGCTTTTTAGCTATATGGAGACGAAAGAGTAGAGTTTCCTCTATCTGCTACATATAAAGAAGTGTTGACATATTGGAACATACTCCCCTTGGGGGGTCGCCAAATTCACCTAACCTTTTTCCATATTTACCTATTTATGGGAAAATATGCTATTTTTCGAGCCCCCATTGAGGCAAAAGGTGTTTCTGCTATGTAGTAAAACTACTCTTATTGCTTTTAAACTATATGGAGACGAAAGAGTAGAGTTTCCTCTATCTGCTACATATAAAGAAGTGATGGTACCATAAAGCCTACCCCCTTTAGGTACTGCCAAAGTTACCCGCCCCTTTTACGTAATTTGCAAAATCATGGGAAAATATGCTATTTTCGAGCCCCCATTGAGGCAAAAGGTGTTTCTGCTATGTGGTAAAACTACTCTTATTGCTTTTAAACTATATGGAGACGAAAGAGTACAGTTTCCTCTATCTGCTACATATAAAGAGGTGTTGGCATATTGGAACATACCCCCTTAGGGGGTCTCCGAAATCACCTACCCTTTTTCCATATTTTACCTATTTATGGGAAAATATGCTATTTTCGAGCCCCCATTGAGGCAAAATGTGTTTCTGCTATGTAGTAAAACTACTTTTATTGCTTTTAAACTATATGGAGACAAAAGAATAGAGTTTCCTCTATCTGCTACATATAAAGAAGTGCTGGTACCATAAAGCCTACCCCCTTTGGGAACTGCCCAAGTTACCCGCCCCTTTTACGTAATTTGCATAATCATGGGAAAATATGCTATTTTCGAGCCCCCATTAAGGCAAAAGGTGTTTCTGCTGTGTGGTAAAACTACTCTTATTGCTTTTAAACTATATGGAGACAAAAGAGTAGACTTTCCTCTATCTGCTACATATAAAGAGGTGTTGGCATATTGGAACATACCCCCCTTGGGTGGTCGCCAAATTCAACTACCCTATTTCCTATTTTAACTATTTAGGGGAAAATATGCTATTTTCGAGCCCCCGTTGAGGCAAAAGGTGTTTTTGCTATGTGGTAAAACTACTCTTATTGCTTTTTAACTATATGGAGACGAAAGAGTAGAGTTTCCTCTATCTGCTACATATAAAGAAGTGTTGACATATTGGAACATACTCCCCTTGGGGGGTCGCCAAATTCACCTAACCTTTTTCCATATTTACCTATTTATGGGAAAATATGCTATTTTTCGAGCCCCCATTGAGGCAAAAGGTGTTTCTGCTATGTAGTAAAACTACTCTTATTGCTTTATTTATTTATTTATTGATATATTCATATTCCACAATGATCAAAGTACATTTCGTAATCATGTTTACAATGAAAAAAAAAATGCATAACATATACAGGATTGAAACGTAGCAATGAAATTAAAAAAGTGGAGGGGCCTACTAAAAAGCAGAGCTTGTAAAATGTAGACCCCCTATCAAAACTTTACAAGGGTAATATGATACAAATAGAGTAAAATAATCAGCAAAATTTTATAAAATTATATAGATATAAACACTGTAACACAAATGTATTTACACTATATACAAAATTAAATATTGACTTTAAAAAATATTCAAAACTACCGTGGATAAGTATGAAGTTCACAAATATTAGATTGAATCAATAAGAATTCAGGAGAAATTTTTTGATGAGTAATTTAAATCGTATAAGACTAGCTGCCTCTTTCATTTCTCTGTCCAGAGAATTCCAGAGTTTTGGTCCTGTGAAAAATACAGTTTTGCTAGAAAATACTGTTTTACTTTTAGGTAAGTGATAGTCATTTGATTGTCTCGTATTATATGAATGTAAAGTATTATTTCTCATAAATTTCTTTTGTAGGACATTAGGTACACTATTTCTATCTAGCTGATACATGAATTGGAATAGTTGCAAGCGGTACAGGTCATTAATTTTAAGGATACGTTTCTGACGAAACAATTCATCCGTATGAGCTCTAAAGGACATATTGCATATTATTCTCAGTACTTTTTTCTGAAGTAACAAGACTTTATTTAGTCTCGTTTGAGAGGCATTACCCCATGCCAGAATTCCATAATTAAGATATGGTAGAATTAATGCACAATACAACATGGATAGCGCCTGTGCTGGTAGAACGTATTTAAGCTTATTGATGACTCCAATATTTCTTGACACAGTTTTGCAAGTATTGTTGATATGAGCATTCCACGTAAGCTTGTTATCAATAGTTAGACCTAAAAATTTTGTTGTTTGCACTTCTTTGATTTCAGTATTATCTAAAAGTATTTGATGCGGTAGATGTTTCAATGAATGACTAAAAAGCATATAATTAGTTTTTTGCAGATTCAGTGACAATTTGTTGGCTTTAATCCAGTTTGTTACTTTTTTAAATTCTGTATTCATAGTGCTCACAAGTACATGTGGATCATGGTGTGTATAGAAAATATTGGAATCATCAGCAAAGAGAATAAATGAGAGAACATGAGATGAATTTTTCATATCATTAACATAAAGTATAAATAACAAGGGGCCAAGAATACTACCTTGTGGAATTCCACAGGAAACTGGCCTTGTTGGAGATTCTGATTCATTTACTGTAACAAACTGAATTCTATCAGTAAGATAACTCCTAAACCATTGTAAAGCTGTCCCTCTGATACCGTAATTTGATAGCATACATAACAGTATTTCATGATCTATTGTGTCAAACGCTTTTGAGAAGTCAAGGAATAATCCTACAGTATGATCAGAATTATCAAAAGAAGTAGATATTTTATTTATTAATGTCAATATAGCATGAGTTGTATTATGTTTTTCTCTAAAACCAAATTGATTATCACATATAATACTATATTTCTTAAGGAAAGCAACTGTCCTTTTATAAATGATCCTTTCAAGAATTTTTGAGAACGAAGTTAACAAAGATATTGGTCGATAATTACCAGTAATTAATTGGTCCCCCTTCTTGAAAATGGGTATAACTTTAGCTATTTTCATCTTCTTTGGAACCTGGCCAAGCTGCAATGATAAATTAAATATATGAAGCAGGGGATCAGCAAGGGAATGTATAATGTTTTTCAATACTATATTTGTAATGCCATCATATCCGGGTGTCTTTCCTGCTTTCAAATTAAATACAATCTCAAGTAATTCTTCTCTATGAACTGGAGTAAGAAATATTGAATTATCATTTTGTTTGTCCAAAAAGTCCTTAAACGAATTTTCTACAGGGATAATATTTCCAGCTAACTTTGGTCCAATTTGAGAGAAATATGAATTAAATTCATTTGCTATAGAATGAGTATCTTCAACCATATTTCCATCTACACATAATTTATTAACAGCACTAGATTTGTTAATTTTGTTTAGAGCCCCATTTATTGTTTTCCATGTATTTTTAAGGTCGTTTTTATATGATTGTAATTTTTCTGAATAAAACCTCTTTTTTGCTATTCGGAGAGTAGTTGTTAAGGTATTTTTATAAGACGTGTATCTATTCCGTGAAACATCATTTGGATTTGATATAAGAAACATACAGATTATTTTTCCGATTGATAGACCTTAATATCATTTTTGAAACCCATGGTAGTTTTGGAACACGTTTATAGTCGTAATTTCGATATTTCTTTAAAGGAACACAAGAATCTAAGCAATCATTGAAATATTTCAAAAATATGTCAAATGAGTCATCGATATTCTCTTTCGAGTTATAAACTATATGGAGACGAAAGAGTAGTTTCCTCTATCTGCTACATATAAAGAAGTGATGGTACCATAAAGCCTACCCCCTTTAGGAACTGCCAAAGTTACCCGCCCCTTTTACGTAATTTGCAAAATCATGGGAAAATATGCTATTTTCGAGCCCCCATTGAGGCAAAAGGTGTTTCTGCTATGTGGTAAAACTACTCTTATTGCTTTTAAACTATATGGAGACGAAAGAGTAGAGTTTCCTCTATCTGCTACATATAAAGAGGTGTTGGCATATTGGAACATACCTCCCTTGGGGGTCGCCAAATTCAACTACCCTATTTCATATTTTAATTATTTATGGGAAATATGCTATTTTCGAGCCCCCGTTGAGGCAAAAGGGGTTTCTGCTATGTAGTAAAACTACTCTTATTGCTTTTAAACTATACGGAGACGAAAGAGTAGAGTTTCCTCTATCTGCTACATATAAAGAGGTGCTGGTACCATAAAGCCTACTCCCTTTTGGAACTGCTAAAGTTACCTGCCCCTTTTACGTAATTTGCAAAATCATGGGAAAATGTGCTATTTTCGAGCCCCCATTGAGGCGAAATGTGTTCCTGCTATGTAGTAAAACTACTCTTATTGCTTTTAAACTACATGGAGGCAAAACAGTAGAGTTTCCTCTATCTGCTACATATAAGAGGTGTTGGCATATTGGAACATACCCCCTTAGTGGGTCACCAAAATCACCTACCCTATTTCATAATTTGACTATTTTGGGGGAGAATATGCTATTTTCGAGCCCCCATTGAGGCAAAAGGTGTTTCTGCTATATAGTAAAACTACTCTTATTGCTTTTAAACTATATGGAGACGAAAGAGTAGAGTTTCCTCTATCTGCTGCATATAAAGAGGTGTTGGCATATTGGAACATACCCCCCTTATGTGGTCGCCGAAATCACCTACCCTTTTTCCATACTTTACCTGTTTATGGGAAAATGTGCTATTTTCGAGCCCCCATTCAGGCAAAAAGCGTTTCTGCTATATGGTGAAGCCAGTTTCATTCTTTTGAAACTACATGGAATTAAAGGAGTAGACTTTCTTCACTCTGCTGCTAATAAATGGTTGCACAGCAAAGTCTATCCCCTCCGGGGGTTCCGAAAGTCACCCACCCCTTTTCCATATTTTTTCCAATATGGGGAAAATCTGCCAATCTTGGAGCCTCTGAAGAAGGTAGCAGTCGATGTACCGCACTTTTTTTTACATGTAGCTGATAGAAAAAAATGCCTCTTCTTTTATTTCAAAGTGGTTTCCAAAATCAAAGCTAGCTTTACTATATAGCAGAAATGCCCTTTTGTCTGATTGGGGGCTCAAACATTGCATTTTTTTACAATAAAGAATGAAAATAGACATATGTAACTGATAAAGAAGATCCTACTTTGTCATCTTTATGTGGTTACAAAACAAAAACAAGGGCTTTACCGCAAGGCAGAAACACTGTTTGCCTCAAAATGACTAATTTTCCGAGAAACTGGCAAGATACGACTAAAAGATTGGGTGACTTTGGCAGCCCCCTGAGGGTTAGGCTTTGCTATGCCCCAATTTCTTTATATGTAGCTGATAGAGAAAAGTGATTTAAAGGAAAAAATTACATACTCAAAACAAAATGTTACCACATTGGGGGCTCCGAAAAGCACGATATCATAATAGTCAAGCTATGGATAATGGTATGGTACTGTATGTAACATTTTACTGGTTCTTGTGGGACTATGCTTTAAGGTGCCCGAGAGTAATTGCATGCAAAATGAAAATGCAGAGCAATGCCTCGAACTTCTATCTTTTTCAAGAGATTTAATCATCATAAAAATTGCTTTGTGTAGAAAATGCCTTTTACCCTCATACACATGATACAAGTAATACATACCTTTCTATCGATCGCCAAGTACGTTATTTTCTGCATGTTAGGCACATCAACAAAGGCGATCGGATGCAAGATGAAACAGATAGATGTCAATGCACTTGAACATTTTGGTTCAAAATTTTTGATGAATTCTTTTTTTTAATATATTAACCGGATTATTCATAAAACAATTTCAACCGATTTCTACTATCCAAATCCTAGTGAAATGCGTATTGATTTAAAATTTCCCATTGTCAGACTTTGTGCAATAAAATATGAAAATAATTGATTTTCATTAAAAATGTCCAAGAGGGCCGCCAAAGATATCAATTTTGAACTCCGTTGGACACGATTTTGGGAAGGGAACATCAAGTTTTATTAACTAGACACTTTAGGCAAATACCAAAACATTGAGTGAAAAATGTTTTGATGGTACATAGAAACCCCCTTATCCGACTCGACTACAACGATGCAGTCATACATGGTATAGGTTCGTTGTTGAAAACTAGGCTGAAAACGTAGCCTATAGACTGCCCAGTGGGCAATCAAATTTTGCTGAAATCATTGACTGATCACCAGAGACATAATGAAGAAGAAAATATGTTGTTTGGAAGATTTAATATCATGCAAAATGCAGGAAACATCAATAAAGTAGGCATATCGTTCGCACACGTCAGCCATATGGTGAAAATAGGCCAAAAACGCACGATTTCTACGTGCGCACCATATTGGAAAGGGGGCTGAAATCACAGTCTATAATGTCTTTTTCAATTACTGTTATATATTTTCTTAAAGTAGAGATATAGATAAAGACAATGATATTATGCTTGAGAGAAAAAATATCAAATAAAGTACACTACAAAAGAAAATAAATTTCTAAATCGATTTTTGACAATTTTTTATGCGAGAAATCTCCAAAACTAATGATATGCAAATTTCATTACGTAATTTGCATATGTAATCAATAATTTCTGTTCGTGAAATTTTGCATATCTCTTGTGCACTACTCGAACAATACATTGTGAAAGTTTCATACAAAACAAGCATGATTTGGCTGAGATATTCTCCCTTGACTTCATGCTATGTGTACAATGTCTGAAAAATGGTGAAATAGGGCCATTTTGTAGTGACATCATATATTACGTCATTTCGGAGGGAAGACCACGCATAGAACCCGGCAGCAATGCATTTTTGTAAACTTCAAGGTCCATGCCATCCAGCTATGGGGTCATTTGCTTGTCCGGCTTTCGGTTGAATAAACCTCCTGGGCTGCCGGACTACAGTCATTCCTTCTATATTCCAATCAGGACATTGCCACATGTATTTTGTTTTGGTTGCTATGCCAGCCTTCATATTCTAGCAAAAACTTTTTTTCTTATGCAGGTATCTGCTTCACTTCACTTTTTAATATTCCAAACAAACTTCTGTTGTACCTCTCTCTCTCTCTGTCTTTTCCAGTATGTGACACATGACAAGTTCTATATATTGGGGGAAATCTTTTCTCTTTCTTTTTTAATGAGTCTGGATCAAACCCCATCTCTGAATTAAAGAGAAATGCCAGTAGTTGCAGTAAACACTGATTTCATGAGAAAGTCTGTAAAACCAGGTTTAATTGTCAGTATATCATCGAGGATCTAGATCTGGTACGGTCACATAAACTGAACTTTTTAAATCTTGAAATCCACGCTGAAAAATATTCACACTGAAGATCACCAACACAGATACATGTACATTTTTGTAAGAGCACGTGGGACAGTGTATTATTATTGCTGGAATAAAGACACATGGAAGTGACTGAAATCGCGCTTATTTTGCTTATTTCTCAGCAATTACACAATTTCTTCCAGAATCCTTTGGCACATATTTTTTATTCATACAAACAGACATTTGGGTGGTCATTATATTAGATTCTGTAAAAAGTCATTTTGAGATCGTTACCAGAACTGGAATTTATCTTTAATGAGTCTGGATCAAATCCCATCTCTGAATTAAAAAAGAAAAAAAAATGAGACGACACAATCTCAGCAGCTACACTCTCCCACAATGTGATTTCTTCACTCCAGGCATTTTCGTAGGCCTTTTCACAACCATCTGACTAAATCTGCAACATTGGATAACCTTTGCAATGAATGGAGGCTTTCCAAAGCTCCTTTTTTATAGTTTCCAGGGCTGTTTTGAGCATTTGGGGGTTAAAACTCCCCGAGCCCCAGCTTAAACATAAATGCTACAGGTTGTGGTAACGATTTCAAATGAGTTCGTACAGAATCCAATGAAATGACCACCAAAGTGTCTGTTAATATTAAAAATAACAAATGTGTGCCAAAGGATTCTGGAAGAAATTGTGTAATTGCTGAGAAATTAGCAGATAAGCACAGGATTCAAGCCAAGCGTTGGCTCGACATTCAAAGCAATAATAATAGAATGTCCCACATGTGCTTATCTGTGTTGATGATTTTCAGTGTGAACATTTTTCAGCATAGATTTCAAGATTTCACAAAGTACAGTTTACTAAACTGTACCAGATCTACATGTAGATCCTCGATGATATAGTGACAATCAAGCCTGGTTTTACAGACTTTCTTGTGAAATCAGTGTTTACTGTCACTACTTTCATAATTTACCTTTAATTCGCTCTCTGGAACATATAATTTCATTCAGATCTTCTTGTCGCCCAGCAACGATGGTTATCAGTGAATCAAAATGAATCTCTCACTACCTGTGCATGCTTTTAACGGAGCTGAATAATGCTTTGATTACCACACCATTCCTGATCATCGTCGGTTGACATTTGAAAACTACTTTAATTTCATGAATGATAAATGAAATCCCTTTTCATCTTTGTAAAGTAGGCACGAATCCACGATGTGCCGAACTATGCACTACAGTGGTCTGAAAATAAAAAACTTTGAATATCAGTATATCTTCTTCTATCGGGTCTGAATTCACATTTAAATTGTGAGTTGGAGTTCTTTCCAAACAGCAGGAAAAAAATCAAATGAAAGCTTGGGGCAACTTTGCCCCTAAAATGCCCCAAAGAGCATTGGCAAACCATTTAAAGAATAAAATGATCCTGAAATTCCAATATTAAAGGTCCTGTGTAAACTGTAATGCAAAATAGGCAAAATTTAACAAGTGAGCTAAAAAAAAAGAGTAGCACCCCCCCCCCCTCCCACCCCCTGTAAAAACATCCCTTCCAAACTACACATGTGAATTACAGTTGGAACTAAGCTCCTAAGAACCACTTACAGGTGTGTATTGGTCAAATGCCAATTATGGTCTGTGCTAAAAGACAATACTATGTATGTTCATTTCCCTCACCATTTTTCTTTTGTCACATCTCATTACAATTGCTACTATTGAAATGAAATTTCAAACAACGTAAAGTCTATATTACATGTAAAAAGAGGTTAAAAAACAAAATAAGGTCACTGATTTGAAATTAACTCTTACTGAAGAATCACTAGTACAGGTGTATGGTAATCAAACAAAATACAAGCAGCAAACCATGTTTTATTTATGGGCAAATGAAATATTGAACAACCTCTATACAAAATAAGGGTCGGATGAAATGATATTTTCCCTAATATTTAATTTAAAAAATTCATCCCAAATAGTACATTATATTGAATTCAAAAGAAAGAGGCATATACATGTAGGCTCTTCAAAGGCTTTTTTATTTTGAGGACAAATTACAGGGCTCATTTACATGTATTTTCGGGGCATGTCAGCCCTTCATCATTTCAATACAAATTCCAAACAAGTATTAAAAGCTATGTACTAAAGTAACATGGGCTTTCATGGGAAAGTTCCCCTGGACAAAAAGTTTATTGTAAAAATAGCAAAAACAAAATAATAATAATACCAAATATTGGGGAAGGTCTGAGGAAAATTCATCATATCTGCACATGAAAAAGTTATTATTAGAATTTTGATTCCTTGATAATATGACATACATATGTTTATATGTGAGCAGCTAGTAAATTCTCAATGAAATTTCATTTTCTTGGTTCACTTCAGATCAACAGACAAATCATTTCAAGCCTGCTCCTGAAAGAAAGAAAGAAATCTTTGTCATCATGAATTGAAACCTAAAAAAAAATTGAAATTTTGGCATTATGACATATGACGCAGCTGTTCATTTGTACATGTATGACATCACAAATCAAAAACCTTAAAATTCAAATAGATTTACTAGTTTTGAGGATTTTCCTCAAGCCTTCACCAATATGTTTTATTATATTTTCCAGTATTTTTACAACAATTTTCTTCAGGTGAACTTCCCTTTAAAGGACAAGTTCACCCCAACAAACACTTGATTTGAATAAAAAGAGAAAAATCCAACAAGCATAACGCTGAAAATTTCATCAAAATCGGGTGTAAAATAAGAAAGTTATGATGTCCATTTTAAAGTTTTGCTTCATTTGATATGGCACATTTAGTGGATTCCTATGTTTGTAGGTACCCATGGCAACAAACTTTTTTCATCATTCAGCATACTTTGTCCTACCCTTCTCTATAAAACACAAAGGAACTTTGTTCATCTTATTCCTAATTTGTTACAAGCCTTCAAAGTTTCCAAAATCTATCAAATGTCTGTCCGTGATGAACCGATCACGCTCGACATTTTAAAGTTTTGCTTCATTTCACAAAACAGTTATATGCACATCTCGGTCAGTATGCAAATGAGGGAACTGATGACATCACTCACTATTTCTTTCGTGTTTTATTATATGAAATATTTTGATTTTCTCGTCATTGTCATGTGAAATGAAGTTTCATTCCTCCCTGAACACGTGAAATTCCATTATTTTAATATTTTGTGGTTCAGGCAAGGAGGTCCTAATTGTCAAATTCGTGAAAATTGAAATAATGTACATTTCAAACAATAAAAAACAAAAGAAATAATGAGTGACATCATCGACTCTCTCATTTGGATGTAACTGACTCGTTCGTATAACTATTTTGTGAAAATAAGCGAAACTTTGAAATGTCATAACTTTCTTATTTTACATCCGATTTTGATGAAATTTTCAGCATTGTGCTTGTCTGATTTTTCTCTATTGATTCAAATCAACATTTTTCTGAGGTGGACTTGACCTTTAATGAGCTTGGAAAGAATATTGACATACTTTACGATACTACACAGTTGAGGCCCAAAGTTTACATACATGTACACCCATGGAATCCAGTGAAATCTGTTCGCTTGCCAAACATTGTAAAATTTACTCATAAATGCAAATACCATGGAGAATTTGGTATCAAATGAAAGAACGTATTAAGCTCTTTCACATAATAAGGATGCCATTGAGATTTAAGTACAGTATATTTCAGGTGAAGAAAAAAAGTAATATTCATGCCAAATGTATTATAATATATTTTCAAACATCGTTTTGTAGAAATTACATTTTTATCATGATGTGACACCACTGAACAAAAAAGTGTAATATGAAATGTTTGTGTTGAGAAGTATACTATATATGAAATGTTTCTGTTAAGTTTTTATTTTTAATTTGACTAAAATATGAAGATTTTTTAGTCAAGTCTTCATATTTTTTTTTTTGGGGGGGGGATGACACCAAAATATTTTCCACCTTCCGATGACAAAGCAATGTGATGAAGGGGCATGACATACTCATTCGTTTGATATCAAACTCGTCATGATAGCACCAATAAGATATACAAATGTAGAAATTTTATGATGTTTGGCAAGTGTCAACTCTTCTTTCAATTTCCCAGGTGTATATGTATGTAAACTTCTGGCCTCAACTGTAGCAGATGTACACAGCCCATCTGGAAAGTCCATGCTGTATTTAAATCAATGCACTTTGCTAATGTTTATGGAAACAACTTTTTTTATAGAAAGGCTGAGCTGACTTGAGAGTCGGAAAGCCAAGATCGGGTAGCTGACTCAGAAGCTAGCGCACTGTGACTCAGAAAGATCTGAGCCAAGGTTCACAGGCTGCCTCATACGGATTAGGAACAGGTCACAGGGACATCATCAAGACATATGTTACGCATGCAAATTCTGTAATCTTCTGTTCTGGTTGGCAGTACTCTGTATTGCCATGCCCATATTAAACCAGCATGTATCAATAATCCTGTACAATTCCCCACCAAAATACAGAAAAGCAGGAAACAGTAGTAGTACATTGACTGCAGATGACATTGATGAATGGTGAAAGAGGAGAGGCTTGCTTGCGTGTTTGTCATTAAAGGACAAGTCCACCCCTAAAAAAACTTGATTTGAATGAACAGAGAAAAAAATTCAACAAGCATAACACTGAAAGTTTCATCAAAATCGGATATAAAATAAGAAAGTTATGGCATTTTAAAGTTTCGCTTCATTTGAAAAAAACAGTTATATGCACATCTCGGTCGGTATGCAAATGAGGAACTGATGACATCACTCACTCACTATTTCTTTTGTATTTGATTATATGAAATATTTTTATTTTCTTGTCATTGTCATGTGAAATTAAGTTTCATTCCTCCCTGGTCACGTGGAAATCTATTATTTTAACATTTTTTGCTTCAGGCAAGGAGGTCCTAATCGTCAAATCTGTAAAAATTGAAATATTGTATAATTCAAACAATAAAAAACAAAAGAAATAGTGAGTGAGTGACATCATCGACTCTCTCATTTGGATGTAACTGGCTCGTTCATATAACTATTTTGTTAAAAATAAGCGAAACTTTGAAATATCAGAACGTTATTAGTTTACATCCGATTTTAATGAAATTTTCAGCATTGTGCTTGTCTGATTTTTCTCTATTGATTCAAATCAACATTTTTCTGAGGTGGACTTGACCTTTAAAAGGGGAACAATATGAAGTTCAATATAGTTGTGCTCAATACATGTCGTTTATAAATAGTGAACTTCACTACAAAATGCACTGATTGTGTACATGTATAGACAACAACACTACATGTACCACGTTTGAGCGAGCCTAGAGAAACAAACTTTATTGAATGTAATATTTCACCACCTGACTTCACAATATGGCAGTACTTGAACACTTCATTTTCTAATGAGTTTCACTAACTTTTCAGCACCACTGTATTATGTAATAAAACAAATAACCATAGTAAGCGGCATCATCAGATGGTCTTGCAATTTTGTTATTCAAACTTGTCCCAGGGAATCAACCATTCAATCAGCAAATTATAGTTCCTATTCAGTTTCAATCTATCTGTTTGCAGATGGGCAGATGGTTAAAGCTCATCTCCACAAACATTTCAAAACTACATGTTGTTGTTTTTTTTCAAATTAAAAAGAAAACTAATTACACACATGTACCTTTAATCTACCTACAATGTAATTGTACTTTACGTACTTATATTCTGATTATTAAAGAGTTTTTTCTTAATCTTGTTTTTTTTTAGAATTGCGAAGTGCAAACCCATAAAAGAGAAAACATACTCTCAGTTCTCTTGACCTATTTCCTTCTCTTTTAATAACAAGTACCGGTTACATGTATACAAACTAGTTTAATCCTCCTAATTGTGACTAAGTAAATGCAGAGATGAATGTTTATTCCAAACAGTTTTTTTTTGTTAATGGTTATCCATCTCTGAGGGTCATGTTGTCTTGTGGTTAAAAGAGCATCAGACTCATGATTGTGAGGTTGTGAGTTCAAATCCCTGCTCAGCCATTCTACCAAAAAAAAAAGGCTGGAGAGTAATTTCTGTTATCTAAAGATCAGCCACTATGATGTTTCCTATCTAAATCATATACCATTATACCAGCTTTGCATTGATGCAGCAGAAAATTGCTTTGCTGAGTTCCTCAACAGGAACAGAATTCTTGCCCCCATCTTACTCACCAATAATCGTTTTTATTATTTCAAAGTGCAATTGTATTTGTGAGTATTCATTAAAAAAAAACACAAAGATCATCAAAAAAGTTCCTTCATCCTTCTTAAAATACAAAATATTTCTTTTTTTTTACTTACCATATGGGGGTTCTCCTGGGGAAACTGATGATAGAAAGTTCCCAATAAAATCCCATGTTGTTGGCAATGGGAAGCTACCCTCGTCAAACTCTGCGGGCGAGGAGTATGGCCGTCCTTCTGGGAGATCCGCGTATGTGATAGTCCCATTGATATTCACCGAAACGTTACCAGCCGCCGTTGTCCCGTGAATGGCGAAGCACGCAATTAACGTTCCCAAGCACATTACATGTAGATAAGTTCTGTTCGGTTTCTCCATTTTGTTTTTGTGTGCTTGTTTAAACTCTAAAATTAACACCAATCTGGCTTCTGGAAGCTACACCAATGTAAAATGTTTAGCCTATCCAGGCTGCGGGCAGGATCTCGTCTTCTTACTGTTACAATCTCGTTATGATCTCTCTTCTTGTGCTGCAAATTTTATCTGACCTGCAATTGAATAGTACAAAAAGGGTGCATTGAGATTTAATGAATGAGGTAATGAATTGGCAGGAATTCAGTAGTCCACAAAACAAATACAGTCCCCAAGGGCGAGTGGTCAATAGTTCCTTTTGTCATTTTCCTTTTCAGTTGAATTGTTTCCTGGTTCAATTTCAGACCAGAAATAGCAGTGGAAATTGTGTCAGTGATGTCATCATTATGACAAAGCAAAGGAAAATTAATTTTCAACTTGTTCCAATATGCAAATATGTATCTGAGTGAGTCATTTGTCTATTGTCAACTTGCATAATTTGCAACATGCTATCATTACAGATCATGTATTTGAGTTAGCCATGAACACTAATAGGAATTAATAGATGTTCTTGAAAAAAAAATACATTAGAAATCAAGGAATTAATAGAGCAAATATCAAGTTTTCATGTAAAATAATAATTCTCACTAATCAAATATCAAAATTTTGATAATGTATGTGTAGGCCTATACTGCTGCTACTGTTAGTACTATAGGCCTACTCACTATAGTCTATAATCAGAGAAAATTACACTGATGAAATCTATAACGAATAATCAATTTTCTAAACAATGAATCAATAGACTAGTTTGAATTTAGCATCCCAAGACAAATCTTTCTGACTTAGGCCTAAAGTTACTATTTAGAGAACGACTTAGACAGAGAAGTCTTGCCTTTGAATTTAGATCTAGGCCTAGGCTAGGGCTAGGCCGGGGGCCTAACTAAGTTTGATAAGTTATTACCGTTTTTATTCACTGCACTGTCAGACTCATATTTCTTTGAGTATAAATTAATAAAAACTATGGTCAAGATTAGACAAGACAAAGTCAATGAAAGTGCCACTGAAAATTGTGTGGTGCACGACTCTCTCCAAACCTTATTCCCACAGAACGCTGGCCAGCTCAGCCTCAGACTGTGCTGCCCCGCAGCGGAACCAATTCTGGTAGTGGTACCGCTACCGCACGTCGATGTGGTTGCCTAGGCTGTGTGACGCCTATGCTTACCGTGTCACTCTCGATCACTCATATTTAATAATCATATCACTAAACTCATTTTATTAAAGAATACGAGCAAGAAGCCATAATGATAAGAAGTTCATTCAATAAATAAAAAAGATTAACGAATACTTAAAATCAGCAAATATGAAACAGTTGTGCAACAATTAAAATACCAAAATAAAACAAAAAGATCCTCACCGATTTCTACGACACTCCCGTTTGCAAGTATACGATGCAATGTGTGCTGAAGTGATATTGATATGTGTGATAAATTCTAGATCTCGATTAAACTAGGGTACCGGTCGATATCCGGTGGACATGCAAGTTTATACATTGATTGCAATCAATTGAAAATTTCGGTTGCATATTTACACATGGTAGATAAATTTTAAGTATGGAAAATGAATTTGATTTTTTTTGTTTCAAAACGTGGCATCGATTTAGTGCACATTTGTAATTTATTTCAAGAATTGTGATTGGTGTTCGGCATGCATGGTCCCGTGCATGGTTTTCGGACCAAAAACCGGGGGCAAAAACTAGCGTACTATTAACTTTGACTTTATCTTTTGGCCTTCGTGGGTCATATGCAAGCGGGCTTGTGACACTTCGACCAATGGATCCTTTAATCAATTTAGGATAGAAAAGGAGAAGAAGAAGAAGATTTTATTCAAGAAAAGAGAAGATGAAGAAGAAAAAGAAGAAAGAAGAAGATGTACGTGCAATGATTGCAAATATTTGCAAATTTACACATGGTAGATCAGTTATAAGCCAGTATAGGAATGGCATTTGGAATTTTGAACTTTTGTTTCAAACAGCTGCAGCAGCATAGTGCACATAATTATGTAATTAAATCTAATTGGTTTTCGGACCCCCAAAATAACTTGGACTTTATTTCTTGGCCTTGGGCCATGCAAGCGGGCTTGTGACACTCCTACCGGAATATGGGATCCTTTTCAGAAGAAAACGGGTGAAGGAGACCGAATGGAAAGGAGGAGAAGAAGAAAACATATCCACCATCATTCATGGGTGTCGATCCGGGAGGGGGATATAGGGCCTATCCCCAAATTATCAGGTGGGGGACACAAATCACCCCCCCCCCCCGTGAGGGCATAAAAAAGTAGCCTATATTTAAAAAAACAATCGATAAATTTATTAAATACATAAAATCAATAAAAATTGACAACAATGCAGAAATAAAAAAAATAAAGATTAAGAAAAACAAACTCGTTCCCCAAATCAGTTGATCGGCTAAGTTTTTTTTAATGTTTTAAAACATGCAGTTAACGCACGGTCCATCTGTTGATGATAAGTGAACTTGCCAATCATAGGGTAATTCCATGAGCCATCATGGTTAAACTGTTCATCTGTTCATTAAGCTATGATTAGGCCCTCTCTCATTTCGATGGTGCAAAGCAACATTAATTTTGCAGAAGTTACACGGGTTGGAATAGTTTCATCATTCATGAATATTGTAATTTTTCAATTGCCTTGTATTTTGTTTGAAACTTTGAATGAACATGCGGATTGAAGGGTACAAAGCAATAATCCAAAGTCAAATTTCAGGCGATCCATCAAAATTTGAACTTACACTATACTGTAAAACTTCTTCCAACAAGTTATAGGCCCTAAATTTCACAAAATAGATTTTTCTATAAACTCTTAAATAGTTTGAACTTTAGATACTACTTTGTTTTTGCATTGTTAACAAATATTTCAGAATCTGAAACGAGATATAAATATATATATATATATAATATGTATTAATTTATCTGTGACATTTTGACCCGTACACTGAACTGTATTTTCATGGTTTTTTTACCTTAGGATCAATAAATCTGTTCTTATTGGTTGTTTAGGCGTGACTATGCTATCCAATGGTCTATTTTCATTTTCATGTCAATGTTTTGAGTTATTCTGTTTTTTTTTAAATAAAATAGGCCTGCCTAAAACTTCAAACTATGTGTGATACGATGTTTTATTTGGTATAATTTTAAAGTGAAAGTGGACTAAAACATTATGGCCTGGAAGGTGATTTATGCTCTAAAATGCGATTTTCGCATGTCAATTTTTTTTTAAGTCCCTACCGTGGGCAAAACCCTCCCCCGCTCGGTCGCTTCGCTCTCCCTGGCTTGCCGAGACTCAGACGCCATTCACACCAATCATCACAAGAAATCGACACCTTTGTCTACCATATACCGTGTGATTGAAAAACTTAAGCCTCACAACAGTGGCGTATATACCTAGGATTTTCCAAAGGGGGAAAAAATTATACAATAATAAAAATAAGGTCTTCAACCTCAAGTAAAGGACACTTTGCACAATTGATAAGCAAAAAAAAGGTCAAGTTCAAATAAGGGGGGCACTTGTGGCTCGTCAGGGGGGGGGTCAGGGAAACGTCCCTTGCATGAGTTGTGACTCGTCAGGGGAGGAAGTCTGCCCCTCCTGCCCCCCCCCCTTATGTACGCTAGTGCCTCACAAATCCCCAATTTAAGGGAAAATATTTAATGAACATTTATACTACCTCAAAGAGTATTTTCTCCCAAATAATTTGAAACAATAATTATATAATTGTGGTCTTCACACTTGGATAATTATGGGTATTCTTTGCAGTTATATAAATTTTGACTCGCGCCAAAGTATAAGGGACTTCCTTAATGAACCCAGATAACAATGATGTCATATAGGCTGCATTAAAATTCATAACAATTTCAATAATTAACATTAGAATTGTTTAATAGACACTTCTAAGTATAAATTGTCAAGTTAATTTCGTTGAAAATGGGTTTGTGAATATGTTCACTAACTCATGCAGGATCGTTGGCATCTGGATTTATTCATTGAGGTCATGCCTTCATTATATAATAGGCCCTACTTTGGTGCAGTCCAAAAACCTCCTGGTTATCCAAGTGTTAACTCATAATATGGCATCAGATTATTTAGGAGAAAATACTCTTTTAGGGCATAATCATGAGTTCATGACATGGTTTGTGAGGTGTCAAGTTTTTTTTCTTCTGTTTATTTATTCATTTTTATTAGTCAGCTAGCGGTAGTCCCGGTTGCAGTATATGGAATAAGAAAGAAAGACCCCCCCAAAAAAAAAAAATAGAAGAAAAAAAAAGAGTACAACCTAAAGAAAATCGGAGTTTGGTGAAGCCATTTTTGGCGACACTATCATGGGCTAGTTTGCACTATGGCGCGAAACGGCACCAACTGCGCCGGCCGAGTGGAATCCTAGCATTATGGTTGTAATGTATTAAAAGAAAGTGAAACTTCAAGATGGATTTGGAGTGTGCCAATGAAAACAGATAATTTTGAAATAGAAAGAAAAATATTGATAAAGAACGCGGAACTTGTTTAGAGATAAGTGTACCTTTTTGTGCATTTATATAAAATGGAAACTATGGAATTAGCCTAAAGTTGTTCATTGTAACTTTATCGTGGCCGCAGAACTGTTTATTTTTTTTAAACAGCTGCTCACGTGATACTTCTCCAGAACAACGTGTATGCTTTTTGGAAAAGTACATCTTTAAGGTTTAAATGCATCTTCACAAAGAAATCTATAGGCCTATAATAAAATATGAGCAATAATGGTTCGAGTGAAATTGATTCATTCAAGATTCAAGATAATTTATTGTCATGTATAAGAATACACAAAATTCGCTTTCGGGCATAAAGTTTTTTTTTCAATAAATATAATAAAGATACTGACCATGCACGATGTGCATAACTGCACTGTGAAAATTATCGAATTCTTATTTTGATTTGATGTATTTTTTTCTCGATTTGCTGAGATCGACGAGTACAGTCGCTGAACGCAAGTCTCAGTGGTAGTATCGTTATCATTTAAGCTGAGATGGCGCCCTACATCAAATGCTATTGATAATGGGTTGATACTAGTGAGGACATGCAGAGTGATAAAGGGAAGTGGTGAAATATTGGAGGAGAGGAAGAGCCTGACTTATGGGAGGATCACTGAGAGAGAGGGAGGGGGGGGGGGAGATGAGGAGATAGAGAGGGGGAGGGGAGAGGTGGGGAGGGGTATCTCGGTTCGCTACTTTGGGGGGGTCAGAGGGGAGAGAGAAGGGGGTGAAAACCATTCTGAAATTATTATTCTGAAGATTTTTGAACCTGGACGCTTTATAGAACATAGAAAATGTATCATCAATTGCCCTGCATGACACAGATCAACCAAGAAGTCCTGGACTCTGGACAAACGACATATTTGCAACTTTTCCTCAGTGCTGAAACTAGAAACTGCTGTTCTAGTCACCAACATTTGACAAAAACCTGTTAATTGACGGGCATTTTCATCTGCATCGCAGAGTGAAAACTCGCTAAATAACTCAGTAAATACTCTGTAAATCCTCATTTAAGTGATGCTTTCTGATACAAGAAGAGTCTGACAAGCAATCAATCAAAAAGTTACACAGCAAAATAAAAAGGAAAGAAAAAGAATTTTGTTTAAACCTGTCATTCTAACAAGTTGTTTAAACTTGTTTCTAATTGTTCAAACTTTTTAAACAACTCGTTTAAAAATTTCAAAGTTTTTTTTTAAAAAGTTTGAACAATAGTTGTAAGAGTGACGGTCTCAAACAATATGCTTGACATTTTAAAAAGCGTTTTACAGTGCACTCAAAAATCGCAAAGACTGAATTACTGAAATTTAAATAGATTTCTTGTCAATAGAATTTCTATTGAGAATGGAATGTTTCTTGTTAAATCAACAAGTTCTTGTAATTCAAATGAAAACAAATCTATTCATTTTGACAAAAATCTATCTTTTATTTTAAATAGAAATCATTTCAAATGATAAGGTATCTATTTAAATCTGAATAGATTGTTTTTAGAATATATGAACAATTGCAGGCCTAAATGTGATTTATTTACTGTAAAAGGTTAAAAACAAGAAGATTAATACAAATTTCTATTCATTTTTAATGAGTTACCATGAGTTGATTTTTCTGAACTTATTTAAAGATAGATACCAGTTGTGGTAACGATCTCAAAATGACCATTCAAACAGAATCCAATAAAATGACCACCAAAGTGTTTGCATGTATGAATAAAAATATGTACAAAATAACTCAGGAAGAAATTGCATAGTTGCTGAGAAATCAGCAAAAGAAGCACAGAATTCCATCAAATTGTTGGGTATTTTTCGAAGCAATATTAATACACTGCCACAGATATGCTTTTCTGTATTAGTGATCATCAAAATTATCGATTCTGAGCTAGGCTTTCATGATTTTACAAAGACACATGAAATAAGTGTTTGTTTCAACTACTGCCTTATACCATTATAACACTTTTTGCTGGGGTGTCCCAGGATCCATATCCCTGGTCAGTGGGTAAATTGCCAATTTGTCTATTGCTTACTCGCCTATTGGTCTAATGCCATTCCGTCCATCAACATTTCGTCTAACACCCATTTGGACCAATAACCATTTGGTCCGATCATCACTTCGTCTAAAGACCATTTCATTTATGACTATTTTGTCTCACAACCAGTTGGTCTAATATCCATTTCATTTTCATTCATTTTGCACAATCCACACTTGGACCAAAATGGTATATGGACTAAATGGCTATTGGACCAACTGATTATTAGACGAAATGGTGATGGACGAAATGGCAATTAGACCATGTGGATAGTGGAAGAACTGATGGTAGACCAAATAATAGAAGACAAGTTGGCATTTGGACGAATTGGAAATATACCAGTCAGTGCACCCCTAAAACAATAAAATGAAAAAAAAATGAAACATACTCGTTTATTATGGGAATGGAGAACATTTATTCATTTTTGTCAACAGTGACATATAGACTTGTGTTATTGTTATTGTGCAAAGTATCACATAAAAATCACCTTATTCACACGACTGGGGAGAAGCTTCATGACATACCAAATAAAACCTAAAATACACCCAACAAAGCACCTAATTCAGTCTAAAACAAGTACTTCACTCATGGCCTCTGTCAAGATTTTTTGTTGAAAGAAATGAAACAAGTATTTACAAATATAACTATAATTAAATAAAGTATATAAAAGTCACAATTCATATTAAAGGATTGCTCATATAAAGGAGAATTGTCTATTTTTGTTCACTCATTTGTGATCACATGAGAGTTGAAAAAAGGCCTATATTATATTAAAAGTGTGTGTAGACATTTTTTTTTGGGGGGGGGGGGGTGGGGGTGGGGAAGGGGTATTTAGCCAAATGGGAAGTCTTGACTTGCCCATAGGTAGGAAGAGAGGGTGGGGGGGATGGCAGGAATAGGAAAGGGATGAAGAAAGGAAGTGAGAGAGGAAGAAGAGGAAACATTGGAAAATGGATGTATAATAGTCATCATTAATGACTAATATCAATTAAAACTTTTGATCTCAACACAAGAACAATCTCAGAGAATTACCTCAAATTTTCTTGAACGCAGCCTTCCTCAGCGATGTGACCCAATTAGACCTTAGTGATGTAATGATTGATGATTGGGTCATAGATATTTGGAAGCCAATTGTATCGCCCTCCATCCTTGCTGAGAGAAGATTTTTTCTTGTTGAGATCAAAAGTTTAACTTTATTCTCTTCAACTAACAGAGATGAACTTTCATGGTCGTATACACAGGCTACTACAGATGGAATGTACAAAACAATTAAGTATAGTTGATTGCAGCCAGGGGGACGTTGCCACGGAAGTGTTCGGGCTGAATGAATTGTTAATGTGCCAGTCAATAGATAAGTACTAAGAATAGATTCTTCCAATTTAGATCAATATGCAATAGATATTTCATTACCCTGTATCTTTATCATTGCACTTTACTTCAATGTTGATTTAAAAATATTTCAATATGTTGGCAAACATCATTGCATATCAGTTTGTCAAAAGAAACCTCATTTTTAATGATATCAATATTTGAGAAATATGATGTTCCTCATCATTGAAATCTACATCAGCAGGGATCCCACTTATAATTGATCCAAAAGTCTGAAAATATGTTTGAAACAACTCAACCTTTTCTGTTCGAAAAGGGCATCCCTGCATAAGTAATGATAGAATGTGCTTCCATAATACCTAGCTTACAGATGTCTTCGAATATTCAATTTTCACTTTGTTGACAATAAGCCAAGTTACAGAAATCTTTTAAAAATTGCTTTGACTTACTTAATGCCTAATCCTTTTTACAAGGTCAATTTCAAAAAAGTATTTTTCGAGTGATTGGCTAAAAAATTACAATTTAAAGCCCTAAAAAGTCTTCTATCAAAATATGGAGTGCTAATAAAACTAATGAAATATAAGTGAGTAAAATAATAAAAAAAAGAAACCCCTGACAAATACCATTACAACTTTGTTTTGCATGATCGATACCATAAATTGCAATTATAATCCTCAAATTGGCAATAAATCATCTTTCACAATAGTTAACTCATGGAAATTGCCGAACAAAAGCTCTATATACATATTAAATTATTAGAGAGAAAAGTTGACACATAGGAGGGAATACAGCATTTATTGGTAAATTCTTAAATTCCATTTACACGGTACTGGAAATAAAAACAAGCAGAAACAATATTTGTTTTTAAAAAAAGGATAGGAATGATATCATAAATGGTTCATGATTATACCTGCCACGTTTCCCGGAGTAACTTTAAAATGTCACGCAAAATAGCGTCTGATGCAGACAAAGATTTTTATTAAAATAGATTCTCCACAGTACTAAAAACGGAAAATATTAATGTGATGATATACATGATTGCAAAGAATAGGGAAAGATTGCATATAAAGCACATGCTAAAATCACACGATTATTGCCCGTCACAAGGAGTAGGAAAGCGGTTTGACTTTGTCACAAATGTTCATTTCAAACCAATGCATTTACACCTAAAACACAGACATCTTTTTTTTGCATATAAAACATTGCAAAGTCTACACCATCAAACAGTTCCAGGAAAATATAACCATTATACCATTCTGTACAGATTAAATATATCAATATGTTTTTACACATCACATATCTTTTGAAATCTAAAATTCAAAATATACATTCTATGAAGAAACAATACTTTCACCAATTTGACAAAATATAGATATGTCGATTACCTATAACATAATTTACAAATTACTATGATCTCTATGATAAAAATGAGTTTAAAATGGAATTGATTTCTATGGTATATTCATTTGCACTTATTCAAATAACAAAAATGAACTGTTAACAAGATCATTCTACACTAGAATTGGAACCCATTATCTTATCTATTCTAATCTATGAAAAACAATTTATAAGTATGTCACAGGTATTTGATAAATTACAAAAAAAGAAATAAAAATAAATGAATTAAATAATTCTTCAGAATGGATATTCCTTTATGAGATGTGTGGCGTTCCTTGGTTTTCTATCACTAATTTTCACAAAATTCAATTATCATGGATCTGGCACAAAATCTGATTGTCAGAAAAGGAGAAATCAGGTTTTCATATGAATTAATTTGTGACAAAACATTTCATATATTTGTTATTCCATTTTCAATTATTCAAATAACAAAAATGAACTGTTAACAAGATCATTCTACACTAGAATTGGAACCCACTGTCTTATCTATTCTAATCTATAAAAAACAATTTATAAGTATGTCACTGGTATTTGATAAATTACTAAAAAGAAATAAAAATAAATGAATTAAATAATTCTTCAGAATGGATATTTCTTTATGAAATACGTGGCGTTCCTTGGTTTCCTATCACTAATTTTCACAAAATTCAATTATCATGGATCTGTCACAAAATCTGATTGTCAGAATAGGAGTGTTCAGGCTTTCATATGAATTAATTTGTGACAAAACATTTCATATATTTGTTATTCCATTTTCAATTCATAAAAAAAACAAATGAAACAGTTTTACGAATAATAATTAACAATTACAAAATTAAAATGCAAACTGATGTTGCTATGTATATACCTATCAGGGGCTAAAACCATCCTAAATGTTAGATCTTGGACATCTCCATTTCAGAACAGATATTTCTTACGAATTGGTCCAGTTCAAGGTACCTAGCTCATTAAAAGCTAAACGATTCCGCTATAACACATGTTCTCCATGGACTCCAGTCTCCAACAGGTTTATGAATGTATGGGACTAGTGTTGGATCCTGGATTTTGAAAATAAAGAGGCGAAATGACAATTTTCTTAGATTTAACTATATCAGAATGTGTATGTTTCAATGGACCTGAGTCCCTTGACTTTTGTCATAAACCTCTAACTTTGTGAATAACGTGTGACGTAACTATTGGGGAGCTGGTACCTCTGAATGTTTTATTTTTTCATGGCGCATAGATACAAATGCATCATCATCATAATCATAATCTAGATATTTGGTACATAAAACGAATCACATTGGTCTGCTCCTTAGCTTTTAAAGAAAGCTTGGTCCCAGAATTAAGAGGAATCAATACAATTCAACATTTGAGGGGCAAAACTGCAGATAAATAGATAATAAAAGAAAAGAAACCGTAGCAGGTTTTAGTTTATCATGTACATGTACGGTATACATGTGCATATGGCAATAGTCATAGACACGACTCACAAAGGATGAAATACAATATCAAAACAGGAATTATTCCACATTAATACATACTTGGATTGTTTAACAAAGCTGAGATAATAAAAAAATATGGCATTCATGGAGTACAAATAAAAAAAAGCCCACATTATCTTTTCTGAGATGTTCCGTTCAAATGAAATGTCTAAATGACAAAGCAACAATGAAAGCACAACCAAAATATAACGTTTATAGGAACACTTGCTTCGGACCTCTATCTATAATTTCTCTGTACATTAGATTGCAAACTCTCATTGATATATGTATAAATATTTATACACACACACAAAAATACATTTAGTACATATCATTTTAGGGGTGGTTTCCACGAAACTTGCGATTGATTGCAAGTCAATCATAGGTCCTTAATTATTCATTTCTTGTACTCAATCGCAAAATGCGAATTTACAATGGATTACTAGTCTGCCTCATGCAACTGAGTATAAACTGATTTCTACAGTTAAAAATTCATCCATTAATGGCACATTTACTATAGAAATCTGTAATCGATTGAAAATAAGTTTCTTGAAACACCCCCGTATAGGATTCTCGACGGAATCATTTACTGTGCATAATTCATCTCACATTGAACAAAAATGAACATGCATAAATGACACTGGCGAAGATCATTCAAATAGGGGACACCACGGAAGCGCCCCCAAATTTAGGCTACTTGCATATATCTCCAATGTCCAACAAACATGATTATTAAGTCTTTGGTTCCTAATGATATCCAATATTACCATTATCTGCCCCCACATTCTTAAAGAAACATTGCAGGTCTAGTGAATTACTTGAAGCAACATTGTAGGCCATGTGAATGACAGAAATCTATTTCTCTAGACAATACAATTCTTATGCTTTGAATAGTTTATCTAGTAATTCTTGATTAACCGTTGCCAATTTAGGGAAGGCAAATTGATTAAAATGATAACAAAGATACCTAAGAAATCCCATTACTTCATAAATTATGTAATCTTGTTTTACGCCACTCTACATGAAAGAAGGAGAGTAATAAACAAAAACAAACCCCCTGCAGAAATAATTGCAATTAAACGCAACTTGATGTTTTAACCAATCTGAATATAAAAATTCAAACTTTGCAAAAAAAAATGTCTTGTTAAAGTTTTCTTTAGACAAAACCCTAGTACAATGAGCGCCCAAAATGCAAATGAACCAAATAAAACGGTTCACTCTTTATATTTTTTCTGAAAGAAAGGAATGCTTTCTTGGGAATGTATTGTTTGAACCACATCAGCATCAACTGGAGCAGTCATAAACCTTAAAAACATATTAATAAATAATGACAGAGAGGGTGCTCAAATGATGTATGACTGCTTGTAAGTTATACACTAACAGTATGGAAATGCTATTAGTTACTGAGTCATAGGAATGTTGGCAGATTAAGGTATCAGTATAAAAAAAACATTATCGATTGAGGATGGGAAGTTCACTAACTGCTAAAATAAAATCTATAGGGGATTCATAATCAAATATATAAGATTCAAGGATTGGATTTAAAAAAATTCTCAAAGTTCTACACTATGAAAGTGAGATAACACTCTACACCAATCGCATTTGTTTGTAAGAAATGATTTTAGTTGTTAGTGAATAGTGCTACAATCTATGATAATTGAGATAGGGTCAATTTTACTGGCCATGAGCTTCTTAAAATAGATTTCAGTTGTTAGTGAATCATTATGTAGTGGTCCATGTCAGACTTGTAAAGCGCTTTAGCTTGTATTCTGCATGCTGGATTACTGCAGTAATCAAAAAAATAAATGGTCCGTATTCTGAACTCGAGCTTAACTTAGACCATGGTCTAACTCTGTGCTAAAATTATTGGAAGCCAAACATGTCAACATTTGTTCACATGGTATGTTCCTTATGTTTACTGTGCTCTTTCCTAATTCTTTCATAGTGAAAAAAATATCTTATTTGTCCTTCCCAGACAGTTAAGAATGATATAACAGTCAAAAGAGCTGATATTATGAACCTCTACTGTTAGAGATTTATGTCACAATAGGCCCTCCATAGTTAAACCACAACTTCAGACCTGATTTTGAATTGAACCCGACTTCAGAATAATGGCCAATTGAATACATGCATTTCCTATGCTAGTAAGTGGTGCAACGATTATCGATGACCGCCAAGCACATTTTGAATTGATTCCTAAACACGAATGTTTAATAAAAAAAGCTAATTCATACAAAGTGAGATAGAGAAAAAAAAAACATTCTGCTCAAGGGGACTCTAATTGTGACTTGGACTGAATTCCTTAATAACTGAAGCCAGATTAAGGTAGATTAGTTTTTGATGACTTTTGTTGAAATCACTTTATAAAGATGGCTCTTTTTATATACATGTAAAGGGAAGACAATGTACCCTAAACAACAGGATCAATATTATTTGCATGGCTTCAAGTTTGTAATACGAAAAAGCCTTATTGAAAGTACCAATGCTTAACCTTACAAAATGTTACTGATTCATCTTTGTGACTTTTAGATATATCAATAAGAACTCTCATGCTCTCTCTCTCTCTCTCACACACACACGCGCAAACACACTCTCCCATGTCACCTCTTCAGTTATCTCTCATTCTCACATAAACGCACATAGTACAATTCATCTGCAATTCAATAGACTAAAACCTAGGACTGCTGGTGCTATTCCGGTGAATCCGGCGTCGTCACTGGTGAGTCATCAAGGGCATCCTTAAGAGGCTCTTTGGATATTGATTCTGGAATGATACTGCGGCCAAGATCAAGGAGTTTGTCTCGTTGGAGGATGTCGACGGAACCGGGCTGCACCCCGTCCACGGGGCCGTCCGTTTTTATCGTCTTCAGCTGCAGGTTCTCGCCGTCCACCGCGTCGTACTTCTCGCGGTGGAGCTCCGGAATGTTGACGACGCACTGAAAGACATCGAGGTGCTTCCTAAGTTTGCCCGTGATGAACAGATAGTGTGTTACGTAGGACACGATAAGTAACGTAAAAAAGGACATGGACATTGCGAACGTGCGGAATGGGAACAACTGCCCGTCGTCGCTGTTGTATAGAGGATATTTGATGAAAGGAGGTATTTTGAGGGTGGTGTCACCACCCCCTAACCGTAGCAACAGGGCTACCGCGTACGCAGCCAGAGAACCATAGGTGTTGACTTTGCTGAAGTAGACCACACAAAAGAGTTGAGGGAACAGAATCACATAGACAAAGTCTGAGCACAGGAACCAGAGGGCATATACTGACTTGATGGTCAACCCCATGACAAGAGCAAGAGCAGTTACTACGATGATAGATATCCTCAGAACCCAGAGAAGTTCACGTTCTGTTGCCTGGGGAATGAAAACAATTGAAAAGAATTAATGAATGCTCGCTCAAAATATGCCATCTTAACAGCCCAGGTTATGGAAGCATTTACTCTTCATGTGACAAATTATACATGCAAGGCATTGATGCCATAAACATGAGGTAATTACCGGTAAACAAAAGTCGGGTTCATCAGCTAAATAGCACGTGAGATTTCACTGCAGTATTCATGATCTCCAAATGTATTTTCTAAGCAGAAAATGGAAGATAAGAATGCAAGAAGACCCTGTGCAGGACAGGATTCCATCCATGGACTGCTGTTAAAAGTGTCTCAGAGTACTTTGGTTTAATATTTAGTACATAGATGCTATATTTGGATCATAAACACCTTTGACACCATCACTGAAATCATCAAGTTTTCACTGAAAGTTTCACCATCAAAGAACAAGAACCCCTCTCTGATACCCACACATTACACCTTTAAAAGAAATTATTTCCCAACTTGCATCAAAAGTCATCAAACGTTTTATTCAACACACATGCAATCAAAAATTCTTCACTGATTTGATTTTGATTTTTGATATATTATTTTTTTCCATTTACCCAAACATTCCCTCGGCTGATTTATACCGATCGGTCAGCATGGATTATTTATGTAACTTTAAAATATAACATAATTAACTGGAAGCTTTATGTACATTATTTGTTCGTTGCCATCATGTAACTGTGTGCTCACATTCACTGTACATAACTTTTATGTAATATTTATATTTAGAGGTTGTCTTATTTACTTGAAGTTGTGAACGAAACAAATTTTCAATTTAGATGAATAAAGACGAACTTTGAACTTTTGAAGTCTCATAGCATTACAGTCATCACAAAGACCATCACTATCACTTTGTACTGTAATGAGCCAAAAAAGTTGAGGGAGCCAGACATGGCATATGGAGCAAAATTGATAAAAAGCTGTGAGCGAGCAAAGCAAGCAAGCAAAATTCTTTGTACCTTATCACTACAAAAATTTAATTTGGAGATTCTAGATTTTGACATATTGAAAAGAATAATATCACACATCGACCATTTATATTTTCCTTTTTTTTTCTCCCTTTTTTTTCATTGGTCATTTTTTTTTTTTTGGGGGGGGGGCCATGGCCCTAAGCCCCGCACTATAACCGTTACCATCACCACCACCATCACAACAAACATTATACGATCAATAAATAAATCTGTGAACCTTACCCCTTGCCTAAACACCAGTTTGTACACATTTCTGACGAACATGGAGCTGGCGGACAAAATGGAGGAGTCTGCGGAGGACATGACTGCAGCGGACACGGCACCAAGACCGACGAAGGAGACCCAAGGAGGTGTCAGGTACTGGATGACAAGAGGTAGAATCAACGCTTGGTTCTCCTCAGGTTTCGTTTTGTTGAGGTTTATCCTAGTTTGTGACCAATCTAAAAAAAACATTGATTAAAAAAAATGAATGAAGTGTATTAATGAAAGATAGTCGGGTTTATCATTCAATAGGGTTTTTTTCTCTGGAAAGATTCATCTATAATATACAGAGTAGTAAACTTGTCAATAGGTCAGAGTGTTGGCTCACAGCTAAATGAAGCAGTTCTACATGCAATTGACCCATGTGATAGATTTTTCAATTTGTCCTTGGACACGTGAAAGCTTGCCAGAGACTTGCCAAACATAGCAATTAGTAATGAATGCAAACTGGATTCCAAATATCATTGCCAATTTATTACTTAAAGATTACGTGAATAACTTGTGGCTAAGTCCCAAGGAAACAAACGGGAATAAATTTGAATCACTTAGTAAACTGGGCCTACTCCCCCATTCCCAACCTAAAAACAGGGGGGGGACCCCAACTTATATCACAGAAGATTTAGGAGCACAACCCCACACTCCAAACACTTTCAAAGCTGCTGATCATTTCCGTACCTGCACTGTAACCGATCGCGCCAATGAGAATAGGTGGGACTGCCATGATGATGCAGCCGAAAGCAGCAATGTAGGAGAGTGCTTGGGCCCTCTCCGCACTCTTGGATGATAGGACACGCTGGAAATACACCTGCCAAGGGATACCTCCGAACATCTACAAGAGAAAATAAATTGGAGGAGCTGCTCATTTGTGACATCACAAAATTAAAACTTACAAAAACATAACTCTGTTATTCTTATACAGATTTTCATTGCATCTTCACCAATATTTTTCTCTACTTCTTCTGTAAGTCTGTATCAAGACCAACTTATTATCAAGGTGTACTTCAGCTTAAAGAACATGCTCAAGTCATGCGTAAAGTCATATGCATGGCTTTTAATAGCCAAAGTAAGATTGAGTAAACTCAAGGGAAAAATCTGTTATTCTGTGACAGATTTTCATCAAATCTTCATCAATAATGTTTCTCTACTTTGTCTGCTTTTATCAAAACAAACCATTCTCAGGGTGCACTTCCCCTTTGAGAACATGTTCTAGTCGTGTGTAAAGACAATAAGTCAAATGCGTAACTCTAGCCAAAATAAGATCGGATATCAAGTGTAAACTCACCAGTAAAAGTGCATAGTCAAACCAGACGCCAGCATACTTGTTGTCCCACTGACCGAGCCACTCGCTGGAAGTGTTGGTGATTGGCTGGACGGCATCATTGGTCATGGCGAATGGGATACATAGCCACTGTGAAGAAGAAAAAAAAGGAGTTTCGTATCAGCTTTTACTATTAGACCCATTTAATAAAAACATTGAAATATTTGAAGACTTCATCCTATTTTCACACAGGGACGGATGAATGAGTGTGCAAATTAAAAAAAAAAGTTAGTTTTGAGCAAATCGCTTCCAAAGGTTCGGACCACAATCTCAACCTCTTCAAATGTAGAGGGTAAATAAATTTCACATCCTCATACAACTATAGGGCATATTCTAGACAATGTTAATTTTCAATCATTTGCATTTTCCTTTCATATCTTATAAGGGAATGAGCTGCAAGCAAAACCATCACTTCATGAAAAATAAAACTTATGGGACGAGCTTTGATTTTTTTTCACAAAGTGACAAATAGCATCTGCATGTATAACTGTCACTTTGTGAAAGCCCAAAATTAATTGAGGGGCCTTTTACAATCGCCTAAAAATTAACGATTGTTTCAGACACCACTGCAAAAAATGTCCTGAAAGAATGAGCCAGGGTTCACTTGTAGCAAAATTTCAACAATAAATGTGATGATCTGCTTTAATATAGTGTGTTATATGTAAGAATTGTAAGAGCAATTACATTCATTTATTTTCTCTTTAAGGATATCCATAGCCTAGAATGATAAAGAACATTCCAGAACGTGTTTGTAAAAGTTTTTGTTCTGCAGGGCTCTTGTCTATTTAAAGGCCAAGGAGTTTTATTTTTGAATAGGGTAAGGCAGACAATAGAGCTCCCAGTAGTAGTAAAAAGAACAATAGGCTTAGCTATGTTGTTGAAATGTTAATTTCACTGAGGTCATTCAAGAGTCTTCTAAATGTAGACTGCTCTAGAAATGGGCAGAATGTTCTTTTTGTAGACAATACTAGAAAATTCCATAATAGTGAATACTAGAAGTTTCTAGAATAGTTGAAATTTGTATATATAAGCTGCAGTTTCTTCAAGGACATCATCACATCACATCAGATCAGAGCTAAGAGTTTCACGCCAGACTTTATGTCAGAGCAGACTTTATTTCCACCTGGAATATTTATCTTCTGTGGAATTATTTACACGCCATCAATGAATGGTTTGCAGGTATTTTGAGAGAGGAATTCTCAGTTCTCATCGAGATCATCAACCTGTTTAATGAACACTCTTCAACGCATGGATTGCTGAATTTGACTGTTAATCATCATCAATATCGTCTTCACGGACATTTCAACTCATTACAGTGACTCTTGTTATTCGTGCTTCAACATCAGTTTCATCATCGCCATTATTGTGAACTTTAATTTAAGGAATTTTCGCCACCCTACTGGGATTTTATCTGAATCATAACATTGGATTATAACAGTAGAACTGACACTTCAAGAGATGTACAAGTAAGACCAATATATATTTATTTATGTTTTGTTACTTTTTTTTAGTTTTATATTTCCTGTAATAAAAAATAGGACATCAAATTAAAAAATATTTAGTTATTTGCTGCATTATCGTAACAAGTGCTTCATACATCTATGGCTAAAATGTCCCTGTATCACAAAATCCCTGTATCACAAAAATACAATCTATCGTAAATATCAATGAGAGTTGTTTGTGCAACAGGGATCTGAACTTCATGGGAACAGGGGACAAATGGAATTGGGGAATTTGCTTGCCAAGAGGTCAAGAGGTCAAAGGTCATGCTCACCAAACCAAAGAAGATGCAGATGAGCTGTATAACATCTGTATAAGCTACTGAATAAAGTCCACCAAAGAATGTGTAGAACGCTGCGATACACGCCGAGATGGTCACCGATACCTCAATGTTTAGCTCCAAGATGACGCTAATTGTGGCACCTAGAAAGAAAGCAAGAGAAGGAAAAATAATATTGTTTCTTGAATCTTGGTTTAGAAAAAAACAAGGCAACCATTTTTTCAAAGTAAAGAAAACATGATTGCAGACATGCCAACATCTTTCTTAAAAAGTTCAAGTCCACCCCAGAAAAATGTTTATTTCAATCAACAGAGAAAAATCAAACAAGCATAGCGCTGAAAATTTCATCAAAATCGGATGTAAGAGAAGAAAGCTACGGCAATTTGAAGTTTTGCTTATTTTTCACAAAAAAGTTATATGCCCAACTCAGTGGCATTCAAATGAGAGAGTCAATGATGTCCCTCACTCACTTACTATTTCTTTTTATTGTTTGAATTATACAATATTTTATTTTTTACAGATCTGACAAAGGACCATCTTGACCGATCCATGAAGTATTAAACAATGCTAATTCCACATGTTGAGGGTGGAATTAATCGCAGTTTCACTTGGCAATGAGGAGAAAATTAGAATATTTCATCTTTCATATAATAAAAAACAAAAGAAATAGTAAGTGGATGATGTCATCAGTCTCCTCACTTGCATACTGACCAGGATGTGCATATAATTGTTTGGTGAAATTAAGCGAAACCTCAAAATGTAATAACATTCTTATTTTACATCCGATTTTGATTAAATTTTCAGTGTTATGCTTGTTGGTGTTTTCTCTTTTTATTCAAATCAACTTTCTGTTGGGGTGGACTTGTCCTTTAAAAAGTTTTATAAAAGGATTTGTCGGACATTTTATCTGTCAGTTCCCATAGGAACAGTGCCTCTCAGCCAATCATAATAAAACAAAGTTGTCAGACCTGACAACTTGTTGGATAAAAATATTGATGAAACGCTCTCCATTTTCGTAAACTGGAATAAGGGAAAACCAGTTCACAAAAGCAAATGAGAACAAGGTCTTAGAATATTTCCTAAATATAATAATAATGAGACTTACAAAGCACCAAATCCACTCTGTAGAGTGCTCAAGGTGCATAAAGAGCTAAGAATTATTAAAATAAAAAAGATTTTACAAGGTTTTTGAAAGTCTCAACAGAGGTACATTTTTTATGTCCTTAGGAAGGCTTTTCCACAATATCCAACAGAAAAGATGCTAATGTATAAAAACAAACATCGAACATTTTTAATAAGATCTTTTCACTCTATTTCTTGTGTGTATTTTGCATGATTTTTATACTCATCAATATTCATTGGCCAAACCATGAAACATGGTCACTTCGGCCTGAATGGGATATTAAAGAGTTTATACCTCGTAATGAAAATTAAAGCTCATGGGGAAAACGCTTACCTAGAGCAGAAAGGATGGCAGCGGACCAGCATAGCTCACCCATGAGGGCTGGTAAGAAGAGAAGTCCTCCCATACGGGAGCCATATTTCAGCTGGAACGGATCCAGCATGGTTACGTAGCCTTGAGATCTCATCTGCTTTGCAAACAAAAGACCACCTGTAAAATGATTATTATTACATTATTATATATGAAACATTAAAAGTGTTACTCTTAATTCAAATATAATGCTACTATGGTAAAAAATAATTATTGCATTATTCACACTTGTTACAAATTAGCATCAACATTAATGAAATGTTATTGATTCAAATTACTTGCAACTATGGAAAGACTCAAACAGTCTAGTAAATTAACAGTAACATCAACATTCATAAAATGTTATTACTTCTTCAAATAAAGTTCCATTATGGAAAGCCTCTACATGAGCCACATCTAAATAATCAGTGAAAAGTTTATTTACATAAAAACTTGTTTTCCTCATTTAAATCCATTCTTAAGACCCATCTATTTTCAAAGTGATATTTATAATGTTGGATACAGTATGTACATGTAGTTATTAGAAATTTGTTTTCATTCATTTTGTAATTTTTATGTACTGATGTAATTTGCTCTCATTTGTATGACATATTTTAGGTCTAAAATATGTGTAAAACTGAGTGATTGATATTTGTATAGCGCACGTAGTCCTAACCGATTATTGGCGATATAAATTATAAGCATTATCATCATCATACACTATTCTTATTTCACTCTATGGGTCAGGCAGCACAAACTTAGCAATTGATTAAATAACTTACTTTTACGATTGATTTTACATTGGTATCAATGCAATCATTCCTAAAAATATGTTTTATGACCAATGCTATTAGCTTCGTGTAAAAGGCCCTTGATCTCTTGAAGCACTTGGCTCAATTCTGCTCACATCATTCAATTCCCGACTAATTCCCAAGGTATCGCCCATCTAATACCCTCAACCAAGCAATGTTCATGATGGGGAAAATTACCTCTATCACCACATATCAACTCAAGACTATCGCAGGCAATAAATAAATTATCACGACTGGGGGACCTCACATAGTGCACTGAATCATATTCAACAGCGATTGTGACGCAATGTAGAGGAGATATAATGTACATTTAACAGGTATACCATCACTCAATAATATTAGTGACATACATGGGATCCTCCCTCCCCCCCAAAAAAAAAACCTAACTAACTAACTAAATGAATAAAAAAAACTAAAATAAAACAAAATAAATAAAAATTAAAAATAAAGAAGAAATGAGTGCTCTTATGTTCTTTCGAAAGGAAAGCTTCCATCCACTACTGCAACAGAAGATAAAAAGATTGCCCAAGTTTGCCTAAAATATGTCTTTAATAAGAAAAGCAATTGGGAAGTGCACCTTTATCGTGAATATTTTAATCCTTTCTAGAACTGTTTTGAGAAAGAAAGACAAAAAAGCACAAGTCAATGAAATTCCACATCACCAAATGTGGAAAAAAACAATTTTGAAAATGAATATTTTATAACCAACATAACTGATTAGAAAAAAATATGGTGGTTACATTGTTTGGCTGCACTTAGGCTTAGCCAGCACCACTCTTATGAAAATTTATAGGTAGGTTGTAAAATGCATATTTGGGTTTTTGTGGATTGTAACAGTTTTTTTGTGGATATGGTGATTCACATTTCATTTGAATGCAAACAAGAGATATATGTATTTTTTTATTCTTCTTTTGAGAGAGACTTTTAGGTTTATTGGATGAAAGATTATAACAGGGAAGCTTGCTAGGGAATAAAGGCTGGTTGAAATATTGATAAATGATGGTGAATAAAAAGCAAATTTACAAATATATACAAACTTATAATTTTAAGGAGTGACAATTAATTAAAAACATACTTGATAAATGTTAATGATAATGCTGATTAACATGATTGATGATGAATATGATGTTTATGAAGAAGATGATTAACATGGGTGATGGTGGTGTTCACGATGACGAAGGTGATGATTATGATGATGATGGTGATGAGGACAGTGAGAATGCTAATCATGTTGACGGTGATAATGATTATGATCAGAAAAACACGGCAGATATTAGAAAAATGAAGGTAAATTATGATGAATACAATAATGACGATAAAGATGGCGATGGTGCTGATGAGTGAAGATGATAATAATGAGGATGATGGAGATGGTGATGATGATGACGATGGTGAGGATGGTGGTAATGATGGTGATGATGATGGTGGTGATGATGATGAAGATGATGATGATGATAATGATGGTGATGATGGTGACTAAGATGATGATGATGAAGATGATGGTGGTGATGATCGTGGTGGTGATGATGATGATGGTGATGATGATGAAGATGATTATGATGGTGGTGGTGATGATGATGAAGATGATGATGATTATGATGGTAGTGATGATGATGGTGGTGGTGATGATGATGATGATGAAGATGATAATAATGATTATGATGGTGATAATGATGGTGGTGATGATGATGGTGGTGGTGATGATGATGATGAAGATGATGACGAAGATGATGATGATAATAATGAAGAT
Organism: Lytechinus variegatus; assembly: GCF_018143015.1. Lineage (NCBI taxonomy): Eukaryota > Metazoa > Echinodermata > Echinoidea > Temnopleuroida > Toxopneustidae > Lytechinus > Lytechinus variegatus. The sequence continues at coordinate 30,115,740 of NC_054751.1, forward strand.
GATGGTGATGATGGTGGTGGTGATGATGATAATGAGGATGATGAATATGATGATGGTGATGAGGATGATGATGATGGTGATAAAGATGATGATGATGATGATAGAGATGATCGATGATAATGGTGATGTGAAGATATTGATGATGATGAAAATGATGATGATGACGCTGCTGCTGAAAATGAAGATGATTATGGTGGTAATGATACTGATGTTGCTGCCGATGATGACAATGGTGAGAATTATGGTGACGAAAGTGATACTTACCAAGAACTAAACTGGCAGCATAGCCCCATGGAGCCTGTGTCCATAGCAACCCGTAGCCTTGTGTATAAACATACTCTGCTGTACCATTTATGTACCCTCCTCCTACCCATGTAGCTGTAAAGACAAGAGATGGGAATAAAATCATATGAAGATAACCTGATCGAAGGCTTAAATGTAATGCAAAGATCATTCCCTTCCTCAGATCTGTTAGATGATTGAAAAATTTTGTCAAACAGTGAAACCTACTTCACCATATTATTTCACTAAAATCCTTCATTTTATCAATTACGACCATTGATAGCAGACTTCAAATCAAAGACTTCAAGATCAAAGTGATCAATAAAAGTTTGAAACATGATCTAGATTTCAAAATACCAATCTGTACTTTGTTACATAATAACAACTGGTGATCCTTTCTTTTGGAAAATGATACACCCCATATTTCCATTGGCGTTGATTTAATTCTTATGATAGGGTCTGCGCCTCTCTGGGGTAGCATTTCATGAAAGGACTTGTCCGATGTTTTATCCGACAGGTCCCATTTTATCTGACAGTTACCATGGTAACACTGCTTCTCGGCCAATCAAAATCAAGGAAAGATGTCAGATCTGACAACTTGTCGGACAAAAATGCTGGTGAAAAGCTCCCCTGTTGTTTGTAAAGTCGCTTGTAACTTACAAACAGCTTTATGAAACACCCACCTCGGGTACAATATATCTATTGGAAATATCTGAACAAAACATATTCATTGTCACTCATGCAAGCTTTTATTATATAAACATGCATTCGAAATCAATAGATGCTATTAAATGACACAGTTAGAGTCAAAACATAAACTTCAAGGCCCTATGCTGAAGTCGGTTTTAAATTACACTTAGGATTAAAGTTGTGGTTCAAGTATGGACAGCCAATTGTTATATAAATTACTAACAGTAGAGATATAACATTTAAGCTCATTTGGCTCTCAAATCATTCATAATTGTGTCGGAATGATTGTCTTCACCATCAGTGAATCAGGAAAGAGCACACCAAACATAAGAAACGTAAAACTTAATATAAATTTTGACACTTTTGACTTCCCATAATCTTAGCACAGAGTTGACCATGGTCTAAGTTAAACCTGAATATGGACAAAGTGTCCCATGTGCTCCAACAGGAATACATCAAATTCTCAAAAAAAATCATTCTTCTTCACATGGATTCTCTCCGTAGCAACCTGTTGCTCATATACTTTGCACGGTATGAAAGAAAGTAATACATGTCAGCGGGCATTCTAAATTTTCTTACAGCTGCTTTTTTTTCATTCCCATGTTCGAGAATTGGTATTCTTTTCTCCCTCAAATTAAATACTGAGGTGAGGAGAGCCTAAATAAAATAGTCTGCTTTTCAATAAGAGAAAATGTGAGGCATCGTATTCCATTTTGAAGAATGGGTGAAATAATCATGGAAAGGAGAGGGGGGGAGAGGGAGAAAGAGCGAGTAAGAAAAAAGATAGAGAGTCACAAAGTTAGGAATGCTTTTTTCAGATCAATTTCTCTCTAATGTGCACTGATGCTCTAATTTTTTATGAAAAGGAGTAGGACTTTCTGTCTTTGTAGGAAAAGTGATCTTCATGGCCCCATTTCCTCAGGACTTAAGATAATATAAGTAGAAGAGGAATCTCAAGATTTTTGCCATCAAATTGATAAAGAGAATATTCATGACATATTTTTGCGAGTATTGGCTGTGGTGCTCAGTGCCTGCCGGACAGAAATGTTGTAAGCCAGCTCAGTCACACTTTTTGGATTGTGAAATTCAATGTGTAAGTAATGCATTGTTGTAACGTTCGGCATTGCTGCCACATTACCGGTTGTAACAGGACCCCTGTTATTTGTGCTAACAACAGATCTTTACAACATATGTCTTAAGCACCTTGTAAATGACAAGATAATTATCTTCATTATTGCTCTTGACCGCAGTTTGTTTCCATGTTCTATTAAAGACAAGACAAGCTGGGAAACAGAACTGAATTGAGCAAGCACCCTCGAGGATAGAATGTGCACATGTTCTTTTCAACTGAGCTAGGTATTAATTAGTGGCAATCCATCATGGATGCCCGAATGACAAGTCTTTGGTAATTCATGATTCTCTTCTCTTGGCAAGGTGACGATCAGTCACTGCTTCATAATGCAACAGGGACTGTTTGCTCAGGTAATGAAATCTAAATGCCATCCAAAATAAAGTCACTTTTGCAGATAGCATGATGCTGTATTGGGTGTGTTGCTCCTAATGTGGACATTGTAATAAAAGGTTCTATGACATTTGCTCAAGTGACAATTGATCTGCTATGAATTCCACATACTAATCAAATGACTAACTTCAACCCTGGAGGCCATTTCATTTAAGGACAAGTCCATCCTGACAAAAGTTAATTTGAATAAAAGGAGAAAAATCCAACAAGCATAACACTGAAAATTTCATCAAAATTGGATGTAAAATAAGAAAGTTATGACATAATCAAATTTTGCTTAATTTCACAAAACAGATGCACATCCTGGTCGGTATGCAAATGAGGAAACTGATGACGTCATCCACTTACTATTTCTTTTGTATTTTATTATATGAAATATTCAAATTTTCTCCTCATTGTCAAGTGAAGAACAATTAATTCCTCCCTGAACATACGAAATTAGCATTGTTTAATACTATATATTTCAGTCCAGTTGGTCACTATTGTCAAATTTGTAAAAAATGAAATATTGCATAATTCAAACAATACAAAACAAAAGAAATAGTGAGTGAGAGACATCATCAACTGTCTCCTTTGCATGTCAATGAGTTGTGCATATCACTGTTTTGTGAAAAATAAGCAAAACTTTAAAATTTCATAACTTTCTTATTTTACGTCCGATTTTGATGAAATTTTCTGCGTTATGCTAGTTGATTTTTCTCTGTTTATTCAAATCAACATTTTTCTGTGGTGGACTTGACCTTTAACCCTATCTAGGCCAGGGGGGGCCTCGGAGGCCCCCCTCAATGAATCGCGCAATATTTTCGCCGTGCAAAATTTTTTTTGACCGCATCGCTCACTGACTTTTTACTTTGAAGTCTTGCGCAACTTTTGAGACCAATTTTGTGTCACCCGGGTACGTGGTTCCGAAATTACGTAACATTATGTAAGTGCATGTCAGACCAAAAATTGCTCAAAAACGTGATTTTGTGTACAAAGTCAATGCAAATTGTGTTTTCAACCAAAATTCATAAATGCATGATTATTTTTAGTTTTGCTGGTCTAAATGTATTTATTTTATGCTTTTTATGATCACAGAAGAGTCCCCAACGAATTTCATTGAAAAAACAATGAAAAACAAAAGGTCCAAAAAACAAAGAAATACATAAGAAATTGCAAAAAACAATACATAAGAAAATGATTTGCAGCACAATTTTTTTCACGTACACTTGCTAAGAACACCACAGAGAGCTTCTATACCAAAAATTAGTACATTTGGAGCTTTATTTAGGGAGTTAGAGGAAAAAGTATGATTTTGCATACTAATTATGCATAAATTAGCATAATCACTTAATAGCAATTCACATGAAATAAATCACTATACAGTCTTGTAGATTATGTCCCAGGCAACCTGCGTGCCAATTTTCGGCACGATCGCGAGGTCGATGGCTGAGATCTTAAGGGGGGGGGCCCTGGGAGGCCCCCCCTGGCCATATTAACTCCCAAAATACCCTGGCCTAGATAGGGTTAAGCTGATCGTAAATTAAGAGCGACTTTCATAACGACTGGTGATCCTTTCTTGTGGCAAATGGTATTGAACATTAAATGTTCATTGGTCATTATTTAGAGTGATAAGAAAGATTCACCAGTCATGCTTAAAGTTGCTCTTAACTTTATACGAACAACTTTATGAAACACCCACCTGGATTTAGTTCAAACCCTATCCTAAACCGAACACTAAATCTAACATGAAACCTTATTGCAACCCTTTACCCTACATCTTAGACAAAATAAAGCCCCTAGCAATTGTCGAAGGAGAAAATGTCCGGTCATCTGACTCATCTCATTATCCATTAATAATAGAATGGGAAGCCGAAAAATGTGCTTTTATCACATTACCTAAAGCTAAAATCTGAAGGTATTTCCGTATTGATTAAAATTTTGACTTTCAAAAAGATAAATTTTGGAGCAAAAGATATTTTTTTCTGCACTTGTTTTTATGATAATTGATATTGTCTGAAATAAAATGCAATCATAATGAAAAAAAAAACAACTTAAAGCTCACATTCAGCACTCCATACTCCATTAATTATTTTTTAAAGTTTTTTTCTCATCTTTACGAGCACATGCTGCAGGTAATGCAGCAAAGAGTCACAAGATTTTATAATGACAATATTCCATTTTTATATATCTTCTATATTGTGGGTGAGCAGATGCTCGTGGGTCAACATCTCATAATTACAAGCAACTTTCGCAAGGGGTTCTTTTGGTTCAGAAGATATTTTACGTGTGAAACCAAAATAAATGAGCTTTTTATATGAGGGTAGTAGAATGATATCTGCTATTTGATTGTGGAAGTATTGTTAAAGGATTAAAATTAGGAAGATATTTTGTGGTTCAGCCAGATGTGAAGTTATACAATGAATTACTAAATTTTGAGGCCTAAACCACTAAAAATTGACTTTTGTCAACCACATTTCCTTTTTATATCTCTTCACCATAGATAAATTCTCTTCATTCTACATCTGCTCCTTCATTCCCAAATAAGTTACCCTTTACTTTACAAATGCCTTTATGAAATACCTTCAATGTCATCAGGGGTTGATCCAGGATTTTCCAAGGGGAGGGGGGCACATTTTCCCAATGAAAATTTGACAAGCATAACAAAAAAGGTCCTCACTTTCAAAAAGGGCACACTTTGGTAAAAAGGGTATATTTACATTACAAATTTGGCTCTCAAAGGGGGGGGGGCATGGGCTGGCTGTGCCCCCTAGATCCGCCACAGCATGTCATAGATGTGTAAAAAACAAGAGATTTAATAACAATTACAATATTAACTTTTTATAGAGTGCTTCATATTGGAGCAACATCTGTAAGCACTTTACACATATATGTTAACCTTGCTGTTGATTCTAGCTTTAATACCACAATCAGAATATACCACATATTTTTCTTTGGTGTAAGCAAAGTACTTGTTCAATCTTAGAAAGTAAATTTACCTGCAAAATAGCAAGTAATAGATTGTATCTCACACTAAGCCTTCAACACCCATTTCGAATTCTTTTGAATAGACAAATATATAAGTCCACAGATGATGATGGTGATGATGATGATGGTAGTGATGACGACGATGGCGACTATTACTATTACTTCTTCTTCTACTTCTACTACTACTACTACTGCTATTAACATCATCATTTTTATTACTATAATTATCATCATTATCATCATTTCATTATTATTAATATTAAAATTATCATCGTCATCACCATTACCATTATCATTGTTGTTGTCATTACTATTATCATCATTACCAGTATTATCATTATTATTATTATTTGTATTATTTTTATTCTTATTATCATTATTACTATCACTATCACTACTATTACTATTATTTTTGGCTGGTATTTTTACTGATCAAGTAGGTGTAAATACGCTTACTGTTGACTAATTGACAAAAGTATAGATGAACTTCAGAGCCATGACCCTAAAACAATCCTTATCAAGGTCAGGACTCTGATTCCACTTCCTACCCAAAACAATCCTAACCCTGCTTCAAAATCACCTTCATCCACACACTGTAAACTAATTTAATCTAAACACAAACTCTGAATATATTTTAAACGATGGCCTCAGTTTTAATCAGCAAAACAAAAATAAACTTCCACATCACATATGGGGGAAAGATAATGACGGTTGCGTTTCTGGTGGAAATGATTTAGGTCACTGAGGGCATATTGTGAACTTGATACCCTTACATGGAGGGTACATCCCTCCCTCCAAGAAAAAAATTACTTTCAATCAAGTAATCCCCCCTCCCCAGTCTAATATATAAATATATGAATGACAAATCAGAAAACAATGAAACAAGTAAAATAGTGTGACAAGAAGATGAAGAAATCCTTCTAAAAAGGATATCGACCATATATTCTATTTAAAAAAAAACAGCTTATTTATACTTAGATGAGTTCCATGATAAACAAATTGCTTTTTAGGAGGGTTCAATTGCAAAATATTCTATTTGTACAAGATAATTTATGGACAAAAACCCCTCATATATATGTATATATATTAACAAATTATACATCCACATATTCATATGTTGATTTTCTCTTTTCCCAATATTTCTTTCCATGCTTCTATGCAAGTATACAACCTTGTCATTAAATATTGTTTTTCCCAGGAATATGATATTAATCTAACATTCAGTACTTTTAAAAATCTGGTTTGTGCTTTTGATGGGTGATCTAGATAGCTGGATTTATCAGTTCCGTTAACAATATCTTGTTTTTAGTGACATATTTTCTGTTTTTCTTTTTCAGTTGGGGGGGGGGTGGTGAGAATTGTGAAAACCCTAAAACTCTAAATGACCTATAAATCATGCCTGCCCTTCCTCAGTGTCTATTATCAAAATGATTCTTAAAACTCAGACTATCGAGAGTTCATCTTCACACAACAATGTTATACTTCATATTCTTAACCACTTTGGGGGATTTCTTTTTAGCACGAAGTTTTTCATGTGCTTGAAGAACGCTATGATGGTTAAACGTAGAATGACGTTATGACATCGTTATTATTGGATCAACATCCAACCTTCTACTGACAAACATAGCTTTAACAGGTGTGACCTTTCCTCACTGATTGCAACTCATTTGCCAATTTGAGGATCACTGACGCTCCTCTGCAGTGACAAACAGTGTAAAAAAATATGCATGCCACGTTTGCCAGGAAGATGAAAAAGCAGAATCCAGATTTTCAAAACTTGTTCAGATTGACATTATAATTACAAATTTATGAATGAGAATTTCGGATATTATCATGCCCTGTTGTATAATAGCTAAAACCAGAGCTCCATAATGGTGAAAGGAAAATGACAAGGCCTCTACAATGCTATAAACAGAGATATTCTTTACAACTTTTGTCCTACGCACTGAATTCATTTTGAACTCTTAAGTAAATCGCTAGAGACAATTTACAGGCAGCATACACTCAGAGAATATATATACACAACAAAAACTGTGGTGTTAACCGGTGTACATAGGGGACCACACCAGTTATTTTACACCGGTGTTAAATTGGTGGTGTTAGTTTTACACTTATAGGTGTTATTATAACACCTTTGGTTGTTACATTTACACTCTTTGGTGTTATGTTCAATCTTCAGGGTGTGATCCTCTATTAACACCAATTGGTGTCAGTTTTAACACCACAATTTTTACAGTGTAAGTAAATTGCCTGTGACATTTTACAAGCAGTATAGACTCAGAGAATATATATATATAAACACAATAAACACAGAAAGACTGACTATTCACCACTGTCTCTTTCCGTCCCTTTCATACGATTATTGAAGATCTGGCCCCCGTTACACAAAACTAAGTGATTGATCGTAAAGCTAATTTCTATGATTGTTCATACACAATAATCAATGCAATCGATCATAGAAATCTCCCCCATGATCAATCGCCGAGCTTCATGTTGCAGGGCCCTCCCGGTGTGGTGGTGAGTAAGTACGTATTGTTGGGTTCCATTAGATGTGAAAGAGAAATGGTTAATTGAATTCTCTGCCGTTGCCACTCATCCCTCCCTATGCAACCCGATCCGAGAATAACAGATCTTGCTGTTGCCTTTGACGTCCGTCCTTACAAGTTGTCATATTCATAGCATCCATGTTTTTTTTACGGTATCCTTGCTTTTCTAAAAGGCTCCGGAGAATGACATCATGGTTCGATATCTAATGTAGAAGAATCATTTCTCTTGGATGTATTTCTTTCTCTTTATTTTGCCCCTTTGCGGCATCCATACAAGACTCATTCAGCCTATTCATTCTGGGGGCCATTTCATAAAGCTGTTTGCAAGCCATCTATAAGCGACTTTAAGAACGACAGGTGATCCTTTCTTGTGGCAAATGATATTGACCATTAAATGTTCATTGGTGATTGTTTAGCGCACAAAAAAGGTTCACCAGTTGTTTGTGAAGTCGCTCTTAACTTACGATCAGCTTTATGAAACACCCACCTAGATGCAGCATGCAACCCTTGATCTCATTTCTTAAAGATTAATCTTATTTTTCATTTGGTGAGGGTGAGGGATGGTTAAATACCACATTGTAAAATACCCAAGAATGTAGTGGTGCCATGGTTGAGTGGTATTCAATCCCTGGCAATAGCATCTACACCCTGATTAATTCAATCAACAGTGCCCTATTGTCTGACATTAAAATAAACGCTATAGGCATTTATGGAACCAATGTGCGCACTTGTCTACAAAGAATACAGAAGAATTACAACATGGTGATAGCAGACCTTCAAGGGAAAGTTCACCCTGACAAAAACATTAAAAGTCAAAATAGCATGAAAAAATAATAACAAAATATTGGTGAAGGTTTGAGGAATTTCCATCAATGATTTACACAATTATTAGAATGTTTAATTTTGGATTTGTAACATACAAAGAGCTCCCTTGTATATCATGAAATTAGAATATCAGTGGAATATCATTTTCTATAAAAAAAAAAGAAAATAGCTTTTATTGTACCTTCGGTATTTCAAAGACAATTTTTTTTTCACTCCCTCCCCTCCTCCTGAAAGAAAGAAAAAATTAGCCATCATGAACCATCAAAAAATTGCAGACCTCTACAGGCAGCATTTTGTGTGTGAATGATCAATTGGCTTGAGAAAGTCCACAGGAGTGGATGAAAACTTACCCAAACATTGATTGAAGTTTAAACATTTTTTACTTTATCATCCCCAACTGATGAAACCTTTTTGTTTTTTGTTTCCAATTTTTTTCCACTGCAGGAAAAATAAGAGGCGGACAGCCACTACCCTGGCCCTGTATTAATATTCCTGTACACATAACACAATAATTCTAGTTGTAAAATAAACAAAATGATCGATTCTATTCCCAATGGCTTAACCCAATTTCCACCCACTCTAAAATTCTATCAATGATTCAAGTGCTTATGTTGATATTTTCAATTCATTGATTCACTTATGTCCGCCAAGCCTTCCCATTCAAAGAAAATCACTTTAAATCCTCCATTGGGTAGATTCAATAAAACGAGAGATCAAAAGGGAAATTCCAATAATAGCACTTGAGCATTATACTATCCTTGTCCATTCCAGACTTTATTATTGAGCAAAGGCCTAGAGCCACCCAGATCTTTGGCAAAATTCAATTTCAGAGCAGACATCAAAATCCATATTGATTTCATAGAATCTGTAGATATAGAAGAGACCTACACTCCCAATGCGTTTTACATAACAACCACATCATTCCGTAAATGATAAAAATCGGACCATCTGCCCAAAATAGCTTTACATTACCCTTCTAGCAGAATATTAAAGAACAGGCATTTTTGTGTTTTCTTGAATTTAAAAAGTGCCACCATGTTAATTTCATGTCAAATGCCATCTTCTTGTTTTTATGGTAAGGTCTTCACAACCTGCAGAAGACTGCAGTCTGCATTAGCCGAACCTGTACTTATAATCAAACTACTTGTTATTCACAGAATCTACCACCGAGGGGGGGGGAAACTAAATTGAATTTAGCTTTGTATGCATAAAGGCAAAAAACAAAATGCCGGTGTATAAATGTATCTATCTATCTTTCTTCCTGTGCGATAGCTTGCATTATGCATGGTGTGTAATGTGATCCAGGCAGCCTGTTGCTTGTGGGTTTAGCGTGGTCACCAAGAGACGCAGCAGTGGCTGTGCAGCTACGGGAATGAAAATCGTGAGGCAATGTGCATTATGCGACAGTCCTATGTGAGGGGATGCCTTGCACTTTCTGACCTTTCAGTGTGCTAAGATTCATTAAAGTTTTTTTTTGGATGGCTGAGAAAGAAAACATGTGAGAAGGCATCTCCAGATCCAATTTCAGTACAGACAAGCACATCAGTTTGTTGTAGGGCTTATAAAGGAAAACTGACTGTACCTAAACCTTAAGTAACAACCGCCTGTAAATAAAGATCATTCAACAAACTCAAGTAGCATGTTAAGAAAATGATGAAATATTGGAAAACGGTTCAATTACTAAGTTGGGCATTTATGGTAAAAAGATGCACCCCCCAAAAAAAGTCACATAAATGTACAAGAATATGTAAAAGGGTGTGACCATTTTGCCAATGCAAATTGAATATTAGAAATACAACGAGCCATTGAATATGGAACTAGATAATTAGCACCTCGTAAATGCTATTAAGGTTAATAAATACGTGTAAATTAACCAAAAAAGTGACATCCCCCGAAAAACATTGAATAGGGTGTAGCCTAATATACTTTATTTTTAGGGGGATTTCGGGAAAAGGGTGTATGAATATGTATTGCAGTACCCCTCCTGCCCCCTCCCCTCCCCTCCTAGTCTGCAGGCACAGACCCTAAATGAAACTTTGATCAACATGTGTGTCTCCACACAAATACTAGCACATACAAAACTTGCTGTTTCAGGGCCTTCAGTATACAAGACATGAGTAGGCTGCAATTCAGACCCTTTTCTTGAGTGAAGGGTTTGCACAGCAGACTACCTCCTCCCTGCGGTGAAGTGAAGTGTAAAACAGTAGAGACATGTGGACACTTCACTGTTTTCATATCTAATGGAGATCGGCACAAAAGAATTATACCACAGTTAAGATCATTGTTTCTTGAAGATCATGTACACTCTATTAAAGAATAATGTTGATGTAATTAAGAACACAATCAGTTAAACCAGTTAAAACATACTGTTCCTCGAATGAAGAAAGAGTGAAAATGTATGTCTAATGATAATGATGTATTTAAGAAAGATTTTCCTATTTTGGAGTTAAAGGAGAATAGAGAGATAAATAGATAAATGGTTTATTAATAAAAATCAAGACATCATCGCGGCTAAGGCCGAATTGCGATGTATTTACAAGGTAATAAAGACACAAAAAATATTCAAACAATAACGCAGATAATTACAAAATAAATAATAGGATAAAGTATGGTATTGTGGAATATGGAAAGGTAAGAGAGACTTGGGAAGGAGGAGAGGCAGATAGAGAGAGAGGGGGGGGGTGGATGGGGAGGGAGAGAAAGGGGGGGGGGGGGAGAGAGAGGGGGTGAAGGGAAGGAGTAGAGTAGAAAGTCAGAAGAAAAGAAGGTACAAACATTATGAAAGAGGTAAAGACATGAAGTTATAAGGCTGTACGTAAGAATAAACGAAGTTAGAAGAATTCGAAAGTAAAATATTATCCTAAACACGTATTGGTATAGTGGTCCATTATCATTTACCGAATTGTACATTAAAAGCAGTAGTATTTACAATTCAACATTTCGAAGAAAGAGAGGAAGAGGGATGGATAAAAAAGAGAGGGAGAAATATGGATAGAGAAAGACAAACAACAGGAAGAAAAGAGTCGCAAGGAAAGGAAAGGAATACAACATAGAGATCATGCGAGTAGATCATTTGGATAGTATATTGGAATGAAAGTGTCAAATTTAAGAGTTTTGGATTTATATCCGCACATGTACATGTACATATGCGGAAGAAAAATTACCTTTAAAAAAACTTTCAATTCTTGTGCAATACAATAATACCTGACTTTCAAAGATCATACATTTTTAAGTGATTATTATGTAGAAATTTGCTAATTCTAAAGCATTTCAAACAGTATATTTATGTTATCTACAATACTTAAAAACATAATGATTGTATACATGTACAAGTGGTGAAAATAACTGACTAATGTTCGTAATTGCAAGTAGAAATAGAGAACATATCATATAAATAATGTGACATACTAATGATTAAAAAAAACAATTGACAAGAGCAGCAGTCAGAGAAATACCATACTATGGATGTGGGTTATTTATGAGTCATGATTGAGAATTTAGGAGGTCAATCAAGTACGGGATGGGACTGTTCCGAAATCTATTAGTTCTACATTTTAATTGTTCTCTTGTGTTTGATTTGCGCAAAGTTCTGGTGTTCTTAAGAGGGGGTATAAGATATGATACCCTCTCATTTGAAATCAGTCTTTCGAAACCTTTGGTACAAGATAGCTTGTGTAAAAACAAAAAAAATCAAAGAAACAGATCAATGAAAGTTTTGAGAAAAATCGGACTAATAATGAGAAAGTTATGAGCATTTGAATATTGCGATCACAAATGATATGGAGATCCTCAAATTGGCAATGTGACAAAGATGTGTGATGTCACCTGTGAACAACTCTCCCCATTACTTTAGTATATATTTCACATAAATTGCCTCTTTCATCACATCTATCAGTAGATCATGTGTTCTTTCTATAGGAGGGCATGTAATACAGATTTTTAAAGAATACATCATGGATGTTTGTGTCACCACAAGAAAAAGCAGAAAGAGACATTGTGAGGGTATTTTATAGTCCATCAAAGGGAAAGTTGTTCACATGTGACATCATACATCCTTGTCGCATTGCCAATGGGAGGATCTCCACAGCATTAGTGATTGCAATATTCACATGCTCATTACTTTCTCATTATTTGTCTGATTTTTCTCAAACTTTCTTTGTTCTTATTCTTTGATTTTTCTGTTTCGACACAAGCCTACTTATTCCAAAAGTTTCATTCCCCTTTAAGATTAGAACTTTATATTTCATAATAACAGTGCAACAAGCATAGAAGGGAAGATAATCATCACTGTAGTTTGGGTGCCATTGAAGAACTAGCAAATAAGACCCACGTGATAGAAAGGGGAGGCATGAAAAATACAGCTACATGTAAATTGTACAAGGATATATCAATCGATTGAAATTCAAGAGGGAAAATCATGACAAGATTCCCAAGAGAAAAAGAGAAATTAACATGGTAGAAATTAGGATGACATAACTGTCCCGCTGGGCACGCTTGAGAGCTGTGACGAAATGTTACCTCGCAGACGTTTTGTCATGACTTGTCTGGAGAGTGCGAGGATGGACTACTAAGTAGAAAGTGGTTTGAAAGATGATTGAAGGGAATGGCATGGGCATGTTCTCACAACATACTTCGTAAGCTGATATTCAGATGAGGGCAGAGAGGGGAGACTAATATGAGAATGTTGGGGAAAGGAGGGGGGGAGAGAAAGATGAAGTAATGAATCCAAAAATGAAAAAGATGATAGTCAGCGGATGGTTGTTTAAATCAACAACATTAGAAATGAGAAGAAAAAAGATATAGAAAACAAGCGTGGTTTGATGAAAAGAAAGGAGATACAAAAGCGGAGGAATAAAAAAACTATGAGATGGATGAGTGGGTGCGGTGGGATGGAAAAAACAGAGCAAGTAGAAGGGGGGGGGAGGTGGAGACTGAAAGGCAAAGAATGCCTTAAAAGTTGATGATAGAAACCATGAGGCAGATACAGCAGAAGAGGGAAAAGAAAAGGAAGGAAGGAAGGAAGGAAGGAAGGAAAAGAAAGAAAACAGATGGAAGAAAAAGAGAGGGAGGGAAGGAAAAGAAACAGAGAGAGAGAAGTAGGAAGAAAGGGGTAGTGGAGCAGAAAGCGAGAGTGAGAAAGAGGGGAGAAGAGATAAAGGAGAGAGTGAGAGAGCGGGGAAGGGGGTGAGGGGTGAAATCTAACGTAAATAACAGGACGCCTACGACTCCTCACATCCAGAGCGCAGGATTAAAATAATTCCATTAAGGTAATGGTATTAAGGGTGAGGGCCACTATATTTATCACCCTTCACATATATACACCACACCAGTATCGGTGGTTCAATGACATTTATGGTGCAAGGATACCATACCTCCTGCAGACTGGATAATCCGGCATACATACTTGCGTAATATCACGTTAGAAATGCATGTATGCTTCATATCGAATGTTAGTCACATACTTGAATGTTTTATTCATGTACAAAAGCTAAGTCGGATAAGAGAGTTATGCATCATGAAAAGCTGTCATATAAGTGTGTAAAAGAAATGAATATCTTAGATGTGCTGGGCTTACATGTTGTGGAAACTGCTTTGGTTAAGATTAACACCAAGTGAAAGTTTTGTGAATGAATGGAAAGATGTCCATATTCCATGATTGCTGTACAATAGAATATGTCAGTGGGGGGATCATGAACTTTTTAATGGGGAAAGGGTGACTTTATAGTCCATCAACTCTGAGTGTTACTTTCATAACTATTTTTTTTTTAAAAGCTTTTAATTTTTATATCAACAAACATTGACTTGTACGGTGACAACCTTCCAAGGCAGTGTATACGTGTTAGATCGTTTTGCTTATCCACAGCCGATTTTACAACAACCATGATTATTTTGCTGTTGAAAATCTATGAAGATGTGCACTCGATTTCTTATCCGTCTACTCCTTAACGTCCTGTGGACGTCATTACAAGCATGCTTCCTGTGACCATTTGCATGAAATTAAGTTTCAAAGGGTATTTATCAGTGGTCAGTGCTAATCCAAACATTGACACTCACAAGTGAAAACTGTTTTTCTCATCCCCACATGCTAAAACTCCATTAGTTTAGACCTCAACTTGTTTCCATCACAGCAGAAAAGTGGATGAGTAGAATTATCTTTGTGAAAATAATTGATAATGTAGCCTTCACTTAATTATCACACTGCATTGCATGCTTTAGACATAGTCTGTAGGCACAGACCTGATTGAAACTTTGATTAACAAGAGGGCCTTCACATAAAACTAGCACAATTACAACTTGTTGTTTCAATTTCAGAATTAAAAATTTGATCAGCAAGTGGGTCTTCAAACAAGACTAGCACAATTACAACTTGTTTCAATTTTAGAATTAAAAATTTGATCAGCAAGTGGGTCTTCAAAAAGACTAGCACAATTACAACTTGTTGTTTCAATTTCAGAATTAAAAATTTGATCAGCAAGTGGGTCTTCAAACAAGACTAGCACAATTACAACTTGTTGTTTCAATTTTAGAATTAAAAATTTGATCAGCAAGTGGGTCTTTACACAAGACTAGCACAATTACAACTTGCTGTTTCAATTTCAGTACTAAAAATTTGATCAGCAAGTGGGTCTTCAAACAAGACTAGCACAATTACCACTTGTTTCAATTTTAGAATTAAAAATTTGATCAGCAAGTGGGTCTTTACACAAGACTAGCACAATTACAACTTGCTGTTTCAATTTCAGTATTGAAAATTTGATCAGCAAGTGGGTCTTTACACAAGACTAGCACAATTACAACTGGGCGTTGTGGCGTGCGCTTGTAATCCAAGCTGTGGGGAAGTTACAAATTGATGCAGAGGTTCGAGGTTCGAGCCCTGGTCACGTCTTTCGGATGGTGACGTTAAAGGTCGGTCCCAGACGTAAATAATCATATCTGATTGATACACGTCTGACAAAACTCAAATACACACACACACACACGCTGTTTCAATTTCAGTATTGAAAATTTGATCATCAAGTGGGTCTTCAAACAAGACTAGCACAATTTACAGCTAGATGTTTCAATTTCAGAATTGAAAATTTGATAAGCTATTGGGTCTTCAAACAAGACTAGCACAATTTAGCTGTTTCAATTTCAGAATTGAAAATTTGCTCAGCAAGTGGGTCTTGAACTAAGACCAGCACAATTACATCTCGCCGTTGTAAGCTGCGAATCGAGACCACTCAACTCGAGTGAAGGGTTTGCACATCAGACTACATGTGCTTCAGACACCAATGTGTGAGGGAACAAATTAGGCATACAAATGGAATGCGTCTATCATCTGACCTTGGTGATGATTAGCCAAATTATCCAACGAATCAATTCCCTCTGTATTACATGTACATTCAATGCATGGTGGTCAAGGGGGAATTATCAGCACCCCTCCCCCTAAAAATAGTCTTCAAATGAAGTAGAACAACATTGTACTCCCTAAAAGGCTCTCCAGACCCCATTCTCTCCATTCAATACCCCTACCCCATAACATCCAATTCTGAATAAATAATATTGACTGCATATTGACTCCAAATGTTGGTATATTTCAATACGCCATTTCTGCTTCACCCACTTTTGAATTCCTCTCTGATATTCACTCTCCCCCCAAAACAGGTTGCCATGTTTTATTTCCCAGTGGTCTGGGCATCTCCGGAACTGTTCCCAGTGGTTCATCCTACTTGTATGTCTTGAGAGATTGATGTAGTCATCTACACCATACCCTTAATCGAACAGACAAATTGGTTGTCATGCTCATGATTTAGAATGTACATGGCACCATGCAATGTGGAACGGTCATGTGGAGAATTTATGAATACTGCCTTCTCTCTCTCTCTCCTCCTCCTCCTTCTTCTCCTCCTCCTCCTTCTTCTACTACTTCTTTTTCTTCTTCTTCTTCTCCTTCTCTTTCTTCTTCTTCTTCCCTCTTTTTCTTTCTTCTTCCTCTTTTTCCTCCTCTTCTTCTTCTCCCCCCTCCTCCTCCTCCTCCTCTTCTTCTTCTTCTTTTTTTCTTCTTTCCCTTTCTACCTCTCCTTCTTCATATGGATTTAAAAAAAAAGACTGTCATTACATCATCACAGCATACTTAATTCACCTATCCACAAAAAAATGACAACGATCAAAAGTATGTTGTCTGTCATCATTTCAATTTTCCATCTCTTTTCAAAATGAATCCATCAAATGCAGACAATATGAAATGGTGTCAACATTCAAAATGGATCTTCGTCGCCATTTACGCACACCATCATGACTGATTGTGCCCCCACCCCTCTCTCTCCATCAATAAACGTGAATGATCTACGACTACGAGCAAGCAGCCATAAACAATCATCTATTTCAAGCCCAGCTCTCCGTACCAATGATAGATTGTTGTAAGACATAAACCCATGTTCAATTAAAACTGATGAATGAAAATGCTTTTTGACTCCTTTCAATCAACATTAAGAGATGAGTGATAACCTGTTTACACAGAGCTGATGTCTTAAAGTGTTACTATTTAAAGTTATTTACAAGTTTATCATCATCAATCTATCATTGTCTTTACCCATTTAATTTTACATGATTAAAAATGGGAATAAAATAAGTATATTCATTTTCCTATTGATTACACATGTAAAGACAACATAACATGATTGCACTCATTAGCATTCCAGTGCTATTTGGGTGAACAATTTCCCAAGAGGCTTGATCAATTTTTTAGAAAGTAATATATTTCAAGGCATTTTTTGCTTTCATTTCCTTTTGGGGAAAAGGGAATCATTATAGTCTTGGTACATGCACTTTTTAGCATACTTTTGAATTAAATTTTTATTCAAGTAAATACATGTAACATGATGGGGGCCTCGTGCTCTAGTGGTTATGACTCTTGTCTTTCAACCTGAGAGATGTGGGTTCGATTCCAAGCCAAAGCGCATTTTCCTTCAGCAAGAAATTTACCCATATTGTGCTGCACTCAACCCAGGTGAGGTGAATGGGTAACCGGAAGGAAGAAATTAGTCCAATGCTTGAGCACCTAGGCAGCCAAGCTGAAGCCTGGGTAATAACAGTAGCAGGGCCCACTGGGAGAACAGTTTTTGGTACTGAAGCGGCTTCCCTTGGTAAAATGTTAATATTATTATTATTACTATTATTTTATTAACAGATATCACTCTTCGGACTATTCCAACAATATTTGCCACACAAAAATGCTAGCCATACTACACCGCCTTCCGCACCAAAGCAGGTACTCATTCAACACCTGGGTAGAAAGTGGTTAAGTGTGGATTGATACCTTTCCAAAGGATACTAGACTGTGACAGGATTCAACCACATGACCTTCTCATTAAAATGCAAGAGTCAGAACCACTGCACCATAAATGTCACACTGCTTATCTTGAATTGGTCTAGCTGTTGTTGTTCATAATAAAGCCACTTGCTTTGCCCATTGCTCACTGCTCACATGTGCCTGTACATTCACAGCATGAGAACACAGAACAGTGGTTCCTCTTTAACAGTAACAATCACATCTTGTATGTGCAGAATACGTACATTCTCCCAAACCATCACTGCTTGACAAATGAATTCACAGATTTTCAAGAATGGCGGGCACCATTACAGGAAGAAGCTCAGCTCGGGTTTCTGAGCCACAGAGACAATCCTCCTCCACCTCCTCTTCTCCCATCCTACCAGCTATAAATTCCTCCATCCCGCATCCCGCGACCTCCCACCCCTTCAATCTCACTTAAGGCTAGGATCAATACCCATTGATTTTTCGCTTTCCTGTATTTGCGTTGCAGTGTATATTCAGAGGGGGTACTTGGGCTTTCCAGATGAAGCGTGGCGAACATAAACACGAGTGAATTCTCAAAACTTCCAATTTGCAAATTATCGATAGAGATGATTTGGGTCAACAAAAGAAAGGGGAGGAGATGGGATGGACACTTCAAAAATGGAAGTGCCACTCTTTTAGAAGTGGAATATCTGGATGGTTAATTAAAATGTATATGACAGTCTAAGAGAGTCCACTGCCTAATGCAGTTGATGCACTAAGTGCATGCCTTCCATATTAACTGCCTTTCATAGGATAACAAAGAGTGCAAGATCTTAGGGGGTGGGGTACAAAGGACACTTGCCATTGTGGTCCAAGCCCCAAGCTTCAGTTGCAGAGGGAACCTCCTTTTATGTTTGATGTCATATTCTTGTGGAGATTTTTTTTATGGCATGAATTTTTCTGTTGTTGGAAAAAAAAACATTTCCTTTTTGCATGTCAGACAAATTTCAAAGACTGAAATCTGTGCCACATCTTGTGTTAAATCTTATATACATGACTCCATATTATGGCTAAATTGGACATGTATCTCCCAACTACTAGTATATTCTTTTTGTAAATCTTAAGTGGGCCAATGTTGCGTAACTCTTTTGCATCAACATATCAGTAAACCTCTCACGAACATTCACTTCCCTTTTTTCACGCATACAACCAGGGAATCAATCTAAATGTTTTTCCGACTCTAAAAATGTTTGACAGTGTGTTTCCCTTATCGCAATCACCCTTGAAATATGCCCTGATACAATCTGCCTAAGTGATCCCCTAACGTCATGTTTACGGGACGAGCAAGCGTTTGAAGGCAGGTAACAGCGCCGCTGCCGGGCCGTCATCTGGGAGACCATCGCATCAAGTCGAGAGAGCAAGGACCGTATATCAAGATAGGCTCTCAAGTTTGTATAAACAAATCGACTCAATTTCATTAACTGTGGGGGTGGACACGAAGCCATTAAAACCTTCACCTTTCAATGGGTAGAGAGTGAGCCCCTGTGATTACCCTCATGGTAGCGTATCAAACTGAGGTCACCTGAGGTCACCCCCCCCCGCCCCCCCCCAGGTGGGTGTTTCATAAAGCTGTTCGTAAGTTAAGAGTCACTTTAAGAACGACTGGTGATCCTTTCTTGTGGTAAATGAACCATTACATGTTCATCGGTGATTGATAAGCGCGTAACAAGAAATGTTCACCAGTCGTTCTTAAAGTCACTCTTAACTTACGAACAGCTTAATGAAACGGTCCCCAGGAGTTGTGACTGACCAAATCAACAACAACTATGGAAAGTCAGTAACGTCACCCTCTATTATGCATAATTGTTCAAAATATTTTCTAGCTATGATGCGTATTCAAGCATCCATTTTTTTCTAGAAAATTCAGGGTGCTTCTCTTTGTTTACAAAAGGACATTGTTTCAAATTTCGTGTAGAAAATATTATGACGATGGATTTCCATACAATTGAGGTTGACTGGATTAATCGTAAATCCTTGTGAAACGGGTCCCTGGGCCCCATCTTACAAAGAGTTAAGATTGATCTGATCAATCGTAACTCTATGGAAATCCATCAGTGTCATAATTTTTTTTACAGGAAATGTGCAAAATGTCCTTTGTAATCCAAGGAGAACACCCCAAATTGTCAAGAAATCAATCAATTTATGGATATGGATTCATATCTAGAATTTTTTTTGAACAAACATACATTTCATATGTTGACTTTGCTGGCTTTCCATAGTTACGATTGATTGGATCAATCCTAACTCTTTGTACAACAGGGCCCTGGGCCCTAACAGAGTTATGATTGATCACATCAATCGTAACTACTCTATGGAATCCATCAGTGTCATAATTTTTTCTACAGGAAATTTGAGCAATCACCTTAATAAACAGAAAGAATCACACTGAATCTTTAAGAGAACGATGAATGTATGAATATGCATATGATAATATGAAATATTTTGAACAAACATGCATGCATGTTAGATGTTGACATTGCTGGCCATCCATAGTTGTGATTGACTGGATCAATCACAACTCTTTGTAAGACGGGGGCCCAGCAACTGGGAAGCAAAGTGCAACTCTAAGCCACACCTACGTGCAAATCTTTGTGAAACATCCTCTGAGTTGGCAAACCCAGATGTTGCATTGTGGGTTTCGCAAGAGAAGGATCACTTCAAGAACATCTTGTGATAAAGGACAGGATTCGTTTCTGTAACAATGTGTTTTTGTAAGGGAACCAGTAATGCTTTAAAAGAAATGAATAATAAGGGATTGTATGTTAGGGCATGAAAATGTGGGTTACTTGTTTTATCTGAGCACATAAACATGCATCAAGTACTTTAATATAGTAGCTTTACATGACCACAGAGTTGCTTCATTTTGCCAGTGGAGTAGCATTAAACATTCCACTGGACAAATATTTAAACCTCAGACTATTTATTGCTATGTGTTTGATAGTATATAGACCGTGATTTTTGTCTGCAGGCATTTGTTGCATTATAAGGCAATGCCACATCGTTCCATGCAAGCCTTGCATGCGAATTGCGGGTGGATATTTTTGTCGCCCGCTTTGACAGTATCCCGCACGTATCTTGCACCCAGTTGCCGACTGGAGCGCACGTAAGTCTGATTGCACGCACAAAATTTTTTAACATGCTCAAAACTTTGTTGCGGGTGCGTTCCTGCAACTTGCCCGGACAGCTTGCATGGAAAAATGTGATAGGGCTTTCATTAAAATGGATGTGTAAAAAGGGTCATTAGCATTTAACAACGTCAGCTTGCCAGCCTCTTGTCGGTGTCTATAATGTTTTTACTGTTGGGAATCAATTTCATTAGATCAGGTGGGACTCTGGGAGGATGGAGAGGGGGACATGTGATGAGGATTGATAGAGATATATATATATATATAGAGAGAGAGAGAGAGAGAGAGACAGAGACAGACACAAATAGAGAGAAAGGGAGAAAGAAACAGAGAGGAAGCAAGGGGGAGTGATTGAGAAAGAGGTGAGAAAAAGACAAAAGAAACAAACAAAGGAAGGAAGGAAGGGAAGGGAAGGGAAGGGAAGGAAGGATGAAAGAAAGAAAGAAAGGGTGGGTGGGAGGGAGACAGATGATGAGGGGGGAGGGGCTGAGGAGAGAGGTTTCATTTAGAAGATTCATGTATGTGTATGCTGAATGGCCAAATAAACACAGGATAGAACGGAGAGCATGATTAATAGTGGAAGGGTGGACTGGTTTCAATTGACCAATTGCATGCATTTGTAGCAATACATGTAGCAATATACATGTATAGTAGTTCAGAAGGGTTAATAATAACTGAATAAAGATATGCAATACATTTGATATACAACAATATATGTTTGTTTTCAGAATTCAAACAAACAAAAAGAATTTCCAACTACAGTTGGTGGCGGATCCAAGGGGGCACAGCCAGCCCGTGCCCGCTCCCTTTCGAAAACCACAATCAAAATTTGTGATGTAAATATACCTTTTTTTTCTCAGGTGTACTCCCCACCCTCTTTTGAAAAAAAAGTGACAACCTTATTTAATTTTTTTGTTGGTTGTCCTATATTCCGCGGACCGTATGACCCTAAATTTTAGGTGAAAACCTTTATTTTGGGGGCTTGTCAATGTGCCCCCCCCTTGGAAATTCCTAAATCTGCCCCTGACTTCAGTGTACATTGAGAAGATTAAAATAGAGGAAAATTAGGAACAGGAGGAAAATTAGGAACAGACGGAAAAAGGGTGCCCATATCTATAGGTCAAGGCCGCAAAATTTTAAATTGACTGAATTAGAGCGGAAGCAATGCAACTGGCACAACACCACACAGAAGTGTTGTTATGACCCGTGGGGGATGGGGGGGGGGGGGGGCTGAGGAGCGGTCCTGATCCCATTTATAAATTTCCATTACCTCTTAAATACATGTACAATGATATCATAAATTCGATGAATATGCAGAAAGATAATTCAAGCAATGTACAATCACAATCCGAATAACTGTCACATTACACTTAGTTCATATCTACATTAGATAAACATTTTAAAGCTGTATACGATCTATCCATTTTTCTCTCTTTTTTCTGCATGTCTCTCTCTCTCTCACTCATTCTATCTTTCTATATATCTATCTACATGTATCTGTCTGTCTGTCTATCTATCTATCTATCAGTCTGTCTGTCTGTCTGTCTGTCTGTCTCTCTGTCTATCTGTCTGTCTATCCATCTATCCATATATCTATCTATCCATCCATCCCTCTCTCTCTCAATGCTGATTTTCCTCCTCCTAAAATCACCCTGGGGGAAGGGGTGCAGATTCCATTTGCCTTATCTCAAATAGATACATAAATCATTGCTATTCTCTCAAGCATTTTGCTTACGATAGCTGGCAACTGCAATTTGTTTTATTTGTTATTGCTTACATGTATTTGTATGTGTTTATATGCATTATGATTACTGTGATTCATGTATTGAATTAATATGTGTTTATATGCATTATGATTACTGTGATTCATGTATTGAATTATCAATAAATGGAGAAATACCTGCAAAAATATATATGTAAGATATTATATGCCTTATAATCCTTGTAAGGTAACTTTATACTTATTTCATATTTTCCTTTACATACCTCCGGAAAAATTGTGCCTATGTTTTTTTCTCTTCTTTTCCCCATCTCTCCCTCTCAAATCATCTCTCTTCACACTCATTTTCCTCCTTCTCTCAACACACCCAAACTCTCTCCTCCACTCTCCGGTTCTTTCGCTCGCTCTCCTCCATCAGAGCAAATAAATACTTATCCAAGTGTGTCAAGCAATGTGGTGGACCCTCCGCCAGGCGCAAGGACTCTGGCATGAAACATAAACCCACCAGGGTCCTTACAGCAAGCTATTTACGTAGAGGAACATTTAAAAAACCTCTCTCGGCACTCCCCAAACGCATCCGTCCACTCGTACACCGGTTTAGTATGCATGAGGCTCCGCAATGCACGCCACCGGTCTACTGTGGGATGATGCTTTGTTTACACGTGGGGCAGCTCGTTTCTCGGTAAGCGTAATTGGTGCGCCGAAATGGGCATCAAATGGCGCAAATCAAGTGTCGGTTTTATGCATGCCCAATGGGACAGGCGTAAATGTCGTTATGTAATGATAGGATGTTTACAAGGACGATGTGCACGAAAAGATGCATCTCCATAAAACTGACGTACATATAATTCACTCTCATCCTCTTGAAGGAATTTGACGGTGGTATCATTAATGAGCTTCTTTCTTTATAACGTGCAATGTAAATATTACCCAGTTGAGGTTACACGACCAAGCAACTCCAAATCTCTGATGACTGCGAAAATCAGTTTTGTTTCTACATGTACGACTATGCAATCAAGTAACTGAATCCTTGTCAAAATTCTTGCCCTCTTTCTCAGACATGTTAAAGGGAAGAATATCTTACAGTTTTATGGCAGCCATGATTTATTTTGGGGGGGCTTCACTTTTCTGCTCATTTCTTACTTTTCTTTCAAAATTTTGTTTTCATTATAAGAGATCTTCAATCTGACACTGCTGTGCTTGTGAGTAATACCATGTACCGAGGATAAAGATAAAATATCTGGTCAGCGCTGGTAAAATATTAACAATATATTATTTGTACGGTCCATATAGATATACAATTTGAGCTTCATGTAGTAGAAAGTCATCAAATAAAGTGTGAGATCGGTGTAAGATCACAGGAATCGTTTACATGGTGATACGCTGTGATACATGTACATCCGTGAGGAAGAGATTTGAGGGGAAGAGCAAGAGTCCTTGATGCGGATGTCTCACATGGAATGTGTAGAATTTTGCATGTCTGTAATTGTGTATATTTAATGTGGTCAAAACTTCCGCTTCTGTATAATCAAGGAGATATGTGATACCTTTTTGGTATAATGCAATTGATGTACAAAAATAACATTGAAATCCATAAAAAAATAACTCATGAATACCGTGAAACAATTAAAGTAAAAAAAAAAAGGACCATGAAAATATCTGCACTCCAATGTATTGGAAATTTTAGTACCGGTACGCGAGTGTGTCTTGTGACTGTAAGCCAGTATTGATCAGTTTCGAATTCTCAATACAATACTCAAATCACAGGATGAATGCTTTTGAAGCAACATAATACGTTTCCTTGAAATGCATGCTTTAGCACGACCGAGATCCCACTTCTTACATGTATGGTGTTATCCACGAGGCACATAAATACTAAAACTAATTGTGAGTTTTACAATAATTGCGAAAATGCACGAACATAATGAGGAGACATCGATCCAATTTTCCAGATGCGAAGGACGAGGATGTCTGCCCTGTGCATGTTGGGATATCTAACCAGACATGATCCAGGCATACCTCAAGGGATTGTGTTTGTGTAAACAAAAACCTGTCAGGGAGAGTTCTTAAGAGGACGGGAGAAAAGGGGAGAGAAAGGAAGAGGGAGAGAGAGGAGCAGAGAAGAGAAGAGAGGGGTGACAAGAAAAGGAGTTCTAGTATGTAGGAGAGGGAGAGAGAGATGCACATCCAATCAAATATACAGAAATATGTAAAGAAGAGAAAGACAAAGATGGAAAGAAAGAAATAAATTCACTCAGACACACACAATGAGGGGAAAGAGAGAGAGAGAGGACTATGAAATTAGCATTTGCCATTTCTCACGGGTAAATACACTTTTTGCTTTTGTAACCCTCTGTGAGAAGTCCCCACTACTTGTGCCTGCCAGCAAGCGGGAAGAATACCTCATCCTGTCGTTTTATACTCCGATCCCATACCAACTTGTCCCCCTCCTCCTGCCTCACTACCACCTCCCTCCCAATATTCGCTTTCCATTATACTTTACCTCATCTTGTCTTTCTATTCTCTGATCCCTTACTAACTAGCCCCCCCCCCTCCTCACTACCACCTCTACCCCCTATCCTCACTTTTTGCTGCTGCCGCCGGAGCTAACGTGCGATCGTTTGTGCAAGTGCAACGTTTACTCGGCTTCCGAAAAATAAATATTTTACTTCCAGAATTCTGTGTATTTTACCTCGTATAGTTTTTGTTTACTATTACTCAATTTCTGTGAATCCCGGTAAGGGATGCTTGTGCTATCAGGCTGAGCCCAAAGCACAAGCAGAGCCCTGAGTTCGTCATTAGTCCAAATGGAACTTGAAGACATGAATGATGAAAACAATGAACTATACAAATGACGCTACAGTACAACCCCGGGGGTACAATACACAGAATGATAATTCCTATCAAATGCACGTGACAATTGGCATATACTGGTACTAGTACACTGGCAGTACTGCTACACGAAAATTAACCTGCACGAAACACAGCGCGCGCCTTTGAGTCAAACCCGGAAGAAGCACGACACAATGACGTCATAGAATCATGATTCAAATCACGATATCGTTTATACGACCTTTTTCGTTCGTGATTCTACAGAAACGTCTTTCAAAACGCTCCTTTTTCCGTGTTTCATGTTTGTGATTTGAAAGACGTTTATTTCCACTTTCGACTAAACGCAATCGTGATTCTGCAGAATCGTGATTTGAATCATGATTCTAATCATGATTCTAGGGTAAAAAAGTGTCGAATAAACGCACCCTAGGCCCCCCCACTACCACCTCTACCCCAATCTTTACTTTCCATCATCTCTTAACTCATCCTTTCTTTCTATTCTCTGATCCCATAACCAACTAACCTCCACCCCACCCCCCCTACCACCTCCACCCCAATCATCACTTTCCACCATCTCATACCTCATCCTGCCATTCTATTATCTGATCCCATACCAACTAGATCCCCCTGCCTCTCTACCACCTCACCCCCCCCCCCCATCCTCATGTTCAATCATCTCACAAACCCCGTTTCACATCGGCCAGGAAGTTTCAGTAATCATTCCAATATCCTCAGGTGTCTGCAATCTCTAAGATCAAGGATCTTTGTTAAGGCAATCTGTGTAGCAGTCTTTGAAATAAAAGCTCATTGTATTCATATTCTCACTTCCATTCCTGGTTCAGAAACATTCCATATAAGAAAGAAATCTATATGGCATCTCCACTAGTATAACAATATCCATTTCCCTATAATGTATGTACAACAATGTTAGATTGAAAAAGAATTGAGCTAATTTAAGCATTTCTGTGTCAACCATTTTTCTTCATGTTAATGTGAAAACTTGACGAGGATATGCAGAATATCATCCCCTGTAATTATCAGAGCTTCAAATGAATCCACAGTAAATTTAAGATCACCAAATCAATCATAATTCTTGTGACTGCTTGCAAATTTATGACTGACTGAAAATCTGATTCTTGCACACCAAGAAGTATTGGCTCATTTGTCAGTTCAATCAACTGACGGAATTGCATATTTACAATTGACAGCAGAAAAAAAGAAAAACCATTACAATAACCCTTTAAGGTGATATCTATACTAGCACAAAGTTAATTTTAAGAAACAGATTCAAGTAACTTATTACTTTGAGCTGACAGTTCACATGTAAAAGAATCTACTTTTCTCTGCAGTTATCTTATGCAGATATGAACATACCAAATTCTAATGCAATAAACGCAATAGTCAGAACTTGGTGGTCTTCACTGGCCACACAATCTCTCTCTTTTTCAACAAGCAATAATGTATAAGCTTAAAATTTGCCAAAAATGGTGTATCAATCAGATATGATTATTTACGTCTGGGACCGACCTTTAACGTCACCATCCGAAAGACGTGACCAGGGCTCGAACCTCTGCATCAATTCGTAACTTCCCCACAGCTTGGATTACAGGCGCATGCCACAACGCCCAGTTGTGGCATTTCATGAAAGGACTTGACAGACATTTTATCCGACAAGTCCTATTTTATCCGACAGTTACTATATAAAGGAACAGTGCTTCAAGGCCAACCAAAATCAAGGAAAGATGCCAGATCAGACAACTTGTCAGACAAAAATGTTGATGAAATGCTACCCTGGTTCTAGTAAGCAAGGGGTTGTTAAACAATATTTTTCTAGACATACCTGTCATTGTAAATATCCCAACAGCCACGCCTATATTTCTACCGGCAATCATCACGTCTTCTGTGTCGCTGCTCCCCTTGCCTTTCCTCGCCGCCCATAGTCCCACACCCAGAATCAACAGGTAGAATATCACTATGGCAACGACTCCTCCCCAATGCACAGCCATCTTGGAATGCTGCGAGCTGCACGGACGGACTTCTCAGAAGGCAGGTCTCTTGTCTATGCTTGTCCAAAGTGCTTGGTTAACGTTATGGAATGTAATATCTATAATAGGAATAAGAATGGGGGGGGAAGAGGAGAATTAGAATAACTTATGACACTTTACATAAATGACAGGTCATATGACTCACACCACAGCACTCATCTCCTTTAGCAAGAGTTTATCTACATTTGCCACTTTCCACACAGGTGTAGTAAAAGTGGGTACTTGGTAAGTTGGCAGGAAGAAGTTCCCCAGATGCTGGAGCTCCAAGGTAGGACAGTTAAAGCCAGGATAATGATATTCTCATGTTAAACAGGGAGAACAGCTTCTGGAACTTAATTGACTGACTACCCTGGGTATTATGACATCCATTATTTGTCATATATTATAATGGCAATGGGAAAGATAACAAAAATGGTAGAAAACCTGGAATGGGGGGAAAAAGTACGATTTGTGTTTGTATGAAAAACAGATTAGGTTGGATCCCGATGATTAAGTGTCAACTGGGAGTGGGTGTGGGGTCAATTTAGGGCCAGTTTAGTGTCAGCTGGCTTTGGTTTTTAAAGAAAATTTCACATTGGTTTCGTGTTTGCAAAACATATCAGTTTGCTGTCCATTTGTTGCCTGTTTCAGAGCAGTGTCAGGTAGGTGTTCGTTTGGTACAAATCATGCTTCACTTTGGTGTACATGTACTAATTCAAGTAGCCAGCTTTCCAAATCATGATGCTAAGCAACAAAACTCCATTTTAAGAGGAGTTTAAATAGCAAGATGAAGTTGTACAAAAACACAAGAGCACATTTCCCTCCTTTGTAAAACAGACCATCACTTTCTCACCCTGATCTGCCGGGATGAGTCCGCCTATGTGCAAATTGGCAACACATTGCTTCCAATTATGTAAACACGTCCATAAAGAATTAAAAAGTAATTGCATTTTCCGAGGGACTGTTGAAGTGGGGGATAAAGCACCCTTGAACGAATCTTTTAGACGCCAGCGTAGCCATGGACTAACACATTGTGTATGACACCAAACATTATATCATCTCTCAAGTATTTGTTACTTTGAAGGATTTAATTCCATAATGAACTATGGGACCCTCCTTTTAAAATGGACTGAAAGAGAAAGGACAATATCTTCATTTTTTCCACTAATGAAAATCTTGTTATAATCCAGGTGGGTGTTTCATAAAGCTGTTCGTAAGATAAGAACGACTTTTAGAACGACTGGGGATCCTTTCTTTCGGTAAATGGTATACACCATAGGCGATGGTTTATCGCGTAAGAAAGGATCACCAGTCATTCTTAAAGTCGCTCTTAACTTACGAAACGCTCTTAACTTACGCAACGATCATATACTCTATGAAAGAAATGTCGGTGGTACTTCCATTTTCACATAAATCAAATTTATTTTTTTGTTTAAGGGATTTCATTGGAGAATATTGTTGTAAGATGAAAAAATGTTAAATCTTCAAAATTACTACTTAAATTCACATTTTTTAAATCTTAAGATTTCTTTGATGTTGTTTGAATCAATTTGCATCAATGTCATGGAAGCAATTTCGATGCTCCCTGGTGATTTTGACAAAGTTTTATAAAAGAAACAAAATGAGTTTGAGATTATAATGCTACAGCTCTTCCTATGCATACATGTATATATTATATTCTCTATTTAAGGAGCACTTGGTAATGTAAGCTTGGTAAATGACAAATGACAGGTTTTTCAATACAGTAGTAAAATATCCTGTTTAGATGCTATTTTTTATGTCAATTCATTCAAAATTGTGTTTAATCTTGAACTCAACCTCAAGTTATAGGGGGACTACCTTGCAATTAATGATGGCAATCTTTTAATTGTTGGGGACTACACTCTAAAACAAGTTTACCCAGTATTGGGTAAAACAGGAACATGCATGCTTGTTGGGTAAAAAGACACCAAATATTTTGTAAATTTCACGTAAAGTTGCGTTGAAATTCACCCTGCAAACATGCATTTTGCCCAATATTGGGGGAAAAAATTAACCAGCAAACATGCTTGTTCCCTTTCTACCCAATATTGGGTAAATTTTTACTCTGTTTTTAGAGTGTAATCACCTTCAGCAATGATTTATTGCCTGTTCCATACAAGAAAAAAAAATGAATGATCTGTCTTAGCGTTGCCTTATGCTGTTCACATATAACCCTATGCTGCCCATATGGCGAGTCCATATACCAACTTTTTTAATATGTATTTCCATATGAACCACCTGGTACAAAAATTGTGATTAAATCATTAAAACTGCTGCTTTTGACTATTTTTTTACGGCCACTGTAGAGGAACTGTGACTGGGCTTGTACAGGGCTATTTTATGAGGTATATTGGGCAACACCTTCCAGTCTTTTTGGCGATTATTGCAGATTTCTGAAGATGAAGTACGTACCCTGGGAGCTGAAGACAGGGTGATGTTTGCTGTCAAATATTGACTGCAGCCACAAACCTCCTTATCTTCAAGGCTTATCAAGAGCAATTCCTTCACATTTCAAACTTCCATAAGCCTGAGTATAATGCTTGCATCCAACAAAATGAAGGTCTTTACGAGTAAAACCTAACAAACCCAACAACATTCCTGGTAGGAATATATTCCTTGAAATGCCACCGCACTGTACAAGGCTCCAGGGCTTAAGCCAGGGTAATAATATCCAAGTCCTTTGGAAGTGCATAGGGAGTCATATGCGCTATTACAAGAACTGCATTATTATCATTTTAAAATATACATTGAACTCCAGTATGAAGTATGAAGAAAAGAAATTCATGACAGTTTTGGAGGACATGACTTCATACATTACATTCCAACATAACATATTGCTGGCCTTCAAAACTTTAAAGACTGAGTGAAAATTGTCAACCCAGAATGTTTCGTTTTTTTCACCAAGGAATAGTGGCATTGTCATGCACAAGTTCAGGTACATGTAGAGATCCAATTCTATATGGGATTTCTACTCCCTGCATTAGAAAGTTTGATGAAGGCTTATATCAAGACTGTGTCATATTTATTGAAAGTAAGTAATTCATATTACTACTAATAATAGACTGTATGCTAATAAACTGTAAATTTTCTAAAGGTCAGAAAATCATGTCTTTTGACATAATCTAAAACATACATGTATTTCAAGTCACAAACTCAGAAAACAAATTACTGAATCCATTTGATTACTCAAACTTCCGTGAAACGTCCCCATTTCATCACGTACAATATATACTAATGCAAATTATGAGGCAAACAAGGTCCTCATTTTCCTACAAATAAAGAGATCGCTATCCCCTCCCCCTCCTATTTCCTAACACGAAACCCTAAAAATACATGCACCGAAAAGCCAATTTCGGCACAAATTACTGGATTCATATTCCGCTCCACATCCGGATGTTTGCACGTTGCGATAAGGCGGCAGTTACAGAGCCGCGAGCTTCGTGGTAACGAAGTATGTAGGTGGAAGGTACCAGTGGCAGGGGGTTACAAACAGAGAGGAGAGAGAGAGAGAGGCAGGCAGAGACTCAAAGGAGCTCAATTGGAGTTGAAATTTACACTTTCCCCGTTCTCCAAACAGTTTGATATTTGATCACTCAATTTAGAGGAGAGATGATCAGCTTTGGGGAGCATGCCATCTCCCCGTTATCACGCATATGACTTGTATGGAGCAATCTTAAAAAAAAGGGGGCATTTTCACACTTGCCTAATCGGAAAAAAGGGGAATATTCTGTAAATTTACTTTTACAAAAAAAATTCTTGTATTCACAATAGCATGAAATACATGGAGATAAAAGTTTTGACAGTTTATGAGGGTCACAATGTTTAAATAAAAGAATTCAATTATTTATGACCTTGCAAATTCTGATTTGCTTCCACATTGCATTTTATTTTATGCAACCTTGGGTAAATCACTGCAAACTTCTTGTAATATCTAAAATTACATAATAATTTTGTGTATTTTCTCCAATGGATAGTACAATTACTTTGCTTCAATTTCGAAAAATGCCTGGCGCATCTGGCCCCGTCTTACAAAGAGTTGCGATTGATCCAATCATCGAAACTCCATGGAAATCCATCGGTGGTATAATTTATTTTCTACAGAGAATTTGCACAATCTCCTTAAAACAAAGAGAATCACACTGAATCTTCAAGGGAACAATAAATGTATGAATGTTCACGTACATCATATCTAGAAAATAGATTGAATAAATTTGCATTTTTAGATGTTCACGTTGCTGGCCGTCCAAAGTTGTGATTGATCGGATCTATCATAACTCTTTGTAATATGTGGCACTGATCAGGTTAGAATACCTCTGGAATGTTTCACTGCAAATTGTTAGATTTGACAACTTAGAGTTTAACAGGCTGAGAAGAACTGTTACTATGGTAACCATCGGATATCACAGACTTTGTTGCAATGAAATGTTTAACAATTCTTTCCTTTCAACACTCCCAAGGTCCAAAAACACTGGGTATTTTTCCTGGTCAGGGAGGTGTGAAGGCTTCTAAAGACCTCCACTCATCACAACCGGAAACGCAGATAGATGAATGCAAGCAATGTGTCAAGTCATGCTGTATGTGTACAACGATTGTCGTGTCGTGTGTTGTATATTGCACCTACAAGTATCAAGTTTCATGATAAGTATTTCCAGGAAACGTAAGCGCTTCGCTAGTTTTGCTTTTTTTGTGAGCATCTCCAGACGACTCGATATCGTGCCATGCACTATCCTGTGAATGTGAAAAGATAGAGTACAATCGTCTTGAAATAGCATTTACTGGAGAGATTCAAAGAATTTACTGCATACATGTATCTTGCAAAATACCAGTACTTCTAAAAAAATTACATACATGTATGTGAATGCATCAAAACAGTCACAGGAGGTTAATCTTTCCTTTTTCCAGTGTTATGTCCTTGTTCTCTTTTCCTATTCAACTGACCATTTGTATGACAAATCTTGTCTCTCTTTATCATATCTCGGTTCATGTAAGCAATCCAAAATTCTGTTGCTCATGCAATTGTGACTTAATCAATTACGCTCTGAAAATCAAGATATCAATTTACCATGGATCCAGTGGTACAAGCAGTACTTCATGCACCACTGTTCCAAAATGGTAGATAATATCTTTGACCATGCTGCACTCAACACTGAAAAAAAATATCCCTGGAAGCATATTGTAAATAATAATAATAAAGAAACTCAAAATCATTGTAGCTCTACACAGAATCAATCTATGTTGGGGTCACGAAGTTGAACCTACCTTCTTTTATGCATTGATAACCATTAAAAATTTGCAATTTTCGGAGCAAAACAAAACATTCCATATCTTTGTACTGATAACAACTTCTGCAAGTTTGGATTTCGGTATTATTTTGAGATGGCGCAACATTTGTAGCATTAGAAAGTGAATGCAGAGTTCACTTACTGTTGAGTGAGGCTCATCTGCCTTTAATGTACCATACCAGATTCTAATTGCCTGAAGGTGTTTCTCTAAGTCTCGTCAAGTGATGCAAAACTCATTATCTTCTTCATGCAAGCTAATTATCAATCAAGTTCACGTAGAGAAAGATCAGAGCATAGAGCTATTGATCAGGGATACAGGCCACTTTATACAAAGACGTTGTGAAGTAGGTCTACACAGGCCAAGTACAAAAACATCCACAAAGGCTTAATATGCCATTCTATTATGGGGGCCCCATGTAATATAATTAGCATTTGATCATCGTGAAAGTATTCTCTTCAAGAATATATGATACTGGAAGTATGGGGGGGGGGGGAGAAAACAAATTGTATGAGAACAAAATATCTATTTTTTAACCCTTTTATTCCAGTCAAGAGTAAAAACTGAAATTCAAAGATCAATGTATAAACAGGTTTTGGACACTGAACGGTACCCCACTGATTGCATTTGTGTTCTGGGTTTTGTAATAACATTTTTAATCATGATTCGTTTTGCTGTTTGAATTTGAAAATTGACATTGAACATACCCCTAGTCAACTGGTGTCAACAGCACCACCCATGGACTGTTCAAAAGATAAATTAAATCGGCTTCATATACTGTGTATACATATGGACATGTATTAAGCTTCATATAGTTATATCCTTCTTGCACTAATCAGAACACACTTGATTTGATTCATTTCATTGTTTACACACTCCAATAACAAAAGTATATACAAGTGTAATCATTTATTCTCAGCATAACATAATAATAAGCAAATGACATAATGAATAACACATGCATACACACATTCTAACAATCTACTTAAAATATATACCTGATATATTATTTTTTAAACATATGCAAACACACATTCTAACAATCTACTTAAAATATATACCCGATAAATTTCTTTTTTTTTTAATTATTAAAACAATACGAGATACATATATCAACATGATACATTTTGGACTGTGGGAGACCTCCATCTTAAGCTTAGAGCTTGAAATTGATAAAGGCCTCGAAAGGAAAGGGGAAGGAAAACCAGACAAACGGTGCAATAAAAGAGACTTAATACATGTATCTTTTATAACACAAAATAGGAATATTACAAAAAAGTAGATAGGGAAAGAAATATTCAAATGAAAAAGTTATAATCATGTTGATAAAAGTGAAAGTGCAAGTGTGAGAGAGTGCACTTGCTACAGGTCTAAGGAGCAGTGTATCTGAAATACACTGTATCATCCTCGCAGACAGCAAACATGAACAGTGTTCCAAGAATCCAATTAGGACATTTTTACGATTTTCTTACCAAGTCGTTAATTAAGCCTTAAACAATTGAGGTTAAGTAGAGCTACTTTAAATGTGCAAATAAGGCTAGCACTATGTATATGTAATTAGCATTGTGACTGCAAACTCTCGACTTACATCATAAATCAACATATAAAGTGCAATTAAGTGTGCTAAGCTTTGCCATTAGACCTGGACTCTAAATGAATATTTGAATATCAGAAGGAATTAAAACATGAAGAGAACTTAAAAGGCAGTTGTTATTCAAATACCACAAGTACACAAATTAATTCATGAGGGTTTTACGAGGATGAAGAGATACAAAGAGGTTCTGTCCAAGAGCAGATTAATAAATGACACCATAGGAGGGGGGGTGTTTAAAAAAGAATCAAGTGTAACTTAGGAGTCATGTGTAAATTATGCTGATGCACAAATGAAAAGTAACATGTAATGTGATTGATGGGTATGCTGTAGTGTACATCCGATGAGCATGATCTGACCAATACAGTGATGCCGGGAGTTAGAGTGTGACCCCACATCACAATGAAATTTTTGACCCCGTTCTCACTACTGTCCTTGAACTAGTTTAACATGAAAAGAGAACGCTGGGAGCAGTCTTGGAAGCAATCTTCCAAAAAAGTTCGGAAAACCACCTCGCGATTTAGTTTACATAATCGCTTTGCCATGTTAAATTGGTTCTAGCGTAAGGAAAAGACACAACCATTCTGAGGAAGCGATCTTCACACACTGTGTGTAGAATGTCTACGCTGCAGTTTCACTAAAATATCACACGAAACATGCCACCCCATTGAGAACGTTCCTGCAGCAATGAGAACGCTTTGTAGTTTAGAAATGGGAATGCCAGCAGAGCTATCTTCCAAGCTGGTTTCCTGAACCAGTTTCCAGAGAACTAGTGTCTAAATTTGTAATGAGAACAGGGTCTTTGAGAAACCTCCCAGATGTAAGTTTTTACACCAAGGCTATTACAGAGTGGAGAGAACATAATAACTGAACATACCATGGAATTATGTAAATTCTCTGCCTTCCCATGAGCAGTTAGTAACTGAATAAATCCTCTCCGCTTCAGGCTATTCTTTATTGAGGTAATCAACGACTATATCCTCTGCTTGACAATGTCTTTCTCATTGATATCCTGTAACAAAAAGAGATAACGAGAGAGCGATTACATTTTTCTATAACATAGCTCTTGAAATTCTGTGGAGAAGTTTAAAATCCTCCACTGACTGCTACATAAATTCATAATTTGTAGGTGCACCATGAATGCCACACGTCGGACAAGACAAAAAAAATTCCTGTCGAGAAATAAATGTTACCTTTAAAGAACCCTTTTTTTGGACAAAATTTCACGATTACTGTAGTACAAACTATCATTGCAGAAGAATTAAAAAGTATTACTGCGCTTCTAAAACCCCCAGATTTCCGAATGATGACAATTTACAAGCCATACTGACCAAAACAATCACAGCTCAAATATTTTGGCAGGATCTGCCGCCCAAAACAAATGATCTACACACTGAATATCAATCAAACAAAGTTCATTGCTACAAGTACCGGTAATTTCATTGGAAGC
The DNA here is from genome assembly GCF_018143015.1 of Lytechinus variegatus. NCBI lineage: Eukaryota > Metazoa > Echinodermata > Echinoidea > Temnopleuroida > Toxopneustidae > Lytechinus > Lytechinus variegatus. The sequence continues at coordinate 30,151,955 of NC_054751.1, forward strand.
CTTATGACTATATCGACATAAAACTCCCACATTTCTGCAAAACAAAACTATATAAACCAATTGTTGAACTCTAAAATAAATAAAATAGTTCTCACTTGTCATAGGAAGTTCAACAGGATATTGCTGTGCCAATAAACAAAATGTTTACAGACAATGTGGAATTTCAACATCCGGCTAGATTGATTGAAGCTTGACAGAATTAAACTTTATACCCGACTAATAAAATCACCATAAATGTGCACAAGGATCTCTTTCTGACTTATTTTTCAGATTAAATGGGCAAATGTAATGTATTTACAAGAAGAATCTCCTTTTTGTAGAATCAAGTTTTATTTTACACATTCCATGGGTAACCAAATCATGTTGTTTAACAGAAAGTTGGAATATCTTTAATTATAATGATATAAATATTAATCAATGTAAATAGCGGGGGGGGGGGGGCTTGTTCAGGGGTATATTTGATTGGACCCCTAAAATAAAAAAAATACAAAAAAGAAATAATAGGTGAGGAAAAGGAGAAGAGAGGGGAAGAGTAAAGGGATCAAAGCCCCAAATTGAAAACCTTGGCTAAAGGCCTGTAAACCAATCATGTTCTACTAACAGAAAGTTGGAATATTTATAATTTCATGAAATCAAAATATACAAGAAATTGTGCATTATCATTATCGGCCCAATTATTTTCGTTCACTGGTTATAACAATGCAAACTTCACCATATTCCTCACTATTTTTCTTGTTCAAATATACTATTCTCGTTCAAATCAACTTGCTCTCACGGCAAAGTATATCACAGTAAAAAATTTATACAATGCTGTTTACAATGAACCTTAGAGTAGTTGTTTAACAGCTAAACAACCATGTTTAATTTTTTGAGAATTGAATATTAAAAAAAAACTTTGTTGTTTGAGATTTTAAAACTTGCTCAAACTAATTAACCAACTACGGTAAGGTTCATATAGTAAGCAACATTAATAATTGTAATGTTAATCAGGGCCCGCTAGTAGAACAGTTTTCAGAACCGAGGTGGATACCCTGGGTAAAAATATGACTTTATTATCATTATTATTTATAGCATTGCCTAGAAATGTATACAAAATTTAAACAGTGTTGCTTTCTACTGTGCACTTTACAGTAATACAACACTACTGAACATTAATCAAACTAAACAGCATTAATTAAAACTAGGATGTCTCTCCTCAACGCTACATGAATTTATTGATTTGAAAGCTTGCCACTGGGTACCAGCTCACAATGTGTGATGTTCCTCAGTTTCATGAGGCAACAGTGCTAAAATCAATGTCAGCCAACAATACTTGCGACTGCATTGTAGCTGCCGTTGCTAAAAAAATATATAGATTCACAGTATTATCACTAGGGTAGTAAACGGATACAATATTCCTCATCAATCCGTTTCACATGGATCCATTCCCTTGCTCATGTGCTTTATGTTAAAACCTCTGCATTTCTACTATTATACAATTCTTTCATGCTGTCATATCTTAATTATTGTGTTGTTGTTTGGGGCAATTTTAGTCAAACGAAATTGGGAAAAATTATTTAAATTTCAGAAAAAACCCTTCACATATGAATGGGATGTCATCATCAAGCCGCCATTCTGCCCCACTGTTTCTCTTAGTATTTATGATTTGTATTATTTTTTTATTGCATTAATTGGTTTCTTTTATTTTCAGAATAAACTACCTCTTAATATACATAAAATGTGGACCCTTAAACACTGTATACATACATAATCACAATTCTCGTTTTAGAGATTTGTTCAACTTATGGCCAATTAAAACTCATAATAAAATGCGTACAACATAATTTCCCTGTGATTTGGAACTCCACCCTTAAAGATGTAACTGAAAGCAAGTCAGTATCAAAAGTCATTCAAAAAAAGACTGAAGCAGTTCCTATATCTTAAATATGTAGTTATTTTTCTCTTGTAGATTGACACCTTTTTATGTTTTTTTTGTGTTTTTGTTTGTTGTTTATATATCACGTTTAATTCTTTATCTTATTGTTTCTTTATACCATGTCATGCTATCAATGCTTAAACACAAGGCCACTTGGCTTTATTTATGCAGATCCCCATTCCATTTTTTACTCTGCTCAGTATTTTGACGAATTCTCCCAATGCATGTGGTAAAAGTTCACTCAAAGAGTTGAAAATGGAAATAGTAATTTAAGCACTCTCTATCACATCGACCCCCACATCTTCATCATAGACACTCGTCCTGAAGTACAGCAGTCTGAATTGAAAATACAAGATTGGAATTAGAGTGATAGTGATTGAAGCATGCTTCTCATTATCTCAAAATGGCCACTTAAAATGTCAACTATCCACTAACCCTGAAATAATTTATCAGCTTGACAAGGTAATAAACAACATTCACGTTCATTCACCCCTCAGTCTTTTTCGGTGAATACAGTACATTTGTTCATTTCATTGGCATCAGCATATTTTGATTTCACATAAAAAAGGAATTTCACCAATTATTAAAAGTATAGATCAGGGGCCGCGAAACCGAATGGGGGGGGGGATATCTCTATATTCGTTCAAAACAAGCAAGAACATGAGATAGATGTATTCAGTAGTAAGCAATGGTAAGCATTAGAATGTACCAAGTTTGAAATTCAATAGTTTGAATAGTTCCTAAAAATGATTTCGAACAAAAAGAAGCTTGTTCGACCACTGGTTCTAGCAAAGGCATAGTAAACGATAAAACAACAAGCCTGCACAAGCTGAAATAATCCCATAACTGCTATTCACTGCCATTTAGCGGCAATGAAACTTACAACCATAATATTCTAATGACCCATAAAACTTAATGACCTGATAATCACCCACAAAAAGAGAGATATTAATTTTTATGGAGCCAGATTTTTTTTTCTGATCCTCTGTATCTGTATTCATGCAAATGCCACGATATATGCAGTAAAAAAAAATCTACAGAGAGGTTTCATTTACTTTTTAAATACAGGGCATGGACAGAAACACGCTATGCTTATAGGTAAATGTAGAGTATTGTTTTACCAGTGAACAGGTGTTTTTAATCCACCTGCTTTCATCTGTCAAATTGTCATTTCTTTCCTCCCTCACTTCTCATGATTACGATCAGACACATAGTCAATGTCATGCTTAAGAATACAATTCAATAAATGGAATTATCAAAAAGCACAGAACGTTTCCTACATGCATGTACACAGAAATTCTCTGGCACAAACATGTATTAGTAGACGAAGCTGCATAAATTCAATGTAGTATATAGATCTACATACCATAGAACAACTAATCTAATAATATTCGTATCTATGGATCTGTTTTATGGTGTTATAAAAGCAGCAGTTTTCAAGGGAAAGCGTCAGCAAATGCGATTGCCCACTTTGTTCAAATACTTCAAACACTGTACAAACAATCTTGTCTTCTTTCCCTCCACTTCACAAAAATTTTGTTTATTCCTCATCTCATTCCTTACAACAAAGGTAAAAATTACATTTTCAACATCAAATACAAGGATAACTTCTCCACATCTCTTTCATCTTTCTTTTCCATCTTTTGCTTCTTATCATTTTCAATGTCCTTAACTCTCCCTCTCTCTATTTTTCTCTAGCTCTTTTCAGTCGTTGTTTGACTTCAGTTTGAAACAGATGCCTGACAAGATGTCCATCCCCTTACATTACCTTGTTCACACTTTTTTCTTCAATTTTCACGGTCGATAAGATTAATGTATTTTCTTGGCAACCAACCTAGCCTCAATATCTCCCCATCTCTCTAGAGCTTTCTCATTTTCATCCTCTCTTTTTCTCATATATGTTCTCTCTCTCTCTTTCTGTCTTTGTCATCTCTGTAATTCAGCTCCAATGCCATCCCTGAGCAAACATTCTAAGTCCAAATGAAGCATTATCATCCAAAACGCACGAAACATCAAAACATCGGCTTCAACGCTTCATAATTTGATCCCAACACTCCATCACAACCATGATCACTACGACCATGACATTTCCCCACCTCCCCCTCCCCCCCCTGCCAAATCCTCCTAGCAGCCTGACAATTCCACTCTCTAGACCGGAGAACAGGGAAGCGCAACAGGATCGTCACATGCACCCGCTTCACTGTAATTGAATCAAACCGCCACGTGTGTATCTTTCAACACGTGATGATCAGCCAAGGGTTTTCTTTCTGAATAAATTTGTCTGAGGGGGAAGGAGGGAGAGAGAGATATAGAAAGGAGGGATAAAATGGAAAAAAAAGTACATCCTCCTACCTAATTGGGTCTATTTTTACCTGATCAATAAGTGAGAAGGGAAGAGAAAGGGAAAAGTGACGGTCGCACTCTTGAGTCTTGCCCTAATTTCAAGGTAATGTTATTCTCGAGGCATCTTTCCCTCTATCCTATTCGCTACATGTACATAAAAACAGTATGTACGCCTTCAGTATATATGTGCGGTATGTCGGTAGCACGACATTTGCTCTGGCGACAATTGCTCAGGGCTTTATTTCATCTAAGATATAGATAGGGTTAGGGTTATAATAGGGTTTAATGTTAGGTTAAGGCCAGGGAAAGGTCTAGGATAGGGTTTAGTGTTGAATCCAGGAATGAAGTTTGTCGTTCCGTTTGTGTGTAGAAATTGCAGAGTAGCAATTGTCGCCAGAGCAAATGTCATGGAACCATTGTATAAGCTGATTTTGTACTATACAAAGGTGTCATGCATTGAGAATAAAAAGCAGAGCCTCGTTATCTTTTTATCTCTGCAGGTTAACATTGCTTCAGCTGCGGCCACTGCTCCATGAAGTTGGAAAATGACTGCAGCCACTTGTAGAAATATTCAGGTACAGTACAAAGGTGTGTGAGTGCATTCATTGCTATCTTAGGAAGATATGGACCCACTAAAAATTACGCAAAGGCAAAAATGAAGCATTCGAATTCCACGTTCTGAAAGTAAATGTCCCTGTTCTGTTCTTGCATTCCCTTCTAGTACAATCAAATCTTCTTACAGGACTATCTGTACAATAATAATAGGCTAAAGACTATGGTGTGTTGGCTCAGTTGGTAGAGCATCCACCTCACAAATGGGAGGTCCGGAGTTCAAGCCCTTTCAAACCCAGGCCACTTCATCCACCTGAAAGGATGGGGGTCGCTGCTTCTGTGTTTGGCATTCAATGATACAAGGGATGGAGCAACATTGATCTGGCCCTGCAGAGTGGCTGGCAAGCCCACAAACTAAAATTTCTGAGGATATTTATGTTGAACCATAAAGCAAGTATTATTATCATAAACACTGAGAACCAGATAAGTATACCCTTTCAAACCTCATTAGTAGTACAACGGCCTCACTATCACTCTTTTCATAATGTCCATTTCTATTTCACCTTCCTGCCTCTCTCTACTCCCTCTCCCACTAGCAAATCCTTCTCCCATCCAAGTTTTAAAGTCCTTCTTCTCTAATTTCAATTATCTTTTTCACTTTTTAACCCTTCAAATGACATCATCTTTCCATCAACTGCCAAAAAACAACCATCAACGAGCCTATGACGTGCAAGAATGTCTCTTTCAATATGAAGTACTATGTCTCTCCTAATCTTATCCATATCAGCCAAATTGAACACTGAAAAGGGAATGAATTCCTTCTCCCCCATCATCTGATTAATATCAAAGTGAAAACTCAGGATGACTGTGTCTGGATTGATTAGAATTCCCGGAATCTGACAAATAACACTAGTGGGTCATCACGAATATTCCTTTGATAGCATTATCATGGAAAATGGAATTCTAAGTGGTCATTGGACAGCAAAAGTATATTTGTATTGGTCACTATACATCTTTCATCTATCTCTCTTTTATTTTTCAATAAGGCGATTTGAGTGTTACATTGTTACTGAAAGACATAAGAAGAAAAGAAGAGAAAAGAATCTAATACTCAATTCAAGAATTACTAGAATATTCATTTTAAAGTTTTGTAACAGACTGACTGACAGACTAACCGACTGTAGCCCCAAATTTCCTTTTTATGGAGCAACTATGATTTTACATCAACATTATAAAAGCATTCATGCAACCAGTACATGTATACACTTACATGTGAAAATGACCCCCCTCCCCTCCCCCATATCAAAAATATGAAGTTACATATTTTTCAATTTCTTGATTAATTTGTTTTATTACAAAGTTATTTCATGGCACATTCCATTTTTATCATCCATCTACCACAGTGTATAAATACTTAACATGTAATTATGTCATCATCTCACAAAATTTATAATATTTTGCTAGTTTTTGGAACAATCAAGATATTGTGTACTCATTACAGGAAATGTACTTGATCAATAAAAATCCAACATACAGGTAATTGCTTGTGTTTGTTCAAAAATAGAACAAACCCATGCTTCGATGAGTCTGAAAATCATTATTTCATTGGAAGAGGGAAGCATTTCCAAGGTTATGAAATCGATATGAAATCAATGGTTTATTCAATAACAAAGTCAAGGATGCTTAGGACTTCCGATACGGGCCCACGATAATTAATAACGAATGCCAACATCCAAACTGTGATGTCATACCATGGCGAGATCGTTAATTAACGAGATCAAAGCTGACGTATGCGTTTGTCAGTCTGCCGGTGGGTGTAGGAGTTGATCTATGCAATGATCCATGCATTTGTGGATTCTTAAAGGACAAGCCATCAAAATAAAAAGTTGATTTGAATAGACAGAGAATAATCCAACAAGCATAATACTGAAAATTTCATCGAAATTGGATGCAAAATATAAAAGTTATGACACTTTAAGATTTAGCTTAATTTCACAAAACAGTTATATGCACATCCTGGTCGGTATGCAAATGAGTAAACTGATGACGTCATCCATTCACTATTTCTTTGGTATTTTATTATATGAAATATGAAATATTCTAATTTTCTCCTCATTGTCAAGTGAAACAACGATTAATTCCCTCCTGAACCTGTGTTATTAGCCTTGTCTAATACTATATGGTTCAGTCAAGTTGGTCCTTATTATCAAATCTATAAAAAATGAATTATATAATTCAAACAATAAAAACAAAAGAAATAGTGAGTGATGGACATCATCGAATGAGTCTCCAAGTTGTGCATATCACTGTTTTGTGAAAAATTAAGCGAAACTTAAAAATGTCATAACTTTCTTATTTTACATCCGATTTTGATGAATTTTCAGCTCTATGCTAGTTTGATTTTTCTCTATTGATTAAAATCAGCATTTTCCTGGGGTGGACTAGGCCTTTAACTTTAAGGATGTTTGGACAGAGTGGGATAGCGTGGAGGGATGGAGATAGGAAAGATAGACAGATTAGGGGGGAAATTACATGGGGGCCAAGGGAAATTTTGCCCCTGAAATGCTCAAAAGGGCCAACAAATTTTTTACAAAAAAACCCCCACAAAATCTCTCTTCACTACAATTTAGCACGTTATTGCAGCAGGTTGAGAAAAAGTAACCTCTGGATTTTTTTTGCCTGAGACATACAGACAGAAAGATACACTAATAGGGAGAGGAAAGAAGAAATAAGGTAGAGATAAAGACAGGCAGAGAGAGATGGGTGAAGTCTGAGGCAAGTATATATGTACACTCATAATGATGAGGGTGAATGAAAGAAGATAATTGATGGAGGATGGGAAAAGCACAGGTGCACCCGAAGATACTCGCAAGGTGCAAGAGCATGCGGTCAGGTAACACAAATAGACAACCAACACCCCACAGAAACATAATTACAGACATAACTCTATACATAGCGCAATTATTACGCCAGGGTGAGAATTGTTTCCTTAGAACGATCGTTAACCCACTGAAAATCAAATAAGGAAGGGTATAATGTGTAATGAAACACCAACGTTGGATAGCCTGTTATTGATGAAAACAATCAAGTACATTGAGCTAATAAAATGTAATCATAATGTTTATCTTTCACACCTATTGAAACTACCTACCGAAAACCAATAGTCTGTCTTACGGGTGAAAAGTTATTAGGGTAGTATCATATTCAATTTGGCAGTAAAAATAAAGTAGAAAAGAAGTACTGTCTTTTTAAAAGAAGTGGTCTCAAAAACTTGTTTCTTTAAAATGCTACATTGATACAGACATCAATTCTTGTTTAATTTTCCATTTTTATGGAAATAACGAATTGATTCATTCGAATTCATTAATTGATATGGGTTTTAAAAGACAAGTAATCTATTGTTTTGGTGATTGTACTGGATGAATTTTATTGTTCTATCAATAACACAACCGACTGAAATACCTAGTCTATCCAACATTTTTCCTACACTGCTTTCCTTTTCTTTACTATTTCAAACAGCCTTTTCTGTAATGATTCTATGTTTAAACTTCACATTCTACAAATAACCACTCGATTGAACCATTTTACCCTTGCATTTCTGATAATAAATTCATGATCTTTACCACCAACACAAACACTTGGCCTGCGATGAAAAAGGTTAGCTATTGAACACCAAATTATTCTTATTCTCTTACCAGGTGCAAAGTGATTTGTGCCAATGAATATTACATGAAATGCTCACATTTATACCAGTGCCTCAATGGCATTGGTTTGAACGTGGCTACCCCCATGGTTTGAACAAGAAGGCAAATGGCATTTGCATTTTCTCAGCATATTTTCTGTACTGATGTCCACAATCATTGTCAGATGTCACTTCATTTTACTTCAGTGCTAAATATGAATGATATCTCGGCTCAAACACGACGACAGGCAACGGTTACTGCGTTTGCATTTTCTTCCCCCTTTTCCTTTTCAATTTCATCAAATTAATTTCTACAATCAATATTCTCTCCTTTTTCCTCTATCAGAGCACATATTTGTTCTTGGTTATGTCAGACAGACAAATCGCTTCTGTAACTTGAGCTTGAACCTTTTTTTTCGCCCCCTCGCTTTTTTTTTACGGGGGGAGGGGGGGTTAATTTCTATCAGCCCACTAATGTCTACAACATCTGTGTTCTATCTTTGAATGTTCCATTGCAACATATAGCATTTAAAATGAAAAAAAGGAAGACTTCAGTAAACAAAACAAAAAAAGAAAAAGGAAGACTTCACTATAAACAAAGTGTTTTATTTCGTTTTAAAATGAGGTTTCTGATGTTAGAATCTTCATAGATGTAATTTGGCACAAAGCTGTATATTACTGGTAAATGTTCAACATAGGGTGAGACCTGGGCCAGGCAATTTGATATGATTTAAATGATCAAGTTTGTGGGTTGAATAGATGCAGCAGACACTGTCCATACAGGGATAAATTATAAATCACTTCTGACATTTCACATATAGAATCATATTGCTCTTTCAAGTTTGATTAACACAAGGACTACATGAAAGCCTAGATACAAGAGTCCCTATTTCAATTAAATGTCTACTTGCCCCCCCCCCAAATTTAGCTGATAAATCAATAGGGCTGTGGCATTTTATGCATGTATATTGCAAGATATCTGACTGTTGGCAATTTAAGGGAAATAAAAACTATGCCATGTGTGATATCAGTGATACCAGGGGGAGGGGGCACACAGGCAGCCCGTGCCCCCCCCCCCCTTGAGAGCCATTATCAATTTGTAATGTAAATATACCTTTTTTACTCGAGTATGCCCCCCCTTTGAAAGTAACAATTTTTTTGCTTGTCAAATATTCCGCAGAAAAAATTTCCTTCAATTTTAGGTGAAAACTTTTTTTAATTGCCTGTCGAATTTCAGCGGGAAAATTTGCCCCCCCCCCTTTGGATAATTCTGGATCTACCTCTGTGCGATATTAAGTTAAATTAAAATATACTTTTGTAATATTTCATATTTTAGTACATGTACATCACATGGTGCATTTATAAGTCATATAGTTGACTGTTCCCTCTAAAATCAGATTTGCTGACTTGCTGTACCTTTATGAATGCCAAGTACTCAACTCGATCGGTCCATTATCTTGGCCAGCATTTATTGGGTGCACTCTTTGTGTTCTCGCAACATGAATAATAAAATACTCGTTAGTATAATTGTAATTGTTGAATGGTCGAAAATGACCACAAAAGAATTTCATTGTAAATCAAATCTTCGCTATCACTTTTTAAAAAAATATCTGTTGTAAATTTGCATTTATATTCTACATGAACATGCGCATCTCCCCACGGCAAGCCAAGATTAATGCATTTTGTTATTGAGCATACATACAAGGTGCCCTAACTATGACTATACTAAAATAAATAGGGCATTGTAATAACCAATCCTTGTCTATCTTTCTCGTATTTCTTCTCCTCATTTTTCATCTCTTTCTCCTATCATCCCTTTAACACCATTAATCCCTATGCAATTGTATGGGACTGTATTTTGTTAATGTTAGAGTGGACATGCAAGATAGTTTAATCAATGTAACTTTATTTTAAGTTAAGTAGGGCTATTGTGTCTAGTTACATGGCCAAACCATTCATTTCTTTCTTTCTTTCTTTCTTTCTGTGTGTGTCTTCCTTCCTTCCTTCTCCTTTTCCATCCCTATTGCAAAACCCCTACATCTTCCTATCATCTATATTGACAGGCTCCCATGCCATGCTGCAACTGCCACCAGCAAGAAGGTCTTAACTGCCACTGACAGCCGTTAGCTCTTACATCCTTCTGGCGGACAGCCGTCGTATTGATCAGCCAAGCATCTGTGAAGATAATGGCATTGATCGCACTGGAGTGGTCATGTAAGCGTTTGACATCGGATCGACAAGTCTTGCCTGCAAAGCCTGCTTTGATAAATTTGTATGGAGAAGGGGTACATGTAGGTCCAAGAAAGGATGAAGCACGTGATAAAGCATAATAAGCTCTTTATGCTCAGGGTGTAATCGAGTGAATTTGATAAGCTCAAATGCAATTTTTTTTTAAATTCTGATTCACAAAAAATGGCTGAAACACACAAAAAGAACCAGTTACTGCTGGAGAGTGTGGAAGTGAATTCTCCCTAGTTTTAGTTTTATTTTTACATGAAAATATGATAGATCTGCAATCTGATGATGATGTTGCAAATGAGAAGCAGGTAGTGCTGGTGGTGGTGGTAGTATGTGAGGATTATCATGACGATGACGACGATGATGATAATCACTATCACCATCATCACCATCATGATTCATTGAATGATGATGGTGGTGATGATGGTGGTAATGGTGATGATGATGATAGTGATGATGATGGTGGTGATGGTGATTACGATGATGATAATGACGATGGCGGTGATGACAACAATGATGATAATGATGATGATAATGGTGATGATGATGGTGGTGATGGTGATGATAACAATGATGATGATCATTATGATGATGATGGTGGTGGTGGGGGTGGTGATGATGATGATGATGATTACAAGAATAGATGCTTGATTCTTTTATCTCCTTTAAAAAGTGGTCAAGTCCAATGCCATTGATTTTTTTACTAACGATTTCTGTGGAATTATGTACAGGTCTACAAAAGACTTATTCTAAATAATAACTTGAATTTCAACAAAAAATGGACAAAGAAAATTTTCACATTAAGAATTTACTATCTATGTTAGATGGTAAACTACTCTTCAAATACATACCTATCCACTATAAATTGCCCATCAAATTCATAGGACATTATTTACACTTTACTCACTATACCATGATAGCTCAACAGACCAGGTCAAAGCGGCATGCAGCAGAAGAATACCTGCCACCACGCATCACTTTCATGCATCGGCGGGAATGAAAACCCAGCGGTAAATGGATCACGCATAATGCCCAAATGATATTGTCCCACATAACCTTTTGCATTCTTTACCCAATAGCTAATGAGGATTTTTTTGTCACTCGGCCTGGCATAAATTGCCAGACATTTTGTTTGCTAGACTGTGTTCAATCATTATGCATTCAGCATACTTGACTTTTTGTGACTTACATATATACATGTATATATACCTGTTAGCTATTGGAGCAGGGTGGTCCACACGCCATCAAATACAATTTATGAAATGTTTTACATTATGATGTTTATGTGGTAGGTGGAATGAAAAAAGTGCCCTATAGATATTCCATTTACATTCGTGGAAAAAATATGGAAACCAGGCAATTTACTTAAAAGTTCATTAATCATATTTTTTTCATACCCTTTACATTTCCTTTTGTTCTATTCTGAAGTGAATCAAGACCAGGGGCCCGTTGCAGAAAGAGTTGCGTTTAAACGCAAGTCAAAAAATCAATCGTAATTCCAAAATGCGCGCTGTTGATTGGTTGAAAATCAAGTTGCGCATGACTTTTAGAGTTGCGATCGATTGCAACTCTTTCTGCAACGGGCCCCAGATGGTTTAAGACAGTATTACATATTGTATTGTCAATTCACAGAATGTTTATAAATTGATTATCAACACTACATGTCATATATGGTATGATTTAGCCCACTAGTAATTTTATATGCATGTGAAGTATTTCAGTCAAGAGGCAACACGCTCTAGATAGTACCATAAAAGCAGTAAGGACAAGGTCTATGAGCAAATTACACTCCTTCCTAGCAAGAGATAGTGCACTCTGGATCATACTATGAAAACCAGTAAGAACAGGGTCTATGATCAGGATAAACTCCTTTATGCAAGAGGCAGTATGCTCTGGATCTTACCATACAAAATAAGTATAAAGAAAAGTTCTGAAGATCTAGATACACTGTACACTCCTACACAAGAAGCAGTGCGCTCTAGATTGTACCATAAAAGCAGTAAGAACAGGGCCTACGATCCAGATGCACTCCTCCTTCGCAAGAGGCAGCACACTCTAGATCGTACCATAAAAGCAGTAAGAACAGGGTCTATGATCCAGAGGCACTATAAAGCAAGAAGCAGCATGCTCTGGATCGTGTAGCATAACAAAAGTAAGAACTGGGTCTTTGATCTCGATACACTTCTTCTACGCAGCATGGATGTGGAATAGATAACGAACTTGCGATATGCAGAACAGTCCAATTGATTTAACAGGCCGTGGCAGGCTAAAAATACAGAGAATGAGTCGGGCTCAATCAATACGACAGGGTTCTAATGAAATCAATTAATTAGAAAAGTGGCAGGACAACAGAGTGTATGGCTATTCTGTACGATACAGGGTGAATCATCTGCTTAAAGTGTCAGAAGGACTCTAGTCGGGTCCCGTAATATCCTTCAGACTCTCGTGCTGACGTACATTCATTTTAATGCAAGTGATAACACAAAATCTCCTTCATTAAAGTGAAGAGAGAACATTCAATATTAGACAGTTTGTCCTTTCATTTCTGATCATTCACAGGAGACCCTCTTTCGATTCCTTCTTACAGAAGAGTTTCAACTGTTTCTGGATGCATGTTACATTCAAAGGGATGTCACTTTTATATAAAGCAGTTAAGTTGCTACATACTCAAAAGGCTTAGCAGTCATTACATGTCTTTTTTATTTTTCTTATTTTTTAAGAGATAAATAATAGGAGACTTTGGTGGAAATCAGTACAATGACTCCCTTTGACATGAGTAAAACTTTAGAATGACATCATTTTCTATGAAACTGACAGTAATTTTGGCATAAACAAGGAAAATAACTGCCAATCCATCCTTGGCAAGTACATGTTGGTGTACTTTACAAAGCTCCTCCCATCAGCAGAGCAGCTAAAACAAGAATACAAAGGTTCATCATTATTCATATCAAGGACTTGGGCATCCCTGATTATATTAAAGGGATGCTCCAGGCTGAAAATATTTATAACTAAATAAATATTCACAGAGTAAAATGCTAAAAATTTCATCAAAATCGGATAACAAATAATGAAGCAATTGAATTTTAAAGGTTTGCATTATTCCGGTAAACAGTTCTAGGCATGTCTTCATGAATATTCCATTAGGTTGGCTGATGTCACATCAACACTTTCCTTTTTCTTATGTTATTACATGCAATCATAATTGTTTCATTTTTCCTAAATGTGTCTCCATTATTATGAAATACGTTGCAGCAAAAAATAATAATGCTAAATGAATATTCACAGAGAGCAAAATGCTAAAAATTTCAAACAAAATCGCGGGATAACAAATAACGAAGCTATTGAATCAGTCATGAATTCATTTGTTTTAGTTCTTGGTAAGAAAATTTTGAATAAACCTAATTTCATATGATAAAATACAAAAGAACAAGAGACATCATCAGCCCACCTAATGAATATTCATGAAGACATGCCTAGAACTGTTTCACCGCAATAATGCAAATCTTTGAAATTCAATAACTTTGTTATTTGTTATCCAATTTGATCAAATTTTCAGCATTTTGCTCTGTTAATTTTAGTGATATATGAATATCTTCAGCCTGGAGCATCCCTCAATGACCCCATGTAGAGGATAAAAAGGAATCCCTTTATATTTTACTATGATTTTGTGTGACAAGCTTTATAAACAGAACCATATCCATACAGATAATACTTCTTGAAGTGGAGAGGTATAGGTGGTATATCTTGCAACAGTCCAATTTACAGAACCAAAAATATTACATAATGACATGATTCCTGTAAGATGAAATTTGTGTGTGATGTATTTATCCACACTGAGCTGCGCTCGACCCAGGTGAGGTAAATGGGTACCCGGCAGGATTAATTCCCTGCATGCACTGAGCGCCAGTGATGGTAGCTCGAGCTAAAGCTGGGGTAATAGTAGCAGCGCTTTATATCCTTAGGCAAAAAGCGCTAATATAAATCCAGCTATCATTAAAACAGGGATTAGAAACATTTTTGTTGGTCAAACCAGAGCACCAAGAATTCCCTGGTCAAACATACTTCCCACATTCCTGTATTACAGATTGGTCAATGGACGCACTTTTCTAAAACTGCTTTTGATTCAAGTATTTTTAAAAACCCCTAGATGTACTATGCAATAGATCTGTGAACAATTCATCAATATCATATTTCATCATCTCTTAAAGACTCTTTAATCACTTCAGACATGATAAGAAAAATCACTAATTACAAAAGAGCACACACCAATAACCTGCACATATTTATTCTTCACTGTTAAGTTGAAACAAAGTGCTAAATGTGTTTGCTTTATCCCAAAGTTCAATTGTTTGACAAACATTTAAATACTTCAGGTGTTAAAAAAGAAACTGGAGTAGAAAACAATGATTTTTTTTTCAAACAGAGCAGTGTAATATAGATCTCTGCAAGCTATTGACAGTTGTCAGGAAATTGAAATTTGATCATTGTCTTTTCCCCTTCGATAACACATTACCACAGAGCTTACACTCAGACTTTAAGTGGTATAAATAGTTCATAATTTGGGGGCATGTTTTTTTCTCCCAAAATCCCTTTAAAAATCATTACCTCCAGTCCAAACGAATGTTCTTAATAATTTATTTCTTTACTTATATCCAATGTCCATTGGGTCTATTCATATTATTTTACATATAGAGAGGATGATCAACAATGATAAATGATGATGGCAATGATGACGATAAAGATGATGATCAATGATGAGGGGGAAGGAGAATGATGGTGATGATGATGATACTGATGCTGATGAAGATGCTGCTGATGATGTCGATGATGATAATGGTGATGGTGATTGGTAATGATGATGATGATGACAATGATGACTACAGTGACAATGATGATGGTATGGATGATGATGATGCTGATTATGATTATGACTGATGATGAGGCAGACGACGAAGGAGGATGATGAATAATGATGATGATGATGGCAATGAAAATGAAGATAATAATGAAGATGACAACAAAATATTCAACAATAATTAAGATAGTGGCTGCGATATGTAGAAGGCAGACACATTGTAAACCAAAGCGTATATGTGTGTAAAGTATGTACCAGACATGAATAATAAGATGTGGGACTAATGGCTTTCTCAGGATGAAAAGAACGGCCTGTCTCACTGCCTAAGTATTTTTTAATGAGGAGCATCAAATGAGATTACACAATATAATCTACATGAAATGACTGGAATATTAATCAACTTTTCATACATGTTTATCCATGGAGGTATTAAAATCCATGGTTGATCTAAACAGAAAAGCAGAGTCAAGAGGCAACTCATAAGAATATTGAAACATTTTCATGTCTTAGATGGTTGAAACAAATGATTCAATTTCTTTTCAATGAGTCAACATCTTCTCAAGAAATCCAGCTAATCCCAGAGATTTCTATGATGTATGCCTGTGACATCACAGAACATCAAATTGGACAAGCAATGTTCACACGACTGGTAGAACCTTAGCAGAAGTTTCAATCACGGTTCATGATTTCAAGTTTACCAGTAAATGTCGGCCAATGAAGACAGAATGAAGTTTGAACATTTTAATAAATTTAAGTCCATTGACTTGGCACTACAACACAAGTAAACCTTGAGATACAACTGGGCCAAACACTAACTTTCATTCATGTCGTGTGAACAAAGCTACAGCCACAGACAGGAGATTATACACACAACTCAAATTAATCTGGATCAATCTAATGAATCCAATGCTTTAGTTTAGAACGAGGCAGCAGTCTAGGGGATTCATTTGACAAATTTACCAATAAAGAGTCAAATCCCTCCAAAGCCTGGCATGAAATCCATTATATTACTTGCCATTATGAAACGATCAATCTGCAATTCCATTTTTTATACAGCCCGTCAGTAAATTTCCAAGTACCTTTTGTTGTGTTAATTTTAATCAATATACAATGTACTTGCATGATACTCCCTAATTAGACCAATTAATTACCAACGGCTTTCACCGTGAATCTGGGGCATCAATATCTACTTCTTTTTTTCTTGGGGGGGGGGGGGGGCAAAAGGGAGGTGGTCAGCTAACTCAGATGGGCAAGTTACACCAACATAGTCAAATGTGCTGCTTTGGGGTCAGGTTCAACAGAACAAATGCCATTTTCATTTCCAGTGAAACTGGGGTTTATTTTGGAACAAATCTCTTTCCTTAAATTAATATAGTTGGCTTCTTTCAAAGTCCTTGATAGATCTAGTTGTAAGCCATGTTTAACATACTTACATACTTGTACATGTAGTAGTTTATGGGAATTCATACACCTTTTACCTATCTTATCAAGAAAAAGACAACCAACCTGGCTAAATATTAAGGTAACCACTGACCATTTATAACAAAAATGATATTCATATTAAAAACCTATTTTCTCTGGGTGCTGAATATAGATTAAGATTTTAATGGGATGAATGATTTGCTTTATCCTTCACTGAATTTATACTACAACGTCATTCATGTAAAGGGTTGGCCACAGCCAGCGCGATGCCAGTATTCATACCCTACTGAACCTTCGCTGGGAGTCATAATTTGACAGAAAGGACAAAACTATTACGAGATGTGATGATTCCAAGTTCATATTTAATCAGACCCACACATGTTTAATTTACAACTGTAGATCCAATCAGACAGGCAGAGCGATGCATGCAGAAACAGAGAGCAACACCTCCAGATAGAATGAGATTCTATTTATATTACAACTACTATTTATTACATTTACAAACAAATTTCCCTCATTTTTTTTTCTTAAATTTTTCAGCTCTGAAATACTGTTTACACATGTATTACACAGCTCATCTTCAGTAGATATTGAAGCATTTTCAGTACATTATTTCTTTTCTAGATGCAAATTCAATTGATGATTCTAATCTCGAAAGAATTTGATTAATTGTATATGCTCACCCAATTTAAGATTCTATTATCCGATGCAGCAGTCCTGTAACTTCTCGTTAAATTCCAACTCCTTTCCAAAACCTGTTGTGGCAAAAAAAATCACAAAAGCAGGAAGAAAAATATTTAGTATTAACCAAATCACACACTGCAGAAGTAGCAAAAAGAGCAGTCCCAATTGTTTCACAACTTGGCACCACCCTGAGAATAAAACGACTTCCAATCAGCGCGCCAGCGAGACTCAGAATGGCCTCCTCAACCAGCCACCTGAATACAATCCCACTATCAGCCCGGCAGCTCTACGTCAATATTCATTTCTTGACGTCACTTCCTCTCCGCTTTGTCCCAGTAATTGATTTTGCTGCCTTTGGCTAGCTCCCGTTTTGCAGCTCACTTTAAAGTGTCATCGTGCATGATATGTCTGTCGAGGGTGTTTTCTTTTCAGCTCCCCCCCCCCCCCCCTCCTCAACGCATCGTATCATCATACCTGATTGGGCGGCGAGGCTGGATTAAACCAAGCCGTCGATTCCTTAAACGAATTACCCGCTTGATCCGTCTTCTCCCAAGCCGGATTCATTCACACCTACCCCCTAACGAATCAAATGTAGCAAATAACCACCTCTTCCCCGGCATGATCATGCAACCCGTTAATTTTCTGGGATGGCCGTCAAAACCGCTAGAGTAGCCTCTCCTGGCTGCTCTAAATACACACGACTCCCCGCGATGTGGCAGACGACCTCCGAGGAATTTCATACCCACCTACCCAAGCGCGATGCAACGACGATGGACGAGCCAGCACACCTCTTTCATGAGCTTACATGAGCCCTCTGCATCCCCACAAATCATCAGCAGGATTCTGTGTGTTCCCAAACGAGCTATCATCAGAGTGAGAGTATGTAGGCAGTGCACTCTTTCGGAACGTAAGCTTTATTGGGCGTCGCTGCTCATGATGGGCAATGCCTGCACCCGGCTCAATCTATATGAAAATTGATTAAAGGGTACGCTGACTGTTCAGCTATGTAACTAGATACATCTGTCTTCACTTTTCTTCCTTCATTATGGAAGGCAACGGTGCGGGAACGACCACCGTCTCTCCACAAGAAAAGGTCACAAGATATCAAGTTCACATTGTTTTTCAATGCAAATATACATTTACCAAGCAGAAAATGGAACAAAAACCTTTAATATTTCAATTGCAAAGTGTGACAATCTCTATAGGTATGATATCAAATTTGGAACATTTCATGAAATATGAAATGCAATGATTAATCTGTTTACACTTGAAATCTGACAGACATGTTTATTAATATTCCAAATTTAGCGTACATAGACACCCTGAGAGCTAAGCTTAAAGAAATTGAACTGTTATTTACTACTACATGTATAATTGTATATACTATAAGATTAACCTGTTGACTACTTAATTTGGTTACACTTCCTAATTCCAAAGGTTCTTTATTCCGAGGGTTCGTAATTCCGAAACACGTAAATTGCCTATACCTCGATGTTCGTTAATCCGAAAACGAAAAAAGGGTTCGATAATCCGAACACTTGTGGCGTAATTCCGAAGGTTCGTTCCGAAAAGGAAATGAGAATCGTAATTCCGAAGGTTCATTAGTCCGAAAACAAAATGAGGTTCGTAATTCCGAAGGTTCGTTAATCCGAAAACAAAAAGAGGTTCCTAACTCCGAAGGTTCGTTTTCCGAAAACGAAGTGAACAACGAACCTCACTTCGTTTTCGGATAAACGAACTTTCGGAACAACGAACCTTATTTCGTTTTCAGATTAATGAACCTTCGGAACAACGAACCTCGTTTCGATTTTGGATTAACGAACCTTCGGAATATCCGAACCTTCCGAATAACGAAGCTTCGGAATTACGAATGTATACGGCTTAATTCTATGATTCCCATACAGGCTTTGTACATGTATCACCCGGTTCCAGTAGGCAATGAGTTAAATGAGTAATTCATCAGTAGATTCCAGGAAAGAATTGTGAGTTTGAATCACTGAGTAAAGTGTACATATAGGCTTTCATTTGTTCTTCAATGATCACACAAATACTGGCAATCCTCAAAACTAATCTCTCCTTTACGAGTTTGAATAGTATTTGGGACTGCTTGTAGAGCTACAGTTTGTATTCCTAGAAATCTTGTGGGGTTGATTTCACAAAACTGGTTATAACAACAGCTTTGAAAGAACAGTTCACAGCTACTGAAATACTTTGATCTGATTGGCTGATAGTTCACTTGCTTTAGAAACTGTGCATTTGTTATGATTGTGAAACATGCCCCTGAATGAATTAACGATGTTTGATGAGTAAGCTAATCACCAATGACAAGGTCTAATTCTAATACCTGATAATCGCTTCCAGCTAGGCCAAAATGCTAATATTATTGGTGCTTTGTTAGTGACATGGTAATGAAAAGAATACATTCTTCTCACTAATCTTGATAACTCCATCAAGCAACTTGTATTAATGAGAATTATGTATTTTAACAATGTGTAGCAAGGGAATAATAATTAACACTGAGATAGCGAACATGCAAAAACATAAAGAACAAACTGTAAGGCTAAAAATCTGGAGCAATATATATGTAGCAATTGAGTGAATTGGCACCAGGTTTTCCTTATTTTGGGGGGTATAAATTCATCAAAATTAAGTAATAAACTATTTGTAACAAAGTGAGAATTAAAAATGCAGACCGATAAAAAGAATTAGATGAAGGACAAATTGTAAAGTCTGAATCTGGAATATTAGCCATTGAACTAATTAATGTTTTTTTTTACTCTTTTTTTTTTTGGGGGGGGGCTGGAGGGATGCTTGTACATGGTAAAGTACAAATACAATTCTACATGTACCAATCTTAACCAATAAGTCAGACATACATGTGTAGGCCTACCATGGTATTTTCTTGATGAAATGAACTGGTAATAAATAATAATACGCTGTATGTCCATTTATAGTGCAGTTACTATGTGCATTATATACTCAACTGCGCTTTGATACTTGATATTATTACCCCGGCTGTAGCTGAGCCACCATATTAATAGGCGCTAAAGCGTTCAAGGAAAAATTCTACCGGGTACCCATTCATCTCACCTGGGTCGAGTGCAGCACAATGTGGATACATTTCTTGCTGAAGGAAATTGCGCCATGGCTGGGATTCGAACCCACGACCCTCTGTTTCAAAGTCCGGAGACTAATCCACTGGGCCACAACGCTCCACGAAATGCTCCACGTTTAAAACACCGTTTTAAACATTACAATAAGTACTGACACACATGTACTGCCTACAAGAGCTTGAATCAGCATACAAAGGTGCAACCCCATGATATGTGAATCTTACAGCTAATTTGCCTTCTGAAAGTATCATTCCAAATCCAAATGATAAATGAGCAATTCCATAAAATGATCAACCTTTTTGTACATCTGATCCCCATTTACTTAAGTCTTATACCCCTTTCATAAACCCAAATACTATGAATTAGGCGGCTAATAGCAGCATAATTTGGTCGTAAAATTGGAGGAGGACAAGAGTTATCCGCATTACTCTGATGCTGCTATTATCCGCATAATAGCGGCATCGGGATAAGATTTTGAGTTTATGAACGCATATCCAAATAATGCGGATAATTGCCATGGTGCGGTCACAAGGTCACCCTTTTCCAACACAACCGCATCGGAGGGGGCGTGTCCAGTTGTCATGGCGATTATCCGCCTTTTTCAGGACGGGCGCTCGTAAAAATAATGCGGCTTATTTTCGGAGTTTATGAACGCAATTTTTATTGAATTATCCGCATTACTCTTAGGCGGCTAATTGGAGGATAGGTTAAAGAAAAGGGTATTACTTCACTTCATAAACTGATCAAGTCATGGCCATTTGAGGACATTGCAAACCGTCAAAAGTCAAAGAACAAGAAATCAGAGACAGAAAATTACATGGAGGTCCCACATATAGGGGGTCAGACGTCCATATTTCATGGAATTGCCCAGATGCATCAGAGAATAATCACATTTTCCAGCAAAGAATAAACCCAATTAACAATATGAGGTAAAACTGGCTCAACGAGGGCTCAAACAAAGTAGTCAATACCAGAGACTTGAATGTATCATTCCACATTAGTAATGCATCACAGATTAATCACATTTTCCAACAAAGAGTTAATTTAACATACATGTGAAATCCAATTAACAGTCTGAAGTAATAAAATTGACTCGATAAGGGCTCAAAACAGTCAATGCCAAAGACTTTAAGCCTGATCCCTCAATAAATGAATACTAATAACATGGGCAAACAGAGGTGACTACTGGCCTGGTATTGATCTCACTGAATATTTCATAAAATAGATCAATAAAGAGGACTAAAATTGCTACTGTCAAATTATGCAAACTGGTATTGAGTGATGCCAAGGCTACCAGAATTGCAATTGTCGTACAGTATTCAATATATGTAGAGGTTTGTAAGCAAGAGAAGGTAATATGCAAAGTTACTACATCTATACACAGAATCTAATGTTTTCATTATTTTCACAGCATTGTATTAGAGTCCTCCATGTACATGTACATACCAACATGTTTCACAAAATGAAATATGGGACAATAATACCTTGGTCACATTTGATCTATGGCAGCCGTAAGGCGAGTCAATAACAGCCGTTTTATTCATTTTTTATTTTGATTGCCAATGAAGTGGTATGTACATGGTGCACTTCAGTTTGAAAGTGATATGATTTGAAAAAAGAAACAGGGTGACCAGATTTCACAAAATGAAATATGGGACAATAATACCTTGGTCACATTTGATCTATGGCGGCCGTACGGAGAGTCGATAACAGCCGTTTTATTCATTTTTATTCATACCACCTATATGTAACTGGTATACAAAAAATTTAAAACGGCTGTTTTCGACTCGCCGTATAGCAAATGTGACCAAGCTATAACCCCCTGTTCAGACTGTCCCCTGTCACCCGGGACATCCCCCGGAAAATCGTCAGTCTGGAGGATTGTCCCCCATCTCCCGATTCTATCCCCCGGGTTTTTCGAAGGAAGGGCAACCTTGGCTCGTAATCCGAGATAGCGCACCTGTTTTAATCATAAGTGCGCATGCGCGAAATGTGTTGTCAAGAGAACTGCTTCTGCTCAGTACCGTGCTAGTGCTCGGCTAGCTGCAAGTAATTGCATTTCCCGCATTATTATGTGCGGGCGCACCTTACGTAACCATGCCGATGACCTAGCCCACTCATCCCCTGGTGCCAATCTCCCGGACACCGGGGGATATATGGACGGTCAGTCGTAAATAGATAAGATTTCTCTCCCCCTTCCCCCCGGGTAGTCTGAATGGCCTGTTAGAAAAACCATGGGGATAGAACCAGAAGAGGGGCAATCCTCCCGATCATCCAGACTGTCGATTTTCTGGGGGATGTCCTGGGTGATGGGGGACAGTCTGAACAGGGGGTATATCTAAGGTGAAAGGAGGGCATTGACACAAACTAAACTTTGATTAACACCCTCATTTATCAACCAAGGGAAGTCATTTTGGTTTCATTGCCATCTTAATAATGCTCCCAAAGGTTGTGTATCTCCTTTACTTAAAGGACAGGTCCACCCCAACAAAAATTTGATTTGAATAAAAAGAGAAAAATCCAACAAGCAAAACACTGAAAATGTCATCAAAATTGGATGTAAATAAGAAAGTTATGGCGTTTTTAAGTTTCGCTTAACTCTTCATGCGTTACGTTCGCATTATTGCACATCCGTAAGCGTGTTTCGTTCGCATTTTTGCACAACCACACATTTCCCATAGACGTCCCCTGTCCCATTGTTTTGGAACAATTGCATGCCCCGGAGCGTGACTAGCTACAATGTATAGCCTGGCGTTTGTGTATACCGTACATGTGTAGCGATCGATCAATCGCGCGTGCGACATTAGTTTAGCGTTCGACGGATTATCGCAGTTTACAAATTACAGAATCGTTGAGTTTTCCCCAAAAATCAATACATCCTGATCACAGCCAGGAAGTTCATTGAAAAAGGAGAGGAGAAAATCAATAAAAACCCTTCTCACAAACAATACCATGGCCAGGTTTATTGTTAGGAGTCTGTGACTCATGGCACGAATTTTGTTGGAAGTATTAGGAGAAAGCATTTAGAAAATGTAAATTACTATACATTTTTCCATAATTTATCCAATAAATTTATATACGATAAGAAAGCCCAGGAAACACTCTACAAGTTTGCTACACAACATTTTCTTTCAAAATGATCAGATAAAAAGTTACGGCACTCTAAATAACAGAGTGTATTATACTGCGTAGAGGGGATCACGCTAAAATAATGCAACACACAGGGAGTTTACAAGTGAACGCATGAAGAGTTAAGTTTACATAACAGTTATATGCACATCCTGGTTGATATGCAACAGCAGGGGACTTATGATGTCAACCACTCACTATTTCTTTTGTATTTTCTTATATTTTATGAAACATTCTGATTGTTTCTTCTTTGTAATATGAAACAAAGTTTTATTTCTCCCTACACATGTCGAATTACCATTGTTCCAACATTTCATGGTTCAGTCTCGTTGGTCCTTACTGTCTCATCTGTAAAAGTGATATGATTAAAAAAATAAGACATAGTAAGGGACATCATCGACTCTCTCATAAATTTGCATGTCAGTGGGTTGTGCATATAATTGTTTAGTGATAAATAAGCAAAACATAAAACTGTCAGAACTTTCTTCTTTTACATCCGATTTTGATGAAACTTTCAACTTTATACTTGTTTGATTTGTCTGTTTTTATTCAAATTCAACATATTTCTGGGGTGGACTAGACCTTTAAAGGGGAAGTTCACCCTGAAGAAAAGTTTAATGTAAAAAAGCAGAAAAAAATAATGAAAAATAGTGGTGAAGGTTTGAGGAAAATCCATTAAAGATTAAAAAGGTAAAAAGAATTTAAACTTTTGGATTTGTAACAAGGCACATGCCTCACTGGAACACTATCATCAATTGTAAAATATTTGACTTTGACATAAATTGTACAGTAAAATATTTAATTTTCACATTTGATTTGGTAGATGTTTGCATGATTTGAAAAATATGAGACTTATAAACATAATCATGTAGAGGTGCTATTTATTGAACCCTACCACTAAATGCACTCCTTCATGCTGAGTGTTGAATGAAGACAATATACAAAGGCATGAGTGCGATGGTGCGAGATTTCGCATGAGGTGAAAGAAAGATGCTCTATTCAATGAGGCTTTAGCGGAGTTGAACAGAGCGTTTCTTTCTTTCACTGAATGCGAAATCTCACACCATGGCACGAATAAGAATATTCACTATTTGTGTTATACAACGCCTCGGAAATTTAGCAAAAATATGAAAAAAAAAGTTTTTCCCTGCAGTAATCTATGAAAAGGGAGCAAAAAGGAAAATCCCACAAGCGCACATAACCTTGGGCAGCATTGCGCATTTAGCCAGCAGGCTTATACGCGTATTGCACCTTCATTTTTACTGAGCGCAATTTATTAAATTGTATTGTGACGTCATCTCCTAAAGCCGTGCAACGTTACATTTTGGATGGTACGTCTTTTGTGTAACGGTACGGTATGAATGTTTGACATTCAGCCTCCCATTTGCTCGCGTACAACAAGCTAAGTAGGCGTTGAACAATAACACTAAAATGTTTGGCGAGCCCAGGGAAATAAACTTTATTGAATGTAATATTTCATCAACTGACTTCAAAATGGCAGATCTTGAACACTTCAAATATGTTCATTTTTGGTGAGGTTCACTAACATTTTTTTAGCATTATTGTACAAGTGCAGTATAAGTGCAATTTGGCATGCATGTACGTCTATGCTATGTATTGGTCTGCAAGAACATAAATACATTTGCACTTCGGTAGGCAGTCCTTTAATACAAATCTCACTCATTATCATTCAAATTGGTGCAGGCAGATTGATGTTCTTATAGGATTTTGGTGATGTCACCAAGATTGAGTTCTCTTTAATTGCAAACAATTAAATCAGGTACACTATACATCTGATTTGTCTGAGACTAGCTAACTTAGATCTGTGATACCAGTCACGTTGTTCTGGTAATCAAAAAGGAGGATATTGCAGGCGACAGGAAAGATCACGATTGCCGTCCAAGGTGAAAAGAGTCTATCTGGTGTGATGCATGTTTGTTATCAAATGCAACAATTCAACAAATTATGTTAACAAGTTTGTTTTTCCAAAGTGGTTGAGAAGATTAAGTTCAACCTATAAATTGAATATAAAATTAGAAAAGGACATGGATGGATTACAGAACAGTGATGCATGCCCAAATTTTTAGTGGTAGACGAACGAGTCTAGCTGATAATCACTAATAGTAAACGATAAATAATTTCAAAAATCCAAACATATGATACGTGTCACAAAAGTTATTAGGTTGAATGCTGGAGAAACAGATTTCACGACAAAAAAAAAAAATCCTGCTATTTAAAAAAAAATTATGACTGGATAAATGATTATTAGTTTTTTTAATGATTTTCCCTGTGAACATGACTGCAGGGCGAGCAATGCTTTTTGCAGGACAAACTAGTGAAAGATTATGGTAGGGGCTTGTAAGAACAAGTGAATTGCTGAGAAATGAGCTAAATAAGCAAGGAATTCCATCAAATTCCATTTTTCCAAGCTACACTGTATATTAATACACTGTCCCACATATATGCTTTTCTGTGCTATTGATCATCAGACTTATCGGTTTTGAGCTAAAATTTCATGATTTCACAAAGATAAGTTTACATTAATTAATGTATCAGATCTAGATATACATGATGATAATGTGGTGACAATTAACCTTGATTTAAAAGACTTTCTCATGAAATAATTGTTTGCTGCAACTACTTTCTTTTTTCTTTAACCCTTTGAACCCGATAGGCCGGAATAACGGCCTACCAGTGAACGCGCAAATACCCGATAGGCCGGTATGGCCTACAGCCATGTGACTTCAAATGTCAGGTGATCTTTTACAATGACGTCATCTCTCTAGTACGTGTACGTAGCAAAACGTATAGGAATATTTAGTCGATAATTTCAGTCAAGGGTGGCAATGGTTTCGGAAGGCTTCGGCATAAAAAATGGCCAAAATATGCCACTTTTTTGTAGTTGCTCGTGTCGTATGTGCGGTAACACACTGTGTAATACGCGGCGAGTCACATGCTTACTATGGGGAAGCAACTGATATATCTGACTTGGTAAAAACAGTGATTTTGAGCCCAAAACAGACACTAAAGTTGATATTTCTGTTTGTAGACTAGGTCTACGGGAAGGTAAACAACTCCAGTCGGCTCGGTCCGGGTACTAGCGGGGGGAAGATGCCGTTGGGTCTCATATCATGGGAATTTGTGAATGTGGTCAATATGTGCAAATAATTCGGGGTCAATGTCACCATCGCCCCTAATAATTTAGGATTCAAAGGGTTAAAAGAATCTGATACCGTGTTTACACAGTGACACGGCTCGGGGGTTCGACACGCGAGCCGTGCTCAACACGGCAATTTTATGCTGTGTAAACGCGATCAGTGTGATCCGCGAGCCGTGTCGAACACTGCTTTTTTGATCCGCCAAAATCGTAGGTTTCAACCCGCGAGCCGAGTCAGACTCGGCAATTTTTTTGTGTGTAAACAGAAAGCCGTGTCAAACTCTCTTGACCAGGTCACTGCGCGCGCTTTCACTTTTGGCATTGTTGTTGTTCGCACGGACAAGATTCGATTTCGGCGGTGAATTTCCCGCGTTTAATTTGCGACGTCATAATTCTTCTTCCGTTCGAGATCCGCGAGCCGTGTTGAACTCGCCTTTTTATATGTACGTATAAACGCGATCTCTGATCCCTTCTTCGCAGTGTTCAACCCGGCTCGCGGATTCAACACCCGAGCCGAGTCAATGTGTAAACACGGTAATAGTTGGTGATCCTTGGCAATAGACACTATCAGTACGGGTGACGGTTCCCTTCTGGGTCCATAGAATGGTTTGAAAGTGAGGAAGGATGGAAGGGGGCAGCTGACTACACAAGAAAAAGACAATAAGATGGTAGTTTTTACATGTGTGTGCCCGTCTACCGAAAGAACGGTGGAAGCGCCATGGTGTGGCAGTTCTGACCCACGCCTTGCAACCAGAGGGTCGTGTGTTCGAATCCCACCACAGCCTAGCATCCTTTGGCAAGGCGTCAATCCACAATTCGCCACTCTCCACCCAGGTGTTAAATGGGTACCCTGAAGGATAAGAAAGCCTATCTAGTATGCCTAGCAATTGAGTCTTGGAACTCTTGTTGGAATGCTCCCCAGGGTGTGGAGAAGGTGCATACATTGCATGTGGGCATGCAAGGATCAGATGACCGGGGTAATCTGTAAAGTGCTTAGAGATGTCGTTCTGATGCGTTCATTCTCCATTTATGGCCTCACATATGGTAAAACACTAAACAAATATTTGCAAATCATGTAAAAAGTGTCTTGGTGTCAGAAGTCAGTAAACATGTACACTATACACAGTCAATAAATTTTATGAAAAATGGGCAGATTTTGTAAACACTCTGCCAATATACAGCTCAACATTTGACCTTGAAATCATAAATCTAGTTGACAATACCTATATTCGTCACAAAAGAGGAAAAAGATCTATTTATCAAAGGAAACTTCTTCACACGTGTCAACATTCTGGACCAGTTCGTGGGTCAATCTTTTTCTAATCATCAAACCCTCGGACCAATCGAAGCCTTATGTGTTTTCCTGTATTGGAGGCAACAGGGGAAATGATTTCCGCTCCACCTTTCCTCTTCGGCTCAAGAGATGATAGTAAGTGGATTAAAAAGGGAATCCAATAATAGTGTTTGGATTAATTTGATGTCCTCTTGATATCCTCAGTCAAGTGCTTGTTTACGTTGCCCACTCCCCCCCCCCCTAAAAAATGCCTTCATCAACCCAAACAGGTATCAGTGGCCTTTGCACTAACATGAATAAATATATTTTTAAACCTGAAAGATTACAGAATTATCTATTACCAATTTTTATCTGTGTTATCAATTCATTTGTATGATCATTCAAAATGCCTCATGCCTCGATGGATGAGGAAATACCTGCATGTACATGTACAGTAATCATAATTCTTTTGTGTTTTACTATTTCTAAAAGCAGTATTGTCAAATCCAGACTACGAGGTCTATGACTAATTTTTTTTTCACAAAATGCGGAACCTTGCTTTCATCGAGGTATTTGTTGGCAGATAGCAATTAAAGAATGTTTTCCATAGGATAACATGTTTACTGTACTGTAATGTAGTGTCTCGTGTACTTGTAGTAAATTAATATCTTTTTGTTATCTCCTTTGATGAGGAAATACCTGCAGTACATTAACAGTAATCATAATTCTTTTGTATTTAGTACAATTTAGTATTGTCAAATATAGACTACGAGGTTTATGACTAAAGTTTTATCACAAAATGCGGTTGCTTCCATTGAGGTATTTGTTGGCAGATAGCAATTAAAGAATGTTTTCCAAAGGATAACATGTTTATTGTACTGTAATGTAGTGTGTCCTGTACTCGTAATAAATTAATATCTCTTTGTTGACTTCATTTACATATACTGTATTTGTACATGTAGTCAGGGTGCTACATAAGCACTTGCCCAGGGCAAGTAAAAGTTATAGTCAGGCAAGTGTTTTGAAGTAAAGACCAAAACTACTTGCCCGAATTGGGCAAGCAAAATTCTCACAGTAGAATTACCAAAATAAGGGTCGATATGATATACCGACCATAAATTAGGTCATGGCGGGCAAGATAAAATCACTTTGTAAAAAGAAATGCAAGAACAAAGTACATCAGTTCATGTAAAAAGAGAGAAAAAAAGGTAAGAAGTTTTTTTTCAAGGATTTTTTCGGGCAAGTGAAATAGATTTTTGGGCAAGTATATTCCAACTATTTAAAAATTTAATTGCCCAACCGAGCAAGTGCATCTAAAGAGTTATGTAGCACGCTGTATTGTAGTTTATTTGCATTTACATGTATGTAAATCCAAAGAAACCGTTTCTGCGCTAGCGCATCTCTGGATGGTGTGTGTCTTCTCAATAAGACATCACTATTGTTATCATTATAACATAACATATGATAATCACAATTTTTCGATGATCCCTGGAGGAACTTGTTATTTTTTTGCTGAGTGACAAGATAGTCAAAATTCATGCGATATTGTTAATCGGCCATGACTGATAGTGCAACTTTGCTCAGGTGATAAACATAGAGCAGTGGTCAATGAGGCTGTTCTCATTACGCTTTCTAAAACTAGTTAACTGGAAACCCATTCAGGAAACCACTTTGGAAGATCGCTTTGCTAGCGTTCTCACTTGATCACACGAAAGTGGTTTTCAAAATCACTTCACGTAAAGCGCTCTTGTTGCTATGGAGACGCTCTCAGTGGGGCGATACGTTTCGCGCGAAATTTGAAACTGCACCATAGGCATTCTACACCTGTCCTGTGGAGTAGCGCGCTCAAAATGTGCGAGGATCGCTTCCCGAAGAACGGTTGTGTCCTCACTTACGCTAAAACCAGTTTAACGAGGCAAAGCGATCTTGAAAACTACATCGCGAGGTGGTTTTCCAAACTGGTTTGGAAGATCGCTTCCAAGACCGCTTTGACCGTTCTCACTACGCGTTAAACTAGTTTCCAGTAAACTAGTTTTAGGAATTTAGTGAGAACAGCCTTAATGAGACCAAGCAATCCTTTTTTTTTGAGGGCTACTATTCACAACTTACTCCCTTCATCTGCAACAATGGATAAAGCTTTAAAATTGCAATGAATGGGGATATTCCAGGCCAAATTATTTCCAAACATCCCCTAAACGAGTTTTTCTCTGTGTGCAAAATAACACATTTGGTCCCCATAACAAGTTGTCGCCAGAATATGACTCTGCGGAAGAAGCTTGGGCGGGAAAAAATATCCTAAACACGTTTGGCTAGTCTTAAAAAAAATGGAAAAAAACATACGGTACCCTACATGTATATATACGTTTGCCCCTGTTACTGACCATTGACCAGTCTTTCAAAACCACCCCTTTTTTATAAAAAAACAGTGTTTTTGATACCCTTATTAACGAGTGCACGCGTGGCCCAAAAACTTAAATGCATATTTTGATCACGCATGTGTACAGCAAAATATTTGACTCCCCCCCTAGGATTCCAGGGCTCCATTTTTTAGTTTCCATGGCTCATTTGAGCATTTCAGGGGCTGATTCACCAAAGCCACCACGTAATACCCTTTTCATAAACTTATCCTCCAATTAGCCGCCTAAGAGTAATGCGGATAATTCAATAAAAATTGCATTCATAAACTCCGAAAATAAGCCACATTATTTTTACGAGCGCCCATCCTGAAAAGGGCGGATAATTGCCATGACAACTGGACACGCCCTCTCCGATGCGGTTGTGTTGGAAAAGGGTGACCTTGTGACCGCACCATGGCAATTATCCGCATTATTTGGAAATGCGTTCATAAACTCAAAATCTTATCCCGATGCCGCTATTATGCGGATAATAGCAGCATCAGAGTAATGCGGATAACTCTTGTCCTCCTCCAATTTTACGACCAAATTATGCTGCTATTAGCCGCCTAATTCATTTTAATTGGGTTTATGAAAGGGGTACAAGTTTGTCCCTGTCAGTAAGAGCCCAAACCAGATTCTAAACAAATTTGCTGCACTCATACCCAACATTAATCCTTAATAGTTATTATCAGGTTTGTACTTTGAATAGAGGATTATGCACCCATATGATTTTTTTTTCTAGATTAGTAATTAGCATTGTCAAATTAATGATAGTTTGCTATGATAATTAATTTTCCTGAGTCTTAACATCTGAAAATACCATCTTATTTGTGGATTGTGATGAATATTTGTTTAATTTTATAGAGAATACCCCCCCTCCCCCTGTAAAACAGAATTTCAGAATTTCTCTACAGGTGGGGCAAACTGTATGAATATAAAAAATAATGAAACAAAGTGAAACCACTTCAGATTATTGAGTTACTTCACACCTCCAATTTGATTAATCATTTAATGTTTAAAGCTAAATGAAAGTAGTTGCAGTAAAACACTTGATTTTGTGAGAAAGTCTGTTAAACCAAAGTTAAGTATTACTGAATCATCATGGATCTAAAACTGGTACATGTCAGTTACATAAACAGAACTTTGTGAAATCATAAAATCCAAGCTGAAAATCTATCACACTGAAGATCGCCAACACAGATAGGCATACGTGGGACAGTGTATTATTATTGCTGGAATAAAGAACTGTTCAAAGGAAAAGACCGAATCCGCATTTATTTTGCTTATTTCTCAGCAATTACACAATTTCTTTCAGAATCCTTTGGCACATATTTTTTTTCATACAAACAAGAAAATTGGGCGGTCATTATGTTAGATTCTTTAAAAAGCCATTTTGCGACCACAACTGGCATTTTAATATCTCTAAACCTCATCATTCTTATTTTGTTTTTGGGTGTTAATATAAATGTTTAGTTTAATATACTCTGGTCTGAATGGAGATATGTATAAGTGTAACCTTGTCTCAAAATCACATTCAAATGAAATATCAGTGGTTTGAGGAAACAGGATGTCACCAGATAGTGATCATATGTTATATTTAGCATTAACATATCTTTCGATTGTCAATATCATAGAGTGTAGGTTTCCAACAATTATGTGTATGAAAAACAATCGGTCCAAATAGATGAAATATTGTATGTTCTACAATCAATTGTAATTTGCATGTCTTAATAATGATGATGATGATAACAATAATAACTAATAAAAATAATAATAATAATAATAAATAATAATAATAATTATGATGATAATAATAACAACAACAACAACAACAACAACAACAACAATAATGATAATAATAATAATAATAATAATAATAATAATAATAATTATAAATAAAGAGTTTAGTTGCCAAAGGGGTTAGGTCCACTTTGGACCATTCCGAGAAAAAACATGTTTTTTATTCTCACTAAATGCAATATTCTTATGAGAAACTAAACTGTCATGATGTACTACCTTATTATGTGAACATCAAATTGGGTCTAAAAGAAATCTGTCATTAATTTTTTTCTATATAATTTATGATATTCTATTTTATTTTATGATATTCCTTTCCAAAAAAATGTTGTGTGGACCTAACCCCTTTTGATAAAAGTGGTTTTTCTTTGCCACTTTAGTTCACTTTTTAATAGGAATTTCAACTCTTATCGTATCATCTTATAGAGATACTGAAAATCTATACATTGAGACCTAAATATTAAATTTGATGAAAATGGACCTAACCCCTTTTGCAAGTGAGCTCTTCAAATACGATACATGTAATTATAAAAATTATGCAATAATGTGTTCTCTGCCTAAATTAATTCAAATCACTTTTCCTACCCCTTTATCTCTCTCTCTCATCTGCCCCTTCCTTCCAACCCATTTGCCCCTCTTCCTTTACGACTAGCCCTCCCAAGACTTCTCTTTTACCAATCTATCAATTCTCTCTCATCTTTCCATCATTTTTTTTCTGACCTCTAGATAAAAATACAGTTTTATCTCCATATTTTCACATCAACAAAGGTCAAAATACCTATCTGATATCTGCCAAGGTACTGGAAAGCAAATATAATGTTCGTCTTGATATCTAAATAATCAGGAAATGTTTGTTTAATCTTCCTTGAATCATTATTAGTCTTCTTCCAACTACTGTATACACATATTTGATTTGTAAAGAAGTTGATCTTGAAAATTATCGAGCTGATCGACAGTCTGAAAATGACTTTCAAAGTACTTAATAACAATAAAAATATACTGTAAATTGTTAGGTGTTTTTAAAGGTCAAGTCCACCTCAGAAAAATGTTGATTTTAATCAATAGAGAAAAATCAGACAAGCACAATGCTGAAAATTTCATCAAAATCAGATGTAAAATAAGTTATGACATTTCAAAGTTTCGCTTATTAACAAAATAGTTATATCAACGAGTCAGTTACATCCAAATGAGAGAGTCGATGATGTCACTCACTCACTATTTCTCTTGTTTTTTATTGTTTGAATTTTTCATGTATATTTCAATTTTTACGAATTTGGCGATTAGGACCTCCTTGCCTTAAGCATAACATGTTAAAATAATGGAATTCCATGTCTTCAGGGAGGAAAAAAAACTTCATTTCATAATACAATGACAAGAAAATCAAATTATTCCATATTTCATATAATATAATACAGAGAAATATTGAGTGAGAGATGTCATCAATTCTTCATTTGCATAGCTGAGCCAAGGAAAAAGGACTTTATTCATCTCATATCCGGATTGACAAGCTCTGTACATAATACCACTAACCAGAAAAAGTCAAATTAGTCAAACATGTATCAGAAACAGTTTCATCTCTTTAATAACTCATTATCAAATGCAATGTTTCTGCTATTAGCCCTACATTATTCAAACTGCCCTTGTAAAAAAATATTTTTTGAAGAACCTTATGAAAGACTCTTCAATTGAATACATAAACAGTGTCACAAGTTTCTAAACTTCTTTCTTTTGTACATTTTGTATTAAAATTACCCTTTCCTGGTATCACATTGCAATTTGCTCCACATTTTTTCATGACTGTTTTCCACAAAATTTTCTTTTGTGCAGCAATTTGTTTTTGATAGGACTGTATCAGAAATGCTAAACCGAATTCAGGAGAGTAAAATTACACCCTGTTACAACCTGAAAACAACAAGTTTGAATCGCTTAGTACTCACCAAACTCAGTATAAACACAACCACGTATCCTTACAACCTCCAGTTCAGTTTAATCCACAAAAACAACCGAACTTGGTTGTTGTCACAATGAAGTTAATCTGATAACGTTTGAGAATGAAAACCTAAAAGCACCAACCCAAACATTGGAACGGTACACAGAACTGCAGATACAAAGATATACTTACGCACAAACTTCAGACTGTAATTTCATGACATCATAAATACATAAAGAGGAAGCAACGCCCATCAACAAACCTACAGTATATTATGCACCAGCCGAGCTACTCAGTACTGTATTCATGAACCTTATTTCTTATGAAATACAAAGAAAGGTATGATAGTTCAAACAGAAATTTATACACAAAAAACAGAGGTCAGAAAACTGAGAATTTATTATCATCCATTGAAAAGGTTTTTTAATTTGGTTCAGTGCTTCTCAATAGTGGTCGATGAAGCACAAGAAATGTCAACAATAGGTGGTTTCAAACCGCCTCGATCACAAGAATCCCCGTTAAATTACGAGAACTTTTTAAAGCTAAAAAATACCCGTTAATTATTCCTGCATTCACACCGCCCCGAAACACATTCTTCGGGAT
Source organism: Lytechinus variegatus (assembly GCF_018143015.1). Classification (NCBI taxonomy): domain Eukaryota; kingdom Metazoa; phylum Echinodermata; class Echinoidea; order Temnopleuroida; family Toxopneustidae; genus Lytechinus; species Lytechinus variegatus. Next base: position 30,187,044 of record NC_054751.1, read on the forward strand.
AAGTTCCCGAAGCTACGAGCATGCGCAGTGTGGTCTGATAAGCAGGCAAGGCGGGAGATTCAAAATCACTAGCCCAGCAGCCACCCACGCCGCCGCGCCCAACGACACGCTTGGATAAAAGTTCCCGTAATTTGCTTTCACATCGCCAAAATACCTGCGACCTTGGAAAAATCCCCACGAAAGTTCTCGTAATTTCGCCAAGTACCTACTATTTAGCGGGTATTTTCTTTCGGGGAAATTACGCGTAGTTTGCTTTCACATTACCAAAATACCTGGTATTTTCTGATCGGGGTAAATTTCCCGATCAGAGAATACCTGGAACTGGCGAACTTCGAGGCGGTCTGAAACCGCCTAATATTGGATTTTTGTAAAGTCCTGACACAAATCTCCACAGAATATTTGTTTAGCTCACTCTGATTAGCAGAATTTCTTAAACAGATTCAGTCCGAGTGTGCATATGCATGAAGTACATGTAGGATAGTCTAGACAGGGAGATACATGTACGCACCCGGTTAAAAATAAATGTACAAGTAACTCTGCATTTAACAATAACACCAACAAAGTTTTGCTTTTACACCCTTAAAACAAAGTGTGCATCTATTAGCTTTGGTGATGACATGACATATGCTCCTGCGACATTTTCTCTTGTGACATTTGCTCCTGTCTTAATATCCTGAAGGGCATACTGCCAAAGGGTTAGAGCTAAGATTGTAATAGAGTGTTTGGTCCAGAAAAATGTAAATATTAAGCTTTTTTTTAGTTTTTGGAGGTCAGGTCTCAAGTTTGGCTTACCGTGCAGAGTTTACATCGGAGCAAATTGTCCCTGGAGCACGTGCCATGGAACCAGCTTTGGTCCATGCAATTTTTCACAAGCGTTTCCAAAATATCTTGGTTAAAGCATACAACATGTATGACAATCTATCACTTTCTTTTCAAATCATAAACCTACATATTTTCTGATTACCGAGACATCATACAAATGAGAATTACTGCACATTTTATTGTTAAGGTTTCAGGCTTACATGTATTTTTTTTCAATCTATGCGATATGGGAGAGAAGTGGTTTAGTGGTTCTGACTCTCGTCTTGTAATCAGAGGGTCGTATGTGCGAAAATATTCACAGTGGCCTAGCGTCCTTGGGCAAGGCATCACTCCACACTTTGCCACTCTCCACCCAGGTGTTAAATGGGTAGGATGTTACGGTCATTATTGCTTGTCCAATAATTGTGTGTGCCTCAATGGCGACTGGCTGGAATACTAAAAAGGGAGTACTGGGTCTGTTAACACAGGCAGAAGCCCCAGGCGGGATGGGGTACATACCCCCCCACACACACACACTTTATGGAGAGAGGGGGTGGCATGTACAATCATCCCCTCCTTCACTTTTCAAGACAGAAACAAGATATAATTAGAAAATATGATTAATACTTCTGTTAATATGTGGCTACATCTCTAAATACAGTGTAGCTTGATTTACATACATGTAGCGCTCTTTGCCTGAGGATACAAAGTGCTGCTATTATTACCCCGGGTTTAGCTGCGGTGCCTACATGTATATAGGTGCTCAAGCATTCGAGGAATTTCTTCGTACCAGGTATATGTAGGAACCCATTCACCTCACCTGGGTTGAGCGCAGCTCAATGTGGACATATTTCTTGCTGAAGGAAAATATGCTGTGGCTGGGAATCGAACCCACGTCCCTCAGATCAAGAGTCACAACCACTAGACAAAATAGCCCAAACCCTCATGTAACTCTTTCCCTGGCTTGATTCCTGAAATTGGGCAGTTTTATTAAAAGGTGAAAAGTTTTGACAGAGGCTTTCCATCCTCCACTCCATTAAGATGGCCATTATTTGTAAGACTTAATCCATGGATCTAATGACTGTGCTCAAGGAGGCAGCGTAGCTCAGTCGGTTAGAGCACATGTTTCGGATGAGATTGTAGATCTCAACGTGAGGGGTTCGAGTCCTGCTCATGCTGAAACGCGTCTAACAAAAAAATCTGATACTATAATGTTGTGTGTTAGCGTGCCTCACCACTGTATTCAGTGCAGGTGTGAATGCAGTTGGAAAACACCCGTCCATCGGAAAGGACGCAAATGTTGGTCCCGTGAATAGGAGAGTCACAAACCTATACACGTTAAAACCGATACACTATTCATCAAAGAGTAGGGTGTTCACCCAATGTATTGCACCTGCTGGTCCCGGCAAAATTCAGGTAAAGTCAATATTGACGTTCATATGCCATAATAATCAATATGATTGTAGGCACTAACGGAAAGACAAGATCTGATTATTCCAAAGAGTCTTAATATCTAACATTGTTCTGAAAATGGCTTTTATTGACCAGTTTTATTAATTAGGCAAATCTCACAAGAATGAGTATGCATATCCAACTTTTTTCCACCAAGAGGTCCAGCTCAGTTCTAACCAGGTTAACCCCCCCCCCCCCGAAAAATTGATCTACATGAAAACACGGCAACTCACCAAAGTTGCTCAAATGCAAATTCGGTTTTGGTTGGGACTTGTTGGGACCTACTTGGGCCTTGACAAAATTTACTCTATCAATTTGTTGTGTGTAATCATGCAAATCTGCTCTGAACCCACATCGACCCGCTCACTATAGTTTGCTGTGCAAACCCTACATGTAGTTCATCACTAGTGGTATGAATAGTGGCCGAACAAAGAATGAATTTGAACCAGGCATGTAGCTACTTCAAGCAATATCCAAAATGTCTTAAATCTCATCTGAGATGTTCTTGCCAAAAATTTGTTTATTTCATGTCCTTTAATACAAGCTTTTATGGCAAAAAAGGTTAATTTTAAATTAATTAATCACAAGGGAAAGATTTTTTCTGATTTTTAAAGAATATTTGGTGTTCACGGAGATCTCTTCATACATTTTCTACCATTAGAATATTTTATGTTTCTGCAAATTTCAAAATAAGATCCCTGACCTTGCTACCTTTATAATTAGTAAGACAAAGAAAGAATATTCCGAAAAAGATAGGTGAACATTCTGCTCATTTCTGTAAATGGAGACAGAGAATGTTCAAGTCATACTGACTAACTTCAACCATCACCAATCTTTATGCCCTGTAATAGTGGTTTTTCTCTTGATATATTCATAATTTTGTGTTATGTTATTATATTCTGTTATCTCAGTACATCATTAAAATATGAATTAGGATCTGAGTCTTCACAAAAATGGAAAGTTGTTAGGATTTTTTAAACTGAGGAAACCATGGAGAGGAAAGAAAATAGATGAACTCAACGTCAAATTTAATATTTCCATTGATAGGGGTGAAGTTGGGAAAATGGAAAAAAATATTAGCCTCACATAGGGCCTAGGCACTCATTCAATGAACAAGGTTATAATATAACCTTGTTCTCAGTTATATCTCCATGTGTGGCAAAATAAGGGTGGCAATGTTTGGCTTATTTTCTCTTTTTCTTTGGGGCAAATGCTTGATTTTTTACACTGACAGTTTTCATTACACCTATTATTCATACTACTTGGCTTTTGTTTCAATTTGATTCTTTAAATCATTTTTTTCTTAATTAAAAATAGAGATAAAAAAATGAAAATTTTCTTGCCATATTACTTTCCACCAATAGAGGGCGTACACAAAAATATGCCAAAAATTCAAGTTTTTGAGCGCTCTGGTGAATACAAAAATTATTCCCAAGTTACTAATGAAAAATGAATTGCAACTGTATGAAAATTAGTAATTTTGGTCACAAAAGTGATATTTTAATGATTTTTTGAAGTGTGTGCTCTGTACAACATTGGCATACCATAGTCCTACCTGTAGATTCACCACAGGCAGGGTGGGAGAAGTGAACAAGTGGGCCTAGGCCTAAATGGTGTCGGGAACAACATTTTGACTCCATCCCTGAATTTATCGCGTAAAATTCTTTAGAAATTACTCCACATCCTTTTTTATACACAATATGAGACCGTGAGTGACACGACATTGCGTGAGTGACACGGCATTGCGTGAGTGACACGACATTGTGAGTGACATGACATAACTTTAAACAGTTAATTTTAACTTTTTGTCTTTAAATCGTGACATGACAAGCAGTTTTGAAAACTTTAAAGAAGTACTTTTTCAGAAAAACACTTCAAATAATTTTTTTTTCATTTCTCGATCAGCAATTTTTGTTATGAATTGTAATGAATTGACTGGGCATGCTGGGGTAGGAGAGAACTTTTCGTTTTTTTTGAGGTTCCAGTTTGTGCCCAGATGTCAGGAAACTGCCACTCGTTAATAGACCTTCATCCACATTTTCACAATTCATTTGGAGAAATATTTAGACCATAAATCATGCTAGTCCCGTGAGTATGGTCAAATACACGGTCGGTAAGCCCCTAGCCCACTAATTCAATGAACAAGGTTATAATATAACCTTGTTCTCAGTTATATCTCCATGTGTGGCAAAATAAGGGTGGCAATGTTTGGCTAATTTTCTCTTTTTGTTTGGGGCAAATGCTTGATGTGTTTACACTGACAGCTTCCATTACACCTATTATTCATACAACTTGGCTCTTATTTAAATTTGGTACTTTAAATCATTTTTTTCTTAATTAAAAATAGAGATAAAAAAATGAAAATTTTCTTGCCATATTACTTTCCACCAATAGAGGGAGTACACAAAAATATGCCAAAAATTCAAGTTTTTGAGGGCACACATGAGTATTACAGACCCCCATTCACTCACGTGTTATATCATAGCTCATCAAAAAATCATTAAAAATCAATCCCTCGATAGATTTTGCTTTAATTCACTGACATTAGTCACAATTAACAGTACATTAAGACTTGATATGTTAATCAGGTACTTGATCAGCTCAATCAAAAGTTAAATGGCCTGAAATAAGACTAACCATAATTTCGGCCAGTTCATCGCCAGAAAAAACAGAACTGCATTGTGGGTAATAATGATTAAAATGAAATACAAAAATGCAGTCTAGCCTTCCCAAACGCCTTGATTATGAAAGAGTATGAACATAGCATTATGTCTATCGTTTTTCTTTTGATATACAAACATTTTATCTATTTTTAATGAATTAATTTAATCAATAAAGTCATGTGATCTTTACTTACGCCTGTCCGGCATGCTTTGCGTGCGGTTGAATTACTCTCATGTGCCCTTGAGTAGCCTGGGGCGTTTTGGGGAGTGAAAGTTATATACTGTACGTATGGAGTCACTCCCCACTAACGCCTGGGTTTCCTCCCTATACTTCCCCACATACGGGTACAAAACCAGAAACTTTCGCCCCCGAGAATTCTACTTTCCCTCTAAAAGATCTAGCCCTAAAACATGTACATGGGGTCCAACTTCATTTCCAACATTTCAGCGATATTGATTTCATTTTTAAAGAAGAATTCATTAAAAAAACGAGAGATTTGTTTTGAAAAGATGGAAAGAGCTTACTTCCGTGTTTACGTCGCCATCTTGATTTCTTTGTCTTCCGCTTGGCTACAGCACGCAAATCGCTGGATTTGCGTGCTGTCGCCAAGCGGAAGACAAAGAAATCAAGATGGCGACGTAAACACGGAAGTAAGCTCTTTCCATCTTTTCAAAACAAATCTCTCGTTTTTTTAATGAATTCTTCTTTAAAAATGAAATCAATATCGCTGAAATGTTGGAAATGAAGTTGGACCCCATGTACATGTTTTAGGGCTAGATCTTTTAGAGGGAAAGTAGAATTCTCGGGGGCGAAAGTTTCTGGTTTTGTACCCGTATGTGGGGAAGTATAGGGAGGAAACCCAGGCGTTAGTGGGGAGTGACTCCATACGTACAGTATATAACTTTCACTCCCCAAAACGCCCCAGGCTACCCTTGAGCGCTCTGGTGAATACAAAAATTATTCCCAAGTAACTAATGAAAAATAAATTGCAACTGTACGGAAATTAGTAATTTTGGTCACAAAAGTGATATCTTAATGACTGTTCAAAGTGTGTGCTCTGGACAACATTGGCATACCATAGTCCTACCTGTAGATTCCCCACAGGCAGGGTGGTAGCAGTGAACAAGTGCCCTAGCCTAGGGCTAGGCCCCTGCCCTGGGCTCCCTGGGTTAGTGATTCCTGCCTCCTGGACACTGGCTGAATTTCCCCTGGCCTGAATTTTCTGAAAATGAGTCAAGGCAAGCAACTCACCATTCGATTCAGGAGTTGAATCCAATCAAGTATTGTAGTCCTTTTTCTCTCTCGTTATAAGATCGTCTGCGTCAGAAGAATTTTATGCGGTACTAGAGATCACGAAACGGCAGGACAATTCAGCTAGCTGTGTGTCGAGAGTCTAGTCTGCAAGTCGAAATATCATCCGGCATTACACGATGGAGAATTCAAACAGTATACACGTTGCATTCACCATATCGCCCGATTTGTAAACACGTGTGCGCTCAAGCCTGGCAGCCGCGCAAGAGAACAAAACAAAGAAATCATTTGTGTTGAATTGCAAATTTTATTGACCACTGAGTCACCACAAGCTAACAAAAGGAGCCACATATAAGTCCCATTCATGGAATACTGTTTTGCGTATAAACTAAATCTAGAATCCATTGGAATCATTCCAGCAAATATATGTCTTCAAATTTTAGATAGATTACGACTTGTAACAAGGCAAGTAGGCAAAAAGGGGCGGGGAATGGGCGGGACCAACAATGTCAACTTTCTCACGCGCTCTCTCTCTCTGAAGAGTAAAATAATACTGAAACTTTAATACTGACACATTTTTTTTTTAATTCAAAGACCAAGAAATCATATTTCTTCACACAGTATATGATCTAGAATATAGACATATACATAGAAATATTCAATCCACTGGAATATTTCTAAGAAGTTACATTATAAATAATTCCAATCACAGACATGCATGACAATGAAAACCGCAGGGGCGGCGGAACGTATTTTCGTGGGGTTTTTTTTTTTTGGGGGGGGGCGGGAGCAAAGCCATAAAGGTATTTTGGTGCAAACGGATATTTTCATCATGAGATTATCATCTGCGTGAAGTACTTGTGTGTTTTGTATTATTAGTAATTAAAGGACAAGTCCACCCCAACAATGTTGATTTGAATAAAAAGAGAAAAATCCAACAAGTATAACACGGAAAGAAACATCATAAAAATCGGATGTAAAATAAGAAAGTTGTGACGTTTCTAAATTTCACAAGACAGTTATGATGCATATCTCGGTCGGCATGCTAATGAGGGAACTGATGGCATCACTCACTATTTCTTCCGTATTTTATCATATGAAACAAAGCTTTATTTCTCACTGAAAATGTGGAATTACCATTGTGTAATATTATGGTTCAATTAAGTTGGTCCTTATTGTCAAGTCTGTAACAATGAAATATTAATCACTAGAGATTAATATTCTAGCGATTATTTCAATCCGCAATAATGAACCAATTTAGTATTGATGAAATATTAATTCAAACAATAAAAAACAAAATAAGTAGTGAGCGAGGGACATTATCATCTCTCTGATTTTGCATGTCACTTAGTTATTTTGTGAAAAATAAGCGAAAACTTTAAAATTTCATACCTTTATTTTACATCCGATTTATTCAAACCAACATTTTCTGAGGTGGACTTGGCCTTTAAGTTGAGCAGAGCCTTTTGGAATTTATTTCTCACAGATATTAAGGCTTTATTTTTTTCCGCAAGAGAGCGTAACGATACTTGATGCCAGTGCGAAACGGGAGCCAAAAATATATTATATTCCATCTGAAAACTGGACATTCTAAGCATTTTTGTAACAGGAGTACCTTACTAATCAATAATTTCAATTTGTTTTATTTCGCCTTTAACAAAATAAAGTAAAGTGGTCAAATATAATTACATTGACATTTGCGAATATAAATTGAGGTTGGTACAATAGGCCTATATTATTTCTTTTTCAAGACAGTAAAACAAAATATTTTATATAAGCAAAATGATCATAAACATCATAAAGATATAAGAAAATGAAGAGATCCAAAAAGGCAAATGCTTAGTGTGAGGACCGAGAACGGACACAGAGGTGACAGAACACAGAGAATTACAGCAGAAGAACAAAGAGCAAGTGAATTGATTATTGCGAGCACGAAGCGCGAACCTAAAACTTTGTGACTTTCTGACCTAAAATGTATCATGTTTTACTTCAAAAAGGGCATTTCATTTTGAAAAATTATTGATATATATCATTGTTGAAAAGGGCACATTTCATAAAGGGCATTTTCCATTTGGAAAAAGGGCATTTTTCCTACGTGGAGTTTTGGGGGTGCAAGTGGCCCCCTTCTCGAACAAATTTGACCTCCATTTCGTAGTGAAAAAGGTTTTCACTACAAAATGGAGGTCATTTTTTTTTCTTTCTGCTCTTCACAATTTTCGGGACCAATTTCATCTCCATCATTTTGTACTGGAAACTTTTGTTTTCAAATTTACATCAGCACTTTCAAAGCATCTTTAAGAACAAGTCAGTATGATGATAATGCGACCGAAAAGCGTGTGCTGATGATTTTTCTTTCTTTCTTTCTTTCTTTTTCTCTGTCCTGGGGCCAGTAACACAAACATGACAAAAGTTAGCGATTAATCGCTAAATAAAATGACCTATCACATTTGTCATCACATCGCTCAGTAGACTTCAGAACTGTTCCTAGCGATTTATCACTAATCTTCGTGTTCTCATTGACCACAACTGGGCATTGTGGCGTGCGCCTGAATATAATCCAAGCTGTGGGGAAATTACACATTGATGCAGAGGTTCGAGCCCTGGTCACGTCTTTCAGATGGCGACGTTAAAGGTCGGTCCAGACGTAAATATACACGTCTAGCAATACTCAAACACAAAACGGACCCCAGGCCTAAAATGAGACGGGGTTTTTAAAGCTTGCATTCATAAACAGGTATACTTCACAAATGATAATGTGAGGGTAATACACAATCAAAGATCGAGAAATGCAAACAAACTAGTTTGAAGAAAAATATTTTTTGAAGTATTGAAGCCGGCAAATTGCAAATAATGACAAATGGCAAATAATGGCACTTGTCGAGTTACTGAGGTTGTGAATGGCTCTGGAGGTATTGCGGTCTAGCGCCATCTATAGACCTGTTATTTATATTGCAAGTCCTTCAAGCGTCCCCATGTAATTGTCTCGAAAATGAATTACAGGGGGTAGGTAAATGTTCTGTTATGAGGAGGGGGGGGGGGGGGGGGGGCAGAGTTTTGTATTCGATCCCATATTTTGTAATATTGTGAGTGAGCGAACCAATATGATGATGATGCATGAACAACAACGGGCACGTCCTTCCCAATATTTTGTTCTTGAATAAAACAAATAAGAGAGAAAGCATTACCTGAAAATTTTACCATCATGTTTTAGATGTGAAATAAGAAAGTTATGACATTAAAATTTCGCTTATTTTTCACAAAATAATTAGGCATATACTCACAACGCGGTGATTTGCAAATGAGAGAGTTGGCAATGTCAGGCACTCACGATTTTTTAAAAATATTGTGAGAATTTACACAAACTTTCATTTTCTTTTTTTTTAATACTTGAGGAATAAAGAAACTTTTCACTTTATCACAATTTTGCTGTACCGGGAGAAAAATAATAGTGAGTGAGTGATGTCAACGGTCCTCCCATTTACAGATCTCCGATATGACTTTTGTGTATTCCTGTTTTTGTGAAACTGTAAGGTCATAACTTTCTTATTCAAAATGATCTGATTTCGATTATATTTTTGTATAGTTGTTAAGATTGTATTATTTTCTCCTTTTATTCAAATCATCTTTCTGTTCTAGTGGACTTGCCCTTCATATTGAACACGTTAAAGAGGTTTGATGTGAGGAAAGAGAATAATTACCTCGAAAATGCAATACAGGATTATATAAATGCGATATATATACACACTAAAAACTGAAAGGTTAGAGTTAATGAAAGGCTGGAGGAGTGACGTTTCCCAAAATTGCAGTTACCACTTCAAACAGTTCAATCCAACACTTAAGTTGTTGAATTTATCTTTATGGAAGGTTGGATTGAACATCAATTTTGGAGAAGGTTGTTTTTCACTCGTCAGTGAGACCTGTTAAATTGCTGATTTAACATTTAAATTTTAGTGTGTATAGAGCTACACGGTCTACGCCCCCTATTAAAAATAATAGTTTATTCCTTATTTTTCCCCCTTTATTTCCTTTCTTATCCTCATTGTCCTGTCTTTGTCACTAGTTCAGAACTCATAGTGGTAGTCCCACAGCCCCTGTGCCCGGGGGAGGGAGGGGGGGGTACTTGGATTACGATTGGACGGGGATGTGAGGCTCGGGGCTTGAAACTCTTGCCCATTTCTAAGGGTCATTTGACCATGAACAGCTACCCATGTTTAAGGATTTTTCTAAAAATACAGACCCATGTCTAAGTATTTTCGGTCGGCCGAGTGTATCAGGTATGCATAGAGTGATATACCCCGGTGCCCATTGCTATCGTGCTTAGATGTGGAAATACTACAGGTAGAATCTATACTCGTCCAGGGGTCCCGGCTACTCGAACTCTCGACCGGGACTAACATAGACATTTCCGGGGCTTTTCCTGGGGATTCTTATAAGTATTTTTTTCTTCAGAAACGGACCCATGTCTAAGGATTCTTCAGTTGAAAAATAGGAGCCATGGCTGAGAATTTCTTGCAATAGCAAGACCCATGTCTAAGGACTTTTTTGTGCAAAAAACGACCCACTGGAGCGGCACATCCCCGTATGTGATACACACGCGAGTACAGCCCCCCCCCCGGGCCCTGTGCCCCCGCCCCCTCCCCCGCCGCCAACCATAAATACAATGATTAAAGGACAAGTCCATCCCAACAAAAAGTCGATTTGAATAAAAAGAGAAAAATCTAGCAAGCATAATACTGAAAATTTCATCAAATCGGATGTAAAATAAGAAAGTTATGATTAGATTAAAAGTTTCGCTTAATTTCACAGAACAGTTATATGCACATTCTGGTCGGCATGAAAATGAGGAGACTGATGATGTCATCCACTCATTATTTCTTTTGTATTTTATTACATAAAATATTATAATTTTCTCCTCATTTAAGTGAAACAATGATTAATTCCTTCCTGAACATGTGGGATTAGCATTGTTCAATACTGTATGGTTCAGTCAAGTTGGTCATTATTTTCAAATCTTTTTTTTTAAATGAAATATTGTATAATTCAAAAAATAAAAAAAACAAAGGAAATAGTGAGTGAGGGCCACCATCGTCTGTCTCATTTGTATGTCACTGAGTTGTGCAAATGACTGTTTTGTGCAATATAAGTGAATCTTTAAAAATGTCACAACTTTATTATTTTACGTCCGATTTTGATGAAAGTTTCAGCGTTATGCTAGTTTAATTTTCTCTATTTATCCAAAATTAATCAACCCTTTTCGGGGGTGGACTTGACGTTTTAGCTTCAAAACCACGCAGGAATCCAAGCGGGTGGATACGGTTATGGGTAAAACGCCATCTACGACATGAAACAAGAGAATCTGCCTTTTGTGCCCACGTTGATAATAATAATTGTAACTAGTTTATTGGATCATTTCAAATAATATGAGATGGTCAATCTTTAGAATAAATAATAATATCATTCAAATCATTCTGGATAGAATAAATTCTTGTAGGCCTACTTGCTTTGGATATCACAACTAATGAGTTTTGTATTCCCCTAGCTGTGATTAGTGAAAGAGAAACATTTCAAATGAAAATTTCAGACCGGTATTAACTCTGATATTTTTAACATTTTCAAGCTTAAAAATGTGATATTTTCAAAACTCACAAATAGGGGCAGTGCCGTCCTCCACACACCTCTTTTTTTATGTTCATACATTTACCGAATAAATGCACCATATTTTTATTTGAGAAGGGTGTCAAAATCGACGACCCCCCCCCCCCTCACACACACACTCCTTAATCTGTCATTGACATTTTTTTTTCATTTTTCATTTCAAATGAACATTCATTTTCCTCCATTTTACAAAATTTCTTCATTTTTGTTGACAAGAATTCACATGAAATCAATATCCATAGAGAATATAAATGAACAACTTATGTGTACAGATGAAGGCGTAGGTCCCTAGAAGCACATGCTTGTGGCGGGATACGCCTGTGGAATATAAATGTATACAATACACAAAATACAATACAAAGATAAGAAGGGCTAGGAAAAGAGAAGAGAAGAAGGAAAGAAACCCATTAAATAAGCTGGTCTTTTCCAGACCCAGTCGGATCTTCAGTCCGATCACCAACTATTTTTACAATAACTTCCTCATCTCATCCCATTATGAACCTATTGGTGCTAACATACTAATTTCGAAAACCAGGATTTCTTTAAAGATTTAAGTTAATACATTTTTCATTGCCAACGGGGTCCTTCAAAATTGAGTTTGATTCATAACTGAAAATGGCTTTGGAAAAAAAAGTCTGATAGCGCCCCCACCTGCTAAGATGTGAGTTGATCAAAACATGATGACGAGAAGGATGATTAACGCGGGTATTTCTTTGATCCAATGGTAGTCACCGTTACCAATAATGTGCATCTTAATAAGAACATACAGGTGTTGTGACAATATCAATTACCATGACTACCAATACGTATACGAATGCATATACCAATACGAATGCTCGTGCGCCCGATCAAGGTAGCCGTGCTAAAGCCGGGGTAATAATAGCAGGGCCCGCTGGGAGAACAGTTTTCAGAACTGAAGTGGCTACCCTGGTTAAATATGCCGCTATTATTATTATTATTATTATTATTATTATTATTATACGTATCTGATCCCCGGTCTTAGTTTTGTTGGCTGACACCTTGTTTCAGCATGCATGTGCATTTCAATCAACATGCTTCATATTTGGAGCAGCAAAGTAAGAAGCAGACGATTTCTATAATATAAAATACGATATCATTCGATCCGGACACTTCCAGACGCACTTAAGGACCTTAATAACATTGAACTATACACGTTATGTGCCACGTATATCTGGAATATTATGAAGAAACTTGGGAAAGGGAATTTTAAACGGTTACTAATCAATGACACATTTGCCTCTTTATTAAAATGTTCAGACATTTTCCCAAATAAAAAACACATGGAACTAAGATAATAAAAGGTAAACAAGAACTGCACATCGAATTTCCAGGATTTAAGTGGTTATCAACTGCGCAAAAGTTCCAAACATGAACTGCTTCAGGCCCTTCTCACGGTAACGATCATAGGACCAAAGTGAACAAGTATGAAGAGAATATTCAGATGACAATAACAGTCACCTGTTAGTGAATTTATTTTCTAAGCGATGAATGTCCATTTCTTCATAGATCCATGCTAATACAAATTCCTCTCCAAATACATAATACACTGCCTTCCTTATAAGCCCCCCCCGGTGAGTTTCCTCTTAAAGGGATGGTCCGGGCTGAAAATATTTATATTTAAATAAACAGAGTAAAATTCACAGAGCAAAATGCTGAAAATGCTTAAAAACTGTTTTGTACAAATTATATGAAGGTATGCAGAATAGAGCAATAAATCAAATCAAATAAAAATAAACAGATTTATTTTGAATGGGTCTAGCAATGAAAAGCGATTGATTGTTTTACGAGGAGAAAACAAAAGTTTTAGATGATTGTTGTGACACATACATTTTGAATAGTGACAATTTTTCTTGGTGTGTGTTTTTTTTATTACTGTTGCTTGGCCCAAAAGAACAATTTCAGAAGTTGTTGGATTTCGAGTGAAAGTAGATATAAAATTTTCATCTTCTCTCCTGTACATTATTTTTTTTAAATTCAATTCAATTCAATTCAATTTATTGGATATAAAACAGAATACAATGCTGTAGTCCGAAGACTAATTGTGCAATGTTTACATTGAATACTATTTAATTTTGAAGATTGTATATACACTTATAAAAATCACATATAAATGAGAAACAGTTGGTTGATTGAGTCATGCATAAGTGAGATTTCAGTAGATAATAGTACGAGCATAAACTTAGATCATACAACAAAAAGGTCTTGGAGTTATCATGACAAACGAATTTATTGTGAGAGGAAAGAATCACTCGAAAAGAGGGTAATTTGCAGTCTGTTGAGATAAACATTTCTTTTCTTTAGTTTTGTTTTAAAAAGTCTTATTTTTTTACAAAAAGTGTCGAAATAAATTGAATTGAATATACGGAATATAAAATAGATCTTTACAAAGTACATAAGAAAGTGCATATTATGACAACTACAGGTTTTTTTTTTTACTAGATAATCATTGAAAAATCACTTATTTTAAAACGAAAACCTATTGACATGAACGAGGAGTTCAGAAGATCCGTACGTTAGCATAAAAATAACTAGCTTTATTCATATTTAAGTCGATCATAAATACGTATAGCTGTAAGCCGGGGTAAAAGAGAGAGAGAGAACATCAAGCACAAAAGTTTCAGTGTCATTATTACCGAAAAGAGCAATATTGATTTTGATACTATCTGAGATTGAATCCGATAATAATTTTTATTTCCTTTTGTCATCCAGATAGGTCATCATTCTTGTCAGTTCGCCATGAATAGGGAGTGCCATCTAACAAGAATACCCCCAAATCAATATTGCCTGAAGATAATCCTTTTTATTACTAAAAGGAGACCGCCTTGAAACTAATTGGATATCTATTCCAAACTCGATAATTTATTGCTAGATTCGTTATCAGATGAAAAGACTAGTGGTTTTTAGTATCAATAAAAGCCACCTTATCCACAAATTGGTATCTTAACCGTATAGAAGTTTAAATTTGCTTTGTGTGTTCAGGGGATTATTAATTATTATTTTAAAAAAGTAAAATACTTTAAATGAAGAAGTACGGCCGCGGTTTTGCAACTTTTAACTATTCGTGTTTTATAAGGCACTAATTTCATTACGCATGATAAATGCTTTTTTGGTATTGATATTTATATGATTAGGATCATTATTATCATCATCGTCATAACCACCATCACCACCGCCACCATCATCATCATCATCATCATCGTCATCATCGTCATCATCATCTTCTTCATCATCATCATCATCATCATCATCATCATCGTTATGCCTGCATGGCCCGCTGTTATGCAGTTTCATAATTGAAGTGGCTACCCTGGGTAAATAAAACGTCTTTATTACTCATATTATTATCGTCCTCGTTATTATGTCATCATCATCACCACCACCACCACCATCATCATCATCATACTCATCATCATACTCATCATCATCATCATCATCATAATCATCACCATCATCACCATCATCATCGTCATCATCGTCATCATCATCATAATTATACCATCCATGATTATACAATACTATTATCATTTACAAGTATTATTGTTAATATTAAAACAACACACTACTGCTACTGCCCCTCCTCCTCCTCCTCCTACTACTACTACTACTACTACGACAACGACAACTACCACTACTGCTGCTGCTGCTGCTACTACTACTACTACTACTACTACTACTACTACTACTACTACTACTACTACTACTACTACTACTACTACTACTACTACTACTACTACTACTACTACTACTACTACTACTACTACTACTACATCTACTACATCTACAACAACGACTACTACTACTATACTAAATGATGATCATCAATATCATTACCACTGCTTATGTAAAGTAGCAAGTTAGTATAGGGGAGAGTTTGGGTGGAGAGATATGGATGCTGACGATTAAGGGGACATGGAGGATGAAAGGGAGGGGGGGGGGGGGGGGTGGAGCCGGAGTTGGAGTGAATGAGTAAATTATTGCCTTGAAGACCAATATATTACTAGATTATGTTTTGTTAGGGAACAAAACAGTTCATCATGGATGGAATCGTTTTCCTTTGGAATGGTGCACGTCTGTTTGGGAATTGAACTCGACTTTCAACTGACATGAATAGGCATGATTTCTGATTCATCGCCGCGGCTAATGATCGCCCGTTGTCGAAAAACCAGTTACCCGCGGGATATATGCAATAAATGAAAAGGGGGAAGAAAAGGAGCAAAAGACTGATTTTCTGGTCCTCAAAATTAAATGATTACTGGGGATAAAAGCAAGCTCGGTATCCCATCCCATTCTTGAATTGATATCTATTAATCACTGCAGTCTGTTGCATGGCCCCGGGGATAACCAGCAAATTGACTTCTTTTTAAGAATGCGTTAATTCGATTTGGGAAATGGTTTTGTTAACTACAAATGCGTAATTGACATATATCCGTGTGTCGTTTGAGGGTTATCTAGTTCATTTCCAGTCGTTGTGAAATAAAATTACTATCATCGATGCTTCAAAACGGTTAACCCTAATTCTTAATTCAACTTAATGTAATGATATTTGTGATAGGGTTTTTTCTATAAAGAAATAATTTCCAAATCATATAACGCCCCGAGATCTCAATAAACGAAAGAAATTCAAATGGATAAAATATTCCTAAATGTTATCGGCTTAAAAGCTTGAAGCAAGTAACAAACAACTGTCGCAAGTTTTATACCATAACAGATGTGATCATTATATGATTTCGAATAAGAAACATCGATAAAAAAAAGCAGCAATCGGGCCTACTTCTGAAGGGGGAGAATTGGGAATATTTACAAAATATCAAAGTAACTGCATCATTAAGATGTTTTTAATATTTTATTATTCTTTGTTATAATTGAAGTATTTTATACAAATTCGCATCATCCAACATTATCAGTCGGTAAATTAAAACTCACCGAGGCCAATGTCAAGTATGCCTACACAGGTTCAAGGCAAATGATCATACACATCAAAACTGTGGTGTTAACCGGTGTACATAGAGGAACACACCAGTTATTTTACACCGGTGTTAACTTGGTGGTGTTAGTTTTACACCTATAGGTGTTATTACAACACATTTTGCTGTTACATTTACACTCTTTGGTGTTATGTTTAATCTCTAGGATGTAATTTAAACACCTCAGGGTGTGGTCCTCTATTAACACCAATTGATGTCAGTTTTAACACCGCAGTTTTTACAGTGTACATTGAAAAAAAGAAGAAGAATGAAGTTTAAATAATATCAACGTATACATAATAATAATAATAATAATAAATTGGTTCTTATATAGCGCATAATCAATGGAAATTGCTCTATGCGCTTAGTACAAATTGCTCTCCAATATTACAGTTACACTACAACAAAAATAAATATGTTTTCAAATTTCTTTTAAAAGAAATACATACAGTGATAGGAGATAATCGCTAAGACAATAGACTTGATGGTATGATTTTATTACTTTAAATGTGATAACTTTGATGGGGGGGGGGGCACTTCACAATATCCAACATCTATAATCAAATTCAGAAAGATTAAGGGAGATTAGAGAGGTAAGAAACGAAAACAAAGTTCTTGTTTTCAAATAGATGCATTTTTTCAAGACGGAATATTATTTGATAGACCCATACTATTTAAGTATTGATTACTAGGTAGATCCCTCCATAAAGAGGTCATTACATATTTATGATATCCGGTAAACCATGCATGGACTTGCTGTAGTAGGTCCATGGGTAAACCCATAGAGCTAAACCTACGTTTTCATTTATTCATTCATCCATCCATCCATCCATCCATTCATTCAGTCAGTCATTCTTATGAACATTTAATATTTTCCAATTTCATAAAAGTTTATTTTCGACATAAATTCATACAAAAACAATATTATCATAAAACTGCAAGTTTTATATACAAAATAAGGTATATTTCGGGTCTTTTTACTTCATTAAATACGAGATATACTACTAATAGTTACTAAGTCTTAAAACTGGAAACTTGAAAATTTGGCTCAACAATAAAATCAACCAAAAAAAAATAGCAGCAGCATATTAGAAAATCACAAATATTATAAACGGTGCTCAAAGCAAACACAATTTTGTAGACTTAAATCAAGGATTTGGTTCGGTTAGACTACTCTTTGGCCAGATATAATTATGATTCAGCCACACATTTTTTATCTGATCTATCATTTCTAAGTGTGCGAGTGGGCGAAGCGACCAAGCTGGTCTTGCTGGGTTCGCGCGTTGCAATTAAGAAATGTAAATGACAGGATCTGGTCATCATTCGTTTAGCTTTAATTAGAAAAAAAATCTACAAACATTGAGAGATTTAGTCAATATTGGCCAACATTGCTCAAAATTACAAATTTGATGATGAATATAATTATATCTGACCATTGACCATTATTTTTCTTAGTCGAATAAATATTAACCAAAACTTTTACTTTGATTAACGTTTTTTTATGGTTTGGGAAATGACATTCTAAAAAATGGAATATTAAATCAACATTTGAAAGGTTGGAGGAGTGACAACATTTTCTAAATGTTGCATTTACCACTTTAAATGGTTCTACCCAACACTTAAAATGTTGGATTTAGCTTTATACACAGTTGGATGTAACATTTGGAAAAGGTTGTCACTCCTCCAACCTTTCAAATGTTGATTTAACATTCCATTTTTAGAGTGGAGAATTTCGGGGGAATGAGGGGGGGGGGGGTGGAGGGGCACAACCGACCCGCCCCCCCCCCTTTTGAGAGCCAAAAAACAAATTTTGTAATTTAAAATTCCGATTATAAGTGTGCCCCCTTTTGAAAGGGACGACTTTTTTTCTTGTCAAATTTTCACCGGGAAAATCTGCCCCCCCCCTTTAGAAAATCCTGGATCCGCCCGGGGGGGGGGCAACTGTACACATTTAACATGTCATATTGCTATATATTCTGATAATATCGTGAAACCAAAGTTCACCAAACGAGAAAATGTTGATAGTTCTTTCCAGTTTCTTGTCAAGTCGCCGGCTCTCGATTATGAATGTCTTGCGGCGTGCAGCGCAGCACTCTCTCCCTCCAGTCCGCTGGGGGAGCGGGCCATGTGAGTTATGAGCGTTGCTGGTAGATTGTGATAACGGCGCCGTACCGTATTATTATTTTTTGCGACATGTTAGCATGATTAGTCTCCGGTGCACGGGATCGATCAGGCCCGCGTGTAACTAGGGAAATTGACATGAATATAAATGTTCGGAAAAGCTAAATAAATGCTTGAATCCCCGACAATGACAATACCAACTGGTTGTCATCGAGTATACAAAAGCTGCCATTATATATAAACAAAATGTTTTTATTTTGATGAAGAGAAATCGCATCTGTAATGAAAACAAGCAATCAAACTTTAGCTTTCTTACCGGGTTGCTTACTCGTAAGATGGCAATTGGTTTAAGTCCCCTTTTCGTGTGTGTGTGTGTGTGGGGGGGGGGGGTCAAAGTTTTTACGAATATTTTATACATTTTAAGTTCATAACATCAGATTTTTCATTGCTACCATCTGCATAAAATTTCCCTCAAATTTACATATCCGGTATAAATCCTCACTTTACACAGTAAAAAAAGTATCACGCTGTTTAACCCGGCACCCTGACAAGTTGTCTAAACTTTAACACAGTTGTTTAGACTTTTTTTAATTTGTTAAACTTTTTCAACATCTTGTTTAAAAAAATATTTTGTTTCAAACTTTAAACAATTTATGCTAGAGTGATGGGATTAATTAATCTGCTTGAAATTTTAAACAGCGTTTTTACAGTGTATTTTGTTTGCCTTTTCACATTTTTTTCTTCTCTCTTAGAAAAAGCAAAAAAAAAAGAAAAGAAGAAGTCAAATTACGCTCTGATTGTATTTTTCATATTATTTGTTGATGTAACTTGCTTTTACCCTCGCGTTTTTTGGGGGTTTATTTTAAAACCATGAAACCATGCAAGAACCCCCCCGATTTCGGAATTATCCATTAACACACGACATAATCCTACCATCACTGAATAGTTAGCGAGTATTAAATAAAGTGAACTACTCACACTTAATTCTTTTAAGGCTACACTGTAAATTTGAACCAAAATTCACTCCGAAACGGGCGGTTCTTTGATTCACACCAGACAAAGTAATAAAGAATGTACATTTACTAAAGTCATTTTTTTATTATGTACGTAATAGTATATTTATTGTCATGTTCCAAAATTAGATGTCTTTATTATGTATTTGCGCGACATGTTAACAAGAAGAATGTCCATTTTTGTACAATAAATAAATAGTCATACTTTTTGACTCGTCACTTCTTCACACAAATATATCTGAGCAAAGATTGAGATCAAGCGGTATAATTGAAATATATATATATATATTATATAACTATATATATATATATATATATATATATATATATATATATATATATATATATATATATATATATATACATATATATAAATACATATATATATATATAGGGGAAGGCGGGGTAAGTTGTGACAGTTTTTGCTTTTTGCATGTTAGAATTGATATGATTAATAATCTTGTCGAAATAAGTACCTTGCCTTGAAATTTAATTCTTCTGAAATATTTTCCACCTATATATAACTTTCTATCCCCACACTGAAAGTCATCGTGACCTCTGAAAAAACGATGTCAAATGGCTCAACTTGCCCCATATATGGGGTAAGTTTGAGCCACCTTCTGGGGTAAGTTGAGCCACAAAAACTATGTACAAACTGTATGGGGGAGAACCAGCATGTCAATTTTTTGTTTAAAGTCTTTTCACTGGCTAATTCTCTATAAATACTAACATCCTGTAAAAGGAAAAGAGCAGTCATGTAAATTTGCTCCTTTCAGCCTGCTTTTCAATCGAATTTTATGGTTTGTTTGTTTTTTAAGATATATTACCATAGGAATTACCATGGCTCAACTTGCCCCATGCTGTTTGGCTCAACTTACCCCAGTCCGAACTTAGTGCGATAATTTTGTATCCACACATTTATTATGCATCCATCATATAAAAGACTATAACAAGAATGAAGATCCATACCTGGACTAATAATGTTGTTATCATGTCTTTATTATATTTAAAGACGTGTGTGTTTATAAAGCACTTATCTATTTCACACTCTTTTTTTACTTTTTTGGCTGAAATTCATATTTTTCCCTCCAAAAAACTACTTTTTGTTTCAAAGTTGGAAACAATGTGGTGGGGTTAGGGGTTATGCTATGGGTCATCAATACATGACACCACCACAATGTCTGACTCATTCATTATTGGCCTGGGGCTGGTGGCTCAACTTGCCCCTATGCTCAACTTACCCCGCCTTCCCCTATATATATACACTCTAAAAATGAAGTGCTATTTCAGCTCTTAAAGAGCGTGTATAGTGACTGCACTTCGGAGTGCTGATTTTTCTCGTTCAAATTTGAACTAGACAAATCAGCACTCCGAAGCGCAGTTACTATACACGCTCTTTAAGAGCTGAATTAGCACTTCATTTTTTAGAGTGTATATATATATATATAATATACAATATGCATAAATCAATGAATTTCAATAAATTGGTAAAAATCAGAGGTGGATGCAGGATTTTCTATAAGGGAGGCACATTTTTCTAAGGAAAAAATTGCCAAGCAAAAAAAAGGGTTTTGAACACAAAAAAGGACATTTCGTCCACAAAAAATAGACAAGCCCCCCACCCTCCCTCCAAAGACGGTTTTTACTTTCAGCAGGGGAAGGGGGGGGGGGCACACTTCTGTTTTAACGGCATTTTTACATTAAAAAAATAATTGTGCCTCTCCAAGGGGAGGGGGACGGGCCGGCTTTGCCCCCCCTCCTCTTGGATCCACTAGCTATTGTTTGATGAATGATTTATCAGACCCCCATCCTCCCCAAACTTTGGTTCATTTCCTATCTTATCTCTTACCGACCACTTAATGTCAAATAATCAATAATACCAAATAGCTAAATTATATTATAATGATATATTTACAGATTCACCTCATTTCATATAGTGTAATAAACCTAATCACCAAGATTCGTCCAATTTTCTTCTGGACCGGTATACTGTATCATCTCAAACCAATAACAGACCAATAATTTGTGACTGTCCTCATTGAAATATTCTTAACTATCAAAATGAACTCTGTATAATGTCGAGCGACTATGTCAACGTTCTTTTCCCCCCATTAAACCTACAAAGCGACTTATTGTAAAATTGACTCGATTTGTTCCATTGTGAGAAATGCTTTTAAATCAAATTGCCAGTTCCCCTCAAATCATTTGTAAGTGAGTACAAGAAAGAACTGACTAATGAAAAGATTCCTATACGACAATTCAATCGAAATAATAACTAGACTTCAATCGAAATTATTCGAATGATGAATTACCAATGGGGGTTCTTTTCTATAGGCGAGGGGCAGTAAAATCAAATCACGATGCCAATGACTTTGTGTGAAAAGAATTGACAACAAAAAAGATATACCTCGAGCTGTAATAAATATTTCAAGGTCATCTAATAAACCAGAAAAAAGTCCTTTAGGAGTATTACTAATCCTTACCTTAGGATCCCGATTATATTCCCGATAAGAAATTTGCAACAATTGTAACAAGAAATCGAAGGCGTAGATTGAGTGAATTCGAACGCCCCAAGCGAAGTTCCCTAACCACACATCTTTGTCGACTGTTGATTGTGGAAAGCTGAATTATCATTTTTCATTTCTTTGTCATTTTCACTCCCTTTATCCAGCGCCCCCATTTTATTATCCGCATGGCCCAACGCTTTAAAAATTAGTGTGTACTTTAAAGCGAAAGGGACTCTTGGTGATCAATGGATATGGCACGACGAAATAAAGCGATACTTTAGATGACATTTCATTTGGTAATCTTTTGAATCGTCATAATGTAAACCGATAAATTTACGAGAAAAAATGATATGCACCGCTTTTAAAAAAAGACGAATTTCACGATTGATATTTTGATAAGGCCATACGATGACCGCCCTTTCAAATAATCTTATTTATCTTTTCAATATAATCTATGCCTCTATTTATTTTTCAAGGCTAGATTTTTGTCAGATACGAAATTAGTTTAGATAGCACCATAAGTTTCTCTTTTGTGATACGACCTGACATATGTGTATTAGTAGTGTTTATTTAACAAAATTTTCAGTAAAATTGACTGCAGTAACCCCCCTCCTTAAAAACAATAGAGGGTCACGGTTTCAACTTTCGACAACGAATATCAAAATTTTATACCGTAGAGGGCGCACCATCCTTGTATAAAGATGACCCCGGTCTGTTTTGATTATTGTTGTTGAATTGTCAAGAAAGTGATGGTTTGAATAAAAGAAGGCAAACAATTTACGGCACATGATCAAAGGATGGTCACTTAATACTCTTATCATATCAGCATTTATTTTTTTTCACGACTCAAGCGATGTTTCTAATCCTTCTTTTGACTTCCTAAAAGCCATACAATGATCACCCCTCTCTTACAAAGCATTATGCATATCCATAGCGATTATCACGATTATGACAACGATCGGTTTGAATGTCCGCAAATCCCGGGGGCGTCATTTATCTGAATGGGGTGTCTTATATTGGCTCTTTAATTATCATCGCTTAATCTCGTGAAAGGATCATCTGCCTAAACAATTTCACGATGGAAAGATTTGATAATTACCGGCGACGTTTACGCGTGAATAATTGATGTTTATTGATTTCAGGTAAAGAAGGAATCGTTTTTTTTTTCACATTACGATGTAAAGGGGAGGATATTTCTGTTTCCCGCTCGCACATCCGATATAATTTGACATGATAGTTAATGATTGGTTGGCCAAACCGATACTGCAATCGATACAAAACGGCTTATGCCGTCTGCAAATAATAAATGGATTAAAATCGAAACAATTAACGATCTTTAGTTTCTTTTAAAGTAAAAATGTAATGTTCCTTCTTACAATAACGTGGTGCCCCTCAAGGACATTATGATTTTGTGCTGCATCGCTTCTTTTTAAATCACCGTAAATGGAAAATAGATCACATTGACACTTTTATTTTACAAACCTTATACCAGCGACACCTCTGCATACAATTTGTTCGAAATTTTGTTTTCTAAATACAATTTGTCTCAAAACAATATGACCTTTCATTTTAGCACATACTTGATATTGCCTTTCAAACAGAGGGTCGTGGGTTCGAATCACATAGCAATGGCGTATTTTCCCTCAGCATGAGATTTATCCACGCTGTGCATTTATAATACACTAGAAAATTGCAAAAACGCCGGTGTTAATTTAACACCAGCCTGGTATCCATATCGGTCCACACCATAGAGGTGTTGAAATAACACCGGTTCGGCGTTTGGGCTAACACCAGATTGACATTTCATCAACACCAAATAGTGCTAAACCAATATCGGTTTGATTATTTGTTACTTAGAGGGGTCCACACAATACAATCACTGCTTTTTAGTGGATCCCTCTATTTTCTCAGAACTTTGTTTTATAATGTTTATGATATTTTGCTGATATATGATACTCTGTTTTGTTTTACTTATAGAAAAATATCTTATATTGTACCTGCCTCAATTTATATTGTCTATATAGGTTCATTGTAATGATTTCGACCTCTTTACTTATAAATTGAAATTGAAAAAAATGTTAAATCAATACCGGTGTTTTGATGTGAATTGTAGGCCCAAATGCAGTTAGGAAACTTTTTAACCTGTTCATGATCTTACGGTATACCTTTATCTACCCCCATAGGCGGAAATCCCAGGGGGACAGGGGAGCGTGTCCCCCAGGGATAACCAAAAATAATAGGGGGGAAGCAATATCAAATGTCCCCCTACTACTTTTGGTCTTTTATGATGGTGAAAATACATCATTCACAATCGAAAAAATACATTATTTTGGACTAATTAACCTGACATTTTAGGTGAAAACCTCCCCCCCTTTTTGCCAGTCAATTTTAGGTTGAAATGACCTTATATTTGGGGTGATAACTTTTTTTGCTTGTTTCCAGCCCCCCTACGTTTTGGGACAGATTTCCGCCCATGTCTACACCTAAATTGTCTTTGAAAACCTGAAGAGTGACTCGGGTCTCTCTCTTACTATCGAAGAACCCCGACGAAAATCTGGTACCTGTTTCACAAACTTACAACTGTTCTCACACTGCAATTATGGTAGCAGCCATGGTAACCAGGCACAGCAGCCAAAACAAGCACCAATCAATCAAGGTTTCCATGACAATTATCATTTACCATAAAAAGATAACTGAAAGTCTTCGTGGAACGGGCCCCTGATACCACAGATTTTCCCTCCAAATTCTGCAATGTCCATTTTCGACTCCAATGGTGAAAGTTTACCTTCTAATGTATGTCCTGTTCACCTATAATAATAAAGCTTCGTTTTATATTCCTATTCCATTTTTTGCATATTTATGCCCTCCCGTATCTTATACATTCTGCACCCCTTTCAAAGCCTGTCTATTACGGTACATCCCGATAACACTAGTCATAATAATGTATTTTTATGATATAAGATTAACTCTCTACACTCTTAAAGATGTTGGGCAACATTCTAACCACAAACAATTGGTTAAAACTTTATCAAATGCTGGGTAATTTTAAACCAATAATATGTGCTTTGGGTGAAAACTACACAGTATTGATTGAGGACACAAGCTGACAAGCACACATCAATTGTGTGCTTTAGTTTAAAACTACCAGAGTTGGATGATTTGTTTTTAACCAATTGGTATGTGGACAGAATGTTACCCAACATTTTAAGAGTGTACTATGTCTACCGTGATCTGATGATCGGGGGGGGGGGGGGGTCATAAAGCTGCTCGAAAGTTACGAACTTTATACTTCCTTATATTTACACCAATGATCATACGGGGGGATGCCATTTACTACTTCAAGAAAGAATCACCAGTCGTTCGTAAAGTCATGCTTGATTTACGAACAGTTAATGAAACCGCCCCATGAACGCTTATTTTCCCTCGCTTGCTACGCTCGATCGTAATATCAGGCGATATATAAATCGGAATGGTCTGGATCAGAAAGCAGAGTACAATTAAGCATAGTCCCATGAGGTACAATATGTGTCTCACCTGACTGTTGGTATAAATGTATACCACTTCCCGTCCTCCTGATAAAAATGGTTCTTGAACGTCGCCTGGTTTTCAAGAATGTATGCTTTTATTGAATCGGGAAAGGGGTACTTAAAAATATGAATGATAACTGAATATTTACTCGTCCGAATAAACCCATGCCATTTAGTAAAAAAAAGAAATTAGAAAGGCGATGATACAACAAGATTGCAAATATCGAAGGTCGATTGATATCATCTTCATCAGAGATCGGATACGGAGTTCCGCAGTGTTCAATACTAGGTACTTTTCTTTTTAAAAGTTAAATCATTATCATTTTGTGAGCTTTTCAAGGGGCGGACAACACCAGCATTTTAATGCCCCTCAATAATCTCCAAATATGAATAATGATACTGATGAAGTAAATTAAGTGAATTGATGATAAAAGTTGCTTTTTATTGCTATGGAATGTCACTTCATTTGGAAAACTACCATTATGTAGTATCACAAAGAACGTGACGATGAACCAAAACTCAATTATAAGTAACACAAACCTTACACTTACACTTGTACATCCAAATAATGGTCCATAAATTCATTGGTATGTAATCGAGTGCACAAGGGCAAAAAATGTTAAATACCATTTAGAGAGCAATCATAAACGATACATTAAATCATTTTCAGAGAGAACATCTTCAACATTGGAATGAAGGAAGAGCATCATTTATAATTTGAGAGAGAGAGAGAGAGGGGGGGGAGGGAGAGAGGGGGAGTGAGGGGGGGGGGGGTCGGAGAACCCCAGAAAGATATAATAATGGGTCGTAAAGGATCCAAAAACTGTCCATTCTGCTGTTTGATTATCTGTGATATTTTTTTTGACTGAAAGAGTTAATGTTTTTAGTTTGTTACAAAGGCACCATGTGCTTTCTCCTAATCTAACTAAACCCATCAACTTTTCAACCTTCGCCTTTTCAGCCGATATGGAGTCCCGCAGTGTTCAATAATAGGTACTTTTCTTTTTTAAAATGTTTATACTGATCATTTTGACAACACCAGCGTTTAAGTATCCCAAAATGATATCCCAAAGTGGACCGATTCCTTTATATATTACTGATTAAGTAAATGTAGTATATGGTTGATAAATAATTGCTTTTTAAACGCCACGAAATCTCATTCCAGTTTGAAAACTGCCATTATGTAGCATATAGGCCTATATCACCCCAAAAACTTAGCGATTAAACAAAAACCTAATTCTAGTCAACACAAACCTTTTATTTTTTTTTCACCTTATTCAAATACAAAATATGAAAGAAAGAGAGAGAGTAGAGAAGAGGGAGTGAGGGAGAAAGGGGGAGAGGGGACCGTAGAATGAAAGAAATGGCACGAAAAAGGCCCGAAAACTGTCCATGTCTGCCGCTTGATATGGTTATAAACGTCATGTGATAATCTGATTTCAATTTTTTGTAAACTCCGAGAGTTAATGTGTTTGGTTTGATATATGATACCACGCACTATCTCCTAATCTAACTAAATCCATCAACATTTTAACCTTCAATTTCTTTTTAGGTCGTCATTTAATCCCACGACAGGAGACAACAAAGTTGCATTAAGTTCTGATTCGTTACATGAGCGTGATTAGGGAGTTTCGAAGGTTTCGGAGACGAACATTAATTTCTCGATAATCTGGGATTAGGCTCCGTCATCTTGTACGGTTTCGGGATCAGAATTTACAGAAGAGGAAAAACATAAAAATGAAAAGAACGCTTAATGGGCAAATGGTTTACACTTAGATGAACATAGATGAAACGTATTGGCAATTTCCTATTCCCTAAGCGCATACAACAATCACGTTTAATGAATGCGATAGGAAGAGGCAATTATTAAATAGTGATTTAAAGGAACTCGTTTCAAGAGAAGCCTCTAAGAATCATGAATGGCTTTGCTGATTTATACATGTGGAATGAAAAATAATTAATATTCTTTGTCTTGCTAGAAATTCACATAATTATACCCTGGGAGATTTAATATTTATTCAGCCACTACGCATATTCTGAATACTTTCACGGCGCCAGACATAACCGCAAAATGATAAAGCTATATATTTCGATTTTATTTTATCGAAATCATTATTTATTTATTTTTTTTTTTTTTTTGGGGGGGGGGTCATTTCTGAATCTGCCCCGGGGACCCCTTAACCCCCCCTTTTTATCACCGCAAGGTTGATTCACCATTTTTTATTATTTTTTTTTTTTATATATGTTCGAATTATTTTAATCAGATGTTTCTTAAAATGTCGAATTTTAATGGTGATGCATACTTTTTCAAATACCTTGTTATCCCTTGATTTCTTCTTTTTCCTCTTGTTGTCTTCTTTTTCCTGTCATCATCGTCGTCGTCGTCATCATCATCATCATTGTCATTATCATCATCTTCTAAACTCTAAAAACACTGTGTAAAAAATACTGGGTTGAAGGGGAACTTGCATGTTTGCTGCCTATTTTTTTCAACCCCATATTCGGCGAAATGCATGTTTTAAGGGTAAATTACAACGCAACATTGCGTAAAATTTACAAAATATGTGGGATCTTTTTACCCAACAAGCATGCATGTTCCCATTTTACCCATTATTGGGTAAACTTTTTTGGGAGTGTATAAATTCCTGCATGAGAAGGGAGTAATTTCCAAATATATAAAATCATTTTTCAAAAAAAGTGAACAAGTACTTATTCAATTTTAGTTAAACGAGAGGAACACCGCCCCCCCATAAAAAAGAATTGTATAACTTAGGTCGTTTTTCGGTGTGATGATAATGATAAAAGATGCACTTTTTTTCAATCATCAATTCATTTCGCGACAGTTTCTAAAAAGTCCCATTAATAATCTTAATCGCAAAAATGAGGCCGGAGAAATTATAAGATGAACCATTATTTTCTTCAGCTTATACGATCCCTAGCGCAATGAATAAGAAGATTGCTAGGAAGAAACCCGAATCAAGGATGTAACAAGTAGACACTAAATGTCTAAATAAAAACTCGAGCTCAAGACAATTCTATCAATGCTTCCCAAATCAATTATTTGGTTTTATTCCCCAAATGGATTGGCCGGTCCCCTACTCGATAACGTATTAAAGTTTGATCACAGTGTCTTTTGTCTCTTTAGAAAGCGGTTTCTTTGAGTCTAATCGTTTCCGACTCATTTAACCACGCCGAGACTTATTGTATGGGAATTAGGGAAGCCTTATATGCTAGGGACTACTTTCAAAAGAGAGACTCTCCTTTTTCTTTACGTCGATGGATTTATGTCTTAAAAGAATAACTTATCGAAAACATCGGTCTATTACAGGCTTAAAGAAGACAGATCTATTACTTCATCATCATTGTCAAAGATTGGGTCATAGCGGGCGCCTTTTTCAGATCGCCCCCTTTTCAAACAATTTTCTGAAAGTTTCTTAAAAGAAATTACAACTTTTATAGCTTTATTTTAGTTGTTCTTTTCCATTTATTTTCTGTTAAATTTCAATAGACCAGAGGGCGAAGTGTTTTGTTTTCGTTGGCGTCGGAAAATTTAACGAAATGAACTGAAATGAATATCCAATGCATTCCTTAAGTTTCACTAATGGGTCCATAATGTGAATATCACTCGCGTATCAGCTAACATTTCAATATCACATAAATACATTTTCCATTAGATTCATTAATCTTAGCGAAAATTATATCTGCTAATGATTTTTTAAATCTTAACAAATGCCACTTTGACGTTGAGCACTTATGTTACAAATTCAGTGATTAGAGAACACAGTTACACACTATAAAATCATATCCTGAAGTTTTAAACGCTTTCCATGGTTGTGATTTTTTTTTCAATAAAAGTGGCAAAATATCCAAATATATATTATTTTGATCGGTTCCCGAAATGTTTTGAATGTTCAAAAATATCTGCGAATATGTTTGAAAGGGTTTATGATTGAGACAGAAAGATATATAAAAAGAGAGACACAGATAGAGAGATAGGAAGAGAGAAATGTATGTATATTTACATATATAATATATAAGAGAGAGGGGGGGGGGGGCAGAGAGAGGGAGAGAGAGAGAGAGAGAGAGAGAGAGAGAGAGAGAGAAGATGAGGTGAGATTCAACAAAAGTGTTTTTATAAATTTCATGGATTTTCCCCATTTACCCCATCCTATATGAATTCATTTAACTATTAGACATTGTTATAAACACAAGAACACAAGATTTTTTTTCGAAGGTAATCATCAACTCGAAAACTGCTGTTGTAAAAAATACAAACCACTAATTTTGTATGAATACCAATTTGTTACTTTGGTATATATTGAACTGCATCTCTGGTGTGCTAATTGGGGGAAAATCAAATTACATTACTTCCAAAATATAAATGATATATGATTTGCTACACAAACGTTCACAATTAAGAAGCCATGATTTAATTTGATAATTCGCCTCTTTAATCGTATAATTCCCTGAAGGTTTAAAAGAAACCATATTTCAATCCCTTTTTCTTGTTTTTTTTTTGTAAACACAAATGGCTCACATCAACGATTCCCATAGGACTAACATAATCTGTGAACTGTTCGTTAAATCGATAATTGTTATCTCTGAAGTTCGACAAATGTGGTAATAGATTTATCCGTGAATTAAGTCTTTTGATGGATTTTTCATCAAGTGGTTTGATATTTTAGAAACCTTTCAGTAAATAGGAAGAGTTATCACTTGGGAAATTAAAAGAAAGCTGCAAACTTAATTGGAAAAGCGCTGAAATTTTATCACGTACCTAGGCATGCAAAGCTTGATAGAGCAGAAAAAAGGTATAACTGGATTATAATTTAAACATGTTAAAGTACATTTTATAAAATGAACACGGCGATGACGATTACAAAGTGATTATTTTATTTTTCTCTACCCTTTCTTTTCCACCTTTGTGTCTATCTTCCTTTCTTCTTTCAATTCTTTGTTTTCTCTTCTACTTTCTTCTTCTTATCATTATTCTACTTCTTTCTTTCTTTCTTTCATTATTTCTTTCTTTCTTTCTTTTTTTCTTTTCTTCTTTTCTTCTTCTTCTTCTTCTCTCCTTCCCCTCCTCTGTTTCTTCTTCTCTTCTTCTTCTTCTGCCCTTTCCACTTCCCCTACCACTACTACTATTACTACTTCTAAGACAAAAAGGGCGAAACACAGACTGTTTTTCTAGAGGTTGTTGTTTTGAGAGAAGATTAAAACATTATATACAATATGAAAAAAGTTAAAGGAGAATGAAACCTTTGGAACAAGATAGCTTGTGTGAAAACAGAAAAATCAAAGAAACAGGTCAACAAAAGTTCGAAACAAAATTACTGAAAAGAGTCCCATGAAAATTGAATTTTACTGGATTATGTAATGCTAATGGAACTAATGCTAGTTAATGAAATACTATGTAATGGCTCAGCAGTCTATTGGTGTGATTTATGTTTTTTGAAGTCCAATTGTTACGTCATGATTATTCCACGAATGTCTCATTATGGTTGTGAAATATTTAAACAACGAAGGCAAGACACTAACATTAAACGAAAAATAAAAAGTTT
Organism: Lytechinus variegatus; assembly: GCF_018143015.1. Lineage (NCBI taxonomy): Eukaryota > Metazoa > Echinodermata > Echinoidea > Temnopleuroida > Toxopneustidae > Lytechinus > Lytechinus variegatus. Next base: position 30,218,581 of record NC_054751.1, read on the forward strand.
GATTAAATTCTTCAAAAATGAACCGATTCATTGAGATTAGATTTTGCAGCCTGTATCATGGTTACCATAAATCACTATTCTATCGATTTCCTCCTTCAATATCATTATTGAATCTATTTATTTATTTGCTTCTTCTTATATTGTTATTATTGTATTATTATTATCAGTACCATTATTTTCCTTTCATTATTATCATTTAAGGAAAGGATGTATGACTTTCACCTAAATACTAAAGTATACAAACAAACGTTTTTCTCTTTTTTTAAGTAAAAAGATGAAATATTTTACTTGCATAATTACAACAAAGACATGGCAGAGAGGGTTTCGAAATAGCTCTCTCATAAAAATGTTAAAAGTTTGTTGTTATCAATGGGGGTCATGTTGGGTATACATTAAAAAGATACATCCTTCTTTAGCTTTGATTATTGTTAAAAATGTATATTAAGAGTGTATTTCAGGAGTTATGTCATTTTACTTCTAATGATCATTTTGTGTATGTTTTGAGTTCGTAGAACAACAATTTGGGGGTTAAATAAGTAATCCATTTTAATCTACTTCAGTGAACCTTTTTCAATCGACGTACTTATGTGCTATTTAGTCCATTTTAGTTTGGAAGAAGTGACAGAAAAGAGCAAAATAATGAAGCAGATGAGTGAGTGGGTGTGTGGGCGTGTGATTGTGGGTGAGTGTATGAGGCAGTAGATGATTGTGTGAGCGAGGGAGTATGCGAGTTAGCATGATAGTGGTTAGGTTGTCGATGTAGCGTGTGGTTTGGATGTGTGTGTGTGTGTGAATGACTGTTTGGGAGAGGTTGGGCGTGGGAGCATATGTCTTGGCCTATAGATGGATAGGTTGTCGATGAAGAGTAGTGTGTGTGTGTATGCGATTTTTTGAGTGAGTGTGTGATTGTGCGAGACAGTGGGTGGGGGCCGGAGCATGTGCGTTCACATGTTGGTGGATAATGTGGGTGTGTGTGTGTGTGTGTGTCATCGTGTATGAGTTACTAAATGGGAGAGTGTGTGATTGTGGGATAGCTTGGGCGAAGAAGCGAGTGAGTTTGCATGTATGGAGAGGAGGCTAATAGGCCTGAGGGAGCGCGTGAGTGTCTGCTTGTGCGGATGATTGAGTGTGTGCGATTGTGTGAGTTAGTGGGTGAAGGGGAATATGAGCCATTTATGTAAGTGAATGAGTGAGCGGGTGTGAGAGAGAGTATAAGCTTGAGTGGGTGTGTGTCTAAATAAAGGTATTCTGGAAGAGTGGACTTTTGAGCATGAAAGTGCATGTGTGATGGGTGAAGGAATGGGTGGATGAAATGATGAGTGTGTGCGTGAGTGAGTGTTTTATGTATAAAATCTTTATTTAGAATATTATATACTTTCTAAGAATCAACTGACTTTTTTTGTATTGTCTTACAAAAGTTTATTGTTATGGGATAACTTCTTCACTCAAAATGTCTTTACTTTTGATTTTTCATCATACAAAAAGAAATTTTTATACAGTAAATACATGTGAAATTATGTGGTTTTTGTTATTGGTATTACGGGTTATAATAATATTTGTTCGAAAAATTTATGTCAAAATGTATATTATTTCATTTGTTATATTGCTGAATACGAGTACTTCACTTTAATTTGTATACATGTATTTGATTTATTATGTTTGCATGTATGAAAAATGTGATAGTATCTGAATAAAAGCTTTAAAAAGGCGAAAGAAAAACTATCTAACACTTGACATAGCTTCATGATATTTGAAAGTTAACAAAAGCTGAAGTAGTGAAGAATTACCAACTTCGAAGAGTACGCCCTCGACAACCCACGTGATCAGTCACTTAATCACGTGATAAGCTCACGGCTAAGAGGCGCCACGGTATCGCGACGTATTATTTCGCTGACCTCCAATGTCTATCCGTGGCGCGCTTACCACGGTTTTATCCCACACTAATTTATAGTGGTCGGACCGGCCGAAAGACAGGTGCTTTTGAAAAGCCCAATTACTCGGCCATTTTCTTCCCCTCTGTCCTTCTGTCCAACCGTTGTTTTGGAAAGAGAAAAGGCCCTTGTTCACGATGGTGCCTCCAAAACATTAAACGTGATAAATGTTAATTTGCGTCTAGTCGGTGGTAATGATTTGTCAATGTCCCAATAAAAGAGCGGGATTGTTGGGGGATATGTGAATGAATAGACCCGCGTAATAGGCCCTCAAAACTCGTCTACCTCGCATGAATAGATCAAATTAATGCAGGTCTAATGTTTTCAAAACAACCTCAATAGACACATTAATTGTGATTGATGATATAAGTGGAACGATTGTGATTTGAGATTGAGTTCTTTGCGTCTTCTGCCGGATCCCCACGCTCTATTATTTGAAACTTGACGCTGTCAGATTTAAATCTAGTGTTCCTTGCTATTTTAATATTGAAACGTTATGTTTTTTTCTCAAAAGGTAGTTTAACTTCTTACCTCATCATTAATCATTCTTACATACTCCAGCTCCCTTCCCACGAATCGAAAGCGCGACTGTTTTCTAAATTTCCTCTACTGTACTGTCGACCTCACAGTTTTATTTTTTTTTTCGGGGGGGGGGGGCGGTAATGGGTAACATGATCAATGATTCCCATGTCTGTGATGGTTTCAAAAAGATTTTCTTGAAGCTAGCATGACATTACAAAATACCTCATGTACAATTATATGCAGTGGCAAAATGCAATTGGCATAATTCTTTTCCCCAAAGTATTAACTGTCTCTATTTAAATGTTTCATGGAAATCAGTTCCAAATATTATACGCGAATACATTCGTGTATATTGCACTTATATAAATTTGCTTTGGATTCTATTATAATGTTAATCAACTATTGCATAGTAATATCAATCCTGCGATTAAAATGACATTAGTGATTGAGAAATGATTACTACAGTATATCAATCGTACAAGGGTTCGTAATTTGACGACTGCTTGATCAACTGACCGGAACAAAATGTCGATTTGAATAAATAAAGAGAATCAAACGAGCATAACAATGAAAATACAATTAAAATCGAATGTAAACAAAAAATATGACATCTTAGATTTTCGGCAAATTTCACGTAAGAGCATACGACAGTTGCATGTAAAATACAGTCGATATAAAAATGATGAATCAAATTAATGATTTTTTTTAAATGTATAAAATTTTCCATGATAATTCATATTTGAATCACTTAATGAATATGTATATGTTTATTCAATTTTGATTTTTGTTAATGCTTTTATTCAAATCGATTTAATTTATCTTGTAATTATTTGTATCATGTTGAAGAATGAAAAATAAATTGAATTGAATTGAAATTAAATTCTTTCCTTATCATTATGCAAAACATTTTGTTTTTCCTCTGTAAGTAGGTGGAATTGCCATTGTCTTTTGTGAGAATCTAATCAACAGAACATCCTCCATATTGTCCGTAAAAACCCAAAATCTAATCAATATTTATAAAATATAAATAAATTTACATAGAATATGTGTGACATCATCGCCCCTCTATCTATTTATTACCCACGTTGCGCGTACTATTGTTTAACAGAATATGAATTATTATAATTTTCACCTATTCACTTTAACTTAACCATTAAACAGAAATCGAAGATATAAAACAATAAATGAAAACAACATCATCTTTTTATGATGCAATGCAATGTGGTTCAATATTGTAATCATCATATGCTCGATTATTATAAAGAGTGTTTAAATCCTTGGATAAGAAAGCAATTGTATCATTTTTTGAAAATAAAAATAAACCCTTTAAAAGACAGGTCCACCCAACAAAGAGTTTGTTGGAATAAAAAAGAGAAAAATTTAACTAGCATAACGCTGCAAATTTCATCAAAATCGGATGTAAAATCACGAAGTTATGACATGTTAAAGTTTTGTTTCATTTTATGAAATAGTTATATGCACATCCTGGTTCGTATGCAAATGAGGGGACTGATGACGTCACTCACTCACTATTTCTTTTGTAATTTATTAAATGAAATATGAAATATTCACATTTTTCCTCATTGTCGTGTGAAACATAGTTTTATTCCTCCCTGAACATGCTGAACATGGGGAATTACCATGATTTTAACATTTTTGGTTCAGTCAAGTTAGTCCTCTTTGTCTACTTTGTAACGAAGTCAAACAATAAAAAACAAAAGAAATAGTGAGGGACATCATTGAATCTCCCATTTGCACATCAATGAGTTGCGCTTATAACTTTTTTTGTGAACAATAAGCAAAACTTTAAAATGGCATAACTTTCTTATTTTACATCCGATTTTAGTGAAAGTTTTAGCGTTAGGCTTGCTTAAGTTTACTCTATTGATTCAAATCCACATATTTTAGGGTGGATTTGACCTTAAAACCATGATGTAGTTAAAAAAACACTTCATTTATCAATCCTTTTTTAATATTCTATGCGAAGATGATGTGAATGTAAATGTATAAGCACTTTCGGAGAGGGCGGATAGTCCTTCAATAAATGTAAAAATATCATCGAATTGTCAAGTGGGAAAATGAGTGAATAAAAAGCTTTTAACATCTGAAGGTCATACTAACTCGATCTAAGTTCTTTCGGACAGGGAGGATAGTCCTTCAATAAATTAATGTAAAAAAATCAAGTGGGAATATAGGTGAATCAAACTTTTTATCATCTGAAGGTCATACTAACTCGATCCAAGAATTCAGATGCTTTTACCTACAATGTTTATAAATCTCTCCTTTTTATTACGATTTTTTCCTGTTCGTTTTAAACCCTTGCCTCGCGTTTGTGACCATTCTTTAAGCCCTTCCCTTAATAGCGGTAATAGGCCTGTCCCAGCCCCTCTCAAAAGCCGGACAAATACGCCTTTTGAAACGCCAGCCTTGGATGAAAGGGGATCGATTTCAAATTACTCTTCTTCCATTGTCAGACCCTCAAAGGGGTGCTTTCGATCCCCTCTGACACGGCTGAGGAATCCCATCATCAACCGCTGATGATAATTGGTCTGAGGGCCTGAACAACTTTTCTTAAGCCGGACGTATTGTCGCCCCCAAGGGACACCTTCTTCTATATTGTTTGGTATCCGAAGTTAAGTGAAGGAGGTACAGTATTAAAAAAAAGTATAACATTGCCTATCGAATTGAGGAGAATAATAAAGGAATAAAGAAAGAGAGAGGAGTAGAGAGAAAGAAAGAGAAAACATGGAGGGAGGAAAAGAGAGCGAGAGAGGAGAAGGGAGATTGAGGGAGAGAGAGAGAGAGTAAAAGCATGGATAGATAACTAGAAAATAATAGGAAGAGCAAGAAATTTAAATAAAGGAAGACAAGAAGATGGTTGAAAATGGAATGTTGGTGGCAGTGATAAATTAAAAGAAAAAAATGCAATTTTCTTTTAAATGCTGTAAATGATGGTAGGTTAAATCCACACACTCGTACTCTCCTCCGAAATCGTTTTAGAAAGTTCCCATTTATAGAAATTCGGAGTTAACTTCATGAATATTGATTAATTGATTGAATAATTAGAAACTGCAACCACACGGATAACTTGCTACGATATGCAAGAAAGAAAGAAGTTTGCTATCTGTTTACCAATAATGATTGCACTTATAAATACGAATGGTCATGACGCAAATATTTTTAGGCATTTATTTTGACAGAAGGATTCATGCGTTATGCGGGTAAACAGGGTTAAAAATTTGAATACGTAGGGTAAAATTGAGAGCATAAAAAAAGATATCCGAATTAAGATTAAAAATGTGTTAGAAAGCACGATAATTACTTAAAAACCCCGGAAAAAATAGCGATATGTGATGGATACGTTGGAACTATGGCTGTTTGAAGGTTGTAATTGGGCTAAATCAATATATTTCGGAATGAGTTATATGTTTTTTTTTTATTTTGATTGATTTGTGGGAAATACATTAATGAATGAACGAATGAATGAATGTTATTACCATCACCAGCGTCATCATCATCATTACTATTATCATTATATTACTATTATTTAGCTGATAAGTAAATTATATAGAACGGAGGGGCTTGCCATGCTTCTTTGGGAAGCAAGCCCCTGTGACACTGTGACAATATACACATACACACACACACACACACCCATACATATATATAAATAAATATATATATATATACACACACACACACACATATATATATATATATATATATATATATATATATATATATATATATATATATATATATATATATATATATGTGTGTGTGTGTGTGTGTGTGTGTGTGTGTGTGGGTGTACTTGTTCTCGGAATACATTTGCACCATCTCTAAACCTTACATACCCACTATTGTCGCAAACTAAAAAATATAACATTCGCTTGCAGTTTAATTTTATAACTCAAGTTAGCTTAAAACTTATGTTTAAGAACAAGTAAAGTACACGTATAACAATTTAACTGGATTAACTAAGAGTTAATTGAAAGCTATATGCCCGTCTACAGTAAGAAAAATAAACTTTAATAACTAAAAGTTCAAATAAAACTATGTTGGAGAAGTGTAAAGTTAAACAACTTAACTTAAAAATGTTTAATAACTTTAAGTTGAACTAAATTATATGTTTGAGACCTTAAGGTTGACAGCTGATATGCAAAAAACCCAAGTTACTTAAAGATATGTTAAGACAGTGCAAAGTCATTCAAATTTAACCAACGCCTGTTTTCACTTCACATATCGGCTGAAACTACAAGATAACTCATTGTCATAAAACCGCAAGTGAAACTTAGTTTAGATCATGTGTGGAGGAAACTTATCGTGTCACTTCGTCTTTGAGGGACTCAAGACCAAGCTACCTTTACTCTACCAGATTTGTTTTTCCTTTGAAGAAGAAAAGTAATTTAACTCGATTAGCATGTCAGTATGTATGACTGATGAATCAATGCATTGTTCATTCGACCATCTTAATCCTATTCTTTGAGACTTACTTCAAATAGTTCCTTAAATCTTGCTTACAGATGCGACAGAGTTGCATGCACTTTTCTCCTTCAAACACTTTAGATTAGTCTGCCGTCATGATGTCATCAATCTATCCAATAAAATATACTTTATATGTATATATTAGGAAACTGTTATTGATTATAGATTAGCAGTGACTTAATCACCCATTGAAGCTAATAATTATGGGAAAATGGTTAGTTAATAGTCAATAATTGTACTTAGGTAATTACAAATGCCCTTATGGGAATATGAACAACTTATAATAATAATAATAATAATTAATAATAATAATAATAATATCAAATAAAGAATGTCTCATCATAGATATTGCGATTCTTGGAGACTGCAGAGCTTGGCGTAAAGAGGAGGAAAAGATACAGAAGTATAACGATCTGGCATGGGACCTGAGAAAGATATGGAAGGTGAAGACGAAGGTGGTACCAATAGTCATCGGAGCCCTAGGAACAGTAACAACAAGACACAAAATCTTTCTGGTTGTTCTAGGAGTCGATGTGTCCTTTGAAACGACACAGAAGACTAGCTTGCTTGGAACAGCTCATATCCTACGGAAGGTCTTGAGTTAGTAAGAGAAGTCAACAATGAGAAGAGGACCCATTTGATAGAATATAGAACAATAACCCTAGATTTCTGGAAGAAGTCCAGTTGCTGTTTAATATACCAACAGAACATCAAGTTGTGGACAATGGAAATAATAATAATAATAATTATAGCAGTCATAATAATAATAATGGTAATAATAAAAATGATGATGGTGATAATGATAAGAAAACGGAGGAGAAGAAAAAGAAGAAGAAGAACAATGATGATGATGATGTTGATGATGATGATAATAACGACAATAATTAGATAATATGCAACATTTGTATAGCCCTTAATACAATGTTTCTAAGCGCTGCATGTTATTACCTTGGCTTCAGTACGGCTACTCTTATCGGGCGCTCGATCATTGCAGGAATTTCTTGCTACTGGGTACCTATGCACTACACCTCGGTGGAGAGTGGCAAATGTATTTAATACCTGGTCAAAGAACGCGAGCACCTCCAACTTTCTGAAAAATGTCTTGTTTAAGCAATTAATCAGAGTCAACGATGGCCCTTTTTTTACCGTTAATGGGAAGGGCAGAGACTGTGACACTATGGAACGGATCCTTTGTGTTTAATTAGGCAGAACAAATATCGATGGTCAGAGGTATATTTTCCTCTTCATTTGCTTCAAAAACTAAGTACCTTTAGTTGGACTACAGTAATCTATCACAAAGATTCTTTCATACAATGTTCTAAAGACAGCATTTATTAGTTTTAGCATCGGTGCCATTGTGCGATTACCTTCTGAGACAGAAAGGAAGAAAGATTTCGAGACTAAGTAGGAGTTTCACAATTTCAGAGCTCGGTGACTCGCCCGATTGGCGCCGCCTCCCCCTTTTTCAGATATTGTTCACTGGGTTTGGCTTTTAATGTGCTTCAGTGGATAAATCATCTTTACGTCAAATCACATCAGCTGCCTTTTCGCCAACTACCTGCAATTTTTCTGACCATTTTCCATTAGTAACATTTTCAAAAGCTTATATAGGACTGGATGCTACATCAGCCAAAATGCACGACATTCTTTCAATTAGCTAGGAATTTTCTTTCGAGAGGGTTTTAACTTTTCCTTAGTTCCCGCCCCACCTGAACGGTTTTCAGTAGGCCTAAATGCATATCCGCCTACTCCTTGCTGATTGCCTGTTATTCTTATAATCCATATACCGTTATAAATGGAAAAAAAAACAATGTGGGCGCTTTTCTCTACAGTCATAATAAGCCTTTTCGTTTATCACTTTTGCTATCGGGGGATAGTCCATGTATGGAATAAACCACATTTGTACGAATTTATACAGTTTCATGACTCTGACGTACACTTCCCCCACCCGATCAGGTGCAAGAAAGTTATAAGCGTTTAACACTGATAAAGAGTAGTGACGGTTCTCAGAGGGTTCTACTCTTGTCCCTATGTGGTTCTAAATTGCCTTTAAACATCCACTTTGGAGCCTTTAGGTTTTTATAAATATTTTTTTTTGCGCAAAGAAACTTATTGGTAACTCTTTTTCTCAAGGGTTCAAAATATATACAGGACCAAAGTGCAGAACTCCAATCTCAGTGGTAACCATGGTAACGTATTGAAATATAATGCGTTTTTATGTTTGTATTGTTCGTGTTTGGTGTCTTCGAGATGTATGTCAAGCTCTTATGGCCATTTGCGTCTGGGATCGACCTTTTAAGGCACCATCCGAAAGGTCTGAGAGAGCGATGGAAATAAAAAAGCATTACTCACCATCATGAGCATGGAGGTGCTATCCGGATTTCGAACCCTAGACTCTCATGACTTTACTTACTTGGGCTTAGACCAGTGGGACACGGAGCTCCATCTCCATCTTCTAGACTAGAGATATTACCTCTGAAAGGCATGAACACTAAGCTGTCGCCGTTGTCGTCGCAGTGAGTAGGGAGTTTTCGCTCAACGACGCACAACGGATTCAAGAACACAGAAAATCTATTGACAAATGCCCTTCATGACAAGAAACAACCAACAAGTCTTTGTCGAAAATTGGTGAATCAAAACAACAGATTCGTCCTGGACTCTGATGGGCAAACGACATATCTTTCCGTCAAGTCCAAAACTTAGGACGAATCTGTCGTTCTGGTTCATCAATTGGGCACCTGGTTATCCCGTTTGCCCTCTGGGAGAACAGTGCACGTCACTGATGAGGCTACCCTGGATAAATAAGACTTTATAATAATAATAATAATAATAATTTTCTACAAATACCTCCTAACTGTTCTTTGTCATTTGACAGTCATTTTCACTAGATTAAGTGTGTTCCTGAATGCGTCGTGCGAGTAATGATTCAGACAGAAAGTATTTTAATGAAAGTTAATAGTTAACATGTCATCACAGAAAAATATTCAAGTCAGTAATTTTTGAACGAAAAATGTGAAAAAAATTGATTTTTGTTTTTGCTGAAAACAAAATTAGTACAGTACGCTGCACATAGCCAACACAACTTTGCACATGTTAGCAGGTGGCTAATGGTTGCTTGGAACTAATAATAATTCAAATTTATATCCGTATCATTATATATGAAATTTCTATTTATTTTAAAAGAAGCCCTTTAACAACAAAATGTCAATTTACTTTTTATTTTTCAAAATAAGATTACATATGAACGTTCGATTCTCATTTTTGTTGAATTCTGTGAGAATTTCTTTGACGATATTGACCACGACAGGAGTTTATCTTTCATTTTTCAGTATCAAGTACCTTAAAGATGACTATTAAAGTCATAAGTCCTCTGGTTTCTAACCTCTAATGTTAAGTGTCTTACCGTTAAAGCTTCCGTTCTTGCCAGTCAGTTATTTGAGACATATTGTGATTGACGAGGGAGAAATATAATTCTACAGGATTACCACATGATACAAACTACATGAATATATTAATTAATTCTTGAATCAATCATGATTAAAGAAATGTTAGATTTTTTTCTACCAGGCTTTTTTGAAGAAAAAGAAATCAATAAAGGTAATTTGCAGAGACATTGGTTGATCTATTGCTCAGTGCGTCCCTGGCTTCAATTCGTTTGAGCAGTCCGCAAGGTAAACGGAGCGATGCCAATATTCGGCGCCGTGGTGCCGTGCCGGCTTTTGTTAACCGAATCCCTCATATAACTGCCCCTTGAAAGGATCGTTCGGGATGGTTGATTTTGGTCGAATAATTTATCTGTTTCCTCTTCTAGGTTTCTCAACCTGCCTGGAAAGGACACGAGAGAAAGAGAGCGATCGACAGATCTATTAGGCTAGGATTCGGGAAACAACAGAACTTGAAGATGAGCATGCACAAACTCAATAAGAGTAACAACAGATGATTATCAGTCGACACAAAAGAAAATGTCAGGAGGGGCAGCTATTACGAGAGATTTATTAGGGTGCTAATTTACCGGAGCTCTGACTTGAATAGAAACCAGCCTGGAAGACTATTGAAGCACTCCAGAGTATTATCACGAGTTCATTGGATTGAGACACATACCGTAATTGGGCACCAGCCTTTGATTACCGGCACCAAGGTTATATCGACCGTATATATACACGGAGGAATGGATCGGGGGATGGTGGGTGGGTGAGTGTGTTGTGTAGGAGGGTGTGTGTGTGTGTGGGGGGGGAGTGAGTGGGTGCGCATATGTGTGTAGAAGAGAGAGAGAGAGAGTGAAGGTTAATGTGGGTGTGTTTGTGCGTGTGTGCAAGATAGACGTTGAGGGTTTATATTGTGTGTGTATGAGAATGAAGCTTAGCGCGCACGTGTGTGTATTGTAGGAGAGTTTGACCTATTTCTGGGGACATTTTCTTACACTTTACCCGTCAACCGGGGATGTTCCGGGTCCAGCAAACCATGCCCATCAATTCATCTTCTCATTGCAAACCGTTTCGTACGGGAAACTCATAATTCATGTAATTTGTGAAAAGTCCCCGTTTAGATAGTTTAACTCAAGTTAAGTGTGTATAGGCGATAGGAGGAGTCCCCGGTTAGCCAACTTGCCGCACCTATGTCCGAAAATGAGCCCGGTAGGTGGATTAATTTTTTTTTTAGTGTATGAGACCGAAAATGTAGATTAACATTTTTGCGATTAATGATAAGCGAGTCCCCAATAGTAAAATTACAAAACTGTTTGGGTGTCTGCATTCAAGAATCGAAACGTGCGGTGTGTGCGAATATGGTTGCCCTTAAAAAGTAATGAAGACTAGTGTCATACTTCACTGTCAACTGTGGTAAATTAAAGTTTACATATTCATTCATTGCATATTTGTGTATTTATTTATCTGCACTTATCTATCTATTGAATTAAATTAAAATTTGAATCGAATTCGTTATTTCATTTCCAATTAAAACATATTACAAAGTAAAATAAATTGGATACGAATTACCAGATTGCCATTTTAAAGAAAAGCCGTATAGAAATAGCACAATGAAAATGTGGAAACGGAAATTATTATTCATCTATTTATTCATTTGTATGAGTGGTGGGTATAACACACGCACCCACACACACTTAACCCCCCCCCCACACACACTGACGCACACATCAGTGCGTAATGGGTGCAACATGACAACTTAGGCCTATATAAGTTGTCAGATTTTTTTTGTTGGAAATTGTACCAAACGAGGTTACCGTATTTGGTACAAATTTGCTCAAGTACCGTACTTGAGCAAATTAGTATCCAGGAATAAGTCATACCACTCTGTGAAATGATGGATTTGTATTTTTGTCGTTGTAATAGTTATAATAATTTCTAAGTGAAGAAAAGTTCTGTTTTTATGCTAAGAAATGAATAAATATACCCTTGGGATATTGTAATCCAAGTTAAAACCGGTTAGAAGCAACTGCAGTCAATTAAGGAATTTGAATAGGTAAATTTCGACTTCAAAATGCAATAGTAATAGCATCTTTTTGTAGACGCTACTTAAACGCCCATGGCAACCCATAACAATGAATTATAATGATGAGAAAGGGGACAGAATAATGGAAGAAAAGTGCAATGAAAATTGGCATCATTTATACAGGACTTAATTTGGCCATTAAATGACAATGATGGTAAGAAAATCATTTGCGCTGGAAACTAGGAATATGCTGATAATAACAGACAAGTTAGTTGTCTAATAGTTTGATTCGATCAGGATTCCATCGCACCTTTTTATTAAAATTTTTATTGAAAAATAATTCCGTATTAAATTTCTTTCGCTATAACGTCTAAAAAAGAACGAAGTATATTCATGTATTTATGATGTGCATTATTATTGTTGCCATCGTCATAGTTTTGGTTTATATTCTTGTTTCTCAAGCTCCTTTTCAATTAATATTTATGTTTAATGTTTAGCTTACAAAACAGAATAACACAAATAACAATAATTAATGTCAATTTCATTTGAATTCTTATCATGACTTTAGAAAAAAAAAATCAATTTTAATTTCATGGCCCAACACTCTGATGTCATTGATAAGATGACAATACAATCATCGTCATTATGGTGATTATTATCTTTCCCAATGAGGAATCCGTTACCCAATTACCCGAATTCCACAGGCCATCACCTCCCACAAAGCAGATGATACATTTTGATACCGCAGTTGATGTACCCCCTATTTTTTTATAGGTATTTTATGGTTTGACGTAACAATCAACTGATAGAACTTATCTAGAATATCTGTTATTAAAGTGATTTTACGAACAATAGTCAAATTGATATCCAAATCTGTTAACTCAGAGGGTAATTAAACAGCAAAGTTTAAACATGCCAGCCATCTGCCCATGCAATCAGTTGGTGACACACACACACACCCACACACACATTTTTTTTTTTATAAATAATATTTTATTTTCTTCCTCTTTCAAAACAATAAGTTGACAATCACAATTCATATAAATAAAGAATATTTGCATGTATACAATCAATTGACAATCAAACAAATAAATATATCAATATCAATTAGATTACAAATATTTTTAAAATGATTACAAATGAAATCAAACCGCCAAATTTCTCTTCTATAACAATATGAAACTTTTAAGAGAGAAAAAAAAATTACCTCAATATCATGTTAATATCAAAATTATGTCAAATCAAATAAGAAACTCTACAAGCCTTCAAGAGGAAGATTACATATATATGTTTCACTCACCCACGCACCCCACACTCCCTACCACACAATATACCACCCCCAAAAAAAAACACACACGCCCTCACACACACAGAAGACCCCCCTCCCAGGCAGCAAACATACCATTGCACACTCGCATTCACACACTCCAAAAAAAAAAAAAATGAAGTGCCAATCCAGCTCCCAAAGAGCGCGCACAGCGACCGCACCTCGGAGCGCTGATCCGTCTCGTTCAAATTTGAACTAGACAGGATCAGCACCCCGAAGCGCAGCCACCATACACGCTCCCCAAGAGCCAAATTAGCACCTCATTCCACCCACACCCTCACACATCCACCCACACCCTCGCGCACGCACACACACACACACACACATATATATGTACACACATATATATAATACATACATATACATACATATATATATAAATATATATATATATATATATATATATACATACACACACACACACATTAGTGCGCATTTTATTTTCGCAGATTTAATTATGGAGCATACTTTACCTTTGCTGTATATATATTTTTTAATTGTTGCTTAATTTTCTCTATCAACTATGGGTATATTCGTTGTAGAACAGTTTCATTTATCATTGCAATCGTGAAAACAAAAGGATATAAATATTTAAGAAACGGCTCTTTAGTATTAAAATACTCAAGGTCATTTTCCCATTTCCCCAAAGTACAAATTACACATGCATTGTCAATCATTACAAAAGGTAAACATTCATGATGAATGTTGGTATTACGCACGCATGCTGGGCCACCATCAAATGAATGCCATTAATTATGTTCAAATTGAAACAATTATTTCCCCTGCAACGAAGGCCTTACATCTTACATGTGATGCATGTCCAAGATGATATTAATTTCTTGTATCTAATTATCTTTATATTCATAAAATAGCTCTAATTCAAATCATAGGGGCATGCATGATTAATGGTAATTAAATGAAAATTTAATATCGCTTGCAAATAGATTTATGCTACTCTATACTGCTTCATCACGAACTCTATTGATTTTTATTATGATTTCGCAATAATTATGTCTGCAAATCATAATGATTACATTACTCATTACTAAGGCTTAATGATGTTAATTCCATTCCTGTAGTAACAACATAGTACACATAATGCATAAAAATGTCTTCGAAATATATATTCTCCACTTTTATTATTGTCATCATTATAAACATTACAAAAAAATAACCAAATCCCATCAGGTTGATATTGTGTAAATTCCCCCTACTAGTATATATGCAATGGTCCAAAAAGGTCCTCAGATACAGCGCGAAATTTCTCACGTTTCGCCTGCCTATAGCTTCCATCTCCTGCTCATTGACTCGAGACAATGGTTAGGATCTTAATGGCTTACAAACCAGTCGATTAGTGACGTAGTCAACCGTGAAAATATATTTGCACTGAATGTCAAGGTGTGTGATTTAGAGTGCCATCTGTAATAATTGATTTTTGCACAGGGGTCGTTCACATTTGTCTCCAAATTTCAGATTCCACCAGTGAACCAAATATCCATAGGTACGATACTAGAAATAGTAATTTTGATTTTGTATTACCAACAACTTGAAGGTCATACAGGGAACACTTTTTATTTCAATGGCATCCAATTTTGGAATGTTATTCCTCGTCAACTTAAAGGTGTTAAATTTTTTTCCTCACTTTAAGAGTGCATTAAAGAAGCACCTAAGACTGGAGTCTACCAGTAAAAGAACACATTTTCTAGTATTGTGAATAATGTAGGGTATGTTAAAATATAATCTTGTTTAATATAAGGTATATATTTGTTTGCTTCAGATTTTTGCAAATTATTTGATTGACGGATGTCTTTTTTACCATGTTGTCATACTTGTTGTAGTTTATACGTTTTGTTGTTACAATTTATAAATGTTTTTATACTATCGATATCACCAGATTTGGTAATGGGTTATCCTATCAAGGTATTCTTTAAATCTATTTCATCTCATATTACCTGTGATATTCTTGATGAATAAAATCAATCAATCAATGCAAGTCGAGATCCGAATCGAGAAGTTTAGCTAAGACGCACTGGCACGCTGGCAAAGAAGCAGGTATGATTGTGCTTTCAACGAAACTTAAAAATATTGGTGAAATATGAAATTGGTGAAAATAGCAAAACAAGTCAGTATTCTATTCCACAACAAAAGTAAATAATCTTGTGTCTGATGCCTATTTTCAATTCGGTTTCTTCTTTTTTGCCCAAAATAGTCACACATGTGAACACCTCCATTCGGTCCGCTTCGGATTTTGGTATTATTATCATTTTTAGATAAAGGGTATTGAAAAAGTGTGCGTGGGTGTAGAAGAATAGGTAATTAAAGAAAGGAATTCTACAATTAAATAAATAAAAGAGTAAAATGATTCTATCTCGATTTTCGCCAAATATTTGATGAAATCTTTGGTTTGTTAAAGCTATACAAATATTTCTCATAAGATCAATATGTTTTTTTTTACAATTTGCACCATTTACGCAAAAGAATAATTCATGCAGATATCTGACGATATCTATCAGAAAATGGAAACAAACACACATAAATATAATCCAGGACCAATCTTTATATATAAAAGATAAGATTTAAGTTTCGAAAGCATTCGAATTATAGATTGAAATTGTTAAACCAATTATCTTTATAAGGGAGAGGAACAGAAATAGGGGTAGAGGGGAATATATTAGGGGTGAGGAAACACATATTATATAAAAAAAAAATATATATATATATGCACTCAACCCAGGTGAGGTAAATGGGTACCTGGCAGAAATTTATTCCTTGAAATGCACTGAGCGCTGGAAGGCTGCTAGGGCTAATAATACCCAAGTCCTTTGGAAGCGCATAGAGACCTTATTCATAATGTATTATGCGCTATGCAAGAACTGTCTATTATTATTATTATGTATTCATTTCTTTCACAACATATTCAATTAAGTGGGTTGCCGATGTTTTTTCTCACATTTATGATACATGAGGTTGTATATGCGTGTGCGCGAGTGCGTTTGTAAAAAATAGAGAGAGATAGGGGGTACAGACAGAGTGCGGGGAATAGTGAAAGGGAGGAGAGAAGAGAAGATAAACAGAAAAAACAACAACAGATAGGAGATGGAGATGCGAAATTAAGAAAGGGAAAGACACGCAGAAAGGCAAGACAATATTCAAGAAATAATAATTCAGTTTACTATGTCATCATCTAAGGTAGATAACACTCCGTTATGCATTACGATTATGACGTGTGTAAAGGCGTCCGCACGCCTTACGACTGGTCTGCGACCCGATTTCAGAATAAAATGTAGTCGAATTCGATACTAATATTGAGACTTGGAATATCTTACTGTGTTATGTTCAAAATCATCGTATGAATACCTATGTTCAAATCTGTGACTATGCACTGTCAAAAATGATGTGCTAATTTAGCACTTACGGTGCTTGTATAGTGACTGCACTACGAGCTTAGCACTTCATTTGTTTACAGTGTACTATCATCCTGCTTAAAAAGAAGCTAATTTAATATCTAGTCATAAAGACGTTATAGCAGTCGTACGTTTGGCTACATTTTGAAACTAATTTGGCCTTTACTCCAAAATAAGGGTTTGCAGTCTTTCAAAATGGTTATCATAATATTCTTTCAATTAATTTAAACCTCAAATAAAATAATATTCACGTCTTCAGAAAATGAGCAAAATGCGATTTGTTCCAAAATCGGATCGCGAACAGTCGTAAGGCATAAGCATATTGCCCTAGTCATGGTTTTATACAAGGTATCTTTTGGGGGTTGGAGGAAGAGAGGGGTGATGGGAGAGGGGTGATGGTAATGGACATGGCTTCTTGTAAAACACTTCTACTGTGACAAGCCAGAAAAAAAGATGTCAAACTTCTATCTCTTGAAATAATTAGGGTCCCGACATTTGTATTTAAGTGAAGTTTATGTAAAATTTATAATGAAGTGTAACTCAGATTAACTGTTCAGATTAAGAGATTAAGAAAGTGATGGCAATGGAGTAGATCGTTAATGGTAAAATATTTCAGCTGTGACAAACGACTAAAATCTGAAGCGTTTGATCAATGGTGTAGTAAACATTTTTTTTTATAAATCTTGAAAGAGTGCTGATTGGGCCTAGAGGGTCATGGCGATTGTATCTTATAAATAAAGATAAGTCTTAAGTAAATTTGAAAATAATTGAGCGGTGTTAACCTTGGAAAATCTCTATCTTGATGTCGAAACGCGTTCTCGGGGAGGTACGTTTCAGAAAATGATACAGATATTTACTACAATTACATAGAGTACAATGTCATGGCGAGATCTTAAAACGTGTGGAACGACTGAATAAAACAGTTCATGCAGATTTCTTCATTTCATACCGAGCATAATATTCATAAAGGATAATAATATACTGAAAATCTCTAGCCTGTTATCAAAACGTCGTTCTCGGGATGTACGTTTCAGAAATGTACGTTCTTGAAATATTTGTTTGAAATGATACAGATATTTATTACAATTAGCGAGATCTTAAAACGTGTGGAACGACTGTATAAAACAGGTCATGCAGATTTCTTCATTTAATACCGAACATAATATTCATAAAGGATAATAATATGTAAAGACGCAAGGTTGAGGGATTATTATTGATTTTTCCTTGAGTACCCAGTGTTGAAATTATCTTTATCATCACAAAGTCAGTAATTTGTTTGTCGATTCGCTTTATATACTTCCATAACCTTCACACGATCTGATCAATATTCACAGAAGTATTGACTGTGAAATGCGTGTTTACGATATAAGTGGCTTTGAGAATGAACAAACATCGGCTTTTTTGGTAAAAAAAAACGTGTGGACATATTCTTGTAGAGTTATTTGCTTTAAAATTAGTGCCTATTGTTGCCGACGATCAAAACTATATTTAACACATTTCGCCCGAGTGCGCGATGACAATGTAAAATTACCGAGCATGATATTGCCTAGTGTCATTTGTCAGATGAGTGCGATGCCTCGCTGTGATAAATTGACTCATTGCTTCGGCGCCGCGGCGGAGTCGGAGATCATTCACTCGGAAAGTAATTGAATGGTACTAATTTTTGGCCTCGTTTTTGCGCCATTGTTGCACCTATTGTGCAAAAAGTCGATGTCGCTCTTTTTATGGTGGTTACCTTTGTTTGTCGTTTTGATTTCTGCTAATAACAATAGGGGAAAATAGAGAGAAGGGCGCAGACATGAAATGAATCCCGCAAATTATCGCGGCTTTGTTCTGCTAAAAGAGAAGATATCCCGATGTGGTGAGCGATATGGCATGGGATGAAAATGAGTAATGATTGTTGGTATTATTTCTGGTAATCTCCGATGTCTTATCAGGTATTTCTGCCCTAAATGTGATATTGATTATTAAATTTATGTTCACCTGCCATCAATGGGTGTCTTATTGGAGCGATAATCCAATTATTTGCGTGCAGATAAGACGGGCGTCTATACCAGATTTGGGGCTTGTGAACTATACCCTCACACTCACAACTGGGAGGCAAATTACACCGGAAAGGCAGAATCCATTCTATAATTTTGATTTTTACTTCATGAGATGGAGGAGAGAGATAAAGCCAGCTTTCCTCGGTAAAATTATGATTCTTTTAAACTTACGGGGAATCGTGGATCGAAATATGGGCGATGACCTAGATACTTGACTGACGTACAAATCACACTGATGCTTTTTGTAGTAATGTGTATTTTTACTGTCGATGTATTACTATGACTGAATCTGTTTATGATGATAAACTGATAGTAGGTTGATACAAACTACCAGTCTTCTCCTCGGTCAATAATAGTATATTTTCAACCAATATACATAAAGCTTGTATCCTCCAGTTTGGGTTTACGACAATAATATAGACAGTATAAATATGCATAAACAATTTAAGAGGTTTTCTATTATGCATATATCATTTACACTGCTTTGATCATCATACTCAAGCAATGTTTTGCTTTTCAGGACCAACACATGCCCAAGAAAGATACATAGTGTACCGGGAAACCTACATACACTAATGTTTTTTTCAATATGTATTTTTCTTCACATTGTAATAATATGGACTGGTATAGGCCTACATTGTTTTCGTTGTCTGGGAAATCTGTTTTCTGAATTTGATGAGCATCTCCAATTAAACCGGTTCTGGGAATCGAGCCCCCCCCCCCCTTTTTGCAGACATTTTTAAAATAGGCCTACGTGAATTTGAATAACTTGTAAAAAAGCGGGAAGTGATAAGTAACTCTACCTCAACGAAGCATTCTCAAAGATTTCATGTGGGTTATACTATTTTTCTAAAAAACAAGAAAAGACGGGCTGCATCCCCTCAATTTAAAAGAAAAATTGTAATGCCTGCCCCCTCCACCACCCCCCCCCCTCCCGTCCCAAACACGCCACCCCATCATCTCCCATCCTCTCCGAACGATGATGGCAGGAGCGAGACGCTTAAAATAGGAAAAACGGGAAAATAACGAGCCACAATTTGCTCTCTTCCAGACACGGCGTCTCACCTACCAGCGTTCACCGGCACCAGAGCGATGACTTGACCAGCTGCTACGCCAGACAACTCGGGGGAGATTAACTCGCAGAGATGGAGGTTTATGGTCTCTGCTCCTGGCAGGTTTTATATTTGGCAACATGACTCAAACGGGAATTGATATCGTGGAAAGCGAAGAGGGGGAAGGAGGGAAGGGGGTGGGG
Organism: Lytechinus variegatus; assembly: GCF_018143015.1. NCBI lineage: Eukaryota > Metazoa > Echinodermata > Echinoidea > Temnopleuroida > Toxopneustidae > Lytechinus > Lytechinus variegatus. The sequence continues at coordinate 30,239,001 of NC_054751.1, forward strand.
TCGGTGAGATTGGGGTAAGAGAGAGAAAGTTGTCTCTCTATTCATTCATTTCCTTTTGGACATGTCAATGGCGATGGTGATATAAGTATTATCTCACCTTTGTATATGTGCTAAGTGTTAAAGGCGGAGATGAACAAAGGACAGTATGTCAATAACCCCCATAACTATTGAAAACGACAATAAATACATGTTTATAAAAATATTATTTTCAAGGGATTAGGATAAAGAAGCTCTTTTCTTTTGACTAAAATAGATTTCTAATCATTTTGAAAACTTATCGATTATGCACAGGTCCAATTTCTTACTTTAGGAGTAACATGGATTAAAAAAAATCACTTTGATGTAACGTATAATCGAAATAATGACGTTTTATGTTTTTCCTAATGGGAAATGTGAGAAAGAGCGGGGGAAATTACATGTCTTCTTAAAATCAGTCAAATGTCTTCCAATTCATTTAATGATGAAAATATAAAATATGTGTGAAGGAAGGTATAAAATCATCTTTGTAGAACTAGTGTTGAACTCTATTATCATGATTTTAAAAATGAAAAATTGAGAGAGAAACATAGAAAGAAGAGAGAGAGCGGGAGAGGGGGGGGGGGGGCTGAGAGACTGAGAAAAAGGGGACTGGAGGGGGAGAGAGAACCAGATAGAATGAACTCATGAAAGGCAAAGGGAGAAAGTTTGAATGAAGATATGGGAGATGGGGGGGGGGGAGAGAAGACCCTTGAAATATGAGAGAAAGGGTTGGGAGAGTGTGAGAGAGAAGGAGAGGGTGGGGTAGAGAGAAAGAAGGAAAGAGAAGAAGGGGGGGGGGGGTAGGGTATGTCTTGACGGTGCAGCTGATAGTTGTCTTCAGATAGCGGCCATGGACACAAGCCTGGTGAGCTCGGAGCGGCTGTCATTATCCATCTGATGCCTCTGTTACAACTGGTTCCTGACATCAACGACCATCAAACTGAATGGGGTGAGCCGCACTCACCGACATGCGAACAGTGGCGTAGCTCGCGGCATGCCAAATAGTGGGGGCGCATGTGCAAGGGGGGGGGGGGGGTGGTCTCAGTTTTAGGTTTTGATAATAGCTGGATTTGTATAGTGCCCTTTTTACTGAGGATACAAAGTACTGCTATTATTTCCCAGATTTCGCTCGAACTACCATCACCAGCGCTCAGTGTATTTAAGGAACTACACTGTTAGAAAATTTATCCTTAAAATAAAAGAAGTTCCTGCAGCAGAGTCTCGAGAACACCTGTAATCTTAACAGATTGCGTAATCTTACAAGAAATTGGTATTTGGTGTATGGCATCTTACAAATTTCCTTGAATAAAACAGTCTTTTCACCTTTTTAAACAGACCTGTTCTGTTAAATTGCAGGAAAAAATAATGTTTTATGAATTTACAGACTGATTCTGTAATTGCTTTCTGCAAAATCTTCTTTTATTTCTCTGTAAAATCACGGGTTTTTTAACAGTGTAATCTTAATTGCGGGGATACCCATTCACCTCACCTGGGCCGAGTGCAGCACTTTCTTGCTAAAGGATAACACATCATGGTTAGGATTCGAACCCACGACCCTCTGTTTGAAAGGCGAGAGTCAGGACCACTAGACCACGATTCGCCCCCATCTTCTTTACTTATAAATACAGTTATCATGATTATAAAGATCGTCATTACACTTTCATAAAAATTGAAATAGCGTGTTTAACGTTGTTCTTGGCCCCTCTCATTAAATCGTACCACTCCAGAAATATCTTCTTCTCTATATATTTCTTCCCATATATGCCGTAAGTCGTTCATTCCATCGCTCTGTATTTCCATTCAATATTCTACTTTAATTCTTTTTTCTGCTTTACAGAGTGAACTAAGTATGTTGAGGGATAAATTTTATCCAAAGCCATGCATGTTCGATTTAACATTTATCATGTTTGAACGATTAAATTCTGGGTCAAATCTTGCCCACAAATTTCGTCTGTGCCCTAATGATAAATGGTTAATATCCCCTTTTGTGTTCGGTTCTTTTACCAAGCATGGGATATTAACCAAAAATTAACTGAAAAGACCCCGCGCACTCCCTAGCTTTCGACAACTGACAGACTGACTATACGTTCAAGAGTAGAAGCGGCGCTTTGAGAGCTCTATAACGAGAAATTTATTGGTATTGGTCGTTAAATTGTTTAGGGACGACGAATTTATCCCTTTCTAATGGTCCTACAATCTTTATTTCCTTAGACACAGGGAAAGTAAAACGTGGCGACTCCGCCAATTACTGTTCAATGATTCCACCATACTAAGTGCGTGGGATGACGAGACTAGACTAGTCCGATTTTCTTAGAAGAAGCTGAAAGAGTGGAAACGTTAGGAGAAGGGTGCCCCCGAGTTATTTCAGAAAATTGATAAAACAAACATCATAGAGTGTCATTGTATCCGGAAAAGGGTGAAATGAAAACGAAGAGGCAAAATACCTGTAATTTCCTTATCAACAAGCCTACTTTCTTTTCATTTAACTAAATTTCAAATACCCCCCCCACGGAAAAGTCCATTGTCAATGTTTAACACGTGGGATGAACATTTAAGACTATTCAAATGCCTGAATATTCCCATTTCATGGAGCGAAATCATATGGCAACGTTGAAATTTACCATTTTCTTTTAACAAGAAGGAAAAGAATTTGGGAGAACATATCTCCTCGAGCTTTTAAGAAATGCAGAAAAATATTTAAGTCATGAAAATCCCCCATTTTTTAAACAATAATTAGAACGGCTTATAGGCATCTACAGAACGGGTACTCTTTTTTATATAAAAATAACACCCCGCAGCTCGGCTGACCTACCACTTATGAAGGCCCCAATTCTCGTTTAAATAAAAAAAAACTGAAGCGGTAAATAGACATATTAAGCACTACATGCAACTGTTATACATTGTATTGGAATTATTTGAGTTAGTGATTAAAGTAATTGGGTCTTTAATAGGCATTTAATTTGAGCAGTTATTACAGTTATATGCCAATTAGGAGCCTGCTGGGTTTGGCAAATGCCTGTTTTATCACAGAGGCTGCTCTCCAAGTGGGCTTATGTCGAAAGGGTGGGTGCTGTCGCGTTAGGGTGCGTCAACGCGAACGCGAAGATTCGTCCAAAGCCCCCCCCCCGGCATGTTTGGCCGAAAGGGTGCGTTGGGAGCGCCACGTCGCGTTCACTGGAACGTGCCCTTTCGTCCAAAGCCCCCCCCAGTTTGGACGAAAGGGTGTGTTTAATAATAATGAATAAATAAATACAAATATTTATAAGAAAGCTGAATATAAGGTATTTTGTCAAACATTGCCAATTTGCACGTAAAATAGTGGATTTTCAATCATTTAAAGCATTGACAATTTGAGGAAAAGAAAGAAAAGTTCAACTAAGAATAATAATGATAATAATAATAATAATGATAATAAAATCAAGCCACTTGGCGCCAATTTTTCACTCCAAATTCATTTCTATAAATTCACTCTTTGGGGTGAAAATTATTATTATCATTATTATAAGTATTATTATTATTATTGTTATTATTTTTATTATTATAAGTATTATTATTATTATACAAACAACACGCACATATTATTATTATTATTATACACACAACACGCACACATACACAACAGATACATCTCACAAAATATACTGAGGCAGGGTCTCAAGTGTAAAATATAGTAAGGTAGGGTCTGAAGAGTTAAACGTTGTGAATGCTGACCCGACATCAATTTTGGCCTTGCCCTTCCAGGACACATCTGCCGTAAGTTTTATAATTTGGGGGACACCAAATATCTCCAGGTATACGAATTGAAGGTAAGTTACTTTTTTTTTATTTGAAAGAACCTTGAAATCAGTCATAATTTTTACATGTATCAATATTACACCATAAAACATTTCCACCGAAAAATCCTCATGCAGCATGCCGTCATTGTTTTTTTTTTAACCTTAAAAAGAATGTTTGTGCCATATGATGATTTATGTTCCTATGCAAATTTCACATATCACTCGTCTTTTTTGTTTGTTCAGCTTTCTTATAAATATTTGTATTTATTTATTCATTATTATTAAACACACCCTTTCGTCCAAACGGGGGGGGGGGGGGGGGGGCTTTGGACGAAAGGGCGCGTTCCAGTGAACGCGACGCGACGTGGCGCTCCCAACGCACCTTTTCGGCCAAACCGGGGGGGGGGGGCTTTGGACGAATCTTCGCGTTCGCGTTGACGCACCCTAACGCGACAGCACCCACCCTTTCGAAATAAGCCCTCCAAGTGAGTCTTTTCTCTGTGACAATACCAAGACTGGTATACTTTCGTTGCGTTTATCATGTTTATAGAGATGAATTGAAGTTGTAGTAGCGATCACAAAAGATTAATCAGTTTGATTGAAGAGTATGGTAAACGAGGGAGGAAAAAAAAGAATAATCTCCTAATCTGTATATAAAACTTGAGTTTTATATACAGATTATAAGTGTATTTCCGTAATTCAGATTTCTGCTGTTGTTGTTGTACCCGGATTCTGTTCGGTATTTACCCCTTCGTGATTATAAGTTGTTAAAGAAATGTGAGCAGATTGATTCTAAGTTTACATTTGAAATTCATATATATTCCTTTTCTTACCATGTTAAAATGTTTATGTGTAAACTTGAAACAATTATGTTTTAATGATGTAGGAGCGCCTTGAGCACCTAACAGGGTGGATATGTGCGCAATAAAAATATCCTATATTATTATTATTATCATGTCATGTTATATTTATTTTTTTACATGTGATATGAGGAAGAAATAAATATGATTAAAAAAAATAAGAGTTTGGACGAATGTGAAGATTTTGGTTGAGAATTAGCAAAGTGTATTCTCAGTAAATATGAACAAGCTATTCTGGTAGTATTTCCCAAGCATAATTATGCTACCGATTTTAACCGAATGTGTTTCGTTCTTGTCATCATCTTTTGGATTTTAAAACCAATGATCATATAAAAGTAGGATCCATGCTTAAAGAATATCAAAACCTATAAGAACAGTCAACTTTCCTTTGATCTTAAAAACTTTCCCTCAAAATTATCTGTGGAAGGGCACTTGAAGAAAAGTTTGTTGTTAAAATAGCAGAAAAATAGTAACAAAATATCGATGAAGGTCTGAGGAAAATCCATTAAAGATTAAGAAAATTATTAGAATGTTAAGTTTTGGATTCGTGACGTCATAAACGAGCAGCTGTCCCATATGTTATGTAATATCAAATGCATAAATTTTAATATTTTGAATTGGTTTGTGATGACTTATTTTTTGTTTACTTGTTGGGAACGGGTGTGAAATGATTTGTCTATTGATATATTGAAGTTACAGTAAAAAAAAACAATATGAGGAAATGACATTTCATTGATTTTTTTTACCATGAGATATAATGGGGAGCTGCTCACATATGAAATACTCAAAATTAGAATAACTTTTTCATTCTTTGATAAATTTTTCACACTAACCTACGGCAATATTTTTTTATTAGTTTTTCTGTTACTTTTACAATAAACTTTTTGTCAGGGTGAAGTTCCCCCTTTAAGTTCGGTTAAGCAAAGTTTGTTTTCATATTTTGTGGGAGATTGATGATCACCATAAATCAAATGTTAAATCAAATATATAAAATTGAATTGCCCTATGCATTGCAAAAACAATTTTGTCCAAATAATACAATTTGTTTTATTGTAAATTTGTTTTAAAATAAATGTCAACGGAAAAATTTCACACCATTGTCGAGTCATTTGCTTACAAAGTATCATAATTGTAAACAAGGCCTAATCAAATCGTTAGCGTAAACGTGCTCGGACGGTCATCGTTCACTGCAATATCGAACGATACCTATACAAGCCGGTATCGCTTTAATTGCTAATTCAAAGGACAGAAGCTAGCCGAACAAATGTAGTTATCTATTACGACCCGAAAAGACATCGATCCCCTCAATGGCATTGAAATATTGTCCCGTCAAAAGGGGTATCTTCACGGTTGCTTTATTTCCTCTAATCCGATAATTAGCAAACCCCTTATTATCGCTACTAGGGGTCCTCAATTGTAGAAGAAGAAAAAAATACAAGGGTCTAGAATTGTATCACGCGAAGAGCCAAGAGTGTTCAATGGAAAGTTCTGAAGAAAATTATGGGTGAGATATTGAATTGAAGTGAATTTTTGAATTGAATTTGAATTAATTACCAAATATCACTGTCAGGTACATTTACAAGGAATAGTACATCACATACAAACAGAACATTTGGTAATTGGGCTAACATAATAGCAAGATGCTAATGGAGGTTAGCCCCAAGTGTCATTATCATAGTTTAAACAATAGATTTAACTAAATCTCAATATTGTACAACAAATTCATTACTATTTCTACTTATTACTGTTGCAGAAAAATTCGATCATTTTCAGTGAACATATTTACACTATTTACAAGGAAAAAAACAAAACAAAAAACATCTTAATTATTCAGGCTTTGTGTGTGTGTGGGAGAAAAAATGAATTCTGTATGCCAAATCTTGTTCGGGTGAAAAGCATCCCTGTTCACGAAAAAAAAAGTGGCATCACTAGAAGATGAAATATCAGAAATGACTGATCATGAGACTCACCCCTCCCCACTCCCCGCGAACAAGGCCACTCTTAAGGCTAATGTACAAGGATTGATTCCATGATTTAAAGGTCATGTCCCCCCCGAAAGGTGTTCATTTGAATAAATACAGAAAAATCAAACTAGCATGACGCTGAAAATTTCATCGAAATCGGATATAAAATAAAAAAAGTTATGACAGTTTAAATTTTCGATTATTTTTTTTTTACAAAGCACTTATATGTAAATCAGAGAGCAGATAACGTCCCTCACTCACTATTTCTTTTTTTTTATTGTTTGAATTATACAAAATTTCATTTTTTTACGGATTTGACAATAAGGGCCAACTTGACTGAACCATACAGTATTAAAACAATGTTAATTCGAAATGTTCAGGGAGGACTCCATCTTTGTTTCACTTGACAACGAGGAGTATGGTTTAGAACACTTCATATTTCATAAAAGAATTAGTGAGTGGATGAACCAGGATGTGCATGAAACCCTTATGAAATCGAGCGAAAAATTAAGATGTAATAACTTTCTTATTTTACATCCGATTTTGATGAAAACATTATGCTTGTTGGATTTTTCTCTTTTTAGTCAAATCAACTTTTGTAGGTTGTCCTTTAAACATTTGCACTTAACCCCCGCACGCACACATCCATATCCTCGCACACATGAAAATCAACATGCATACGACCCGCACAAACATCCTCATATATTAACTGAAAAAAGCAAATCAACAACAACAGTTGCGTCATATTACGCATTGGCGCACTCTGAAAATAGTTGGGCAAAAAATGCTCAACCAACCCTGGGCAACATATTATCCACATAACTGTTGATTAAATCTGCCAAAAATGGGTATTAAAAACTTTGCTCAATTTGATAATAAATGCCCGGTATATATATATATATATACCGGGTATTTATTATCAAATTGAGCAGAGTTATATATATATACTTTTTACCAACAAATATTATCCAACACAATGGACAGTAACGTTTTAAAGTGTGTGTTTGTTATCGAAAAGTAACAGATCAAAGTCACAAGGTATTTAACCTCTCCAAGTTCTTCTCCATTTGAACTCGGCGTGAAACCAATCTGACCTCTTGGGAGACTTGTTTAAGGGTTTAAGAACATTAAGAACTGGATGGAAGGATGGGAAAATGATGAGATTAATTTCCTCGTTTGTTAGGCACAGCTTGAAATGCGGTCAAGATCAAAGGCTGTTTAGGAGGAAAAGGAAAATATTTATTTCCCATACGAAACTCAAGAATTTTCTTGTTTCATTTTAACGTTCACTTCTGAATGAAATGCAACGTTTACATCAAGACAATAAACAAGCTTAAGCGTCTACGTTTATAATTAATGCAATAAATATAATTTATAATAATTGCATTATCAATTAAAAAATGTAAAGATTAAATGAAGAAACATGATACTAAAAGCCAGGGGCGGATCCATGATTTTCGAAAGTGGGGGAGGGGGGGGGGGGTGGAAGCATATTTTTTCCGAGAAAAATTTTGACAAATAAAAAGTTTTTATCCCAAAATTGATGATATATGTATCGTCCCCAAAAACTTCTGACAAGAAAAAGGAGGTCTTCACTTCGAAAAAGGCGGGGGGGGGGGGCAATTTTGTTTAATGCCATTTCTACAAAGGGAGGGGGGCACGGGCCGGCTGTACCCCCTGGATCCGCCAGTGGTAAAAAGCCCTTACTATTTACAAACCGTATACGGACATTTATTGCACTGGGATCACACTCAATAATCATGATAATGATCTAGTCAAGTCATACATTTACCTAATTGACTGAAAACCTAGCGAATAAAATTGGTGACAGAAGGTATCCCTGATGACCTATCGTCTTCATTCTGTTCATCGTCCAGGAAAAGTAAAAGAAAAAGGAGAAGAATTAAAAAAAAAATAAGCAGTAGTTGCAGTAGTAGAAGTAGAGGAAGAAAGAGAAGAGGAAAATAAAAAGAAGAATAGGAATAATGATGATAAAAAAGATAAAATAATACCAATGACAATAAATGATAATAGTGGTGATGATGGTAAATAGAGGAAGAAGAGTATTCATGATATAACAACAACAATGATAATCATGATAATGATAATCATTGTTGTTGATTATCATAATAATGATAATAATAGTGATGATAATGAAGATTATGATGAAGAAGAATCATATGACTAAAGACAATGGTATCGATGGTGATATGACGAGAATAATATAGCCTAACAAAATATAAAAAGTGTAACTATAAGAAAAAGTTAAAAATGAATTAGAAACAAAAGAGAAACACAGGAGACATATGTTCTGATCAATAAAAGCAGAGGTAAACTCATTCTGAATGAATTGTACGGTGTCCTTATAGTGCAAAATTGCTGACAAATGGCATCATCAAACATTAAGGAGGCAGTGTGCTCTTTTTCACATGAACATATGTGTGCTCAACGGGAAAGTCAAGGCCAATTTAGAAGGCAAAGTCCGAGATCGCATTGTCAGATGTGTTGGGCTTAATGGAAGACGTATGGAAATGGCATTTCAATAAAAGAATACCTCCGCTATCGAGTAATCAAATTTTGTCGTTCTAAAACAATTTAGTTTAAATCATGAACATGCTCTTCTCTTTAAAAACTTATTAGGGGTGTGAGGGACTCGGATGGTATGTGGGTTTAACAAAAATCGTAAACGGCGTGTATGAATTTACAAAGCTGAAGGATAATGAACTTGTGAAGAGAAATGAACTATAACATTTTAAAATTGTTTAATGAGAGTACACTTTCGAGTAGCATATACAAATGTGAATTCCGCGGGGGGGGGGGATAAAAAAGGGGCAAATCAAGTCCACTATTTGTCTTCTACCAAACATTATTACATTCAGTTAAAGAACAGGATGAAATGGATAATCAATAATACGAAGAATTGTTATCGCAACAAAATAAGTATTTCCTTATCGATCAGTCATTGAAATCTACTGCATTTGACACAATCGAAAATCTCGATTTATCTACCTGGAATACCGTAAAACTACAGGTTTTTGACAAAAATATGAATTGGTCTTAAACTATTGTATAAGCACTCCGACAGTCAAAAGAAATCAGTCGTGATGCAAAACTATGGTGCAAATTGTCATTGTAATAATTTTTTACAGTATATGTTCCTTTAAAAAAATAAGAACATATCTTCACACGGAAAGCGAATAATCATTTGAGGTTTCTATTTTGACTTGGATTGCGTCGCGTCCCTTGGGGGTATTTAGTCAAATATTACTTGTTTTGGAGTATAAGAGCTTAAAGCTAAATGATAGTAGTTGCAGTAAAACACTAATTTCGTGAGAAAGTCTGTAAAACCAAGGTTAAGTATGACTATATCATCGTGGATCTAGATCTGGTACAGTTACATAAACTTAACGTTGTGAAATCATATAAATCTAAGCTGAAATATGATCACACTGAAGATCGCCAACACAGGTAGGCACACGTGGGACAGTGTATTATCAAGGAGTTCCTTGGTATTATTATTGCTGGAATAAAGGCCCGACGGAAGTGACCGAATCCGCGCTTATTTTGCTTATTTCTCAGCAAATTACACAATTTCTTTCAGAATCCTTTGGCACATATTTTTTTATTCATGTAAACAGACACTTGGTGGTCATTGCATTAGATTCTGTAAAAAGTCATTTTGAGATCGTTACCAGAACTGGAATTTATCTTTAACCAATATTCTACTGCTGGATAATAATCCATTGACCATACAGTGAACTAACAAATATTTAACCTTTCTGAACGTTTATATTTCAGGTCTTAAAGAATACATGCTTTATGATTAAAAAATGTTCCAAATGAAATTTATCAAGTCTACGTACATGGTTAAAATGTTTCAACTTCAGTTTTATGATTTCAGACCTTGGAAGAAATTTAAAATCCTCCTTCAATTAGTATAAACGAAAAGAAGAAAATGATTCCCGATAAGTTAGCGGTGCCTCTTCATTTAGACATTTTTTATAAATATTCCATTTCGTAATTCCCCCTTTGAAATGAATGGTATAAATCCTAGAAATGATCTCGTTTATAAAATAAGCTATTTATAGCGACATCAAAAGAATTAAACGCTTCAAAACGAAATCAAAATTTGAAAACACTTTTGAACTCGCCGAAGTGTTTTGAACACTTATTCCGAGCTTCTTTCACGTCACAACAAACGTCATCAAAGGCTTTACCGATGAAGATTGGACCAATTATGAGAAAATCGGGTGCGAATAATTGACGAAGCAGATTTTGATTGTTTGTCTTGGTCATCGCATTGGTCAAGGGCGTGGATAAGGTGGGCTCGTTAACACATCGGCCAGTGTTTTTTGCCATCCTAAAGTTTCGACCGATTGTCGCAGATGACAAACCGTGTTTTATACGAAGAACTAATTAGGTTCCAAATCGAATGGAATAATCTTTAAAAACAGAATTTGACCTCAGAATAAAATCATTATTAAATACGGAACAGAGTTGTTACCTTCTGGCAGAGTAGGAAAAATATCTCCGAGTCGTAAACTATGTTTCTTAATTATTCAGTCATTAAGTTAGCATTTATTTTGTCTGAGCTGAAACGATGACAACTTAAAGGGATGGCCGGGCTGAAAATATTTATATCTTAATACATACAGTAGAATTCACTGAGCAAAATGCTAAAAATTTCCTTAAAATCGGATAACAAATAATAATAAAGTTAATGGAGTTTAAAGTTTAGAAATATTTTTTGAAAACAGTCGTCATGAATATTCATTAGGTGGGCTGATGATGTCACATCCCCACTTTCCATTTTCTTATGTTATTACATAAAATCGTTTTTTTTTTTCATTATTTCATACTTATGTGAATAATATGTCTCCCTTATAATGAAATAAGTTGCAGCATTAAAATGCACTGAATCAGTCAATCCAATTTTCTAGTTCTTTGAATAAACCTTATTTCATTTGATAAAATACAATACAAAAGAACAAGTGGATTTGTGGCATCATCAGCCCTCCTAATGAATATTCATGACGACTGTTTTCACAAAATATTGCTAAACTTTAAAATTTAATAACATTGTTATTTGTTATCCGATTTTGATGACATTTTCGACATTTTGCTCAGTGAATTCTTCTCTATTTATTTAAGGAAGATGGTGGGTGTCTCTCATTTAAACATTGCAGTATTTATTTTATTGATCGATTTGTTGCCAACGTAGAGAGTCTATTACACTCACATGTATTCACATTATAATTTATGTATTTTTTTAGGCAAGGTTAATTGTCAGGTGTTGACAATAGACAGATGTCTGTGCATGCTTGCATGCTTAAACTTAAAGTGTATATAGAAGATCATGTACGAGCTACTTGTGAATTTCGTTTCTATGTTTCCAAGTTTTTAATAATAATAATAATGTTATATTTACCCAGGGTAGCCACTTCAGTTACGCAAACTGTTCTCCCTGGGGCCACACTTTTTTTTTAATTCCGAGAGCATTATGTAAGCGAGACAACCGAGCTAACAAACCGTTTGCATATGTAAATCGAAATTAACGGTTCTAGAACTTCTAGTGGACAGTGTACATGATCTATGTGGATTTTCCTTAAAATTTGGTATTTGACCTAAAATGGAGAAATTAAATTCAACATTCGAGGGCAAGTGTGCACTTACAGAGTACGAGCGTGCCTGCTTTCAAAGATGTTAGAAGAAATAAATCTTTCATTAATCAACCAATATGAAGTTGTTTAAAGGCCTACAGAATGTTTGTATATTTCTAAGACACTGACATTGTACAATATAAATTTAACTAAACTTTTTTTTATTTCGTTCTTTTAGTAAAGTGACTTTTGTTCAACCCAATTCCCATCCTTGGAATTAAAAATAGTCTAACGATTATCATTTAGTATTCAGGCCTAACATAGCACATTGTTGTCTTTTCTATTTATACAGCAGTAATAGAATATTTTCTCGGATCATCTCTAACGTCAATAAAATAAAATGCTAACCCTTTGTTGTACTTTTGGAGATCGATTTCTCCTTTAAACGACAACAGCTTACACCATCGTCATTATAAAACTCCAATTAAAACGATTACTTTTACTCGTAAAAAAAATGAAGTAAATTGTCCCTCATTATACTTCGATTTTTCTCCATTTTACCTCGATGGAAATCCATCATGTTCGCCCCCTATCATCCGACGGAACAATTGGAAAATAAAATCGCCTTTTTAAATTGTCACTTCGATTTTCATAGCGGTAATCTCTCTCCTCTCGCAATTGCCGCCAATTATCTCCCTCTCTCTATCTGAATCACTTTAGTCATGTTCAGATCCGCTTTCAATTGATACCCGGTATAAATATGCAACATAAGCGACAACTTCCTTTCGGGTAACAATTGATATCTGTTTATTCATTGTCCATCTATACTATCCCGGCCACTCCTTTCTTTTCCCATCCAACATCAGAGCCTAAGAAGGCGGCGGCTCGTTTTCATGCGATTAAGACCGACCTTGGGCTTCTTTACAAATGGAGAAACCATTCTATAAAACCGACGTCTTTTATTCCGCGCTTTCTAACCATTAATTCATTTTTATTCACTCTTAAACTTTCCGCGCTGCTCATGTATATTTAATACATTTCCTTACAAACCAATTATCTATCAGATCCGTTTCAATCGCAACGATCTATTTCAGGTCTGTGGATTTAGTGCCTTACATTCTATGCATGCAAAGAACGCCGCCCCCATAGAGAATTAGGACCTAATCAATAGATAATTGGGTAGTGTCATTAGAACACATTATTAATGTGATATGTCCTTGCAAAAACATTTATGCATAAAGACAAGGATTAAAGCTATCACAAAATATATACATACAAGCACAAACGGATGAAAAGAGACAAAAGCACGAACGCTTTACTGTTGCATTTTCCTTTAGAGCCTTTTAAACTTACTAATGATTCATTCGATAATGTGCTAACACCTGGATATACTTAACGTATTTATTCATTTTTAAAATAGAAATTTACGTTTAAGACTCTTAAATCAATTTATCTCGAAAATGAGGTCGAATTATTGACATTTTTAGAATTATTACTTACACATTTTAGGCTCCTTTGTTCGCTAAACAACTCGCAAATGGGCTTAGATATATAACTTTTAAACTCAATATTAAATGCAATAATTTACATTTTCTGGGTTGCAAATAGGGATTTAAAATACAACAAAGAAAGACCGCGGGTACTTATCAAAAGTCAACTTAAGAGCGGAATCATCATTACTATTAATCAAAGAGTCAGTAAAATTTGTCTACTTCTTGATTTTGTGAGCGTGCAATTAAGGTTAAGTCCCAAATTTCGATTGAAAATGTTCTCGATTTATTCAGAAGTATACAACAGACTTTAATTTGAGCTTTCTTGGACGATGTATCGAAAATGAGGCCTAAATTATTTCAAATCCTTTTTTCCAAAGAAGGTCATTTTAAATCCAGCAAACCTCCAACAAAACGATTATATTTCAAAGTATTTGTATACGACTGAGCTGGTCAGGTCTGTTCCTTTTACTCGATTCTGCTTCATTAATGCATTATGAAAAGGATAAAAACAAGCATAAATGCACACGCACACCCACCCACACCCTCATACTCACGCGTTCAAACACCCACACGCGCGCACACACACACATCGTCCCACACACACATTGATAAAAACAAAATAGACATGTAGAACGTCTATCAACAAGCATAGCAGAATTTCTTTACACTGGACAGAGAGGGCTTCTGTCTTATAGTCTCACTCACTTTCAGGATAAATCCAACTATTGGCTGCTCAGTTAAATGTTATGGTTTATTTCATGGCTCACTTTATTTTCTTTTAGTAAACTAATCTATAAATTGAAAATATTTCAAAGATGAATACTTATTTATAAGTTTTAATAAACCGAATCTACATAATCGCATTATTACATGATTGGAAAGGTTTGAAATAAAAAAGGAATACATACCCAAATTAAAAAAAGAAGGGGAAGAAAAATAATAATAAACTGAGAAACGAAAAAAGATAAATACGTTGTGATACATGTCCTACAAAAAAAGCGTATGTTTAGTCGAGAAAATGAGTCCCCAAGAGTCAAGACAAAAAATTAAAGAATAAAAAAATCCTAGCAAAGAGAGAGGGGGGGGGGTCGGCTGAACTGAGAATACAGGTATATTTACCCATGGTCATCGGTCAGGTTCTGCAAATGTTATAGAGGAATTCTGATTTGAAAAAGCATATTAATGTTCATTCATATTTTGCCCGATATAAATGTTCATTCGAAGCAGTTTGTTCAAACATCGGGGAAATTATTGAACTATTGTGCATTGTTGTTGGACGATTTGCAAGCTCAGTACTTAAGGTCACGTCCCCGGCAGAGAGAGTGACGACACAGAGGAAATTAATAACATCAATTAGCGAATAATACCAACAGAACTAGGTAATTAATAACTTCCATTGTACAACCACGAACAAGAGGAATGGGAATGAATAACCCGTTATTAACCTCACTTTTTGTCTGGTAATTGCGTTTAGGGGCATTTCATTGGAGTCTTATTGTATTATGCCGGGCAGCCACAAAAAGAATACTTGTTGCATTTTTGTTTTTTCTCACTCCCTCGGTCGGTCGGCGGTAAAGATGAATGAAGGGGCTTCTAATTCGCCAATTTCGGCCTTGCAGATGAGCTTGGGTGAAGCCTGCGCCTCCAGGCGAGTCTCCATCTCTCCAACTCGGTCTCTCCCCTTCTCTCTCTCTCTTGTTTTGTTTCCAAGCTGGAAGATATCTATGTGCAGTGATACGGTTGTGAAGAAGCCGGTGCCGCGCAGAGGACGGCCAAGTGTCTCGCGGCTCACCGCTGTGAAGCTAGCCTCCACAACCCTAAGACCCGTAGCCAAATATTGCCGCTCATTACAGAATTAGCATTGCGGGCTTCCCGGTGTTTAATATATTTACTTTCTAAACAACCCTCCCTTTTCTACTTCGAGGGCTGCATATTCCCCCATTCTCTTCTCGAAGAGTATTCTTAAGCCTTGTGATAAATATCTTACAGGGATTTTGAGGTTTAAAGGGGGGGGGGGTGAGGAGGGGTGAAATTATTCCGTGACCGGCCGCCGGCGAGATATAAAAAGAGAGAAAAATTGTTACAGTATCTATTTCTAATCGAATTTTGTACTCAGCTTGACGTTATGAAGTGGTTGCGAAGTTTTCTTTTTGTCGGGACTATCGGCAATGTGTTGGTTATTGAAGGATTAGTTTAATCTGACCGGTACCAATATTGAAACACTAACCTTCTATCAACTTTTTATAATATTTCTATTTTTTTTCTCTCTCTCCCTTCAGACCTATAAATTTCCTTGAGAGCCGGTGCAGGCAAAGGCATTTGGGAAGCAGAAGAGGGGCGATTTGGGATACGATGTGAATACGTAGTCACGAATGTGGGTGAATAAGGGGGACTTTATGTGATCTTGGCGTTTAGAGAGGGGGGTTTCTTGCACCAAGGAGCTTGCTTGCACCTTCCATAGTAAAACATGGAAAGGATAAAATGGGTTTCTCTTTTTCTCTTGATGCGAGCGCCTGGAGTAGGATTTGATTGGGGGAGAGCAGTGGCGCCGACTGCCGTCCTAAGATGTCTACTCTATGAATAAGGTGACAAATGGTGACGGATTGTTTGTACTTGCAATTAGCCTGGCTTTGCCTCCTAAGGTAATTGATCGCCCGAATAGGGAGGAGCCGTTCCCACTGAAATCGGCCTCCCCCTTCTCTCTTTCTCCCTTATTATTGCTTCATCTCAATGAATCAAGTTTTTTTTTGTGAGCCATTGAGAATCCGTTCCAGTCTGGCAAGCGCTTTCATCCAATTCTTCACCCGTCTCCGCCAGTTGATGCCGAGGATTCCGTACGCGATGAGCGAGTACGTTGCAACTGCCGACAAAAGACGCACGGTAATACTGGCTATCGGAGAAAATTGTATATATGGTACGCTTGGAATGATCGGTGAGTGTGTGCGTGTGGCTGGGGTTTTGCAACTATAGCTCTAGGCTTGATTCTGGTAAGTGTAACCGCTAAGGATCGTTTGATGTATACCAGTCTCAGAGAGGGAGAGAGAAGGATCTGACAATTCGCAGGCTATCAAAGCTTTCGTAAAGCATTTTGTTTCCCCGTCCACGGCGCCGTACAGTGATGCCGGCATTCCACAACGTCACAGTATTCGCGACTTCTGATTGGCTGACTCACCAGCAATTACCTCGGGTGCAGTGAGAGGGCGGGTGTGCCGATATTTTGGTTCGCAAATTGATTAATGACAGACAAGCGCCGAGGAAAGTTTGTGGAGTTAACGTAGCGGTGTGTATCATATATTGCCGAGCTCAATCGTCGGGCTGATATCATATCTCACTGCCCCTGCCCTGTCATCCAGCTACGATATGTGTTCAAACAGTCTGAATTATGGTTATCACAGCGAAGCAACTGCATGACCTACATGGTGCCTTCTCCAGTTTACTCAGTGCCTTTAATGTATACTGTATTTAAGTCATTCCACCCGAAGCTAACCAACAGTGAAGATATTTTTCCCACTTTGAGGACATCTTCATGACGAGTCAACCGCTTGGTATCTTCTCTGTTTGAGCTCATTTTGATTACTTTTTAAAGCGATTATTTTGGAATTCGGGATAACTTTCTTTGATCGAGTCGACTTGCCCCCATGCATATCATGCATCACAGCGAGACGGCGATAAACGACACGCCGTACGACCCGGCTTCCAACATGTCCAAGAAGACGCTGACAGTGAGCAACAACTCTGCCTTCACCAGACCTCACCACAGTCTCTCTCCCGTCACCGCCATCTCTCCCGGGGCAACTCCAGCCGAGACGCCGCTGCACAAAGCAGACGACAGGCCCATCAAAGGAATCAATTTCCGCGTGGAATCGTTCTTCTCGAAATCACCGCCGTCCCCGCTCAGCAGCAAACAGCACCCTACAGACATGGACTGCAGCCCCGTCGCTCCTGCGACACCACCTCCCGAAAACCCCGCTGCCCGTACGAACTCATCCTCTGCTTCGTCTTTCGCGAGTCACAGTGTAGAGAACATTTTAGCCAAATCATCGTCATCGTCATCCTCGTCGTCATCGGAGAGCACGGGACGGTGCACGTCGCCGACGACGCAGACCTACACGTGGAACGCCTCTAGTTTTCCTTGGATGCAGGCGACAAGATTAAGTCCTTCATCTGGTATGTATTATTTTGTTCGAGTTTACCCGACCCACCTTATAAATCCTCACAGAGTGAATGAAAATCCTTTTTTTTTCTTCATGAGATAGCATGTAACTTTCCATCACTTTCATTTTTTTTTAAAAAAGATCGCTTAGTTTTTTACCCCACTGTGGTTGAGGTGTGCTTTCTTTATTTAACTTTTAGGAAATATTTTCAAATAACATTTGTAGCTGTCCAATATCTTGGAATAAAATGTCGATTTTGTTACATGATGCATGATACACATGTTTATTTCAGCGATTTTCGTCAACCATGTCAACTGGTTTGTTTAAATAACTGAGCTGTGACACCTAGTAAAAGCTAATTGTATCCAGTCCTCACATTTTCATGTAGGCTGAGATAGAAAAAATGACAACGGTTACACATCAAGGTAAGCACCATAACATTGACAAACATCCTGTTTTATTTACTCTTATGTTTATATGAATCACAGTATGAAACTATTGTCATCAAAGAAGAAAACAATATGGGATTGACGTGATCTACATATAACTATGACGCCGTTCACATACAAATAAATGTTATATCTCAGAACTATCGTATTACTGTGCGTCTATAAGCAATTCACTTGTTATCATAATGTCATTCTTATAACCGATGTTACAAAGTAGGCCATGACTTGTTACTCGGCTACAGTAACATACGCCATAAACAATATTTCATATATAATAATGATAATACTTATGCAGTGTTTAATGGGACGAGCAACACGGATGTCATAACAAGCATAGATCCCATAAGTTATGGATTGTAACAGGATTCAACTTTGATATTGGCCAAATGCTTGTAGAATTGTCTATTTCATGTATCTGTATAATTACTACCGGCATGTATTTTTACCTGCACACCAATCAGCAATTATTTTAAAGTACATACTCCGCATTCAAAGCGTAAAACTAAGGGTGAGAAAAATGAAGAATGAAAAGTTTTGAT
Organism: Lytechinus variegatus; assembly: GCF_018143015.1. Taxonomy (NCBI): domain Eukaryota; kingdom Metazoa; phylum Echinodermata; class Echinoidea; order Temnopleuroida; family Toxopneustidae; genus Lytechinus; species Lytechinus variegatus. The sequence goes on from NC_054751.1 coordinate 30,257,854, forward strand.
TAAAACCTTATAGCGGAGAGTAGTTACCGCCAAATATTGGTTTGTGATACGAAGTAATTGCGCTTATAGTTTTTACAAGTAAATTGAAAAGAAAAAAGAAAATCTTGACTTTCCTGTATATAGGAAATTTTAAATTGACCATCTATAAAGAAAGGATATTAACACAACTGCCGGACAACTAGTAGTACTAAAATGCAAAAATATGAATAAAAACATGTTCAATGTTGCGATATTAATAACAAGCTTATCTAAAATCATGAAAGCAGTAAATGTTTATTAATTTTTTTGAGAAAATTAACTCTACTATATCGATGAAATGATCGCTGTGTTACATGCAGGACTACATAAATGTGTAATAATCTACTGATTACGTTCTACATACAATGTAGTTACTTTATGTATACTGTTAAAATAATTAACGTACGAAAGAGATGAATTGATATTTTTCAGTAATATGGTTTGGTTTGGTGATCTTCTAATCAAGAAACAGAAAGCAAGCCAAACTTTGTACAGATTATTTTGATGCAATTTACACAATCTTAATTATTGATACATTGCAATATTTCCAGCACATTTCTTTATGTAACATGCCCGAAATTATATTATCCCCTTATGGTCCATGTCACGAAGCCACCAATGTAATGAAATTGAAAATCTTTATTTGGTAAAAAGCATACAAACACGATATTCTTCTTTTTTTTCAAGCGATTTTTAAGTATTGTAAACAAACATTAAGCAATAATGCAATCACGACTGTTTAGTAAGCCACGTGTGAGGGTACATAGCCTATACATGCAACATAATTAGCAGTAGGACTACTATTTAATCACCACAACACTTGCTGACATTACATGCATTTATAGATATGTATCGGCACGTCATTACTGTGCTGGTCATTGTCACTTATCGATGTTTATCTTTCGCAATGTATTCTCAGTAAAATGTATCAGTGATATGTCAACACTGCGCTATAATTGTGCTGCTTATACAACACAAATTACTTATATACTTTTAACTGTAAGATTGTTGTGAACATAATGTCATCGCTGATAAACTAGGCATATAATTTCTAGTGTAACATATATTTGTTTAGTGTATTACCAATCAGTTTAGCGCCGGTGGCTAACAACAGTAATTCATAATGCACTTGATACTCAAACAATTTTGTGTAGTTACTCATGCCGCGTGGCTTTCCATCTTTCAAACTATTTCAGCAAATGTAATTTATTCTCTGAAATAAAACAACACACAGATTCTTGATACAATTATTGCGACAGATTTTCTAAAATAATTTGAATCATTTGAATCAATATGTCTGAAGATATATTTGTAAACTTTATGGTCAGTGGTGGATACATTCCAAGTTGGCAAAATTATGTAATATAGCAATATATTAATATATAATATGTATATTAGGAAACAAAATAAAAGGTTATTATTTTGTTTAATCACACATCTAATTACGGACTAAACATAACAGCTGAAAAGAATTAAAGCCATTTTGAATAAATACAAAACAAGACATAATTGCATTAACTTTGTTACAAGTCCTCTTCTCTAAAATTCAATTTTTGGCTCAGTTTAAAAGCACAAATAATATTTTTAAAAAAAGTTTGTATCCTGTGAGAGACACTTAGACCGTTCTTGTGTGACAGCATTCATCTTGACCTACATAGATAAAGCGTGTCATTTAAACATGTATAACAAACCATCATGACCATGTATTGTACCAAAAAGCATTGAACGCTCAATGAAGCAATAGTAATGTTTACCAATTAATATGTATTTTAATTATCGTCACCGATGGAGCGAGCACACAGAACAGTCGGTGCTATACAAATCCCGAAGCTAAATTAGGTGCTCAAAAATGCGGTTGATTAGTAGAATGTGAACTATTTCCCTCTTTTCAAAATCACCTTAGTCTTTTGTTCGATGGGGACCCCTGCATATCTTTGACTGTTAAATCTCGATGGTTATTAAGCATTTAATTATCGTGGAGGTATCCTTTTACCTTGCCGACACGTTGTGTGCACGCTTGGTTGTCCAAGCATTCATTAGGAGGGCCTCAAATAGGAAATATAAAAGAAAAAAAAACTATTCAAAATGAAGAAGAAAAAAGATAGGATTCCTCAAAAGCTTTCCATAAACCTCATGTCAATCTGTCATGTCTGTGGTAAATAAAGTAATGCTTTACTGTAGAGGCGTGGTAATTAAAACTATTTATGATCTGAATCTGACGTTTAACTTTTTTTCCACCAATGTAATTGAGCGTTATTATAACGATGGTTCATTTCAACACCCACTTGTTTTTATAGCAACTCGAATTTGACCTAAATTTGATTGTTCATTTGTCAACCAATCACCCATACCTTATCAATAGGGGTAAAACAATTCTGTTTATATTTAATTTGACGAGAGATTGAACGCATTCTTCCTTGTTTCGTGCTTGACTAAGGTTATCACAAACTGAACATCAGACCGTTTTCCCGAAAGGGTAATTTTCAGCCTTGTAAACATGTATATAATATTTCTTTTAAAGCTGTTCATATGCCCCTCCATGACTGTGACGACGAATTTGATATAAATCACAAAAAGAACATGAAAATTCAATAGTTTTATTTTATCTAATAAATAACGAAGACACTATTGTAATTATTTTATCACCTGATAAAAAAAAGTTATTCTGTACCCATAATACTCAAAACTCTTGAGCCACACTAAAATTTACTTTACGGAGTTATAATGGGCGCAAATACATTATTATTTGTAATTATTTGTGGATGTTTTTCACTATTTTCTGTCGCATATTGCTACTACTATGACTACATCCAATCTACCTCTGCTACAGAACTATACAATATATAGTTTTATAATGAGTATATAATGATATAAAATATTAATGATAAAGTATTATAGTAATAACAATAATGATTCTTAACGAGAATGAATTTTAAAAAAATGTGATTATAGGCCTATTGATTGGAGAGACAAATAGCTGACCTGTATTTTTTTTCAATTTTAATATGTTTAACTAGTTTATATTGTAGATTGATATTGAAGTCTCGGTAGACACTTGATTAGTGTTAGAATGATCATGTGATAATTATAAGTGAACAATTATTAAGTTTGGAATGTCGTATACCTGTTGACGTTGGCTTCAAAACAAGTTGGAGACAGAGTTCACCAAACAAGAATATCAGAGAAATTGATCCCATTTTGATTCGAGCCATTATCCGACCCTTCATACAACGCTCTCTCAGCAGTTGGTAGTAGGTCATCAATATCATCGTCTAATGAAAGAAAGAAAATAAAAAGAGAGGAAAAATCACAAAGAACGGGAGATAACTGAGGCACATCCATTATCTAGATACAATTAATTTATTTGTAGCGCCATTGACGGAACACAAAAACAGAATTTACCTCTATAAACAAGTAAGCTCCACCTCTGTGTCTTGGTAGGTATGATCTCCCCTTTGACTGCAATTAAAAAAGAGCTTTGTCCTTTTGAAATGGGTGTTTGAATTGCAAATCCAAAATCATAAAGAATTTATCTTGACAATTCACAAAAAAAAAAAACCTCGGGGCTTCGATGCTGGTAAACAACAACTTAAAAAGCTAACTCTTGACGGATTGTCTATCGACGAATCGAACGGGTGAATGGGATGAAAATCTCCTAATAATTTAGCATGAATGTGCGGGGGAACTTCAAAAGTTCAATCGCGGAACGGAAGTCGCCTGCCTGTATGGATGTGCTGAACTGTTAAATTGGAAAAATGATGGGATAATATTTTGTCTATGCAGTGTAAATATCACTTCATATCCATAATTCATCCTTATTGCTAATGTGGATCGAAAATTGGGTGTTGTCATAATATGGAGTTCGAAATACTGTACGACCCACAAAAGCGTGAATGACTCGATGCAGATGATAAAAACAAATTATCTTTCCCCACTGTCCTGTTACTCATCGTTTCTTGCTTTCGAAAGATATTATTGATGATATCGGCCAGTGTACAACAATACAATCTCTTTTTCATGAAACGAGAGCAGAGTCTTAAGGATCTTTGTTGACTTTACGATTAAATTGTGTAGTTTTAGAAAGTAAGCAGTGTGTCTTTGATCTTTCGTGTTTTTTGGTGGATGGGTCCTTGCTTATTGTTCCTACAAAAAGTCTGTAAAGTTCTTTTCGGTATGGCAGTAAAGTTCTTTACGGTATGGCTGGAGGGATCTGAAAAAGTAATCATAATTTCATACCGTAATTACATTTTTTTTCTCTCTCAAAATATCACAGTCACACTACTGGAGATCTGGCTATTATTCCTTTCCATTCTATAATTTGACATGCACATTGGCTCATATATCTTGAAGAGCGGCTCAAATAAATGGGTCACATTTAAGTGAGATTAATTTCTTTGTTTGGGTGGTCGTATGGCACTCGGCAGAAATTCGTTGTGGTTCTCTGGTTTATTTTTAGTTGACCACATGAAACCACATTATATCGTGCAAGTCTTATTAATTGAATCTTGATCAAATCGTACTTCCTAAAACCATTGTACTAATGCATTTGGGTATTAATGAGTTAAACATTTTGATAGGGCCCGTTTCATATATGTGTTCGTGTAAAGTTAAAAGCTACTTTAAGAACGACTGGTGTTCCTTTCTTCCGCGCTTAACCATCGCCAATGAATATAACTTTTACCACAAGAAAGGATCACCAGTCGTTCTTAAAGTATAGCTTTTAACTTACGAACAGCTTTATGAAACACCCACCTGGCATGGCATGTGGGCAAAATTTCTAAAGAGCTGCGGGCGAGCGACGCCAGCGAGCAAAAATAAATAAATAAACGTTTCGATATGTACAGTAATCTTAATTTGTGATAGATTTGACATAACATTCAGAAAAATAATACCATATTTTACAATTTTTCACTTCCTCTGTCTTCCATCGTCTCCTTTTTCGTAGCCATAAAGAAAACGGTGCGGAAACTATGCATCGGTTAATTTCTTAGAAGAATTTTCTATCATTTAGGTAAAAAAAAAAATCAGGGATGTTCCAGTGAGATGACAATGGTATGTAATCGAATTTTTCTTGTACCTGGGTAGCCCAAGTAAAACATGAAATGAAAATTGAAAAAAAAATGTGGAAACAGAAACATAAACTTATACAATATCAGAATATATGAATGTGACCTATTCAAATGTGCAATTTAATTGGACGAACAAAATGATTGTACAATGTGACGTTAAAATAATCTTTTTTTTTGGGGGGGTGGGGTATTCTCGATATCCCAATGTGTGTATGGTTTGCGAAAATTGGGAGCTTTAAACTTCTTAGCAGACAAGCATGCAAACTTTTTTTTTATCCGTAATGCATACGATTGACAGCAATGAATGACATCAAGTTCAAAATTTGTATAAATTCCTACCACATGCTTTCGGAATTTTGAAATACTTTGTGGATATTCTGTTCTCAATTTGGCGTTTTTATTTTATATAGGTCCATACTAGATTAGCCACTGATAATAAATAATAAAAGATACGAACTTGCTTTTGAAACTCAAGTGTTTTATATTTTCAACGGAAAACCGAACATTCTAACAACAACGAGGCAGTATCTGGCCATAGCATCCATCAAGCGATAAAAAAATAATTTTATCGAATTGGCTTTTTAGATGTGGATTATTTCCATTGTTTTAATGCTTGTTTTGAAATAAACTATGTAGCCCTTATAGTGATTTAGATTGCGTGGCCATAGTTGGTAATATTACAGCTAAAAAAAGACGAAAAAATCTTTAAAACTGGGAGACGGTGGTGAGTGATACGGAAATTTTATTTTTAAACAATAACTTTTTTACTAGTCGAAAAAACCCGAGTATGATGTCAACTTTTGTGGGTCATTTGTCAAATTATATTCCACTCCTCTCTCTGTCTGTTATATTCCCTTCCCCCTCTCTCTATCTCTCTTTCAACCTCTTGCTCGCTCGTATTCCTAAGTTCTTTCCAGTCCCACATCCGAAAGTCTTTGACAAATTGGAGACATTCAAGAAATCGGACGTGGCTCTTTACTTCTTGTAAAGAAAAGGCTGTGATCAAGTACGGGAGTGTTGAGATGGTAAAGTCATCATCTTCAGTCCCACACGTTGCAAACCGCGTTGTCTGCAACTTCGTACTTCAAGAGTGGCCTTCCGCGACCCTTACTGTGGGAGCGCCAGGGAGACGCCAGCTAGGGTCTCTCCGCCGAAGCTCTGAACTAGATCTCGAGAGAGTGAGTGTGGTTAGATTGGAGTCTTGGATACTCTTACAAATGGCATTGCCACCTGTCTTCAAATTTGTCACGGATTTATCGATATTTTAGGTAATTTGATGTGAATTTCTTCCGCCCGTTAGAAGACGAAAAACATCGCGAGAGAGACGGGGAGGGATGGTAAGAAGGCTCATGAGGAGGAAATAGATCGGTCCTCAAATAAAACACACAAATAGCTGTGACTGTAAACATGTCAGAGTTGTGATCATAACTTAGTCACAATTTCTTTTATTGGAGTGGATTTGAGCGATGTGCATTGTCGCGACGTCTACAAATTCGCCGTTATTAGCTGAATCGCAGAGGATAGTGGAAGAATTCAAATGTTTATTAAAAATGCCAACGAAATGCGACTTTAGGGACTATTAGATTTATCCGTCCCAATAATGCGTCACATGTGCGTTCTCATATCTCTGGTAAAGAACACTTTTTATTTGGGGCTGTGGAACAATGAGTCTATAGACGTCTGAGTTCGATTCCTTATTATACACCGATCAAGAAAATTTTAACCAGACGATTCTTGCTCTTCATGCACTAAACCTTGCAAATAAAATAGATTCCCTGGTCGTATTATTACAGAGCTTTCTTTTAGGTAAAATGCTCCATATAAACTTACAATATTGAATAGGCCTATAAATAACTAAATGTTCAACATCTGCGTCTGTATAATATAACTATGCAAAAAAAGGTCGTCATCATAGATTTATTTAGGTCAGTTCAAGGACAGCATTAACGAGTCAAGTATGAAAACGACATCGTCTTTCACGATAATTAGGCCTACAAATTTAAGGCTATTTTGACAATAAAGGGATTATGTTTTATAAGTTTTACAGGAGGTTGAATGCGTGTGTGTGTGGGGGGGGGGGGTGAGATTGAATACGGTGTGTTACCGTGGTCGGGGTCGGCGCGCGCTTGTCCCGCCGGAACATACCCGTGGGATCACCTATAATGACTCCCTCGTTGCCCGTCGACGCCGACGCACTCGCGCGGCTGCTGAAATAGGCGATAGAAATGCGTCAGGGAATGAAAGGCAAATGACGGAAAAGAAGATTTTTGTCACAACACGAGCGGGGAAACATTTGTCCTGATTTGTCGCAAAATTTGGCGGCAAGGATAACATTGCGAAGCCGGGTGATCATGACCGCAACCTCCACGTTAAACCCTAAACGGTCATTAGTCTTCATTACTTTCTTCAAAGTGCGGAGCATCTAGTCTTCATTCATCACGAATAGTTTGGTCTCGAAGAGACTTGCCAGTTGTAACTTAAGCTCGATATGAAGAATTTTAAAGAAAGTAATGACTTGTTGCAGGCCTATATACTTAAACTTGCTCTTGGTATATGCGTTTAGTAATTTGTGTACATGAATCTTTCTACTTCATTGGAGTCTACGTAGACACACACACACACACGCGCACACACATATATATATATATAAAACGGTAATAAAATGTTAGTGAAACCAACCAGAAAATGCACATGTGTTCATTAATTGTGAAGTCAGTCGATGAAATATAAAAGGCTCGCAGAACATTTGTAGTGTTGTTGTCTAAATTCAACTCTCAGCATGAAGGAGTGCATTTTGTAGTGGGGTTCATTAACTTTTCAGCACACACACACCCACACGCACACACATATAAGGCGACGGAAACCACATCACGGAATAAAATTCAATTGCAGTTAGATACCTCCTAATGAACTTCACAATGTTGGCAGCGCAGGTATACGACGGCTGGTTGGAAAAAAAATCAGATCAGCGTTGTGCATCAGTCACACCACGGCCCCCGACACCGACCCAACAGATCGTATGTCATTGGTAAATAACGTAACAGCTTTGATCGGGATTGTGGAGGTTTCCTTGATGTGACTGTGCGTGAGTAGACGGGACGGGGACGATGTGTCAAAAAACGAGAAATCTGATTCAATTTTTCATCATACCCGTCATCAACATAGGGGCATTGATTGAATCATATTCGAGCTAGACAGCACGAGACATGCGAGAGGAGAGGTGTCGAAGTGCAGCTCTTTTTTGTTCTCGATGATGAATTCCCTTCCCCCCATTCACATCGGAAAGTTTCTTTTCCAGATTACATTCCCAAGTCCCTGCTTTATAATATAGTATTCGGCATTGACAAGCGAACTGCCTCAAATTTCACTAAAACTCCCAAAACATCATGCATGTTCAAAATCTTTACAGAGTATGTAAAAATGGGACTTCTAAAATCGAAAATTAATGAGAATTACTAGTTACATTCATTCATGCGGATTTAAATAGACAAATTCCCCCCTAACATACTTTCGTCGCGATAGTCGCTACAAAATATGAGTAACATTGTGTTTGAATTAATTATTCATAAATATCAGTTTGCTAGTTTATTTCTGAGAATATGAAAAAGTTTGAATTGTATTATAGAGAGTATAAATAAACGATCCGCACCCCCCGTTGGAATCGGGCAAAATATTATGATCTAAAAGAATGTTTCGTTCTTTGAAATGTCAAATCTTTGAGTGATATGTAAGTTGCACATAATTTTCAAGTGGAAAAAAAGATGATTACTTCGAACATTGCAAATTGTTAGCAAAAAAAATATATGTATTATTCACAAATGAAATTTATTCCTGTAAAATCACCACTTCTCTTTCACACACCATTCGCTTTACCATTATCCACCTATTCTCGCTCCTCTTAGAACCCGAGTCTCGTCGACTGCTTGAGCATGTTGAGTTATTTTGATCCAGGGGTTTCGATTACTTATCTGCCCTCTATTACAGCCCATAACGTGTACTTGAACCAGCGCATCGGAAGTTGTTGGTCATTTCCTTCAATTTTGCTCGTATTTTTCTCCCGCCTCGTTGCTTGTTGCAGGGCCCAGTAGTCTCAGTTTTGCATTCCTGATTTTCTCAACACTTTTTTTGGTTGTTTTTTGAGGTCTATGTGGACTATGAATTCCTTCGAGGATATATTTCGAATTGAGGGTTGAATATACACTGCAAAAACTCCGGTGTTGATTCCAGTCTGGAATCTACATCAGAGAAGTATTGAAACAAGACCAGTTTGGAATCAAACCGATGCTGTCTTAATACAAATTGATGTTGTATAAACACCTATCTGGTGTTAGACCAAAACCAAAATCTGTGTTGTTTAACACTTCTGTGGTGTGGACATATATAGACTCCAGACTGGTGTTAAATCAAAACCGGAGTTTTTGCAGTGTAGAGAGTGGTAGGGTTAGGTAAGACGACAATAGATAGTTTGATGACAAAAAAAGAGGGAGGGAAAGAGAAGGAGGAACAGAAGGAGAAAGAGAGAACGAGAGAAACGGAATAGCTCTTGAAGTTCGGTGCACTTTTTGTTGCTTCTTCTTCTTCATGATATTGGCTTTACAGAAGTTATGATGATTCCCCCAAATTTGTAACACCTGTTCTCAAAGAGAACAAATTGAAGCGAGAGCGGGAAAGGTTGATAATTATTTCCTTAACGCCAGTCCCAATTACAGGTCTTGTTGCCCTGATGTAAAGTGTCTCCGTCCATTACTAACTTAAGTACTTGATGTGTTCGTGCAAAGGAAAGGAGAAGGGCAACAATATGTTTTACTTCCAGAGTTATACAATCAATCAACTCTTTTTTTTTCACTGAAGACAGGTTTTTGCAAATGTATTTAATAAAAAAGAAAATTATTATAATCTATTTCAGACTTGCCAAACTGGATAAAACTAATGGGAAATATTATTTTACTCCACGAAGTGTTGTGTGTGCTTGTCTAATAGATGACGTGTAAATCAATGCCTCAAGTAAGAATTGTAACATGGTCTTCTTATAAGCTTGTATACGTTATTGGCCTTTTTGGATCCAGTGATTCGAAAGAAGACCAAAACAATTCCAACTGTCCATCTTTCCATGATATCTTTTTGCAATGTAATGAATATTCTAACATGTTTAGCATTGCCATTAACCACTTCTACTGTATTTGTTCTATCTCCATGCAGGCTCATCAGAAATCCGACCCCCATTCTCAGGACCCAAAGTGCAGTGCACACTTCGGAAGCACAAGACAAACCGGAAGCCCAGGACACCGTTCACCACGTCACAACTTCTCGCCCTGGAGCGGAAATTTCGCCAAAAGCAGTACCTCTCCATAGCCGAGCGTGCCGAGTTCTCAGCCTCGCTAAACCTCACCGAAACTCAGGTCAAGATCTGGTTCCAGAACAGGAGAGCCAAGGCCAAGCGCCTCCAGGAGGCCGAGCTCGAAAAACTCAAGATGGCGGCCAAGCCCATGTTCGCGCCTGGACTAGGTATGCACATTCCTGCAGCGGCTGCCAGCGCGTACTACTCTTCGCTCAGTCCGCTTCATGCGGCACTGAGGCCACAGATTTCCATCAGCCCATACCACCTAGGACCGTATGCATATTTACCTTCGCCGCCAGCTCCATCGAACATAGTTTATCCTTACACGAGTGGTAGCTTTTGAGAATGACACAGACACTTAATTGGACATCGCAGCTTATTACTTCATCAATATGAACAAGCTGGTACCAACTTTTATCTACTTACACTTCGATGTGCTTGTTCCTACTATGACTCCAGTTGGCGATGAAGACGATTTCGTCAATATTGTCAGGTCATGTGACCATTACGATGAAATATTAGGCCTATTGAGGATGACGATAAAATATTATTGAGGATGAGCAGCCGGATCAGCACTTGCTACATGACGTCGATTGCAAGTCCATCATGCATTGCAAAGTTCCAGAATGTTTTTTTTTAATATACTTGCCGTCCATTGTGGGCCAAACACATAAATTTTGAATGCCAATTTTCATTACCATTAAATAATCTACGCAGTCGTAAGTTTCTATCAAAACTTCTTTTGCTTTGAAAATAATTTGTTGGTTAATTGAAGTATTTCATCAGAACGAAACCCCACCGAATAAGACTGACATGCACAAAGTGCTCTTGTTGAATAATCTTAGTCATCTCTCACCAGACAGTGCCAGAGTGTTTCATATTTCCACCTTTTGAACTCAACCCTAGAATCATTGTGTCTTACCATTCTGTCACGTGACAAGTGTTGGTGACGTAATGATTAACGAACCCTCCAATTGGTTGAGACTTTGCCTTACGATTACGAGTTTAATGCAATCAAGATTCTTAATTTAGTTTCGAGACATTCCCGAATTTTAACACTCTTCATCACTCTTTAAGTTGAATTGTGATATTTTTGTGTTTTCAAATCAAAAGAATTAATGCTGTCACGATTATCATGGAAGGCTGATTATACCTAATGACCAAAGTATATTGTTTCTTTAGCTGATAATTTGGACCAGAAAATGTTGCCCATGAAAAAAAAATCATAATTACTAAAATAATGCTAAAGTATAAATCGAGTGTTAATCTTAGCCTAAGACCCAATATACGATTCTTGACGATCTTAGCCTTCATGTCGTGGTTTATATCATCGATGCAATGTTAGATACTTCATCTAGAGGTAAATTACCTAAATGTTATAAGCATTGCGTGCAGATGTGGGCGCTTGGGGCCATGAACTCCCCCCCCCAAAAAAAGGAAATAAATAAGAAAATAATGATAATCCTGAACAAGATAAGGAGAGAAATGAAAGGAAAGGGGTGAAATGTGACTTTATTTTTTGAATATTAAAACAAAACGAAAGTAAAAAAAGGAAAAAATGTAACTTGATTTTCTGAATATTATGTCAAAATCTAAAACAAAATTTGATTTTTTGTAGCCAAAATAAAAAAAATTGTTTCCCCATAAGTCATGCCTGACACCCTCAGATGTTTTTGTCTCATTACGCTACTAGGAATAAGGGACCAATGAATTACATAAGGTTTGGGCAAGGGAAATACCCTTCCACATATTCTAGTTGTAACAATGATAATAGTAATACATCATAATTAATAATGTGTGTTTTTATTAAAGTGCTGATTATAACGGTTCTATTTTCAATCCACGCCCACCGTATTTGATATGCATTATTAAAAAACCCACCACTTTGTGCCGAAAGTATTGCCAGTATTACCATTTTAATTATTAAGGATGGGTGTTAAACACTCAAATTCTGATCAAAAAGTTTTTAATTGATATTTTTTGTATCAGGTGTTATTATGTTTTCTTTCATGTTAGCCCACCGCTTCCGTCGAATTCAGATATAAACAATAATTTTACTATATGAATTGGTTCGAATAACAGGAAAACTAGCAAAATTGTAAAAATGTAGGCCTATACTATGTTTTTCATCATTTATTTTTAAAATCCAAATCATCTAGCCTGCATACAATTCAAATGGAATTTGAGTTAATACATTTTCTATTCCATGGCTTTGCATTCTCTACCCCAAAATATTTATTTGTCTGAAATGAACATTGGACCGTTAAGATAAGTACACTCCAAGAATTGAAATAGAGCTTAATTTGGCACTCTACTTAAAAAACAACAACATTTAGTTGGTTTACAAATGTCAATGGTGATATTATTCTTGTTTTTCATGAGTGAAATTTGTGAAGAACGAGCATCTTTCTATTGAGCATCTATCTATTTCTTTCTTTTGTTATGGCTCGGAACTAAAACTTGTCTCAACGATTCATTGTTTCATGACGTCGGTCCACTTTAATATCACATAGGCCCTACCCAGGCCTCATACCATATACAATTAATCTCGAAATGAGTTATCATCTGTTTACACGATTTCATGTAAACACATTAAATTTGTTAGAACACCATGCAAAACCCGACATGGATGTCTATACATGGGTCACTATGGTAAGAAAACACGGAGACCTTGGTTCAAGGATTTTTTAACTCCTAAAAAAGAGACTTTATTATTGTGTGGCACTAAAGGACCACCTTAAACTAAACCACCAGAGATTCTGTATTGTTACAGGGTATTTTATATTGTAAATATTAACACAGTATATTTAAAAGACCTATTGTGAAAACAGCCTCTTTTGTATGAACTTACGAGTGCATTTGTACAGTCATAAAATTTATTAAAAATATCTTGGATTTGAGACATGGATGATACATGACGGCCATTTTGAAGGTCATGTATTTTTCACTTACGAAAAGGTTAAAAGTCGCCTACATACCTTTAAAAGGTGCCTTGATATTGCATGTTTCGAACTGTATTATATTTGAAATTTATTGTATTCATAGACTATCGTAACGGTCTTAAATAAATCAATCAAAGTGAAACAAAAAAAATATACCACCATTATCGCAATGTTTTTTTTAAAGGTTTGTTTCGATTTTCGATTACCATGATGATCATATTCATGTTTAGGAAGGTGGGGCAGAAAGTAAAAACCACTGGTAATATACTTTTCTGATCAATTGCCATGCAGTGATTGTGATATTTATCGAATCCGTGCTAAAGTGTGCATATTTTTTTCCATATTGTCTTTATGATACATTATCTACACTCTTAAAATAGTTGGGCAAAAAAATTCAAACTTTAACCAAACCCGGGGAACGTACTGTCCACACAACTATGGGTAAAACCTGGCCATATTGGGTAAAAAAACTCATAATGGGGTAATATATTTTCTCAATTGGATAATAATTGCCCAGAATATATATATATATATATATTTACATTTCATTTCGTTTATTTTTCATTTTCGTTTATACATTTATATATTTAATACCAACATACATTACCAAACATTATGGACAGTATATTGCCCAAAATTTTAATCATGTAGGTATTTTTTTTTGGGGGGGGGGGGAGGGGGGTGATAAATGTTGTTCAGCTTATATCGTAAAGAGTGTATGACACATCAACACCGACAACACAAAAAATGAGTATGTTTGTGTGCGGGTGGGTTCGTATGTGTATATATGTGACAATGGATGTATGCGCAAAAGCCACGGGCGTTGGTTGTGTGTTTTGTGTGTGCTTAATGCCTGTGTGGGTGTGATTCGGGGTATATGTTGGCGGGGGGACAGAGACGGAGCGAGAATTCGATAAGGAAGAAAATACTAAAACTGAGAAAGTTGAGAAAGAAAAGATAAATTAGGAAGGCTAAAAACTCCCTTATAAGTACCAATACCTACCCCACATAAATAATAATAATAACGTTTCTTAATTTACCCAGGGTAGCAACTTCAGTTAGGAAACTGCTCTACCAGCGGGCCCTGCATAACATTATATGTTATTATTACCCTTCTCCAATCTAAATGCTGAGCGCCTAGCAAGAAGGCAGAAGGTCCCATTTTTATAAGTCTTTGGTATGACTCTGCCGAGGATCGAACCCACGACCTCCCGTTCATGAGGCGAAGGCTCTACCACTGAACCACCATGTATTATTTGAATAAATAAATACAATCAAGCAATCGCACAGTAAAACAAACAAGTTATGACATTTCAAAATCAGAATATCAATGAACTTCTGAAACTTTTCATGCTATTTTTTAAGTGTTTCACGATAAGAAGTAGTAGTCTTTCAATTCCTGCCTCTTTTAATTCAAAGTTTGGTTTGATCCTCCATGGAAACAAGTTATTAACATGATTATTGAAATTCATTTTCTATATGATTAGGTGGAAATATATCGTTAAATTTGTAAAACCTGAAAAAATCATATTTCAAATAATAAAATACAAAATTAATAGTGGTCGTGTGATATCATCCGCTCAGTCATCGATTTTACATACTTACCAGGATTTTGGAAATAAGTGCTTTGTGAAAATACGCGAAATATCAAAATGCCTTCATATCTCATATTACATCCGATTTTAATCAAAATTTTCATCGCTAAAATCAACCTGCATTTTGGGTGGACCTCGCCTTTTAAATTGTGAAATACTGAGCAAAATCATCCACTCTTACTTTTCAGTTTGATGGGAGTACGTAGTGAACTTTTGAAACACGATATTCCTAAATGACATTTCCACTTTCTTTTCAAACTAGTCGTAGCATAACGAATGTATTTCTTGGTGGGAACTTCGTTTTTATCGCAACTAATGGTTGTATCGCGTGCGTGTGAAGATGGGAACGTTCGGCTTTATTTCATACGAACTTGAGTAATTGCTTGTCGCGCTGATTTATTATCGCAACGCATATCAAAATTAAGAAAACCAACAAGACCCATGGTTGAAGAATCACGAATAAAGACACAAAGAAATGGAAGAAAGCGAATCTGCGATCACCCGTTTGATTGATGTCCTTATTTCCAATTTAATATTTTCTGTAGGATAATCATGATAATCATCGCATGCTATACACACTCCATTCCCAGTTCCCGTCACATAATAATTGTCTTGCAGACGCCTGTCATGGCTTTTCTCCGACAACTAATTCATAATTTATTCATCATCGTAATCGAGGATCTACATGTGGGGCCCATTACATAAAAATACAATCAATTGTGAATATCAATTGTATTCTTCTGTGATATAGGACCATGAGCATGCTGATTGTGATGATTCAGGATGATGGGAATAACGTACAACTTCTCTAACTTTGCCACTATGGCAACTGCCACTTGTCAAGAGCAACAGTGCTCAGAAGCTAATCAGAATCAAGGATTCCATGATGGGAAGTTGTCACAATCGTAAAGTAACCATAGTTGTAACTCTTTATAAATGGAAATCGGTCTCTGATGATCATGATGATGGGGTCGTTATCATGATAATATGAACATGATAAAGACACTTCGAACGCATCTAAAAAAAGGGGTTTTCTATCAAGAATTAAGTACATTTCGTCCGCGAAAAAGAAAATGACAAAAAAGGGACCTCACTTTAACAAATTTTAACTGTGCCTCTCAATAGGGGGGGGGGGCACGGGCCGGCTGTGACCCCCGTGGATCCGCCAGTGGTTATCATAGAAATGTAAAGACAGATCCAACGCCATTTAAACAATCCAACACAGCGTGGTTTTTACCCAATCGCACGCGTGCATTTCAGTGCGATTTTATTTTTGAGGTTACGTAGCACTAGCAATGCAACTTTTTCTACAACGGGCCCCTAATCCTAATGACAGTTTATTCTACGGCAGAATAACAATTATAAAAAAAGTTTCAATATTTGCTAAAAGTTAATGATTGAATTATTAATGCATATATAATAATAAGCGGGCATGGTGGCTCAGTGGTAGAGCGTCCGCCTCATGAACGGGTTCGATCCTCGGCCGAGTCATACCGAAGACTTATAAAAATGGGACCTTCTGCCTTCTTGCTTGGCGCTCAGCATTTAGATTGGAGAAGGGTGATAAGAACATTATGTTATGCAGGGCACGCTGGTAGAGCAGTTTCCTAACTAAAGTGGCTAACCTGGGTAGATAAAACGTTATTTTTATTATATCATAGTGAACAAAATGATAATTTGATTCTATCTACATGCATGGGCGGAAATCCAAGGGGGACAGGGGGGACGTGTCCCCCCTACTCAAAATAGTAGGGGGAACACAATATCAAATCCCCCTACTATTTCTCGTCTTTTATGATGGTAAGAAATTCATCATTCAAAATCGAAATAAAAGATGTATTTTAGGACGATGACCTGTCCCCCTACCTTTTGGGAGAAATTTCCGCCCCTGTCTATATGGCACAAGAAGACCGACACCAACTTAATAATACTAAAGTAAAAATGGACACAATGCATGACAACGACCAAGGCCGGTTGCACAACAACTTTCGAGTTAAGAGATTACAAGTCCTGGTGCACAGTCTGATTGGGATGAAATTCAATTCCATTTTTTTTTCTCAGTTTAGTCCAATCGCAACTGTAGTTTGTGCAGGGGGCCCCCAGAAGACCATATTCCTAGTTTTTAAGACCATCCTCTAAAAGTCAATATTTCGTCATTCCATTTTATATCATGCTTAAAATCAACTTAAAAATCAACTTAAAAATCGAACAGAGCACCTAATAACACAATTCAGTGTGAATTAAAAAATAGTTAAGCTGTTATTTCAGAAAATCATATTTTGAAAATATTATATTTGAACACATCTGAAACCATCATAATCAAATTTTTTTGGGTCATAATATTCATTAGTGCAAACTAAAAATAAGAAAATAAAACGTTTTTAACGATTTCAGCACTCCATTGGAGGAAGTTCAGATAAATAACAAAATGATGTCACTTGAAGTTGCTATATCTAATTAAGATGTTGAAATGTTAAAGAATATCTAACTTTTGGCATGATCCAAGAATCTGCAGAAGTGTGCATTATGACGTCATTTCCACGTTTATTGATGATGATGCTTTTGTGTGTTGAAATCACTATCAGAAATAATTGATTCTTTGCTGCCTCCCTCTTTCCCCCTCTCTCTCTTTCACTCATTCTCCCCGAACTAAGCTATTCTCCATTTCTCACTCCACTGATTAAGCCACAAAGTATTTTACACCAGCCCTAAAGTAATTGGCTAGTGCTTAAGTCAAAAAGGGAAAAATAAAGAAAGCAAGACCGTGAAACAGTTAAATTTTCATCAAACAATGGGCGGCCATGTTTCGGCTGGGTGTGCATGCATGTCCCCGTGACAGACCGCGTCTTAGCGGATCACGAGGCGGGGAAGCCGGGCTGGCGTCGGGGAGCCAGTAAGCTTTGTGCCCGCTCACAAACCGATAAATTCATGTTTAACTTGCGGTCGAGAGCTTAAAATACTTCGTACCTTTGTTAAGCACTCATTTAAAATGGTTGCATCAATCGCCGATGAGTGTAATCTCGCATGATCTCTCCCCCACCTTCTCCCAATTCCCCTCCTTCCGAATCCCTCCATGATCTGAAATGCGGAAAGGCTATTGACTCGTTTGATAAACTGGTCCCGGGTTTTTTTTTCAAGTGGTAGGGGAGAGAAGTGATCACTTAAGTCTGCCTCATTTTTCGAGTCATAAGGCAACAATAGCCAGTAATTGTCCTGTGACGCCATGGTAAGTCTATCCATGCCATTGTGCACCAGACATGATCCCTAATATCATATTCTCCCCCTTTGCCCACAAATCTGTTCACTAAATCGAGCAACTAATTTTCGAGATGAATTATGATGTGTATAACTCGTTGTATTGTTGATAGTGCATGCTCCTGGTGATGGGCATAGCCCTCTTTTCTACTCCTTCGACCCTGAACTGGCCCGGGGGCGAATCGCCTTCTTTTTTTCTGAGGGCAATTGAAATTGGACGATAACGTTTGGTTAAGAGTCTATCTCCCGGCATCCTCATTCTCCACGCACAATCAACATCATAATATAGAATGAATGGCGAGCAATTAATAAAGTGCAGCTGCTCTTATTGAGTTAAAAAAGGAGCAGAAACTATCAATGATAACTACTTTGCAGGTGGAGACAAAATGATGACGAGATCATCGGGATTTCAAAAGGAGGCATTGTGCTCCACAGAAAAGAAGCTAAATTCAACTTTTGTTGTTGATGGAAGTTGGATGAAAGGAGTTTTTCTTTTCTTTTGAAATCGGGAGCAGGGACACAAATGAACTAATCAAACAAATTTCATCACCATCTGCAGAGGTTATTGTAGATATAAATTAATGTTCAGATGACTCGCATTCAAGTAAAGTCGAAAAAACAGAATGATTCAAATGCCTTTCCGTCAAATAATACTCATCATTGGTGTACAACGCATAATACAAAAGTCGTATAGTTATGTTTCCTCCTAGAATAGAAAGATAATGAACTTACCAAAATAATATTCAAAGATTAATACTTATTATGATTATTATGATAGTAACATTTAAGAGTCATTCACATGTCGACCCACACTTTCATCGTAATACGAGCTTAATGATTGCTATTAAGCTCGTATTACGATGAAAGTGTGGGTCGATTGTTATCTTTTCAAAGTAGCTAGGTATATGACCTACTAATTTAAATCTTTTTATCAATAATTAGTCATTATTGCATAAATAGTTGACTCTTTATGTACCGAAATCTGTCGGTGATTTATTTCAAAGTAAATCCATATAGACAATAAAAGATAAATGATAATAAATAATTTGACTCTTTACGTACCGAAATCTGTTGGTGATTTATTTCAAAATAAATCCATCTAGACATTGATATTACGTTAGTGTCTTATGTGCATGCATGTAGATGGGTGTGAGTGTGTGTGTGGTTGGGAGTGTGCATGTGTGGGGGTGCCGTGGCCGAGTGGTCTAAGGCGCCTGGCTATACATTGAAAGTCCGAGGTTCGATCCCCGGCCGCTGCACCTATGCCCGTGAGCGAGGCATTTAATCTGCAATGCTCTTTTATCCTGCTTTCAAATAAATGGAAATGCTATATATGCATTATTGGTAACTAGGTGTGCACGTGTTTAAAAAAAAGTATGCGCGTGAGCCTTTTCTTCTTCAAATCACATTCTAAACGAGAACTCAGACAAATGAACATACTAACACGAGGGAGATAGGTATACAACAATATATATAGCTTCTTCATCATCTTGGAAATAAGAAGCAGTTAATTTCCATTGGCCGGTTGAATCTTACTGGTATGCACACTGATAGAAATACGTACTCAGTGTATTGCAATGAGTTTGTAATGGCATCCTGCATGTTCAAATCATACATGAAGATTGAAATTACATTGTGCTCATACTGCATGTATATAAGACCCTAAACGGCAGTGTTATAGCATACATCAGTGGCAGACGACAAAAAGATTTGGAGGATTTTTTTTCAAGTGGAAAAAAAAATCTCCTCCTTTCTGGAAGTAAGTCATGACCTTTCTGCTCTGCCACGGTTGGCAAACGAACTTGGCCCTAGTACTTGAACCTTCCTCGGAGACCCAAAACTAAGATGGCGGCGCCCTGTCGAAGGCAAGGGTAAAACTAGGCACGAAAATGGGATTACTACAATAAATAGGTAAAGGGGCAGAGGGCGTCGCCAGAGGAATTTCTGGATAATTTTCTTAATTTCTTTTTTCGATTCTTTATTCTATGCATTTTTTTTATTTTTTGACCGTATTTAATTATTGTTGTTATTTGTTTTATCATTATCACCAAACAGGTACGCCCGGAAGACCACTGATCTTGTAATATGTGTCACACTATGTCAGCATACACTCTAAAAATGAAAGGTGGGAATGGGATTAAATCACATTATGAAAGAACTGAGGAAGGACAGCATTTTTGATAAGGGTGGAAATCGCTGTACTCCTTGGCCGTTTTGCACCTTTCCATCCTTTTCGCATTTTGTGTGTTATTAGAAATAGATGAATAACATGAACAACCTGAAGAGGTGAATAACATGTTTTTAAGGGAAGATTAAGGGGTTTTACATACATGGAGGATTTAGTTGATCAAAGAGACTGTTGATTTGTAAAGGCTTGTTTTTTTTTTTTTTAATAGTAATTTATTATATATTGCCGTACAAAACCAACGTTATGACTAACCTTTGTTTTTTGCGTCATCCCTTAACTTCAAATATCCAAGAAGTCCAACCGATAATATGATTAATCTTATTTCTTATTCTTTTAGTTTCTTTGTCCTTTAACTTCAGCGATCCCCAAAATGAACGTGCATGTGCTGACAGTTATCCTATGAATTGCAGAAAATTTCAAAACGATACATATTTTGAAATTTAATAAAAAAAATTACTCGACACAATCCCCTCACCACACATACTCACGGATTTATCTTGGTGGAAATCGAGGACACATTTCAAGCAAATAACAAAGTACCTTTAGGTTAATAAGAGTCTATAGTCAACCGAGGTAAGGACCACATTATCCTTTGCGATATTTGTCAATCGAATTTTCAAAATTTGTTTACCCAAATATCCAAAAGCAAATAATTTAGACCATTCGCGCTGGTCTGCGAACCGGGGACATCCTCGATTTACTGTATATCCAAGTTTTAACGTGAAGTTTATGTGTAAGTCCTCAGTTGCCGGTGTTTATGTCTGTGTGTATCACACACACACAGACCCTATAGATGACATACATTGATCTGCAAATATGAATACATGATATATAATTGCTTGTCTGACATGTCAAAATTTTCATTATTCAAATGGGTAAGTTTCCTTTCCATGGGGTTGTCATATTTCGCCTAGGCTGTTTTAAGCATGCATGTCAGCCATGCATCTCAAAGTAAAGGAAGTGTCCTCAAATCATTTGATTACACTCGCCTCTACATCCTCTCCCGTCTTCTCCAAACAAAGTTAACCGAGTTTCTCTTTTAAACGTTTGAAAAGTAGAGAATGTCAGCGGAAGTACATCTGAAGGGGAGGTGGGTAAGGGTGTCTTCGAATGACGTAATGAGACACGACATTTGGGTGGGAGGGGGAAGCACGCGAGCCCTAATCCTACTCCATAAACTGTCAGCTTTAAAGGGCTATACACGGCCTTTCTCTAACTTTGAGTCATGCCTTTCCGCAAAATCTGGACCACGGTTCATAAAATATATTACAAACAGAAAATTTCAGTGTTTATGCAATTAACTATCCCATTATATTCTGATCGGTTGACGGGATACTTGTCTGATAAATAAAGCATCTGCAAAATCATGAAAATAGTGAATGATGATAAGTTTCCTTAAAAACAAGGCACTGACGGACAGCCGGTTCAATGGAAATTTGAAAACCCGGTCACATAGTATAAACGGATGCCAGATCCTGACGAGGCCGGAAAAGGCCGTAAACTCTTTCATCGAGGCCTCAATAATTGTGAAATATTACTCTGGCAATTTACAAAAAGAAACGCCATCAGTTGGATTAAAGTCGGTTTTTTAAGGTGAACCGAAATGTAAGGTCAAGTCACACCACAGGACAACACCAGAAGAGAGTCAATGCTTTTTTAAACTTACACAATCGATCACCTTGTTTTGTGAGACCAGTCAAATATCATATTTGGTATGTCTGGGCAGGTATAACCGAATCACATCATCCAAGAAGGACCAAAAATAAGGATCGGCACCACAAGAAAAAAAGAAGGTTTTACATGTAGAAGACACCCCCAAAATTGACCAAATACATCTGCATTCTTTGGCCGTGTTGACGAAGTGAGACCGAGACGTGTAATGTCTTCCAGAATTTGAGTACGCATCATGGATTTGCAATCTGTCAGAGGACATTCCTCGAGAAGTCAATCTTAAGGATCTCCACATCTTCCCAAGATCTCCCAGTTTTAAGGTGGATTTAAACGTTTCGAAAGCAAGCAAACGAATTATCCGGAAGCAACGGATCAGGACTAAGCGAGGATGTAATCTGATGTTGATGATCTGAAGCTGTCCCACAACAACTTTGACAATGGCAAATTTGTTCTTAAAATGGCGTCGCAATAAAGTACATGCTCAGCTTCAGTTCTATGATGAAAAAAAAAATGAAATTTTCGTTAGTGCTATACAGCATGGCACAATCCATTATCTACTTGTTTTGCAATGAATTCGTTTAAGTATATTGATTGAATTATTATGGCTAATTTCCTTACGTCAAATGTTGAAACTGACGATACAGCTTTCTGTAACGTGTTGTCTTACCTACGTCCTTTTTGCCTTTCATTCTCTATCAAAAGCTGAACTTATGAATAACATATACTTCATTCCTTAAACACAAATCACTTTCCTAACATCTATTTGGTTTAATGCATAATCATTAATGACAGGTTATTAAGTGCCAAAAGACCTTATGCGTGATGTTTGTGGACGCGAGTAGTTTTTTTTCTGCAACAAAATAAAGGTAGGCCTGGGTTGTGCTTCAAGGAATTGAAATACGTTTAATTGTTTCATTATCATTTTCTTAGAGTTATTCATATTGAGGTTTAATCCATTGCTATAATCCCAGACAAACTTTGGCAATATTATGTCTCGTAGCCAATTTCGTGTTCACAAAAAGGAGAGAGAAGAGAAAGAAAGAGAGAGAGAGAGAGGGAGGCAGAGAGAGAGAAAGAGAGAAAGAGAGGGAAGAAAGTAAATAAGAGGAAGACTTGTAGGAAGAGGCGTTAGTTCTGGAGGAAGAGCAATACAAACCGCAACATTGGTTAACCCCGATCCCTTGAAGTGGATGACACAACCTTTAAGCGTCCTAGGAGAGTAGAAGAGGGATTGCGAGGGATCGCGAGGGATCATCGCTTCTCATCTTAAACCACTGATTACTTGTTACATCTAGCCTAAATCAAGGCTAATAATTCTATTGTGCTAACTTGCATCTGTTTATTCTCAAGTATATTTCGTTTAATATATCATATTCGTTTTCATATTTCCATTGCCAACAATTAAAATATGTCGTTTAGTGTCGTACATCATATATGATTTATAAGGAAAACAATTATTGAAATACTGACGTACAACATAGACAATATTATGAAACAGGTTTGTAATGGTGAGGGCTGCTAATATACATCATTTATACTTTTACTCAAATAATTTGAAGATCATTGTATACATGACATATGAGAAAGATATCAAACAAGGATTTAATTTCGTGGACGTATTATACAGGTCCGCTTCATCGGTCGAAACATTTCAAAAATTACTCAAAGTTAAGGAAAGAATTATTCACAACGAATAAACGTAAAGGGTCTTGCCACTCCTGGGCCAATTGAGAACACAATATCAGTAAACCTAGTGCTCGACAATCATTTCGCTTCTTGGAAATATTCTGGATCAAAGGACTGGCGTCCAAGCTTGTCCTGAAAATTGTAAAAATGTCTTGAGGCCTTTGGCCTCATGACTTTACCTAACATGCATAAAGAGGCTAATACACGGAAGGATGAAATGTCTTAAAAAGAAGCCTTGAGCAACGGCTGTTCTTGAGTTCCTTGGGGGTGGAAGGAGGACGGGTTGGCGGATTGGATAGCAGGAAGTTGAAGTACACAGATCTAGGCAATGAACTTTTCCGCTCCCTCTGCGAACCCTTGGTGGACTGACGACGCCAATTCAAGCCCAATATATCTGCAATCAAGTGCATAGTCTGTAACAAATTGGAACCTAATTGGGCACCCTTCCCCCTTCTTCCCGAGTGGCTCGCCCTCGACACTGTTTTCACAAGATGATTTCCGATGAGACCGGGCAGCTTCTTGTCAGGGTCTTCGGCGGGTCCCTAGGGGTTGGTGTTGCTGACGATGGTCATGTCCCCGGTGAAGATGTCAATATACCCTTGACGTAAGATTCCCAGAGACACGTTGGTGATC
Source organism: Lytechinus variegatus (assembly GCF_018143015.1). NCBI lineage: Eukaryota > Metazoa > Echinodermata > Echinoidea > Temnopleuroida > Toxopneustidae > Lytechinus > Lytechinus variegatus. The sequence continues at coordinate 30,282,249 of NC_054751.1, forward strand.
CGTGCCAAACTTTGGCCCTTGGAACTATCCAGTCGGTGCAGTGTTACTGACGTGATGTACTTCTCATTCGATCAACCTGAAGAAAACATAAGGTAGTCATGGCAACCACCAGTACAAATTAAGTATTGCCAAATTATTAATAAATGGTCAGAAATAATCACATGCTCCAATATCAATGTTTTCGAATATTCCCTACAAAAGTAAGACAGGGATGGAGTTTGATTTTTTGTAACGTCACTTTTAAATCATCATTTGACGGAATACATCAAACTGTTACCCGAGTCAGAAATCAAGTATTTCTTCTGCAAAAATGTCAAATAGCCTTCAAGTTATTCTTTGAGCAAAACCAATCAACAAGCCAATCATTTTTATTCAAAATTTATACTACAGTATTTTATCTTCACACTAATCTACCCTTAGTAATATGTTTCGACAACACAAATCCTAACCCGAAGGCTTAACAAATCCAAGACTGTACTCTGTACACTCACAATAAAACAAAACAAGAAATACGCTGTTATATCCCAACCCACCCCAAACCTGCCAATTCCTATTCGTCTTCCCAATCGATGACGAGATCAACATCTGTAGTCGAAGTCAATGACGTGGGAGTATACGTCGTCCCTGTTTAACCCATATTGAAGCGTCTTACATCCTTTACTTCTTGGGAGATAAGTAGGAGATTACCTCATCGCAGGACTAATTTGAGAAATTTCCGGCGAACATCGATTACTCTAAACGATTTCATTAAACGATAATAATCTTTGACCGCACTCTAAAATTATAAGTTGATGTAGACCGATGAAGAAAATCTTGAAATAAGTCTACAAATTTCCCTTTTTAATCATCAAATAATTATTTTTAAACGGAAATGAATTAAAGATAACTTATATTCTAGGTGGGTGGCAGTGAAATAAACTTAATATGCTAGATTTATTGAAAGATAGTTTCCAAAAGAATGTAGGTGTAATAGCAAATGTTAATTAATGCTGATTTAGACAGTCGATGACGAAATATCCGTTATCATCAAATCTTCAAATGTGCAAAACTCCAACTGTAGACATGGTAGATGAATGTGCTTCGGAGAAAATTTGCATTTCTAAATAAAGCTTAATATTATCTGATATAAGTCTGTTATTTACCATAAAGTGAATTAACAGCATTTCTTGACAAATATCTTAATTCCCTTCTCATGAAAATGTGACATAAAAATCACAAATAATTATGCTCATTCATTAATGTTCCTAATGAATCACCAAACAAAAGTTATATTGGTAAAAATGGGTTTTATAATTTCTAAGTGTGGTGACGATGGATGAAAATAGAAATTCAAAATTAACATGATCAATCAGTTTTTAAAAGTAAACACCATTTGATTGAAGGAAATGCTATACGGGTAGATATGGGGTTTAGTTACCTTAACGATATGTATCTTGTCAGTACTATGTTTCTTCCAGACTAGAACCCATTTGAGGACCACATGGCTCGAAAAATACCTTGATGGTCGATCCCTTTGAAATATCCAGTGAAGTCCTGCCGGCGCTCAAAGCTATCATTTGGATGCGAACTGAACTTTAGAATGAAAATGCACGCCATCAAATACATGGCACGCATATAGACCTAATGCATATGACGTCACAATCTCATAGCGCCCTAAGAGGATATAGGAGTAAGCGTAAACGGCATTGTCCAAGATGCACCAGATGCAGGTCCCAACGCATGCAAAGAAATGTCTTAAGCCTCTAAGATGTCCATTGAATCACGTTCAGTGGAACCCGGATGTCAACCCTGGACAGTGTTGTGCACAAGATCGGAAAGCCAAGGTGAAGGTCAAGTCTGAGGCCAGACGGTACTAAGCTAAGGACAAGGCCAAGGAATGACTGCCGGAGGACGAGGACTTCAGACCTCCGAGGCCACAAGATGAGGGCCAGGAACTAGACGTCAGAGATCAATGTCAAGGCCATGGTTGAATAATTCCATTGAGGATCACAACACTTCCGAATGGTTTTTAGTAAAATGAAGTTTGATTTGACTTGTTACCTGTCACTTCTGAAATATTTCTTGGCCTCGTCCGGGGACCAAGGACATGACCAATGTATATATGCCTTCGAGGAAAATGTTAAGGCTAATGGCTTCAGGCCTTCGAGGACAATGTCAAGGCTATGGACTAGAAACCGAGGCCAATGCCATAATACTCTTCCTCGAGACCGTTCTCAAAGAGCAAAGCAATGACCCAGTGAATGGACCATGGATATCCAAGATCTTGTTTAGGTATGACCAAAGTCTTGGTCCGGAAACCAGCAACATCATATGCCGAAGTTTTCGATAGGGATAAGTATGATTTGTTACCAACCATTACGAGAGCCAGGTAAATCTTAGGATGGCTATGGCAAGAAGGGTACTGGGTCTTAAAATTTTGCTAAACATTAATTTTGACGTCTTGGAACTTATTGTGAATTGTCGGATGGTTCTAAACACAAGGGCCCGTATTCTGAAGTCGGGTTTAACTAAGACCATGGTCTAACTCTGTGCTAAAATTATGGGGAGCCAAACATTCACAACAATCTGTTTATATTGTATATTTCTTATGTTTAATATTTTGTTTCCTTTTGCTTTCATAATGAGGAAAAATGCTTCAAAATACTTCAGTTATTATTCCAATTATGAACAATTTGGGTGTCATATGAGTTAATGAATTTATTGGATGGACCCTGTTATATATGCCCTTATTGGCTCTCCATAGTTAAACCACAACTTTAAACCAGGGTTTAATTTAAACCCGAGTTCAGAATACGGGCTAAGACGTCTAACAGTTTGTGTGTATGTTGTACAAACAACTTTAAATGAAATGCGAAGATATGCTTTCATTTTAACTAGCTTTTGACAGTTTTCTGACTTTCTATTCACAACTCAACCTTTTCCCAATTTCTATTGGCTGATGGTTTTGATTGTGATGATCTCTTGGTCGCATTACCCGCCTCGTCTTGCTCTTCCGGGATGATTCTCCCACTACGGAGAAACAAACACAGATCGCATGGCTTAAGACAATTGTCCGCATTCTGAACTCGGGTTTAAATTAACCCTGGTTTAAAGTTGTGGTTTAACTATGGAGACCCAATTAGGGCATAAATCCCTAACAGTACACATTCATTTGATAAGCTCATATGAAACCTTCTTTTTTCATTATTGTCTGGGAATGATAACTGTAGTATTTTTCTTCATTATGAAGGCAAAAGTAAACGAAATAGTAATCTTCAGAAATATGCAATATAAACACCATTTATGATTTTTGGCTTCCCATAATTTTAGCAAAGAGTTAGACCGTGGTCTAAGTTAAACCCGACTTCAGAATACGGGCCAATGTGTGGTGATGGGGAAAGGGTACTTATAATTTTTCGTAGGGGATTAAGCCTATTATACCTCCCTCTCTCTTTGACTATTATCTTTATCATTATATTTATTAATACATTAATCAAATCCTTCTTTCCCATTGTCTTTCTGTTATCCCTCTCTTTTCTTCTCTCTCTTTCTCTATCTCTTTGTCTATATGATGTAACAATTTGCAGGAGAAGGATTGTCATCATAAGCAGATTGCTTGAAAAAAATGACAATCCCAAACTTATACTAATTGAATTAATACATTTTTAACATTGATAAAGCAGAATGGGCATATTCTTTCAAATAGCTGAGGGTGATGGTGATCAGATCATACACTATATTGCCTCTCCTTTGTGTCATATTTTCAATCTCTCAATTAGCACTGGAATATGTCCTGATTCCCTAAAAATTGCAAAGGTAAATCCTGTTTTTAAAAAAGACAATCCGCATGAAATAACAAATTACAGGCCTATTTCTATTCTTCCCAGCATTTCCAAAATATTAGAGAAGATTATATACAATAGACTTTATAAGTTTCTAGATACTTTTCATTTTCTAAATTCTAACCAATATGGATTCAGGAAAGGACATTCGACTGATCAGGCGTTAATACAAATATATGATAAAATTACAAATGCAATGGCAAATAAAGAACATATAATAGGCGTATTCATGGACTTAAGCAAAGCCTTTGACACTCTTGACCACCAGATATTACTTAAAAAACTTAAAAATTATGGAATTCGCGGAATTACACTATCTTGGTTTAAGAGTTATTTGTCCAATAGAAAACAATATGTAATTCACAATAATATTTCTTCTGATTTTCAGTTAATACAATGCGGAGTTCCACAAGGATCAATCCTAGGCCCCTTGCTCTTTTTAATATATATTAATGATTTGACTTCTGTAACACCTTTATTATCATATGTATTATTTGCAGATGACACCAACATTTTTTGTTCACATAATAGCTTAGAAACTTTAGTAGATATAATTAACCGTGAGTTACCAAAACTATCCTTGTGGTTTAAGTGTAATAAGCTTTCACTCAATATAGACAAAACAAACTTTATATATTTCAAGCATACACACTTACATGGTAACGAATTTCCTTATAATATAAACATAAACAAAATTCTCTCAAAAGGAAAAGAGAAACAAAGTTTTTAGGTGTCACAATAGATGAAAATTTAAATTGGAATGAACATGTACGTTGTATAACTACTAGTATTTCTAGAAACGTTGGTATACTTTACAAAATGAAGAATATAATTCCACATACAACTCTTGTCATACTATACAATTCATTAATATTGCCTTATATATCGTATTGCAACATAGTTTGGGCAACATGTGCAAAAACTAAAATTAATACAATATACTTATTACAGAAAAAAGCAATTCGAATCTGTACTGATTCCCAATATTTATCACACACAAATCCATTATTCCTTAAACTAAAGACTCTAACAGTATTTGACATAAATACTCTTCAAAGCTTACTACTTATGTTTAAGTACGTAAATAACATGCTCCCACCTTCATTCCACAATTTTTATACTCTGAATACATCTATTCATTCATACCCTACCCGTAACTCTTCAAATTTCCATTTAATTAACCCCAAATTGCTTATTGCGCAGAGATCCATAAGACACCATGGTCCAGATTTATGGAACTCTCTACCAGAGCCTGTTAAACAATGTTCGTCTCTTCACTCATTTAAGGCAAACGTTAAATCTATGTTATTATCAGAATACTTGAAGTAAAATTTCTGTGTCGTATCCTTTTATCGTGAATTTATTCCTCCTTCGTTCTAGTCATTACCAATATCTTCATCTTGACCATCATCATCTCCATGGCCTTCATCATCATCATCATCAACATCATCATCATATCACCATCTGTCTCTCTCTCTCTCTGTCAGTCAATGCATACCCCAATTCCTTTTTTTATCCCTAGAGGTCCATTCCTCGGTTCTGTTTCTGTTAACTAATACTACTACTAATAATAATAATTAAAATAATAGTAAATCGGTGCTAATGTACGTAGCGCATTATCCGTAGAAATTTTGTAGGACATCGTTTTGCTGGTAAACGCCAAGCTGGAATATAACCAATTACCTAGAAAACACTTTACGTCTTGTTAAATAAGTCATTCCACACGACAGATATCCGATGATCTTTGTAGGTTTGCAGACAGGTATTACTCTTGGGTCTTTTTATCAAAGTGGAGACAATGGCACAGTGGAGATTCGAACTGACAACCTTGCGATTATGAGTCCAATGCTCTGACCACTAGACCACATGCACGACCCAACTGTTTTTTTATTGGGCTCAGATGTCTACCACTCTTTAATGCTAATTATATATACATTATCGAAAAAACAGGGTGAGATGAAAATATAAGTCAGCATTCTTTATTTCTTTCAAGTTTTATCGGGAAGGTTTGTCATTTTACCGTTTAGGCTTTACCTTTTCTTTAAATCATTTCTGATACTTTTGGATTACGAGTGATTTTTTTTCAAAATAATTTATTACAGATTAGGGCGAGTTTTAAATCCAAAGGCCAATTTAAAAAAAATGGTTTCCGATCTGATGAAATATTTTTGGACCTAAATAACCTTGAAGATATCTAAAACATTTCAAACTCTATAACCTTTTATTTGTTTCATTTCTTAATTTATGAAGAATATATTGGAAACTCTTTGGCACTGGGAGATAGCCAGAAATGTCTTGGCATTATTTTCGGCACATTCTATACAAAAACACGACAATCCGTGACGATTTACGGACACCCCTGGATCCGGCGAGCCTTGAGAGCTAACACCAAGCCCCTAACACAATAAAGCCAAACAATGGATCAAGAAATGTAATGATTATTAATATTTTGCGCGATTTATTGGCACTGGCCCACGAAACAACTCAAAATTGATCTTAATGATATTATGTGCCGGCTCCACCATTCTTAACGCGAGACGGATTACACCACTCAATTTCAACTCATTGTTTTCATGGTTTTGCAATCTCCAGGAGCAAATGACGGACTTAGGGGCTTTGTTGGAACCTTATCTTTGTCTTATTTTTCGTTCCTTGTTTTCAAATTTACACCTTTCCCACAGCCAGCCCCTTAGACGATTGGACAGAACAGGTGCTGTCTACCTTTTCGTCACGCGAAGACTCACAGCTTAATAAAAGATTCAATCATACTATTTTTCTTCCATTCGTATCATTTCAACAGGCGGAGGTGTTGAGGGATATTCGCTTATGAAACATAAGAAAGTACCATCATTTAGGGGGATGCCGAGGTGAAATGCTGATTATTTCGCCCGCCTATGCGTCAGAAGTGACGTTCATGTTTTTTTTTGTTCATAACTCTCGCAAGTTTATATGAACATAATAAAGGTGATTAAGGTATTATGTCATTTGTTTAAATCAATATTTGCCATGTTTGCCATGGCCACGTTCACTGTAAAAACAGTGGTGTTAAAACTGAAACCAATTGGTGTTAACAGAGGACCACACTGAGGTGTTAAAATTACACCCTAGAGATCGCACCAAGGAGTGTAAATTCAACAACCAAATGTGATGAAATAACACCTGTAGGTGTTAAACTAACACTGTCAATTAAACCCCGGTGTAAAATAAGTGGTCTGGTCCTCAATGTACACCGGTCAACACCACAGTTTTTGCTGTGTTTCTCCACACATCCCTATCCTGGAGTTCAAAAACATCGCGTCAATAAGTTGTTTCTGCTTCCACGACGCACGACAGATTCAAGAACACAGTAAATCTATTGAAAATGCCTGTCAAATGACAATGAAGATTCGGGAGGTCATTGTCGAAAAAAGGTGAAATCAAAACAGCAGTTTCATCCTGGACTCTGGACAAACCTCAACATCGCAATTTTTCGTCAGCTCCGAAACTTTAGGACGAAACCGCTGTTCCGGTTCACCAATTTTCGACAATGACCTCCCAGCTTGTCTTATCATTTGACGGGCAATTTCAATACATTTATTGCGTTCTTAAACTCGTCCCCGTTGAAGTTGCAAAAACTCCCTAACTGGTAACGCGGCATTTGGGCTATACCGAATACCTTCGATGTCCTTCCAAATGGTTAGCGACGTCCCGATAGCATGCAATTGAAACATACGAGTTTTTTAAGGATATGATAATGGGCTTGGGCAGATGGATAGGGCAGGCATACAAGCCATGTATTTAGATATAGAGAGGGAGGGATAGAGAGAGAGAGAGTGAGGGGGAGAGATGAACAATCTCTACTTCCTGAGGAATATTCATTAGAAGTCACGACGCTTTGATTGAAAAACAAACGCAATAGATGTTCGTACCAGGTACGCATTTAACACCTGCATGGGTGGAGAGACTCGCTGGCCAAGTTTAAACTGATGCCTTGCCAAAGGACGCCGCTGCCTCGGAGGTATTCGAACACAAAACCTTATGATTAAAGGACGAGAGTCATAAATGTTTCGTCACGACACTCCCACACGATATGTTTAAAGTGGATTCGAAAAATGTTCTAACCTGTTCAAAGTAGCCACATTAACTATGGCTTGGAATAAATCGGGGAAGAGGCGGGGGGGGGGGTAAAGGTGAGATGTTATGGAATCGAGGGGGTATAGCCAGAATTTCAGGTTCCTTTCATGCTCAAACAGTAAGGGAGACGGGGAAATGACCTATGGCGCGCAGTAATGAACAAGTGGTGCCGGGACGACTTGCGAGATGTCACCTCGCATATCCTGTACAAGCACTGGACGTGTGAAGCGAGTGAACATCGCTTCGTGAGTGACATACGTGTATGAATAATAGCGACACTATCATCCACAAAAATCTACCAGTTTGGTCGTTAATTAATTGCAATTTACGCTGGCAGCCAGGATGAGTAGGGGTATATTCCCCTCTTGTTGCTTTCTCTTTTGTGCGGGTTGGGGGGGGGGGGGGTGTGGGAGGAATCCAGGCGAAATAGAAGAAGGGCCTACAGTCATGACAGTAGTTCCTTCCATCATGGTGTGTAGGTGCAAAAAGTCTTAGCATTGAGTTCGATGCCTTCATTGTAAATGTAAAGATAAATAATATAATTTTTGTCATGAATTAATTTCTTTTCAGGGTGGCCCCGTCGAACGATCAGTTTCTGATTAAGTCAGGTTAGTTTATGTCGCATTTTTTTAAACAAAGATTTTTTTAACATTAAACATTAGACAAAATATAAAAAAATGGAAAATATACAAATAAAGTAAAATTACGGCTGGTTGATAATTCTCTGCTGCAATAACATGATTATGGTTGCTATTTTATAGGTGTAGTGCAGTATAGGATGCAAACCAATCAATACAAAAAAAACAATCTTGCCAAAGAGAATACAATGCATTGTAAGTCAAGTATACAAGAGGTATTAATGTACAATTCAATAATAATTATAATGTGTTCACGTTACGTAGGGGAGTTCATAAGGGGCGTGTGTGTGTGTGAGGGTGTGTGTGTGTGTGTGTGATCTAAGGCGCCTGGCTATTTTTTGGAAAAAGTCCGGGGTTCGATTCCCGACCGCGGCAGCTATGCCCGTGAGCAAGGCATTTATACAATGCTCTTTTATCCTGCTTTAAAATAAATGGAAATGCTATATGCATTATTGGTAACTGGGTTTGAACTTGTTTTAAAAAAAGGAATAGATAAATAAATAGAGAGGGAATGGAGAGTGTTGGGGGATTGAAATGGCAAGGACAAAGGGGGTTAAGAGGCTTGGACTTTTGGATTAGAATAAAGAGCAGGGTCCGGCTGTCTTAGGAAGAGTTACGATTGATCCGATCAACCTAAAATGTATGGAAATCCCTCAGCGTCATATTTTTTATACAGGAAATTTGCACAATGTGCTTTGTAAAAAAAGAGAAGAACTCTCACTTTTCAAGAAAGCAATGAATGTATGAATGAACAGCAAATGAAGAAAATATTGTGAATGAACGTGCATTTTAGATGTTAACGTTGCTGGCTTGCCATAGTTATGCTTGATCGGATCAATCGCATCTCTTTGTGAGACGGGGACCTAGGTAAATGAATGAGGTGGTGAGGAGGTATTGGACCTAGGTCCACAAACCATGGTAAGCAGATATGGGAAATGAAAAAAAAATCAGAGGCAAGGAGGGGGGGGGGGGGGTCGGCTAACTAACCTAAGACGGCGGAGGTGTCCATATGCAAGAGAACTATACAGTCATCATAACATCATCATCACCATATACCCCCCATGAATTCGAACGAGTGAGGTGAACTTGACTTGGCCATCACTCATCAGAAATCGGACTGGGTGTATGATAACCAATTCCGGAAGATTCTGTAATTTCTACAAATCCAATCCAACGAGAAAGTAGCGCCTCCGTGTCTGCTTATTATCTCTCACTTGTCCGGTCTTCCTGCTTGTCTTTTTCCCCCAAAAAACCTTTTGTATCGATATATTTTATGTTTTGGGAAGAGAACTTGAGGGGAAAAGGGAACTAGGTAGCGTAGAGGACCTCACCGTTGCAAGAAGCGAAAGTCACTTTGAATTACAGCTTTCGAGATGGGTGTGAGTGCCGGTGATTCTCGTGTTGGGAATAATTACTTGGATGGAAAGTAAGACAGATTTGTGGCTTTAATAGTATGGCACTTTAATTTGGGTTATCTGACTATTTCCCTCTTCCTATGCGACTCCATGCTAGAGAAAACATGGCCGAATATTGTGCTAAACATGACATGACATCTGAATGGCTTTGGTTTTAATCGAACTTCAATATATATAAATATAAATATATATATATATATATATATATATATATCTTTTTAAGTTATAACGATCCTTCAATCATAAAATAATGGTTGTGTGAGTGGTTAAGTTTTCAAGTCTACACTACGTCACGTCTTCATCAATTTAAATTTATTTTATTTTCAAAACTAGCTGGTGTTATGTTCAATCTCTAGGGTGTAATTTTAACACCACAAGATGTGGTCCTCTGTAGACATCAAACACCCCAGTTTTTACATTGTACCACACTCAAAGTTTGTAATCAGTCTTACTGGCTCGTTAAACATGATAAAGTGAATGTGAACAAGTTCCCGCTCTGTCCCACGATATGTGAGCTATGTTTGAATTACGTGTGGTCGTCTTTGGTGTTGGCTGAACTAGAAAAGCATAGAGTAAACCTAACATCATCCACAGTATAAATATGTTTAGAAACATTATTATTGATCACTATTCAAAATGTAATTACTGTGATAAGGGAACCAAACAATCCAGATCGGAGACCTACATTTTTTTTCAGTTTCTCTCCACTAAGTACTCGGAATAAGTAAATGAAGTCTTCAACTGACCCGAATAACTTTCTGTCAGATTTTAATGCGATATGTCACAATTCTAAGCTCCCTTTTCAGATCAACAACAAACGAACCCACCCCTAAATTGATCGCCAAATAATTATTCGTATTATAGGGTTGCATACATGCGCCAGGAATTTTAATCGCTCGTATGGGAGAAAAGACGGGCACATTCATCATGATGGAAGTATCATGACAAGGCTAGAAGGCCTACCACGGCGACCGAAAATACCTTGCCAAATTGATTAGCGTATGAAGTTACGCGCGCGTTTTGGGAAGTGGCGACGAACAAGCTGTCTGCAGCGCCAAAATGGTTAACCCATTCGGTCGGTCGTAACGCGACACGCCAGTGGGTGTTTAGCGAATCCTTACGACTGCTGGCAGCGAAAGGGTTAGTTATCGTTCGATCAATACTTTAAATCCAGATTGGATTACAAGTCATTTGTCTTGAGTGGAATTCACTTGTTAACTTCTTTTCGTCGCAGTAAAATTATGTTTGTTTGCCAGGCATAGTTTAATTCTCTGCAGAGAATAATAATAGGCACAACTGTAATTCCCTCTCGTTCATTATCGAGAAGGGGGTTGCCGGGGGAAACAAGACTTTGTGTTGACTGAGGCTGTAGACGAAATTAGAAGATTGGCTTGTCCAGTTCTGGGACCTTGGATTTGAATGTAACTTTTTAGGAATGCAATTATTGATGAAAAGGGTTTCTTGAAGAGACGTTAATCTGGAACCACATTTCTATTCTTTATTCAGAAGTCTTCAAAATTTGCTAGCGTAAACTGTAGATTTGGGTTGTACTTCTATGTTACTTAAACGAGATCCTATTTAATGAATCCCACAAAGTCCAATGGCAAAGACTAAAAATATTGTTAAATCTCATAATCATTTTATGATAAGATGTATAATTTTTTTACACCTTATATGTGAATTTTGGATATTGGTTTCTTTAAAGGTCAAGTCCACCTCAGAAAAATGTTGATTTGAATCAATAGAGAAAAATCAGACAAGCACATTGCTGAAGATTTCATCAAAATCGGATGTAAAATAAGAAAGTTATGACATTTCAAAGTTTCGCTTATTTTTAACAAAATAGTTATATGAACGAGCCAGTTACATCCAAATGAGAGAGTTGATGATGTCACTCACTCACTATTTCTTTTGTTTTTTATTGTTTGAATTATACAATATTTCAATTTTTGCGAATTTGACGATTAGGACCTCCTTGCCTGAAGCACAAAATGTTAAAATAATGGAATTCCACGTGTTCAGGGAGGAATGAAACTTCATTTCACATGACAATGACGAGAAAATAAAAATATTTCACATTTCAAACAATAAAAAACAAAAGAAATAGCGAGTGAATGACATCATCGACTCTCATTTGGATGTAGCTCGCTCGTTCATATAACTGTTTTTGTGAAATGAAGCGAAATTTTGAAATGTCATAACTTTCTTATTTTACATCCAATTTTGATGAAATTTTCAGTGTTATGCTTGTTTAATTTTTCTCTTTTTATTCAAATCAAGTTTTTGTTGGGGTGGACTTGTCCTTTAAGTAAATTTAGTTTGGTAATGTTAGGTGTGCATTCCTATTATTGTTATTTTGATTCCCTCCACCATCATGACCACAATAATAAAATGGGGGTATATTCATTACGGTGACAGCCCGCTTGACCGAAGGTCCGCGGACCGAGAGTCCGCTAGACCGAGGGTCCGCGAGACCGAAGGTCCGCGAGACCGACGGCCCGCGAGGCCGAAGGTCCGCGAGACCGACTTTTTTTCCCTTCATCGGTTGCCGATTGAAAGCTTGATATTCCAAGCATTTTGGTAACAATGATTAAGATGGGTAACTAAAAGAACAATCGACGCAAGCGCGCAAGCTGAAAATTTTGATATTCCGATCTGAAAAAAATTGACAGTTTAATTGACGTTTTTAATAAAGAACAAGATATCCAAACAAATATTATTGCAAATCGAAGCGAGAGTTGTTTTTTAGGTTTACATGAAAACGGGACATTCTATTCACCTATTTAATCATGAAAAGTATGGGTTTATTGCTAAAGAAGTGATGCGAGCGCGAAACGCGAGCTGAAAATTTTTATATTCCACTCTGAAAAATGGACATTTTGAGCACGATTTTGAATAAAGAACGAGTTGTGCATCTCAATTTCGCTTGCCGATTTCTGTCTAACATTACAATCTTATTTTATTTTTACACATCCGGAATTATTGGGGGGGGGCAAAAAACATATCGTTTTGCCCCCCCCCCTGTCCCCCCCAGGATCGACGCCTCTGATCGTAAGTTTATACTGTAAGTAGCAGAAACATCCCCCTCCCTGCACCCCCCTAGAGAGATGTTTCGGGCGTGCAGTACGTGTTTCGCACGATTCGTGTGCTCACCACCGCCCCCCCCCCCGGTAACATGCACATGTTACGCCACTGCAACGAGGCGTCATAAACTACTCGACCGCGGCAACCGATGAAGGGACAAAAGTCGGTCTCGCGGAACTTCGGTCTCGCGGGCCTTCGGTCTCGCGGACCCTCGGTCTCGCGGTCCCCTCGGTCTCGCGGACCCTCGGCCTCGCGGACCTTCGGTCAAGTGGTCGGACCCCATTCATTACCCCTTATTGATTATATTAATCATTTATTTTTATAATCAATTTCATCGGAATCATCAAAATTGCCGTCACAAGGTTAGGTCAAATCTGGGAAGGGAAATTAAAATTGTGGGAGATGTATGATACACATAAATCATCAAAAAATATTTTACCTATTCATTTATTTCTGTATAAAAAATGCACATAGCAGCCTTACGGCTGAATTGCGTACAATTTACAAAAAATAGTTGATAAAAATATACGATATTGAAATAAGACATAGAATATTCAATGAATATTCAATGAATATTCAATGAATATTGGTAATAGAATTTAACAAATAAATTTACTTATGAAGATTTTATAATATAATTCAAAACGGTCGTTTTTGGATGTATAATGTCAGATAAATATGGCATCTTTCATGTACCCAATGCAAACCAATTACCTCAACCATGTCAACTGCAATAATTATACAATATGATCACAGGAGAGGCGGCCAACTGGCCTGCGTGAATTAGGGCATTTTTTCGGTGCAAGTATAGGATTAAGGATACAAAGTTTAAGGTCATAATAATTCATACAATATGGGTGAAAATGAAAATATCGACAAACACTGATAAATTGTATTGGCAAACGTGATAACGATTAGCGAATTAAAAAAAAACTGTGTCCAAGGACATTAAAATTTATCATTTGAGCATAATTTATAACATAACATCTGTAGTAGTATAAGTCAGTTTGATCATGTTGATACTAATCATTTCATTTCATACTGTCAACTAAACAATCAATTATTCATACAATTTCTTATTTATTATTATCATTTAACCAGTTATTCGGATTTTGAATTGAGTAGCCTCATAATAGATGGTAATGCGCTCTTTTTATAGCGCTCTTTTTCCGAGCATTTCCCAGCATTCCGCATGTTACGGGAGGTGCTAAATGGCTCTGGTAGGAGGGGGCCAGTGATGGAATGGGGGCGTCTCCTTTGTAAGGTTACTTGCAAGTGATAATTATGAATTCATAAGCAACTGATGAAGTTTCATCAAAATTTGCTGATAACTGTTGTTTATATAATTATATTCATACACAAGGTACAAAGAGAAATTGGAATGACCGTAATTTGCACCATATACACTTAAAATGTTGGGCAACATACTGTCCTCTGTGTTGGGTAATGTATGTTGGTAGAAATATATATAGTATGGACAATTATTTTCCAATTGAGCAAATTTATTACCCAATAATTAGTTTTATTACCCAGTTTGGGCAGATTTTAACAAATAGTAATGTGGACAGTATTTTTCCCTGGGTTGGTTAAAAGTTGGGCATTTTTTGCCAAACTATGTTACGAGTGTATGTGAGCACACTAAGTCAAAGTTCAGTGAAATTTAAAAAGCGCAATATAACAAGCAAATCAAGTCAATAAATAAGATCAGTTTTTTTTAAATCAAAGATCATTTGTTTATTTAAAAAAAAGATTTTCATCCATAGTTCACAGGTTTTACTACATTTTGATCATAAAAATGAATAACACAGTAATACTGACAGAGAGGTACTAAACAAATGCTACATTATGAATATCTGGACTTGTCTTTCTCGTGGAAACACCCTCCAGTTGAAACACAAAGTCCATGGCCAGTACACGGCATCGAAAGATCTGGGGCCCGTTTCAGAAAAAAATGTTGTAGTAATGAATTTGCAGTAACTGATAAAAGCTACTCTAATCATTCAATATGACTGGTTGAGAGCCAGAATTAGTATACGCATGGGCAATGGGGGGGGGGGTCCAGGTAGTAGCGCATCCTGCCCGTGCCCCCTCTCCTTAAATTTAAGAGCCATTTCTGTCCAAAAATTTACCCCCATCAAGCATGTCAAGTATTAACTGCATTATATATGATTCTCGTTCTTGCGATGAAAGATTAGTTGTTAATTAGAAAAAAATAATAATAAGCAACGCAGTTAAGGACTGACCGACAGTAAACTTAGGTTAAAAACAACATGTTGTTATGCATATCTTCACATAGTGATTTGACTCTCCCTCTCACCATGCTCTCACCCAGTACATCAGTACATGACGATGGGGAGATCGAAAATGGTACTCGTGCAAAAAAATTCTCAACATCTCGGTGTCAAAACATAACGACCTTGGGTGTAATCTAAAAATGAATTACTTCACTTCTAAAATTACACCCAGCTTCAAAACCATATCACAACCATAATCAAATTAAAATCGGCAACAGTTACAATTTTCCGCGGTTATTATTCCCTTGGAATCTTTCCTCTCCTCTCCCCTCCTCTCTGCCTCTCTCTCCCCGTGATCTGACGCACCTCGACACCGACCCATCTCGCGACGTCATTCTTGTTTTTCAGCTTACGGGAATTACCTTTTGTTACAGTAACAGACCGAAATTCGCCCAATTTTCTCAATTTTCTATCGTCTCCTTTCTCGCCTTACTCTCGCTGTCTCGTCAATCTCTGTAATTCTTTCCACTTTTTTCTGCTCTCGTTTTCTCTCCTCATCATGCCGGAATTTCATTTTTACGACAGGTGACAGTTTTCAAGAGAAAACATAGGAGGGCATCTGTGTGAAATATTACCGGCCTTTGTCGGCGAGCTCGCTTCGCTTTCGGGCTACTATCGGAGGGGTCGCCCCGTGCTGGGATTTTTATATCGCCCCAGTCGGCTCTGTCAAGTTCGAGCGACACAATTCGCGGTGACGAGCGTTTGAACTTGAGCCGCGTCCACGCGCGCCCAGACTCATGAAGCTATTCGGACGAGTGGAACATTCGAAACACGAATAAGATATAGAGGGGGAATTTAAAAGAAAATAAAGAGGAGGAGAAAGCGAAGGAGGAGAAGAAGAAGGAGAAGAAGAAGAAGACGGAAGAGGGAGGAAAAAAGAAAAAGAAAGAGTTGGATATAAATAAAAATACGAGAAAAAACAAGAAGAATGAAATTAGGAAGAAGAGGGAAAAGAAGAACAAGTAGAAGAAGGTGGCGGAGAGAGGAGAAGCTGGAAACGAGAGTAAATAGAAGATATGAAACAATCTTTCTGATAATATCAACTGTTCAACTCCATTAACTTTATTTAAAGCCAAGTTAAAAAACGTGTATATAAGTGAATATTCATTTTTCTGCCTAACCCTAGACTTTCCCCGACTGCCCCCATCCCCCTTGTATGTATGCTGGTGATTATTGATGCTGTGCGTATATTTTTCATTTGATTTTTCATAATGTGCTTTACCTTGATTTAATGGGAGCTACAACTCTTATGAACTTTTCAGTAGTTTGCGTTTTTCTCTTGTAGATGTGATTTTCATTATTCTACATATTGTATATTGTTTTTACTGGAAGTAACACTTTAATGAATTGTTGGAAACCATGGGCAGGAATTTCAGAACATGGAAATAGATAAGTGATACCAATTACTTTGGATAATGTAGTTGTATTTGGATTCGATTATAATTCCCCACTTATACCATTACAGTTATAAACTTACATTGATATGAAGCATCGTAGTTACTTTCACACTCTAAGATTTAATTCTCAATCCACTTTGAAAGTAAAATATGAACGTGTAAACCTCATTCAATATTTTTCAACAATGAAGTCATTATGTTCATATGTATAAACCATCTTGATGAGGCCTTAAAAATATTCGAGAGTGCAACGAAAAGGCGCCAGCTTGCTAATATGATTCGCGATGCTGAGTACATCATACCGAAAATGTGCAGATACGGCAAATAGATTTTTCCTATTTTGAAATCTAAAAGGATGAAGCCGTAAAGTTACCAAATATGTGGGACTCTTGTCCTGACCATCCAGGTAGGTAAAATGTACGTAAGAAAATTAAATAGGTAAAATAGTGCAATTAAGTAAGTGGGAATAAGTAAGTTAGTAAGTTAATATGTCATGCGCAGGTAAATGAGTAAGTAAGTAAATTCGAAAGTAAGTAAACGTGTCCTTTAAAGGTCAAGTCCATCTCAGAAAAATGTTGATTTTGATCAATAGAGAAAATCAGACAAACACAATGCTGAAAATTCCATCAAAATCGGATGTAAAATAAGAAAGTTATGACATTTCAAATTTTCGCTTATTTTTAACAAAATAATTATATGAACGAGCCATTTAAATCCAAATGAGAGAGTTGGTGATGTCACTCACTCACTATATCTTTTGTTTTGTTTTTATTGTGTGAATTATACAATATTTCAATTTTTACGAATTTGACTCTTAGGACCTCTTTGCTTGAAGCACAAAATGTTAAAATAACGGAATTCCACGTGTTCAAGGAGAATGAAACTTCATTTCACATGACACGAGAAAATACAAATATTTCATATTTCATGTAATGAAATACAAAAGAAATAGTGAGTGAGTGATGTCATCAGTTCTTCATATGCATACCGACCGAGATATGTATATAACTGTTTTGTGAAATGAAGCGAAACTTTGAAATGCCATAAATTTCTTATTTTACATCCGATTTTGATGATATTTTCAGTGTTATCCTTGTTGATTTCTTTTTTAATTAAAATCAAGTTTTTGTTGGGGTGGACTTGTCCTTTAAACAAGAAAAAACATGGTAAGCGAGAGGCTGCAGATTCGACACTAACCCGAAATAATGTGGCAAAGGTTTTGCTGTAAACAAATCACAACCATCATACTTTATTTAATGAAAGTTGCAATATCATCCGAATTTTTTTTTAACGGTTCACGAAGCTAAGAAAGTGTTTATTTATTTCAAGAAAAATAAACAGGATTTTTGCACTCCTGATATTTTGTTGGGGCTACCGATAAGTGAAGAGGCAGGCATTTCATGATTCTTAATTCGTGGGATGTTGAGATAACGTCTTCCGTAACGCCCCTTGAGAATACCATATAAATTCCCAAATCAACATTTCCAGATTATAAAAAATACACTTTAACTTCACTTACGGGGTTTTTTTTTCGAAGGTCCGTTAGAAATTGATGTTTCTCAACTTGCCCAGTGATATTTTGATTCAAACTTTCATCAGTATATTGAAAAGTCAAGTTATGAAACCCTAGAGATAAGCAACTGAGGGGATGACGAGGAGAAACTAGCGGATAAAACCAAAATGATAGATCAGAAAAAAAATGTGAATTGGAAAAAAACAGTCTTCCCCTAGTCCCATGTATTGAAAACGTCGTCGCAAAAAAGAGAAATGTCGCGCAAATTTGCACCGAATAAAATTTCATTTCCCATCAATACGACTGGGTTAATCTCATTTGAAGAAATACGCGACAGTGGCACCCCACTTTCCGTTTTGAGTGATTCCCCTGGGGAATAGCAAGAGGAGCATTTTCCATGCAGAAAATTGATGGGCATGTTCAAAAGATAAGCCATATTGATCAGACGTTTTATTTAAGACCATAGCCGACTACTTGCTGATGTGTGTGAGGGTTGTTTCAGGAGCTCGTTGAAAGCTTATTACATATCCACGCCTGCATTCCTGGCGATGATAGGGGAAAGAATTGTAATCAGAACGCAAAGGTATGAAAACTTCGGAAAAAAAGACTTTCACTTTGCTGACTAATGGAGGCCATGTTGGTCCAATGATTTTATTAGTTATCCCTTAAATATGCAGTTCTAATTTCATACATGTTAAGCTTTAAAAGGAAATGGAGAAAAAGGTGTATGTTGGTAAATCAGCTACATATTTTTTGCCTAAAATTTACACTGTTTTTGCTTCTTTACTGTCATGTCTTTCGGTATATGCTGCTCCATCATTTCACCAATACACATTCTCATACTAACTAGTACAAGCACTGTTCCAATTGGTGACACCACCTCGACCACCGTAATAAAATCTACAAGCAGAACCGAGACCCAACGCACACCCAGTCTTCCAGCTCTCCTGCACTCCAGTAATATCAACATATAAAAATTATCACACCTCTTCTTCCTGGTGGGTGTTTCATAAAGCTGTTCGTAAGTTACGAATGACTTTACGCATGACTGGTGATCCTTACTTGTGCTATGTGATATCCCTATGTAATTGAATTATGACCTAATAACATGTTCCAGTTGTGCGTAAAGTCGTTCGTAACTTTACGAATAGTTTTATGAAACACCAACCTGGAACACCTTCAGCAAGACCGCCACATCAAGATCTATATGGCTCTACTTCCCTCCTTATATCCTCTACCGCAACGTATACCACCATGCACCACCACCACCACCACCATCATCATCATCATCATCATCACTTCTGTATCGACTCCTGCACCTCTACTTCCCCATCGCCTATTCAGTTAGCTCCAGAACAAGAAGCACCATTATCAAATCCAATTCAATTTAGCTACACCATCACCATAGTGACCCCACTCCGTCACCAATTCACCATAACCTCAAACTCTGACTTAATTACCAACCGCTACCACCATCCTCATTACACACTTACTACCCCCATACCACCATTATCAGTACCACCACCATCGCTTTACCGAATTACAACCCCACCCTACCCTCTACTTCCATTCTTAGCACCATCGGGATACAACATGCACCGCCATGCACGCCGCAACCATCGCAATAAACCATGGGCGTACAGATGAGGGGGGGGCCCAAAAAATAAAAATTCACCACCAAGATAAAAAAAAAAGAGAAAAGGAAAGAAAAATGAAAGGGACAAGGGCGAAATATGATATTTTGTCCGAATAATATGTCAAAATACATCATAAACTTGGATTTTTGTAATAAAAATGTCACAATTTTTGCTCGCTCGCTTCGCTCCCTCGCAACTTCTTATAAATTTTTCGCGATAGGCCAAATTGAGCCCCTTCAAATCTTTTGGGTCATTACGCCACTACAATCAACAATACCATTATCACAACCATCATGCCCATCAACAGACTTTCTACCACCGTCGCCACTTTTCCACTACATCCATTAAACGATCACACACACATACACACACACACACACACCCTCTCACACAAACGATCTCGAACTCACACTCTTTCCAAACCACCTTTCCAGCTGAAACGATAAATATGATATCATCTAAATGTTACCCGTCTTCTCGAAATATATGAAACAAAAACAATGCATCTAAAAATGATTGACAACTAGCAGAAGCAGCAGACATAACAGTAGATATACGGTAATAGTTTCGATCTTTCAATCTGGGCTGAAAATTAATATTAATGGTGTTTTTATATCGAATTAATTTTTGTTTGGTTAAAGAATTGCGCGGCAGCGGTTCGTCTGACGACTGCCTCGGGTTCCCGCTGCTCCCCGAAGTTTGAAACAGTTTCAGTTGTAACTTATTCTGCGAGGATTAACATCAAGGTTTGTTTCTCCTGGGATCTGGATTGGTTACTGGTTATCAGCTAATGGGAACACTCAACTGATCAGGGGGAGTTTGAAGAGTGCCAGGTTGTGAAAGAGTAACCACATTAAAGATGACGTTAGCCTCAAGTAAATAGAGTGATGTCAACCTATCAAGTTGTGATTTTTAAGTAAAGCAGGCCGGTGATTTTCACTCGGTAATTATCTGGTTGCCCTTCGGGATAAATAGAGTTATAATTATGAGGAATTATTACTTTGATATAAAACTTGGCTCCTGGTAGAAATCTTAATTTTGAAATGTTCAAATAGATGTTCTTCTTCTTAGAAGATTCAGATATTCCTTTAGATAATAATTATGAATAAGGAAGTGCCATTTTATTTTGCTTGTTGCGGTATTCGGTACGGCCAAAAACGCCTACTTTGGAATGCCGTAAAGAATTTCTATTCGGGAACGTTTGTGCAAACTCTTTGTTCAGAGATGTTGAAGGTAATTTTACTACCCTTTCACATGTTTCAAATGATAAAACTTATCAGTACTTGCAATTCCACTGCCTCATTAAAATGATTGTAAAACAGAATTAGACCTTCATTTCGTACTTCTTTAAAAATCATTACGTGCTATTATTGTCTTATAACCAAGTGAGAATAGAAGACAAAATAGGTCGTTTTCCTTTCTATAAGGTTGATGGAACGCGGAACAATGTAAAACCTATCAAGAAGAAAGTAGCTTTCAGGAGCTAAACAAAAAACATCTAATTTTGTTGTAAATGACGGATAGAGCCGATCGCATTTATACTCTTTATCGCGTGCTGTCATTAAAGATAAAATAAACGATGCGCAAAATTCAAATTTGCCAACTGTGGTCAAAACAATGATGGTCAAGAAAAGCACCCTTTGTCGAAGCAAAGAACAGATACGCGGATGATTTTCGAGGCGACCACGACAATCGAGCCGAAAATTCTTTGGTGATCGGTTGATCGATCGCCCATGAAAACGGCAAAGCATTCGCTGATCTGGATGCGTGTCATCCTCTTTCATCCCCATTTAGGCTTGTGCTTCTACCTAATGACTCGTAGAAAAAGGAGACAAAATGTGATTGATTTTGCAATGAAGGTCGGGCTCATGATAATAGATTGACCTTCAATAAAGATTAGTTTCGTGTGAAATCTTTAGAACTATCGACTGGTTAATTACGCGATATCGATTTCAAACTAACTTTGTAAAAGAAAAAAAAAACAAGAATGGTAAGCTATCCGTGTTGCCAGTTTAATATTGTATATAATATAACTGATGTATCTTATTTACAATCACAGGCACGAAACTTAAATCGAAATTGGAACAAGAAACAGGAATGACACCCCCCCCCCCTTTACTGGTGTGTACATTTACTATCTTCATAAGATACACTGCGTAAAGTAAATTCTGCTTCGGAAGAAGACTTTAAGTGAGAAATAAGGTAGTTGTGTGTGCGATGCAAAGGATGTGTGTACCTGATTAGGCCTATATACGTCTGGGTGCGTGTAACAGTGTGGGTGAGCGTATGATGTGCGTTTGCGGGAGTGGGTGTGCGTCAGGCGGTTATTGCATATGCGCCTTACGTGTGAAAAAAAGTATACATCGGCAACACAGCTTTCTTTGTTCAGTTGTTCAGAATACAAATCATAAAAATGCAAGCACTAATTAATTCTCTTATCCTTTGAATTAAAAAAAATGAAATCACATTGTTTAAAGGACAAGTCCACCCCGACAAAAATTGATATGAATAAAAAGAGAAAAATTATACAAGCATATAACACTGAAAATTTCATCAAAATCGGATGTAAAATAAAGTTATGACATTTTAAAGTTTTGCGTAATTCCACAGAACAGTTATATGAACATCCTGGTGGGTATGCAAATGAGGAGACTGATGACGTCATCCACTCTCTATTTCTGTTACTTATTGTGTGAAATATGGAATATTATTTTTCTCCTCATTGTCAAGTGAAACAACGATTAATTCCTCCCTGAACCTGTGGAATGAGCATTGTTTAATACAAGATGATTTCGTCAAGTGGATCCTTATTGTCAAATCTATTAAAAAAATGAATGTTTGTATCAATCAAACAATGAAGAAAACGGAACAGTGGGTGAGGGACATCATTGAATGTCTCATTTGAGCTGTGCATATCACTGTTTGGGAAAAAATAAGCCAACCTTTAAAATGTCATAACTTTTCAATGTTATGCTAGTTTGATTTTTTTCTACTTATTCAAATCAATATTTTGCTGGGGTGGACTTGAAATTTAACATGTTTAATGGACGTTTGATACACACATCCATGCGAATTCTGTTGTATATTTTGATTTAGTAACTAATCGCCATCTGTTTGTCTTGTTCATCACTTAACAGAACAAAAACAAACGCTCTGTTCGAACACCAAAGAAACATCATCTTGAATTTTCCCAGATCGTAAAATGTCAAGCTTACCATATTGTTTCTTTCATGAGTAAATGATTTTTAAACAATCAATCAATCTAACTTTGTACTATTGTCATCCTTGAAAAGGTGTCGAAAGAACATCGCATTCATCTGCTTAATTAGATAACCAAACAAAAAACTCGCTGTTCACCCTTGATTTACAATCACTTCCTCAAGGTCAAGTTCACGGAGGCAGGACGATTATGGACAGCTGTGCTCACTCGCACCCCATTGCATTAACTTACAATTGTTTGTATGTCTTTCCAAGCATATCGGCAAATAGTGAGCTTTCGATCTGGGAAACGTGGTTCCCTTTTTTTTTGGTAGTTGTATTTGTTCTGAACAAATATAAAATCAATATATGACAATTAAGAAATATCTCATAGTGTCTCAAAATGAATAGAATATGATTTAAAAAGGGATCAATGTAGAGTATGCCTGTGTCAATTAATTGACGTATTCTCAACAATGGAAACGGTTTTTTGTGTGACATTTGTGAGAAAAGGAGCATCGGTTTAATTCAGTTTAATGGAGCTCAGATAATGGCTGCAAGGACCTGTTGTCTTAGCTCTTCGGGTGATAAAAAGTGATTAGTTCCATGTTGCACTTTCATTCATGTTTAGCTGTAGTATTTTGTACTATCAATACTACAATTTTGTACTATCATTTTTTGAGAATTTACAGAAACTCGGATGCCTGATGCTTTTCTCCATGTTTGTAAAACTACCATACTAAATCATCAATACCATGTCAATATACAGAGTGAGTCAGAAAAAAAGTCCCATTTTTGTAAAGTTGAAGTGTTTAAAAAATGAATATTCAATCATTAGTTTCATGATATGTGTTGATAGAGGTATCCTCCAAGTACATTCAGGTACCATTTTCATTTGATCACCTGCACGCATGACTGAACAGCGGACAATCTTTAGAAGACTGTCAGATCTCACTTGCGCCAAGTTACTGGGTGATGAATAAAACAGTGCTTTAGACAAAGACAGTCAGACAGACAGGCTGGCATGCTCACACACACACACACACCCACACATCAACACACACAACACACATGGTAACAACTGGTTCATAATTTAAAGTTTCTGATTAAGCATTGATTTTTAGCAAGATCGCTGAAATTGGCCATTCCCGACAATCTTTCCCCTTAAAACACATTCACTAACATTATCATCATCATCATCCTCAATGTCATCATCTTGATCTTCATCATCATCATCCTCAATGTCATCATCTTGATCTTCATCATCATCATCATCAAGTGCACATAAATCCAATATGCTGCTTATGTCTTTTGTTGGTTAACAATGAAAATTTACAATGGATGTCTGTGCTTTTGTTGCACTTGCCTATAAAAGGGCTTGCATGATTTGGCAGCAGTCACTTGAGCCTCTTTTTACAGTAGCAAAAGTACACGAATCATTGTTCGTCCTCAATTCACACCACAACATAGGTCATTTATGGTCACCTTGTATGCAAGGACTCAGAGTGTAGCAGTTGTTTTGCAAGGGTTTCGCCGACGTTACCCAGATGTTCGGTGTCCCAGCAGTTGTTTGTGTTTTTTTTTCACCGACGTTTGCAGTAATTGTGTGTTTGTGTGTGCGTGTGTGTGCTTGTGTGTGCATGTTTGAGTGGGTCTGCCAGTGCGTGTGCATGGGTGTGTTTGGGTGTGCGTGTGTGTGTGTTTTTTTTTGTGTGTGTTTCAGTCTGTCGGACTGTCTTTGTTCAAAAGAGTGTTTTATTCCCCACCCTGTAACTTGGCGCAAGTGAGATCTGACAGTCTTCTAAAGATTGTCCGATGTTCAGTCATGCGTGCAGGGGATCAAATGAAAATGGTACCTGAATGTACTCGGAGGTTACCTCTATCAAGACATATCATGAAACTAATGATTAAATATTCATATTTTAAACAATTCAACTTTACAAAAGTGGGACATTTTTTCTGACTCACTCTGTATATTTATATGGAGGGAAATGATCACAGATCATTCAAAATAATGAATGAAAGTTACTATTTTTGTAGTACCGAGTTATATAAATTCACAGATAAGCGTAAGAAAAATACAGGTAATACGACAGTTAAATTGTATTCTAAGTAATTTGATATGATTATAATAATACTTCCATGTATATTTACTGCTTTAAGTACTGCATTTAAGACTAATTTATTTCATGTGTATATGTTTTTATAACGGTTTTTCATATTAACGGGACCGTATAAAAACGTATCTCAACATAATTTTTTTGTTGATAAAAAATACATAAATAATTGATGAATAATAGATGAATTACACGAAAGGGCAATTAAATGAAAAATAGTAAAATAAAAATCATGAAAATAGATAAATTAATAAATTAATAAACAAATAGATAAGAAAATTAACATCTAAATAAAGGTCAATCACTTCGTTATACCATTGGAAACATTTTGAATAGTTCAATCATAGGTCGATTTACCTACCAGTTTCATAAAGAGTTACAGCTATAGTAACTTTGAAATTAGAGTAACTTCCATGGAAACATTGAATGTTATTAAACTCTTAAACACTGAGTAAAATTTCACCCAATATTGGATAGAAAGGGAACATGAATGTTTGCTGGGTATTTTCCTTTACCCTGTATTGGGCTATTTCAACGCAACATTGCATTTGTTTTTCCCAACCAACATGCATGTTCTCATTTTACTCAATATTGTGTAAACCGTTTATTTAGAAAGTGTATAGCTGCTGGGTTTCATGCATGACAATGCACGTCAAAGCCAAACATAGAACGGTGCCAGGTAAAAATGGCAGAGGTAAAAATGGCAGAGGTAATATTGGCAGAGGTAAAAATGGCAGAGGTAATAATGGCAGAGGTAAAAATGGCAGAGGTAAAAATGGCAGAGGTAAAAATGGCAGAGGTAAAAATGGCAGAGGTAAAAATGGCAGAGGTAAAAATGGCAGAGGTAAAAATGGCAGAGGTAATAATGGCAGAGGTAATAATGGCAGAGGTAAAAATGGCAGAGGTAATAATGGCAGAGGTAATAATGGCAGAGGTAAAAATGGCAGAGGTAAAAATGGCAGAGGTAATAATGGCAGAGGTAAAAATGGCAGAGGTAAAGATGATAAAGATAGGCTACATCATAATAATTATAATCCATGACCGACGAAACAGGCTATAAAAACTGATTAAATATTATGTTGTTTTTCGTCATTTATGATCTATACTCTGTCATTTATATGACTTAACTCAAGCATTTTCTTGCCAAAATGATTTCAATTAGTGACTGCATGATGAAAGGATCTTAAGCTCGTAAGCAGAACAACGTTTTACATACAAACCCAACGATTTTTTTTATGTAAACGCCAATGTGTGCAGCCACTAACCCTCTGAAAGGAACAAGTTCGGGTCTACTTCGAACTGCTTTCATAATTTAACCTGGTTAAAAAAAAATAACTGAACATTCTAAAAAAAGTATTTTTTTTAATTTCCACATCATGATGGATCATGATGAATAGAATTATTGATGTCACTGGCGGATCCATGGGGCACAGCTGGCCCGTGCCACCCCCTTGAGAGGTAAAATTAAAATCTTAGCAAATATGCTAACTCAAGTGTGCCCCCTTTAAAGCGTGACCCTTTAAAGCGTGACCCTTTAAAGCGTGCTAATTATTTTTGTGGACGAGTTTGTAGGCGGAAAACTTTTTTGCCTGTCATTTTTCAGGAAAATGTGCCCCCCCCCTTGGAAAATCCTGGATCTGCGCCTGATCAATGTGATACGTTAAATGTAAATGATACAATTATTGTTCAGTCTTTAGAGCAATACCTCAATGCAGCTAGTCCAAGTGGATTCCAGGTTCCCAAAGGGTTTGACGTCATATATGGGAAGCTGCCCCATGACATTTTATGCACTACAAAAAGGTTCATAGTTGTTTTAAAAAATATTTCAGGAGCGTCAGTGAAATGATTTGTCTCTTGATAGATAATTTTTTTTTCTAGAACATTACATTTCATTGATATTTTCTATACACCAAATATGGGAAAGCTGCTCGCAAATGACGTCATCATTAAAATATAAAAGTATAGCTTTTTAAATCTTTGATTGATTTCCTAAAACCCTCACCAATATCATTTTGTTTTTTTTTCTGCTATTCTACAATGACTTTAACTGAGTTTGAACTTCCCCTGTAATGAATTAAGTACAATTGCGATCAAGAGTGTGCTTCAAATTTGAATATTAATATGACATGGGTCGTGTGGTCCAGTGGTTAGAGCATTGGACTCATAATCACAAGGTTGTGAGTTCAAATCCCAACTCTGCCATTGTCTCCACTTTGATAAAAAGGCCCAAGAGTGATATCTGTCGTCTATTACGTCAGCCACTATGACTGATTAACCTCGACGTAAAATGTTTCCAAGGTAATTGGTTATATACCAGCTTGGCGTTTACCAGCAAAAAATGCTGTCCTGCCGAGTTCCTACGGGAGTTACCACAAACAGAAACAGACACATGAGAAGGCCAGAAAAAATAAGATATTCCAGCCAAAAGATTATCAATTTGGTGCAGACGATCTATCTATGATTTTGAAAATGTCACCCTTTCCATTATTTTTATTTTCTTAGAACCTTTCTTAGTTCATCTATGTAGGGCTTACATGCGGGGGCTTTTTGATTTTTTTGCACGGGGGTTTAAGACCCTTTCTACCTATACCATTACGACATCTGCTATTTTTACCTCTGCCATTATTACCTCTGCCATTTTTACCTCTGCCATTTTTACCTTTGCCATTTTTACCTCTGCCATTTTTACCTTTGCCATTTTACCTCTGCCATTATTACCTCTGCCATTTTTACCTTTGCCATTTTTACCTCTGCCATTTTTACCTTTGCCATTTTTACCTCTGCCATTATTACCTCTGCCATTTTTATCTCCGCCATTTTTATCTCCGCCATTTTTACCTCTGCCATTATTACCTCTGCCATTTTTACCTCTGCCATTATTACCTCTGCCATTTTTACACCGAGCCACATAGAACATGACCTCTCAAACTAACTAAACCCTCAGTCTTATCTTTACATTATACCTTTCATTATTCTGAAACAAAAACCCTAACCATTGCCTTTTGAGATATTACGACCGAAAAGCAAATGTCGTGTCACCATCTGATGAGTTCTTGTATCACATTCTGAGAATTTCATTATACCAACGCAAAAGTTGGTTTAAACATGAAACGAGGATACTCTATCGCTTCAAGAGCCTTTCTTTTCATCCAATTGATGGGTTTATTATGGTATTTTAACGAGGCGGCTAATAGACAAAGGAGCTACTTAAATGATCTTTCGAACATAAAACATGACCTCTCAAACTAAATAAACCCTCAGACTTATTCACATTATTCTGAAACTAAAACCCCAACCCTATGCCTTTTGAGATAGTACAACCGGTGTCACCATCTGCTGAGTTCTTGTATCACATTCTGAGAATTTCATTAAACCAACGCAAAAGTTGGTTTAAATATGAAACGACCTCCTGTTGGTACATCAAACATGTCAAAAACCCAATTTATTTTTAATGTTTAGTATTAACCAACAGTTCAATGTTCACATTGAACCAACTTAGACATGTTAGAAGTTGGTTTAAAAAAAAACACCTCTGAGAGTGCATGGTAGCTGTATAAAATAGCTCTTTAGCCCTTTATGACTCGGGCCTCCGCCCGCAATATCCCCAGATGCCATCGAATCATTATTTACTTTGATATTTAAGTTATTTTATAATTTCTTGGGTAGAAATAATTCTTCAACAAAGAGCTGACAACCATTGGTCGCAACACTGCCGCGGTTCTGGAAACAGTATATTGTGTATATCAATTTTTTTGGATATTATGTGTTTGCGTATACATGTATTCGTTTATTCATTGACAATGATTGAGGTGTATTATTTATACAATCATAAGATTTATAAAAAAATCATTCGAGATGAAACTAACAGTGTCATCTGTGTGTAATTTAATTATTATTAATAATGGTCAAAATAATCAGTTCATTGGTGAGTATGCCATGTACAAAAAACAATTTTTTATTGATGAGAATCTACCAGAATTTTTTTATCGTATGGACAAATGTTCACCAACTGATTAGTTTCTCTGAACAATCCGTTTTAAGTGTGTATGCGGTGATTACTAGATGATGATAACGACGACAACGACGGTGATGACGACGATGACGATCACAATTAACAACAAACGCGTCGCGTGTATGGTGGGATTTTTCCCTATGATAAATTCGTTAAAAGATAAATTATCCTCCAAAAGGTTTCAAATAAGATGATTAAAGATGATGTGACAGAGTTAGTCCTCGGATGAACAAAATGGTATGGTAACGATTACGCTTGTTTATAAGAGCGTAATACTTTTTTCAGAAGTTTGTAAGCGCTCCCAATAAATGCCGCATATAACGCTGGATTTAGCAGAGGTACATGTACTTTAAGCGCACTGCATTTCAAGGAATAAATTCATGCAAGGTACCCATTTCCCTCACCTGGGTTGGGTGAAGCACAATTGGGTGATTTCAAGTTCAGTGTTGACCATTTGGTTTTGGTGTTACGTCTTGTTTGCACGATAGAGACCTTCCTGAAAAGTCACTCACTAGTTGTTGAGGTTTCAATAGTGTGATCTAGATCAGTTTTACAAACTCACACTAGGTTTTGGAGCTACGGGAAGCAATCCAAATTGTGCTTCCAACATCAACACCAACGCCAACACCGGACTTAAAATCACCCAATGTGCATCAATTACTAAATGAGGGAAATTACCCCATGTATGGCTAGGATTCGAACACTCGGCCCTCTGGTTCAAAGTCTAGAGACTAATCCAAATGCCACAACGCACCACACTGCAATCTCCAATTTTTTATCATGATGATCTACACTTTCGTTCGTACCTGTTTCGTTTATGCAAAACCTTCGTGAGTGGTCATTTTATTGTTGTTCTCCCGTCCGTCCTCGAAAGATAAATGATGTCCACGGTATATGCAGAAAGTGGACAGAGGAGAGTTCGAAAGATCATTTAAGTGGCTCCATCGTCTATTAGCCGCCTCGTTAAAACACCATAATAAACCCATCAAGTAGATCAAAAGACCGTCTCTTGAAGCGATAGAGTATCATCAATTAGGACTCGAAGACATTAGTATCGGGACTCCGTTTGGAGGTATAATAGATCGGGGATGGATATATGGATGTTTATGGGAAAATGTGATTTCTTTTTCATTGATAACATTTACATGTGGAGCGTCGTGGCCCAGTGGATTAGTCTTCGGAGTTTGAAACGGAGGGTCGTGGGTTCAAATCCCAGCCATGGCGTAATTTCCTTCAGCAAGGAATGCATCCACATTGTGCTGCACTCGACCCAGGTGAGGTAAATGGGTACCGGCAGGAAGTTATTCCTCAAAAAGCTGTGTGCACCTGAATAGGTAGCCTAGCTTAGCCGGGTAATAACAGCAGGGCCCGCTGGGAGAACAGTTTTCGGAACTGAAGTGGCTACCCTGGGTAAATATACCTCTATTATTATTATTATTATTATTATTTACCTCAAACAAAAATTATTGTAGTTACAGAATGTGCCAGTTGAATATTAAACTGCGTTATTTTAGTGCTACCAAAAGAGGGTAGATTGCGACTTGATTTTTTTAAAATCCACATTATTATCAGTTATTGTTTCATCACAATCGTCGTCGTCGTCATCGTCCTCCTCCTGATCATCATCTTCAAGTTAACCACTGCTAATACAATTTCAATTCTAAATACTTTGTGCAATGAAATAAAAGGAAAGCCGTGTGGAAAGCAAAAAGGTGCATGTCTTAATTTGATAGATACATTTGTGGACTTTTTCCCCGGCAGCCATGCATTAAAAAAACATGTATAATCATATCTCCCATTTAAAGAGAGGTTACTGTTTACATGGCTGTGCAATTTTGTTGTTGTTGTTAAGTCTACACTCTTAATGTTAAACTATTTTCACTCTGAAAGATAGATGATCAATTCATAAGTTGACACCACAGGCCTATCGCATTTTTGGTTTACAGACCCTATCGATATAACAAAGCACGTTGACCAAGTATTTTTCTTTCGAAGTATTCCTTATCAGAAATATTCTAAGGGCGTTCTCTTCAATTCTAACGGACCTGCATAAATATTTTTCATAAGAAAAGCTTTTTTAACCATAATTAAACTTCGCACAAACAACCTAACAAGATGTTCCCAAAGATTTTAGTCCACTTCGGACGAACATTTATGTTCGCGACATTCAAGAATTATAGGACACGCGGTGGTCTCCGTAAGCCTCGTTGTTACCGACCGGCCTCGACCAGGCGACATCTTTCTTCGACTAACTGTCATAACAGTCTACAGCAACTATAGCAAACAGTAAAGCTAGATCAATTTCTTTCGAAGAGAAAGAAAAGAAAATGGAGTTACTTCAGCCTGTGATTAATGACTGGTGTGTTTTAGGCGCGCCGTTTAGGCATAGACGCAGTTTATTTGGGTTAAAAACGCAAGAATGGAGTTACTTTTAATGCGGTTATGGATTATCCGTCGTCATATTTGGTAATCATGCCTAAAGTTAACGAGAAAGTAATATGATCTGCTTAAAACATACGAGGAATAAGGGATAAGGATTGTAGATTGTGCGGCCGACGTGTTCGCGTATGGGTGGGCAAAATAGGGGATCAATGGTACTTCATGTAAAATGCCAGTAGTCTTTGAATGATCTCATGCAAGGCAGTTATAAAGAAACATTGAATCACAAATGAAATCTGATTATATCAGACGATGTATTCCTCGGAGGCATCATTCTTTGCCATTAAAGGATGATTCTGTCTTTGTGATGTACTTAAGATATCATTCCGATCGATAACGCTATCTACCAGCCCCCCCCCAAAAAAAAAAAATCGACTTCGCCAATCATGCAAATTGTCAGATGGTAACATTTGGGCCGCAGTCCAACTTTCTGTCTGAAACATTAACGGCCGGGCATTGGTAGGAACATGGATCCTACTCGACCCCAAGAATTATTTTTACATTGCCAACGGTGTATGGAATATTACTAGAACTTCTAACAAGGCATGTACTTATGACAATTATTTCAGATACAAATTCAGATTCAAGACTTGCATTTGCGAGTTTTGAGAGTGTGTGTCTGTGTTGCATAAGATCGTGGCCCTTGTATCTTAATGGTTCCTTAACATTTGCTCCGACGACAATTGCTCCCCTATAAATTCCACATAATATTGGAATGATCAACTTGAACGCTGGATTTAATCCTAAACCTAACCGTAAACGTGAACATAAAACGCTATTTAAACCCTAACTCTATCCCTACATCTCAGACAATATTATAAGCCCAGAGCAATTGTCGCAGGAGCAAATGTCGTGTCGCCATCTCGATTATACCCTCATTGCCGAAATATGCTATCTCTTTCTCTCTCTCTGAAACGGAGTTCTGTCAGATTCAACAAGGTGAAGGGGCTGTCCACTTTTTATAAAAGCACTTTCTAGCGACCTTTCCCCATTTGGCGATGGGAACAGACGTGTTATATTTCATCATTGTTACGACACACAATTAGAGTTGTCATTGAGCTATATTTGACGGCATCACTTTTTATTTGTCCGCGTCTCTTTCTTGTTTCTTCTTCTTCATCTTTTGATGTCCTCCCCCAAATACTTCCCCGAATGCGAGTTCGCGCCATTTGTTGGTCGGTTTGACAAATGATCTTTTTTATCGTCTGTTGTCTTGTTGAGGTTTCTGTTACACGCAACAACAATATTGACACTCCTTTGGCTAAAGAAGAACAAGAACGTATTTTAAAGGCAAAGAGGGATCATTTCATTCGTAAAATTATTTTCTGCAGATGGTCTTTCTGTTTTTAGTAGGCAGTAAGTAGGAAATTTGTAAACAAAAACATATGAATAATCCAGGAAAATATGATTGAAGCGTCAATCTTGATATCGTCAGAATCGTGCACTATACAATGGACAGTGGACAATATAATGTTCAAGGCATTCCAATGCCACTGTTGTAACAGATGGGAGGGGGGGCTGGGTTTCATCCCCCACCCACCGAAAAAAAGTTCCACGACCAAGATTAACTGTCAACTTTCTATTGGAGTGACTCTCGTAGGGACTGGACAGCACAGGTTTGTGGCTCATATTGGTACAAATAACAAATTACATAAGATACGTTTTATGTCTAAGTTTTCCCTTACATACGACAGAAATTACTCTCGGCTTATTTTGTTGTTGTTTGTATGTGTGTGTGTGTGTGTTGAAGTGGAGGTGATGGACGAACAGGGATTCGAACTCAAAACCTCGCGATGCAATGCTCAAACAACTAGACCACACGAACTTTTACCTGAGTATAGGCCATAATTAGCACTGTTCAAGCTTAGACATCTTGAAATGAAAAAAAAAAGTTTATTTCAAAATGTGTCTTTTTCCTGTTCCTGTTTAAAACAAATTTGGTGACACGGGCAACAAAATGATAAATATTGTTTCATAAGTTTTTTTTTTATTTGCGCTTACACAAATCAAGAGTAGTTGCGCAGTGAATAATGAGTTAAAGATTTAACGAGTGATGGAAATTTTTAGCATATTTAATGTGTTTTTTTCCTTTAAAGGGAACTGCAAGTGAGCAAAGTGAGTGAGAAAAATTATTGCGATTTTTATCAAGTAATCAATTCTTTACGTTGGCATGTAAGATTTCTAATCGGCTAGATATTCATTGAAATCTGATGACAATTCAAATGTCAAACAAATGATTTTTTTTAGATTTTCGGGGCAGGAGTAAAAGGGAAACGAAGAATGCCATTTTTTTCAAGGACCCATAGATGTTCTAGTTATAAATGAATTTTGTGTAACCTTTCCCTATTCAGCACCAGGTGAAGTGGAAAATGAAGAGGAGAGACCTGAAGCTTTGACCCAATGACCTGTAATATAACGATGTAAACCAATAGACGACACCTTCTGTTAGGGTGTTAAGAGCTATACATTTTATGGTGTTATCCTTATATAATTAGACGGTCGACACATCACTAAACTTCGACACCTCTAGTTTGTGTGTATGAAATTAAAAGTTCTTCCACCTCAGTTACACCGTGGACTACTAGTCCATGGTTACACCTTCAATGCAACACTAGATTGAACACTTCTGGTTGGGGTCATTGTTAATACACCATCAAACGTGGCAAGACCTAACACCACAATTTAAGGTGTCGACTAGTGCCCTCCATTAACGACACCACAAAAATTATGTTACCTTCTACATTTTAAGACCTAATATTAGAGATCATAGTCTTTGACGATGAAATCATTTGGCAAAATTAGTCTGAATGACTGCCAATTAACATTGCGAAGAGGTAAAGAAAATGTGTACTGGGTACTTGTTTTGTTGCTTAGAATATAAATAAAATATACAGTAGATAATGTATTTTTCCGACAAATCTGTTGATCACCAAAATCTCATATACCAGCGCCTCTGTTCTAGGCCCCTGAAAGATAAGGACGGGACAATGAACATATAGAAGAACCCATATCAATCATGGAAAGGGATATTGATGCTTTCCGAACAATGGGCATAAGACCCATCAAAATGGCGGGAAGAATGGAGAGATTTGTCACAAGATCAGACAAATCTTTTGACGACGCCACGGGAAACCTTGTCGATGGGTGATCAAATGGAGAAAGAGAAAAGATCACATTCTCTTTAATGGGATCTGCAGAAAAAGATGACATGATCTGAATCCCCTTTTAAAGCAGCGCCATTTCACGCAAGATGGGTCATTGATATGAAATCAGAGTTATCGGACGGATTAAGCTACAGGTCTGAGAAATGACAGATCTGCCCAGTTCAGGGTGGCGATTGGGGAGGGGTTCCAACCGGATTAAGATGGTATTAATCACCTCGGATTAAATAACAGTAACATTAATTTAGGGGCTATGTGTCTGACTGTTGGCTAATCGGTAACAAACTACAATCGGGTAAGGGTAAATAAAAATCATTTTATCATTTTGCGGACAAGCCTTGTTGATTAATTGATAAAAGAACAGCAATACGTTGAGAGGCTAATGCACTTACTGAGACTATTAACTTTCGAACCCGTACTTTCGATGCAAGGGTTGGAGTCCAGTTTGGGAGTCAGTGACTTTTTAAGTTAAACATTTTGAAAGAGAGTCTTTATGCCGAAGTTACACCAACAAAATCGACTCCAATATCGATCTAAATGACTAAGTTTGTCGGTTTGGAGTCATTTTCAATGGGATGACTGTTGCATTATATACGGTGTTCAATACTACTACTACTACTACTACTACTCCTACTAATGATAATAATAATAATGATAATAATAATATTAATAATAACAATGATAAGTGTGATAACTTGTTGAGCGCGGACACAGTCCAGAGACGCTCATGGTGCTAACCCAGCAACAGTTCCGTCATAAGTTCACGCAAGATATCGTTCCAATTACTTAGCACTGGCGTAAAGATGGGGGTCCTGGTGGCCATATCCCCCAAAACTTTCACGACCAAGAAAAAAAAGGAGACAAACTGAATGGAATGAAAAAAAGGATGAAATAGGAAATCATTTTCTGTTTGTTATGTCCAAATCTATATCAAAATTAGAATTGAGTATCAAAAAGGTTAAACATTTTTGCTTCCTAGCTTCACTCGCTTGCAGTCTTGAACATTTTTGGACCCGTTCGCCATGTCTGCCCCCCCCCTTCATTTCCACCCCTCCCTCACATTACGCCGCCGTTCCGCATAATGCTTGCGTCAATGGAACCAAGCCTTCCGCCAATAATTCAACACAAGGTTTTACATTGATTATTATCCAATGGTTGAAGATTCACAGCAAAAACTGTGGTGTTAACCGGTGTACATAGAGGACCACACCAGTCATTTTACTCCGGTGTTAAATTAATAGTGTTATTTAAATAGGTGTTATTACAACACCTTTGGTTGTTATATTTACACTCTTTGGTGTCATGTTCAAT
Organism: Lytechinus variegatus; assembly: GCF_018143015.1. NCBI lineage: Eukaryota > Metazoa > Echinodermata > Echinoidea > Temnopleuroida > Toxopneustidae > Lytechinus > Lytechinus variegatus. The sequence continues at coordinate 30,318,399 of NC_054751.1, forward strand.
CTCTAGGGTGTAATGTTAACACCTCAGGGTGTGGTTGTCTAACAACACCAACTGGTGTCAGTTTTAACACCACAGTTTTGACAGTGTTTATCTATCAATTTAGCTCATGATTATAACCCATTAAAATAGGACGATGAAAACCAGTACCTGCTTTAAATAAGATCAAACAAGACACAGATCGGGATGGGATGCACAGGAGCAATGCCCCCCCCCCCCCTAAGCTAAAAGTTGTACACAGTTGTTTACCATGTACTGAGTCGTGTCCCCATCTTGTACATTTTTGGAGCTCGGAAAAGAGATCAAAGTACGACCAACATTTCTTCTGTAGTAGAGATTTTTTAATTTTCTGTGCGCTCCTCATTGTACGATAAAATCAAGGTTACAAAACATTGAATGTTGCGATATGATAGGCAAAGGACACGTTTGTTAATGGCATTTATTTTTTAAACAAATGTTGTTATTGATATCAAACAGGACATAAAACGGCAAATGCAAAGTATTCTTCGTTGTGTTCATGATTTAATTAAAGCAAACGAGGGTTTTTTCCTACAGAATGGGTAATTTTTTTGTTTTGAAAAGAACCAGAAATCGGGGACAGAAAATATCATGAAGGTCCCACATACAGGGGGTCGGACGTACATATTCTATGGAATTGTCCCTTACTTTTTAATTTATTTTCTTCAGATAGTTGTTTCTTTATTGAGTGAAGTCGCAGATGCTTGGTGTTTTCTTTTAATATTACTCTTAGGGCGATTCCATAAAATGATCGACCTTTTTGTACATCCGACCCCCCATTTTTCTCAAGTCTTACTTCACTTCATTAACTAACCAAGTCATGGTCATTTCAGAGCAATACAGGCTATGAAAAGAACCAGAAATCAGGGACAGAAAATGTCATGAAGGTCCCACATATTATAGGGGGTCGGACGTACATATTTTATGGAATTGCCCCTTACTTTTTAATCTATTTTCTTCAGATATTTGTTTCTTTGTTGAGTGAAGTCGCAGATGCTTGGTGTTTTCTTTTCTGTTTCGTTCCCGATTTATAGTAAGATATAAAAACGCCATCCCAGCTTCACCGTTGTCATCAAAATCTTGTCACGACTTAAGCAAAGAAGTAGGCTTAATGTTTGGGATTCCATTCGCAATTTCATTTAACACTTGGATAGTTGCATTCAGGATCCATCGCTCGCAAGAAACATTTTAAGTAAAATCCAATGAGTGTACATTTCAGGGTTTTTTTATCCCGGATAAAAGGCGGGAACAATGCGTGTTTTTGTCGAGCGGTCGTCTGCCGAAGATTCTTGGCCCATCACTCCGCCAAAGAATCAATTTGTCAAGCTTTGCGGTCCTCGCCGAAGAGACAGGGGATGGGTCTCCGATGGAAATCTGTGGATAAAAAAGGGATGTGCCAGGAGTTGAAGATAATGGAAACAACATGAGGTGATTGGAACGTTGGAGCGAGAAAATAAGTAGTGACATATACCACACATTTTCTTTGGAAGATTTTTTTTCAAAGATTGATAGATCAATTTTTGTTTAAAAATGTATGTTTTTTGTAGTAGCGTAATGAGTCATAACTTGTGAGGGGGGAAGTCATGCCGTGTGGGGCAAACATTAGGTGTGAGCAAGCAAAGCTGGCGAGCAAAAATTATGGACTTATTATAAATATATATATATATATATATATACAATTTTGTTATAGATTTTGACACAATATTCAGAAAATGTCTGAGCCCTTTTCCTTTCCTTTTCACTTTTTCTTCCTTTTCTCTTGGTAGTGATTTTTTTTTGCGGGGGGGATCGTTGGTCCTTTAGCACCCCCATCTACACTGCAAAAACTCTGGTGTTGATTTAACACCAGCCCGGAATCTATTATGTCCACACCAGAGAAGTATTGAAACAACAAGTGACCAGTTTGGAATCAAACCGATGCTGTTTTAATACTAATTGGTGTTGTACATAAACACAAATCAAAACTGGTCTTGTTTAACACTTCCCCGGTGTGGACATATAATTATAGATTCCGGGCTGGTGTTTAATCAACACCAGAGTTTTTGCTGTGTATACGCCATTGATACAGCAATGTCAACTGGTGGTTCTGACACTTTCAGTCGGAGGGTCCTAGGTACGATCCCAGTCCTGGTTTTAATTTCATCCAGCATAAAAGAACTTTACCCTATACCCGAGTGTAGCAGAAGGGGTACACAGTAAAAACTGTGGTGTTAACCGGTGTACATATAGGACCACACCAGTTATTTTACACAGGTGTTAAATTGGTGGTGTTAGTTTTACACCTATAGGTGTTATTACAACTCATTTTGTTGTTAAATTTACACTCTTTGGTGTTGTTTATTCTCTAGGGTGTAATTTTAACACCTCAGGGTATGGTCCTCTATCAACACCAATTGGTGTCAGTTTTAACACCGCAGTTTTTACAGTGTACCTGGCAGGAACATTTCTTTCTTGAACTATTTATGAGATTGGCAGGCTTAATGGATATAAGTTTTTGCCTTCAGTAAATGCCTATTTTGCAGAGCTGATAAGCGTCTAATGAGAATTGCCTCAATCATTCTCTGAACAAAATATAGTGAAAATTAACATTTCAAAGTTCACTTCAGTTTCCATGGAACAAGATCTTGTAGAAAGCTAAAAACTAAATCAAATAGAGAGTTATTTTTTCCTGAATACACACAAATGGATTTAAACCCTTATTGAAAGCAACTGACATCATCTTGTACATCATCTTGTACAAGTGGTAGACGTATGGGGTATATATCCAGTCTATTCAGCGCTTGCATATTTGTTGTTTTCAAATATTGTTAAAACGATTATAAAAGTGATATCGATGAGGATCAAGATAATGATCGTATTTTTTTCCGGAACATTTAACGTTTTCCAGACTGAATTATGATGTTATTATATTGCTGCAGACGGGGCAAAATTAACTTTGTACCAAACACCTCAACCCCCCGATCATAATCAAATCGTGTTTTCTCTTGCGATCTCAACTTTTTCATGACACCTTTTAGTCATTTCCCCAGTCCAATTACGCCAATTTATCCATATCAGGGAGCACCATGCATTCCGGAAACCCAAGCGGAAAGAGAGAAATGTTTCGGCGGTGCTTACCCCGTTGCGTTCTGTCTCTCCGCCCGATCCCCGTGTCCTGATCAGCGCCTTTTGTGAGGACCGCCATACCGTTAATTTTGGCAGTTGACAGTTGCACGAGTACGCATGTCAGATCGCATTACTGGAGGAACAAATGATTGCTGCCACAAACAAACAAACACTTCAAACGTGTCGCCGTGAATATTCACGCTGAAAGATTTCATTTGGCTTGAGAGGGGTGGAAAATATCATATTTTGTTGCCATTGTCTCAATCATAATTTATCAATGCAAATCAAACAGATCTGAAAGTCTTTTTGTATGACGTGTTTTTCGTAAATATTTTCTATAAATTACCAGTCGATAAGTTGAATGATTTAATTACCCAAGGAGCGACTGCCCCCTGCCCCCCACTTCTGTCGCCTATAATTATTGGCTACCATTAAGTTTTATACAGAGTATACAATAAAACTTTAAAAACAAATCATTCAGACAAATGAAGGCGAGAAATAACTGTTTTAATTTATTGAAATATTTCTCCCTCTCCGTCATAATCAGTGCTTAAAATCAAGTATAGGGCACATGAGAGTAATTCAACCGCGCGCAAAGCATGCCGGACAGGCGTGAGTAAAGATCACATGACTTTATTGATTGAAATAATTCATTAAAAATAGATCAAATGTTTGTATATCAAAAGAAAAACAATAGACATAATGCTATGTTCATACTCTTTCATAATCAAGGCGTTTAGGAAGGCTAGACTGCATTTTTGTATTTCATTTTAATCATTATTACCCACAATGCAGTTCTGGTTTTTCTGGCGATGAACTGGCCGAAATTATGGTTAGTCTTATTTCAGGCCATTTAACTTTTGATTGAGCTGGGCAAGTACCTGATTAACATATCAAGTCTTAATGTACAGTTAATTGTGACTAATGTCAGTGAATTAAAGCAAAATCTATCTAGGGATTGATTTTTAATGATTTTTTGATGAGCTATGATATAACACGTGAGTGAATGGGGGTCTGTAATACTCATGTGTGCCCTATATGGCTATGGACAGGCGCCCCCTACTTTCTGAAAGGGAAGGGACACAATATCAATATCTGTTCATTATTAATGTAAGGAGATACCTAATTGCCCATACTTCTCCTAAATTGCAAAACATGAATAGAGTGTCCCGTTTATAGGCCTAAACCTTCTCAATTTTGTTTCCGCTCACGCTTTGCGCTCGCGTCAATTTTATAGTTATACACCTATCCTGTTCATGATTACAAAAAGTGCTTAGAATGTCAAATTTTTAGGTCGGAATGTCAAAATTTTCAGAACGCGCTCTCATAATTCGATTGTTGATATATGTTTCGTCTTAATGGGTAACTGCAAACAATACTTAACAGGTCCCTTTTCGATCAGGCCAGAACGTAAATTGCTTGCGCTTCGCGCTCGCAGTAATTATTTGTTACATACGCATCTTGTTCAGGGTCACAAACATTGCTCAAAATGTTCAATTTTTAGGACATGAAATGTCCAAAAATTGTAGCTCGCGCTTCGCGCTCGACTATTTAACTATACATCTATGTTGTTTTATAAAAATAAAGCTAAGTAGTGACTGTCATATATATTTATATTCTTGTATTAAGAGCTCACTTGCAAAAGGGACTAGGTTCATTTTTCATCAATTTTTTTTTGTGGTCTCAATGTATAGATTTTGAGTAGCTCTATAAGATAATACCAAAGAAAAGTTGAAATTCCCATTAAAAACTGAACTGAAATGTCAAAGAATTTTTTTTTCAAAAGGGGTTAGGTCCAAACAGAATTTTATTTTGGAAAAGAATGTTTTTAAAAATATAAAGACAGGTAGATTTCTCTTATACCAAATTTTATGTTCTCATGGTAGGGTATCATGAAAATTTAGTTTCGCAAACGAATATTGCAATATGGGAGAATTAAAAAAATTGTTTTCTTGGAGTGAACCCAACCCCTTTTGCAACCAAACTCTTCTGAAGAGCTCATTTGTCAAAAGGGGTTAGGTCCATTTTTCATAAATTTTATTGTTTTCTGTCTCAAAACCTCTAAATTTTTAGTCGCTCTGATGATGCCAAAGAAAATTCAAATCAAAATGTGAATAAAAGTGGCAAAGAAAATTCATTTTTCAATCAAAAGAAAATGGATTCATTTCAGTTTGCTTGCAAAGGGGGTTAGGTCCACAATGATATATTTTTTAAATATATAGAAAGAATTGAAGACCGGTAGAATTCTTTTAATCCCAGTTTTACGTTCACATGATTGGGTAGTACATCATGACAATTTAGTTTCTCATAAAAATATTGCAATAAGTGAGAATAGAAAACATGGTTTTTCTCGGAATTTGCTCTGTCCAAAGTGGACCTAACCCCTTTTGCAACCAAACTCAATTGTGCCCTCCACCTTTGAGAAGAGATTTCCGTCCATGGATATGACAGTATATCTCCCCACCCCTTTAAGGTCAAGTACACCCCAGAAAAATTTTAATTTCAATCAATAGAGAAATATCAAACAAGCATAACGTTTCACTAATTTTCACAAAACAGATGAGAGAGTCGATGATATCCCTCACTCACTATTCCTTTTGTATTCTATTGAACCATAAAACTAATGTTAAAACAATGGTATTACCACATGATCAGAGAGGAATAAAACTTTGTTTCACAGTACAATTATTTTAATATCAATTTAGTGCTCATGTCATAGAATATATACTCAACTTTCTGTTTCTGTTTATGGTAACTCCCGTAGGAACTCGGCAGGACAGCACTTTTGCTGGTAAACGCCAAGCTGGTATAACCAATTACCTAGGAAACATTTTGTATAGATAAGTTTTTAGAACGAAGTAATTCATAAATGAATGGACTAGAAAAGGAGTGTATGAAAAGGATTATGGGTAATGTGCAGGTCCTGCTTTGTATGGTGTCCTCGAAGATCAAATTTGCAAGTCCATGGTCAAATCTACCTCATTATCCGGTCATTATAAAGCTATCGCCGCGCTGTAATTGCACTTCATTTGCAGGTGCTTTCGCGCTGAATGACGAGTTGATTTCATGGCAGAGCAACCGACACAGTGCATTATTCTCCATGGAGTCTCCATAGTCACGTGACTCCTGAAATATTGCGTCATAATTGTGTTATGATGATTGCAACGAAAATATTAAAGTGATCGGTTAACATTGGTTTAACTTTAAAAAATCTGAGCTAGAAGGTCATACTTGTCACCTGTGTCTGTGATATGTTCCAAAAATGAAGCCCAGAAAAAATTGCGTTCGAAAATGATTATTTAGTGCTTCAAAAATTGAAATATAAAGTGACCGGAAACACCATCTTAATTTCATCCTATACACTTATGTGTACTATTAAGGTGTCTAAAAGACGCCTATTTACAAAATCGGGGTTCGCCTTGTAGTTTTAGCTTTTCATTCTCAATAATGGTTGTTTTCATGGTTTATTAGTTCTAATACATGCACTTGTACACATGTTTCATCTTGGTTTGAGAATTTTTTAAATCGGCTGCTCACAAAGTTAAACAATACCTTTAAGGTGGGAATGGAAGCAAAGAAAGAGGGCTTCTTGTAATTCTCCCTCTTTTTCTAGAATTTTTCTGCATTCAAGATATATTTTGAATATTTCAAGAGGCCAAACGATGCACAATAGATGCTTTCTTGGAATGAGTTTACTTTAAAAGATCTACTTTAATACGTTCGGTCACTAGTGTCCTCCACAGACAAACAACTAAAAGTTTTTTTTTCTTTCGAGATGGCTGAATGCGAAAACCCGTATAAGATGGCCCGATCTGATACCGCGTTATCGTTATCTTTCATCGCTCGGTCGCCAAGTTCTCTTGCATAAATAGTATCATCATGGGGGTAAGTATATCATTCTAATCACCGTACACTACACGATCTGTTTGCGATCAGACTCAGAGAAGGCCGAGTATTACTTGTTATGGAAATCCTAGCATGCAATATTTACAAATAAATCCGAACAGTGAATGCTAAAATAAAAACTCAATACTATTGCGGGTCTCCCGTTATGCAAAATAACAAAATTCAAATGCAAGTCGCAGTGACTTCATAGCAATTTGTCAGCGGCTCCGATTTGAAGCCGATTTATTTACTCCGACCACAAGACTTGCAGTAAAAGCCAAGTTTTGACTTTATTACTCTCAGCATTATCATTATTCCAAACTTTGAATCGCATGGCTTTCTTCTTTTTTTTCTTCCTATTTATCTTCAGTGCGATTTGCCCAGCCCCCTCCACCCCTCCCCCCCAAAAAAATAAATAAATCACGTCATAGTCCGATCGCATGTTGCGCGGCGGTTGCTTTGTTTGTTGGCCTATTTCTTGAAAATGTAAGAAATGCATTTTTAAGTTTATTGCATTATTTTGTCTATTTATTTTGAAAAGTATTATAAACGGTTGGATTTTGCGTGCCTAGTTGTATGTCAGAGATGATATGACTGTTGGGCATGTGTGCTCGCAATTGCGTGTGCGAGAGGGTGCGTATGGGTGGGTGGGTGTGTGTGTGTGTGTGTGAGTGAGAGAGGGAGAGAGGGGAGAGGGAGGGGGAGAGAGTAGGCCGAGGGTGGGTGGGGAGGGGGCGCAGGAAGACACGCCCCTTCATCTGTAATCCGAATATCAAAGATCATAAGAAATTAATAACACATTGTACTCCATAATGACATTGCAATGACTTTGCCATTACTCACCGATCATTAAAAGTTCTTTCGCTTGACCAAATTACCATAATATAAGAGAATGTTTAAAACTTTTCCGTAATGTATTCAGCTCTTCAATTATAGTCGACACGCATACTGCATTATGTTATGTAAGTGACATTCATGCCCGAAGTTATTTTCGATATATCACCTGTTCTCTCAAAATCTAGAAATAAAAGGAAAAAAATCATAGTAATCATAAATACGGGGAAGTGATGTCACCTTTATCAAAAATAGGAAAATTATGAGCCAGACTGCTCGTTCGGAAGGCGACAAAATTCTTTGGAGATTTTCCAATGCGAAATGAAATCATTTTCAACATTGAGCCATCACGTAATGACTTTTATCGACATCAATCTCCAAACTTACACATTTTTTGACAGACGTTTTGATATCATGGCCACCCATTATTGGTAAATAAGTGATTTAAACAACGCGGAAATGCAGGGTAATTTAGCATCGTTGTACAGAACATGACATCGAATAAGTTCTTTTGCCAGACATCGTGTTATTCAATTTCGATAGGAGTGAACGGGAGGGGAAACTGTTTTAATAGCTTGGAAAGTAACAGTGTGGATATTGTCATAACAATCAAGCATTAAATTTTGATTGGTAAAAGGTAGTAGAAAGCTTTTCCTTTTTTTGGAAACGAGTCAATTTTTATGATTAAATGGCTCGTTGAATCTGATATAATCTATTTTATTCATGTTAATTTGAGTGTATTAAATGTTTTTTTCTTATTTTTTTCTCAATATAATGAATTCATTTTCCAGGGGAGCCCAATCTAATAATGCAAATATGCAAAAATGGTGAATAAACTTGGTATATGAAAAGGGCATAGTGATCCTAAAATTTGAGTGCTTCTAGAAGACTTTGGGCATAACTATTTAAAGCATTTTGGTAATAACTGGAAGACTACTAGTTCATATGGAATTGATTGGCAGCTCGAGCTGAAGTCGGGGTATTATCGGCTGCGCCCCCCCCCCCCCCCCCCCGCTGAAAAAGAGTTATTCAAACCCACCTTTTATTGTATTTTATACATATTTCTGGGAATGACCCGGTTTGGCACTTGATTTCACATGCCAATTGCAATTCCATCCCACCTGTCTTCTAGACCTGCCACGTATCATATCGTCATATCTCACAATAAGAAAAGATTGCAATATACAATGTTCTGAAAATAATCACTCTCTTTTATTTTGCTTATCAGTAATGGGAAAGAATCATTGAGATGTAGGGCGGTTATCCCACACAGATCGGTGGGAATGCGGTCCCTGAGTTGGCAACTCTATTTTATTTTATTACGTGGGCTAGTTTCATCTCATTTGTCTGTGCTGTCACAAAGGGATCCTCCAAATGCCACCAGCAAATCCTTAGTTATGTGCTATTACCAACAAAGTATCAACTTACCGGGCATAATAGCCCCATAATTGCCCGGGTTTAGGCATTCGGCAACTGTTTCCCTGCAGTCCGAGTCACTCAACACCCCGCGTCACGGCGTATGTGGGACTATTGGTACGAACAGTCCAAATCCAGCTCTCGGAGTGGTGGGTGTGGGTGATCTGTCGCCAATCAGTGGAGGATCAGACCGATAAACCAAGGAGATTCCCAGCGCCAATAATCCATCGACTTTGACAACTACAAATTGCTGCTTTCTGCCAACGAACAATGCGCGTTATTGATTGGTAGATCAATTTCAGTAAATCCGCAAGACAAGTGACACGGCGTGCCATCTAAAATTGAAGGAGGGATTCCTCGGATGCCAGCCCTAACCTCCAAATCGACAATCTTCCTGCACTTTTCCACTTCTTCAGATTTCCTCTTGATTTTTTTCCGATGGTTTCATTCTGTGGTCAGTCTTCGTCTCTTTGGGTTTTATGACAAAATTCATATTTTGTAAATACACGTAAGCATCATGTACAGTGGCGTAGCTAGGATTTTTTTCCCGGGGGGGGGGGCACTGGGGGGTCCTTGCTTTTTCAGGGGGGGCACCGGCCATTTTTCCGGTGTGTATGTGTCCACAAGGGCGGATCCGACTTTCGCCAATAGGGGACGGGGCCCGAAATTATCTTCACCTATATCAGTCACCTGTTAGTTTTATTCTTATAAAACAACATAACCATAAAATAATCTCATAAGCCTTATAAAAAGTGCGAGCACGAAGCGCGAGCGATTTTTTTTACTTTAAATTATTTTTTCCTGAAGTTTAATTTTCTGGGCAATGTTATGTGTGATCCTAAACGAGATTCGTATGTACCCCCAAGCGCGAACAGAAATTTTTATCAACTATTCTAGCATTGTCGAAAAGGGACCTGTTAAGGACTGCTTACAGTCACCCATGAAGACGGTATATATTTCAATAATGCGAGCGCGAAGCGCGAGCAAATTTTTTGACATTCCGACCTAAGAATATTGTCATTCTAAGCACTTTTTGTATTAATTAATGGGATAGGTATGTAACTAAACAATTGATGCGAGCGCGAAGCGCGAGAGGAAGAAAATTGAGACTCTTTTTTAGACCCAAAAGCGGGAAACTCTATTCATATTTTGTAAGTCATAAATAGGATATAGTCAATTGGGTATCATTAATAATGCGATCGTGAAGCGTGAGCAGGCAATTATTGATATTCTGATGTATAAAACTGGATAATTTAAGTAGATTTTAAATAAAGAACATGCACGCTATCGCGCGTGTTTTATATTTAGACCTAAAATCTGGGCATTCTGAATACATTTGTTAAATGGAACATTATGAAATACACGTAGACAATATGAACTTGGCATATCAAACAATGTGACCACGCAGCGTGAGCTTAAAATGCTGATATGTAGACCATAAAACGGACATTTTACAGAGCACTTAAATTTGTAAAGGAAAAAAATAATGAAAGCTCGATGTCCGATCTAAAATGTGTTTTGCATATTGACTTCAAAACTTGCTCCACATCAGCATATTGAGCAAGATATGAATCCCATCGAACAGGCAATTATGGCGCGAAGCGCCAGCAAAAATTTTATATAGTAACATGAAAAGATTTTTTTTTAATTGCAAGTCTTCCCCTCACATTATTTCATTCATTCGTCTTCCTCCTCTTATTTTCCTCTTCTTTTTTCTTCTGTCTTTCTTCTTTTCCCTTTTTCTTTCTTCTTTCTCCCTTTTTTCATTTCTTTTTTTTTTGCTCTGCCAATTTTTTCTGGGGGGGGGGGCACCTGGGGGGGCACACCAAATCTCAGGGGGGGGGGCACGTGCCCCCCAGGCCCCCCCGTAGCTACGCCACTGATCATGTATGATGGGGGGACCTAAAGCTACGCACTTTGTTTACAAACGATAGAAACTATGCCAATTTTAATATTTGAACAAATTATCTGTCGCTAACTTGTGGCAAATATTCTAAAGATCATTAAGCAAGAACAAAATATCACAAAACTCACTAATACGAAAATCCCGCCGTGTTTTCCTAACACCTCTTAATTCGCCGCCCGATGTTAGAAGGGGTCCTAAACTACGCACTCGATTTATCATGCAGAAAAATAGAATTTCCTGTGCCTCAATTTCTAAAATATGTTCATACTATTATAGGATAATATGAAATTAAAGAGAATATAGCTCAAAAATTCAAAACAGTTGTGGGTATTCTCTGCATTTAGAGATTTACTGCAGCCTCTGTAGAAAAAAATTGAATAGGAATCGTTCGTCACTCTAGCTCTGCAGTCACAATTCCACACAAAGTGCGCATTTGCCATTAAAAACTGCATGCGCGATGAGTGGTGCGTAGCTTTAGGACCCGCGCAGCTTTAGGACCCCCTACCATACTACTTTTGTCTGTGTTTTTAGCATATAGACATTATCATGAGGAGTAGGTATACATAATGAGGCAACTCATGTGAGCTCAGCAAAGCAGCTTTCTGCCTTAAACCTAAGCTGTTGCAGTTACATTTAGGAAATATTTTACATGAGTTAATCAGTCAGTTACGGTCGTGGCTGACCTTGTACGACAGAGATTACTCTGGGGTCTATTTTATTGAAGTAGAGAAAGGAAATGGCCGAGCTGAGATTTGAACTCACGACCTCACAATGATAAGTCCAATGCTCTGACCACTAGACCACACGTCCCCGCTTGTAAAAATGGCACTTGTAAAACAACGCAAAGCACGAGATAAATTTCGTGTAAAGGAGAGAGCCAAATGAGGTGTAGTTTGGCTCTATGTAGGATTCTGACTACATGAACAATCGATGTCTTGGCAATTTGGAATGATTTTGAAAATTTGTTATTCGAAGTTGAGAGACATAAAAATCTAGGACTTGAACATTTCCAGCTATTATAAATTTGAATTTCTCATCATTTTCTTTTTGTCCACATTTATTTATATTTTCATGGTATATTTAATCTTTGTTATAAAATTATATTTCTTTCGATGTAGTTCTGCTATATCCTGCATGGATAGCGAGTGGAAATACAAATGACTGTCGGCCTATATTTAAGAATGGTGGTATGAAGATTCAATCCATGAAACTTTGACGTCCCCCTCCAAAAGAAATTGAAAACAAATAAATACATAATAAAGTAAGCACGAGATATTGGATTTTTAAAAGAATACTGTATTTCCTTTAGAGGTATAGAATTGCAAAGTTGCTTTTAAAAGTCATTTCACACCTCACGCCCTTCTGCAAGATAGAGATATCTTCAAATCACCTTCGAAAACACCCATCTATAAATACACACTTTAAACAAATTTGACAAGTCCTCCGTGAGATGATTGCAAAAATAGATCCAGGATGAATACTTCTAGATCAGTATGTGGGACTGTGATGACAAATCGATATTTGGAGTTTCTTTAAATCTCTCCATCCTGCGACCACCTCGACGGCCGTACTGCAGAATCTCATGATTCCCACCACCGACATCGAAAGGGGTAAGTAAATTTTCATTTCCCCGCGGTCCAAGACTGAAATTAATTCTTCGTTATGAAGTAGACTTGGACGTGAGCAAATAATACCACCAAAAAAAATCATCGGAATTTGGAAGGAGGAGGAAATATCTAACGAATATGATTGGATAATTAGTTGTAACTTGGATGGTGGGGAACGATAAATAAGTCTGGAGGTGCTAATTGAGAAGCTGTTTATGCACTAATGGAGTGATACGTTTACTTCTGCCAAACGTGCTTGGGGCCGGAATCTGATAACGTCGAGTGCAAACGATGAGGAGGATCTCGGAAAGGTATAGATGATTTCTAAAATTGTAAGATTAAAAAAGAAAATATGCCACCACGCGGATCCCATAGCTTGATGGAATTAATGAGTGAAATGGCGCCGTGACCTATATGACACAGCGTAAGAGAAGGCCAAAGTGTCGCCAATATTCATAAAAAAAGGACTTAGATTTTCCTCCATAATCATCCATGCATCTTTCGTACTAAGTTTCTTCTCAGCTTGGCATATTTTTTTCACTTTTATTTAAATTATGTATTTTATTTAAATTATGTATTTGACCTCATCATGCCGATAAAGAAAAGCAAAGAGTAAGCACGTATCTAGATATGGACCTAACCTCACTTTGATTTTTTTTAAATCAAATTGGTAATAACACCATACAAATGTTGTGATAACGTGTGAGTGAAGAGCTCACTATAACCAGGAAAAAAATAAAACAATTAAAAAATGGTTGTATAATTCTCATCAACATTATAATGGGCGAAAGCGTGGACTATGTGAAATTACTATTCACACTGTTAACATGGTTAAAATGCTCAAATTCAACATTATAAAGAAATGTTTCACACCGTGGACACCTCGACAGTGTGACTGTTCACACGGTCGATTATGTGAATATGTGAAGCACACTGTTGAATGCTGCCATGTTAACAGTGTGAAGGTGGATTTACATTGTGTTCCACACTGTGCCCACACTGTGGCACACGGTCGTATACTGTGGGCGTGTCTCCTTAATCAATAGTTGGATTGTATTATAATCGTAGTTTCAGTGTCGACCGATTTCGATAAGTCATTGATTCACAAAGATTGAACTGTTCAATCATGACAAAATATTAAATAACACGTATATAATTTGTATGATTTTCTACCTGTTCATTTCACTTGTATCGATTTGATTACATAAATTCATAGATATTTTGCTTTAAAGGCATAGGCATGATAATCATTGTAAAATATAAAGACCCCCCCCCCAAAAAAAGATAAGTGGTTGAAGATGTCACACAGATATATCTTTATTCGCTCCCCCTCCCATCACACTCCTCCCTAAAGTGCAACCGCGTTGTTTTGAAGAAAGTACACTTCACCTTTCTATTTTGAGGCAGTGAGCGATGTTCACACAATTACCCGGATTTATTTACCTTCAGTGTGAACAAAACAAAGCTAACCTGTCGTTTGGACTATACTGCTGTACAAATGAATTCCAGCATTTGTTTATAACCTCTAAAAAGGTATTTATTTCGCCTTCGGGAAATCAAATAGTAAATGTTCAATTAGAAATGATCCCGTTGTGATGACAATACCCCGTTATATGACCTGAATCATGAATGAGCAGCTGGGTGCGACATAATAATCATGCATATAGTCATATTTTTTGTATATCCCTTTCTCCCTTTCTTTCTATGTGGAAAAAAAATGAATAAAAATTAACATAAAATCCGAATTGAGCAATTCAATTTTATTTCAACAGAGTCTAGCTAAACATTACTTGGCAGTGCCCCTGAGCTATTGTAACACCAATAATGGTTTAATGCTATAGTCGGGGCGCAGGGGCGGGTCTATGTTTTCGAAAATGAAAGGGGCAGAAAGTGGGTCGATTGTTTTCCGACAGAAACAAAACTGAAGGATTGAATTTCATTTTAAACCGGACAAATACGCTTCTGAAAATTGACAGCACGACATTCTAGCTGATGGGCGGGTGACGGGGGGGGGGGGGGGCGGGGCACGTACCCCATGCCCCCGAGTATGCAGAGACACAAGTTACCATTATACGTTCACCTTAAGACATTATAGTCCATTCAAGCTCCTCAATATGTTCTTAAACCATATACAGTAGATATTGCAGGATTAAAGAATGGTTCAAGTACTCTTTGCAATTCCGCAATTCCAGAAGCTGAATGTTTACGGCTTGCAAGTAGCCCTATCAACTGATACATTGATAGAATAATGAATGTCAAAATGCATTCGCTCACAGATTTCGAGACCAACTGTGTCTTCAGAAGTAGTCTAAACGGGCTCGGTTAGCAATGACACTAACCTGTTTTCGAAAAATTGTTCCAAATTACCAAGTCTTAAGAGGTGACCTTGACGAATGAAATTGCGTTATGACCATGATTGCCGGGGAAGAGGAACATTGGCAATGTTGACGGCAGGAATGAGCAGAGCTAGGGATAGGCGGTTAGAGGTTTGAGCGATACGATGTAATTAGGCAGTTAGGACTTTGGGTGTCGCCATCAAATTAAGAGTATTTCTACAAATCCCCTTTTGAAATGGAAATAATTCTACCCAGAGGTCTCGCCAATAATTATTTTTAATCGGAGATTGATTGATAGATGGATGGATTGGGGAAAAGGGCTCGTCTGGTAGCGGTTTCATATATTAATAAAGGTTAGAAAGTTGGCAAAGGTGTGTGCACCGCCATGTTAAACGTATATATACGAGGAGGTTGCAGTACATTATTCCTTCTCAATATATGGGACTACCTTGTTTTTTACGAAGAAAACATGAATAATAAATAGAAAAATAGATAGATCAGTAAACAAATAAATAAATGAATAAATAAATAAATAGAATAATAAATAAATAAATAAATCATGCGCTCCCCCTTCACCACTCACCACCCCCTCCTCCCCTCCCTTTCCAGCCCTCCATCCTGAATATTTCCCTCTTCTCTACGAGTGAGGGGTGCCCCACAATCACGAGGAGGTGCACTTCTTTGGAGCATAAGTTTCACCGAATTCTATTTGATATTTGGCAGAATTGTATTTTTATCAGTCGAAATCATTTCAAAATGGATATGTATTGTCAAAATTTTCGACTTTTGGCCCACTCGCTTTGGTCACTTGCAACGTTTCCAAAATATTGCACTTCAATGAAGAACCGAGTCCCACTATTTTGTGTTGCCTTATTACGCCACTACACTTTCTATTACTCTGTCTTTTCCCCTTAAGGGCGTTCCACAGTTAAAGTGAAATCCATGTCATTTTCACTAAACTTTGCACATAGATACTTTAGAACCTTAATATTCGAAATATGCAAAAATTAACATAGGTCCATGTGCTTGATTTTTTGCTATAGAGCTTCAAATTTCACCCAAATTGATGTTCTTAAGAATTGCGCATTCAAAAGAATTTGGCATTTTTAGACCGCCCAAGATTACTACAATGAGTTTAAACCTCTATTACTCAGTCAAAATACATGGAAAGTCATCAAATTTCGAAAGAGACTTAATAATTCTATCGTTCGAATGGAGAATCTATTTATAGTGCTATTTGTTTGCAATTTTAAGTTTAACAGCACTGTCAGTTCTTAAAAATGGCGTAAAAGATAACAAAATCCCAATCTAAAAAATGTGAAATTTCAGTAACAAACTACAAACGTACAATAAATGCTGCACTTTATTCAAAATCCATGTCATTTTCACCAAAATTTGCAGAGTTGTAGAGGAAGGTATACCTAAGAGGTACAAACATTAAAAAATAGGGGTTCATGTGCTTGTTTTTAAACTATCAGCATTTTTATTAGAGCAAATGTGCTTTTTAAAACACCAAAAATGCGCCGAATGCTTTGTATCTATGTGAAGAAAAAAATCAAAACCACTCTACCATTTATTCAAACTCGGGGTAATATTCGTGATTCTTGGCAGCACTGCAGAGTAAAGTATTTTGAAATTGTAGAGAATTTTTTTTAATGGTCCATGGAATAATTCCACTTTTTAGCTTCATGAAATAACACATCGGATCTGCACTTAAAGTACAAAAGATGAGAAAAATCAGCTCATACCCGCAGTTAATTAATCACCTGTTCATCCATTGTGACGTCAGCGCGCAGAGTGTAAAATATGCGCAGATCATAATGCGCACAAACATAACTGTGGAACGTCCTTAACTCTCAAATTTCTTCTCGTACCCCTCTCTCCCCCTCTCTCTCTCTCTCTCTCTCTCACTCTCTCTTTTTCTCTCTTCAATCTTTCTATAATTCATCTGCCCCTCCCCCAAATCCCACCCTCCTTTATCTTCTCTTTCTCACTAGATCCTGAGTTAGGTACATCTGCATTAGGTTAGGTACATCTGCATCCTCCAGCTGATCATTCCAGTTACCATGGTAACATGATGCGATCCAACACCTGTAGTTTAATGCAATTACAGGGCTGGACAACCCCCTAATAATTCACGATTTATGGTTAAATTATGTTGTTATGGAAAGTGCAGATTTAAATCTCCACACTCATGACCAGTGTCCCTGTTTTTTGTTTTCATAGTTTTGGACAGGTGATACCTTAATCATGATAGTAATGAGCATGGGTAAAAGTGACATTTCCAGCTGAAATCAAAGTGAATCATGCATAGTTAATAATAATAATAATAATATTTTTTTATTATCATGATAGAACATCTCTTTTATTTTTTCGATGAGTGTAATTTAAAGCTTGAATGCTTCTTTATGTGCAAAAATTTCTGGATAATAATAGTAATGATAATAATGTGAGTGATAAACATGATATAATATTAATAGCAATGTTAATAAATGTTAATAGTAATGAAAATCTTAGATTAGGATAATTAATTAAATAATAAATGATTATAAAATGATGATATCACAATGGTGATTGATTTCACAATAACGTGTATATTATTTACCTCAGGCATGCAATTATTATTTTCATGTGTTTTAAAATTAAGTTTTTCATTTCCGTTTTTTCGTAAATTGTCGTAATTTCAATGCATATTTGTATAATTCCTTGTATGTTTGAAAAAAAACCTGCCATCTGGCCTTTGGGCCGGAAATGATTTTTGTTCAATAAAACATTTCTATTTCTTTTCAAAAACATATCTATGAATTCTTAATATATATCAGCGATATAGGCCCACCTTTCAGCTGGACTACTTTCTACCCATGAACTTGGAAATTAAGAATTATTATTGATCAATAGCATTTAAACCCTCCCTTCAATTACAATAAAAAATATCAGTCAATAGATGCAATATTTGAAAGCTTTCAGAGCATGGTCAGTGGCTCAGCGAGAAAGGTATGGACGCAATTATAACAAAAGTGCGGCCATTATATAAGACGTTTCCTCCAAGTTCATTTGAGGATAAGAGGATGGACCTAGTTATTCATGTCACGTTCACGGGGACCGTTTTCAATCTGCTAACTAAGTCAGGAACCATCGGGTATATATATGATCCATGTGAACACGCTCTGTCATGTTCAAGTTGAATGATGTTTCGCACAACATATTGATTCAGCTTATTCGGCGACTGCGATTGTTTGCGATACCACCGTGTAAACGCGTTTAATTAATTGGCCTTATAATGATGATAATGATGATGATGATGATGATACCGATAATAATAATAATAATTATAATAATGATGATAATAATTGTAATAATGACGACAATAATAATAATAATACATTTATATAGCGTTTGACGCTTAACATGGTTAATACAATGTTTTTTAAGCTTTGCCTTGTGTTTCAAAGTCTAAGCCACAACTCCTAAGGCTCCGGTGTTGAAATGAGGAAGGGTAGACAAAGAAACAAACAAACAAACAAAATTGATATTGACTGCATTAAAATAGAGTTGAATGAACCGACTTTGGAGTGTGGTCTATGTTACAGTCATACCAAGGCATCCGACTCCAAATCGAACAATGGTATGTCATAACATATTTCATTTCATTTTATTTCATTTTATTTTCCACAAATCAATCAAAATACAAAGAAAAACATACAACTTATTCCGAAATAGTATGCATAATTACTATATAAATGCAGATTCTAAGTGGATGGACCTAAAGTAAAGCAAAAGCTTGTTGTGGATAGGCCCTTAACAAATAATTAATGTGTAATCATTGATAGCTAAAAAATAGTTATAGAAAAAATAGAGCTGAACTGGGAGAAAGTTATAGAAACTGGACAAGGACGAAAACAGAGAACTTTACAAAGAACAGGGACACACAGGTTACTGGACAAGACTAGGAAGACAAAGCAAAAGCTTTGGTCGATCTACATTAGAGTCGGTTTTCCTTGTGTGGATGATGCGACGGTCCGTCATTTCGTCGCTTTAGCTGTTTGAGACCAACGGTTGTGAATTCGAGCACAAAAACAAAACAAACATGGTGTAAACACACTTTTGGGTGTGGTCGCCGGTAGATTATCATCTACCTTAGATAACCTTGGTCGTGATTTCGTCACTGTGAGAAAATGGGTTGGCGGTTGACACAGAACTTGATGGGAAGAATAAGTGGGTCCATGATGTGTTCACATAGTGTCCTACAAGTGTTTTCACAGTGTGTTCACATTGCGACTCACAGTGTGAATCCCGTATGTTCAGAGTGTTTCCCAATCTGTGATCATGGTGTGTTCATAGTGTGGAACACGGTGTAAACTTATCTTTGCGCTGTTAAAATGCTGCAATTTAACATTGCGAATCCCACAAACATGGAGTCCACCATATGAACATACTGTGAACACACACACACACACACCCTCACACACTGCAGATGTGTGCAGTGTGCAATTGTCTTTAAATGACTTTGGAGGGTGACATACACAGCAAAAACTGTGGTGTTAACCGGTGTACATAGAGGACCACACCAGTTATTTTACACTGGTAAAATTTTACACCGGTAATATTAAATTGCTGGTGTTAGTTTTACATCTATAGGTGTTATTATACCTATGGTTGCAACATTTACACTCTTTGGTGTTATGTTCAATCTCTAGGGTGTTACTTTAACACCTTAAGGTGTGGTCCTCTATTAACACCAATTGGTGTCAGTTTTAACACCACAGTTTTTACAGTGTACACTGTAGAAGCTGTCCAGTTTTACCGTGTGAACTTCATGGCGAGGCGATTGGATCTCTTCTGCTGGAAGGACACAGTTTCAGACAGTCATGAAGTGTGTCACGCAGTCGGTAGGCCTACACAGTGTGGAGCACAATGTGAAATCATCTTCACACTGTTAAAATATCCGAATTTAACACTTTGAATCTCATAATCACAGAGTCCACATCGTGCGCGCACTGTGGACACTTTCATGATAGAGATGTCCACGGTGTGAAATTATCTTCAACCGATTTGAGCGGATGACATAGCAGGTGTACACTTTTACTGTTTGAACCTGGGGTGACGACATTGGATGACTTCTTCTGATGGTAACACCACAGTTTCTCACAGTGTGTTCACATTGTGAATTTCGAAAACCCACAGTCACAAGTAGGCCTTGCCACAGTGTATTCTTCAATGTGATCATAGTGTGAAACGCAATGCAAAATTATCTTCATAATTTGTTACAGAGAGTGGTATCGGCGTGGTCATTCTTTAAGCCCCCCCCCCCACCAAAAAAAGCGGGCGCCGCCCCTGAAAAAAGGAGAAAAGAATTAAAAAAGAATGAAGTATGGTATAACATGAAGATAGAATTATTCTATAAATTTCTAAATATTATGTCAATAAAAAAATGACATTAAAAAAGATCAATATTTCGACCTTCTCAAAGTAAATTTTTACTACAGACGTCATGTGATGCCCTAAATCTTTCGAATCGTTACACACTATATACATTATACCATCTTTCCCCCAAATATCCCTCTCTCATCCCCCCCACACACACATATCCAAACACACACAGCTCTCAGTCGTTTCTGCAATTGGTGAAACTGTCAGCCGACATGTCAAACGAATACCGGATACCTTTAAAACCCATTTTCGTCACTCCTACCGGGTAATCCAGTCGCAAGGACATTCTGTACATGATTGTCCTGATCCCTCACTGCAAACTCAGGTATCCATTGATTTTAAAGAGAAAATGCTGCATTTTTAAAATTAAGAATATAAATATGTAGAAAATACTTTACTCATCCGATATCCGGTAATTTGACATTTTTATTGCCTACATGCAACCTGCACAACAGTGTATTTTTGGAAGATAAAAAAAATTGTTATGTAATATTTTGCTGTTCTCCTGTTACTGGCATTGCGTAGATACAGTTATTTCCAGTGGTGTAAATATTCTGAAAACGTATGCATCAATTATGTTTATCAAATAGATGTACAGTAACTCCTTGGTATAAACACCTTTTGCCATTCCGCTCTTGTAATTGTATGATCATCTAATCTAGTATGCGAAGTAACCAAAACTGTGCCAGTCAGGGCCAGAACGAACTTTGAAATTTTAAAAAGCTAGGAAATGTTAACGCCTCCGGTGTTTCTTTCTTTACCAATGCCTTTCCCTTGATGATAATGAGTGTTTTGAAAGACTGAGACATTTAGACATTACTCATGTAGGCCTATCATATTTAAAAAAAAATCAGATTTGTTACCTGCAACAACTACAATTTATAACGAACAGAAAAAAATATTTGAATGTAAGGCCACCCGCAAAAAAAATTAAATCTGAATTCTGCTAATAATATCATATTCTTGGTGATAGTTTATAATTTCAATAAAACTATAAAACAAGCTTAACATTGTAATTAACAACATTATTGACTCTTTAAGAAATCACACTCAGTCGATAGATGTGGTTTTGGGTGACTGGGTCAAACTATTAGCGGAACATCGGTTGGGTGAGACGCTTCAATTTTTCGTCACGGTGCGAGCTTTACGCGAAGAGGCAGTCGTAAGACGGGGTAAGACCCCCGCAAATCCTAGGCGGAAGAAGCAGGGAGGTGGATGGATCAGCGAGGTCCAGTTTCAATTTGGAAAATGTCGAGGAGATTCAAATTCTTGTCATCGTCGATTTCGAAGTTGAAGGTCGACACGCGAGGGGGTTAATGGTGAGGGCACGGAGGGTGGTGAGTAGTAGGGGTGGTGACGACTTTTTGACGACGATGATGATGATGATAATGGTGGTAGTGGTGGAGGTATTGTATTATGTTGATTTGACGACGAAGATGATGAAGAGAAGGGGAAGACAGACATGAAATTGATATTGGTGATAGTGATGATGCCGACAATTATAAATGACGACGACGATGATGGTGGTGGTGGTGGTGATGATGATTATGATGATGAATATGGGGATGATCATGATGATGGTCGTGGTGGTGGTAGTGGTAATGGTAATATTTTTACGACGATGGTGACGAATAATTTGAATAATAATGACAATAATAACAATAAGATGATGATAATATGATGATGATAATGATGATGATGACAATGATGATGATGATGATTATGATGATGATTATGACAATGATTATGATGCAGGTAATGTATAGTGTTGATATGACGACGATGATGATGATGATGATTAAGGGAAGAGAAGGATGAAAGTGATTATAGTGAATCCGACGCACGACGGATCCAAGAATGCAGTAAATGTATTGGAATTGCCCGTCAATGATAAAGACAAGCTGAGAGGTCTTTGTCGAAATTTGTGAACCGGAACAGAAGTTCCGTCTTAAGTTTCGAAACTGACGAAAAATACAAATGTGTCGTTTGTCCAGTGTCCAATTGCTGTTTTGATTCACCAGTTTTCGACAAAGACTTCTTGGTTGGTCCTTGCCTGAAGGGCAAGTGAAAATACATTTTCTATGTTCTTGATTATGCCGAGCGTCTTCACTTCCGGTAACTCAGGAAGCAATCAGGGAGGTAAAAAAGCGGCAAAATGGTTATTTCAAAAGCAAGGACACCTCCTTGAAAACGATAAGAACGGATTAATGTAATAGCATCTTTATCGCACTATATATAACGGCGTGTAAAGTAGAGTGCATTGATCGTCAGTAATGACCAGTTTTATATAGTGATCGGACTGGTAAAATCATACTTTCTGCGACGCTAACTTAAGTGGAACGGAGAAGGAAAATACCTACTTAAAATGGCCTCTTCGATGATTATCACCATAATGATATCAAAAGATAATAGGCTATAATGACGGTGGATTCGGCGATTACATCCTTGACAGTTATGGCGTTGGAAAAGGGGGCAAATGATGAGGTATTCGCTCGTTGGAAAATTGATCTTTTTTCACTTTAATACCGATAGCCCTGATTGCCCATTAAATCCTCACACCACTAAAGCTTTCTTATCGCCTGGTTTGAGCATCTTTACGACGGGGGAAATCGTTATCTTGAATCGTTATACGAAAACAAAAACTATTAGTGGTGGACGGGCCTGGATTTCAAATGCACGAGCCTGGTTTTTATCAAACGACACTTAAGCGACAATTAACGTCTTATTCGGGGAATTCTGGCACGATTAAGATATGCCAGCACAGATTGTATTGGCGATGGCCGTGGTGTGATTTTGGCGGGTTGGTTATTAATGGCGGGATTTCTTTTCGGCAGAAAATCCATTAAATGAAAAGTTATCAGCAGTGTTTAACAGCGAGAGTGTTGGTTGCCGTTAATGACGTGCGGTAAGCTGCATATGAAGAGCTTGATTCCAAAAGGGGCTTAATCCATTTTTGATCAAATTTGATTTTTTTTCCCCCTGAAATATAAATACATGTAATTTAGAAATAGAATTAAATGCACCATATCGCATTTGATTCTTTTTGGAAGATTGGTACCCAAAAGGAGGTAAATCCACAACCGGGTCATTTGAAATTGGTTAAATTTACTACTTCACATAAAGTTATAAATTAAACTTCAAGGTACATGTTGTGGATGCAAGTTCACACCATCTGTGCAAATCTTGATGAAAATAACATAATTTTACTATTTTATGAACATTTTTTTTTTTTTGGGGGGGGGGGGGTAGCTCTTTCAACATCAAAAAGACACCGTCCTTAGAAATGTTTTTAATTGTCAATAGATAAACATCAGATAGCCTATGATGTAAAATGTACTTTTTTAGCAATTTTTATGTGTTTCATGTTCACTTTTTATTATCTAACATGTTTAAAGGGGAAGTTCACCCTGAAGAAAACTTTGTTGTAAAAATAGCAGAAAAAATAGTAAAAAAAATATTGGTGAAGGTTTGAGGAAAATCCGCTAAAGAGTAAGAAAGTTATTAGAGTTCAAAGTTTTGGATTTGTGACGTCATAAACGAGCAGCTGTCCCATGTGTTATGTAATATAAAATGCATAAATTTCAAATTTTGGATGGTTCCTGATGACTTAATTTTGTTTTCTATTCATGGTCGGGTGTGAAATGATTTGTCTGTTGATATACAAAAGGTACAGTGAAAACCATTTTCAATTTTCTGAGAAAATGACATTTCATTGATTTTTTACCATTCGCTATGTAGGAATGCTGCTCGCATATGACGTCACAAATCAAATAATAGAAATTCTAATAACTTTTTGATTATTTTATGAATTTTTCTCAAACCTTCGGCAATATTTTTTATTATTTTTTCTGCTATTTTTACAACTGACTTTTTGTAAGGGTGAACTTCCCCTTTAAATTGGCAAAAATTGACAATCAGGTAATTATTCTAAAAGGAGCTAAATCCATGAAAAATTAAATATCAGAAAATTCTTGAAAATTTAAAATTGAATATTAGATTAAAAAATATATAATTTAATTAATCTGAGATGATAGCACTATCAAATATATCAAAATGAAACAGCTGTGGATAAGGGAAAGTGGTGGTTAAAAAAAATGATTTACAGAAAAACACCAAAAGTGGATTTAGCTCCTTTTTGGAATAAAACTCTTCATTGGCTCGCTTTCTCAGCGTATCGTCATAAAAAGTGGTGTTTCGGACCACAATTGAATAGGGAATTGGAAAAGAAGTTCATCTAAAAAGGTGAAAATCGAGAAGATAGTAAGGGAACGAGAAGAGTGAGGGAGAGAGAGAGGGGGGGGGGGCAGAGGAGGAAGAGACAGAGAAAAAGAAAGAAGGGAAGAAGGGAAAGCAGAGAGATAGATCATGAGTTAGGGAGGGTTCCTTGAGTGGGCATAGAACTTTGCAAAATAATAATGTAAGAGTGATTAAAAAAATCATGTTTTTGCTCTTTTTCTTTCTTTATTTTTTCTTGATTGAAACACGAAACCTCAAGAAACATATTCTACTCCCGATACATTTTTTTCTCCAGAAACATGAAGTGTATTCCTACTATATACTTTAAGAGTAAAGTTGTTATAAATAGCACGGGGATGCATGATAAATTATGTGAATATATTACATGAAAATAAAATGGAGGGTTTAATGAAATGAGTTAGCCTATTCATTTCCCTGTTTCCTTTATTCAACCCAACCTGCACCTCCCATCAGCATTAAAACGGGGGTGTTTAAGTTCTCCTATACCCCTTAACAAAACGGAGTTGTTTATGGTAAAAGCCTCTGTTTTCCCCGCTTCTTTATTTCTCGTTATAATTTTCCAAGGTAAGTTATGACGCTCGTTTAGCAGATTATATCGTCGATCATTACGACACGTGATCTGAAATAAGCCTCCTTTTTCTTCTTCGGCAAAATTCCTGATTGCTTAATTTGAATAAAAATACAATTACACGGAATTTAGGTGATTCAGTAGTGAGATTTAATGACGATCAGTGATTTTTTTAGTGTGTATAGTAAAAGTCGCGATTGCCTTTTGCATTGTTTTTAAACAATTAAAATAAAAGCGCTCGTTTAACGACATTTTGACTAATCTCATCCATTATTCATCGTGAAAGTACGGTCTTATCGCTTTTTAAAAATTTTATTCGAAGATGAACGCTTAAGTCCCTATATTTCGAAATATAAAAGAATAATGAGTCGTTTTAGTGTGATGTATAGTCTTCTCATTTTCCTGTGGTTTTACCAGTAAATATTCTGAGCTTTAGAAGGGAGAAGAGATTATAAAAGAGTACAGATATATCAAACACGATATGACGAGATTCCTCTCTTAATGAAAAATATATAAACGAGTATCTGAAATTGAATCTATCAAAATATGCATAATGTTTTTTCTCAAAACATTTGAATTTTCTTTGGTTCTTAACGTTTGAATGGGGTCCACCCGCCAGTCATAAGGACCACTGGTCATAATACCCGCTAGTTATAAGGACCGCTAGTCATAATAGTCATAAGGGTCGCTATTCATAAGGGGCTTTGTTCATAGAGGTCGCAAGTCATAATCAACGATGGGGTTCGCCATTCATAATCAAACAAGAGGGTCGCTAGTCATAATAAAGGAAGAGGGTCGCCAGTCATAAGGAGGAAAAGGGTTCGTTGATCATAAGGGTCGCCATTCATAATAGTGGATGAGGGTCGCCAGTCATAATAGTAGAAGGGGTTCGCCAGTCATAATGGTAGATGAGGGTCGCTATTCATAATAGTAGAAAGGGTTCGCCAATCATAATAATGGATGAGGGTCGCCAGTCATAATAGTAGAAGGGGTTCGCCAGTCATAATGGTAGATGAGGGTCGTTAGTCATAATAGTAGATGGGGTCCGCCAGTCATAATAATGGATGAGGGTCGCCAGTCATAATATTAGAAGGGGTTCGCCAGTCATAATGGCAGATGAGGGTCGCTAGTTATAATAGTAGATGGGGTTCGCCAGTCATAATAATAGATGAGGGTCGCCAGTCATAATATTAGAAGGGGTTCGCCAGTCATAATGGCAGATGAGGGTCGCTAGTCATAACAGTAGATGGGGTTCGCCAGTCATAATAATAGATGAGGGTCGCCAGTCATAATATTAGAAGGGGTTCGCCAGTCATAATGGCAGATGAGGGTCGCTAGTCATAATAGTAGATGGGGTTCGCCAGTCATAATGGTAGATGAAGGTCGCTATTCATAATAGTAGAAAGGGTTCGCCAGTCATAATAATGGATGAGGGTCGCCAGTCATAATAGTAGAAGGGGTTCGCCAGTCATAATGGTAGATGAGGGTCGTTAGTCATAATAGTAGATGGGGTCCGCCAGTCACAATACTGGATGAGGGTCGCCAGTCATAATATTAGAAGGGGTTCGCCAGTCATAATGGCAGATGAGGGTCGCTAGTTATAATAGTAGATGGGGTTCGCCAGTCATAATAATAGATGAGGGTCGCCAGTCATAATATTAGAAGGGGTTCGCCAGTCATAATGGCAGATGAGGGTCGCTAGTCATAACAGTAGATGGGGTTCGCCAGTCATAATAATAGATGAGGGTCGCCAGTCATAATATTAGAAGGGGTTCGCCAGTCATAATGGCAGATGAGGGTCGCTAGTCATAATAGTAGATGGGGTTCGCCAGTCATAATGGTAGATGAGGGTCGCTATTCATAATAGTAGAAAGGATTCGCCAGTCATAATAATGGATGAGGGTCGCCAGTCATAATAGTAGAAGGGGTTCGCCAGTCATAATGGTAGATGAGGGTCGTTAGTCATAATAGTAGATGGGGTTCGCCAGTCATAATAATGGATGAGGGTCGCCAGTCATAATATTAGAAGGGGTTCGCCAGTCATAATGGCAGATGAGGGTCGCTAGTTATAATAGTAGATGGGGTTCGCCAGTCATAATAATAGATGAGGGTCGCCAGTCATAATATTAGAAGGGGTTCGCCAGTCATAATGGCAGATGAGGGTCGCTAGTCATAACAGTAGATGGGGTTCGCCAGTCATAATAATAGATGAGGGTCGCCAGTCATAATATTAGAAGGGGTTCGCCAGTCATAATGGCAGATGAGGGTCGCTAGTCATAATAGTAGATGGGGTTCGCCAGTCATAATTGTAGATGAGGGTCGCTATTCATAATAGTAGAAAGGGTTCGCCAGTCATAATAATGGATGAGGGTCGCCAGTCATAATAGTAGAAGGGGTTCGCCAGTCATAATGGTAGATGAGGGTCGTTAGTCATAATAGTAGATTGGGTTCGCCAGTCATAATAATGGATGAGGGTCGCCAGTCATAATATTAGAAGGGGTTCGCCAGTCATAATGGTAGATGAGGGTCGTTAGTCATAATAGTAGATGGGGTCCGCCAGTCACAATAATGGATGAGGGTCGCCAGTCATAATATTAGAAGGGGTTCGCCAGTCATAATGGCAGATGAGGGTCGCTAGTTATAATAGTAGATGGGGTTCGCCAGTCATAATAATAGATGAGGGTCGCCAGTCATAATATTAGAAGGGGTTCGCCAGTCATAATGGCAGATGAGGGTCGCTAGTCATAACAGTAGATGGGGTTCGCCAGTCATAATAATAGATGAGGGTCGCCAGTCATAATATTAGAAGGGGTTCGCCAGTCATAATGGCAGATGAGGGTCGCTAGTCATAATAGTAGAAGGGGTTCGCCAGTCATAATGGTAGATGAGGGTCGCCAGTCATAATATTAGAAGGGGTTCGCCAGTCATAATGGCAGATGAGGGTCGCTAGTCATAACAGTAGATGGGGTTCGCCAGTCATAATAATAGATGAGGGTCGCCAGTCATAATATTAGAAGGGGTTCGCCAGTCATAATGGCAGATGAGGGTCGCTAGTCATAATAGTAGATGGGGTTCGCCAGTCATAATGGTAGATGAGGGTCGCTATTCATAATAGTAGAAAGGGTTCGCCAGTCATAATAATGGATGAGGGTCGCCAGTCATAATAGTAGAAGGGGTTCGCCAGTCATAATGGTAGATGAGGGTCGTTAGTCATAATAGTAGATTGGGTTCGCCAGTCATAATAATGGATGAGGGTCGCCAGTCATAATATTAGAAGGGGTTCGCCAGTCATAATGGTAGATGAGGGTCGTTAGTCATAATAGTAGATGGGGTCCGCCAGTCATAATATTAGAAGGGGTTCGCCAGTCATAATGGCAGATGAGGGTCGCTAGTTATAATAGTAGATGGGGTTCGCCAGTCATAATAATAGATGAGGGTCGCCAGTCATAATATTAGAAGGGGTTCGCCAGTCATAATGGCAGATGAGGGTCGCTAGTCATAACAGTAGATGGGGTTCGCCAGTCATAATAATAGATGAGGGTCGCCAGTCATAATATTAGAAGGGGTTCGCCAGTCATAATGGCAGATGAGGGTCGCTAGTCATAATAGTAGATGGGGTTCGCCAGTCATAATGGTAGATGAGGGTCGCTAGTCATAATAGTAGAAAGGGTTCGCCAGTCATAATAATGGATGAGGGTCGCCAGTCATAATATTAGAAGGGGTTCGCCAGTCATAATGGCAGATGAGGGTCGCTAGTTATAATAGTAGATGGGGTTCGCCAGTCATAATAATAGATGAGGGTCGCCAGTCATAATATTAGAAGGGGTTCGCCAGTCATAATGGCAGATGAGGGTCGCTAGTCATAACAGTAGATGGGGTTCGCCAGTCATAATAATAGATGAGGGTCGCCAGTCATAATATTAGAAGGGGTTCGCCAGTCATAATGGCAGATGAGGGTCGCTAGTCATAATAGTAGATGGGGTTCGCCAGTCATAATGGTAGATGAAGGTCGCTATTCATAATAGTAGAAAGGGTTCGCCAGTCATAATAATGGATGAGGGTCGCCAGTCATAATAGTAGAAGGGGTTCGCCAGTCATAATGGTAGATGAGGGTCGTTAGTCATAATAGTAGATGGGGTTCGCCAGTCATAATAATGGATGAGGGTCGCCAGTCATAATAGTAGAAGGGGTTCGCCAGTCATAATGGTAGATGAGGGTCGTTAGTCATAATAGTAGATGGGGTCCGCCAGTCACAATAATGGATGAGGGTCGCCAGTCATAATATTAGAAGGGGTTCGCCAGTCATAATGGCAGATGAGGGTCGCTAGTTATAATAGTAGATGGGGTTCGCCAGTCATAATAATAGATGAGGGTCGCCAGTCATAATATTAGAAGGGGTTCGCCAGTCATAATGGCAGATGAGGGTCGCTAGTCATAACAGTAGATGGGGTTCGCCAGTCATAATAATAGATGAGGGTCGCCAGTCATAATATTAGAAGGGGTTCGCCAGTCATAATGGCAGATGAGGGTCGCTAGTCATAATAGTAGATGGGGTTCGCCAGTCATAATAATACATGAGGGTCGCCAGTCATAATATTAGAAGGGGTTCGCCAGTCATAATGGCAGATGAGGGTCGCTAGTCATAACAGTAGATGGGGTTCGCCAGTCATAATAATAGATGAGGGTCGCCAGTCATAATATTAGAAGGGGTTCGCCAGTCATAATGGCAGATGAGGGTCGCTAGTCATAATAGTAGATGGGGTTCGCCAGTCATAATGGTAGATGAGGGTCGCTATTCATAATAGTAGAAAGGGTTCGCCAGTCATAATAATGGATGAGGGTCGCCAGTCATAATAGTAGAAGGGGTTCGCCAGTCATAATGGTAGATGAGGGTCGTTAGTCATAATAGTAGATGGGGTTCGCCAGTCATAATAATGGATGAGGGTCGCCAGTCATAATATTAGAAGGGGTTCGCCAGTCATAATGGCAGATGAGGGTCGCTAGTTATAATAGTAGATGGGGTTCGCCAGTCATAATAATAGATGAGGGTCGCCAGTCATAATATTAGAAGGGGTTCGCCAGTCATAATGGCAGATGAGGGTCGCTAGTCATAACAGTAGATGGGGTTCGCCAGTCATAATAATAGATGAGGGTCGCCAGTCATAATATTAGAAGGGGTTCGCCAGTCATAATGGCAGATGAGGGTCGCTAGTCATAATAGTAGATGGGGTTCGCCAGTCATAATGGTAGATGAGGGTCGCTATTCATAATAGTAGAAAGGGTTCGCCAGTCATAATAATGGATGAGGGTCGCCAGTCATAATAGTAGAAGGGGTTCGCCAGTCATAATGGTAGATGAGGGTCGTTAGTCATAATAGTAGATTGGGTTCGCCAGTCATAATAATGGATGAGGGTCGCCAGTCATAATATTAGAAGGGGTTCGCCAGTCATAATGGTAGATGAGGGTCGTTAGTCATAATAGTAGATGGGGTCCGCCAGTCACAATAATGGATGAGGGTCGCCAGTCATAATATTAGAAGGGGTTCGCCAGTCATAATGGCAGATGAGGGTCGCTAGTTATAATAGTAGATGGGGTTCGCCAGTCATAATAATAGATGAGGGTCGCCAGTCATAATATTAGAAGGGGTTCGCCAGTCATAATGGCAGATGAGGGTCGCTAGTCATAACAGTAGATGGGGTTCGCCAGTCATAATGGTAGATGAGGGTCGCCAGTCATAATATTAGAAGGGGTTCGCCAGTCATAATGGCAGATGAGGGTCGCTAGTCATAATAGTAGATGGGGTTCGCCAGTCATAATAGTGGATGAGGGTCGCTATTCATAATAGTAGAAAGGGTTCGCCAGTCATAATAATGGATGAGGGTCGCCAGTCATAATATTAAAAGGGGTTCGCCAGTCATAATGGTAGAAGAGGGTCGCTAGTCATAATAGTAGATGGGGTTCGCCAGTCATAATGGTAGATAAGGGTCGCTATTCATAATAGTAGAAAGGGTTCGCTAGTCATAATAATAGATGAGGGTCGCCAGTCATAATAGTTGAAGGGGTACGCCAGTCATAATGGTAGATGAGGGTCGCTATTCATAATAGAAGAAAGGGTTCGCCAGTCATAATAATGGATGAGGGTCGCCATTCATAATCAAACAAGAGGGTCGCTAGTCATAATAAAGGAAGAGGGTCGCCAGTCATAAGGAGGAAAAGGGTTCGTTGATCATAAGGGTCGCCATTCATAATAGTGGATGAGGGTCGCCAGTCATAATAGTAGAAGGGGTTCGCCAGTCATAATGGTAGATGAGGGTCGTTAGTCATAATAGTAGATGGGGTTCGCCAGTCATAATAATGGATGAGGGTCGCCAGTCATAATAGTAGAAGGGGTTCGCCAGTCATAATGGTAGATGAGGGTCGCTAGTCATAATAGTAGATGGGGTTCGCCAGTCATAATAATAGATGAGGGTCGCCAGTCATAATATTAGAAGGGGTTCGCCAGTCATAATGGCAGATGAGGGTCGCTAGTCATAATAGTAGATGGGGTTCGCCAGTCATAATGGTAGATAAGGGTCGCTATTCATAATAGTAGAAAGGGTTCGCTAGTCATAATAATAGATGAGGGTCGCCAGTCATAATAGTTGAAGGGGTACGCCAGTCATAATGGTAGATGAGGGTCGCTATTCATAATAGAAGAAAGGGTTCGCCAGTCATAATAATGGATGAGGGTCGCCATTCATAATCAAACAAGAGGGTCGCTAGTCATAATAAAGGAAGAGGGTCGCCAGTCATAAGGAGGAAAAGGGTTCGTTGATCATAAGGGTCGCCATTCATAATAGTGGATGAGGGTCGCCAGTCATAATAGTAGAAGGGGTTCGCCAGTCATAATGGTAGATGAGGGTCGTTAGTCATAATAGTAGATGGGGTTCGCCAGTCATAATAATGGATGAGGGTCGCCAGTCATAATAGTAGAAGGGGTTCGCCAGTCATAATGGTAGATGAGGGTCGCTAGTCATAATAGTAGATGGGGTTCGCCAGTCATAATAATAGATGAGGGTCGCCAGTCATAATATTAGAAGGGGTTCGCCAGTCATAATGGCAGATGAGGGTCGCTAGTCATAATAGTAGATGGGGTTCGCCAGTCATAATGGTAGATGAGGGTCGCTATTCATAATAGTAGAAAGGGTTCGCCAGTCATAATAATGGATGAGGGTCGCCAGTCATAATAGTTGAAGGGGTACGCCAGTCATAATGGTAGATGAGGGTCGCTATTCATAATAGAAGAAAGGGTTCGCCAGTCATAATAATGGATGAGGGTCGCCATTCATAATCAAACAAGAGGGTCGCTAGTCATAATAAAGGAAGAGGGTCGCCAGTCATAAGGAGGAAAAGGGTTCGTTGATCATAAGGGTCGCCAGTCATAATGGCAGATGAGGGTCGCTAGTCATAATAGTAGAAGGGGTTCGCCAGTCATAATGGTAGATGAGGGTCGTTAGTCATAATAGTAGATGGGGTTCGCCAGTCATAATAATGGATGAGGGTCGCCAGTCATAATAGTAGAAGGGGTTCGCCAGTCATAATGGTAGATGAGGGTCGCTAGTCATAATAGTAGATGGGGTTCGCCAGTCATAATGGTGGATAAGGGTCGCTATTCATAATAGTAGAAAGGGTTCGCCAGTCATAATAATGGTCGCCAGTCATAATAGGAGAAAGGGTTCGCCAGTCATAATGGTAGATGAGGGTCGCTAGTCATAATAGTAGATGGGGTTCGCCAGTCATAATAATGGATGAGGGTCGCCAGTCATAATAGTACATTGTAAAAAATTAGGTGCTAATTTAGCGCTTACAGTGATTGTATAGTGATTGCACTGGGAGTGTTGGTTTTCTAGTTTAAATTTGAACTAGAAAATCAGCACTAGTAGTGCAGTCACTATACAAGCACTGTAAGTGCTGAATTAGCAATTAATTTTTACAGTGTAGTAGGGGTTTGCTAGTCATACTAGTAGATGAGGGTCGCTAGTCTTATTATTAGAAGAGGGTCGCTAACCATGATAGTGGAAGGGGTTCGCCTGTCAGTAGAAGGGAACTTTGCTACATAATAGCTGAGGTGGGCGCAAAGCGTGAGAACACAAAAAAAATGTGATTTTCAAGCCTAATATGTATTATATTGTAGTTCAAAAAGGGTATTTAATTTCGAATAAGAGCACATTTTTATTTTGAAAAATGGGATTTTTTTAAAATCATAACCAGCAGGAGCTATTAAAAATGACACCCTTTAGAAAGATAAATTATCTCATGTTATTGACATTACTTTTGTGACCATCCTGAAATGTTTTGTTGGACTTCAAGAACAGTATTTAGTTTTGAAAAAAGAGCACATTTCATTTTGCCAAAAGGCTTTTTCCTTTTGAAAAAGGGCATTTTTTTTACCTACGGCGATTTTTTTTTCATCATAACCAGCAGAAGTTGTTAGAAATGACACCCTCCCCTAAAAAAAATCAAATTATCTTTAGGCGAAAAGGTGTAGATTGTGAATGATTCCAATAACAAGGAAATCTTCTTTGAATATATGCATTTAAGATAGTGTTGACCTAAACCTGTACCACAGTATTTTCTAAAAGCCTTTTTTTTAATAGAGGTTTTTTTTAAGAAAAATGTCTTTTCTATCTATATTATACTTTTTTTTAGTTGATGTTGAATATGATATGAGCATGAAATTATTCCTTCATATTATATATTTCATTTTTTGAAAAGGAAAAAAAAAAATATTCATTGTTTACAGGACACTCATTTTGTAAAGGATTTGGAAGAAAGCATCTTAAAGGAGTGGGAGGAAGGTTTTTTTCTCATATATATCATCTAATGCAATGCTATATTATTTGATAAAAACATACAACTTGTTATTAAGAGAGTAAAATGCGACACTGATGGAAAGTATGTTCCTTATTTCATTGATTTCATTGTATGGGCAAAATGACCCTAAATTTTTTAGATGTATTGAAAGTATCTTATTGGACTATGATGATCCTCATAAAATCCTATGTGGTGATTGGAACCTGGTCCAAAGTTTTGAGTCAGTGAGTTAATTTAGTTGATCCATGGCGTCAGTTAAATCCAAATCCAAAATGTTATACTTGGAGACAGCCCACACCATTGAAGCAAAGTAGAAAACATTATTTTTTGATATCTTCAGATATTATTTCTTTGGTTAGAAAATGTGATATTTTTATTTTTTTTTATTATTTTTTTTTTTAAACAAGTGCACACCTAGTTACCAATAATGCATACAGCATTTCCATTTATTTGAAAGCAGGATAAAAGAGCATTGTAGATTAAATGCCTTGCTCACGGGCATAGCTGCTGCGGCCGGGGATCGAACCCCGGACTTTCCATGTATAGCCAGGCGCCTTAGACCACTCGGCCACGGCACCTCCACGATATCCTAAATATTGATTTAGGATATCGTACCGATCACACAATGATCAGTTTAGAGATTGTGTTAGCTAAATGTTTTTACAGTATCTTGATATTGTCTTCATGGTAAAGCTTTTGAAACTGTTAGAAAAGAGAAACTCAGATTTATTATTGATTATCAGTTGTTTTTTTATACACTGTTCATAGGCGGATCTAGGGGGTCCGAGGGGCCCACCCCCCCCCCCCCATTGGCGGAGCAAAAAAAATAAAAGGGGGGAAGAAAGAAAGAAAGAAAGAAAGAGAGAAAAAAAAAGAAAAAGAAGGGAAAAGAGAGGAGAAAAAAGAAGGGGAAACACAAGAAGAGGAAGACGAGTGAATAAAATAAGATGAGGGGAAGCCTAGGAAAATGATTTTTAAAATCCTTAATGTCACTATAAAAAAAAATCGCTTGCGCTTCTCGCTTGCATTGCATGTAAGGTGATTTACATATCAATATGGAGATTGAAATATTAAAATTTGAAGTCAACATAGAAAACATATTTCAGCTCAGAAATCGTACTTTCATTATTTTGTTTGATTTACAAAGTGATTTTTAAAAAGTGCTCAGCAAAACTTTTTGTTTTATGGTCTGAATTTTTAAAAATTTCGGCTCGCGATTATAGCTCGCATTGATTGTTGAAAATCTATCAACTCATGCATCTTCTTCATAAATCATAAATACAAAAGTGCTTTAAATGTATAGTTTTCAGGTCATAATATTAATAGATTTCACGCTCTCACATTAGGCTTATTAGGTTAATAAATAAGATATTAATTTAAGAATCAAATTGTCCCTTTTTTTCTTATAGTCATAATTTTCATATGATGACACAATGCTCTTGGAATGTCCTGGTCCTATGTCAAAACTCAAAGTAATAATAATGAAACTTTTGAATGAAATTAAAATAATGAAACTCTTTTTTTTAAATCTCATCCATATCCACCTCATAATTTTTCCTACAAAGTGCTTGAAATACAGAGCTTAAATTGACCCTTTTCAGATCGGAATATCAAATGTTTTAAGCTCGCGCTTCGCGCTCACACTTTATCGATTTTAACGATGACAAAAGGTATTTAGAATGCCCACTCAGATTCTAGGTCTAAATCTGAAACACGCGCGCGTTTATTCAGATACGGAGCTTGTTCTCTGTATAAATCATTATCCAGTTTTATTCCACAATATAAAAAAAATTGTGCTCGCGCTTTGCGCTCAATGTAGAAAGATATCCAATTACTCATCCTTTTCATGATTTACAAAACATGAATGGAGTGTCCCGTTTTTAGGTGTAAACAGCGGCGTAACAGGGGTCGGTGGCCAAGGGGAGGGGGGGGGGCAAGAGACAAAAATTTCCCGGTCATATCATGGAATAAACAGGCGCAATGGTGTAATTAGGCGACGATTTCGAAAGGGCAAGACATTGTGTATCAGGCAGAATTTATCTTTAAAAAAAAGTTGCGAGAGAGCGATGCGAGCGAGCAAAAATTTTGACATTTTTAATACAAAAATCCAATTTTGTGATAGATTTTGACATGATATCCAGAGAATATTTTTCACTCTTCTCTCTTTCCATCCCTTTTTTGTGATATGTACGCCACTGTTAACAGGATTATTTGCGGCAGTAGCGTGCAGAGTAAACAAAACCAAAATCAAGGGGCGCAGTATGGCGCATGTGCTAAAAAAGCTGCTTAATATAAGTCCCGAGCGAGCGAAGCGAGAAAAAAATCACCTTTTCATGAGAATCTAAATTTGAGATATCTTTTTTTACATGGTAAAACTTTTGGGGACCATGGCCCAACCCTTCCATACTCATATACGGCAGTGCTATGCGTTTGGGGTCTGGGGCGGAGCCCCCGGAACTTCTTGATATCAAAGCCATTTAAACCTCGCAGATTGCCGCTATTTAATCAAATTGCGGGTATATACAGAATATAGCTTTTACACAACACATTTATTCAACCCAGTTGAACCAAATATTTTGAGGGGGCAAAACATAGCAATGTGGGGGGAAGTCGCCAGCGAGCAAGCGAGCTGGAAAAAAAATGCCTATTGAAATTAAATTCTAATTATGTGATAGATTTCTCCATTATATTGAGCAAATAACACATTTCATTGTTTCCATTAATTTCATTATACGTTGTCTCCCATAAATTCTTTAATTTCCTCTTGGGTGTTGAACCAAGACCCCCCCCCCCCTGCGCCTGTACGCCAGTGATTGAAAGTAAAGCTTAATGTAGGAAGGGTCCCTAAAGGGGGGGGGGGGCGTAATAGAGCCATTTGAAGGTCATAGATGAAGAGCCCCTACTGCTTGGGGTCTGGGGCAAAGCCCCGGTAGCTTTTTTTGCATAAAATTTAGCAAGCTAATAGCACAATGTTGTATGCAGTTCCTCTTTCTTCTCGCTCTTTATTTTCTATCCTCGTCAGCCCGGTCGTGTTATTAAGTTTTTATTTCTTGTCCCTTTTCTTTGTTTTCCAATTTAGCTTTTGACTAATTCCATTCTACCTTCATTTCCCGCTATTGTTTGCCATCTTTTAATTTATTTCCCATCATGCTATTGCACTATATAGGTCTATTTCAGAATGATTTGTTCTTTCTCAAATGTTTTTCTTTCGTTCTTCCCGCTTTCCTTCCTTTTCCATTTCAAAAAATATATTTTTCCTTGTTTTCTTTTTAATATATTATATTAACAATTTCTGCTCGCGCTTTGCGCTCGCTATATTAAAGGAAACCAAAACCCAAGAAGAAAAGCAATTTTACTTGAAAGAGTAAAATGAAAGGATCAATTTAAAAAAAGTTTCATCAAAATCGGTTATGAAATAAGCAAGTTATGGGAGTTTGAAAACTCTTGTTGTACTTTCTAAGGGCATCCTTAAATTGGCAAACGTGCTTCAATATGGCTGATTTTGTGGACAACTCTCCATTTGTTTTGTACACAAATTTTCAGATTTTCCTCATTATCTTTCAAGTTGCATCTTGCCTCCTTCTGAGCACAACATATGTCATGGGAAAATATAATCCACACCATATATGTCAAGGTCAGGAGGTGATAATGTGAAATATGTAAAATAAAGGGGAAAATCTGAAAATATGTGTACAAAACAAATGGAGAGTTGTCCACAAAATCAGCCATTCAGTCATTTCTGCTCGCGCTTCATTCATTTATTCATTTGCATGCACATCTTTTTCAGAAAAAATACAAAGGATTTCCAAAAAATTAGCTCGCGCTTCGTGCTCACATTATATAAATAAAGATGATATTGTCTATAAATGTTTATTCATAGGAATAAAGCTAAGAAGTGAGTATTAGGATTACCCCTTCAAAGAAACCAAAAATTATCTTCGAGTGGCCGATCGGGGAAAATATGTCTGAAAAAAATTCCGCCCCCCCCCCCCATTCAACATTTGTTGAATTGATTCATGATAATGGTACAGTATTGCAAGAACAAACAGACATCTTAAGAGAAATTGGGTCATATAATGAACAGTTATATAAATATCATGGAAATAGTGATGCTGAAGAACCTTTTTTTATCTTATTAGAGAAGAGAGTTTCCATAGTCTTACAGAGGAAGACGATTCTTCTTTAGAAGGAGAAATATCTTACAGTGAAGTTGATTTTGCATTAAAAAAATATGAAAAATAATAAGCCTCCTGGACGAGATGGATTTACAACTGATTTTTTTAAAGCATTCTTTCAGGACTTAGGTATATTCTTGGTACGAAGTATGAATTTTGCTTATATTTCTGGAAAATTATCCATCTCACAAACAATAATGGCTTGATAACATTAATTCCTTAAGGTGACAAAGTAAGACATTTCATCAAAAATTGGAGATCAATTTCATTGTTGAATGTTGTTTGTAAACTGTTGTAAAGTTGTATTGCTCACAGACTTTAAAAAGTATTACCATATAATTATTCATGTTAATCAATCAGGATTCTTGTCTGGACGATTTATTGGTGAAAATAGGAAAATTTTGTATTATTTAATTGTGTATATGGAGAAGAAACTTATTCCTGATTTCTGATTTTTCATGATTTTTTGTTTAAAACGCTTTCCATTTTTAAATTTGGCAAATCTTTCATGACATGAATAAAAAATACTTGATCAGAATGCATTTTCTAGTGTTATAGTCAATGGGCAAATGACATTAAGATTCGTTTTTGTTAAGCGCTAAAAGTCTTGGGTTGTTAATTCGAAATTCACACTCTGCCAAACGAATTTATGTTGGCTTAAAAGAATACAAAGTTCTTTAAAATGCGGATGACACAGTTTTATTTCTCAATGGTGCAGCTGCCAGTTTCTGTAATGTACTAAATATTTTGGATTCATTTGCTAAATGTAGTGGGTTGAAGATCAATACGCAAAATCTACCATCTACCTCAGCTACCATTTTGACTGGCGAACCCCTTCTACTATTATGAAAATCGACCCCCATCTACTATTATGAGTGGCGAACCCTTTCTTCTATTATGACTGGCGACCCTCATCTACCATTATGACTGGCGAACCCCTTCTACTTTTATGAATAGCGACCCTCATCTACCATTATGACTGGCGAACCCCTTCTACTTTTATGTCTGGCGAACCCCTTTTAGTATTATGACTGGCGACCCTCATCCATTATTATGACTGGCGAACCCTTTCTCCTATTATGACTGGCGACCCTCATCCATTATTATGACTGGCAAACCCTTTCTACTATTATGAATAGCGACCCTCATCTACCATTATGACTTGCGAACCCCTTCTACTATTATGACTAGCGAACCTATTTTAGTATTATGACTGGCGACCCTCATCCATTATTATGACTGGCGAACCCTTTCTCCTATTATGACTGGCGACCCTCATCCATTATTATGACTGGCGACCCTCATCCATTATTATGACTGGCGAACCCTTTCTACTATTATGAATAGCGACCCCCATCTACCATTATGACTTGCGAACCTCTTCTACCATTATGACTGGCGAACCCCTTCTACTTTTATGACTGGCGAACCCTTTTTAGTATTATGACTGGCGACCCTCATCCATTATTATGACTGGCGAACCCTTTCTCCTATTATGACTGGCGACCCTCATTCCTTATTATGACTGGCGAACCCTTTCTACTATTATGAATAGCGACCCTCATCTACCATTATGACTGGCGAACCCCTTCTACTATTATGAATAGCGACCCTCATCTACCATTATGACTGGCGAACCCTTTCTACTATTATGAATAGCGACCATCATCTACCATTATGACTGGCGAACCCCTTCTACTATTATGAATAGCGACCCTCATCTACCATTATGACTGGCGAACCCCTTCTACTTTTATGTCTGGCGAACCCCTTTTAGTATTATGACTGGCGACCCTCATCCATTATTATGACTGGCGAACCCTTTCTCCTATTATGACTGGCGACCCTCATCCATTATTATGACTGGCGAACCCTTTCTACTATTATGAATAGCGACCCTCATCTACCATTATGACTTGCGAGCCCCTTCTACTATTATGACTAGCGAACCCCTTTTAGTATTATGACTGGCGACCCTCATCCATTATTATGACTGGCGAACCCTTTCTCCTATTATGACTGGCGACCCTCATCCATTATTATGACTGGCGACCCTCATCCATTATTATGACTGGCGAACCCTTTCTACTATTATGAATAGCGACCCTCATCTACCATTATGACTGGCGAACCCCTTCTACTATTATG
This sequence comes from Lytechinus variegatus, assembly GCF_018143015.1. Classification (NCBI taxonomy): domain Eukaryota; kingdom Metazoa; phylum Echinodermata; class Echinoidea; order Temnopleuroida; family Toxopneustidae; genus Lytechinus; species Lytechinus variegatus. Next base: position 30,358,934 of record NC_054751.1, read on the forward strand.
AATAGCGACCCTCATCTACCATTATGACTGGCGAACCCCTTCTACTATTATGACTGGCGAACCCCTTTTAGTATTATGACTGGCGACCCTCATCCATTATTATGACTGGCGAACCCTTTCTCCTATTATGACTGGCGACCCTCATCCATTATTATGACTGGCGACCCTCGTCCATTATTATGACTGGCGAACCCTTTCTACTATGATGAATAGCGACCCTCATCTACCATTATGACTTGCGAACCCCTTCTACCATTATGACTGTCGAACCCCTTCTACTTTTATGACTGGCGAACCCTTTTTAGTATTATGACTGGCGACCCTCATCCATTATTATGACTGGCGAACCCTTTCTCCTATTATGACTGGCGACCCTCATTCCTTATTATGACTGGCGAACCCTTTCTACTATTATGAATAGCGACCCTCATCTACCATTATGACTGGCGAACCCCTTCTACTATTATGAATAGCGAACCCCTTCTACTTTTATGACTGGCGAACCCTTTTTAGTATTATGACTGGCGACCCTCATCCATTATTATGACTGGCGAACCCTTTCTCCTATTATGACTGGCGACCCTCATTCCTTATTATGACTGGCGAACCCTTTCTACTATTATGAATAGCGACCCTCATCTACCATTATGACTGGCGAACCCCTTCTACTATTATGAATAGCGACTCTCATCTACCATTATGACTGGCGAACCCCTTTTACTATTATGACTGGCGACCCTGATCTATTATTATGACTGGCGAACCCTTTCTACTATTATGAATAGCGACCCTCATCTACCATTATGACTGGCGAACCCCTTCTACTATTATGAATAGCGACCCTCATCTACCATTATGACTGGCGAACCCCTTCTACTATTATGAATAGCGACCCTCATCTACCATTATGACTGGCGAACCCCTTCTACTATTATGAATAGCGACCCTCATCTACCATTATGACTGGCGATCGAACCCCTTCTACTTTTATGATTGGCGAACCCCTTTTAGTATTATGACTGGCGACCCTCATCCATTATTATGACTGGCGAACCCTTTCTCCTATTATGACTGGCGACCCTCATCCGTTATTATGACTGGCGACCCTCATCCATTATTATGACTGACGAACCCTTTCTCCTATTATGACTGGCGACCCTCATCTACCATTATGACTGGCGAACCCCTTCTACTATTATGAATAGCGACCCTCATCTACCATTATGACTGGCGAACCCCTTCTACTATTATGAATAGCGACCCTCATCTACCATTATGACTGGCGAACCCCTTCTACTTTTATGATTGGCGAACCCCTTTTATTATTATGACTGGCGACCCTCATCCATTATTATGACTGGCGACCCTCATCCATTATTATGACTGGCGAACCCTTTCTACTATTATGAATAGCGACCCTCATCTACCATTATGACTTGCGAACCCCTTCTACCATTATGACTGGCGAACCCCTTCTACTTTTATGACTGGCGAACCCTTTTTAGTATTATGACTGGCGACCCTCATCCATTATTATGACTGGCGAACCCTTTCTCCTATTATGACTGGCGACCCTCATTCCTTATTATGACTGGCGAACCCTTTCTACTATTATGAATAGCGACCCTCATCTACCATTATGACTGGCGAACCCCTTCTACTATTATGAATAGCGACTCTCATCTACCATTATGACTGGCGAACCCCTTTTACTATTATGACTGGCGACCCTGATCTATTATTATGACTGGCGAACCCTTTCTACTATTATGAATAGCGACCCTCATCTACCATTATGACTGGCGAACCCCTTCTACTATTATGAATAGCGACCCTCATCTACCATTATGACTGGCGAACCCCTTCTACTATTATGAATAGCGACCCTCATCTACCATTATGACTGGCGAACCCCTTCTACTTTTATGATTGGCGAACCCCTTTTAGTATTATGACTGGCGACCCTCATCCATTATTATGACTGGCGAACCCTTTCTCCTATTATGACTGGCGACCCTCATCCGTTATTATGACTGGCGACCCTCATCCATTATTATGACTGACGAACCCTTTCTCCTATTATGACTGGCGACCCTCATCTACCATTATGACTGGCGAACCCCTTCTACTATTATGAATAGCGACCCTCATCTACCATTATGACTGGCGAACCCTTTCTACTATTATGAATAGCGACCCTCATCTACCATTATGACTGGCGAACCCCTTCTACTTTTATGATTGGCGAACCCCTTTTATTATTATGACTGGCGACCCTCATCCATTATTATGACTGGCGACCCTCATCCATTATTATGACTGGCGAACCCTTTCTACTATTATGAATAGCGACCCTCATATACCATTATGACTTGCGAACCCCTTCTACAATTATGACTGGCGAACCCCTTTTATTATTATGACTGGCGACCCTCATGTATTATTATGACTGACGAACCCCTTCTACTATTATGACTGGCGACCCTCATCACCTATTATGACTGGCGACCCTTATGATTAATGTAGCCTCTTCCTTTTTATGACTAGCGACCCTTATCTAGTATTATGAATACCGACCCTCGTTGTTGATTATGACTAGCGATCCTTATGATCAATTACCCTTATGGTCCATTATGAATAGCGACCCTTATCTTGCATTATGAAAATCGGACCTTATGACCCATGGTCCTTATGACCTTATGACTAGCGACCCCTTTTGCCTATTATGACTAGCGAGCTTTTGGGTATAGGATTTTACACGTTATGACTAGCGGTCCTTATGACCAGTCAGTATTATGACTTATGGTCCTTATGACTGACGGGCTTATCCCCGTTTGAATACCCCCAAAACAGAGCCCTAGGAAGGAATTTTGGATAGGAGCTGCTGGAGGTTTTATTCAGAAAAAAAAATTGACAAGAAAATAAGGGTTATTGCTCCCAAATCTCCGTCATTTTTTTTTAATTTTATTTATTTAATTTTTGGCTTGTCAACCAGGGTTTGCTGTCTACGGCAAATAATATACGCAACACCCTCTAAAAATCTTGTGGTGCTTTAGATGCAACCAAGTATCTTTTTATTTCTGGGGAGGGGTTAATATTTTGATTGTCTAGTACACAAGAAAGAAATTTCAGAATAAATGGTTTAAAGAACTAAGATGTAAAACATTGTATTTCTCTAAAGTCATCTTTTTCAAAAACAATTGATTTTCCTTTATTTTCACCAGTACCTGTTTTTCTTTAAGCTCTCTCTCTCTATATATATCTATCTATCTATCTCTCTTCATGGATCCTTCCTCGCAAATACTTTTCAAACAATGATTAGGGGTTTGTAATCCTAAAACCTGTTATGCTTTCAGCCGACAAGCTTTAAAACAGAGCTGAAACATAAAAACATATATTTTTTTTCCGAATAGAAAAACGATTAGGCGAAAGATTGATATAATAGAAATAACTTCATGAAAGGCTATTTAACTGAATAAATTGAATAACCCATCTTTCTTATCAGCTGTTAATTCATTTAGAGCTATAATACCTCCCACCCTATCTGTATGAATTGTTAACTGATTAAACATGTTTAATATAGTAGTGGATAAGAAAAGTGTTGATCAAACACGATGAAACGTTAAATTAAGTTTTTAACTAAATTTGTGAGGTGTATGAATTCATAGATCTTCGAACTGCCTCACACACTTACACATGCAATACATCGACCCCCCCCCACACACACCCTCACACACACACAGTCACATGCCCAAACCAACGCACACACACACCCCACTTTCTCCATCTGTCATCTCCTTTGTCTCTACGTCACATCTGACGTGTTTTTTTTTTCTTACATGACCTCATCACAGGTACATGTAAAAAAAAAAATTGAAGGTCAGCAAACAAATTTTGTTGCAAAAGTATATCGAGATTTTTGATCAAGGTCGATATTGTCATCGCACAGTCCTATCGTGAGTATTGTCGTCCTTGCCTCATTTCTAATCGGAATAACACAAGAATATAATAGTTTTCTGTCATCCCTATGTTGTTTGGTTAGAGATCTGCAGCTGATCAAGTTCAAATTGAGCGAATCATGGAAAGAGGATGGTCGGGGGAGAATGGAGGCGCGTGCTAAATTTGGCGTGTCGGTTGCGTGAAAGATGGGGGCATCAAAAGAGTATGGTCGGAGTAAGTACAAGCGAGACGGTTGAGGAAGAAAAGAAAGAACTCTCTTCAGTCACTGGTGTAAACATCCTTAAGCAGTAATTGGCCGCTAAAAGAAATATCTGGGATATTTTATCAGGATTAGATCAATTGCTTCTGATACAACTTCGAGATAGAGTGCAGGAGCTGAGAAATACCTCCGACAGCACCCAAAGAGCGCAGTCAGAAGTGCCTCAAACGAAATCGCAATACTTTCATTTTGCGAAGCCTGGTTCATATTTCGAATATATCACGCACATTTTCATCGCACTCTTCATTTTTTTTTTAGTTTTTTTTTGTCAGGAGCTACCAACTGCTGAGGCTGCATGTGGCCGAATGCCGCAAGGGAACGCAGGCCGACAGACGCGGGGGCTGACCTCGGCCGTATGCCGCACATAGCAGCAGCGGTATGTCACCACAGCGTTCAGTCATCGGATAGAGGGACCGGCATACCCTAGATATGTCATCGGGCTAGATGCGGCGTGAAATATAAAGATCATCCCGCTGCGTTCCATGTTTGTTTAACTTATTGGCATAATCATACTGTAAACACAGCCGACAAATATGTATATAATTGGCTGGTTGAAATATTGCTTTCAAGACTCGATTCCTTTCCCTTCTCTTTCTCTCCACCAAGACGAATTTTCATCGGCTATTTGTTAGACGTAGAGAGATACTCACATGAGAATCTGATGATCTACGCCATTTTGGCCCGCCCCCCCCCCTTCTTTCTGACGAGGGAAGGGTTTTTTGAGGGCCATTTGTTTGATTTGTCCAGTCTTGAATCTCAACACAAACGTTATATTTATCTATTCATATACCTCCTCGTTTATGTTTATAGGAGTGGAACTATCACATCATTTTACATTTCTCCAGCCTTTCTATCTTAACTTCGAAACGCACACACGTACACACCCTCCCTCACACACACTCTCTCACACATCCGTATACCGGTCACTCTCACACCCACAATATAATTCTTATGTTTTAATTAGTTCGTGAAATGTTGACAGATGAAGCTGTCAGGGAATCCAAACTGTCTTATGGCATTTTTTTTTAAATAAAAAGAACAAACAGAACAATATTCTTAAAGAAATGCACTTTCAAGATTAAAAATTATCAAATTAAAGTAATAATAGTTCTCTTTGTAAGGTTTCTGCCCCGGGGGGGCACTCGACCAAAAAAGTGGCGGGGGTGTGCCGCGGGCGAGACAAAAAACTGCCTTGGAACGGAAATTTGAGTGTGAAAATGGGGTCCCCTCCGCGGCACATACCCACTATGCATTATATACTGAGTGCCCCCCCCCGGGGTTTCTGCTAAAGTGGTTTTCTTTCAGTTGCGTAATGAACCAATTATTTTGAGGGGGCTCGGTATGGCGTATCGCGTATTTTTATTACAAAAATCCAAATTTGTGATAGAATTTGACATAATATTCAAAAAATAATATTATATTTCACCTTTTCCTTTTCTCTTTTTTTTCTTGGTCCATATATTTTTTTTTGGGGGGGAAGAGTCCCCAAGCGCCCCATCTGTACGCCAGTGCTTTCGTTTATCTTCTTGGAACCCCCCCCCCAAAAAAAAAATGAAAAAGAAATGTTTAATGTTTCAACAAATACTGGGTTGGTAATCATCTGTTGGTAAGAAAATCCCCTTTTGTTTTACGTGCATTTTCCTTAAACCACCAGTTGGTAGGACCATATGTTAACTAACCTATTTTTTCTGTGAGTGTAGTTTCGCTTCTATTCAGATATTCAAACATTTTTTTCATGAAAAAACAACAACAATCCAACAGTGGCATAAAAATCATATTCTAATTGTTAGTATACATGTTATACACAAAATATGATCCGTAATATATGTTATGAATAATTACAAAAGTATTTCACTTAATAATAATTTGATACAAAATCACACAACCACGCTACATATAAATGCTTAACCAAATCAAACCTTTATGTACGCAACCAAGGTTATCTAATAATTACTCCTAATCCGAATCCACAATGCATATGAAATTTTGAAATTAAACGTGCAGAGTCAAAGAGAAAAAAACCGACAACACCTCAACTGTCGTCAACTTTTTCGATATGCGCATTATTTGATGGTTTTGAAGATTGAAAATCTGTCTGTATATGAATTGGTACAATATGGAAAGAAGAAGTTCGCACCTATAACTGGCAGCACCAAATAGGGTGCAATCTTGTATCTTGCAATAATTTTTTTTAAAGGTGCAAAACGCATGTTTTTCTTCCTGGAAACACCTGGAAATAACCATTTGTACTCTAAAGGCGACCGCACACCTTACGATTGGTCTGCGACCTAAATTCAGAATAAAATGTAGTAGAATTTGATGCTAATATTGAGACATGGAATATTTTACTGTGCAATGTTCTAAATCATCGTACGAATTATACCTATGATCAAATCTGTGACTATGCTATCATCCTTCTTAGAATAAAAGCGAATTTAATATTTAGTCGTAATGACGTCATAGCAGTCGTACGATTGGCTACGATTTGAAACTAATTTGGCCTTTACTCCAAAATAAGGCTTGCAATCTTTCAAAATGGTTATATAAGTATTCTTTCTATTAATTTAAACCTCCAGTAGAATGAATGAATCTTGTCCAGTTTTGTTTGGATTTATACCATTAAACTCTTGGAGCAGAAATTAATTCAAATTCATTTATTTCACTTAATTTTAATTAATCGACTTAATTCTAATTTTTATTTAGGATGACTCATGGTATAAATGATAATCAGTCTGCTCTCTAATCTAATATTCATTATGTCCATAAACATGCATGTTGGTTGGGTAGAAAGATCGATACCCAATATTTTGTAAATTTTACGCAATGTTACGTTGAAATAGCCCAATATGGGGTAAAAAGTATATCCAGCAAACATGCATGTTCCCTTTCTACCAAATATTGGGTAAAATTTTACTCAGTATTTTTAGAGTGTGTGTTGTGCATTTCACTTTTACACTTAACAATAGAAAACTTATGTAGGCTGAAACTTTCATGCTTTTTCCAACAAAATCATATTGAAACAGAGGGTCGTGGGTTCGAATCCCAGCCATGGCGTAATTTCCTTCAGCAAGAAACTGATCCACAATGTGCTGCACTCAACCCAGGTGAGGTAAATGGGTACCGGTAGGAAGTAATTCCTTAAGAAGCTGTGTGCGCTATGAACGCCTAGCTTAGCCGGGTAATATAGGAGCGCCTTGAGCACCTAACAAGGTGGATAATTATGTGCGCAAGATAAATATCCTATATTATTATTATATATAACGAATTGACCCGATTTTGTTGTAATTTCTTTCTGTTATTCTTTTATGCGATTATCCTCTATTTCATTTCATTTCAGATCAAATTGGATAAATAAAAAGGTTACACTATACTATTTGCACTATAAAGTATAGTGTAATCTTTTAATTTTTCAAATTACCATTTGCACATTCGTTATCGCAAATATTGTTATTTTTGTTCTTTCTATCATACTATCATTCCTATATGACATAACTGGATTCACGCTGATCAATATTACCTATAAACAAATTATTTGTGTATACAGATTTTGTGAATATGTATGTTCTGTACAAAGTTTAAATACATTTATTAACATGTTAAAAATAAAAGTAATATTCTAAATCAGTAATAACTATAATTGATACTGAAGTAGAACTACAATATTTTGATTCAGTTTAAGTTATTGTTTGAACAGTGGTAATAACATTGTTTATTTTGGGCTAACCTCAATGAACATTTTAGGTGGAAACGGACTTCGGATGAGAAGTACGGCCACAACATTCATGCCATTACATCGCATTTTAACAATATTATTGCAAGGCATGTAACATTTTCTATTTCCAAGTATAATCATCAGATTAAAAAGGTGCAATATAGCCTAAAAGTCGTCCCTATTGACGACAAATATTAAAAGTCCATAGGCACAAGAAGCAATTAAAACATCACAGGGATCAGTAAATGGATATCATATACATGATAAATTCGGGGAAATGTGAACGAGCGAAGTCAACGAGCAAAGGAAATGACTATTTACCATGAAAACTGTATACGTTTGTCTTATTCGTTCAGGACATCCAACTGGTTGTTTATTGAGAAAAAGTTGAGTTTTTATCCCGAGTGTAAAATCATGAAGATTCTTCTTCAAAATGCAAAAAAAAAAAGAATTTAAAGTTGCCTTTGTCATCCGATTATTTTTTGCTCGCCAAGATTAAAGAGATCATAAAAAAATAATAGGGATCATCAACTTGCAATTTTGTGTCTCTGTGTCACAATGCTTTGTTGGAGTAGTTTGCATTTGTTACATTCGAAGGAAAAGGTTTCGGGAAGAATTAATTTAATTCATGAATTCAAGAAATACTTCAAAATCTATTTTAAATTGGCCACGAAGCACTAACTCATAGTGCTATTTTGACGGACCCCTTTATCCTTTATACAATATCTACCTGTCGATAAAAAGTCCCTTTTATATTACATTTTCACGCAGTGACCCAATATCGTGCACGAATTTTTCGTTAAACTTATTAATCAATTATTATTTATTTTGATTTTGATTTTATTTTTACATGTCTTATTCTAAGGGCGATTGTAAGTCGTCACTTACCTTTCTCTCTGAGACGCTCCATATAGTTTGTCTAAAATTATATATTTCTTCGACTCTTGATACTTCATTTGCGTAGGCCATACACTAAATACTGGTAAAACTTGTACCTATCTGTCCTTTCTCCAGTACCCCCCCCCCCCATGTCGTCTTCTCTCGTTGCCCTCCATTCATTTATTTATTCATTTTTGTCACATTTTCAACACACAATAATTAAAACCCATCCATCCGATTTATCACACACGCAGTCACACACACCCATCTCCATACACACCCTCACCCACACACACTCCTCCTTTTCCTCTCTCAACCTATCGACCCTTTCTCTATATTTTCTTTCAGCCGTGCATCTTATTTAGACTGTTTCAATTTTCCCTACATATTTTCATTAAAAAACTTTTTCGTACCTTTCCTTCCCCCCCCTTGCTTTCACATAGTACCGACGCACCCCTCCCCCTCCAAAAAAAATCCCTCGCCCCTCCATCCCAAATCCACTGCCCTCTCACACGCCCATGTGTCAGACCCGTGACACCAATCACCGGGGAATGGTCCGCCTGGACGCTCGCGACGTCCTGACGACAACTTGTCTCAACAAATTCAACAAAACTTCAACCAAACAGAGAAAATGCAAGAAAAAAACATCCCATCAGTGTAATTTTGACAAAGTGGGTAAGAGATTGGTGAAAACAGAAAGTTTTTGTGCTTCAACTGTTCTCATATTCACGGTTATCATTCATTCAGGAGCATCAGACACGCAGCTGAGGGACTAAGTTATGTCGCTCAATTTCTCTTGTCTTGTTTCTGAAATTCGAGTTTTGTATCTTAACAAAAGACTCAACTGTGAGGCATTAGTCATGTCATCTCTACTTCAATTATATCTAACATTACACTGAAATAGTTGACTGCTGATGGACAATCCTGTCTCTTTTTGTTCTCAGCTTTGATTAATGTCCGTTTGCACTTTTAGACCATAAAAGACTTTGGATTATCATTGGGCGTTAAAAGAGATGCCCGATACCCCCCCCCCCCCCCCAAAAAAAATATATATATATATAATAAAAATAATGAAAAATAAGAATGATTAAAAATGGAAATAAAAAAAAATAATTTATAAATTTAAGGAAAATGTTAAAATCTAATGAATATAAATGAATGATTATATTTCAATAAGTCATCAAATAAATCAATGAATAAATAATTGATAAATAAATAAATGAACGAATGAATAAATAATGAATAAATGAACAAATAAATAAATAGTCAAATGAATAAATAAATATAAAGAAAAAAGAATGATGATGATGATATGCCACATAATTATACTATGTAAAATCAGGGCAAATTGATATTTGAAATAAGAATAGGAAGTATTGTTGAAGATTAGAATGGAAATGAAATGAATATGAAATTACTTTTTAAAAATAATGTGTGAATAAAAGATGGTTATTAGAAGATGATCAAATCAATAATAACATATGGAGTTTTTTTTATTGTAATAGTAAAAATAGTGATAATAATAACAATATTATTAATATTATTATTATTATTATGAATATATTAATGATACTAATAATGATTTTGATATAATAATAATCGTAGACATAATAACTTTTTGCTTACCGGGAACAAGACACGGGATAGTTTAAAATCCCTAAAAAAATCCATGATATAGTTGTTGTTTATTCAAGCTAGAAATAGACGACATACGGAGGATCTAAGAACACAGTAAATCTATTGAAAAAGGCCCGTCAAATGATAATGAACAGCTGGGAGGTCTTTGTCGAAAATTGGTGAACCGGAATTGCAGTTTCGCCCTAAGTTTCGGAGCCGACGAAAATCACAAATAATGACATTTGTACATAGAACCAAAAACTTAGAACAAGAACTGCTATTTTGATTCACCGATTTTTGCCAAAGACCTCTTGGTTGTTCTTGGTCATGAAGGGCATTCGACAATGCATTTCTTCTGTTCTTGAATCCTCTATGAGTCGCTTTCCGAAAATAAATCTCTATCATCTGCTGTCTTGTCGATGGAAGGACCATTAACTCTTTAAATTTTTACCCCATACTATAGGCTAAGATATCTGATGTTATGTCCGCAAGATGAACCCTAGCCACTGCTAGAGCTTGGTCCTCTTTCATGTCGTCCCCAACAAAGTTGTCATCAATTTCTCAAGCTGAACCAACTTCAACCCATTCTATTTCCTTATTGCCCATTTATGAGAACGGAGTCCAGCAGAGTATGCGTTATTATTGAGTTAGCCCTATTATAGGTCCCCTGAAAAATACGTTAAAGGTATTCTTTATAGGGGGAAGTAAGGGACATGAGGGATGAGACGAGTTTGTAAATGGTATTGCTTGACCTACAGAATGTTCTTGAAATTGGAGGGGGGAGTGTTTGCGGAAATGCGAATGGACCGAAGTCATAAGGACTAGATTCCTGCAACAATTGCAACAATAAGACCTGTTTACCGTGTTCAATATATGACTTTGAAATGTTTGTTTTATTATTATCATTTTATTTAAAAAGTCAATTAGAAATGTTGCCGCTAAAGAGCTGAATAGGGCTAATAAGAGTAATTTCCCTCTGGTAAGGGGGTATCCAAGGCGGCTCTTGAGGCTTCAACCACAAGTGCTTGTCGTTGACTCGACCGCATTGCAGACAAGGGGGGAAGAGAGTGCCCCCTCTGGCTCCTACCAAACTCCGCAATAGCATACCAAGGGGAGGTGTTTATCCCGCATAACCGTACCCTCCTACAGACAGCAAAGAAACAGTAATCAAAATTGATACAGTGGCAATTACCCGCGGTACCGTTTGAGAACGCCGGCTCGGGCAATAGACGGACGTGTTTTCTTCGCGCTGCCGACTTAATCGGAGGCAACCCCGCTGCGCGCAGACGATATCTCCAAATAGCCCATGCGCCTGGTATGGCTTGTACCCCGCGGTCCGAGCGGGATGACGTAGCGGTAATTCCGGCACTGTGCGAGGAATCTCTCCGCGCCCCTTTCATGGGCCGCCGCCGTTTGATTGGACGTAATCAACAACCCATGCAAGCGTCAATTGAACGTCCCGCAGCGACGCAACAGTTACAATTGATTCAGCTCTGATCTCTCGTTCAAAGTCCGCCAAAAGAAGAGGGCGGCAGGGAAGAGCAAGAATAATAAATTAGCTTCATGCGATCGCGGCGGGATATCGTTCGTCTGATGTTGGCCGACATCCTTCTCTCGGTCTTAGCCATGTCAACTGTACACGGACTTAGATACACGCAAATCTCGATTATCTCTTTGATATCCCGAAATGTGCTAAATTATTATTTCATATTTCCGCTGAGTAGTTAAGGACTCATGGTGTGTATTGGTATTTCACGCAATGCCAATCAAAAACATCGGTTTTGTCCTTTGTTCTAAAAGCTTGTATTGCATTGAAGTATAAGCAAATTATTGTTTATTCCTCTTTGACTGTATAATGTGCATGTCCATTTTGATGATGAAAATGACAGATAAACTCAATTCTGAAGACAGATAAGAGGTGGCTGTACAGGGGCGGTGTCGGGACATTATTTAGGGGGAACAAGATGATAAAAAAATGACGTCATTCATGTATCTGATTTATGTAATAGGTATTAGAGTCAGACGACCCAAACATAGGCTCCCCTTTCTCCTCTCTTCAATAACAACAACAATAATAATATGCAACACCTATGTAACGCTTAATTCAATATTTCTAGGGCTACACATCATTCCTGGGAGCATTTCCCAGTTTTAGCACGGCTCCCAAGGCCTGATCAGATGCTCAAGCACTCAAAGAATTCCTTCTTACCACTTCCCGTTTACTACACCTGGGTGGAGAGTGACACAGGTAAATCAACGCCTTGCCAAAGGACGCGAATGCTGTGGTGGGATTCGAACCCCCGACCTTGTGGTTCAAAGGCTAGAGACTTATCCATTTAGTCACAATACTTCTTTTGTCCCACGTCCTTCCTTTTTCTCCCTTTGGTCTTCCCAATTGTCTCTTTCTTACCTCTTGAATATTCATGAGGGGGGGGGGCAGGGGGGGGGCTCCTACCCTCTTGTGGCGCCATCCCTAGTCCATGTAGTCCTATACATACAGTTCTATACCTAGCATTTGCGTTATTTGTTTTTAAAGTGATTTTTCTTTTGCGTCACGTGAATTCTCGACCAGCTATCATAACTGTACTTTATTTTTAAGTGATTATTAAAAGGTGACTATTATAAAGAAATATCAATCATAATCTGTTATATTTGATCAAAGAAATTATTTATTTGTATTTGTATTTATCTAGTCAAGTAAAAAATACTAAGTAAATCATGTCAAGGGATATACAAAATAAAAGGTTGGGAAAACCCGCACAAGTTTTCATCCCGTATCATAGCGAATGGAGGTGCCCAAAACTTCTACTCCCCCCCCTATAAAAGAACGAAAAGAAAACCCATTTATTTTGGGGGAAAAAATGTAACCGTGTTGTCATTGATCGTCTAGATACGTTGTATTCCTCTTTGACTACAGGCATTGCTGATTTGATTGCAATCATAATTTCTATAAGGTCTGGCAATCAAAATCAAAGGAACCAGTCCCCTAGGCGCTTTACCGGCACAACATCGGCTAAAACAAACAGAACAATCTTACAACTCACAAAGAAATAGGGCAAGAGCATGCCTAATAATAAGAAGATGCTCCGGGCCATTTTGTTATTGACACAAATTGGATATCTCGTTCTTATTTGACCAATCAAGTTCAATATATGGACTAGGAAGCAAACTCAAAGACAAGAACGAAGAGAGTATATGTAGGTATATAGAGTCGATTTAAAGAGAAGGTACACAGAATTTCAGAATTATACCAGTTTTCAAGTAAGAAGTTATAATGATAAAACATGTATAAAAACTATTCGGGAATAGCATAGAATCTACATCGAGGAAAGAGAATTTTGTTTGACTGATATTCACGAATTTGAAATCCATTTTTCTGATTTAACGTGACAGGAAAATGTATTTCCGATACCACAATTTATACTTTCAGTCGCTCTTCAATCATCTATTGTCATGTAGATAAATAAATACACTTTGTTATCCACATGCACAATAATTAGATTTATACACAGCAAAAACTGTGGTGTTAACCGGTGTACATAGAGGACCACACCAGTTATTTACACCGGTGTTAAATTGGTGGTGTTAGTTTTACACCTATAGTTGTTATATTTACACTCTGGTGTTATGTTCAATCTCTAGGGTGTTATTTTAACACTTCAGGGTGTGGTCCTCTATTAACACCAATTGGTGTCAGTTTTAACACCACAATTTTTACAGTGTATATGTAGTGAATGTACATTACCACATTATCAAAACATGATAACCGCTTGTTCATGTTGCTCTTCGTACGAACCCGCCAACACACATACTTTAATAAGCCTAAATAATCAAGAAAATGAAGGGAAAATATAACAATCCATTTAAACGTCGTCTGCAATAACTTTAGAGTGTGATAAGACATTTTTTTATTTTGCTCTTCTCACAAACCCACCATCACACATAGTTTTATAAACCTATATAATGAAGAAAATGAAGAAAACTGCAACAATACACTTAAACGTCGCCTGCAATAACTTCAGAGTGTGTTTAAACTGATAAAAGCTGGTGATGTCTTGATAAACTTTCAACTTAATTCAATTCCCTAATTACAGAAATTCGAAATCTATATGTAGGCCTATATATAATATTCATTTTAGGTATCCAATTTGTATTCCCTTGTGTAGGCTTGCGTTTGACCTTTTAGACAGAGAGGGAACAGAACACATGACCTAAGCGTCACGTGGCACAAAAAGAACAATCGGAAGACATATCTTTCAATGATCTTCTCTTCTTCAGATCCTTATAGGGATCCTGGTGCACGGGTATTTCATAAAGTTGTTCGTAGTAAGTTAAGAATAACTTTAAGAACGACTGGTGATCCATTCTTGTGGTAAATGATATTCACCGTTAAATGTCCATTGGTGACTATTTAGCGCGTAGAAAATGTTCAGCAGTCGTTCTCAAAGTCGCTCTTAACTTACGAACAGCTTTATGAAACGGCCCCCAGGATAAGTGGGGTTGGCATTGGGCGTAGAGGCACAAATCTGTGTCGCAGGCGGGGGGGGGGAGGGGGTCATTCTATGTAGGGAGCAGTGATGGGGCGCATGATGTCACTTCCAGAGACCTAAAACAGGAAAATGTGAGATTTTTTTATTAAGAAAAAGAAATATAGAACATTGATATGAATGAAGTGTGTGGTAAAACAAATACACCGATTCTTCATTTCATATATAGATCAAATTGGTCGAAGTAGTCATGATAAGACAATCACACCACTATAACGTGATCGATCTGCACTGTTAAAAAAAGGTGATTTTACAGAAAATAAACAGAAGATTTGCAGAAAGCAATAACAGAATCATTCTGTAAATTCATAAAACAGGAATTTTTCTGTAATTTAACAGAACAGGTCTGTTTAAAAAGGGGAAAAGGATGTTTTATTCAAGGAAATTTGTAAGATTCCATACTCCAAATACCAATTTCATGTAAGATTACGCAAATCGGTAAGATTACAGGTGTTCTCGAGACTCTGCTGCAGGAACTTCTTCTATTTTTTTCTAACAGTGTGTATACATGATGCATATCATTTTTTGCAAATAATTTTTTTTTAGCAAATGGCCTTTAACTGAGGTTCCAAAATAAAATAAAACCAAACTAATTTCACTTTAAAAGTACGATAAATGTAGTTTTGGACACTTAAATTTTTGTGTACTAATATCATGCATTTATGCTTCATTGGATTAAACAATGCTTTCACTGCTTGAAATATATAAAAGTATTATATCAGAATATGAAAAAATACGCATGATAATCATTGAACGATAAAGTTTCTCTGTTCCTTTTTCTGTTTATGGTAACTCCCGTAGGAACTTGGCAGGAGATCTTTTTGCTGGTATATAATAACCAAGTGATGTCTCCTTTATATAACCAAATACCTAGGAAACATTTTAGTTTTATATAGGTTAGTAAGTCATAGTGGCTGACGTTATAGATGGCAGATATTACTCTCGGGCCTTTTTATCAAAGTGGAGACAATGGCAGGGTGGGGATTCGAACTCACAACCTTGCGATTATGAGTCCAATGCTCTAACCACTGGGCCACATGACCCAAGTTACAACAGCAACTCAATAATCAATCATCAAAATATTTTGAAATCTTAGTTGTTTGTTTCATATAGAATTTTGTTTCATAAAATGTTACTCTCCGAATATGTATTTTCTCGTAACAGCATCGATTCTCGTGATCACACCTAACACAAAAGCCGTAAGTCTGTCGGAAAAAACAACAATTAGAAATCAGTTCATAGTTCAAATACCAGACGATTTAGTTTTCAAATCCTCGGGCAATTTCATTTTAACTAGTGCGGCAATAACGAATCCTTCCTATATTACACAATATATACTTAGCAGAAGTTGAGACTATTTTAAAAAAAGAAAAAAATTGAATAACCCTGAAAAGTTTGAGCTTGATAATATGATAGGGCTAAGTCGATTGAAGTTTTGAAGAAAAAATTGGAAATGAGAAGAAAAAAAAGTTGACGAGACATTATGTTTGGTCCTCCCTAAGCTTACGGATTAGTAAGATTACTATTTGTAAACCGATATGGTCTTTTTCTTCCTTAACATAGGCGGAACAAATGAGGTATTCAACAAACTGGAGTCAAAGTCAAGATTCCATTTTGCAACCCCTTCAGGGTAATGTATTGGGGTAATTCAGATTTCTTTCTGGGATAACTGAATGAAAAATATTCCTCCTCGAATTTCATAGGCGACGAAGCGTATTTTACTTTTGTTCGTTTTTCTTCGTTTTAGATGTTCTTGTATTTCCTCAAAATTTAATGTCTTTCTATTGGTTGTTTTGGATCCATGGAACTGGGTCTATGAAATCGATCTCTGGATTTTGTGCAAACTATTAAAATAATTTCAATTTTCAGGTAATTTTTTTGTGAATGCTGAAAACGGTTAGTTCACGCATGGACCTGGTTCATGTAGAGCTAATCGAAATGCAAATAAGTATTTATTCATTTCCACATAGAACAATTACAAAACAATTACATAGCATACATTCATTGGAGTCGCACAAATGAAAAAAAGACGTGTAGAAACATTAATGATAGTTTATTGTAAATGACATAATCCAACATTATGTAAAGGGGATTTCCAGCTAGAAAGGGAATATGAAGACAAGCATTAGATGGAAATGTTTCAAAATGATTGATGTGCTTTTACTTCATTTTATTACAGCCAAATACATTTATTAATCATTTTATAAGCTATTATGCCGAAATCTGAGAGATGAAAATTGCGCTATAAGCCCAATGACATTGAGGTGATTTTTGTTTTCAATCGAAGGCAGCGGCAGATTCGGGATTTTGAAATAAAGGGGGCCCAAATGGCTAGGTTGAAAACATAAGTGTGTAGAACATAACTTTTTTAGATTAAGCTATATCAATATGTATGATCAATGGACGATTTTCAATATATAAATTGGCGCGCTACCGGCGTCCTCGCCTGGTTCCTCCTTTAATAGTATAGGAAAAACGATGTTATGCGTATTATCTAACATTTGAATATCATTTAATTTAAATACTTTTTTCATTCATCTTTTATTAGTAACAAAGGCAACTTCTGATACACATGGTGACAGAGACTTCTCAGTTGTGGCTCCCACACTCTAGAACTCACTTCCAAGACCGTATTCTTCTTCTCTTAGTTCCTTTAAAGTAGCACTTATGGCATGCACATCTCTTCCTTAAAATAGTAATAAAGTGTAATCAGTTAAGCAATCTAATCAATTTCATAGCTAATTTGTCCGTAGTTGTTGGTATAGCTAAGTTATCTAGGTAAGGTAATTGAGTTAGCTAAGATATTTAATTAAGTTAGTTAATAGATTTAGTTAAGTATTTAGGTTTTATGTAAAGAGCAAAGAGAAATGTTAAATTATTATTATTACTGTTGTATTGTTATCATAATTATTATCATTATTATTATCATTGTTATCATAATCATTATTATCATTATTATCATCATCATCGTCATTATTATTACTATTGCTCCAGCTGAATTAAAAACGATGCTTGTAGTACTAAAATTTTTTTAGCCTCAGTCGACATTGCCTTGATACTCAACCCCTATCCTATACCCCACCCCACTCTTTCTCAAAACATTACTGGTTACAAGAATTCATGCATCCTCGCCCAATTTTGAGAAATAACATCCAAACCAAATCCAAAGTTAAAACAGCTTTTCTCGGTAGCCAATAATGGAATTTATGGTCTCGGATTTCATAGCGGCGATGTCGAACACCAAAGTCAGGCTGGAAGCGGGAATTATTATTAGCCGTCGGTTGCTTTGGGCTATTTTTCTGCCAGGTACCGGGTATATCAGTGTGTATGAGGGTGAGGGCGGGTGTGAGTGGATGGTGGTGTAAGTGTTGCAAGTTTTGCACGAGGAGTGGTGTAGCGTGGTCTTTTGAAGCAGGTGGGGGGGGGGGGGGAGGGGGGCAACGGCAACCGTGCTGGAAAGAACACAGTGTCACACAGTGTGAACACAGTGTGTTCACATAGTGGACTATGTGAAAATGTTTATTTAATGTTTGAAATGCTCAAATTCAACAGTGTGAAGCTATTTTCACACTGTGGACACCTCGACAGTGTGACTGTTCACAGCGTGTTCACACGATGGTCGACTATTACAATATGTGATTCACACTGTTCGAATTCACTGAACAGTGTGAAAGTGACTTCACTTTCTGTTCCACACTGTGAACACACTGTGGCACATACTGTGGGGGCACTGTGTTATGTTTTTTTTTTCAAAATGTACCTATTAGAAAGAATGCACCAAATTCTTCTACTTAAAGTGCAAATTAAAAAAAAAATGTCATTTTAAACAGCTCGGTAAATTTGCTAGCATTCCTCCATCATGCCCAAGATCTTTGTGTGTGAGTTCGACGATGGCTATATCAGGGTCTCATATTGTGAGTGGTTATACCTTGGTCACATTTGCTCTACGGCGGCCGTATTCAAACCACCTATATGTAGCTGGTACCAAAACATGTTAAAAAGGCTGTTTTCGACTCGCCGTATATACGGCCGCCGTAGACCAAATGTGACAAAGGTATTAGTGGTCAAATTAAGAATATCGATAAACAATTAAGGAGAGAAAAAAAAGAGTGGGCAAAGATGTTTTGTCGTCACAGCCTGCAAGTTTAGGTAAATCAACGGAACATTGACCATTCATATTGCTTGATTTTCTGTTATCTGTTTAAGAAACTTCCACAGGAACTCAGCAAATCAGCTATCCGCCGCATCAATGCCAAACTGGTATAATGTAATCACATTATGAAACATTTTACGTCAAGTTATTCAGTCATATCGGCTGACAGTTGAACGAAGACCAAAAAGTGGAGATAATGGCCGAGCTGGGACTCGAACTCACAACCTTTCAAACATGAGTCCAATGCTCTAACCACGAGACCACACGACCCCTTTTAAAAGACTTTGAAATTTACTTTGATACAATCTGAATGAATTCGATAAGAGATTAATAAAAACAAGTTTTATGACAAAATGGCAAACGTACACTGGAAAATATGTAACATGAAATGATTTGAAATGAAGAAACAGCGAGCCCAATGACGAATCTACTTTCGGCATTATTGATCAGCAAGATAATAATAATGACAATAATATAGGGTATTTATATTGCGCACATATCCACCTTATTAGGTGCTCAAGGCGCTCCTATATTACCCGGCTAAGCTAGGCGTTCATAGTGCACACAGCTTTTTAAGGAATTACTTCCTACCGGTACACATTTACCTCACCTGGGTTGAGTGCAGCACACTGTGGATCAGTTTCTTGCCGAAGGAAATTACGCCATGGCTGGGATTCGAACCCACGACCCTCTTTTTCAAAGTCCGAAGACTAATCCACTGGGCCACGACGCTCCACATGTATGACTTGACGCCATACAACAAGAATTGATCACGTTGATGATCTGATATATTGCTGACCAAAAACCAACAACAAATAGGCCTACAGTACTCCCACAAGACTAGAGTTAGCTCTGCATTCAGAATCAGGTAATAAAGGTTTACCAAAATAATATTGGGTATAATGGTTACATGCATGTTGGTTGGGTAAAAAGATACCAAATATTTTGTAAATTTTACGCAATGTTAAGTTGAAATAGCTCAGTATGGGGTAAAGAAATACACAGCAAACATTTTCTTTTTTTGCCTCTATTAGAGGATTTATTCACATCAAAATCAGGGATTACACAATAAATCAAATTCAAATCAAAGGTTACACAATTAATCATAAATCATGAAATATATAAGTATTATTACAATATTTACAAAAAATCATATCTATATACGTTATATAGATTGTTCTATGTCGTAGCAAACCCTTAGGCAGTTTATCTTTTTTGTGGGTCTTTTTACTAGCAGTGTTGTACATTTCTATCCGTTTTTTAATTTCTTTATAAATACATGTTAAAAAAACTTCTTTTTTCAATTCCTGATTTGTTCCTATCCAAAATAACTTTATATATTGACCAAAATGCAATAGTTACACTCTAAAAAATGAAGTGCTAATTCAGATCTTAAAGAGCGTGTATAGTGACTGCACTTCGGAGTGCTGATTTGTCTAGTTCAAATTTGAACGAGAAAAATCAGCACTCCGAACTCCGAAGTGCAGTCACTATACACGCTCTTTAAGAGCTGAATTAGCACTCTAAAGGCCACCATACGACTGTTCGCGATCCGATTTTGTGACAAATCGCATTTTGCTCAGTCATTTTCTGCAAAGGTAAATGGAACACATTATTTTATTTGAGGTAAAAATTAATTAAAAGAATACTAATATGACCATTTCGTAAGATTGTAAGCCTTTATTTTGGAGTAAAGCCCAAATTAGTTTCAAATCGTAGCCAATCGCACGACCTTTATGACGTCATTACGACTAGAGATTAAATTTTCTTTTATTTTAGGAAGGATGATAGCATAGTCACAGATTTAAATATAGGCATTCGGACGATGATTTTGAACATTGCACAGTAAGATATTCCAAGTCTCATAGCATCAAAATCTACTACGTTTTATTCCAAAATTGAATCGTAGACCAATCGTAAGGTGTGCGGTTGCCTTAATGATGTATCCACACGCGTATATGGTGGCAGTGCTACTTGGGGTACTTGGGGTCGTTTCATAAAACTGATCGTCAGTTAAGAGCGACTTTAAACGACTGCTGATCCTTTATTGTTGGAAATGATATTGACAATTAAATGTTCATTAGTGATTATTTAGATCGTAAGAAAGATTCACCGGTCGTTCTTAAAGGCGCTCTTAACTTACGAACAGCTTAATGAAACACCGACCACAAAGGCTCCCAAAAATATATGATCAAGGGGGAAAATATTTCCCAATATGATGTTAAAATTATCAAAAATTAGAATTTCGTTTTTAAAAGGAGCTCGCTCGCGGCGTGTTCTCAATCTTGCCTATACCTTTGTTTATATAAATTAAATACAAATTCATTTTAGAGCAATCGCCTGAGGGTCAGCTTAATTACCCCTTTTGAAATAAGACTCAGCTGACCTCGTCCCATATCATTAACATTAATATATATCGTGCTGTTGTGTTTGTTTTACAATTTGTTCGATAATATTTGTAACAGAAATAAATATGCCACACATCTACAGGACTTTTTTTGTATGAGAATATTTATTGCCTAACCGTTCCCCTTTGTACACACCCTCCCCGACAAAATGGCGTCTACCAGAGAACATACCAATTATTCCAACTTCCAATTTTACCAATTGGGACCGACTAAAATATGGGTTCCCGTGCTTTTAATTTTCTCTGCAGTCTTCGGCTGCGACCGGCAGTTAACCCGAGTAATTCCTTCCAACGAGGCCAGTGGGACCGAGTGCTTCTTATGAGCTATACAATTTTACCATTAGTCCCACACGTTCGTATTTTGGAGGTCAATGTTTTCATGAGGGTCTGTCATAAAGCTTCCTACAATGGTCCCACACGTTAACAAGCCTTGTCGGCATATTAATTTACGAGAGCCGGCCATTAAAATGCAATGATGCCCCGTTTAGTAGTTAGAAAGTCAGTTTAAAGGGGTAGGCCTATAGCTTGTGCTACGTTGCATTACGTGATGGTACGACTGACTTTCGACGAAAGATATTCAATCTGGTCAGGTTTACGTAATAACTTATTAAGATTATCAAAGCTAAATAACCAATAAAAAATAAAGATAACACTTTACTATAGATTATAAAAGATTATTAGAAAGTTATCACTTTCGCACATTATACACATAACAAAGGACTATATATGCAACCTTATTTGAAATTTGCACACGTCACTTTGATTTTCGAGCGTTCTTACCCCATTTACTGTATTGTGGGAATTTTATGTTTCGATAATATTAAACTGGGGTGAAATGATTTCACCATAAAGAGATTGCCAAGTTTTTGGCAATTTAAACAACAAATCTCCCCAGCTTTCAAAAACTAACTTCACACTTCATCGCAATTTTATTAGTCTTGTTTCCACCCGTTGGAGAGTTATCCCTCCCAAGTGGACTCTTAAAATTTTTCAATTTGAACCCAATTTGTGGGGGAATAAATATTATGGACAAAAACATCCGAGTCGAAATGGGGCTGGGGTCGAGGACCGTGACCCAGTATGTCACATGCCAGGCGTTCCATTGTTTAAAAGGGCTTATAGGATGGTTATCTGCACATATTCATACGCTTTGTTAATGGTAATCCTTTTGTTATGTTTATGATTAGCAAAAGTATTGGTTTTGTACGTTATATGGGGCAAGCCATTTTTATGAGGCGATTTTTTATATTTTCAAGCGAAGATGCGGAAATAATGAATGCATCTTCAGTGGATATTATCACCAATATCGCCGATGAGGTGTTAATAATGGTTCATTACCTGTCACTAAAATGAGATTACTTGCATTGAATTAATATAGAAAACAATATCAATATTGAAAAAGGGGAGATTGTATATTCATTTGTAAAAATGATTAAAAAACCTTATTTTAATTCAAGAATGATAGAGGGACAGTAGAACATGACAATTATACTAACAAACAATTCAATACTGCATAGATATTAACCAAAATAAATCATTTTCATTACAGATCGAGCATGTGATCTTAAACACATAGGAGTAATGCCGAAAATTTGTTTACAAAATGAATAAATAAAAGAATAATAAATGAACAGATGGAATTATTAATCATTAATAAATATAATGCCAACTCAGCAACAATTTCGCTGTCCTAAATTCCTTTATTAAAGCATTTTGACGCGGCAGAATTACTGTATAAGCGAATAAAGGCAGTACATATATTTTTAAACCGGGGGGGTAATGAAAAGGTTCAAGAACAAAATTCAGCGAGGGAGCGAAGCGACAAAACTGATTAAGAGGGCATTTACAATATTTCACACTATTGCAGGATTGGATAGTTAGGTGCGAGAATGTTCAACGAATTTGTATTTTTATATCTCCAGAGGGGGCACCCCCCCCCCCCGATTTCATTCCAAATCCAGCAGCGCTGCCGTATGTCAATATAAGGAATCTGACCATGCGATTGTCATCTGGGCATTAATATAAATGAAATGGTCTATCAAGACCATTGTTGCATAGGCATTTTGCTCAGCAGACGGACGAGGAACCAATCAGAATTGTTCTTTCAAATTATCCATTGAGCCCTAATATTTGTGCTATGGGGTCCTGGAAAAAGAAAAATTAATTTAATCAAACTTTTTTGGGGTTATCGTACTGGTGGTCGATTACATGGCCATGTAAAGAAAAAAATGATGCCGCGCTTACGCATGATCGTTTCTACTTATGACGATTTATGTTTCCATCATTATTTTAATGCATATAAATCACCATACGGACGTATTTCTTTATTACTTCTATACACGGGTATAAATTCAAGAATATGACAATGGAAAAAATGACTAAATTCTTTTTGAGCGCTTTATCTTCAACATTCAATGTAATACTGCACATCGCTTGCTGAAGAATTACTGGTAGCTTTCTACTCATCATTTTGAATCGACTTAATCTTGATAACAATCAATCTTCTTCCACTAAAAAAAAAGGTTTTTATCATAGAACTATAAGGGGTGCACTTGTAAACAGCTTGTACAAAGTCGTGAAAGTGGTCTATAACGAAGATCTTGGCTACACTGTTACAAAAAACAGATGATTTTACAGAAGAAAGAAAAAACAGATTTTACAAAAAGAAGTAACCAATTCATTCTGTAAATTGTAAAAACAGGAAAGATTTTTATACATTTTTATTATAACAACATATTTTATTATTTACAGAATAGGTCTGTTTTAAAAAAGGGAAAACAGTTTTATTACAATAAATTTGTATGGTTACATACACCAAATATCTATCTTCTGTAATTTTACACAAATGCATGTAATATTGCACAGTGCAGTAAGACTACAGGTGTTCTCGAGACTCTGCTGCATGATTTGTTGTGTTTTTAAATTGAGGGAGATTGAATAAATAGCGAACCCCTTTTGATAAATATATATATTACACGCTTTTTTCCTTTTCATTTCTTTTCCAATTCCTCCTTTTCATGCTTTTTTTTCTTGGTCTTGATAATTTCGGGATTCCATGGTCCCCAAGCCCCCTCTCATAATGTACGACGGTGCTGTAACAGGGCCAATGCCATAGTTGTGATGAATCGTGTACTGTTCTATATTCTGTATCATCTTTCAAAATTTGTACCGATTAGCTATATTTACCACACGCAAATCCATTATTCCACTCACTAAGACTCTAACAGTATTTAATGTAAATTCACTTCCAAGTTTACTACTTATGTTCAAGTTTGTACATAACATGCTGCCACCTTCATTCCACAATTTTTATACTATGAACACATCTATTCATTCTTATCTCACCTTAACTCTTCAAATTTTCAATTAATCAAGCCTAAATTGATTGTTTCGCAGAGATCCATAAGACACCATGGTCCAGATTCATAGAACTACCAGAGTCTATCAAAAGACTATATCTTCTTTTCATTCATTCCAGGCAAAATGTTAAATCCATGTTGTTATCAGAATATTGGACGTAAGTTTTTTGTATCAATGTTTCAGTTTTTCACGAGATCACTCTTCATAATCTCCATCATGACCACCGTCATCTCCATTGCTTTCATCTTATAGTTGTCACCATCATCCTCATCCTTGTCATCTCCATTTTCACTATGAATTGATGTTTATCATTTCAAAAAATATATACCCATTCTGCTGTTTTAATGTATTTAATCAATAAAATTAAATGAGTTTAAATCTGGGGTTGTCATTTTTTTTTCAAGCAATTTGCTTATGATGTCATTCCTTCACAGCAAAAACTGTGGTGTTAACCGGTGTACATAGAGGACCACACCAGTTATTTTACACCGGTGTTAAATTGGTGTTAGTTTTACACCTATAGGTGTTATTACAACATCTTTTGTTGTTACATTAACATTTACACTCTTTGGTGTTATGTTTAATCTCTAGGATGTAATTTTAACACCTCAAAGTGTGGTCCTCTATTAACACCAATTGGTGTCAGTTTTAACACCGCAGTTTTTACAGTGTTCTCCTGCGAATTGTAAATGTTGTAATATGTTGGGAGTTGATCTTTGTGTGTGTGAGAGGGGGGGGGGGTGAGTGTTTGTGTGTGTTAAATTATATGTTTAGAACATTTATTCTATGATTCATGCCCAAAACAGCGAAATTATTTTCATTATGTTATGAACAAAAATGATTTACACGAATGAAATGATTGTATCCAGAAAGAGAACATGAAATCAAATTCAAATACATGCCCATCTATATGTTCTCGTCATCGATATTCATATGTCGAAATCTCTTTTTGGTTTTTCAAAGTCGTAAGTCGACGTGTAAGGATGATGAGCACTTTTAATGGGCTTTGATTATTCCAGCACCATCCACATGATTAATAAGATGAATACTGTTCTAAAGTAACCGCACCATTATCGCTGATCACTGCAAATCAAAATTAAGTCAAAGTTAACATTATCACCGGTACTTTGAGTGAGGAATTACTGCGAAGTGTCATTAATATTAATACATATTATCCAAGATTGTCCGACGATCGTTAGCGAAAGACGTCAGCGTAAGTTTCTGGGTCATAACCATAATATTTCTTTCTGGATGGGTTTCAGTTTTTTTATTATTTTTTTTTTTTAAATTAAAAGTCCGCACGAGCGATACATTAGCGCGGGAAGGAAGTTAAGAAAATCCTCTCAGATTAATGCCACCGATAAAATGGTGGAGAATAAGCTTTGGGTATAGTTTAACTACTTGGCGTTTTCCTTGAGATATGGAGAAGCCCAAATCGATGAGAAATTTATGGAAATTGCTTACCGAATGGGATAATAATCTATCCTATCCAGTATTCAAATGACGGCATAATCATGATAATGGATGGCCATTATTAAATTTCAAGTTCTCTTATTCGGTAATGGAATGGTTAACACACTGGCTTTTTCTTATGAAATAACAGGGTGATGTGATTTTCGTTTTAAAGGAATAGTTAGGAATTACTGGTGTAGATTCAGAGGCAGGAAGCATGGGCCTAGTAGGTCCATGCACGAGGGCAGCCCCCTATCTTCCTGAAAAGGAATTGAAGAGAGAGAGAGAAAGAGAGGGGGGGGGGTAGAGGGGAGAGGGGACGGGGAGATAGAGGGAGAGACAGATAGGACGGAGGCATTAGGCATGATAGGGGGTTGGAGAGTGTGAGAGTATGAATATAAAGTGCATTACACAAAAAATAGGAATATGAAATTACTTACTTTATTCATTATCATTTTTAAGGGGAAAAAAATCATATATACTCCACTCTAAATATTTGATTCATACACTCTATTGTTGGGCAACATACTGTCCACATTATTGGTTGAAAAAATATCCAACTCTGGGTAGTTTTCACCAAAAGCACACATAATTGGTTTAAAACTACCAAGAATTGGATAAAGTTTTATTGTTGTGTGGACAGTATACCCAACATTTTTAAGAGTGATATTGTCTGGCTCTTTTAACTCCACGACCGATGATTTTGCGGCGCTATAGCATAGTCCATCATGGACCTGGTCTAACTTACAATGACAGTGCCAAAACAGGGCACTTCTTTCAAATAGTGATAAGCATGGTAAGTTGATAAGTTTATGGTTTCATTCGAGACACAATTCCAAAGTGGGACCATTCTCCTTTTGTTATATCGTTAACTTCTTTCAAACAAAGTGAATGGAAACCTTTCAAATGAATAACAGTAAATTAAATTGAAAGTATTTAAAGAGGACACAAATTCATCTTAACAACATTTTAAGTTTTAAGTGTGGCGTATAATAATTGGTCTGTTTGCCCGTCAAAGGGGGTCAATAATGGATTTTAAAAAATACTCCATTTATAATTGGCAAAACAGGGCGAAATATTACACGGTTATATAGAGAACAAACTGGCGCCGAACTCGACTGTGCGTCGGGAAAATAAATGTAACGCCAGGCTTTTGGACCCAATTCGGGGAGACGTTGGGATACAAAAGGTTCCTTGAAAGAATTATCACGGCCTCAATCGAATACGAAAGTAATCTCAATGTCAGGCTGATCCATCATGTCTAAAAGGTTTAATTGTCATTAATTGTTCCCTTTTCAAACTTCAGAGCAGGGCTCTGTTCGGGGCACCCAGCGAAAAATTAGTCCATTGCGCCCCAGACAATAAGCAATAAAAGGCCGTGCTTCAAGGATGGCAAAGGGAGAAAGGAGGGGGAATCAAATACTGTTCAAAGAAATCGATTACCGTATTAATCTCTGAATGGTATTTCAACTTCTTGTGTATAGGGCTTGATAATGGTTGTGAACGTTTAAGACACGAATTAGGGGCTGTGTTCCAATTCTAATTGGTGGTAAAAAGTATTCCTGGGGTGTTCTGTAACAGACCGAATCCGACCCGTCTGGGATCTTACGATAGGATAATTATGTTGGAAAGAATGATAGCGAAATTAATGACATTTTCACCATTCTTTCTTACTTATGCTACTAATTGCGAGCTCAAATTAGTGTAAATATTAATCAGGAACGACCACCCCCAAATATAAGAAAATAATAATAATTCTGATAAAGAAAAAATGAAATGAATATAGAAAAGTAATAAAAATATTTACAAAATAAGAAAAAAAAACTCAAGCTCGTCAACCAAGTTCATCTTTATCCAACGTTCCCTTTTCTCAGTCCATTAGGAAGAAGGCCTTATCATGAATATTGTAGCACATTTCATAAATAAAGAGACTGACTCCGTTGAAGCAAGGAAGAAATAACATTTTATCTCAATCAATCATAATATTAAACGGAATAACAAGTTTTGGTCACACGAATGTCATGAATGTGTCACCTTTTTATTTCAAAATGCCATAAAAGGCTTATATCGAAAAGAAAGAGTCTTGCATTTTTGTTCTAGCAAGATATGTTTGATATTATATATATATAGGACCATCGTCGACCCTTTGCGAATCTGATATTCGGTCACAGATTTCATAATCGGTTGGGGTTTTTTTATAAAAAAATTTAATGGCTTCGATTCGACTAGGTTTACTATTAATGATTTATTTTGTGCATTTAAAAAATCTCTTGTGTTGTAAATATTTGACACTAGAAAAAAATTGAGTATGTTGAGTTTGTTAAGTTAAAATGTAAAGTGCTAATTATATGAGTTTTCAATGTTTCATATATTAATTTGTAAAGAAATGATATTTTATTTGATGTATTTATTTCATTTTGTGAAAGAATTGAAGTTAACAAATAAACACTTCTTAATACAAAAGTAATCGGAAAAGGATTATTTCATATTCCTAATGAAAGCTTCTATGTTGAAGGGACCTAATACCGACCCATCCTCTCCTATGACGCACTTTAAAGTCCAGTATGAACACGGCTAATCTGATGGTAACTCGGTGTGACATCAGAACAAGGTGGATTTACATATCACCTGTACCACTGGCGCCCAGCCCTTCGCCCTCCGACAAAGGGTTTAAAGTTAATGCGATCTGATGGAAGAGACGTACGTATATATACGTTCGTCGCCGAACTATAGTCGGAATAGATGCTCAAAAGTTTGAGGCTTTTTACTTGTTCCTGTTTTGCAGTCACCAACTATGAAGAAATTAAGAGAAAATGAAATGTTATTAAATATTTTGAAGCAAGTAAATCTCACAATTTCAAATTTATCTGTTAAATGGCTTCTTTGGTAAATTCGCATGCGGTGATTGTTTACCAATGTTTACCTTTAAAGTTTTCAAAAAGCGGTAGAAACTCCGCCCTATTCATGCCTAAAAGGACATCGACTCATAATCTTGCAAGATGTATTCAACTTTTTCTTCTGTCGGTAAATGAGGCCTACTGATCAGGCATCTGTCATGATTATGTTTCATAACGGACAAGGTCGAGGATTCGAGATAGAGTGGGAATTACCGCAATAATGAATTGAGCACGCGAATTGTTAACCAATGGTCAACCAAATAACAGCATCGATTAATGACTCCATACTGACTTTTAAAAAATAAAATACTGACTTAAATATTTCAAGCATTTTTTGAAACTGTTTAATACACAACATTCGTTCCTTTGATATGAAATACTGCAATGAATTAAGAAAATTGATAGTAGAGAAAACGAGCTATTAACAAAAATGGGTGTTTATCGGGGGAGGGGTTATTGAAAAATGGGCACTTTAGTGATTCATAATCAGTATTTTTGTGTTTGGATAATCACCTTTTAAAATTTTTATTTGAATATTGGCTTATCAACCTGTCTTTAATTGACATCATTATTCGATCACTGCCCAAGAAAATACTTTTAACGTCTCCACATCATTCAGCACTCATGTTCATACTCGAAGTCAATCGTTATATTCACCGAATGTTTACCCCAAGGCCCGGTCTTGGGGCCTTTTATATTTCTGAATTTCGTACAGATGGGGCAAACCAAGAATACAAATTTTTTTGTACCAGTAAAAAAAGGGGAAGTGTTGCAAATTAAAAACTTGAACAACGTTCGTCTTTTTGCCCCATAAAGTTTAAGAGCTAATATCTTACAGGAATTCCTTACATTACAAGCTCATTATCGTTTGGCTCATTTTACTCTCAAACCATCCATAACTGTCTGCACTGTAAAACTGTGGTGTTCAAACTGACATCAATTGGTGTTAATAGAGGTCCACACCCTGAGGTGTTAAAATAACACCCTAGAGATTGAACATAACACCAAAGAGTGTAAATGTAACAACCATATGTTTTGTAATATAGGTGACAGGGGCGGATCCAGCCTTCGCCAATGGGGGGGGGGCCGGAATTTTTGTTTTCAGCCATATTTTCCCCGATCGGCCACTCGAATATGATATTTGCCGGGATTTTTGGATTCTTTAAATGGGTAGTCCTAATAATCACTTCTTAGCTTTATTCTTATGAATAAACATATATAATACCATTATCCTTATTTATATAATGCGAGCGCGAAGCGCGAACCATTTAATTTTTTTTTGGGGGGGAATCTTATGTACTTTTTCCTAAAGTTTTGAACATTCTGGGCGATGTTTGTTATCCTGAAAAAGATGTGTATGCAAGTGAATAATTATTACGAACGTGAAGCGCGAGCAGAAATGAACTGATGGAAAAGATACTGTTAAGGACTTACTTGCAGTTAGCCATGATGAAGACGCTACATATTTTAAAAAATCAAATAATGCGAGCGCGAAGCGCGAGCTGAAATTTTTTGACATTTTTACCTAAGGGAGGAATTCTAAGCAATTTTTTTGTAACTTAACAGAATATAGGTTTATAATTAAACGATTGGTGCGAGCGCGAATTAAGCGTGAGCAAAAAAAATCGAGATTTAGACCTACTGAATGAGACAGTTTTGTAAATCATGAAAAGGATGAGGAAGTGGGGATCTTCCTTACATTATTAATGCGAGCGCAGAGCGCAAGCAGAAAATTTTTATATACGTTTTGAGTTGATCGAAAACGTACCTGTAATGGACTGCTTGAACTTAGCCATGAAAGACGTTACATATTTCATCATTCAAATATTGCGAGCACGAAGCGCGAGCAGAAAATTTTTGACATTTCTACCTGAATAATGGAAATTTTAAGCACTTTTTGTAATCGTGGAAAGGATAAGACAAAAACTTAACATTACTGATGCAAGAGCGAAGCGCGAACGGAAAAATTCTGGACATGGAGAACAAGCTGCGTATCTGAATAAACGTGTGCTTCAGATTTCGACCTAGACCTTGGGTATTCTAAATACCTTTTTTTATAATGAAAATCAATAAAGCGAGCGCAAAGCGCGAGCTAAAAATATATGACATTCCGATCTGAAAAGGGGTCACTTTAAGCTCTGTATTGCAAGCACTTTGTGGAAAAATTGTGAGGTGAAAAAAGATCACAATTAAAACAGAGCTGATATTTTTCATTATTGTTACTTTGAGTTTATGACATAGGACCGGGATATTCTATAAGGACATTATGTCATCATAAGAATATGATGAATATCTTCCTAAGTATGACAGCGCGAAATCTATCAGTATTATGGCCTGAAAACTGGACATTAAAGCACTTTTGCAATATGCATAAGATGCATGAGTTTAATATCTATCAATGCGAGCGCAAATCGCGAGCAGAAATTTATGATTAATTGTCATCAAATGGTGATTTTAAGTAGTTTGTTTTAGAATTAGTGAGATATATAACTCACTAATCAAAATGCGAGCGTGATTTTTGAGAACTTTATGAAATACAGGAAAATAATAGGTACCTGACAAATCAAATTTTGCGAGCGCGCAGCGCAAGCAGAAATTGTTAATATTCAGACCATTAAAACAGAAATTTTTACAATTTTGAAAAATCAATTTGTAAATAAAACAGAATAATGAAAGTTCAATTTCCCAGCTGTAATAAGTTTTGTATATTGACTTTAAAATTTGATAGTTTAAGGTCCATATTGAGCAAGATATCACCTAAAAGGCAATACGAGCGCGAAGCGCGAGCGAAAAATTTATATCCCAACATGAAAGATTTTGTTAAAAATTATTTTCAAAGTCTTCCCCTCATCGTATTTTATTCACCCATCTTCCTCCTCTTATGCTTGTCTTCCTTCTTTTCTCCTCTCTTTTCCCTTCTTTTTCTTTTTTTCTTTCTTTTCCCCTTTTTTTGTTTTTTTTGCTCCGCCAATAGGGGGCCCGGGCCCCTCGGGCCCCCCCTGGATCCGCCTATGAGTGTAAAACTAACACTACCAATTTAACACCGGTGTAAAATAACTGATATGGTCCCCTATGTACACCGGTTAACGCCACAGTTTTTGCTGTGTGGGAATAATAACTGAGACATTTCTTTTTTTTCACCATCAAATCATGATGAAACAAAATAGTAAAGAAAAGGAGATACAATGTAACAACTTTTCGGCTTTCGAAAACTTTGGCCCAGAGGCAGACCAGGGTCTAAGTTAAACTGGACTTCACAATAGGGGCCCTAAGTCTAACTTCAAGGGCAGAATATTGTTTTCCCTCGCGACCCCCACCCCAGGCATCAACTTCCCAATGTTACATTCATTTCAAATTGACTGTCATAATGTATGGGTGTGTGTTGGGGGGCTGGAGACACCCCCCTCCCCACAAAAATATATATATAATAAAATGAAAATAAATAAATAGAAAATACAAAATAAAGTAAAATAAACAATTACATCAACTTTATTTAACCAAATGTAGTTTTCAACATCGTAATTTCCATCAAATGTCCTGAAACATCTGGTCGGGTACTGCAAAATCGTGATCATTAGGGCCTGGTAAGAGAGAGAGAGGGGGGCAGATATTCTAATGGGATCCCGCGCAAAGCATTTTGTTAAAACATGCAGGCAGCGAGCGCTTCTTCATTTAAGATCATATCCAAAGACAAGATTGACACTGTTATTAAACAAATTTACTCATCTAAACATTCTTGTAAACACATATCCCAAATTGTTGCCTGGAACCCCTCCCAACCCGGCCGTTGCTAACCTCGATATCATTACTCAAACCCTAGCCGTCTTCTCGTAAAATCGGTGGTGTTCTCTTTCTGCTTTGCTTTGGATCGCAAATTGCCTTAATGATGATGATTGCCGAGAAATAGCGATAAATCATGGCTCTCCTAAAGAGCTGAACACTTTGAAGCGCCCATCGGTAGCCCATTGTGGGAGGATTATAAGAACAGCCATTAGTGGCGGATGAACTGGAGTAGCCCATTACCATTCCTTATGAGTAATGAGCGATTATGTCCATGAATAAGCAAGATGGGACCCTTCAAAACTCGGCTATAAAGTGAACTTGACATGATTTTCAAGCATTTTTGTTTTCTCTCAGAATTAATATGAACATGGATCCATTTTCTTACTTTCTACTGACTTTTACTCCAATTGACTTGCCTATAAGATAGGGGCCACGGTGGGATTCGAACCGCGGTCCTCGCAGCTTATATGCACAGTCCAGAGACTTTTCACACTGATAAGCTATAGTGATATCATGTTGATTATGCTGCACAATCACTATTAATCCTATATATTCATAATCTATTTGCTATGTATATATATATATATAATATTTTTTTTGTTACCTGTCTTGATGGTCATGGTAAATCCTGTAGGAAATAGACAAAGCAACTTTTTATGTTTTTTTTGCTCGTATAGCGCAAAACGGGAATATAACAAATTACATAGGAAACATATAACTTCTAAGTTAATCATGCATACTGGCTGACCTTATAGACGACTAAAGTACTTTGGGTCCTTTTTTAATCAAAGAAGAGACAATGGCAGAGCGGGGATTCGAACTCACAGCCTTACGATATGACTCCAATGCTCTAACCACGCACTTTCCCATTTTATATGAATGTAGTTTTTGCATTACTGTATTGTAATTTGATATAATTATGTACGTCTTAATTTTGTTTATAAAATAGTATAATTTGAAAGTGCTGTCAGACATATATATACCTTCTTTTCGTTAAATTGAACAATTGAACAGTGTTGAAGATGAAATAAAACAAATCATACCATGGACCACGAAACAGATGTTAAGTAACACGGAATGGAATTGGAGCGATCAGTTCGGCCCTCGGGCTTGCCAAAGACTGCTCTGAAAACCAGATTGCCACACGACCGCGGGAAAACTTCGTTACTGAAAATGACTTTTATAATATTTTGGGTCTCTATCAAGTCAGGATATCGTCATTCTTTCCCAACATCAGCATCGGCCCGAAGAAGGAGAAAAAATAAAATCATCCTAAAACCACATCAACGCGATTGTCTTCTTAATGACATGGGATAAGATACGAGGATTGTTAACCGTACTGAGAGTCATCAAACTTTGTAATTGTCATACCCCATTTTTCTCCCTCAATTATTATTCGGAATGACAAAAATTAATATCCTAGAGCGAAGCATTTAGCGTGTTAAGCGCCGTGTGCCACAGCTGTTGTCGGAGCTAAATGGAATATTGTAGAAAGGAATAGAGGAGGCTTGGGGAGGAGAAGGGGGGAGGGGTGCAAAAAGCTGAAAATCTATTACCCCCAAAATTGTGTCAATGATTTACAAACGATGGTACAATCAGATTGCTGGTGAATAGGAAGAAAATGACTTGGATTCAATTGGCGAGACACAATTAGATTTTATGAATTGGCTATGATAATTTCTCGGGTTCTAACCTTCCAGCTATGCAATTTGCACGGGGTTAATGAAGTTGGCGGAATGAAAGAAAGAGAATACCCGCTAAGGTCAAGGTGAATTGATGACTGAGATAATTCGTTTCTTCTCCCAATATTGGACTAGTCAAATTAAAACAGTTTCGCGCGAAGTCATTTTTCTTTTCGGGTATACAAGCTAAATGACATTTCGTGAATTGATACGAAAACGGGCGCTTACGATTATTCGACAAGCCTCTCTATCGATCTTTTGACCACCAAATCAGGTATAGTTCACGTTAATAGCCCATTATATATCGCCTTAAGTATAAAAATAATGACGTCTTGTACAATTTGTTGAGATAACTTAAATTAACACTGAACATCGAATAATTTTACGAGATTGTGAAAATAAATCGTCTCACTATGGCTGTTAGGGGATTATGACTTTAATTGGGTTATAACTTAAAAGCAAGAAGAGAGATGTAATTGGCTATTTCAGAAATGATTATTAAAAAGTGAATTATGATTGGTAACGATGTAATTAAGAGTAAAATCAATCATAAAGGGATTATAGGTGAACACGCACCTCCTGCTATAGGTCAAAGGGCAATGAATTACGAGAGTTGGAGTATCTGAAGCATTTCGAGATCAGGAGGCATCTCACGAATATGTCCAGAATGTAAGGCACGACTTCGACTTATAATTTCCAGTGTAAAGCAATATTTTAGTCATACATTTATTTCAATATTATTTGATGTATATATGAAAAGGATATTTTAAAGCGCAAACATACTTAACTCGACTCCAGTCACCTGTCTGAAATTAATTTGAGAAGGGCGATTATTTAGTAAGCACACTAAGTTTGTAGACCAATTTACACAGGGCGCGAAGCGCTTCCGAGAGGTTTGGAGCAGAATCCCCAATATCCCCCCCCCACACACACACACATACATGAAGCGCGCATCATGTTATTAATAACTCAAAACTTGTTTTAAGAGACTATATCTCGTATCTTCATTGGCTCTAACTGAACTGACTTTTCTTTTATCGGGAAACTTGATTACTGGAAATAACTGTGGTAGCTTTGAGGGGAAATAACTGTGAGATGGTGCAAGAGGCAAAAAAAAATAGCCGATTTTCCTTACCCCGCGAAGAGCGGAAGCACGACTTACCGAAATCACAAGTGAACGAAATCGTGCAATTTTCTTGGACTGAAAGCGTATGATTAAAAATATTCTTTTGCAAGAAAAGGAGTAAGAGTGAGCGCGCAAACAGCAGAAAACGGTCTTGCATGGAAAAGAAATAGCTTTCTGCATAATAGCACCAATGTCGAAAGTTGCGAAGTGTCATAAAGATAATTCAAAGAGCTGTTCATAAGTTGATTAAATTTTTTTTAAAAACAATATTGAATCTGGCAAGTTATATAGGGGTATCTTAATATTTTTCATTTCGTGAACCTCCGTTGAGAACCAGTGTTGATAAACATTGGAGCACAAGTAATATTCTTGCCACTGTCTTGTCATATGGTAGAATGAAAAGAAAAACAAAATATTAAATTTTGATGAAAATGACATTAAAAAATTGGGCATATATCATAGAGGTAATTCATAGTCATATCATTCACGAGTGGAAGACTGCGAACGACGGTGAGGTACATGGTTCATTAAAAACTAATATTTCAAACCAATTATTTGTCCATTCCATGATAAACAAAGCAATGAAGAACGTGTATAGGGGAAGGGAGAGCATTGACCCCAACCTTTTATTGGGTATGATCGTAATAACGAATAACAGAGGTCATTCATTTTCCGCGCCCCTGCCCCATTTCAGATAGATTTATTTGAATGCGAAAATGAAAGGGGGTGGGGCGAAGTCAACCCATTCCGCTTGCAGACAAAAATTCTACCTGCATGCTTACCATGAAACAACGGGATTTATAGCAGATTTATTATCATTTTTTTTTGGCATGGCGCGTGGAAACTATTTTGTCTGACATGTCTGACGCCATCGTTACAATTTGTGGATTTCGTGGTATCTGTTCACTCTCCCTCTCTCTCCTTATCAGTTAATCATTTTCTATCAATAATTATTTGTTTAAAGGATTGAATTCAGTAGTTTTTGACAGGATAATTGCTTGAATTATGATGTATGAGAGATTACCGATACTGTTGTTATAAACACGGGCTTGGAAGATTAGTTTTATTAATTGAAATATGGATGAAATAATAATCCTTCGCTTAAGACACCGGACGCCCAACTAGCGAGTCGTCTTTATTAGCTTTAGCGTTACCTCCGGTCATCTAATTGTGACTTGCCAGCAATACATAGGTATACGTAATTTATCCACTTCTTGGGGAGCATTAAAGCAAGGGCTTCCGGGCTAAAAATGCTACTGAATTTACATTTATTCAAGCCCATTTCGTTAACTTTCCAAATGAATACGAAAAACTACAACTAATTCTCATTCAGTTCACCCCCACAAAAAAATTTCCATCTTCATTTTCAACAAACTAAAGAAAATATCAACAAAAGTGCAATTCTTTGATCAAATGAAAATTATGTTGGAGCAGTGCTGTCAGCTAGACTTTTATCAATTACTTCTCTCAACAGAAAACTCTTTGATGTATTCCTGGCAACGGTGTACAGTTTGAGGGCGCGAAACCTCTTTCAAGCATAGACATTTTTTGCTATTAAAAATCGGGAGACTGCGATGTGATTTGTCAGGACATATTCACGACTTTGCATAGAAAAGAGGCATATTAATATCTTGGATGAATCATAAGTAATAAAGGAAACATAATATATTAAATATGATTTTAAAGTTAAACGTGATGTTACGTTTCGGAACGAGGATGGTATAAAATTGGAGCATTCAGCCTCCCTTGTCTGGTATGCCATACTTTTCTGTATTTTTGTCATTTTTTTTATATAAGAAACTTGAAGAGGATAAAGGTAAAATAAAAAAATACTACAGGCGAGCAGTTGTCAGATAAATCCATTTTTACGGGCGACAGTGATGTGATCAGAATGAATACGGGATTAATTAAAAAACTGTCTCAGATTTACGAGCGAACATAACTCTTACAAAAGATAACGATGCGAATGGTGAGCCGGGAGAAGGGCTTCTAAAGAACACAAAAGCAGTTGCAACAGATTGATTTTTATTTCTGGATGTGACAAATTTTAGGTGTCCGCGATGTCCTTAATCACAAATACATCCTGGGCAATTCAAATCAATTTTCATAATGGGCGGGGTCGCTATTCAGTCAGGACAAAAGCATCGCGAAGTGAGAAACAACCTTTGTGTCTTCCTAAGCAGTTATGTGCTGCTTTTCTAGCACATTCTTTTCTCTTACTTCGCAAACGCTCTCTTTCAAGCCATTCAAAGTTCGATAATCTTCACGCGTTTGACGGCGTTTAAGACGATTTAATGGACCCGATTATAACGCGTTGAGAAGAAAGAAAGCAATTTGCCCCTCTTTTGTGGCGGAAGCCCCCATAAGGGTATCTATTACAGATTAGTGGCGAAATAAATTTCTCGTCTCATTATTGTCCGACTTGTCCGAAGCCAGCCCGGGAACGCAAGGTGTTAAAATCCGAACATTATTTTCACACCTACACCACCGATATGTTGCGAAAGACAAGAGCAGTGCCAATTCTTTGCATTTTTAAAGCCCCTCCTATCAAAACGTTGAAAGGACTTTTGATAGAAGTACTACCTTGAAATGTGCGATAGAGCGCTATAGTTCCCTTTCTCTCTTTATTTCCCTTTATAATAACCATTCCCCTCTCGTTCTTGTATTGTGTATCACCAGTGCGAGTAATACTATTCACTTATATCTCATATATGTTATTAAATCTTGTTTTTTATTAAAAAGGACAAACTGGTTATGTAACTCTTTCTACTTTCGACGTCGTTTTTAAGTCTTTCCAAAGAGGAAAAATGCGAGTATATTAAAAATAACACTGCATTATCATCAATTTTTCCTGTCCCCAAAAGGTGTATATTGTTGGATTGCAGGGTTTTTTTGTCTTTCGAAAGAGGAAAAATCGTGAGTATACAAAAAATAACACTGCATTATCATCAATTTTCCTGTCCCCAAAAGGCGTATATTGTAGGACTGCAGGCTCTACTTCAGCATGTCCAATGTCCAGGCTGACTCCAAATCATAATGTATCATAACTGATTTGGACCTTTGCTATATACTTTGAAAAAAAAATCGAAATCCACATATTGGTTCAATTCTCATCCAATTCAATGTAAAAAAATATAAAAAATAAATTACATGTGATTGACTCATCGCATTGACTGACGCATGTACAAACAACCCTCATACAGGAATGGTAAGTAAAAAAATACATGTGATTGACTCATAGCATTGGTTGACGCATGCACAAAACCCACATACATGAATGGTAAATGCATGCACTTTAAAGAATAATGATCATCATCAATCATGATCGTCATCATCATCATGCTCATCAACGACATCAAGCAAAAGAAAAGCACATTCAAAGCATCATTCAATTCTATAAAATATTTATTTCTTATTATCCTTTTCTCATATCTAAAATTCATTCTGTACAAAGTGATATTAACAGGTTTTGCTTTTTAGAGAGCAATATCACAACCTTTAGAAGAAATCATTTTCATCCAAAGTCATGATACATAATATAATTCATTCAATACAATTTGCTTTTAGCCTGATAAGAAATACAATAGTCATCTTGTTTCAACGTAACTATACCACTACAGGAAAATATATTGCAAAATAAAAACTAAGAAAATCGGTTAAGGGTGTGTGATAACATTAGATAAAAGGCCGGCTGTAAAAAGTGCACATGTTTATAGCAGATTATGCCCCTTGAGCTGGATAAAATTGAATTATGATGGACAGTTGTGGCTAATGTTCATCAATGCAACTCCTTCATGTACTGATAATACAGACCAGTCATTTAATTACCGGTATATTTGCAAGGATACAGACTAACTATTAGCATCTTTATCTGCTATCTCAGACTCTCTGCAGTCCTTTGGATAGGATGTATAACTGTTAGCCATTCTTATTTTTCTCTACAATGCACATTCTATATCCTTGCATTTCCCAATATGAAACATTATTTAGATCACTTTTGAAAGCATCTATCGATTTTGCCACCAATATACGTCATGTAAATTAAAATAATGACAAAAAGGAAAAAAAATGGAACATAGAAAATTGATTGCCTATAATTCAAAAAAATAATATTGGTAAAATCAATTGACTAAATGCTGATTAATGAAATGCAATTAGGGTATAAAAATATTTTTCTTTCAACCAATGAAATTATACACCATGTTTACAAAAAATGTCAAAATTACTTATACCTCCAGTTAAAAATTACTAGTGTACAAAAGTTACAATATACATGGTCACAATCTAAATCAAACAGATACGTTTAAATAAAACCAGTTTAGGTGAAAAACTGAACAAAGTGAGGCATCTTAGTTCCTTAATACCACAGTTCAAACCTAAAATTCATGAAATTATATTTCTTGCTGGTAAAGCTAAAATTAAACAATACATTACACAAGGTATTACATAACTCACAGCATGCATATACGTGTACAAGGTTATCTATATAGTATCGTTGATGATGTGTGTTGATAAAAATAAAGAGAAATAATGAAAGGATATCTAATGTTTGTAAGTACTGTCATAAATAGCTAAATACAAGAGAAACATCACTTTCTATGATTTTCAACAGAACGATTAATAAATTACACCCTCTTATTACTTTTAATACGTACATGACTTCTCACTTAGACCTTACTTTTTAAAAAGGGGGAAGTGCCAACAAATGCCCATTGATGCCTTCAGGATGAAAGTGTTTGGAATGAGGCCAAAGTTTCACTGAAAAGGTGCATCTGATTGGTGTGTAGACAAGAGAAAACGTTCATATCAAGAAATTTTTTTCCTTCATGGAGCAAAATTTAATTTAAAATAAGAAATGCAAATATTGCAAATAGCAATTTATTATTTTGAAAATTGAATAGGGATCATTTTGGATTGAAAATCATTTCCATATATTTCCAGCAAAGGACAGTTAGAATAATAAAATTATGTAAAGGCAGAAACAGTACATTGATGTTTAAAATCAATTTTTTTTTGTTAGAACGGGCAATAGCAGACCCCATCCATTTTTTTTTAATGCTATAGCCCCATAAAGAAAAGTGGGTATCTTTGTCAGACGGTTAAGTTTAACAATACATCAATCTAAGAAATTCAATTAAAAACTGGATATCAACTCACTGTTATGACATTTCGTCTGAAAAAGCCAATTGATATTTGGCGAAACGTCCCAACAGTGAGTTGATTTTCAGTTTTTTAATTAAATTTCTTACAATGATCACAACTGGATAAATGAGAAGAATTTACATCAGTTTAGTACATAGGTGACGGAAGCTTGTCAATTTTGTTTTCTGCGTCCCCCCTAAAATTTGGGTTGATAACATTTTTTTTTTTTGATTGTCCAATTTCTTACCTGTGTCCATCCCAAAATTTTAAGTGGACCCCTAATTTTTTGACTTCCTCCGCCAATGGTTTAATAACATCAATTTATTTGGAAAGAGCTTAATGTTTCTCAACAATACATGTTGAGCAGACTAAATTCGAATTTACAATAATTAACAAAAATCCATATACATGTCAATTCAAGAATACCTCTTTGAACAATGGTGTCAGGCTGTCAGCCATTATTAAAACGAACTCTTAAAAAGTCCTTCTTATTCACATAGCCCCTGAAGAAACAATGTGTTGAGTCTTGAGTTACATTTTTTAAATGTTGAATCCTATATCTTTCATAGTTGGACTGCCGAAGTGACACGAGTCACAAAAGAATACTAAAAAAATACCTGGGGAAATTTTAGCTATATTCTCAATGAAATATGGTGCAGGCCTAATTAGGATTATATCTACTAGTAACTATGTGCTTTAAGCTTGCATAATTCTTGTGGGAAGTCCCCTAATAGCAAGCACACATATCATAATCAAACATAGAATAAGAGTTTGAATACATATCATTGTTTCCTATTTACAGGTTCATAACATCCTAATCACACAAATAGAGCGATAATATATAAATCTCCATATAGACCTTTCCCATATAGAATTTCTTTACAAAGAATTCAAAGTTTTGGCGAAATAATGTTTTGTTAACAAAGAACAAAAAATAGTCACTTGAGAGGAAAAAAAAAAATCTACAATATTTTCAGAGTAAATGCTGATGAATGCTTCGGGCGAGAAAAAATATTAAGATAAACTAGAATCCAAGATGCATTCGCCTCAATATGATATCACAGCTATAGCCTATAATTACGAGTTAATCAACTAAAAACGATTAAAGAATGAAACCTTTAGAACAAGATAGCTTGTGTAAAAACAGAAAAATCAAAGAAACAGATTAAAAAAAGTTTAAGAAAAATCGGACAAATGAAAAGGTTATGAGCATTTGTATATTGCGATCACTAATGCTAAGGAGATCCTCATATTGGCAATGCGACAAGCTGTGTCACTTCTGAACAACTCTCCCCATTACATTGGTATTTATTTCACTTAAATTGCCTATTTTATCACATCTGTCAGTAGATCATGTATTCTTTCTATAGGAGGGCATGTAATACAGATTTTTAAATACATCATGGATAAAGAGCTTGTATCACCATAAGAAAAAGCAAAAAAGAGACATATTGGGGGTATTTTATAGTCCATCAAAGGGAAAGTTGTTCACTAGTGACATCACACATCCTTGTCGCATTGCCAATGGGAGGATCTTCATAGCATAGTGATTGCAATATTCAAATGCTCATAACTTTCTTATTGTTTGTCCGATTTTTCTCAAACTTTCGTTGATCTGTTTCTTTGATGTTTCTGTTTCGGCTCAAGCCTACTTATTCCAAAGGTTTCGTTCCCCTTTAAATACTGATATATGCAGCATTAGCAATGGGCATTTCAGTATCATTCTCATTTTGTCCAAATTAAATGAATCTCTTAA
This sequence comes from Lytechinus variegatus, assembly GCF_018143015.1. Classification (NCBI taxonomy): domain Eukaryota; kingdom Metazoa; phylum Echinodermata; class Echinoidea; order Temnopleuroida; family Toxopneustidae; genus Lytechinus; species Lytechinus variegatus. The sequence continues at coordinate 30,401,666 of NC_054751.1, forward strand.
CCCACTTTTAACATTCTACAACATTTCAAGTTACGCCTGCAAGTACATGGATTGGGTAGGGGATTACATAAGCAGTACACTTCATTTCACCTCCATATAACCTGTGGCAGATAAAGATCTAAAATTAGAGGGGGCACAAAAAGGAAATTATAAAATAAAGGAGGCGCAAATGACAATTGTTTACATCTATTAATATGAATTTTCAATGGATGATTATCAAAACATAGAGGGGGGGGGCACACATTCCTTGTCCCCCCCCTCCTGGCTGGATCTGCCACTGATAGCCTATATTTCCACAATTATGACTGTAGGATGCTTCAAGCAAGATGTATATATGGGCAGTAGAACAGAAAGGCAGGTCACCAATCAAAATTATAATTTTGGAAAACGAGGATGGCAGCGGGAAACATGCATTTATCTTATTAATCTTAAATAATGAAGTGGTATCAACACCCCAATTTCTTAAAGATGACTTCAGCTCCCACCTCCTCCTCATCACCACCACCACTACAACCATCCATGGATTCCTTTTCTTCATCCTTCTCTGAAATAAATGTTCACCTTTCAAGATTCCTATGTACAAAGTGTCCGCATTTCTGTACACATTTGCTATAAATCTGGCCCCTCGCCCAAACTTGCTTTCTGAATTCTCCCTCCCACATCTGCTTCCGATCAAAATACACTTATTCATCTCATTCAAGTTTTATCTCCACGGAAACTACATAAAACATAAATCTCCTCCGAAGAGACAAAATCTTTACGTGGTAGGGAGATAAAAGAATGATATCATGACACATCAATAAAACAATACATCAAGAAGAATCTAAGGTTGTACTATAGGTTTTCAAGGTATCAAGAAAATTTGATTAAGCTCTTCGATCCATTTCACAGTAACTTTAGGGACAAATGCAGTGGAACGTTCCCAAGGTACGCTTTCCTTCCGTTCGCAGTAGCAACATCTGGAAGCTGCTGGATGATGATGATAGACCGTTGCGAACAATTGAAGCAATAGGCAGTGGGGTATAGTTCTCCCTGGGAATTCAAAACCGTACTTGTCCATCTGGCCCCCTTTGATGGAAACCAATTTCCCACAAAGCACTGAAGTATCTTCAGTTGAAGATCACTTCCTTGCCAAGTTTCCTCTGACAATCTCCAAGGAGAACCTTTCAGGAAGAACACACTGTGAGATAATCTCCTGGATCAGTTCAACAGCAAGCATCCTAGATCACCTCTTGCATTCAGTGCCACACTATCCTAGTCCCGGTTGGATTGGAGCATTGTGGCCCAGTGGATTAGTCTCCAACAGAGGATCATGGGATCAAATCCCAGCCGTGGCGTAGTTTCCTTCAGCACGAAATCTATCCACATTGTGCTGCACTCAATCCCAGGTGAGCTGAATGGGTACCTGGCAGGAATTCATTCCTTGAAATGCACTGAGCGATTGAAGGCTGCTTGAGCTACAGTCGGGGGTAATAATTATCCATGTCCTTTGGAAGCGCATAGAGACGTTATTCATAAGGTTTTATGCGCTATACAAGAACTGACTATTAATATATTGGTTCAAGAAGCATCAAGACAAGAGTTCTTTATGTACAAAGCAGTTTCAATCCATAAACACACAGGTAAAGCTGTCAAAGTTTAATCCCTTGGGACAACGAAAATACAATCAACTTGGGTGAAATTTGACAAAATGATGCAAATAATGCATGTTTTTTATATTCTGGGTTCCGTGTCACAAAGGTTAGCGATTAATTGTACGCTTGATTTTCAGGACCAATTGTAAATTGTAGTCAATGCAATCAATTGTTAAAAAATATTTTATGATGATCGCTAAGCTTTTTGTTACGGGGCCCCTGGTCTGAAAAATGCTTGGACTTTCGTGATTGTTTGACCTTCTTTTACAGTGGGCATTCTTAGGTAGGCATCAATATGTATGCATATATTGCATCATACTTCATAAATGTTAATTCCAATAATTGTTTAGTTGTATGATTCACATGTTTATGCCTGCCATACATATCTTAACGTCCTCGCTTTAACATCATCATTCAACAGTGCATAGGGTGCCAGAGATGTAATAAGTCAATTAAACCTCGCTTCTTGGATAAGAAACCCTCAAAATGTTTCAAAATAGAAAACATATGAATAAGGTAAGGACAGCAAAAAAAAACTGATTTCATCTCTTTTAGTGCAATAAAGGAGTGAAAGTTCAAGGTTGTCGCATGTGAGAAGAAAGATCGATCCATTTTCGAAATCAGAATAGAGATTATCAACAACAGTATCATGACCTTTAGTGTCTTGCGTACACAGACATGTACATACATTGGCACTTGGAATCAGAGCTATCAGCATGGCATCAGCATATTGATACTGATAAGTATGCATTTTGCCTTTATGTAAGTGCTACATCGATAACTGAACAAAAGACGTTTCTTAAAAAACATTTCCCACATGCACACACACACAACTAAAACAGCAATACTGATTTTTAAGAACATCCTCTTCCTTCCCTCTCTAATACTCCTTTTCTTCTTCTTGCTAATATCGAAAGACTAATTATCCATAAATTATACCATCTGAATTTGAAGGAAGGTATCTATCTTGCTCTCTGCAACTTCCATTTATAAGCAAGACTAAACTATACTCATGGGCACCAAATGAATGATTGCAACTTTGTCAAATATGGAATGTCATTTCTTTTCTTTGCAATCAATCAAGGTCTGCCACATCAGAAACATCTTTTCAATTAAAATATTCATGCATCTTTCTGAATCTTAGGTTTATGTTAAAATGTTTACAAATTTCAACTACAGCGGACACAATAGTAACATTTTCACTTCACGATTCACAATGATTCATATTTTTTCAATGCCCAAACACTTTAAGTCACTGTAATGTCAGATTTGCAGAACATGCTTTTTCTAGTGGTCACTGTCCAGGGGCCCTGTTTCATAAAACTTGTTATAATAACAAATATGCAATAACAGTTAAAAGCTACTGAAATCATCCAATATGATTGGCTGATAGTAAACTTGGTAAAGAAATTGTGTATTTGTTATTGTAACCCGTGGTTACGAAACAGGACCCAGAAATGTCTTCTGAACAGGAACTTCTGGAATAATTCTTTTCAGCAGAACGATCCTGTTTGGCATCTGTTCATAAAAAATTGCCAGTAATCATGCAAACAACCTGGAGAAAAAAACATCACAGTGATTCACACAGAACAAGGCACTGATTGAAGAGTGATTTCACCTGGGTCTTGTAACACAAAGGTTAGCGATTACAATGGTACACTTGATTTTCACGATCGATTATATATTGGAAGTCAATGCAATCAATCGTTGAAAAGTATTCTCTGATAATTGCTAAGCTTTGTGTTAAGGACCCCTGAATAAAATGAGCTGGTGGTATATGTCCAATGTTTATGAGAATCATAGAATTCAGTAATTAAAATATATATTGATTTCATATCTCTTTTCAACAGAATTCCACAGAATAAATATCGATCCACCTAAAAACGCTTACATGCCTGTATGTGCAGCGCATTACACTTCCACACTTGCAACAGAATTCTCTTTCACTAATCCGGCCATCCCCTTTAAACAGGGACAAAAACCAGACTTAAAAAGCTTTGGACTACTGACCGACTAGTCGACTACACACATTAATTTGATTGCCAGCAGAAGACACAACATACATCGAGACATGAAGACTTTCCCCAAATATTTCATAGCAATCAATTTCCAAGGACATAAGAAATTGACGCTCTATCTTTGGATTAATACAGTCTACTTTTATCACACGATTGACAAAATGACGTCTTCCTGAGTTGGTGTAGGGATTCCTTGACTCAATTCAATTGATACTTTCAGAAATTTACGGACTTCACACATTTACTTAAATTTATCATGAAATTCATTCCCTAGTAGTCAACTCAATCTACTTCCTTCTTATTATAATCTATTAGAAATTACCCATGTTTAAAATTGCATTTACTGTAATCTAGCCATGCAAATACATCATAACTCTCTAGATTTGTGTTGTAAGATGAACAACTGCCTACCACCTTATACAATGTTCTACCAGTATGATGTTGTCCAACTACTGACTACATCTTCCGGTTTCAGCAACCACATCTGTGGCATTCATTCTACATGCCAGATCCAATCATGAAGGGAGTGTTGATTCTTAACCCATCGCCAAGTGAAACCGAGTCGGTCCTGTACGAAAGCCTATGGGAATTACACAATTCAGTAGTCAATGGGTTAGAGTAAGACACCGGTTTCTCCCCTCGGCTCAGTAACGGATGTCACGTAGGAAGATAGTGCTGTACTTTTTCAGTTCAAGGTTCGAGTGATCAAGGCGCCGGTACTCACTTGGCACCGTAGGCGCCGTATTGCATGCCCATGCCACCACCGCCGCCCATCTGGTTCATACCGCCGGCCATGCCCATCGGTGCCTGTCCCATCATCATGGGTGGCTGCTGTGGTCTCATGCCACCCATGTTGCCCTGCATGGTACCGCTTGGCATTGACGGTTGTCCCATGGGGGAACCGAGGTTCATCTGGGACATACCGCCCATCATGCCAGCCATCTGGGGGTTGGGCGATGGCTGGGCAGGGGACATTGTACTGCTCATGTAGTTTGGTTGCCCACCGGGTGACATTACTACACCCGCTGAAAAAAAGGACAAAGATTAAGAATTAATACATCAGCAGTTATTTCAATTCCATCCAAACATAATACAATGTAATATACATCAGAAACAAAACATATGAACATTTTATAAACCATTGCAAATTTTAATCAACATAATCCAGAAACAAAAGGTGAAAAAATCAAATATTGGTTATTAAAATCTTAAAATCATGAGGGGAATTTTCATATTATTCCATCCAAGTAACATTCTTTAAGAGGACATTTAATAAATACTTGGCATTACCCAAACAGGTATATCAACAATCCTACATAAATGAGATGAGATAGAAAAGAGAAGCTCTGAATACAGATTGGAAAAAAAAATAAGTGGACAAGACATAGATCTTAGGGATAGTTGCATTTGCATCCACCGTAATACATTTCCAACTTACTTTGTTGTTGAAGCTGATTCATGGATGGTTGTGATTGCTTCTTATATCTATCTGCTGGGCTGAGGGAGTCTAGACTAATATTCACCTTGCTACCTGACCAGATCTTAGACTTCTGTAAAAAACAACAACATCAAACTAATGAAAATAAACAAACTCAATCACAGTACGTGTAAGCCATTAAAAAAAACAGTAAAGACCTTACAACTGATAAAAGAACATACTAGTGCCAATTATCTACGGAGACTCGGTTCTAACAGAAATAAACACAATGACAAGAACAAGGTTTGTGAGAGGTGTGAGTTTTCTGAGAGTGAACAAAATTGTTTGTATCTTACTGCCATTATTGAGGTCTCAAATTACCTTTAAGGTTTACATTCAGTATTATTGAAACCTTTTAAGATGGATAGATATACAAAATGAACTGTTTGCATAAACTCTTCTCAGGTAATTCACAAACAGTATCAATTCCAGAATAAATATTTCAATATCTGAACAGTTTACAGTTTTTTACAACAAATTCAAACTATTAGATAATGTTTCAGTCACATTTCCCCTGCAGCACCATTTATTTTCATTCAAACCACCTATGAAGCTGGTACAAAAATGTTAAAGGCCACCGCACACCTTACGACCTGACCGGTCACCGACTGGCTTGCGATTGGGTGAGGGGAGATGAATCGCAAGGCAATCATGAGTCTCGACACCGCACACCTTGAGATCCGATCTGCAACTCACGCATGCGCTGTTTGCTTTTTGGCATAGCATCTGAGAAATTGCGTTTACTACTGCGTATGCGCGTTGTTTATCATAATACGCGTTATGCAACTCTGCTGTCTGATTGGCTGGAGGTCGGATTGATCTTGCGATCCAATTATAAGGATTCGACATGTCCAATCCTTCTGCTTTTCCTTGGGACTTGTCTCTGACTGGTCTGCGACGCTCAAGCTGACAAGAGCTGTGACGTCACATCTCCCCTCACCCAGTCGCAAGCCAGTCGGCGACCAGTCGGGTCGTAAGGTGTGCAGTGGCCTAAAACTGCCATATGGCCACCTTGGGGGAAATGTGACTGCCCCTTTAAAATAGTAACAATGAAACTAACATGTAGTTTACAACTTGATATGTAGGTGCCACTTCATATTTTGGATGAAAAAAACATATACAGTAGATATTGACAGTGTAAAGCAACACTGCTGCATTTATAGACAAGCGAGAAAGAGTTCCATATCCACCCTCCACCAAAAATAACAGAAGATTGTCAAGAATTCTGGTTAGTTCACTTCGGATTTTCTTTATCAATTTTTTTTTCTGTCTATTACCTTTGGGACTCAAACTCACCTCGTAACTGCAGTCAAGATCTCTTTCCACTATGCTAACGAGAAGCACTGATACTCTTAGAGCTTTTTTTTTAGCAATTACAAGCTGATAGTTTGACTGGTCTAGGCTTTCAGACCAATACTGACAAATAAACCAATGTCTACGTAAATTTCACGTACTCGATCCTGCTTGAAAATTTGACGGAATAAAGCCATATTTTGGTATGTATTTCCACTCACCCATCACTTATGTTCTAGATTAGGGCTAGATATATTATTATAAGCCTCCATATTTTTATTTTCAATTTTATTGGGGTGCATATGGAACTCTTCCGACAAGCCTTTACAAAATGAAATCTGCCACATAATTAAAGGTAAATTCCAGTTGTGGTAACGATATCAAAATGAGTTCGTACAGAATCCAATGAAATGACCACCAAAGTGTCTGTTTGTATAAATAAAGAATATGTGCCAAAGGATTCTGGAAGAAATTTTGTTATATGCTGAGAAATTAGCAAATAAGCACAGGATTTGGGTCCAGCGTCGGGCCTGTACATTCAAAGCAATAATAATACACTGTCCCACGTGCGCTTACCTATGTTGGTGATCTTCAGTGTGAACATTTTTCAGCAAAGATTTCAAGATTTCACAATATTCAGTTTATGTTACTGTACCAAATCTAGATCCTCAATAATTGATATACTGACAATTAAGCCTGGTTTTATAGACTTTCTCATGAAATCAGTAATTACTGCAACTACTGGCATTTCTCTTTAATCCAAATCATAGCTATTGAAATTACTTACGGAAGGTGTTGATTGACCTGAGGAGGACATCGGCGTCTGGGCCATCATGTTTGGTTGCCCCATCATTCCAGGCTGTCCCATCATGCCCGGCTGTCCCATCATGCCTTGGTTCATCGGCTGAGCATACAAAACAAGATGAAGAAAACAAAAATTTGAATAAAGTGCACACACAAAAGTTATGTCCTAGAAAATGTTAAATAAAGGCAAAATCCTTAGTTGAAGGATGCAAGGCTCTGTACCATATGAAAAGACCCGTTTACTATTTATATGCATACTTTCCAAACAAAAGTTGACAACCAGAAAGATTGTCAGAAATAGCAACAAGTATGTATGCAAACTGGATTACATGTATTGTACTTCATTTACTAAAACAGGTTGATGATAATCCTACTGTAGTTGAAAGAAACACATAAATTTCTATCACTTAGCACAACAGGTCTATAGAGTACTGAATTGTGACGCCTGCCATGGCAGGCTGGTTCTAAACAGAGTCGTAACTGACGATCGTCTGTACACATCTGTATGACTTTGGCTCGTCTGAAAAATAGGTTGCAAGCGATCAAATTTCGATAGCAAGACATTTTCTCCTATGAGAAAAGCACACTTTCATTCGGCAGGTTCACTTGTTTAGAACCAGTCCGCCATGACACCATGGCAACTGACGTCATCACTTCGGTACTCTATTGCATTACATTTCATCCAAGTGAATGACAGTATGTCATGCAACAGACAGGTCCAAAGCGGCAAACCCTCTTCAACTAATCATTTCAAGAATGTAATGTGATTTTGCACACATGTCTTGTAAAGAATGGGAAATACATTCAGCTGAACATTACAGGTAATTGAACTTCCATTGTCAAGAGGTGAGAGCAATGCATAATGGTTGCCAGGCTAGGCAGCAGCTTTTCCTAACCTAGCAACAACCCTCTTGTTCACATGATGTAAAAAAAATGGATTTCATTATGAATATACATGCAGCATAAATTAGATCTTAGGAAGGGATAATATAAAAAATCTAAAGAGAATGATAGAACCCAATTTTAAATTTAACCCTATCCCCCCAAAAAAAAATTAAAAGAAATATACAAACATCACAAGAGTACATTTTTACACACTGGGTGGTAAAGGACACCTTTCATATTTGAAATCATAGATGCAGATGAACAAAATAAATTTGTTCTAATACATATTTGGTCATATATGCCAGGCTCGACATTAGCGGTGGCCCGGTGGCCCAGGGCCACCAAAAATTCATCTCGGGCAACCATTATTGAAAAAATGTTAAGTTTTGGTGGCCCGAATCGGGCAACCAATAATTTTCAAAGTAGCGCAATTTTTTCTCCTGATTTTGCATGCATTTATCAACTTTCTACAGTTCAACTTGCAAGCCAATTCGTCATGCGCCTTTTTTGTTAATCTACACACAAATACACACACACAAAGATTGCATAGTCATGACAGTATGTAGGCCTACCGCTGGCATTCAGCCGGCCGTGCCGGCCATCTGGCTGAGCTTTGCATGCGTACACCACTGCAGCTAGCTGTGCGCTAGCAGACTATATTCAAACTCAGGGAGCTGCAATACGAAATGTTACTGCTAAGAAATCTTCCCCAGAACTTTGAAAATCTATGTCAAAGTCACATTTTACACCAATGAAATGCCCTTCTACAGTTCATATTACTGAAACCTGATGATTTGCAAGCATTAAAAGGAGGAATTATGACCTATCTTTTGACTCAAAAAGCCCGATTTCCAAATGCATTAATACCGGTACACATAAAACACATAGGTGAGTACATAACAGTCCCACATGTGCATTTTTGTATGTATGTTGACATTTGGTTTATTTCGAAGCTATGTCTCTTCTAGCCAAAAATAGACAGCTTCTTTCTTTGTTTATAAATGACTTCTTAAACCACTCTTAAGGAAGTAAATACTTTTGGAAGGCATTTCATTGATATGAAATATGATTTTTTTTTCCATCATTTTGTCAAATATAGGGAAGGAATTTTCTTACTGTTTTTTCCAGATAATTTTTGTCATTTTTTTCTTTCATTTTTTTTACAGTGATTAAACCATTTATACCCCTTCCCATTGAATATACCTGATTAAAGAACATGTTTCTACTGAATAATAATAATAATTTTCCCAATTTTTTGATAATTTTGCCTTATTCATTTTTCTTACATTTTCTTTGTTTTTTCTAAATTTTTTTCCTGTTCTTTGTTATTTCTTTCATTTTTTCTTTTCTTTTATTTCACTTATTCATTTTTACAATTTTTTTTTTCTTTTTTCAATATACTATTCTAAAAATTATTTTGGTTTATTTCCCCCTTTTACACATTGTTCTAATTCTTCAGCATATTTTTATGTGATTTTCTCCTGCTATAATATGCTGGAAAAGAGAAAATAAACTGGATTTGGGGCCTGCAAAATCTAGGTTTTACGATCAAAAAGGAAAAATGTTTTGTAAATCTGTCTGAGTTTGCTATATGCACTATTTATTTACTTTATGTTATGAGTGTGTGTCTATACAGAGATTAAAAGTCCACACAACCTGGGAACAATACAGTTCTTTTATTCTCTTTCAATCATTTCACATTTACAATGATAAAACAATTTATATATTACCACAAAATAAGCAAAGTAAAATAACAAATTACATACAAAAATTACATACAAGATGTACAAAGAATAGTGGTACGTGGTAGTGACTGCAGAATATTTAAGTTTGTTTATTCATTTTTAATTAATGTTTTTTTTATATTTTTCGGGCCACCAAACTTTACTAAAGGGCCACCAAAAAAAATTATTTGAAGGTTTTGGTGGCCCGAACGGGCTACCACCAAAAAAAGTTAATGTGGAGCCTTGATATATGTATTAATAAGTAAAGATGAAATTAGGCATTAAAAAAGGAGAAAGGACACTAAAACAATACAACATAATAAATGTATTCACTGTTTAAAAAAAGTGAAACATTCGCTCAGGACTGCAAAAATAATATGTGAAGGTTAGGATTATGATAGGTATTTTGCTTCAAAATGATGTGGGGATGGGGATAAAGGCCATAATGTAGTTTATTTTTGGAGTTTATTGGTTTATTGCTAGATTTCATGAGTAGTGAATTTGAGTAGGAGCAGTTGTCCAAGTCTGAACAACGTCATAGAACTATTTAAAACGCTTTCAGAAACACATAATTTTCTGGCTAAAACATCTGCATCAAATCTACACATTGCTAGGAAAATTTATTACCAGCTATAATTATCATCGACAGAGGATTTTGAATGTTTAAACTTTGATAAGATTCAGACTTTGAATGTTGACTGAAAGCATGCTCTAATAAAGCTGGTAGATACTAAAGCAAGTTCCCAAAGCAAATTTTTGGAATATTTTATATAAATGAAAAATGAACTATTGCATAAAATTGTAAGCACCTTTCACAATGCAGCTGCAAATAAATACAACAAAAGACAAGCATAATCTTTGTAAAGTATGAAATTGCACTACTTTTCATTCATTTTGTATGACTGTGCATAAGAAGCATTTTCCTGAAACTTATAAAAAAAAACATAACAGCAGAATGCTATATAGCCATTACAAAGCATGCACAATGTCGATGCGAGAAGAACAGCTGATGAAAATGTTTATTGGGATGAAACCAAAATATACAAGTAGGAATAAAGCAATGAATTCATATTGGAAAAAAAGCAGTTTGATTTTTTTTAATGAAACACATACCATTACTGATCCTATAGGAGGCTATGAAAAAGATGAAGAAAAATTTCAAATGATATCTATTTTTTTCTAAAATTCAGATTATTCTTGTTACTTCAATATCATGCATGGTACACACAAGTATTTATAAGAAAAATATTAATATCTCAATATTTTAATATTCATATTTTTGGAAAAAGAGCCTGCAACTCAACTTTAATATATTTGTTTTTCTGGGAAGAGTTTGATACATACAGTTTCAATATTGGAGTTCTGAAAAGTCTTGCAAAAGGATGTGAGCAGATAATTTTGGTGAAAAAACAACCAAGTCGCCTCTGGATGCCTTTAAACTACGCAATATCATTTAAATCTAAAGCATGAGGACAACGAATGAATTATTGCGTTGGATGTCAATTCACTACTGATTGGCATTAAATGTTATGCAACATGTAAAATGATAGATATAAAATAAAAAAGCCATTATTCAAAAACCACTTACATGTACATGAGTAATCGTAACTGATTACAAATGGGAAACTAGTTTTATTTCTACACGACCAGAGTGAGAAAATATACTATGCCTCTGTTCACTTTTGTAATTTTGTGTGGTCCCTCAACATTAATTTTGTTGTAAACTTGGCTAATTACAAAAAATATATAAGAAAATACATTGAATGAATTTTATCTTTCACATATTGTCAAAAGAAACAAGAAATCGTGATACAATTAAGTTAGAAATCCTTACAACATGAACGACTAGAAGTTACATGTACATGTAAAACACCAAGGACTCCCCCACAAAAAAAAGAATGAACATACCACAAATCACTATGAAAAGCAAATTAGCTTCCAATTATCTTTAATAGATGGTGCTTGACAATATTGAACAAAATTATAAAATAAAGTTAGTCTAAAAGATGATCTAACATTTAATTGATTGAAAGGGCAAATGGGCTTCATTTTTTGTTCAACCTAACATTGAGAAAGAAACATTGTCACATGGCAGATTGGTACTTGTTAAGAGATCTAGGAAATAACCTGTATGGGTGCTTTTTAGGGCCAAAATCAATTTAACTGAAAACTCGAAAACGACCATCAAAGAATATTTCATATTTTGACATTAATTTAAGCTGAAATAAAAGTGAAAATGGCTTGTACATGGAATGTTTTTTCTTGTAATTGCTCTGTTATGTTTGGTTGTTGTGATTTTTTATTATTTAGTGTTGTCAATAAATTGAATAATTTATTCATTTCATACTTAAATGGTTGATTGCAATTTGGTTCATTGTTTACAAACTTCATTAAATTTTTCCCCTAAAGGCTGCCCATACAGGATTAGTCACTGATAACAAGTAATGCTCTAGATATCTTGTGAAGACATAAGCAAGTTCTTGCAATTGCGACAGGAACGGATTCTACAACATAATAAATCTATTGAAAATGCCTGTCAAATCACAAAGGACAGCTTAGAGGTCTTTGTCTCGAAACTCTGTGAACCTGGGCAGCACATCGTCCCAAGATTCAGAGCTTACAAAAAATTGAAAGGTCGTTTGTCAAGAGTCCAGGGGGTGTTTCACAAAGATTTAAGTATCACTTAAAGTCGCACTTAAGTGCCTAGTTGCGCGAGGTATAAAAGGCTTGACCGCATTGGTCAGATCATGCCAAGAGGACGCGCACTACTGCGTATTGATCAATAAGATTGCACGTTGCACATCATGTACGCGTCGACATTTAAGTGCGACCCAAGTCATACAAATCTTTGTGAAACACCCCCCAGGACGAGATTGCCCTTTTGAGTCACCGATTTTAGACCATGGCTGCCTTGTCATGAAGGGCTTCTGACAATAGATTCTCTATGTAGCAGAAAGCGTCTGCATACTGGTTGCAAAAACTCCCTTATAACAACAAGATAGTGACAGGTATGTCAGGCTAGTTAGATTACATACCATCATGATATTGGGCTGCACCATCATAGGGGCCATATGGCTCATGTCTCCTATGACTGAAGCATTCTGTGGCATCAGAAGCAGCGGTTAAGAAGAGTGGGAGAGATAGGACTATGATTGATTACATTGGTAAATATAAGAAACTATACCCATCACCAGGCATGCGTTATAACGAATGAAAAAAATTGCACTCAGATTTCCAGCTGCATGCGGGTTGTTTATAATGCACAGTTGAATGTGTTAGTGGTGATGCAGCCTACTCATACTACCATGTACAAAAGAGCATGAGGTGCTTAAAGCCAAGTCATTCTGTGTATAACATTTTGAACACCAAATATGCCTGCGTCACCACCAATGTCATGTTTAATCCTGTGCATTATTTGTTTTATTAAAAAGGGTTCAGCAGTATGACTTTAAGGTGGAAAATAGTTAAGACCACTGCTTATTTTCTTTGATTGCACAGATGAAGACTATACATTTTGATTAACATGTATGTACATAACTAAGCCTGAGTCATATCGATTATTTTGAAAACCGGTGTTCGACAGCTCTAATTCGATCGAACATCGATGCATCGAATATTGAAGGCGGGGAAAATTTAGTCTTTTGTTTTTGCGTCGATGCGATGCGCTTTGCATATTGCACTACGCACTGACGATATGCGCTGGCGTTGGCCGGGTGAGCGTTGCACAAGCAGATGACAGAGCAAAGTTCGTTTGTATTTTCCATGATCACAAAACACACAAAAAAGGCCGGGGACCAAAGCAGAATTCTTCCCAAAATATCTTCAACAATGATATTTGCAGATGACAACATATAAGTTTAAAATGAAACAATAATAAAGACATGAATCACGCAGAGTCGATCCGAATGATTTTCGGTCGACTAGCATTCGCAGTCCATTCACCAGCCCCGTCCGCAGCTCCGTACACTCACTCTCCCGAAACGACAGGCGTGCTTGACGTCAGCGCCAGCAAACAATTGCAATCAACGGAGAGCGCTGTAACTTGCCTGAGATTGTGTAGTTGGATCCAAAATGAGCTCCAAATAAATTTATTGGAATAAATACGTAATTTTCTCTGGATGGTCATTTGAATTGCTATTCAATGCTGATATAACGATTGTGAGGAAAGATTGTGGAGTATGAGTTATGACGATGTTCGAGAATTAATCCTGATAATGACAATCCAGTTTTTTAGACGCAATTGAGCATGCGATCAAAATAAATACGAATGTTTCGAATCGAGCCCTAAATTCATCTAAGTTATTACGATTTAACAAGATTTTATGGTCATACTAAGAATATTGACGATGTCAGCAAAGTATGTTATGTTCATATGGAAGAAATAATACTGGGATTATTTCTATTGTTATTCCATCTCTGGACGTCTCCTCCAAGCTCCGAGAAAATAAGCACAATGCGCATGCGTGTTTGATGACGTATGACATATTTTCCCATTCATGAAATCAGAGCCCAAAGTTGGGCACAAACTAGCTTCAAATTGATGGGAAAAAATATCAAACGCAATTTTCTCTGTTTTGTCATGTAAAATGTTATTATATGGTGATATTACGAACTTGAACAGAGTTTTTGCATGTAGACAATGTTCGAGAATCAATCCTGACGTGATGATTATATTTTTTAGACAAGTGCACTTGCTCGACTCAAGAAGTCAAGTCGATCGTCAAGATCGAGATGTCCGCCATTGAAAATTGAAACGAAATAAAAACGTTTCACATCAAGCTCTAAATTCATATTAATGATTATCATATGCAAATTATTGTTAAATATTACGATTAAATAATGTGCTATGGTCATGATTTTAATATTGTTCATGAAAGCAAGATTTATTTTACGTTGATCGCGTCAATTTCCGGCCATTTTCTGGTTTGATTAAAGAACAGTACTGCGCATGCACGATCGATGGCCACGACTTCCATTCATGAATTCATCGTGCATGAATTATCTCGGCACGAGCAGACGAGTAAGACTCGAACTATGATCGAAATGAACTTCAAATTAATGGTGAATAGCATCATAATTACTCATTCGGTTTCATTTTGGGGGCAATAGAAATCAAGTAAGTAGTAGTAAAGTTGGACATTACTGATATTTTGATGATTGATCGTGTAAACCAAACGAATCGGCCGGCCGACGTATTTTTTTTTTTTTTTCGATGCACCGATTTTGCAAAATCTGCACCGGTGTTCGATGACATCGATCGAACACCGATTTTAAAATCGATTCGACTCAGGCTTATACATAACACATACACATCAGAGCTTGATAATGATTTTTTTTAAAGTGAACATCAGTTCTTGATGAAACAACCTCAAGGTCTTCAAACCATAATACTGATTGTGGTATTTTGTTCATACAACTTCAAAATGAGAAGCTTTACATATATATATGTAAACATCAAAATCAAACAATAGAGCATAATTTTCAATACAAGCCTAGGGGTTGGGAGACACCAGGAATCAGCAGCTGGAGACATGTTATTGCAACAAAGCTGTACTTTGTGGAAAAGGGAAGAAAGGCATTAGGACAAGAGGGTTACAAGTGTTCTTTAGAAGAAAAAGACACCACCAAGAAGCATACACAGAATATATTTCTACAATGCTTTTGAGTATTGGGGAAGTGTTTTAGGTTTTCTTTTTCTTGAGCTGAAAGGCACCATATGTTGCATTACCGTTTGCTCCTTGTCTTCGCTTCTTTCTTCAGGCTACGATGATAATAATATGATAATGGAGAATAAAATAATGAGATTTAATGGAGCTTATAAATGGAATGAATGTGTTTATAGAAGCATTTTCCCTTTACAAGTTTCAGTGGTGAAGAATATGAATGACTGCATCCAGGCTTATAAAGTGTATCATATATTTAGCATGGAATGGAAAGGGGGCAAGAAAAAAAAACAATTAGAAACAAATGAAGCTACAGTATATACATGAATATTATAAAAGCAGAAGTGTAGTAACTGTACACAGTATATGCAAACGAGATGCATGAAATAAATAAAATGAAATAAATGAGGGGCAAAAAGAGGGGGGAAATGTGTAAATATTGATGCTGTGAAATATCATGTTGGTGATTTCAGTGGAAAGGAGGCCAAACAAAAATCAAATTCTGTTACAATTTCATATTTCTTTTTCATTTTTTTTTGTTTTTTTTTTAATGTGGAGAGGTAAAATAGCAATTCCTTCATAAACATAGCAAATTCAGGAAAGGGGTAATCTTCCTGCTAAAATATATGCAATAGAAGTATATTGTGTGCTTTTTTTTCATATCAAATGATACTACACATTATTTTCCCTCTTATTTTCATGTTACATGATACCTGAGAGATCATTTCCAAAAATATTGCTCATATTCTCTTCATAGAAAAGCCAGACATATATGATCTAAAACAAAATCAAATATAAATATCCAACAAGTGGAATGCCTCTGGCCGTGTCACCTGCATCACGCGGTTCAATATAGCAGCAGTGCTGATTTTGAATACTACTCTAACTCGCACAAGATGTTCAGTGATACATGGTTACTCTTATGTCCACTTTTTATGAACTAGACCAATAAACTTACAGAGATATGATGATTATTCAACAAAAAACCCCAACATGGCCAAAGTTCATTGACCTTACATGACCTTTGACCTTGATCATGTGACCTGAAACTCGAACAGGATGTTCAGTGATACTTGATTACTCTTATGTACAAGTTTCATGAATCAGATCCATAAACTTTCAAAGTTAGGATGGTAATTCAACAGATACACCCAATTCGGCCAAAGTTCATTGACCTTTGACCTTGGTATGTGACCTGAAACGCGCACAGGATGTTCAGTGATACTTGATTACTCTAATGTCCAAGTTTAATGAACTAGACCAATAAACTTTCAAAGTTATGATGGTAATTCAACAGATACCCCCGATTCGGCCAAAGTTCATTGACCCTAAATGACCTTTGACCTTAATCATGAGACCTGAAACTTGCACAAAATGTTCAGTGATGCTTGATTACTATTATGTCCAAGTTTCATGAATCAGATCCATAAACTTTCAAAGTTATGATGGGAATTCAACAGATATCCCCAATTCGGCCAAAGTTCATTAACCCTAAATGACCTTTGACCTTGGTCATGTGATGTGAAACTCATGCAGGATGTTCAGTGATACTTGATTAACCTTATGTCCAAGTTTCATGAACTAGGTCCATATATTTTCTAAGTTATGATGACATTTCAAAAACTTAACCTCAGGTAAGATTTCGATGTTGATTCCTCCAACATGGTCTAAGTTCATTGACCCTAAATGACCTTTGACCTTGGTCATGTGACATGAAACTCTAATAGGATGTTCAGTAATACTTGATTAACCTTATGGCCAAGTTTTATTAACTAGGTCCATATACTTTCTAAGTTATGACGTCATTTCAAAAACTTAACCTCAGGTTAAGATTTGATGTTGACGCCGCCGCCGCCGCCGCCGCCGTCGGAAAAGCGGCGCCTATAGTCTCACTTTGCTTCGCAGGTGAGACAAAAATACCACACAAGCAAATAAAGCAGAATCAAAAGAGGAAAAGAGGAAAGGAGATCGGGGGAAAATGTCCTGTCCCACAAATTCAAGTGAATGAGCAATAGAGTACCGAAGCGATGACGTTAGTTGCCATGGTGTCATGGCGGCCTGCTCCTAAACAAATGAACCAGTTGAATGAAAGCATGTTTCTCATCACAGAGAAAATGGCTGCTATTGGAATTTGATCCCTTGCAACCTATTTTTCAGACGAGCCACAGTCATTTGCAAAGAACAAATGTGTACAGACGATCGTCAGCTGCAACTCTGTTTAAAACCAGCCCGTCATGACACCATGGTAACTGACATCACACTTCGGTACTCTATTAGGGTCCTGTAAGAGAAGAAAGAGTCAATGGTGCAATTAATTGTAACTACTAGTTTACTTACAGACAAACATGTACATGTAAAATAGTTACAACCAAATTATTGATTCATCTCTCTGTGTTACAGGGCACAGGTAGCCTTTTTTTTGGGGGGGGGGTGGGTAGAGTGCACATGTTATTAGATAAGTTTCCATCTTCCTTTTTATCTACAGTATACTTGAGAAATCCACAAAGAAAGGGAAAAGAGAAGACCCAAACTCCAACTGAAAAGAATAAAAGCAAACATATCAAAAAAATATTGTGAAAAGATAAAGACAGACAGAATCAAAATAAGATATTCATGGGTAAAGAAAAACACGAGCCCACTTCAACAGTAGAGTAGATGACATTTGTCATCATACAATTTTACTTTTTGATTGGCCGAGAAGCATAGGTGTATGATTGTTACTAGAGTAAGTGTCAGATAAACGGAGCTTGTCGGGTAAAACATGGGACAAGTCTATTCAGGAGACACTCCCTGGTA
Source organism: Lytechinus variegatus (assembly GCF_018143015.1). NCBI lineage: Eukaryota > Metazoa > Echinodermata > Echinoidea > Temnopleuroida > Toxopneustidae > Lytechinus > Lytechinus variegatus. The sequence goes on from NC_054751.1 coordinate 30,419,960, forward strand.
GCACTGATGACAAAAAAAAAGCAAAAGTGGAGCAATCAGAGAGGAAATACGATTAGTAATATTATTAAGAGGAAATACGATTAGTAATATTAGTAATATCAATTTTATCACCAAAAAGCGGGAATTCGATTTTGAAACATGGTTTGCATTTTTTCAGGTGAAAGAGATGCAATATCCTTGCAGGCAGATGACAGGCATGCTAGGAGAAAGAGAATGATAACAAAATATGCAATTTATCATATCAATAGCACAACCAAGAAGCTCAGAAGCATGTGGATTGCTAGAATTTAATGGGAAGACTGATGTCCTTGAATGAGCACGTCGGAAGAGAAGATCAAAGACGGAAGGTATCACAGCAAACATGTCACCAAGAACCTAAAAATGTGGAGCTAATATCAAGAGGTAACTGAATCATATGACATGCCAGCAGGCAAGATTGATCAAAGACAGAAGTCATCATAGCTAGACCATTACCAAGAGGCTGAAAAAAAAATGTGGAGCTAATAATGAAAAGCGTGAAAGGGGTTTGATAAAATCAAGAGGTTACTGATTCAGATAACATGCCAGCATAAAAGATTGATCATAGATGAAAGTTGTCATAGCTAGACCATTTAAAACCAAGAAGATAAAAAAATATGGAGCTATAATGAAAAGTTTGAAAGGAGTTTGTTAAAATCTAATTTACTGATTCAGATGACATGCCAGCAGAGAAGATCGATCAAATATGGAAGTCATCATAGATAGACCATTACCAAGAAGCTAAAAAAATATGGAGCTATACTATAATAAAAGCTTGAAAAGGGTTTAAAACCAAGAGGTTACTGATTCAGATGACATGCTAGCAGAGAAGATCGGTTAAAGATGAAAGTCATCATAGCTACACCATTACCATGAAGCTAAAAAGAAAATGTGGAGCTATAATGAGAAGCTTGAAAGGGGTTCGTTAAAATCATGAGGTTACTGATTCAGATAACATGCCAGCAAAAAAGATCGATCAAAAACAGAAGTCATCATAGCTAGACCATTACCAAGAAGCTAAAAAATATGAACTTGAAAGGGGTTTGTTAAAATCAAGAGGTTTCTGATTCAGATAACATGCCAGCATAAAAGATGGATCATAGATGAAAGTCGTCATACATGTGGCTAGACCATTTAAAACCATGAAGCTAAAAAATATGGAGCTATAATGAAAGCTTGAAAAGGGTTTAAAACCAAGAGGTTACTGATTCAGATGACATGCTAGCAGAGAAGATCGGTTAAAGATGAAAGTCATCATAGCTACACCATTACCATGAAGCTAAAAAGAAAATGTGGAGCTATAATGAGAAGCTTGAAAGGGCTTTGTTAAAATCATGAGGTTACTGATTCAGATAACATGCCAGCAAAAAATATCGATCAAAAACAGAAGCCACCATAGCTAGACCATTACCAAGAAGCTTAAAAAATATGAACTTGAAAGGGGTTTGTTAAAATCAAGAGGTTTCTGATTCAGATGACATGCCAGCAGACAGGATCGATCAAACATGGAAGTCGTCATAGCTAGACAATTACCGAGAAGCTAAACAAAAATGTAAAAGCTATGAGGAGCATGACAAGGTTTTTTTAAATCAAGAGATTAACAGATTTCAGATGACAAGCCAGTAGAGAAAATTGATCATAGTCAAATGTCGTCATACCAAGACCATTACCAAGAAGCTGAAAAAAATTGTGGAGCCATAATGAGAAACTTGAAAAAAAGTTTTGTTTTGACCAGCAATTAACAGATTTCAGAGGACAAACTAGTAGAGAAGATTGATCAAAGACAGTAGTCATCAAAGAAAGTCCATCACCAAGAAGCTTAAAAATGTGAAGCTAAAATATGATAAGAAAGGATGTTTAAACATGTATTGCTAGAATTTAATGGGAAGACTGATGTTGTTGAATTAGCACATCAGAAGATCAAAGATGGAAGGCATCACAGCAAACCCGTCACCAAGATGCTAAAGAATGTGGAGCTAAAATCAAGAGGTAACTGATTCATATGACATGCCAGCAGGCAAGATTGATCAAAGACAGAAGTCATCATAGCTAGACCATTACCAAGAGGCTGAAAAAAAAAATCTGGAGCTAATAATGAAAAGCTTGAAAGGGGTTTGATAAAATCAAGAGGTTACTGATTCAGATAACATGCCAGCATAAAAGATTGATCATAGATGAAAGTCGTCATAGCAAGGCCATCATCAAGAAGCTGAAAAAAAAAATGGAGCCATAATGAGAAGCTTAAAAAAGATTTTATTTAACAAGAGATTAACAGATTTAAGAGGACAATCCAGTAGAGAAGATTGATGAAAGACAGTAGTCATCAGAGCAAGTCCATCACCAAGAAGCTTTAAACATGTGAGGCTAAAACATAATGAGAAGCTTATGATAGGTTTGCATTAAGAGAATAAATTCAGAGTGCATTCCAGCATAAAAGCAAGACACCACTCCAAATCCCATCACCGAAAGATATTCGACACATTGCCTACAGACACCTGACGGAACCCATACAGATCATACAAGAAGTGCAGTTCAGCAGTCGATGGGTTAAAACAGGAGTGCATTATTAAACAAGCAGTTAATAGAGATGCTGTTCCACTGGGCATGCCAGAAGTAGATCTTACCCCTGAATAGTACATATACTGGGCTTGTTGGTCAGAGGGCATTACACCCCCTGACATAGCAACAGGAGGCATTCCACCCATCGGCATTGGCTGAGGCTGCTGCATTGGCAGTGCCTGCGAGTGAACTTGTGCGTCCGGTATATTCGGCTGCTGCACATCCGAGTCTAACGACTGGAACATTGTAAAATGGGAGGGGCATGAAAATGAAAGGGTACAAAATAGAAATGAAAGTACGTGTAAGGGAGGCGAAAGCAGTGACGGAGTCGATTTATTTCCTAAGGGCTAAAAAATGGTCCTAAAAACTGAAAATACATTTGATCCACACCAATCTTAAATACACATACAGGACAGCTTTTACGTGATATCAACCATATATGTATGACAACATAATAATGAATGGCTTTAAAATCAGGCCTGCAGGTCTGTCAGAAAGATGTGTATGACATTGGAGATTTCAAGAAAACTTGTGGCCCCAAATAGTTTTTTATGCAAGAGTCATTACCTTTTACATAATTTTGAAAAACGTATACCGGGTAAATATATGTTGTTGTTTTTCTAACTCGGCAATTTGGGGTTGGTCCAGTGGGGGGGGGGGGGGACACTAAAAAAAATCAAAGAAAAAAAACATTCCCCGCACATAAATGAAAATTTACATTTTAAGCATATACAGATAAGCACTTGGGGTTACTGTAAAATATGTAAGATGCACCAGTGTATTTGAAAGTAAACACAAAAATAAGACATGGGCACAAAGTTACACATTCCTATGGGAGATCAATTGAGGAAATGCATTAAGGTTCAGCTCACAGGATGAAAACGAAAGAAAACCTAAGGCCTAAAAGGTAGATTGTCTTTGGTACATACAACTTAAAATTCACAAATTGTTTCTGCTTCACTGATCTGCAATCAATCCCTGACATTGTAGCATTAAACTAATAGAAATAACGACATGCTTTGAGTTTTGCAAATTCTATTTTCATAATTTAATCCATCATTCTTTCAGCAATGATCCACTTGTGTCACAATACCAATTACAGTGAGCATACACATGTATATAAGTCACTTTGAGAGGGGAAACATATCCAATATATTCAAGGAACTGCAACATGCATACATGTACAAGGTGTTTCAACAAAAGCATATATCTAATATCCAAAAGCATATATCTAATATCGACAAAAAATTCCTTTTCAACACAAAATGACAATCCAGACTAATGGCAATGGTGGTACAGGTATGTAGGATTTGACGACAGGAACAGGGACGACAGCACCTACCATTTGGAGCGGGTGAAATGAAAGAAGATGCTGTGGCAGCAAACGATTGCAAGAAGGAAGCAAGAGCAGAGGAGAGATCACAATAAAGACATTAGATAAACTAATCTAGAAAACTATCAAAGACTTTTTGTTTCATTGTGTGACTGTGTCTACTGCAGTGAACTGAGGAAGAGGGAATTCGTGAGGTGGAAAGAAATGACTAGATTCTATTTATTATCTTTGAGGAGCTACTACATGTAAACTGGAAGACGCGATGTCAAAATGAAGTCTTTTGGGAAATGTGTCAAATCATTTATCTCACTTTTATGAAGCATTTCATGACAGAAACCATCAATGACAATTGTTATAAGCCACTGAAATCCTTGCATCTGACTGGCTCAGAGCAAAGTTGTCAGTGAAAATTATCATTTTGTTTCATAGAACTCGTTCCTGATGTTGCCTAAACTGAACTTAAACCATTGAGCCCACTACTTGAGATTACTCATGCTGTGGTCGATAGAAATATGCATCACTCAACTCGAATCATGTTTGACTGGTAATGCAAGAAGAGATAATTGGTTATCTGTCACTACTTCATTTGAATAAGTTTATGCAGTACTATTACAACATATGAGGAATAAACTTTAAAAAATATCTCAATGAAAAGACTGTATGATGAGATGGCAGAAAAACTGTAATGAAAAACCAAAACGGAAATGGACTAAAAGAAGCCGACATAAAGAATTTTTCTTCAGAAGAAAAGCAGGTACTCTCTATTTCAACATGTAGTGAAGACCTTTCTAACCAAAAAAATAAATAAATAAAATAGCAGATGGCGAAATCAAGGAAGCATTTCATGAAACATATAGTCAGTTGCTTTCATTATAAGCTCCTGAAATCCTTGCATTTGATTGGTTCAGAGCAAACTTGTCAGAGATGCTTCATGAAACCCACCCCTGAATTGAAAGGCAACAAACCTGCTGTGGTTGCAACATGCCCATGTTGGTGAGTTGTGGCTGCATCATGGGTTGCTGCGTTGGTTGCTGGGCCGTCATGAGTGGCTGCTGGGGCATCATCATCGGCTGTTGTGGCTGCATGACGCTGCTGCCTGACGATGGTTGTAACGGCGCATCCAGGCTGAGGAGACTGAGGTTGCTCTGTAGTGTAGTTGTGCTCTGGGTCTGTTGGGTCACGGTCTGCGATACCTGGACTTTCTGGAAGTCACCGAACGATGAATCGGCACTGTCATAAAGGCACAACGGAGGAGAGTGTAATACAATACAGTGGAATATGCATGGAAAAATTTCTTTAAAAATATACAGTGGTCAAAAATCCTAAACAAACCAAATATCTTGACTTAACAAGAACTTTCAATAACAACCTTGGGAAACATTTCATCAACAGTTGTCCTACTACAAGTTGTCACATCTGACAACTTTCCTTGATTCTGATTAGCTGAGAAGCACTGTTAATATGGTATCTATCGGGCAAAACAGCACTTGTCGTATCAAACGTCTGAGAAGTCCTTTCATGAAACGGTCCACAGGCCTTTCATAATTTGAAAAATGTGAGAGAAAAGCAGGACTGTAAGAACTAAGATCACTGCATACATGAGATATTCTTTCCTTTATAGACATGGTATAGGGCTCCATTCTTTAGACAGAGAGCTGGAAGGTGGAAAAGGGATTCATTTGAAAACTATCTAGTCATTTTACACAAACAATTAATATTCCCCAAAATTTGAGAAATGAGGATTTACCATCCCAGTACCAATGGGAACAAGATAATCATAGTAATAATATAGGTATATCTACACAGGGAAGCCACTTTAGTTCTGAAAAATGGTCTCCTAACGGGCCCTGCTATTATTACCCCAGCTTTAGCTGGGCTGCCTAGGCACTCAAGCATTCAAGAAATTTCTTCCTACCGGGTATCCATTCACCTCAATTGGGTTGAGTGCAGCACAATGTGAATAAATTTCTTGCTGAAGGAAATTACGCTATGGCTGGGATGATAAATGATGCCGTCATCTGAGAATATTTGCTCAAAAAATCGAAGCCAGCACAAACAAATGTTGATAGTCTGACTAGAAACCTTTTGTCCATGACTTAGATGGTCTCGGTTAAATCTTATGGGGCATTGGATGAGTTATTTGTGACAGGGTGCCTAACAAGAAGATATTAGTGACTCATATCAGTGACTTACCTTGGTTGTGCAGCTGAAGCTGGAGTGCTCTTGAAACTTGAGAAATCAGCAAAATCAGTGCTTGCTGCTGCAGCTGGCTTGGCACTGGGAGTGTCACCTCTGGGGTTGAAGTCCCCAAAGCTTTCGTTCGCTGCTGCTGATGAGAAATCTGCAAACTGACCTGAGCGTGGGGATGACGGTGCAGCGGAATTTGTGATGGGGGCTGCCGAGACGGTAATGCCGGAATCGAAAAGGTCGGGTACTAAGTCATTTGAGGAATTCTGTTGAACAAAGACGATAGAAAAGCCATGCACAGAAATTAGAACCAAATCTCCTGAAAGAGATGTTGGTGATTATTATGGACAACTGATATAAGCTACTGAAATCCTGGCATCTAATTGGCTGAGAGCATAATATACAGTCAAAATGACTGACCAGGTACTTCATGAAATACTCCCCATGTCGTCTCTGGGGCTTGTTGCACAAATAATCACAATCTAATGCCATCTTGGTTTTCAACCCGAGAGAAGGCAGCCTTTGGTGCTTGCAATTTAGTTTGTAAGCATTATTCTTCCAGCATAGGGTATCAGAGGATTATTACTAATAATGCACACACATGCATCCCCCATACAAGATTTTCAAAGTACTTCAATATTACCCTAAGCCAGCTGAACTATCAATTTACTGCTCAAAGGCATTCAATGAATTCCTTCAGCTAGTAGGTATTTACACCTCAGTAGAGAGTGGATGTAAAATAGATAAATGTTTGCTAAAGGACAGAAGTACAGTTCAAAATCAAATCAAGTATACCCCAGTATACTATGGCAGCAATGAAATTCTACTGGACATTAAAAAAAAGCCTTAAGCCGACAATCACCTTTTCATTGCAGTTTTGTGTGCCACTTATAAGAATCACATGAGTGCACAAATGCTTTGAAGTATGTTTGGGTTGACCTTCTACGAACATTAATCAGTAAGTAGATGTGTATGTAAATGGATTAATGCACGACAGTCTCATAGATGATCAATGTTTACAGAAATAAAATGCATCTGATCAGGTACAGTACATTGTATGTTTATAATTAACGCAGTGAATGCATTACAAAATATTTGTTTCTCTCCTTTTGTCACTAGTTTCTGTTTGATTACAAATCATTACACAATTGCATTTAATCATGATGTCCCATGAAGAGCACAACTATAGTATTATAATAATGTATCCAACATTTTGCTGAACAGAACTTTTTATACAGCGAAAATATCACTACTACATGTACCTGTGTATTAGGAACGGAATCTTCTGTTGCTTCTGCTGCATATGATGCTGCAGCCCCTAGATCTAACCTCTTCCCTGATCGCTTTTTGGTCATCTTCGTTCTCCTCTCTGTCGTCGTTGTCGATGTTATCCTTTCCTCCTTCTCCTCTTCATCGTGGAATTCAAACCTAGAATTCTTTGGCGGTTGCTGCCTTGTTGAGGAGTCATCAGAGTCTTCATCTCTAAAAAAAAAAGGTTTCAAAAATTGAAAATAATTGAATTTGAGCAACGAACCCTCTCTCAATAGAAAACAATATGCGATCTCAGTGCTTCAGTAAACTTTATAGACCATTGAAGGGCTATGATCTTGGATGCCCTGTTGACTGACCTTGACAGACCTGAAGTAAGGTTTAACTTAAAATCAGGTTTAAAGTTGTGTTTTTTAGTACGGATAGCCAATTGTTAAATACAAGTAAATCACCAACAGTAGAGATATCTTATTTCAGCTCATGTGGCTCTCAAATCATTCATAATTGTCTGGGAAGTATGAAAAGATGATTGTCTTCACCAATGAAGAATCAGGAAAGAGCACAGTAAACATAAAAAAATACAACTAAATAAAAAGTTTGACACATTTGGCTTCCCATAATTTTAGCACAGAGTTAGATCATGGTCTTAGTTAAACGGTATATACCAAGTTAAACCAGACTTCAGAATACGGGCCCATGTGTGCTGAAAACATGAATAGAATGAAACAGACAAGGAGATACATGTATCATAAATGCCCGTATAAATGTCTGAATAATGAGGTAAAAGAAATACATCAAATCAGTGATGTGTGTAGTATATTGTTCAACTTTATGAACAAGTGTACCAAATTTGATCAGAAAACAACATGAACTGCAAGAAGGGATTGGCTTATGTGCCATGAAAAATGACAGCTAATTAATCTTTGAATTAACATACTGTACACTGTACTGTGGTTTTGTCATGTACCCAATTTACAATACAAAAATAAACAAATCATATGTGGAAATCGAAATGGACGTATGATTCAAGTCAAAAAAAATTTCATGATGTGTCCCATTCAAACAGGGTTTTTTTAAATGACATATATAGGCTTGTTATATTTACACTCCTTCATATGATTCACAGTGCATCTAGAACCACATAACAAAGCGTGATGACACCGACTTCACATTCCATTACAACAGGAAGTGCAAACAAACCAACAAGGTAAGGATGCACCCTATGTGCACACATACTGTATAGGTTCAAAGTCCATGTTAGCACTGCATATAAAGTTGTTTTTACAATCACCTGCTAAACTTCCTAAACCTACAACAGTGAAGAGTACTTATTATTATGCCAACGAGAAATGTCATGCATGTAGTTGTGAACTTTATGAACTATAAACTAGAGGGGCAACAAGTTCAGGGCCATAAAGCATCATGCCAGTATTCTTACTATCCAGTCTGATGTAGACTGGATGGTAAGAATACTGGCATGAGGTTTGAACATGTAATATTTACGCTGTGCAGATGTGTATTTATTAATTATATGTAACAAACAGTGCAGACTTTACATGTAGGCCCTATGTACAAAAAAATATGAAGGGAGAAACAGATTCAAGTCCATACAGGCCATCTAGATACAGTACTTTTAAAAGAAACAGAGGGGAGGAATTCTAATTAAAATAAAATAGTATGATAAAAATAATATTCATACTTGGAAAGGGTGGTGCCAAGCGTCATCGCAAGGTTCTACGAGACAACATCCAAAGTATCACGAAGCTTTCTATACTCTTTTCATTAGTCCAACATACGTTCATAAGTATTCCTTCCAAGATGAACGATTTGACAATCGAATGTATGCATTTAAAGAAGTGACCTTTTCTTTTCCAATTTAAATCAATTAGTCTACCAAAAAAGAAAACAAAATTAACAGCTATAATTATTGAACTAAATTAAATAAATTATTCTTAAAAGTGAATGGTACAAAAATTGCATTCTATCTTGCTATTTCAAATTTCTAATTTAGGTAGGCCTATTTGTTTTCATTCTAAATTTATGGATGAAATTAAAGGAGTAAAGGAAGAGAGGGACTGGTGGTTCTTTAACTTTAATTTCATACCCAGACAAGGGCAAAGTGGCATGTCTGTGAAAGAGTCCTGAAAAAACTATGTACATGAGCCCTAGAAATTCTCATTGGCTCGTATTCTGAAGTCAGGTTTAACTTAGACCATGGTCTATAAACTCTGTGAGTCTGTGCTAAAATTATGGAAAGCCAATCATGTCAAAATTTTCCTTACATTGCATGTTTCTTATGTTTCTTAGTGTGCTCTTTCCTAAATTGTGAATGGTATAAAGTTATCTTACATGTATTTATCTTTCCAACACAGTTATTAAGGATGAGTGAAAATGAGCTCATTACATGTATCATCATATTTTAAGAGATTTTTGCAAATATTGGCTGTCCATAGTTAAACAACGTTAAAACAGAGTTTAAATTAAACCCAACTTCAGAATATGGGCCATTGGGTCTATTTTGTGAATTATAGTAATACAATGTACATGGTACATGTACAAATTTTTGCTGGTGAGCAGTGAGCTCAAGATAACCCCCCCCCCCCATTTCATTTTCTCAAGGTATGTACCTTCTTGTCAAATTACTTTGTTTAAAAATGCTAATCAATTTAACCTCCTGGAAAATCTAATGATAGTCAAAAGCAAAATGATAAGTAGGACATGTACAAATTTCCTTGATATAGTATTCATTCTGTTATTAACAAAACAAACATCTTTAAAAAATAAAAAATGCAGGTACGATGTATATGTAGTACTGACATTTAATTTGAAGAATTACTGGTATTTCCACTCTCATTAGCATGTTGAGCTGACGTGTCATTTCCATTAATTAATTTATGGTACAAACTGACAGACAAAATTACACAGAATAATTTTCCAGTGGAACTAATATGATTAAAAAAATCATCTGATCTATTGAAATAAATTCTGGTTGTGAAAATGAATTATGAAACATATTTGCAGGATTTGGGGAAATAATACTGATAATGTATATTTACATGTAGGTCTCTATGTAAAGACCAATTAATTTTTTTTTTCTTTTTTTTAAATCAAAATACACAAAATAAGCTCAACTCTGCAAGGAGTCACATGCACACATACATGGTCAATCTGGGACTCAGCGTCAATTTAAGGTGAATTTTTTTTAATAATGGCGGGGTATTGAAAATTGAAATCGAAGCTTTCCCTTCAAATAGTGTAAGTATTTCCATAAGCATGCACAGAATGAAAGAAATGTGAGAAAATAAACCAGACTGGTGTGCTTAAACAGGTTTACAGCTGGGCTCCAGATGGCAAATGCCAGCTATACTCATCAGCATTACCAGCAATTTTTTTTTTAGGTAGATTCCTACATGCTGACTACTGACACAGTCAAACATTGTATATCCAATCTGAATTCTAACCACATAATTTTGCACAACTGAATCATATCATCAAAATACCTCTGCACTTAGTATTGGATAACAATATTGTTGTTTTTTCTGTATAACTGAGCAATTTTTGCTCTATTATTATATTTTAAACATACCCTAAGAGTTTTCCGGGGACCGAGTATTAAAAATGTGAGTTTTTTTCCTTGAAAAATAATTTGAGGGCCTACTTTGACATACTGTATATGGCAGATTCTACAGTAGCTTTCCCAATCCCTATGTCTTGATGAAAACATTGGATTGGAAGAGTGAAAAGATGCTGATTCTTGCCGAATGCTGCTGAATGAGGCTCAGAATCTTGTTAAGATACCAGTGTTTTATTTCTACTGGTAATCCATGATATAATATGGGGCTCGACTATGAAAGTTATGCTGGTACTCTGTGAATTTTCTTTCTCGGGCTTTTTTTTAACCCCCCCCCCCTCCTCCAATTTCCACTTTTTGTAATCCATTTTGAGGGCTACTGTTCAGGGGATTCTATTTATTTATTTGTAAGGATTGAATATGCTTTGTAAGGGCTTACACTGTGTATTCTTTCAATAAGACTTCAGGGCCCTGAAGAATTATGATCGATTCGATCAATTTCAAGTACATGTATATGGAAATCCATCAATGTCATAATTTTTATCTTGAGAAATTTGCTCAATGTCCTTTGAAAACAAAGAGGAGCATACTAAATTGTCCAGAAAACAGTGAATGTATGAATATACATCATTTATAGAAATATTTTGAACAAACATGTATTTTGGATGACGTTGTGGCTTTCCATATTTGAGGTTGATGGAATAATTCGCAACTATTTGTAAGACGCCGGGCCCAAGACCTCCTTCAAACATGTCTTTACTCATTAGCCATAAGAAAGCTTTTTATCTCAATTACTTTATCACTTTTAATGCACATTTGATACAAGAACTGCTACATTGTAAAAAGGCTATTTTCATCTTCCACCAAAATTATACATGTAAGAATAATAGTGCGCCACAGCGCCTTGGAATAGAAAGATTATTTCTAGATAGATGGTGGAATATAATAAATGATTATATTTATTTTATTATTATTTTCAGTAATATGAAGTCTGCATTTTCATTATGAGTAAATATATTAATGTCCAGACTTTACAAAATAGACAATATTATTGGGGTTTGTCTATCTTAATGTCTATAATCTCTATAATGCAAATGTTTTTTTACAAAGAAGTCATAAAAAAACGGAAAGAAAAAGAAACACCAGTACAACAAGCTAAATTTTACCTAATAATAGTCCTAAAATTATTGTAATTCACACAATAGGGCAATTCCATAAAATGATCAACCTTCTTGTACATCTGACCCCCAATTTTTTTTCAGTTTTACTTTCCCATTATAAACTGACCGAATCAAGGTCTTTTGAGAACATTACAGACTGTCAAAAGGACAAGAAATCAGAGACAGAAAATTTCATGAAGGTCCCACATATAGGGGGTCGGATGTACACATCTTATGGAATTGATCAATACCATCATTATCAATGCAAGACAGAGTTCTTATTCAACCTTGGTTCAGTTATTCACACAAATGTACCAAGAGTCCTTTGTGCCACGCTGTATTTAGTTTACTATGCAGGGTCCGGTGATGATAACAAATGCACAATGACAATAAAAAACTCATTATCAGCCCATCAAATTAAAGGATTCCAGTACCTGTTATTAAAGTTAACTATTAATATTTTTGCAAAAATTTTATCATGACAGGTTTTATGAAACTGAGAATAGAGCTGGATAGATCATGCGATCAGTGAAAAAAAAATAATCACATACATCCAAATCCAGGTTTTATGAAACTGAGAATAGAGCTGGATAGATCATGCGATCAGTGAAAAAAAATAATCACATACATCCAAATCTAGACTATTCTCACTCACTCAATCAAGCATGCAGAACACTTTGCAGGCAAGGAGACTGACTTCTTACTTCATGGTAGCCTCCAAATGGACATTTTTAGCCAATTTCAAAGTCTCTTTTGGGTGTCCCCCCCCCCCATTAACTTGCCCTCCACCCAATGTATTTCATCACTGCTGGTATGGTAAGGTCCCCCGAGTCTACACAGTCCCCCTTGTCGGTGCACACATGTATCTGCGCGATTCTAGAAAAACTAGATACGCAACAACCACAAACTTTACACCTGCAATACATAGATATTCATTAAAAATGCCAATCAAAATGGTGGAATAATATTTAATTTCCAGCATTTCATGTGAGGGCCTCAAAATGCAGCATTTCTCATCAAAATCCCAAAGTCTTGTTTAAAATGAATGGGTGTGCAGACTTGGGGCACCAATTTGTTTTCTTTCTGAAAATGACTGGCTGAGGTTTTTCCATGAAAATCATATACTTCTTTCGAATTTTTATTATATTTTTTTGGCTCACTGTACTTGCAAGAATATTATTATTATTATTATTATTATTATTTATATACTGCGCTTTTCCCAGAATGGCCCAAAGCGCTTACAAGAAGAAAAGGAGATTATTACAACTATACAAATGAAAACGTACAATCCTAAAAATCTGGATTGGAAAAAAGAAAGGTTTTAAGTCCCTTTTTAAATGAAGGAACAGATGGTGATTGTCTAAGAGTAAAAGGTAAGCGATTCCAATATTTTGAAGCGGTTATGGTAAAAGTCCTATCTCCAGCCAGTTTCTTAGTGATTTTATATGTGAGACGGAATGGGTCACTGGAGGCTCGTACATTCCTGCGAGGGGTGTATAGGGTCAAACAATCACGCAGATATAAAGGTGCCTGCTTATTGAGAGACTTAAAAACTAACAAAAGTAACTTAAAAACTATACGATGTCGTATGGGAAGCCAGTGTAACGATTCAAGGAGTGGTTTAGAGAAGTGAAATCTTGTTACTTGATAAATTATTCGAGCTGCCCAATTTTGAAGCCTTTGAATGCGATCTACTTGAGTAACAGGAATGTTAGAGAGAAGACCATTGCAGTAATCTAAACGGGACAGAACTAGAGAACGAATTGCATTGTTACAGGCAGATTGAGTAATATATCTTCTAATTCGAGAAATATTCCTTAAATGAAAAGTTACAGTAGTGCATATTTGAGAAACACGGTCAACCATTGACATTTCTCTATCAAAAATTACACCAAGATTTTTAACAGTAACTGAAGGGCTTATGGATATATCGCCGACTGTTAACTTCAGATCTGGCAGATTGCGTAGACTGTGTGGAGAGGCCGCTATGAAGAATTCTGTTTTTGAGTCATTCAACTTCAATTTATTAACTGTCATCCAGTTTCTAATATCTGAGATACAGTTCTGAAGTCGAAACAGAGCGACAACTAAATCTCCTGGGATTTTCGGATTAAATGAAATATACAATTGGGTGTCATCGGCATAAAGATGGTAGTTGATACAATGATGTGTAATAATATTACCAACTGGTAGGGTGTATATAGAATACCCGATGGGGCCTACTACCGAACCTTGCGGAAGACCAAAATCAAGGTTAGTGGGTTTGGATAGTATACCAGTAATGTTAACTCTGGAGGACCATCCTGTGAGGTACGACTCAAACCATGACAGAGCTGTAGATCTCACACCTATTCTGCTGTAAAGACGAGATAAAAGAATTTTGTGGTCGATCGTGTCGAAAGCAGCAGATAAATCTAAAAGTGCGATCAAAACAACTCTGTTACAGTCAAGGGAAAACATGATATCATTTTTAACTTTAACCAATGCCGACTCTGTGCTATGATGCGACCTGTAAGCAGATTGAACAGAATCAAACATATTATTGCTTTCGATGTGTTGAACTAGTTGTGAACAAGCTGCTTTTTCGATGAGTTTAGCAAGGAAGGAGAGATTAGAAACTGGTCTGTAGTTTGAAAGATCATTTTTATCCAAGTTCGGCTTTTTCAACAGTGGTCTAACAATTGATGAATGTGCTCCTAAAGGGAAACTACCTGTAGATAAAGAGTTATTAATTATGTCGGTGATTAATGGCAATAACTGAACAAGATTATCTCTTAGAAGCCATGTCGGAATTGGATCTAACATACAGGATGTGTTAGTGAAATTCATAATAAGCTTGGACACATCAGATTGAGTATATGATTGAAAACTTTCAAAGAGAGGAATAGTTTCGTCAACTGAATCAATAAACCTAGTGTCAGGGACAACATTCAGAGCGTCAATTTCTTCTCTAATCTTCCTTATCTTTTCCACAAAAAATTGAGAAAATTGTGAGCTCAAAGTATATGCTGAGTCATGTATAGGTAGATGACCAGACTTCTTATTCAGAAGAGAATAAATAATACGATAAACTTCCTTACTATCACAAGAACTCAATTTCTCTTGGAAGTAATTCACTTTAGCTACACTAATAACCTTGTTAAGATTATCATTTTGCTCCAAAAATAGTTTTCGGTCCGAATCTAGCCTTGTTTTGCGCCATTTTCTTTCCGCTTGACGGCGGTGCTGGCGGGCAACAAGTGTAGACTCATTGAACCAGGGAGAGCGCGACTTTGGAGCACAGGTTCTTGTTTTGGGTGGTGCATGATCATCCAAAATTTTAGTGATTTCAACACTATACCAATTAAAAAGTGCATCACAATCATGATCATGTGGTCTTAACGATACTAATTCCTCCAATGCATTCATGAACCTTACTTTGTCTAACTTGCGATAATTGCGCAAGGTCTCTGTAATCAAACTAGGATTGGGCTTCTCCTTTCTTAAGGAGAAATGAATCATGTAATGGTCTGATGAACACATTTCTAGCGTATGACAATCAAATAAGAAAGCATCATCACGAGTAAAAATAAGATCTAAGGTGTGACCTTGGATATGGGTCGGGCCCTGGACATGCTGTACCAGCCCAGCAGCGCTCACAGTATTCATAATGTGTTTGACATCATTCTTTAATGCATTTTCCCAATGTACATTAAAATCGCCCATTATTATTAACTTTCCTGGAATCAGAGAAGTTTCTGTGATAAATTCATCAAATTCTGCAAGGAAATCTGACAGAGATAACATGTTCACGGTTGAAGGAGGGGGTCTGTACACAACAATAAAATGAACTGAGCCTGAGATATCTGTAATATGGGCAAATTCAAAAGTTGAAGAAACGAATACATCATTCTTCTTCTTCATTTTTAATGATGTTTTGAACAATACGCCGATACCACCTCCTCGAGTACTAGAGATTCTGGGATAACTTATGAATGTATAACCTGGTGGTGTACACTCCCCAATCACTACATCATCTGTTTCACTTAACCATGTTTCGGTAATAAACAGCATATCAACATCATTTTCTTGTACATACTCTGTTATCTCGGTTGATTTGTTACGAATAGAATGTGCATTCCATAGACATACATTATTATTGGATTGTACTACAGAGCTACATACAATAGGGACTGCCTTAAGATTATCACAATTGATTTCTCTTGAAACCAGAGACTTTGGTTTCCTTTGCCTTGTTATAACAACCGGTATAGGTGAAGGAATACAAGTAGGTGGATCAAGAGATGTGATGTAGCTATCGGTCTGTGTTCTGACTCTATTCTTTTTCGATCTTTTCTTTCCTCGAAGATGAGCCTGGATAAAGAATAAAGGGAACATTATCAACTGAACATTTTTGAAAAAGTGAAATAGTTAGGTGCGCAGACATGCCCCCCCTCCCATTCATGCTACTTACACATATTCTGCCGGGGATTCATCTGAGTCTTCCCCTCGTCTCCCCATCTGTCTCCCTCTGTCAGTTTTCTTGTTCCATTCATCATCTAATTCTTTGTCGTTTTCTTTATTCCTCAGCCAGTTAGACTTGGGCTGTCGGTCGTATCGATCACCTACGAGACGCAAGCAAGAAGCAACGGAATGTTAAACAGAAGCTCAAGACGCATGCAGTTTTTAAAATCTTTAAATCAAACATTTAAGCAGTTCAAAGAAGCTTAAACAGCATGATCATGTATGATCTTTTTATAACAATAAACATCAAACAGTAAAAAATTAATAAGCTATGATCTATCCACGACATTCATAATTAGTCTAACCTTTACTTCAAAAGCACAGGCTACTGTAAAGCCAGGGAGGGGCCCGTTGCATAAAAATTTTTACCTGAGAAAACTCAGGTTGTTTTTACTGGAGTTTTTGCCTGTGTTAAAGTCAATGGCAGAAATCAGACTAACCTTCAGTTTTTACCAGAGTTTTCTCAGGTAAAAAGTTTTATGAAACAGGCCTCAGGAGGCCTCTGTAGTCAAAGTTTGTCCCTTACTTGCATCAACAATTTTGTTTTGTTTTGAGAAACACAAACCAACTTGAAAGTTATCCGATCCTACATGTACATATATACATTCTGAATAAAATGTGTTTCAACTTTTGAACAATATTTCATGTTTTGACACTTCAATCAAAATCTAATAAATTCCATTAAATTGAATTTATACAGAGCAAAGGTCCCAATTAATACAGAACCACCAGGTTTAACCCAACTTACTGTAATCTGATGATGGGCTTGAATATGAACCTTCAATCCCAGTATATTTGTCCTTGGATTTCCTTGCTGCTTTTCTCTTAGTTCGGAGGATATCGTCATCCTGAATGAGCTGGATTATATCCTTTACTTTTTGTCTTACTGTAAGTATCATGGAAAGAATAAGAAGGAAGAGAGAGCAATGTCAAAACTTGTGAAACAGAATATTAAGATACGCACTTAATTAATCACTCTTAAAAATTATGATTATAATATCCTAACATTGAAGTGAATTACAGTACCCAAATTAATATCTAACCACAATTACACTAAATAGGTTCATTATTGCAGACTGAAATTATCGCTAGAGGGTAGTCATTTGTCTCGCAATCTACTATGGTCAACAAGGAAATTCGTGATCACTCTCGCAAAAAGTGTTCACTAGCTTTCTAGGAAATTCGTGATCACTCTTGCAAAAAGTGTTCACTTTAGCTTCAATGAAAGCTAACGCATGGAAATCTAATAAAATATTCAGAATTAGTAGTAGTAAGGAAGTGATTTCATGCAGTATATGCTTTTCACAGAGCTTTTTCATTGTCAACAGGATTACCTTCCACTCAATGAAAGATCAAACTGCGGTACTGGTGAACACTGCATTCTTTTAAAATGGAAACCATGTCCTTGTTCAAACTTATCAAGGATTTGAGGGAAACAAACAGTGTTCACACCCACAAGTTTCTAGTGTTTGAAATACATGTACAGAGTGGCCTGACCAGCGCAAGCCACTATAGTGACACGTGTCAAGAAATCATTTTACATGTAGATATATATACTACACTAGTATGTGAAATACACTCCACATGTACAAGAACTCGACCTGGGAGTAAAATTTGAACAATCAATGCATTCCATCATTTTACCAACTTGGCAAATAGTACAATTCCTTTACACTAATCAGATGTTTGCAAGATGTTTATTACTGACATCCAAGTACATGGCTATAATCTTTAGTATTTTTAACGACAAAGAGCAAGATAATAAATTAAATTTATGTAGAAATTTCATGAATTCCAAACATTGTAACCCTTTCAAGACACAATGAAAGTCACCGGAGACTGTGTATCATTCCGCTGTGTTGACATGAAAGTCAAAGGCCTGCGGTGTACTGAAACGAAACACCAGACTGAGTCAACTAACTCATTATGTGTGAGCACAGGTACTAGGATATGTAAATAGGCCAACTTTCTTGTGATTTCTCATAATCCAAGAATCTCAATCGTTTGAACCATTCACACAATCAAATGGCAAAAAGTTTATTCATCCCATGTGGGTGTTTCATGAAGCTGTTCGTAAATTCATGCACCACCTTACGCACAACTGGAACATGTTCTTAGGTCATAAATCAATTATATAGGGATACGACATAGCACAAGAAAGGATCACCAGTCGTGCGTAAAGTCATTTCTATCTTACAAACAGCTTTGTGAAACACCCACTCGGCCTAACAAGAACTATACAATTTTTATTTCCTCACCATTCAATCCTTGGTCCCTGTTAAATTCATCTGCGAATGAGTAGGATTCTAGTCCTTTGAGATCGTACAGATGTTCCCTTGCACTGGTCACTACTCGCTCTGATCCATTCAATATAAGATACTGAAGAAGTAGTAATGACTGCAAAGAAAAAAAAAAAGAAGAATATATATTCAGATAAATATCAGGCAGGTAAACATTTTTGTTTCTATTTTTTTTTTTTTGGGGGGGGGTGGTACTTTTCACAACCTACTGCCGAAATCTGCTACAGCTGTAACATTGAAGTGAATGGGAATTTGCTGGGGCTCTGATCTGGAGCATTTCAGGGGTGACATCACCTCCGCCACCGTTAGGTTTTCCCTACTGTCAGAGATAAATTCACTCATAGCCAACAACTTCCATCAAATTGGCTAATATGTACAGTATGAATGGTATTGATTTCTTACCACGAACATGTGAATCATATGTCTGATATTCAAGCTAAATGTTGAATAAGCACATATAATTTGTGATTGAAAGCTGCATGGATCACTACTTCCCTTTTTCATTTAATAATCCTTGCTAGAAAACACCGTCACTTTGATTTAAATTTGTACCGTTTTCTAATCAAGTCATGCTTGAAATAGCTTACCTTATAAACTCTCCTCCAACTTTTCTTATTGTCATAGAGCATTCTTTTCCACAGCATCCCTACAACTTCGGGAAAATGCTCGTATGTGAATGTCTCTCTGGCGATCTCTGACATGAGAGAACCGTGCGGACCCCATGCTTCGTCATTTGTCGCTTCACGGACCTTGGACTCCACCTCACTGTAGTTCATTACCACATTGGTCCTGCATTAAAAAATAAATGAAAGATAATTACATGTAATTGTGGTGTATGACTGAAAAAGGAGCATGTTTATTCTTCCTTTTTACATGTAAGATGAACAAAGCAGTTAATCTATAAATACCGAAATGACCAAATAAATGTCAACATGCAAATGCAGTGTATATTAGATGAAAAGTATCAATGAACAATCACCTAAAATTCAGTTCTTGGGTTGTTTGAAATGCAGTGTATACATGTATATGCCTGGGAATTTACCTTAAAATTAAATAACTATGAAGTCAGAGCAAAAATTTACCACTGTGCATGCACGAGTAATGGTAATTGCCTCTTCAGTGTCTATGGGTCATTATTCTCCATGAATTAAACTACCAATTTAATTACCAGTAAAATAGGCTTAGGAAAGAGTTCCTTTTGCAACAGCCACCCCAACCCTACTCCCAATTGTTTTTTGATACTAAAAATTATTTATAATTACGTAATGAATTTTAATATTTGTAAAATAATAATTTTTATTTATGTTTTTTCAAAACGGCTTCGTTAGACGGAAGTACGTCATACATAAGCCGTTCAAGGGTCGACGCTATTGTATTTCAGTTGTTTACATGTGGATCAAGGGGTCTACATGTACGCGGCATCAGTTAAGTAACCTTCATTTTTTGACAACCTTCCTATGCATTAGGCATAGGAAGGTGTAGAAATTAATAAAATAAACGTATTTCGCACGATCCTGTTATGAAAAGATGGATTTCCTCGGGAAATCCATCTTTGTTTACTCCGTTCTCTTACATGTCTATGAAGGCCTGTTCAAGACATCAATGACGAAGAAGTATATGACAGGATTTTAAAAAGTCATCATCATTGCGTCCTCAAGACTATGATGGTGGGCCCAAGTCTGTGCACCTAACAATTTGAGTGAAGATTTAACATGAATTTCTTCTTATTTCACAAAATCTTTCAATTAATCATGTTCCTTATACTATTGTAAGTGTACCAAATTTCTCATGAAAAAATGAAAGAAAATACTAGGATTTTCTTGAAAAAACCTCAGGCAGTCATTTTCAGATTGAAAAAAAATGGTACCGGTACCCCATGTCTGCGCACTCATTCACTTTGCACACGATTTGGGGATTTTGTTGAGAAAGGCCGCATTTTGAGGCTGTCACACGAAATGCCCTAAATTCATTATTTTTCCATCATTTTGAGTCAGATTTTTTAATGAATACTTGTGTATGTATTACATGTGTAAAGTTCGTGCTCGTTGCGTATCTTTTTTTTACTAGAATGGCACAGATACGCGGGTGCGCAGGCTTGGAGACCGCGCAGACATGGGGGAACTGACCATACTACTGAGTGACGGACATGACGGAGCTGAGGAAATGCCGCAGAGCCAGATGAAGTTTCAGCAGAGCATATCCCCGACTTACTGCGGCAGCCCGAACACGTACTGTGTTCGGGCTGCAAACAGTTTCACCCAAGCTCACCGGATCGGCCAAAAGAGATTCGGGAATTTAATGATTATTAATAATATTACACGAAATTCGAATGAAGGAATCAATACATACTTACAACTTAAGCCGCAATATTCACAATCCTCAAAACGAAGAATGTCCCAAAACTAGGCAAAAATGGAGGGATGTTTTTCCGACGTGCATTAAAAGTCGTTTGTACAGGAACCAATGGAGGATCGATATAGCCTTTTGACGAGGCAACGGGATAAATTTGATTTTTGTCAGTAAACAGGCGAAAAAACAAAAACAAACAATAAAAGAAAAATATACTTAAAAAATAAAATAATAATTGAATATGCGAATGTGTGTGAATTTCAGTAAGTTCGTATGTTCATCAGATTTGCCAATAGCACTAAAGTCCATATAGAAAATATAACTTAAGGCCCCGACAAAAGGCTATCATTCGATGCGTCGGAGAAAGATTACATGAATATTCATGAGTCTAGTTCCGTAAATTCTTGCTTTTCCCTTTGCCTGATAACCAGTCAACATACGGCCTTGGTTTTTTCTTTGAAAGAAATAATATTTTCTTTTGAATTATTTGTTTTTTCTTTCTTTCTCCTTCATTTTTTTTTCTTTTCTTCTGTTCTATTTTATTTTCCTTTGCCCTTTTTTTTATTCTCGTTATTTTGTTCCCCTACCTTCTCTTCATTTTTGGGTCGGTTTTTTTTTCTTCCCTTTTTTTTAGTTTTTGCCTTTTGTTTTTCTTTTTTATTCTTCATTTTTTTTCTTCTCTTTTTTGTCTCTAATTTTCTTCTTGTCTTCTTTGTTTTCGAGAGATAATACTCATGGTGTCGTACTACAATTTTTTTATCATTATCATTATTATAGAAATCTACAGATAGAGGTAAATAAACAAGCGAAGAAATAAATTAATACTCATATATTAAAGGAACATTTTCAGGGGCGTACCCAGAATTTTCCGTGGGGGGGGCAAATTCGTCTGCCCAAAAATTTGACAAGCAAAAAAAAAGAAAACTTGTCTCAACCAGAAATAAATGATTTCGTACCAGAAAAAAAATTGACAAGCAAATAAGAAAAAAAAAGGTCTACAAGTTCAAAAGAGGGGGCACTTGTGGCTCGTCGGGATCAGTTGTGATTCGTCATGGGGGCAGGGGTACGTCCATTGCATGAGTTATGACTCGTCAGAGGGGGGGGCTGTCTACCCCCCCCCTGTTAGGTACGCTTGTGAAAATATTCGTTGATCAAAATTATTGAGTGATCAGCAAATCATCTCTTTAAGATATTGATGCCCATTTTCTGGAACCCAGCAACTGAAAGGTCTGCGCTGACTTAGCCTAGAATCTAGAGGACTCCGTGATGTGAAATGATTTTAAAGACATTATCACGGAATCCAATGCTGGCTCTCACATATTTTAATTTTGTTCTTTCTCTCTTGTTATGTTTTCCATTTTATTTATTTTGTATACTGTGCATGCATGAATCATTCTGTTAGTTTGAATTGTATGTTGTATGTTTTAAATAGAATTTAAAATAAATAAATGAAATGAAAATATATGCTAATCTCATTATCATCCAACAATTTTCATATACTATTGATGCTTATATCAATATCGATTTGTAATTTGTTTGAACGGAGATTATAAGATGATCATGAAATATGATTAAAATTCATGTTGTTTCTAGATTACTATGTAATCTTTCATCTTGTTGGCATTCTTTAAGCCTCAATCATTGAGTATATAAATCTCTGCGGGATATAGGCCTGTAATTACAAAGAATTGAATTTGGTCATTACATATAGGATGCATAAATTCGCCGGGAATCTTGCTTATCAGCTTGTTTTCCTGGCATCCAAGAGGCGCTTTTTTCGAATACGTCCCGTTCTCTATCTTAATACTGCAGTACCACTGAAGTATTGATGCAGAAATCAAATTTTGTGATAGATTTTGTCATAACATCCCAATAAAAGTCAGGCCTTTGTCATGTTCCTTTTCCATTTTTCTATAACAAGTGCGTCGCAAGGAGGCGGTGGGGTGGCCTTCCCCATCCTAACGCCCCCCCCAAAAAAAAAGAACATGAGAAATGGTGAGAGCGAAGGGGAAAGCAATGGCGAAAAAGATAGCTTTGCGGGATTTTCTTTCTCTATAAATATTTGCTTCCGCGCAAGTTTGCGAGGAAATCATGAAAATATAGTTTTCTCCTTTGTTTACCTTTCCCCGTTTTCCCATCTCGGCTTAATGCTATTTTGTTTCGTTGCGGCATCAAGTTTTTAAAAATAATATTTGGGAACGGAACTTGTATTAAGATTACAGGTCAAAGTAATATATTTCTTCAAATTGATCAATACCAACTTTTCCGATCCCTAGGTAAAGGCGGTAAACTATATAATAACAATGATGTCAATCACCCACAAAGGCTACTTCTTCCGCTTTTCAGCTCTTTACTAGTGCATTTATTTGGGGCCGCAGACGGCCTTATCATGAGCATGTAAAGGGGCAGTTATAAAAATTGTGAAAAAATACAATATTACTAGATGATGGAAGTTCATATGTCATCAATCTCCTGTCGCCTATTTTGCGCCATTAATTTGATATTTTGCTTGTCACTTTTGTTCCTAATCATTCAAATACACTGTTAAAAATGATTGAAAAAACGCTGTTTACGACACGAATCACACAATTGTTTAAACAAGTATTTAAAATCTTAAACAACACAGTTAAATTCAAAATTTGATTATCAATAATTCAATTCAAATATCAAATTATCAATAATTAAAGCTTCATTGTTTAAGATTTTAAACACTTATTTAAAATGTTTAAACAACTACTGCGCAATTCACACAATAAATAATGTTGTTTAAATTATTTTTTGACAGTGTAAGCACTTCATATAGATGAGCTCAATTAGGGGCGGAACCATGATTTTCAAAAGGGGGGCAAATTTTTCCAATGAAAAAATTTGACGAGCAAAAAAAAAAGAAGAAAGGTTTTCCAACCAAAATTAAGGAAATTTCGTCCAGGAAAAAAAATGCTAAGCCAAATAAAACAAAATGAAAGAAATCTTTAAAAAAAAAAAAAAAAATTATTTGGCCCGAAAAAAATTTGACAAGAAAAAAAAGGGGAGGGGGCACAGTACGGTTTTAACACCATTTTCACAAATTTTCATTATGCTTCTCAAGGGGGGAGGACGAGCCGGCTTTGCCCCCCCCCCCCCCCCCCCGGATCTGGCAGTGAGTTGGATGTTTTTAATGTGAATTTGACAAGCACAAAAGGGTTTTCAACATAAAATTGGAGGTCGTTTCGTATTCGTATCAATTTTCTTTAGAAGGGGGGCGATTAAAAAAAAACCTATGCTACTGCCATGGTGATTAGAGATTATCAAAGCGGCAGAATTTTTTTTTTAATCATAATTATTTATTCTTTACAATATCTTGATATTTATTTTAAAAGGAGGCAAAGTTGTTTTTCAGTATGTCCTTTCATTTAAAATCATATTCATTCCTTCCTAATAGCTATAACAAGTGAAAAAGATGAATAACATCAATAAAATCAGGATTCATATTTAAGAAAATCATTATTTTAAATGTAAAATTAGAATCTGTAACTATTTCTTTAATATCTCATAATCACAAAGGGAATACTCATAATACAGACTAAAAGTTTCTACATGATCTAGATATCTCTTAATATAATTATAAAAAAAATCATGCTATTCGTAAATTTTATTTGTTCAGTATATAAAACACACACACACCAAGAGAACAGTCATGCTCCCCCCCCCTTCCCATAAACAAAGCATAAAAAGAATGAAAAGGAGAAAGAAATATAAGTTTATAACAAATGACAAATAAAAAAAAATATATTATAAAAACACAGAATGTAACAAAATAGCAATATATATGAAATAAATTATTTTTTCATTAATACAGATTTTTTTTTCAAATTAAAATGAAAAAATGGTATTGAATTACATGCCTAAATCACGAGGCGACTTGCCGAAAGTTTTGACTTACATGCATATTCATTAAACTGTTTTGTAAAGGTAGAGACGTCATCTTATGAATATTTATATACGCATGCGCAGAAACTATTTTCACGTTCTTCAAACATGGCGATCTCGCGATTGGAACAAAAGTCCGAAAATTGACGTTCTTTCGAAGGATTTCTTGGAATTGTATACATCAGTTTTAATTGAAAGTTAAGCTGATTTAGGAACAGTTTGTTTAGGTAAGATTGATATTCATCGTTAGATTTTTAATTCATTATTATCACCGGTTTTCTAATGCCAAACATCGCGAAGTTTTGTACTCCGGTGAGCATACATGGAGGAACTCAGGACCCCGACACTGTCTGAAGACGTGTCGGGGTCCCCGGGGCAAATCCCCGACGAAAATATTGGTCTAACACTAAACAGGTAGGCCTAGGTATACTATAATGTTAGATCTTAAAATCTATATTTCCTTGTCAAATTAATATGATTATGAATTATGAAAAGCCCCGTCGCCGAGTGACCCTTTTTTGTCATTGTCTTGTCAGACTGGCTTGTTCACTGACACTGCCATTCATTCTGTAATTTACATCACAATTCATCAGGTTTTTACCTGTCTATTACCGTAAATATCTGTTGTTGGCTCATTTGATTTGATTAATTACTTTGACTGAGCAGCAGACAGACTGAATGAATGTGAGCGGGCGTAGCCACCGCCGCAGCAAGCACAAATGGCACGGCGTTTGTACCGGCGGAATTGCATACAGATTTACGATAGCGATGGCAACGAACGTCATCGCCGATTACCATTCTAGCGTATGGATAAAAAGAGTAACTTACACTTTGTCCGTTAATTCACGGATCTTCCACATAGCCGACTGCATGATGGTGGCTTATGCAAAATCTTGTATTTTTGAAGAAAAAGTGAAACGAAATACACAAAATTCAATTCGATGATCAAGGATTACAAATCCGTACTTTAGCGGTGGGCGTCTGCTGTGTAAATCACTGGATTTGCCGGTGCCGACGTCATCAACTCCGTGACCTCATTCATGAATATGGGCAGCCCGAAGTGTCAAAAAATAAATAAATAAATAATGCTAAGAAGCCATTTTCAGGAGAGCGGTTCGATCTGTCAGTAAATTGCCGATTCGTCTACTGCCAACTCATCCACTCACCACATGGTCTACCTTCATTTAGTTCAATGTCATTCCGTCCATCAAAATTTCGTCTAACAACCATTTGGTCTAATAAATTTGGTCCAATTATCACTTCGTCTAATCACCAGTTCGAAGGTCTATGACCATTCCGTCTAGCTCATAACCAGGGGGGGGGGCGTTTCATCAATATTTTCTTCCGACAAGTTGTTAGATCTGACAACTTTCCTGGATTCTGATTAGTTGAGAAGCACTGTTACTATAGTAACTGTCGGATAAAACAGGACTTGTCGGAAAAAACTTCCGACAAGTCCTTTCATGAAACGCTCCCCTGGGGTGCGTTTCATGAAATATTGTTGGTCTAATATTCGTTTTATTTTCATTAATTTTGCCCAATTAATACTCAGTCTAATTAGACCAATTGGTATATGGACTAAATTGCTATTGGACCAACTGTTTATTAGACAAAATGGTGAGTGGACGAAATGCCAATACACCATGTGCATAGTGGACGAATTTATGATAGACAAATGATAGTAGACGAATAAGCCAGTTCGTAGTACCTTTCTGCGCATGATCAAAAGTTTCTATATACGCATGATCAGAGGAAGGTCATTGTACTAAAGTGACATGGTTGTTTAAAATCTAAAGAGATAAGCACCAACTTTGATGTCTCGATTATTCATATATTCTTTTGAAAAGTGGTTTTCATTCACATCCACAAAAACAACAATGCGTACACGAACGACTGGTATTTCACAGTTTGCCAAGCACATTGCGCAACTTGCTATGATATGGATTCAAAGTAGGAATGCAACAAATACATAAAGTGTTAATTGGTGTGCTATTCTAGTCACCTGGTCTATTCAATTTCTTCATCCTGCTAAGTAGGGCAAGCTTACGTAATATCTTGCTTTGAAATCTGCATCATAATGAAAGAAATGAAAGGTCATTTGACCAAAATTGTCCATGAAGTAACTACGAACTGGTCTCTTGCGGGTCTCTCGCCATTAAAGTGCACTTAAAGGCATACTTGTCTTTAAGATGTATCTCTCTCGCTAGACAAATATACTATTACGCCTCACACACTCTTAGAAATATTTGTATTTATAGTTATAGAACATAATGATTTGTTTTTTTTCTGTTTGTAATTATTAGTAATTCGTTCGACTTTCTTATTTATTTTGTATACATGCATGTATTTTATATTTCCAAATGTGTGACAATTAACGCTTCAAGCATCTGCTTATATTTTCATACCACTGCATGTCTGCATTGCCATTTTCGTGTAATTAGTTATGATCATAATAATTATATAAAATTTAATGTATTTACTTCTGTAATGGTCACACTGTGTACATTGCCAGGACATGCAGAAACGAATAGGTCATAAATAAATTAATTAATTAAATAAACCAATTGGAAATAAACCGTACATCGCCATAAAATATAATAATAATGATGGAGAAAAGAAAGTTTCTTTTAATCTTATTTACCTCGGTCCATGCGCGGCCAGCCATTACAATTACTATCTATGGTCAGGTTCAATGGAGGGGGGGGGGGCAGATTTGCATACTGTCAAAATGCCACCCACCCTCCCCCCAAAGAAGTCATCCTTTGAAGAAAATCGAGCCCGGCCCCTGCCAATTGCAACCGCCCCCCAAAAAAAAACTTTGAAAAAGGGCCCTGCTCCATTGCGAAACACAAAACTCGTCTGCACAGACCATTATTTTTTTTCTGGTACGAAATCCTTAATTTATTTGTGAATGGTTAAGACCTTTTTTTTTGCTTGTCAATTTTTTGGCGGACGGTTTTGCCCCCCCCCCCCCCGTGGAAAATCTTAGGTACGCTACTGTGAAAGGTGTTATATTCATGGAGCTTCCACAGGTGGAGGGAGCAGGCGGGGTTGTCCGACCAATCCCTTTATGAATTTTTAAGTATTTAAAAAAAAAAAACGTCGAGGAAGAAAAGAGAAGAAAATGGAAAATTTCAAGAGTTAAAGGAGGGGTGTTGACAATGTAATAGTACTCCTACTGTAGAATAAACGCTATATGCAGTAAGCCAACCCTCCCCCGGCTCCCAAGGGAAAGGTTCCGTGAACTAGATTTTTAGATGACGGGTCCGGGATTTCAGATAGTGGGACAAATATGAAATCATAGCAAATGTTTTATTGGTGCCCCGGGGGCCACTTCCATTCACGAGTGGATACCATGCGCGACCATGGGTCTCGAAAAGCACCCTAAACACGTAATTTCCATATTCTGAAAATGCACCCCTTAACAAGTATTGGGTTGTCAAACCCTACCCTTAACAAGTATTGGAAACAAAACGATAATCTTGGAAAATATTCCCTGAAATGAACCCCTAAACAAGTACAGGAATGTTTTATTGTTACGGGTCCTTCGGTCGTCGGCTTTACCTTCTTTGGTTTAGTAAGACCCCACCTTCTATACACCTCGCGCAAATCGGACTCTAAACACGAAGTGTTGGGGAAAAATGGACATCCTTTATAAAACATTTTAATTTTGTTTTATCATCCCCGCAAATTCGACCCTAAACACGTAATTGTCCTAGCGAAATAGATACCCTTTTTTCATTATTTTTGTGTTTTTGACACCCTTATCACGTTACGTACGTAACGTGCCCTATCGTGAAAAAGACATCCTTTTTACGTGTTTTTTGGTCGCGCATGGTATCCACTCGTCAATGTAAGTGGCCCCCCCCCCCCGGGATTGGTGTTTATGCAGGCCTGTCTGGTCTAGCGCATCATGAAATTTGGGCTGATCGATAGGGGGAGGGGGGGGGGGGGTGCTGGAATCTTTTTTCAAATATAATAATGACTGGCCTTTAGCAGTTTAGGGAATATCAAATATATTGCCCTCGACATCGGCCTCGACGGAATCTATTAGCCCTTTAGATAGACCGGGACATTTGATCCTGTGGCGGGCCATCCCCCCAAAGTTCAGGTGGGGAGGCCGGGCTTTATGCATCCCCAATTACGGGGAGAGCATTATGATGAATCAAAGTTATGACCAGTATTAGGAGGGAGTAAATGATGGATGATGGTATTGTGCAGATAATACGCGTGGCACCTAGTTTCTTTTTCTGGTGATTTAACTAAGTTTGTTACTTGTTTTTTTTAGTGAAACCATTCCATTAGAAAACTGTTAGACATGTTAGAAACAGATGGAATTAAGGGTGAACGAGAATGAATTGTTAATGTTGAGGTTTTAAGAAATATATGTTTTGAAATCTCGATCTCCCCTTCCTGCGAACAAGCGAATGTGGTACTTGTACTTGTGCCATGGCCTATTACTATATCTTTAAATGCATTTAACCCGAGAGGCCTAGCGCGCTGCCCCCTCCCCCATCTTAATGTTTGGCTCATTACGTCACTGGCCCCCTTCTAAACTAATTATAGAGAAAAAAGTGTACGTACCTTTCATTTTTGCGGGCTACGCTACAATTAAAAACCACGACTTTCTTTCTAGGCTATGGCAATTTACTAAAACAATTTTGATTATTTAGTCTTTATAATAATTATGCCAAAGCAGACTATATAAACCTTTAAAAAATCTTCACATGGAAAAGAACAATATTTGTGTAAGTCATATCTCCAACCATGATTGTCAAAACAAGCATGTTGGAGGATAAACAATTAAAAAAAGAAACCCTGTGCATCAAACCATAATAAATCGTCATTTCTTATGTTTAATTCACTATTTATTCCATTGTTATGCCTTCCCACCCTCTACCTTCTAAATTTCTATCCTTTCACCCCCTCTTATTACGGCAAAAAAATTTTGCCCCTATTCGCTCTCCATAGCTTTGCGTTATTATTTTTGATCGGCCGACCTCGGAATTGTTAGTTCTATTGAAGTCCATCGTATATATTCAAAATAATCTATAAATCTCGTTGTTCAAATCAGAGTGAAAATATACTTATGCGTTAAAAGAATTTGATAGTAAGGAATTAATTTATCATACTAACAATTTAATTAATATTATATATGCAGTTATAGAGAGAAAAAAAAGTTGAATACCTAGATTTATGGACACAAGACTAAGATATTTTATAAACAAAAACAATATGATGCATTGCCATTGATTCTATTCGGACTCAACGTGACTCCGATTTTTTGCGGCAAGGCTTAATTCCACAGTTGATTTGACAGCTTGTTGTCCATTTGTTGATGCTTACTCAATATTTGCTGCACTGAAGTCATTACCCGATCTCGAACAAACAAATCAAGGTAAACATGGTAAATCGAGTCGAATTAGTTATTTTTCTTAGCACTTTTTGCAGACAGACTATCCGCCAGCCCGAGCCGCTAGCAACACGCCACACGAACAGGCAGGCGCTGACCCCTGCCTGGCCTGGCCTGCCCGCCTCGCTGCCGCTGCCCGCCGTTACGACTACGGTTTAGGCATTCGGACCCCTACCCGCCTACGGCCTACCCTACTCAAAGTCTAGTCAAGCACACTTGTGCATAGACAGGAATAACCATCGTTTCTGGGGATTTATTTAACAATTTCTGATATTTTACTATGTCTATGGTAAGTGAGCCAACGCAGTTCAGCGGAACAACCAAAATACAGTCTTACAATTACAGAGACTGAAGCTTTTGCTTTTGGTCTACCAAAATACAGAGACTGAAGAGTTTGGTCTAAGTTGTGCACTGTTTCGTTACCATACAATAACCATAACCAGTAACATTGGTTGTTTTGCTCAAGATGGGAATCTACAAACATGCAATTGCTTGACTCTGACTTGAGTCTTGACTCTTGAGAAATAAATCTGAATTGAATGGATGTTTTTTCCACGACACAGTTTTCCTGTAGTTCTGTACTATAGTCTTGTGCGTTTCCCATCTGTCCCATCATTCATCATCATCATCACAGGAACACAGCAACATAATGAAGTCATAATTCATGTCCACATAGAGTCGACTGATAAATCCACAGTTTCAGAGGAATTTTTCAATATTTTTTATTTTATTTTTTTTCCTACTAATACTATTGACGGAGGGGACCACAAGGCAAAGTCTCAGCGGACCATATCCCTGACACTGACAGAACTAGAAACAGACCATGTCCACACTGCTGACAGACGACTGGGCCTGGGGCCAGTGCCAGTGAGTTTATCCATTCAAATAATGATGTAGATCAAGAATATTTCGATACCATCAGCATCATCAATCATCATCCAATTATGTATCTTTGACATTAACAAATAAACAGTTAGTAGACAAGATATGCATGGTTGGATTATTAATCATTTGAATTGTTTTCAACTTTCTTTTCTTTTTCTATATTATTTTTTACAGTATGCCTTCCCTCAAGAGAGTAGCCTGTGACATGGCAACAGTTGTCATGTCAACACCAATTGGTCATGTGACAGTGACTGGATGTGATGTTGGTGTGCACAAGATTAGTTTGACAGCTGCAAAGACATTGCCAAAACAGAGCACAAAGTGAGTATTACAAATCGTGGAGGGGGGGGGGGGGGGCTATTGGTGTGCTTTTGAATAAGGATGCCAAATCATACCATGATTTCTCTTAAAATGTTATTTTGGGTTTAAGAGTAAGCCTACTATTATTGGGCCTCTGGGTTTTGTTATGAACAAAAACTGCAAGTTTATGTGATAGAAAGTAGAATTAACAAATGATCACTTCTGAATCAACAGGTGCTTTATCAACCTGACCCCCCCCCTCCCCCCATTAAAAAATATTTGGCTTGATTGTATCATGCATCATATCTTGTATTTTGTATTTTAGCTATACTGTATGTAGTATCTTGGAATATTTTAGATTTGTTTGATAATAGTCCTTTCTCATGAACAGAAGCATCTGTAACTTGGTACTTGATTAATACTAGACCTAGTAGTAGTTTGAAATGTGTGTGTGTGTGTAGACAGGCAGATTAGTTCCTCTTCCATTACAGTAATCATCATTTGATGAATTAGTTGTGAGAGTAAACTCGTTTTCATTGATTAATAAAACCATCATCAAAGTTTATCTGTACCCTAAAAAAAGGAGATGACTTAAGACATTCTTTTTAAGTGAAACTTTTCCCCAATAAAAAAAAACATAATGGGGGAGGGGGGGGGGGGGGGGTATACTATCATGGATTTCAAAACATCAATGATCATTTTGAAAAATTAATTTCATGCCACCATTTTCAGATTTTGTAATGATTTTTTAAACAAGATTCTTGACCCTTTTTGGAAATCTTTAGATTTTCATATCACATGGCAAATCTCAGCAATATAATCATTCTGTTATAATTTCCATACCTCCTCACCAGAATAATTGAAGTATTTGAGGAACCAAGCCATTGGTCAGCTTCCCTGAAGGAGTGCTCTGATTGGCTGAGAAAATATTTTGAAGATGCTAGTTTGATCATGAACCTCCCCCTTCCTCCTCTGCATATTACAGAATTTAAATCAGGTAAATTGTGATTCATCTTAAATCAGATTTATGTTTGAAAATTAATCAATATTAAAACCCGAAAATAAAGTGCAGGAATGATTTGTTATGCCAGTCAATATTTATTTGATTGTTTGTATATTGATATTCATAATTCATGTTCCATAAATCATCAAAGTACATTTCATAATTATTTTTACAATGAAAAGATGCATCAACTGCAATACATTCAGGGTTGAAACGTACCAATGAAATGAAAAAGGTGGAGGGGCCTACTGAAAAGCAAAGCTTGTAAGATATAGACCCCCTATCAAAATTTTAAACAAGGGTAATATGATATAAGTAGAGTAAAAATAATCAGCAAAATTCAATAAATTAATACAGATAAAAACGCTAACAGGAATGTATATACACTATATACAAAATTGAACATAATTCAAAATTACCTCAGTTGATTTCCAAATTAAATTTTTAGCCGTTCTCAAAGACATTTCCTAAAATATTCCTGTGTTTGACAACAAAAATATAAGAAATATTTTGATGTTAAAGTATAGAGATATTTTCCCCTTTATTATGAATATTTTAGTTTTGCAATTTATATGAGGTTAAACTGTATTACTAGAGTTTACTGGTATGTGAATTGTATGAGGAAAAAGTTTTAAAAATATTTTGCAAACTAAGAATGACTTAGAACATTTTGGCTTTTACTTATCTTCAATTAATCCTACCACTGGTATTTATCTGTTTATGGTTTACTTGTAAATTTATGAAAGTCCCCTCTCTTTGATTATTACAGACTCTTTCTCATCTCAAGTTTGGAGGAAGCTTGCATCCGATGTCCGAGCAGGACAGACCGTGACCTACGGAGAGCTCGCCGCTATGCTAGGCAATCCTCATGGTGCTAGGGCAGTGGGCGGGGCAATGAGGCACAATCCCACCCCATTGGTGGTACCATGTCACAGGGTACTGGGAAGCGGAGGTAAGCTGGGAGGCTTCATGTCTGATAAGGGGATCGTCCTGAAGGAGTGGCTCTTGAAACATGAAGGAGCTAGTTATTGAGCGTAACTTCATCGAATTATGATATTACAGATGATAATAGCCTCGGTTCACCCAAACATTAAGTTGATTAAATAGAGATAAGAATAAGCACAACCCTGAAAATGTCATCTAATGCGGATATGAAGTAATATTTGATATTTTAACGTACATGTATGTATTGCTGACTGGTAAATAACAGCACAACATGTGGTGGATGCTGAAAATGAAAGACCCAATGATGTTGTCTGCTGTTATTTTTTTAAAATAAAATTCTGAAATATCAAAATTAAACATGGTCTTATTCCTCCACGCTCATATGCCAAATTAAATGTAGAGCTTCTACATCTTTATGTCTACAAAATTTTGTATATTTCTTTGAAATATCATAACTTCTTATTTTACATCCAATGTTGGATGACATTTCATGTGTTTTGTTTGCAAATGCTTTTGTGCACTACTTCTTACAATGCAAACGTTTCTGTCTCTTTGAGTTTGGACAAAATTTTGTCCTGTTCAGTTTTTAATTTGACTAGGTGTAAATAAAAATGAATGATCTTCAAAAGTTAACTGAAATATTAAGTGTAGTTGAAGAGAGAATTTCTGCCTCTGGACTTGTATGTTCATTTCTTTAATATTTCAAATATTCAATTTGAAAACAGATACTTTTACTGCTGAGCTACACGTATGTTTTATCATTTGTTGCAATGTGTGAGAGAAGTAGTACAAGAGAGAAGGATCCAATGCTCTCTTTTATATACAACTCCTGCCTTATTCCTTGCTGATAATTTTGTGTATATGATCATTCGTTGGTGATCTTTGAGTACAACTATTAGTTCAACATTAGAATTTATCATTTTTTTTAATCAGTACAACATGACCTATTTAATTGTTTATCAAATTTGCATGTTGTAATTAAAAATTAGTAAAGGATTGCTCCCCTCTCACTCTCCTCCCCCGGGGGGGGGGGGGCACCTACATTGACGAGTGGATACCATGCGCGACCAAAAAAAAAACATGTAAAAAGGATGTCTTTTTCAAGATAGGGCACGTTACGTACGTAATGTAATAAGGGTGTCAAAAACGCTAAAATAATGAAAAGAGTACAATTTGCGCGAGTTGGGCTGTACTAAACCCAATGATGTAGGTAAAGATAAAACCGATGTCCGTGTTTGAAATATGGCTGTACATGTACTTGTTTAGGCGTTCAATTCAGGGAATACTTGCAAATAGTATTGTTTTGTTTCCAATACTTGTTAAGGGTAGGGTTTCACACGAGGGTAGGGTTTCACATGCCAATACTTGTTAAGGGGTGCATTTTCAGAATATGGAAACTATGTGTTAAGGGTGCTTTTTGAGATCTCATGGTCGCACTTGTATCCACTCGTGAATGGAAGTGCTCCCCCTACTCTTGCTTTCCTTTACCTGGTTATTTGGTTATTCATTAGATACATTTGTAATGAAAATACAGGATACTTGTGAACACTTTAAATAAAAATTTAGAACATTTTTTTGTGTGTAATAAATCGCTGGGTAAAATAACACAAAAAAAATATTCACTTTCTGTAATATCCTTTTTATGATACATACAGTACAAGAAAGAAAAAATATTGTGCATGATGAATATTTAATCACCCCCCCCCCCCCCCCCGATTTTCATTTATCGGCTGGTTTTATGTCTTCTTCCATAAAATATGTACTACATGTTTTCAAGAATGTGTAAAATTCAGGATTTTATCTAGTGAACTTATTATCCAGATTTATTACGGTATATTCTTTTCATTGCTGCACTTGAATTTATCAGCTGATGATTTGCTACTCCGAGAGAGTAAATGATTGTAGCCTTTTGACATTGTATTTTGTATACGACAGTGTTCAGAAAGATTTGATTTATATGTTGTATGATACCCGAATCGATGTGTAATATTCATGTAAGATGTTCATAATACTAGTATATGGAGACAAATTTTGCCAAATGGAACATGATATTCTTATATCTAACCTTTCTTACATGCCATGTTAATTTTCTTGTACTTGATTTCAGAATAAATATTTTTATATTGGAAATGGTTCTATACCTGTAATTTATTTATTTCATGTGATGATTTTTTTCATTTTACCAGAAGGTTTTTATTATGGTAGGTTTATTTCTCAATTGGTCTAATGCCAATTCGTCTAATTACCAACTTAGAGAGTCAAAAGGGGCCTAAGCTTTCGATCCTAGCAGAATCTTCTTCGGAGGCAAAATGACAAACATATAAAGTTGAACAACCATAATATAGAACACAGACATTCAACAGCAACACTGGAAACAAGGAGACAAAAGGGGCATTAGTGAGAAGAGATGACCAATCAGGTTAATGAAGGGGATGAAAGAAAAGGAGTAGGCAGACACAAAGGGAAGTTAGTGTAAGGCCAAAGAAAGACCTCAAGCGGGGAGGGATTAAGACATGAGGCAGGCAACATCAAACAGGATCTAGAACAAAACAGTGATGGGGGTATGAGGAAGAGATGAATAACAAGAGAATTAGTGAGAGGTGGGTCAAACAGATAACAAAGAAAGGCATAATAAACTGGTACATAAGTGTGAGGAAAAAGGGAAAGAAAAGGGAACAACTGATAATGTGCAAAAGACATAAGTATGTATGATAGAGCATTAAACAAACTAAGAGAAAAAAGTAAGTCTAAAAAAAGAATCTATAAGTATAAAAGTATATAAATATATCCAAAAGGAAAAAATATATATGTATATATATACAAATGGTGTAACTGATATAATCTACTGAGTGTAAGGGGGAAAAAAAGAAGACTATATAGTAGAAAAAAAAACAAAAAAAACAACCTGTATATAAGGGAAGCAAATTACCAACTTGTCTACTATCATTTGGTCTATCATCAATTCGTCCACTGTCCACACGGTTTAATTGCCATTCCGTCCACTCGCCATTTTGTCTAATGACCAATTGGTCCAATAGCCATTTTGTAGTCAATAAAACCATTTGGTCTAATTGAATAAGTGTTAATTGGACGAAATGAATGAAAGGAAAATGGGTAATAGACCAACTGGTTATTAGATGAAATGGTCAAAGGCAAAGTGATGATTGGACCAAATGGTTGATAGATGAAATGTTGATGGACGGAATGGCATTAGACTTCATGAAAGTAGACCATGTGGTGAGTGGATGAGTTAGCAATAGACGAGTTGGCAGTTCACCTTATGGTAGCCATACTATCACAATGATAACAATAAAGGAGAAGTTCACCCTTACGAACATGGTTTTGATGAAAGCAAACAAATATTGTTGAAGGTTTGATGAAAATCTGTCAAGAATAAGAGTTATGGGTTTTTAATTTTTTTGATTTTGTGATGTGACAGCTCAATCAGCTTTTCAATATGTTGTGTGATATCAATTCCCTTGGAATGCAAATTTTCTTTTAAAGGTCAAGTCCACCTAAGAAAAATGTTGATTTGAATCAATAGAGAAAAATCAGACAAGCACAATGCTGAAAATTTCATCAAAATCGGATGTAAAATAAGAAAGTTATGACATTTCAAAGTTTCGCTTATTTTAACAAAATAGTTATATGAACGAGCCAGTTACATCCAAATGAGAGAGTTAATGATGTCACTCACTCATTATTTCTTTTCTTTTTTATTGTTTGAATTATACAATATTTCAATTTTTACGAATTTGATGAGGACCTCCTAGCCTGAAACACAAAATGTTGAAGTAATGGAATACCAAGTGTTCAGGGAGGAATGAAACTTCATTTCACGACAGTGACGAGAAAATAGAAATATTTCATATAACAAAATACAAAAGAAATAGTGAGTGATGTCATCAGTTCCTCATTTGCATACCAACTGAGATGAGCATATAACAGTTTTGTGAAATGAAGCTAAAATTATAAATGCCATAACTTTTGATGAAATTTTCAGTGTTGTGTTTTTCTCTTTTTATTCAAATCAAGTTTTTGTTGGGTGGACTTGTCCTTTGTAAGAAATTCTGTTTGCACGGTGGATACATCACCAGACACCTCGTTTCATGCCCCCTTCTACAAGATTTCTTTTTAAAATTTATGGATTTCTATGACATCTTGTAAGGTGAAGCTGCCTGGATATGAAGTCACAAATCACTTGAGAACCTTGAAAATTCAAATCTCTCTCATTCTTTTTATATTTTTCAAATATTTGTCCTTCACCATTATATTTCTTTCTTTTTTTTTCTGCTTTTCGTATATCCAACTCGTCGTCAGAGTGAACTTCCCCTTTAAGGTTTTTTTTTAAATTCTACGTGATTTCAAGGAGGAGGATGGCACAGCCCAAGAAGACGGAAGAGAGTAGGAAGGTTGGGTTTCAGATGGGAAATGCACTGAATTTTTAGAGTGTAGGGGTTCCGTGTGATTGCCTTGAGTGAGGTGAAATGGCCAACCCCTTCCTAACAGACAAAACTGGATTTAATTATTGACTATTGACTGAGTGACTGACTGCAGTTTCCCCACTTACACCAAAGAAAAAACAACAACTTGATTTGCGTGATTGTAATCTGAATGAAGTCTAGACTAAATTAGAATTTCATTTTCAGTTAGTCCACATCTCTATTGAATGTTACATGAAGGTTTCAGATAAATCATCTGCCATATTTCGTATTCAGGACCGAGAGAGTTTAACAAAGAATTCACCAAAATTCACATTTTTTTTTCATTTTATTACAATTCATTTCTCACGCAATATTTGCAGAAGGATCAAAATAATCTGTACCTATATTGGATGGCAACAAACTTTGTGATAGTGTAGTTTGAGAGATAACGTTGGCCTTGTGTAGTTGCAGTTGAGTTTACATACATTGTAAATTGTAGCAACTGCCAAGGAAAACTTAATTGTGATTTTCCGCTGTGACCTGCTACCATGGTAGTAGTCATAGAGGCAATGTTACCTCTGGAAAAAAAAAGCTGTGAATTCATGTACAAATCCAATGCAAATTGTGTAGTTAGCCAAAATTCATAAATGTATCATTTCTACTTTTACTGATTAAACTGAATTAAGATTTATGAAATGGGACTAAAATTGTGCACATCATGTGACATATCCCTAAAAGATCAACATTCCTTGACACTTCATGATTTTATTTGGTCACTTTATTTAAAGGCATCATTCACCGACAGTCTTTGTCAGCCCTTATGGTTGGCTGCACAGTTTAGAAGTTCATGTTACTATGGTAACTGTGGCGACTTTAAAGAGATGACAGAACAAGTCCCCTGGGTCTCAAGAAGAAAAAGTTGTGCTTCATAATCCTTATTATTTCTTATAAAAACTGGGGCCTGTTGTATAAAGAGTTGCAATCAAACACGGCTACGGAAATCAATGCAACTTGCCTTTCTGCCAATTAAAAGCATGTATTAGAGACTTGTGCTTGACCTATTCAAGTTGCGTTTTAACCCAAAAAGGCCAGCTCCCTACATTTATCACCATAAATCCGCCAAGCAAATTTTTTACCGCGCCACTCACTATTTACTCTCGAATCTCGCATAACTTTAGAGACCAAATTCTCAGTTACGAAACTAAGCAACATTATGTTAGTGCATGTCAGACCCAAAACTGCTCAAAAACATGAATTCATGTACAAATCCAATGCAAAATGTGTATTTACCCACAATTCATAAATGTATCATTATTTTCCACTTTTACTGATTCAAACATCATTAATTTTGTCTTTTTTGTGATAAAAAAAAGTCCACAACAATATCCATCAACAAAACAATAAAAAACAAAAGGTAGAAAAACAAGGAAATACATAAGAAATTAACAAAAACATCAAAATACATAAAAAAAATTTGATACCAAATTTTTATTTAAAATTACATTTGATCAGGATCCTTCAAAGAGTCTTTGAATTAAAAATAGTTCGGGGGGCTTTTGGGGCCGTATGATAGTTGATTAGAACAAATGTTTTATTACATGCATAAATAAGCATTTAATTCATTAAATAAAAAATCTTATTGTTTCAAAAAAATCAACCGTATAGCCTTGTAGATTCATCGCACACTACCAACGTGCAAATTTTTGTGATGCTCGTGCAATCAAAATCTCGTGGGGGGGGGGAGAAAGGGGGGGCAGAATCTCCCCCCCCCCCCCCGGCCTTGAGATGGGTCCAAATAACCTGGCTCTTTTAGGGTTAAACGTAATTCTTTGTGTAACAGACCCCAAGTCCCTCCTGCAGTGCCTGGTCTCATTATGTGCTTGTGGTCTGCTATAACATTTTTTAGTGCTGACATCCACATCCCTGGGCACTGTTTCATATGGTTGTCATCCCTGACAAGGAGCCATTCATTCAACATTTTCAGTATTTACCTTGACTCAGATTGGCTGAAAAGTGTTGTTTTAATGGTAACTGTTGGGGACACCTTGTCACTGGACACTTCCTGAATTTCCCCATCCCCATTCCAT
Organism: Lytechinus variegatus; assembly: GCF_018143015.1. Taxonomy (NCBI): domain Eukaryota; kingdom Metazoa; phylum Echinodermata; class Echinoidea; order Temnopleuroida; family Toxopneustidae; genus Lytechinus; species Lytechinus variegatus. The sequence goes on from NC_054751.1 coordinate 30,460,175, forward strand.
AAAACTATTTACAATAAAACAAAACTCCAGAACATAAGTTGAAAACTCCTTGTGGCAAAGTTGTAATGCCACTGACTCTAACACATGAAGAAACTTGTGTAAAAACTAGTATTTGTAGTGAGGCTTCTGCAGTTAAAGAGATTCACACTACTGGGGGCAGATCTCTGATTCAAATAAAGTAGAAAAATTTAGTGTTAATCATGATTGACGATCCTGATTCATTTCCATAAATGTAAGTTTTCTGTCAGAAACCATTAACTATTTTCACCCATTCAATTTCCACCAACAGAAATATGTGTTCATCTCCAAAAATACACATAAAATGTGACATGATACAACTCTTTCACAATCAGCATCAAACTTCTTCAACTATCAATGTTTTGAATAGCATACCAAAGGTGGGATAGAACAAAAATGTGCCTGATTTCACTTTCAATGAATTTGGCTTTTCGGCGTGCTCTGTTCCTTGGTTCCTTCAAAGTCTAAACCGAGAACACAATCCATGAGTCAACATTAAACCACGGACACAGAAAACAGTGTGATCCCAACATGACGCCTATGGCACTTCTCCAATTCAGAAGTCAAAGAGGTAACATATCGACAGGGCCGAATGTCAAAGGTCAATTCTCTGCTGATTTGGCCTGATTTTCATCTCCTCCATCTGCTACAAACTCCTCATCCTTGGCTTTCATCGTCCTTTCTTTGAAACTTTCCCAAGCGGTGTCCTCAGGAAGGATGGGTTCTCCGCTCTTCTTGATGAGGAAGTCGTAATTCTTGGGATTGTCTAAAGCCTCGTTGATAGCAGCTTCCATGGTTTCCATGGTAATGAATGTCTTACTGGCCTCCTATTAAAACAAAAAGAATGAGATTAACGTGAGAATATTAGTGATCATAAATAGAGAAAGCTTTACTTAAAGGTCAAGTCCACCTCAGCAAAATATTGATTTGAATCAATAGAGAAAAATCAGACAAGCACAATGCTGAAAATTTCATCAAAATCGGATGTAAAATAAGAAAGTTACGACATTCTAAAGTTTCACTTATTTTTAACAAAATAGTTATATGAACGAGCCAGTTACATCCAAATGAGTGAGTCGATGATGTCACTCACTATTTCTTTTGTTTCTTATTGTTTGAATTATACAATATTTCAATTTTAACGAATTTGACGAATACAGTCAGTCGGCAAGCCCCTGTGTTAATGAGCAAATGGGCAAGATTTATCCAAGTCCTCTCGTGGATGAATTCATGTCCCTGCAAAATCTCGTGAATTGTGAGACTTTTTTCTCAAAGAATTTAACCACTTTCTCCTGGAGTAAAATTGATTATTTTTGTACCATTGGGAAGATTAATTTTACTTTTTCATATTGGTTATTTCTTTTGAATACAATATTTTGATAAATAAGTGAATTTTTTACCAGAAAAGATACATCAAACAGAATTTTCTTCCTCTGTTTTCACTTGCAAATTGTGCAACATTTTGTGTTTTAGGTACCAACATTATTTATATCATCAGAAAGCTCAAACTCTATACTTTCTTACAATGTCACTCTTGATATGTGGCATCTTTTAGATGGGTCAGCAGCCAGCTTTTTCCATCAAGATGCAAGACGAGATTTCTAAAATTTCTGAGTAACATAAAATCCAGAGTTCTGATTGGCTGAATAATGTTTTCACAACAACAGGAGCGGGTTATTTGAAGAGATTACCACATGGTGAGTGTGACCTTGCAGAGGCCCAGTGTGGGGAACATTGGAATTTGCGTGGGTGTGTGGTCTCTGTGACCAATCAGAGTGCAGTATTCTTGTTTTTGAGCTGCTAAATGTACTTGGCCTATGAAAAGCTGGCTGCTGACCCATCTACGATACATCTTCTTATACAAATTATATCATATTAAAGCGTAGATCTTCAGCTTTATTATGATCTAAAAATCATTTGTGCTCAAACAGAAATCAAGTGTGAAAACAACAACATTTGTTGCATGAAAAAAATCATTTTGTTTCATGTTTTATATCAAAAGTTTCCAACATTTTTTAAAAATTCCAAACACATGACCTGAAAGAATGATTCTTCTTCTTTACAAATATACCAAAAACATGAAATTTGGTTAATATTTAGAGCAGCAATGGCAGAATAAAAAGAGGTGTTTTGGTTCGCACCAAGCTCATTAATAATGCAAAAACCCTATAGTCATGAATATCACTTGGATAAAAGAAGCTACTTTTTCAGGGCTTGCCGACTGACTGAATAGGACCTCCTTGCCTGAAGCACAAAATGTTAAAATAATGGAATTCCACATGTTCAGGGAGGAATGAAACTTCATTTCACATGACAATGACGAGAAAATAAAAATATTTCATATTTCAAATAATAAAATACAAAAGAAATAGTGAGTGGGTGATGTCATCAGCTCCTCATTTGCATACTGACCGAGATGTGCATATAACTGTTTTGTGAAATGAAGCGAAACTTTAAAATGCCATAACTTTCTTATTTTACATCCGATTTCGATTAAATTTTCAGTGTTATGCTTGTTGAATTTTTCTCTTTTTATTCAAAGCAAGTTTTTGTTGGGGTGGACTTGTCCTTTAAAATTCAGATTAGTCATGCCACAGAATTTTGACTTGCACTTGGAAGATGTAAATGGCATGTAATCTATGTTCTGTACATCAAGGTGCCCGTTTCATAAAGAACTTGCAACTGTTGTAACTTTGCTGTTATGGCAACTACCATGGTAACCTTGATTATGATTGGCTGCTGAGCCCTGTTGCCATGGTAGTTATCATAATGGCAAAGTTACACTAGTTGCAAGTCCTTTATGAAATGGGCTCCTGGTCTGAAAAAAAAACTAATGGAGACTTAACTGGATATTTTGGGGTTATACTTTAATCAAGCTATCACAAAATTTCCAGCTTTAAGCTTAAAATTTTACTTTTTGGTACATTTTCTTTAAAATTCATAATTCTAATTTGTATTTACTGTCACTTGTTTATCACAAAGGGTGTAAGTAAAAAGACTTCTTGAACATACATCCTAAATTAATCATTAAATAAAGAAATATATGTCAAATCAAGGAATGGAAGGTTATAACAAGTAGAGCGCCTCTAGCAGTCTCAACTGCATTACGCGATTCTTTAGCAGCGGTGCTGACTTTGAAAACTGCAAAGAAATAATTATTCACAAAAAACACCATTCGTATAATGAAACAATACTACATTCATTGAATCTAAATGACATTTGATCTTGATCATGTGACCTAAGACTTGTCAGTGAAACTTGATTACCCCTACGTCCACAATTAATAAACTATATCCATAAACTTCGAACTTTATGACAGGAATTTAATAATTACCTCCAACATGGCCAAACTGCATTGACCTTAATGACCTTTGATCTTTGTCATGTGACTTGAAACTTGCACAGGATGTATAGTGATACTTGATTACTCTTAATTTATGTCCAAGTTTTATGAACTCAACTTATACAATTTCAGAGTTATGATGGTAATTCAACAAATACCCCTAAAATGGCAAAAGTTCATTGACCTTACATGTAAATGACCTTTGACCTTGTTCATATGACCTGAAACTCGCACAGGATGTTCAGTGATTACTCTCATGTTCAAGTTTATGAATCAGATCCATTAACTTTCAAAGTTATCATGGTAATTAAACAAATACCCCCAACTTGGCCAAAGTTCATTGACCTTTGATCTTAATCATGTGACTTGAAACTTGCAAAGGATGTTCAGTAATATCTGATTACCATTTTATGTTCAAGTTTCAAGAACTAGGTCCATATACTTTTTAGGTTATGCTGTCATTTCATACACTTAATCTTCGGTTAAGATTTTATGTTGACGCCATCGTCACCATCGGAAAAGCGGAAAGCGGCATTCTGCTATCAATGAAGGCGAGACAAAAATTAAAGAATAATTCAAGAATAGAAAAAAAATCATTTAAAAAGTATTAAAAATTGTACCTGTTCCTGCAATACAAGCTGTCGCATTCTTTCAATTTCTTCTGCCTCCTGCTCTTCCTTTCTCAGCAACCTCTGTAGATTTTCTTCTTCGATCTCCTTTGCCTTAGCAGCAAGTTTCTCTTTCCTTTGATAAGATGATAAAAACATAATATAGTTTTACCCCAGAATTACATACATTTGCCTAAGTATGGTACCACAGTATTCACCTTAAGCAATTTTTTTTGTATATAACACCCTGGCATACTTCTGGCCTAAAGGCCTTTGGTAAATATTCAAATCATAGAAAGTTTACGTCTTCTGCATCTCATATATTCACTCACTATTGTTGCAAACATAATACAACCAACCATGCCATCCTGCCATGTTGTGAATACAAATAATTAAGAAAAAAAACACAATAAAAAACAGAAACTGCATTTCTCATAATGACATGAAAATATCAATTTCATGAAATAAGGAGAAAAAAAGTGGATAATGGGTCTTCAAATTTGACATTTGCTCTTCTTTTCTTGAATTCATAATTTGTCACTGTAACATACAGAGTATTAGCAACAAAAAAAACTCAATTAGACACCAATAATAATTACCTTCTTGCATTAATCTTGGCATTCTCTTGTTCATTCCACTTCAAAAGTTGCCTAAACGCTTCTTCCTCTTCCCTTTCTTGTTCCACACTTGATAGACCTTCTGCCGTTTCATCCTTTTTCCTCTCAAGTTCTTCATTGAATAAGTGCCTACAATTAGGTAGATAAATGTAACAATGCAATAATGACTTCTTATTAAAATCTATCTTTAAAAAAAAAAGACAATGCAAGTTGAAAGATAATGACACATCCACATTTCAATTGATTTGAATACCCAATTTTATGTTGAGTTTAATATAATTAGTCATCTACAGTCTAAGTCGAGACTAGGATTCTTGTAGGAAGAGCTGACAATAAGCACATGAGCATTAGACATGATTATTCCATTTACGTTATTCTCAGCTCAGCCTTAGTAAACTTAATAAGGTGACTGTGATGGTCATTCGACCATGTCACAAATTGTGAGCTCCAGAGATTTGGGGTTTTACTCAGCCTCAGGTCAGACACCCCCACGACACAGACAGGGTATCAGAGTGCACTAGCACCCACAGCATACAGCAACATAGATCAATAAGTGGGTCTATTTCTGTCAGGGGTATGCTCCGCTGAGTCTTCGTCCGGCTCCGCGGCATCCCTTCTGTCAATAGACCGATGACGGTCATTGGGCTCATAGTGGTGGAGCTCCACTGATGCCTTAAGTTACGTCTATCCTCACTCCTAAATTTTGCTTTTTGATGGTGGAAAAGGGAAGAAATAATAAAAATGAATTGTTATCAAATATATTCAGCTTACCACCTTTCCGAAAAAATATTCTGGAAAATAGCGAATTTTGATGACAAACAGATCAGGATCAACCAGATTCTTCTTCGATCGCTCGATCACCATCAGTGCAGCTACAGCTGAGCATACAAATGTGTCAGCCAAATCTGCTGGCGCGTCCGCACGCTCAGAGCTGACGGCGATCAAAGAAGAACCTGGATGATCCTGATCTGTTTGTCATCAAAATTTGGTCTTCTCCAGCATATTTTTGTGAAAGGTGGTAAGCTGATTGTATTTAACATAAATTTATCTTTACTATTTGTTCCTTTTTCCCCTGTCAAAAAGCAAAATTTAGGAGTAATTGAGGAAGGTGCACCATGCACCAGTGCACCTTTTTTTCCAGTGTAGATGCTGTAGTTTAGTGCTTCCACTTTTCAAAACAAAATTTCAATTTACTCTGAAAGATAGTGGAATTTTACAAAATATCTCAGAATTTTAATGTTCCCCAGCTCCAGTCTTTCATAGGATGTAATACTTCTCTACTAAACACACAAAAAAGATGAAATATAGGGCCCTGTGCGGTAATGAGCCACACATTTTGAGGGGCAAAATATGACCAAAAATGTGTATATTGGGCAAAAGACTTGCGAGCAAGCGAACAAAACTGTTGTCATTTTCATTAGAAAGATGCAATTTTGTGATAGATTTTGACATAAAAATATCATTTTTGGAAATGAAAACTTCCCGGAATTTCTCACTTCCTGAAATGATCTTGGAATATAGCAAAACTTCCCAGAATTTCCTGGATTTTTGGAAGAGTGGAAGCATTGACTGGTTAAGCAAGGCGTCGGTGGAGCTCCACAATTTATTTATTATTTATTACGAGCACAATGGCCACCATCCGTCTGTGTAGAACAAAAAAAATCAGAAAATGTTGAAGAACTCCTCTGAAACAGCAGATTTAGCAGTATCACAGCAACAATAGTCAATCCGCATCCCAGCCCATCATGTATAATATCAATGTTTTTCGAGATTTTCGAGTATACCCAGTTGTTGTGTCCGGACAGGTTGTGTGTCCGGACAATCAATTTTAGAAAGTCATTATTTGGAAAAAATTACAAGTGAAGTTGTATCAATTTTTAGTACAAAATATTAGGAAATATTATAAAGAACAAAATAGAAGAGGACTACAAGTATTGAATTCATATTTTAAGTGTAATCCAAAGACAAAAAAGAAGGCTTCAAAAAGATAACCTGTCAGCTGTCCGGACGTCCCATCCTACCCCCCCCCCCCCCCGCACCACTCACCAGCACCATTTCCTGTATGTGGGACCACGCAAATGGCAAAAGTTTTAAGAACATCAAGCTAGTGATCAACATTTCCACAGTTCGCATGGCTAAAATAAAATATGAATACAAATTACCTAACAGCATTCATTGTTGACCTATAATGAGGCATTTTCTCTACCAAAAAATCACGCTCCCATGGGTCAAAAGGTGTGGGTTCCCGAACCCTTCCAATTTTCGATTTGGCCTTCGGATCCGTTCTTCGTTTTCTCCATCTGATTTGCTGAATTTGAAGAGATCCTGTGGCATTAATTGGCTCCCACGACCGCTGTAATGCTCTTAAATATGGTGAATAAGTTCTCAAAATACTATACATTATTTATCTTTGTGAAAGCCGTCTCTCGAAGTACAAGTCCTATCAGCAAAAGAGAATATTTGAACCGAAATCCAAGATTGAAGATCCTTGCTCGAATTTACATCGAGGTTAATGAGGGCGGCATTTTGTGCGGAAATATGGGCTTGAAATCGCCACATCGGGCCTTTTGTAAGCCAGAGTAAAATTACCGTTTGTGCACATGCGAACGAGGAAGGCGTAGACACGCCCACTTGTAGCGTTAGCTCCAAGCCATTTATCGCCAAATAAATGCACCATGCATCTTTTGTAGCTGAGCTATATACAGCTCAATGAGGAATTTCCATCTGTTACTACTTATTTTGAGTTTAATAGTTCAGTCAGTTAGGGGGTAGCAAAAAACAATCAACCCTTTTCATTTTTCAGACCTTTGGCTGCAACTAAGTAAGATGGGTGATTCTGGAAAAGCATATTATGGAGGAATAGAAGGGTGAGTCTTGACTTAAAAGCCAAAAATACAGAAAGAATTTATCTGATTTATATTAAGAAAGGTTGGTTATATAATTATTATCAGATGAGATAGTGTCAATACAATCAATAGCCAGATTTTGTGACGTCATATTCTTTACGTTAATTTGTTAATCCTAATTCTTTTAGGCGTATTTTATTGAAGAAAGAGGTCATTTTGAATATAATTCATCATTCAATCATATCCTCCAACTTCAAAGATTGGAACAGATGAACAAAGATGAACAAAGTCAAATTTAAGTTTGATATATTTTGCATTTTATTAGTTGATTATTAGTATTTTATAAAGGCTAAGCTGATATTTTTATCAATATGAACTGTACAGTGTACCGGTATGTTGAGCGTTACTTTAATTTGCTGGTGGGAATCACAATATTTTTCAAAGCTCATGACATGGCATAAGTGTCTGGGTTTTCTTGCAAAGTGAAAACTGATGCTTTGAGTAAAAACATATAATTTTCTGACTATACATTCATGAGTTAAAACTAGTGACGTCTCAAGTTTTGTGAGTTTTGACTGCAACAAATAATAGGATTGGCCTAATCAATTTGTTAATCTTATTCTTGATTTTCTTTTTTCCCCCTGAAGAGGGGCTACCCACTCTAAGATGGTGATTATGGATGAGACTGGATCTATACTAGCTTGGAGTGAAGAACAGAGTACAAACCACTGGGTGAGGTTAAACTAATCATGACAATCCCGGGGGGGGGGGCCACTTACATTGATGAGTGGATACCATGCGCGACCCAAAAAACGGTTAAAAAGGATGTCCTTTTCGCGATAGGGCACGTTACGTACGTAACATGATAAGGGTGTCAAAAACACAAAAATAATGAAAAAAGGGTATCTATTTCGCTAGGAAAATTACGTGTTTAGGGTCGAATTTGCGGGTATGATAAAACAAAATTAAAATGTTTTATAAAGGATGTCCTTTTTGCCCCAACACTACGTGTTTAGAGTCCTATTTGCGCAAGGTGTAGAAGGTGGGGTCGTATTAAACCAAATAAGGTAAAGCCGATGACCAAAGGACCCGTAACAATAAAACATTCCTGTACTTGTTTAGGGGTTCATTTCAGGGAATATTTGCCAAGAGTGTCGTTTTGTTTCCAATACTTGTTAAGGGTAGGGTTTCACACGCCAATACTTGTTAAGGGGTGCATTTTCAGAATATGGAAATTACGTGTTTAGGGTGCTTTTCGAGACCCCATGGTCGCGCATGGTATCCACTCGTGAATGGAAGTGGCCCCCCCGGGTGACAATCTGAAAAAAAAAATTGATGTTCATTTCTGAATGATCATCACGGTCATAGAGTAAAAATTACTAAAGATTGTCAGTCTTCTAGCTGATGATGAAGAGGAGAGGAGCAGATGGAGGATCGAGGGTGGTAATGGTGGTGGTGGTGGTGATGATGATGATGATGGTGTAATGATGATGGTGGTGGTGGTGGTGGTGATGATGATGAAGGTGATAATGATGATAATCATCATGATGACTATGAATGCAGCTGATGATGATGGAGGATCGATGTTACATGATGATGACGATAAGGATGATGATGACAATAATTACTGTCGCATAACAATAATGATGATGAACAACATATTGTAATTTCTGAGAAAACCGAAATGTGGTTCATTATGAATGAGACTGGATCCATACAAGCTTGGAGTGAAGAACAGATTACCAATCACTGGATCATCATGGTCATAGAGTAAAAATTAATAATGACTTACCTGGTACTGAATATCAGCCTTAAAATTAGCTGATGATGAAGAGGAGGGGAGCGCGTGGAGGATCGAGGGTGCTGATGATGAAGATGATGGTGGTGATGATGATGGTGGTGATGGTGGTGGTGATGGTGGTGGTGGTGGTGATGATGATGATAATGGTGATAATTATGATAATCATCATGATGATATAAATGCTGCAGCTGATGATGATAATGATGATGGAGAATGATGTTACGTGATGATGACGATGATTAAGGTTGCATAACAATAATGATGATAATATTATGAACAACATATAGTAATTTACCAAATTATCTTAGCAATTTCAGGGGCTGGGGGGAGGGGGGGGTAGGGGCTTCAGCCCCCTCCCCCCCCCCATTATTCTAAAACCTTTTACAAAAACGTAATATTTTGATGAAATTTTCAGTGTTTTTTGTCTCACCTGCGAAGCAAAGTGAGACTATAGGCGCCGCTTTTCCGACGGCGGCGGCGGCGTCAACATCAAATCTTAACCTGAGGTTAAGTTTTTGAAATGATGTCATAACTTAGAAAGTATATGGACCTAGTTAATAAAACTTGGCCATAAGGTTAATCAAGTATTACTGAACATCCTATTAGAGTTTTATGTCACATGACCAAGGTCAAAGGTCATTTAGGGTCAATGAACTTAGACCATGTTGGAGGAATCAACATCGAAATCTTAACCTGAGGTTAAGTTTTTGAAATGTTATCATAACTTAGAAAATATATGGACCTAGTTCATGAAACTTGGACATAAGGTTAATCAAGTATCACTGAACATCCTGCATGAGTTTTATGTCACATGACCAAGTTCAAAGGTCATTTAGGGTCAATGAACTTTGGCCGAATTGGGGATATCTGTTGAATTCCCATCATAACTTTGAAAGTTTATGGATCTGATTCATGAAACTTGGACATAATAGTAATCAAGCATCACTGAAAATTTTGTGCAAGTTTCAGGTCTCATGATTAAGGTCAAAGGTCATTTAGGGTCAATGAACTTTGGCCGAATCAGGGGTATCTGTTGAATTACCATCATAACTTTGAAAGTTTATTGGTCTAGTTCATTAAACTTGGACATTAGAGTAATCAAGTATCACTGAACATCCTGTGCGCGTTTCAGGTCACATGACCAAGGTCAAAGGTCAATGAACTTTGGCCGAATTGGGTGTATCTGTTGAATTACCATCATAACTTTGAAAGTTTATGGATCTGATTCATGAAACTTGTACATAAGAGTAATCAAGTATCACTGAACATCCTGTTCGAGTTTCAGGTCACATGATCAAGGTCAAAGGTCATGTAAGGTCAATGAACTTTGGCCATGTTGGGGTTTTTTGTTGAATAACCATCATATCTCTGTAAGTTTATTGGTCTAGTTCATAAAAAGTGGACATAAGAGTAACCATGTATCACTGAACATCTTGTGCGAGTTAGAGTAGTATTCAAAGTGAGCACTGCTGCTATATTGAACCGCGTGATGCAGGTGAGACGGCCAGAGGCATTCCACTTGTTCTTAAATTTGATTTTACTCTGTTTATTAAAAAATCATTACCTTCACATATCTCTCACAATGGACCATAATTTCCTACATATATTTTATAATAAAATATGTTACTTATTCCAATCTTGAACATTTTACCCTTTTTTACCAGTTGATAGGTATCAACCTGTGTCTGGAAAGAATCAACAGCATGGCCGAGGAAGCGAAGAAGAAGGCCGGTATTGATACTCAAACTCCACTTGAGGCACTGGTAAGAAGAGAATTTTACAAAGACATTGGTTGGGTTTACTTCTTCCCATAGGAATGCATGCTCATAATGTAGATCCACTTTCATGAAGTATTATCAATACTTCTTGATGTTGCAAAACCGCTCTCCAGGGCCCTGTTTTACAAAGAGTTACGATCGATCCAATCAATCTCAAATGTATGGAAATCCATTTATACCATAATTTTTTTTCTACAGGAAATTTGCTCAATTTCCTTAGTAAACATAAAAAATCACACTGAATCTTCAAGAGAATGATGAATATACAAGTACATCACATCTGGAAAATATTTTTAATAAACATGCATTTTATTTCCCTTTCATAAACCCAATTATGCGGCTAATAGCAGCATAATTTGGTCGTAAAATCGAAGGAGGACCAGAGTTATCCGCATTATTTTGATGCTGCAATTATCCGCATAATAGCGGCATCGGGACCAGATTTTTACTTTATGAACGCATTCCCAAAGTAATGCGGATAATTGCGGTCACAAGGTCACCCTTTTCCAACGCAACCCCATCCGAGGGGGCGTGTGCAGTTGCCATGATGATTATCCACATTTTTCAGGACGGGCACTCGTAAAAATAATGCGGATTATTTTCAGAGTTTGTGAAAGCAATTTTTATTGAATTTTCCGCATTACTCTTAGGCGGCTAATTGGAGGATGGGTTTATGAAAAGGGTATTAGATGTTGACGTTGCTGACCGTCCATAGTTGTGGTTGATCGAATCAATCGCAACTCTTTGTAAGACGGGGCCCGGATGATTCATTCACTTGGAAGGAGAGGTCGAGTTGTGATGCATGCTTCTTGTACGGATGCATCTTGTATCGATGCATGCTTCTTGTTTTACTCAAACAGGAAACGCATTTACACATCAGCATAATGTGAATGCATAAACAGAGTTGGTGTTGCTGCTAAGGATCGCTAGAAATATTTTGAATGAAAATGAGCAAGGACATGGCTGGGTTATGAACTAAAACATAACAAAAGGCTTGTTGTGGTCTGAAAAAATTGAAACACAAGCCAAGCTGTACTGGAATGGACAACACAATTTTTTAATAGGGCACTTGGGGCATCCACCCGGGGCCACTTCCATTGACAAGTGGATACCATGCGTGACCATGGTGTCTCGAAAAGCACCCTAAACAAGTATTTTCCATATTCTGAAAATGCACCCCTTAACAAGTAATGGCATGTGAAACCCTACCCTTAACAAGTATTTGAAACAAAACAATAGTATTGGCAAGCATTCCCTGAATTGAACCCCTAAACAAGTACAGCAATATTTTAATTGTTATGTCACGAACGTCGGTTTTACCTTTACCTATAGGGGAAGGCGGGGTAAGTTGAGCATAGGGGCAAGTTGAGCCACCAGCCCCAGGCCAATAATGAATGAGTCAGACATTGTGGTGGTGTCATGTATTGATGACCCATAGCATAACCCCTAACCCCACCATATTGTTTTCAACTTTGAAACAAAAAGTAGTTTTTTAGAGGGGAAAATGTAAATTTCAGCCAAAAAAGTAAAAAAAAGAGTGTGAAATAGATAAGTGCTTTATAAACACACATGTCTTTAAATATGATAAAGACATGATAACAACATTATTAGTCCAGGTATGGATCTTCATTCTTGTCATAGTCTTTTATATGATAGATGCATAATAAATGTGTGGATACAAAATTATCGCACTAAGTTCGGACTGGGATAAGTTGAGCCAAACAGCATGGGGCAAGTTGAGCCATGGTAATTCCTATGGTAATGTATCTTAAAAAACAAACAAACCATAAAAATCGATTGAAATGCTGGCTGAAAGGAGAAAATTTACATGACTGCTCTTTTCCTTTTAAAGGATGTTAGTATTTATAGAGAATTAGCAAGTGAAAGACTTTAAACAAAAAATTGACATGCTGGTTCTCCCTCATACATTTTGTACATAGTTTTTGTGGCTCAACTTACCCCAGAAGGTGGCTCAAACTTACCCCATATATGGGGCAAGTTGAGCCATTTGACATCGTTTTTTTCAAAGGTCACGATGACTTTCAGTGTGGGGATAGAAAGTTATATATAGGTGGAAAATATTTCAGAAGAATTGAATTTCAAGGCAAGGTACTTATTTTGACAAGATTATTAATCATATCAATTTTAACAGGCAAAAAGCAAAAACTGTCACAACTTACCCCGCCTTCCCCTACACATCATTGGGTGGGCCACACCTCGCGTACTCTAAACACGTAGTGTTGACTGTTTGGGCAAAAAGTACATCCTTTATAAAACATTTTAGTCTTCATTTTTTATACATCACAAATCTGACCCTAAACACATAGCTTTCCTAGCGAAATAGATACCCTTTTTTTATTATTTTAGTGCTTTTTACACCCTTATTACATTATGTATGTATGTAACATGCCCTATCTTGAAAATACATCCTTTTTACATGGTTTTTGGGTCGCGCATGGTATCCACTCGTTAATGTTGTGGGAACCCCCCCCCCGGCCATTAAAAAGGGGCATCAAGAGTAAAATGTACTTTTCAATGGGACACACTGGATTACCGTAGGGTACCAATGTTTTAGTGAAAAAGGGAACATATTTTGACCCATGTTGTCTTTTTAGAAGGGCATCAAGGCCATTCTGGGGGCACCGGAGGCTATGGCCTTTGGTGTGTTAATAGGAGCTCTGTAACGGTATTCTATTTTCTTTCTTTTTTTAGCCTTGATGATTCTTTGACTTAATGTAATATTCCTATTTTTCAGGGTCTTTCTCTGAGTGGTGGCGAGCAAAAGGAAGGTCAGCGTAAGGTCATTGATGGTATGAAGGGAACCTTTCCATGTGTCAGCAAGAATTATCACATGTGCACTGATACCTATGGAGCCATTGCCACTGCTTGTAAAGCTGGTGAGTGAATAAAGTCATAGGCCAGAATTCAGGGTCCGTCCAATGTTACAAAGAGTTGCAATCAATCCGATTAATCACTGCTATGACATGCCAGCGATGCCAGGTAACATCTAGAATGTTAGTTGTCTGTTCAAAGTATTTCCTAATAGGGTTTGTACTCGTGCTTGCATTATTCTCTTGTGTTCTCTCTGTGTTCCTCTTTGTTTCCAAACGGACATTGTATTTACTCTCTATACACGTGAAGAAATATGGTTAAATTCTGGGCCCTGTTCTACAAAGAGATATAATTGATTCAACCAATCGTAACTCTATGGAAATCCATCAGTGTCATAATTTTTCCTACAGGTAATTTGCAAAATGTCCATTGTAAACAAAGGAATACACACCAATTTATCAAGAAATCAATGGCTTTATGGATATATATACAAGCAAAGTCAACGGATGAAATTCATGTTTGTTCAAAAAAATTCTAGATATGCATTCATATCTTCATATCTTGTTTTCTTCTGTCAGTATCATCATTTTTTTAATTTTTCATGAATTATTGTGCACACAGGAGGCATGGATCTAGTACAGATTTCTGGTGCTGGTTTTAACTATAAGTTTATCAACCCTAATGGAGCAGTCCATACCTAGCCTACATGTAGCTAATCTTCCTAAAGGCTTATATGTCACATGCAAGTTCAGTATATAATCCTGTTTTCATCTTATTTGTATCATATCTTTGTTTTTTTTTTTTTCACTCTACATGCATTGTCCACACAGGAGGCATCGTGCTAATCTCTGGTACGGGTTCAAACTGCCAGCTGATCAATCCTGATGGAACGGTCCATGGCTGCGGAGGATGGGGTCATATGCTTGGTGATGAAAGCTCAGGTAGGTAAAGATTAACCCCAATATTTTTATTGGTTTCACACTGTCTTTCTTAACCCCATACTATTTGCGTAGCCTTGGTTAACGCCTTAACCCCAGACTATCGCGCAGCCTATGAATATTGATGATTTTGCCACACAGAGCGTGATTAATGTGCAATTTTGACTTCTGTGATTGGCTATTACCGCTCCACAGAGTGTGATTAACATGCAATTTTGACTTTTGTGATTGGCTATAAAACAGCTCCACAGAGCGTGATTAACATGCAATTTTGACTTCTGTGATTGGCTAACAGCTCCACAGAGCGTGATTAACATGCAATTTTGACTTCTGTGATTGGCTAACCGCTAGTGAACTGCTAATGCTTAGCCCCACTTTTCCCTAGCCCAACTGCATCTCTTAGCACTGCAATTGTGGTGCTAGCACCGCAATTAGCCAGCTAACCTTGCTTTTTTTTCAGGGCTAGATTGTACCATACTATTTACCGTGACAGCCCACTTTGCTAAAACGTAGTGTGAAAAACGAAGTGGGCTTTGCTTAACCCCAGGAAATTGATGGGGCTAAGACCCCCCCCCCCCCCCTTAGCCCCACCAATTTTCTGGGGTTAAGAAAAATATGTGCAGTGTGAAAAGCAAATTAGTTTCCCAACTGTCCTCTTTTTGTTTCACTCTTACAAAAATTACTAGCAGGACTCTTCAGGAAATTTGCTACCCCATCTACAAATGTGAAACAAATCTTTCTGTCACTTCTCAATGAGCCTGCAACACTCCAATGGTCTATTCAGTCATGCCAAAGCTCAGCTGCAGTATTTCATGTCATTTCATGTTCAAAGTCAATGGAAAATTAAATGTAAAATATGTGATATAAATCATGGCTTTAAAAAAAATCTTTTGTGATACATGTCTGAAAAAAAGGCATCCAAACAAAGAAGATATGACAAGATCATTTTCCAGAGTTGCATGCACAAACTTGTGATATCCAATAAACAAAGTTTAAACTTTTATGGCTCATTTTATCCATTCAAGAATTTTATCAATCTCAATAATCCGGGCCTGTCTCACAAAGCGTTGTTATTGATTTGATTGATCTATGGAAAGCCAACATTCTTGAATTTCATATGTTTATTTGCTTTCGTATTCAGCGTAGAAGATGACATATCATAGCATTGCTGGCTCTCAATAATAATATAGATAATAAAAATAATGATAATAATAATAATAATGATATTGATAATAATGATAATAATAATGATAATAATAATTAATGATAATAATTAATGATAAAAGTAATTAATATATTGATAATAATAATAGTGATAATGATAATAGACAGTAATTGGAGAGCACATATCACACTATGAATTATATTTGTCAGTATGCGCTTCCAAAGGACTTGGGTATTGTAACCCCGGCTGTAATTTGGCAGCTGTAATTACTCAGAATACAGCACATACGCATTTCAGGGAATTATTTCCTGCCAGGTACCCATTCACTTGACCTGGGTTGAGTGCAGGAAACAAGGCCATGGCTGGGATTTGAACCCACCACCCTCTGTTTCAAAGTCCAAAGACTTATCCACAGGGCCACATTGCTCCACATACTCTCAATAGTTGAGATTTAATCAAATCGATAAAAGTTAATTAATGTATGAAAAATATTTTCATTTGTATTTCCTATTCAGCATACTAGGTATCACACAAAACTGTAATGAATTATTGAATTTTCTGTATCTGAATGCAGAGTTGAAATAGTCTCAGGAAACATTAATCATGTTCTGGGTGTCCTCAAGAGGGATATCCTAAAGTCAGCATATGTCTAAAGATCCACAACACATTTTCAAGCTCCATTTTTTTTAATAAACGGTGTCCAATATTCTGATTTTGTTATATCTTTTATCTCACCCGTTTTTAAGTTATTTATTTCAATTTTTCTGTATATCTGGCTCAATTATTTTAATAAAAGATTTGTTCCAACTGGTTTTCTATGGTTATGTCAAACATAAGTTGATACCTTTTTTGTGCGACCTACCTGTTTTATACTATCATAATCATGTTATTCCATTTGTAACCCTATTATATGTAAAGATCTTTGTTCACCCAATCGTGTGTGGGAGTGAAGGCCTGTGGGCCATGGCCCACCTGGTTGGGTGAGAAAGGGTCTAAAATATTTCTCAATCTTGCATTGTACATGCTGTCTTGTTTTTTATTAAGTGCCAAATAAAATAATAATAATAATGATTTCATTACATTTCCCATTTAGCTTACTGGATATCACAGAAAGCTGTTAAGATTGTCTTTGATGCTCTAGATAATCTAGCGCCGCCACCACATGACATAGCATATGTTAAAAGAGCCATGGAGGAATACTATGGGGTAAATTTAATCTTTTTTTCTTTTGAGATCAATCTTTACTGAAAGGGGAAGTTCACTCTGACAAAATGTTTATTGTAAAAATAGCAGAAAAATAACAATTATTGCTGAAGGTTTGAGAAAAATCCATCAAATAATAAAAACGTTCTTAGAATTTTGATTGTTTGATTTGTGATGTCATATGCGAGCAGCATTCCTACATAGTGAATGGTAAAAAATCAATGAAACATCATTTTCTCAGGAAATTGGAAATGGTTTATACTGTATCTTTTGTCAATAAACAAATCATTTCACACCCATTCATAAAAAAATAACAAAAATATTTCACTAGGAACCATTAAATAAAATTAAATTCCTGCATTTTATATTACATAACAAATGGGGCAGCTGCTCGTTTTCGACATCACAACCCAAAATTTTAAATTCTAATAACATTCTTAATATGTAATGGATTTTCCTCAAACCTTCACCAGTATTTTTCACTTTTCTGCTATTTTTACATCAAACTTTTTTTCAGAGTGAAATTCCCCTTTAAGACTTATGCCGTGTTGTGTAAATGTAAATGTGATAAAATGTGTAATTTAGCATAGTGGTTAAATGTCTTTTATTGGCAGTGACTATACTC
Organism: Lytechinus variegatus; assembly: GCF_018143015.1. NCBI lineage: Eukaryota > Metazoa > Echinodermata > Echinoidea > Temnopleuroida > Toxopneustidae > Lytechinus > Lytechinus variegatus. Next base: position 30,477,949 of record NC_054751.1, read on the forward strand.
TACCATGTGCTATTAGCCTTTAATCTACCTAGCTTCCAAGGCTATACTGTAAAAGCTGTTATTTTCGCGTACAGAATTTTTCCCGACATTTTTCGGGGGTTGTTAAATTCGCGATCGGAAGATGTACAATACATTTCCACAGCATTTCAAAGAAGCAAAACTAGTCCAATTCATGTGCAAATTTATACTACCTAAAGTCACCATGCTGATATGTCTTTTGTACATAAATATGTCCCTGTAAAAACAGTTACAAATTGTGGAAAATGAGGCTTAAATTTCACTTTTTTAACCTTTAGATCTAAAAATTCATCATGCCACAGGATCTATAGGGTTAACCAATCTTTAGAATTTGTGTTTTGTTCGATTCATTTTTCAAAAAGTTGGTAAAAAGTGCAAAATTGTGGAATTTTGTGAACAGAATGTTCACCATCAAAATTCTGGTCATGTGACTTATGAATATTAATGAGTATGCAAATCACTACCAACACGTGTGTATAGAGTCAATCAGATGACAGTAAAATCAAATTGTTTCATGGAAAATACATTTTAATATTACAGTGAGTGTATAAATATTGATAAAATAATGTTAGAAAATAGTTTAGGCCCTGATTTTGTTTGTGAAATTAAAAAAAGTGAAATTCTAGCTAACTTTTTGAATCACTAACTGTACTTTCTAAGCCTTATTTATGTACATATAAAGGTGCATATTTCCACATCCTTATTATGAAGGATGTTTTCAAAAGCAAAGCTTTGCTGTTGGGGGCATTGGCACTGACTAAGAAAAGTGTCAATATTTTCGCGTGTTGTTAAATTCGCGGCCGATCGGCAATTCGCAAAAATAAAACCTGCGAAAATAACAGCTCCTACAGTATCTTTGCCGTTATGCTAAGCTTAGCGATACGCCTGATGCGAATGAGTACAAACCCCCTGCCTGTACACTCCCATCTTGGTTCAGTCATTTTATTTTTATCGACCAGGATTTGGTGCGGATTTTTTTTTACTACTACCGGACTTTAACAATAAAGAATACAATAACTATAGCAAGATTGAAGTGAATGGGCAGCATGTTCGTAGTCTTCTGTATCAGACATATTGCTTGCATTTCGTGTGACATCATCAGACTTGTAAAAGCAAAGACAAAGCTGTAGGCTCCATCTACATAGATTAAGGCTATGCACCTATCAATTCGCTGGCGATGCAGCTTTCTCCTCTACCGCACCCAGGCTGTAAAGAATAAGCTCCCTCCTCTGAAATTGTTCAAATTTAAACAAAATAAGACCTACCTATTCTAATGTCCTCTCTTATGCACTGTCTAGTATTAACTATTGATATTCTATATCCCGTATGCTGACCATGGATGGCATTTCAAAGTAGTTTGCTTCTTGTGAAAAAGAAAAAAAAATCATTCCCAGGAGTTCACGGGCCTGTCAGAATTTCCAAATGGCTTGAATAAGTAGAATAGGTGACATGTTAGGGGGATTCAGCAACTTGATACTTGATGCGATAATTCCTCTTGCAGCTCCAAAACGCTAAACTGGAATGAACTTTACAATATGTCGTGAAAGATTGGTGTCATAGTGAAGATCTCTATTTTAAAATAAAAGGAGAGTGCGATGTGCACTGGCCCTGGATATAAAAGTGCATAAACAGAAAGACTCACACACACAGCATTTAGCCATAATGTATTAAGGGTGTCTCATAGATTTTGTATATATTCAAATGATTTTTGTATCATTCCATTGGTAACCATCTTCAGTCTCTTGTTTACTTTTTCTTCAGATTTCTGAGAGATTTGGCCTTTTAGACCAAGTTTATACCAACTTCGACAAATCAAAGTTCGCTGGCTTCTGCAAGCGGCTATCCGTAGGTAAAGAGACACATGCTGTTCATTTCTTTTTTTCGATTGCTAATTTGAAAGAATGATTCTGATTGGTTCCCATTCAGTCTACTGGGCAAAATGCGCATGTAACGATGATCGTGATAGGCCATTTCATTCAGCAATTAAGCGCTAATCTTTGTGTTCGAGGACCCCGGTGTATGTATAACACCGCCCAAAGTACAGGCTTATGAGGCTGGCTTGAAAGCCTGCATTGAAGGGGGCTTCAAACCTGACACGTGTAACTCGAGTGAATGTCAAAGTTGCCATTTGGCCCCATATAATCAATGTAGTTCTCATTGAGCTGTACGAGATTCTTCTGACGTAATAAGAGCAAGCCTTCTTCGTCACATCTTTCAGGAGCTCGAGATGATGCTGACCCTCTGTGTCTATGGCTGTTCCATGAAGCAGGAAGACTACTAGGAAGGCACATCGTGGCTGTATCTCCAAAGATAGATAAGGTGAGCTGGGTCACTGTTTAGTCCATAAGCAATTGTTTACATGGTGACAGGTAATGGTGTTTCTGTTTCAGTTGTGGCATAACTCCTGAGGAACTCGGCAGCGCAGCTTTCTACCGCATTTATGCCATGTTATTATCTCAGCTTTAGCACTGCTATCCTGCTCAGGTGCTAGTATTTAAAGGGGAATAAAACCCTTGGAACAAGTGGGCTTGTGTGGAAAGTGAAAAATAAGAAAATAAGATCAGAGAAAGTTTGAGAAAAATCGGACAAATAATGTGAAAGTTATGAGCATTTGAATTTTGCGATCACTAATGCTATGGAGATCCCTCCATTGGCAATGCGACACATATGTGTGATGTCACATGTGAACAACCTTCCCTTTGATGGACTATAAAATACCCCCAAAATGTCTCATTTTGCTCTTTCTTATGGTGATAACAACTCTTTATCCACAATATATTCTTTAAAATTTTGTATTACAAGCCCTCCTCTAGAAAGAATTAATGATCTACTGATAGATGTGATAAAAGAGGCATTTTAAGTGAAATAAATACAAAAGCAATAAGAAAGTTGTTCACATGTGATATCACACATCTTTGTCCCATTGCCAATGGGAGGATATACATTACAATAATGATTTAAACTTCAAATGCTCATAACTTAATTCATTCAATTTTTTTTCAAATTTTTGTTGATCTGTTTCTTTGATTTGTCTGTTTTCACACATGCTATCTTGTTCCAAAGGTTTCATTTTACTTTAAAGAATTCTTTCTTACCTGGTTCCCATTTACTTCACCTGGATGGAGAGTGGCAAATGTAGGTAGATGCCTTGCCAAAGGATGTGAGTGCCATGGTGATGGTGGGGTGTGAACCCTGCACCCGTGGTTCAAAGTCTTGAAACTTTTCCACTAATCCACAGCACCTCTTTATGGTAGGAAGATAAGTAGAAAAATGTACAATTCATGTGAATAAACATGTTGTGCAAAAGGTGCATCGGTCATTCCCCGATTGAGGATTCATTGTTGTGATCAAGAATCATTTGTTCAAGAGTTGTTTGTAGCATTTTCCTATTTTATATTTCTTTGCAGACACTGTTAAATGGTGAAGGTGGATTGAGGATCGTCTGTGTTGGGTCTGTGTGGAAAAGCTGGGATCTATTAAAGGAAGGTAACCAAGATTCTCTTCATGTTGAATTATAATTTTGAAGATTACAGGGCACATTTTATCACATTCTTTTTATGGTGTGAAATTGTGCATTTGTTATGTTGAATGATAGCTTTGAAGAATAAAGGGCACATTTCACAACATTCTTTTTGTGTGAAATACTGCAGCCAAAAAAAGAGGACTCTAGTCTCGGCATTGGCTTTCCAGCCTTGTCCATGAAATTTCCAGTAAGTAGTGAAAGAGGAGGGGGGGCGGGAGGGGAATGATGAACCTAAGAAAAAGTCTTAAATTGAAATTGAAAGGTGAATTGTTATAACATCCCATAGGAAGTCGTCGTAAATTATGAAATAGGATAAGAATGGACCAGCACAAGCAAGCCAAAAAATCCCTAATAGTGATAAACACATGTTAGGAGGATGCACCAAAGCTTATATAGACAGGCTTTATACTATTTCCTTTTCTCTTCTCCCATCCACTACCCTTTGTTATAAAGGTTTTCTGGCCGGCTTATCGAGACCTGACGAGTCTTACCCAGACATCCAGGAATTCACTCTGCTCAAGCTAAAGGAGTCCTCGGCTATCGGAGCAGCCAGGCTTGGAGCCCAGGTCCTCGACTTTGACCTCCAGGTCGACTACGACTCCACTGTTGACGTCCTCTACCAACACAAACCATAATTTCCGGACAGTCCTATTAATATTTATATTTAGGTAGATGAAATAGATATTTATACGTCCATGTGAACATGTATGTCAGTTGTGAAAGTCTGTCTTTGCGCAGTGTTTTTTGTGTGATGTATTCTTGCACTCATCATTACGCATTGCATATGAGAAATATGTGGTATTGATACCCAACTGCCAGTACTAATGTAAAACTTTTTTCTTACGTGTGAGTATCAATATTAGTGTATTTAAAGTGGTTATTAGTGGTGGTCTATTCCTTGTAAGGGAGTTCTAACCCCAAAATATGTTTATTCTGAATGAATGAAGAAGCACATGTTGAAATTATTGGATTAGATGAAAAGGATGAAAGAAATCATATTTAGAAATTGCATTGTTTGAAAAATATGGTGTCAAGATGGGCAGGGCTGTCAACATATTAGGTAACTATTAAGAACTATTAAACTGCATATATACAATATATGTATATTGCCAAAATTTTCTCTTTTATAAGTTTTAAGAATGAGCTTTTGTCTGCCAACTTGGTAAAATGTGACGTCATAACTTGCCCCTAGAATAACAATGATTGTAAGTAGAAATAGTGGATATTAAAAAACCATCTGGTTTGGTAGATCGTACATATGCCATCTGGTCCTGGGTATCTGTGGCATATGCCACAACGGGTTATGACACTATATGAAACTGTGGCCAGTAGAAAAATTATGTATTTCTTGCCATACTGCTATAGAACCTTATAAATGTTACACTAGAATCATTCTGCTGCAATTGACATCAGAAATAACTTTTCAATTTTATACTTTTCAATTTTCAATTTTTGTTTTACCATTGTGAGTTATTCTCTTTACTCTGAACTAGGCCCGTTTTGGGTACACGTGTACACGCGTACACGCATGGTCAAGTCAGTGCACGTGTAATAAATTCCATCACCTCGTACACGGTAACATCTGCATAAAGCTTGCATGGGATTACAAAGTCAGTGAACAAGCTCACAGCCTCACATTAAATCTTGGTTCTTAGACACTGCACATGTTTTTATTACTAATATGTCAATAAATTTCAAGTAATCTAGAGTCAGTTCACTTCCAAAATCGCCGATTTCATTCCACATTCATTCTGGAGACTCAAGTTTTTGTACCACGAAATGGGTCTGCTCAGGTCTCGAAAGCTCGAAAGCGTTGCTCAATCACACTCAGAGCCAATTTGAGAATCACCAATTGCGACAGCGATCATTGCTACTACTTACGTGTTATAGGCTCGTACGCATGTGCTACAAGCCTACAAACAAACGCTCCTCAAATTGGCACAAAAATTGAAAATCAATCGATAACTTCAGTTACACTTAATTCTGCAGCGATCTGTGCATGCATGTACGGTACAGTATACGAAATGCGCATCCAACGAGCGTCGGCGCTAGCTAGGGCCCTGCACTGATTTTTTTTTGCATTCTTTATTAATTCAATGCGCTGCTAAGCTGAGTAAACTTTTAATGACATGTTGATGCGGGACTGTGTCGACATGAAAACATAACTCGCTCTCACAGTGTTTACAACGTGTACACGTGTACACGACCGAAAAACATGCCGTGTACACGTGCATCAAAAATGGACTTTCAAAACGGGCCTACTCTGAACTTTAACAGTCGACAGTGTATGTAGTAGTGAACTGTAGATTAGAGTCCATGGAAATATTGCTTTAGGCTTGATGCAAATCCTTTGCAATAAAACTCATGGGGAGATAGAGAGACTCTCACCAGGGGTGGCAAAAGAGGGGCGGGGCTGGGTGGCATTTCTGGCCCAACCCCCCCCCACACACACAAAAAAAAAAGTTGAGAAGAGGAAAAAGAAAGAAAAAAATATTTTGGAGAGAAAATGGCATATTGGTTGTTGTTTTTTTGCCACACAATTTGCATGCAAAACGGTTATCTCAATTGTATCCCACTTGCAGCTCTTAACAGTGTTGTAGGAACTTTTGTTGGAATGCCCAGGGAGTGGAGAAGGTGCATACAATGTATGCGGGCATGCAAGGATCCGATGACCGGGTAATAATATGTCTGTAAAGTGCTTAGAGACGTTCCGATGTATTACAGTGTAAGCGCTATATAAATGCAGAATATTATCATTATTATTATATCAACATACAAAAGAATAATATTGTCAGTTATCATGAACCATGAATGCATTTTATGTTGGTGGGGCAGCTGTATGATGTCACAAACAAAAAGAAAATTAAGTTCAAATAACTCTCTCAATCTTTAATGGATCTTCATTCCTCAAACCTTCAATAGTTTTACCACTTTTTCTCATATTTTTGCAACAAATCTTTCTTCAGGTGAAGAATGAAGGGTGAAATTCCCTTTAAATTGTTTTGACTGTAGACATAAAATCAGGACTGTTTTTCATTCTCACTTGCATGTTGCAAAGCTCTAATATTCTAGATGTTGGGACAATACTGTATACTATTAACTACCTACAAGCTTCAAGCTGATTTTCAAATAATGCAAATGGATTCATATACATCTGATACCCAGTTTTCACCCTTGATTATTGTATTAATGAAGTTACATATCTTGTGTAAACAAGTTCGAGGAAGGAATAAATCGGGGGCCTTGGAACCCTCCCCCCCACAAACTTTTATCAATATTTCCCCCCCCCCCCTTTCAAAACCATTTTGTGGCCCCTGGTTATCATAAATTAAGGCTAAAAAAAAAGAAATGGGGCTACATGTATCCAGATGTAATTTGTATGGATCATTCCATATTATTTATAATTAAGGAAATGTGTTGAATTGAATTCAAGACATTCCCAATTTCTAGTGATTTATTTTTTATCATAGGTAAATATATATTTTTGTAATTTTCATGATATGTATATCATTGCCACTTGAAACTATTGATTTGAATGAGTTTTTTTATATTTTCATTTGTTGTGAGCAACCAGCAAATATATTTGTGAAATATAACAACGCAAAACCTGTACAATTTTATTGTTTCTATTTTTTTTTGTTAACATTTTATGTTATAGTATAAGGGTATGTTTTAAAGAGAATCAAACTTTGGTAATAATTATTGATTTTTGCAGAAGGAGAAAAAAAGAATAGTGAAATTTTGAAAGAAATAGGACAAAAATTGTAATAGCTTTTCAGAAATTCAATAAAAAAAAGGAGAAAACAAAGTAAGAAGTGCGAAAATGAGTGGGAGGGAGCCCGCAATTAAAGCTGCTTTCCTTAAACCTAGCGTGTGGGTCCTCTTAGTCATATCGGGTCGAAGCGGCCACGCTTGATCTCCACATCCCGTATTCAGAGCTGCCAAGTAGTAGTGATTTTCAGTATTTAGTACTGAAAAATGAGAAGAATACTGATAGTTTCATGTAAAATACTGATTTCTTAAGTTTCAGCTTTACACATCCTATGGTATTCTTTGAAAATACTGATTTCCTCACAGAAATACTGATTTTCAGCTTTAAAGATACTGAAATGTTCTCTTTCTGGTTGGCAGCTCTGCGTATTGGCTGCACAAAAAAGGAGAAAAACGGAAAAGAAGGAGAGAAGGAACTGGATCCATCTATGCATAGTCTGCAGCCACAGACCCTGATTGAAACTGTGATCAACAACTGTGTCTCCACGCCAAGACTAGCACATACAAAACTTGCTGTGGGCCTTCATGACACAAGGCATGAGTAGGCTGCACATTAAGACCCTTGACTCAATCAAGTGAAGGGTTTGCGCAGAAAGAGTTGTTTTAGTATAGTAGTGGTGGACACACTAGATAGAGGAGTGGTGGAGAGAATCGTAGTATATTTGTGGTGGAGAAAGTCATTGTAGTATATAGGCCTATAGTAGAGATGGAGAAACTCTTGGTATATACTATAAGAGTGGTAGAGAGTCGTATGATATAGCATGGTAGGGAGAGTATAGTTGTAGCTTATAGTAGGTGTGAGTCAGGGGCGTCGATCCATTTTTCAGATTGGGGGGGCAAAATCATTAACGTTCGAAAGGCGCTGGATCGTACAAAACACCCACATATACACACACACACACATGTATATATATACATATATATATATATATATATAGATAGATAGATATGACTCATGAGACACAGACACGTATCTCACCAACAAATTAATGCGAGCGCGAAGCGCGAGCTGATTTTTTTTTTTAGTATACTGGCAGGGAAAGCGTGCCTGTTTAGAACTGTTTGTAATAACTCATGAGGAGGATACATATCTCACTACACAGATAGTACGAGTACCGAGAGTGAGCTAAAATTTCTTTATATTCTGACCTGAAAGCTTGATATTCTAAGCATTTTTGGTACCAATGATTAAGATTGGTATCTAAAACAAGAATAGATGCGAGCGCGAAGCGCGAGCTGAAAATTTTGATTTTTAGATTTGAAAAGAATGACAGTTTAATGGACATTTTTGATAAAGAACAAGATATATATCCAAGAAAAGATGAATGCAAATCAAAGCAGGAGTTCTTATGAGGCTTTAAAGTGAAAACGGGACATTTGCATTCACCTATTTAATCATGAGAAGTATGGGTTTTTGCTACAGAAATGATGCGAGCGCGAAGCGCGAGCTGAAAATTTTTATTATCCAATCAGAAAAGCGGGCATTTTGAGCACGATTTTAAATAAAGAATGAGTTGTGTATCTCATTTTCGCCGCTTGCTGAACCTTACAATCTTGTTTTTTTTGCCATATCCGGAATTATTGGGGGGGCGAAATGATATGTTTGCCCCCCCAATATTTTCATTGGTGGGGCGATCGCCCCCCCTGCCCCCCCAGGATCGACGCCTCTGGTGTGAGTCCTAGCTGTAACACTTCTTGTAGAGAGAGTGTCACAGTTTAGTGGTGGGTGAGTCGTAATGTAATAGTAATGGTAGAGAGAATCGTAGGATTTTCCAAAAGGGGGGCACATTTTCCCGAGGAAGATTTGACAAGCAAAAAAAAGGTAGAGGGATGTAGAAAAAAAGGAGAGCCAGCCAACTCAATTGATACTCAAGGTATGTTTTTTTTTAATTCCCATGTGGAGGTATATGTGTTACAGTCAGACCGTCCCTATAGTTTCACTCCTTAACTCAGCCATACTTTCAGCACAACACATTCTAATTGGGTCATGCAATAAATGCTTTATTTTGATTTATTTTTATCTTTTGTTATATGGCAAAATTTACATTATTTCCATTATTCGTAACACTCAATTATCTATCGTTCTCATTTCAGATTTCTTTCACTGAATTATTTCCCTCTTTCCTTTGGTTTTCCATTTCTCTCCTCGTTTTATTTTCATTTCCTTTAATGAATAAAATTAATATCATTATTGTGATTATTATTATTACTTATTATTGCTATTTATTATTATTGTCCCTTTTCTTATTATCAGTGGGGTAACATCCGGGGGCAGCTATAGTCTGCCATTGAGCCTGCATGGATGATATTACCAGGAAAAGTGAAATGAGAAAAGAGAAAGGGGGAGGGTATGAAAGGGAAAGAGAAAAAAAAGTTAACAATACCAAAACCTTATCTAGTACAGGATCGATCGCTTCAAACTTATTTTTGGCATTTAGTTCGGATTACCATATGGGAGAGACTGCATTAAGCCTTGTAAAAGTTGCTTCATGGTCGCGCATGGTATTCACTCGTTAATGGAACTGCCCCCTCCCCCCTGAGCTCCCCGCGGGGAAGGGATACAAATTTTGTTTTGCTTGCCAGTGTCGCGGGAGGGTGCATCTGTAGTCTACAAACGTAGACCCGCATCTGCAGCGTGTGTACTAGCTGTATCTGCATGTATATAATAGACAGCTATAGTCCAGGGGCTATAGTCTACACTGGCTGCAGAAATTGGCTCGCTTGCTTTGCTCGCCCTTTCAGGATGGTTTGCGCCCCGGGGGGGGCACTCGACCAAAAAAGTGGTGGGGGTGTGCCGCGGGCGAGACAAAAAACGGGGGCCTCGGAGCGGGCTAATTGTAAAAAGGAGGGTCCTCGGAACGGGCTTCGGAACTACAAATGTTTGTGAAAACGGGGGTCCTTGGAACGAGTCGCCTGCATGTGAATGCGCAATTGCATCCCCATGGAACGGGCATACGTGCATACAGCTAGCACGGCGGCACGGGCGCCGGGTGCGCTAGCGCTAGCACATAGGCAATGGTCGGACATCGCTCAGCGGCCGCTTTTCACCAAAATTGCGGCTCATTGTAGCAGATCAATGCGACCGGAACGGCGTAACGGAAAATATGCGAAGCTTTGGAGCGGATTTCTTTCTTCGCTTTTCACGATAAGAAGAAAATGCTATGCCTTGGAGCGGCTTTCTCTGTTCTTTTTCTCAATAAGACAAAAATGCTATGCCTTGGAACGGAAATTTGAGTGTAAAAATGGGGGTCCCCTCCGCGGCACATACCCACTATGCATTATATACTGAGTGCCCCCCCTTTCAGGATGGTTTGCGCGCACCTCACGAGCCATTCAAAGATTGCATAGCAGACTAGTGCACCTGTATGCAGCCTAATTATATTTGCCAGCGCCATTCTAGAAGTTAGAACAGCTAGCGGCTCCGCGGGTACCGGGTAGTAAGCGCCGGCCCCCGCACCAGCATTGTTTTTTTATTTTCTCTCTCGCTTGCTATATTCTGATGTATAAATTATACAGACCTTTTAGTATAATACATAATGTCTGAAGTAGTAGGCTATATAGATTCTCTCATGTACCTTGACTGCTTGTAAACGGTATACCCTTTTAAAGAGGGGCCGCAGAAGCGGCCGGGGGAGGGGCCGCGGCTGAGGGCGGCTTCAGCCCCCTCCCTCACTACAAAAATGTAAAATTGACCATATGATCGTGTTTTTTTTTTGCATAGTGAGCCCCCCCCCCCACTTTGAAAATCGTTCTGCGCGGCCCTGCTAAACACATAGCTTTTGAAATCCATGGATTGCCCCCCCCCCCCCCCGGCATCAAACTCTTTGCATGCGTGCATGCAAGGCTAGTATAGCAAGCTCCAGCTCCACGTTGGTTTTCCCACTGAACTGGAAAGCCGTGCGGCAACGAAGAGCATCGGGCTCCACGCCAGTGGCCTTTAGCTAGGATTTTTTTCCTGGGGGAGGCTTGCTTTCTCGGGGGGCGGGGGCACCATTTTTCCGGTGTGTGTGTATGTGTCACAAGGGCGGATCCGACTTTTGCCAATAGGGACGGGGCCCAAAATTATCACCTTTAAATTTTCCCCAATCAGTCACTTCTTAGTTTTATTCTTATAGAACAACATAAACATGAAATAATCTCATAAGCCTTATATTTTTTTTTCACTTTCAGGTATTTTGTCCTGAAAATTTAATATTCTAAGCAATGTCATGTGTGAGCCTGAACAAGATAGATGGTTACTGCGAACGCCAAGCGCGAGCAGAAATTTTTATTCAAGCATTATCGAAAAGGGACCTGTTTACACGAAGACGGTATATATTTCAATAATGCGAGCGCGAAGCACAAGCAATTTTTTTTGACATTCCAACCTAAAATTGGTCATTCTAAGCACTTTTTGTATTCATAAATGGGATATGTATGTAACTAACCAATTGATGCGAGAGAGGAAGAAAATTAAGATTTTAGACCTAAAAGCGGGACACTCTTTTCATATTTTGTAAATCTTATAAAGTTAATTTAATCCTGGGCCGTCTTTTATTTATAATCTATATAAATGACATTCAGAACTCCTCTGAAATATTATCTTATGTCCTTTTTGCAGATGATTCAAATGTACTCTACTCTCATCCTAACCCCGATATTTTAATTAATGTATTGAACACTGAACTGGATAAATTGGTACAATGGATTAGGGCTAATAAATTGTCAATTAATGTTCAAAAAACGAAATGCATGCTTTTTAGCAATTTTTTAGAACAATTGCCATTTAATATCAAATTAGACAATGTAGAAATTGAAGTTGTTACTACAACAAAATTTTTAGGCCTCATAATAGACAACAAATTATCTTGGAAATCGCATATTGACTCTATGTGTCGTACAATTTCACGCAATATTGGTGTTATCAACAAAGTTAAGTTTTTTCTTCCAACTTCCTCCCTAAAAATGCTTTATTCAACATTAATTTTACCATATCTAAATTATGGAGCAATTGTTTGGGGAAACACACACTCAACCTACCTTTAGATAGAATATTTACAAAAGAAGGCATTGCGTGTTATTTTCAACTTGTCCTGGAGATCTCACACAGATGAGTTGTTTTTAAACAATAACATTCTAAAAATACAAACACTGTACCAATATAATTTAGGTCAACTCATGTATCAGTTAAACAATAATATGTTACCACCCATGTTTAATTCTTCATTTAACAAAAACAAAACCCTTCACAAATATCCCACACGTCAATCCGATGAATTTCATTTACCTCTACCCCAGACCATCCTTGCAAAATCAATTTTTACTTTTGAAGGCCCTAGACTCTGGGGAACTATTAATAGTAACATCAAAGAATCTCCAAGCCTTAATATAAGTTCAAAAAAATTCTTCAAGATAACCATAGAATTTAACTCTTCATCACTCAAACTCTTGTATTTTTTTAATCAAACATGTTTATCATGTCACGTACACTTTTACATCTCTTTCGTTTCCCTGTTGATCGGCGAGGTCCGTCTGTGAGTGCTGGGGCTGGATTCTGGAGACCTTTAATCTCTCTTTTTCTTATTTCCTTTTCTAATTTTATTTCCCATTTTTCCTTTTAATTCAACTGGTTGTGCTCAAGTTATTTTATTTTTATATGCTAAACAACTGCAAGAATATTTATTAGGAGGCTGCACCCTACAAGCTCCGCTTTTTAGCAGCCTCCTCCATTTCCAACCTGATTTGTAATAATCTTGAATATAATCTTCTGTACAGGGAATATTTGAAATATGTTTTGTTATTTATATATGTCAACATGTACAGAAGAAACTGTAATTGTTGAAAACGGAAATAAACGAATGAAATGAAATGAAATTTGGATATCATTAATAGTGCGATCGTGAAGCGTGAGCAGACAATAATTGATATTCTGATGTGAAATTGGATAATTCAAGTACATTTTTAATAAAGAACATGCAGCTAGCTATTGCGCATGTTTTAGATTTAGACCTAGAATAAAATCTGGACATTCTGAATACATTTGTTTAATGGAACATTAAGGAACACACATAGAAAGGGGCGGATCCAGCCTTCGCCAATAGAGGGGGGGGGGCGGAATTTTTTCCAGCCATAATTGCCCCGATCGGCCGCTCGAACTGATTCTTGTTTGTTTCTTTGGAAGGGGTAGTCCTAATAGGTACTTCTTAGCTTTGATTCTTATACATAAACATAAATATATAATATCATAATCCTTATTACTACATTGCGAGCGCGAAGCGCGAGCAATTTTTTTAAAAATTTTATATTTTTTCCTAAAATGTGAACATTCTAGGCAATGTTTATGCAGCTAAATAATTACGCAAGCAGAAATTGTTTATATACGTTTTGGTCTGATCGAAAAGTTAGGCCTACCTAGCTACTGCTTGCAGTTAGCCATGAAGACGTTACAAATATTTATAAAATCAAATAATGCGAGCGCCAGGTGCGAGCTGAATTTTTTTTTGACAATTTTTCCTAAAGAATGGAAATTCTAAGCACTTTTTGTAACTTTAACAGATTAGGTATATAACTCAACAATTGATGCGAGCGCGAAGCGCGAGAGGAAAATTTCGAAATTTTAACCTAGAAACGAGACACTCTATTCATGATTTGTAAATCATGAAAAGGATGAATAATCCGCGCTTATTTTGCTTATTTCTAACCAATTACACAATTTCTTCAAGAATCCTTTGGCACATATTTTTTTTCATACAAACGGACACTTGGGTGGTCATTATATTAGATTCTGTAAAAAGTCATTTTGAGATCGTTACCAATACTGGAATTTATCTTTAAGAGTGAGCAGAATTTTTTTATATATACGTTTTGAACTGATCGAAAAGGTAGACCCTATACCTCTTAAAGGAAACCAAAACCCAAGAAGAGAAGCAATCTTATTGGAAAGAGTAAAATAAGAGGAACAATTTAAAAAAAAAGTTTCATCAAAATTGGAGATGAAATAAGCAAGTTATGGATGATTAAAAATTCTTGTTGTACTTTCTATGTGGATCCTCAAATTGGCAAACGTGCTTTAAAATGGCTGAATTTGTGGACAACTCTCCATTTGTTTTGTACACATATTTTCAGATTTTCCCCTTTATTTTACATATTTCACATTATCACCTCCTGACCTTAACATATATGGTGTGGATTATATTTTCCCATGACATATGTTGTGCTCAGAAGGAGGCAATAAGCAATTTGAAAGATAATGAGGAAAATCTGAAAATTTGTGTACAAAACAAATGGAGAGTTGTCCACAAAATCAGCCATTTTGAAGCACGTTTGAGGATCCACAGAGAAAGTACAACAAGACTTTTCAATCGTCCATAACTTTCTTCTTTCCTAACCAATTTTGATGAAACTCTTTTTGAACTGTTCCTCTCATTTTACTCTTTCCAATAAGATTGCTTCTCTTCTTGGATTTTGGTTTCCTTTAAGGACTGCTTGCATTTAGCAATGGAGATGTAAATATTTCAACAATCAAATAATGCGAGCGCGAAGCGCGAGCTGATTTTTTTTTTACATTTCTACATAAAGAATGGAAAATTTTAATCAATATTTGTAATCGTGAACAGGATAGCTATATAGCTAAACAATTGATGCGAGCGCGAAGCGCGAGCGGAAAAAATCGAGATTTAGACATAAAAACGGGTCACTATTCATGTTTTGTAAATCCTGAAAAGGATGAGTAATAGCTCTCTTTCTACATTAATAATGCAAGCACAAAGCGCGAGCACATGCGCCTGCGTGTTTCAGATTTAATCCTAGAATCTAGGCATTCTAAACACATCTTTTATCATGAAAATCACATCGAGCGCGAAGCGCGACCTTAAAATATTTGATATTTCGATCTAAAAAGGGCCAATTTCAGCTATATATTTCAAGCACTTTGTAGGAAAATTGTGAGGTGAATGGATCGGACTTAATATACAGAGCTGATATTTTCATTATTATTATTTTGAGTTTTGACAAAATAGCCCGGGACGCGGTCCACTAGCGTACCTACGGGAGGGGGGGGGGGAAACGTTCACTGACGAGCCACAACCTGCATGTAAAGGACGTATCCCTGCCCCCCCCCCCCCTGACGAGCTTGAAAGACCTTTTTTGCCCTCCCCCCCCCTGACGAGCTTGAAGACCTTTATTGCCCTCACCCCCTGACGAGCTTGAAGATCTTCAATTTTTTTCTGGTACGAAATCCTTTATTTGTGATTGAAGACCTTTTTTCGGACGTTTTTGCCCCCCTGTGGAAAATCCTAGGTACGCCACTGGGGACATCCTTAGGACATGTCATCAGATGAAAATGATGACTGTCTTTCTATTCCTCTTGCTAATTAAGCGCGAAATAAAACAAAATGGACAATTTAATTATTAAATTGATATCTCGGTGCATAATGAGGTCACCGAATTAATGCGAGTGCAAATAGGGAGCCGAATTTTTTTGATAAACTATCATTAAAAGGGGATTTTCGGTAGTTTATTGTGTAATCAATATTGAAGCATAATATAGTACATAACTCGCGCCAATCAAAATGCGAGCGTGTAGCGAAAGCTGATACGTTTTGACAATCAGGCATGAAAGTAAAGTAAAGTACCTGATAAATCAAAATTTGCGAGCGTGCCGAGCGAGCAGAAAATGTTAATATTCTGACCATAGATTAACTGACATTTTTTACAGAGCACTTCATAAAAATCAATTTGTAAATCACACGAAATAATGAAAGTAGTGCATGTTTTGTATATTGTTGACATCCAAACTTGATATTAAGCTCCATATTGAACAAGTTATGTAAATCACCTAACAGTCAATGCGAGTGCGAAGCGCGAGCGAAAATTTTTTATATAGGCCTAATGAAAGATTATTTTCATTTTCCAAGCCTTCCCTTCATTTTAGGTTTTTTTAATTTCAATCTTCTTCCTCCTCTTCTTTTTTCTCCTCTCTTTCCTTTTTTTCTTTCTTTCCTTTTTTATTTTTCTTGCTCCTCCAATGGGGGGGGGGGCCCTCGCCCCCCCCTGGATCCGCCTATGCACGTAGACAATAAGAACTTGGCAAATCAAACAATGTGACCACGCAGTGTGAGCTTAAATATGTAGACCATAAAACAGACATTTTACAGCTAGAGCACTTCAAATTGTAAATGAAAAAAAATAATGAAAGCTCGATGTCCGAGCCCCGGGGGGGCCACTTACATTGACGAGTGGATACCATGCGCGACCAAAAAAACACGTAAAAAGGATGTCCTTTTCACGATAGGGCACGTTACGTACGTAACGTGATAAGGGTGTCAAAAACACAAAAATAATGAAAAAAGGGTATCTATTTCGCTAGGAAAATTACGTGTTTAGGGTCGAATTTGCGGGGATGATAAAACAAAATTAAAATGTTTTATAAAGGATGTCCTTTTTGCCCCATAACACTACGTGTTTAGAGTCCTATTTGCGCGAAGTGTAGAAGGTGGGGTCGCACTAAACCAAAGTAAGGTAAAGCCGATCGACGACCGGAGGACCCGTAACAATAAAACATTCCTGTACTTGTTTAGGGGTTCATTTCAGGGAAGAGTATCGTTTTGTTTTTCAATACTTGTTAAGGGTAAGGTTTCACACGCCAGTACTTGTTATGGGGTACATTTTCAGAATATGGAAATTACGTGTTTAGGGTGCTTTTCGAGACCCCATGGTCGCGCATGGTATCCACTCGTGAATGGAAGTGGCCCCCCGGGGTCCGAGCTAAAATGTGTTTTTGTATAAAGTTGACTTCAAAATTCGCTCCATATATCAGCCTATTGAGCAAGATATGAATTCATCGAACAGGCAATTCTGGCGCGAAGCGCGCAAGCAAATATAGTAACATGAAACATTTTATGTGTTTTTTTTTGCAAGTCTTCCCTTCACATTATTTCATTCACTCGTCTTCCTCCTCTTATTTTCCTCTTCTTTTTTTCTTCTGTCTTTGTTGTTCTTTTGCTATTTCTTCTTTTCTTCTTTCTCCCTTTTTTTTGCTCTGCCAATTTTTTTCAGGGGGGCACCTGGGGGGGCACACCAAATCTCAGAGGGGGGGGGGGTCACGTGCCCCAAGCCCCCCCCCCCCCCCCCGTAGCTACGCCATTGCTTCACGCTCGACTGAGCGGGCCGCCATTTTGCTAGGTCAATACCGGCAGGTCGACAAACGATGCGTGTAGGCAGATGGGAGAAATGAACGCAACGAAAGTGTTTTTTTGTGCTGTTTTAAAGTTTTAATTTGCTTCGTTTCATCATGAATGTTATTGCGACAATAAAGGAATAACACTTCATTCACAGTAGTTGTGATAATTGAACCTTACTTTATTAGGTACTCATGTATTCAATGCGGCGCCGATAAGGGGCGAATTACAATCGTCACGAAAACATTATAAAAGCACTACACCACAAGGTGGCGCTATAACACAACTTTAACTAGAACTCTAACAAACACTGGCGTGGTCACTTTTTATCTCTTCCTGTTAATTTGATGCAAATGTACGCATACTAATCATTTGCGACATAACAAAACGCACCTCCATAACAAATGAAAAGGGTATCATCTTACATAAAATTTAAAGATATATATAGCCCTTACAAATAAAATATCTACTAATTTGACAAATAAAAAGGGTATCATCTTACATAAATTTTCAAGATTTATATAGCCCTAACAAATAAAATAACTGCTAATTTGACTTCACGTATATCAATTCCATCAATAACATTAAAAATAAAATATTGATTATCAGGTAATACTGTCTGAACCTGCTTGCTATTCATGGTAAAACGCTTTCACTAAAATAATGTTACTAACACAACATCATTATTAAATCAAATCCCATTACCAGCCAATTACATAAAATAACCAAAACTAAGTAAACATATGTACTCCCGATATACCTTTCTCACAAAACGATGACGTACATAAATTGTAGAAGATTGTGCTGCGCACAGTGCACCCTGAATAAGTCTAAACTACCTATCCATAGAACCAAGCGGCCACGATAAAAGCCATGGGATGGATACATTGGCTGCAATATGACACAGGGCATTTTAACAAATCTGTCGTTCCAAACACAAATAAACTGTACACCATTATGTGACCTATAAACTTGCAGGCCTATAACAAGACATCTAAAATCTTAAACAAAACGAATTAATGTGTTCTTTAAAACAATAAAATACTGTCAATTACTGTTTTATCATCAATCTAAATAAGCATATTCACAGTCATAACAAAACCAATAGGTGTGAAACCAAAGGCAAGCTATGTAGGGCAACCTTTCGACACCAGGTGAGAGCAAGCAAGGATCATCTGTGTAGAATAACTGGTGTACCCAGTACAACATAACAAAATATATCATGTTAAATGTAAAAGAACAAACAAAAATAAAAAACTGTTGTAAACAAAAAAATACACACGCCCAAACATGAATAATTCATGTCCCATGCCATCTAAGCAGAAAAACAACAAAAACTATGTGGTCATATCATCTGCATAAGCATAGTAATAACATCTTATTCTTGCCAAACAAAGATATCACTAACCATAAACCAGATATATACATCTATAAACCATGGATCATATACTCTTTTTCAAAATAATAAAAAAAATATTTCATAACCCTTAAAACCATTCATTGCCAAACACACAAAATGGGCATTGACTCATGCAAAACCTTTGACACATTATTAAAAAAAAAATCAAGAGAGTAATGATACATCTGCACACCTCCACCTAACAGTCTGTCACACCAGAGGCCACATAGCTATGCAAACTTGCACAGATCACTGCTTGAAAACAACGTCCCACACACAAATGGTAAAATAAAAGGCGTATTCTTTTATAAAAAGATGTAATGAAATAATCTTGATTACCACATAAAAAAATCAGACACCACGACATAAATCCTGCAAAAATACTCGCGCACCAACAATATGATATAGGAACTGAAATACATATCAAACACAAAAATTAATAAATACATGACTTTAATGATTGCATGTCGCACAAAGGGTGCATAAATACTGTATTTGACTCAAATATGTCAACTCCCCTTCATACAAAAATAAAATTTAGCATAAGCAGGCAGTACATATCCCGAAAAAAATACAACAAACAAATTCAATGACATACTGGAAATCAGACGATTCACATCAAAACCAAATAACCGCTGGACCATCCGGACCTGTGAAGAGGCAAATAATAGAAACGTGCATGACAAATATGTCACATCAAAAAGGGGTATGCCTTGCACAAAAAATAGTATCATTATACACTTCAATATAAAATTGTACAGAGGGAAATCATAACCTGCATAAAATGTGAAAATGGAAAGAAAATATTAACATAAAAACATCATACATGCAATCAAAATTGTTCATCAGTGCTGCACCATGAATAGGCCACGAACAGCTAAGGTAAAACACCCAATAAATGTCAACATAGTGAATGTTCAGTTTCCAAGGTTCCGCCTGGGAAGATGCCATATAGTTCTTAGGTATTTTAGACGAAATTCATGTCAGGAGGACGACCGGGACGGCGTCCTACGGCTAACCAAAACGTGGAGAGGTTTGGTCGTTCCTGCGACATAGGAGTGATGAGCAGTGCAGATGACATCTCAAGAACAAGGTGCAGATGAGCCAAATGAACTGTCATGTGAAGTGAAGCAAGGATGGCCATAAGAGCGAAAGACGCACGAGGCCCGTTGCTAGCATCGAAGGGGCGACCAAGTGAGTCTAGAACTTCCATGAAGAGGTCACGAGTAGGACTACTGTGATGGCAGTGACGGATGGTTATAGACACACTACTAACAACAGAAGTTGGACTTGAAGTAGGGCCCAGCGAATTCTTGTCAATCGCCGAACTGAGTAGGCATCCTCGTAGGTTTTTGTCGACATCTGGGGGTCGACCTGGTGGGTCTATAACCTCTGTTGTGAGGTCATCACGAGTAGGGTCGCTCTGGTGGTAGTGAGAGACCAAGGAACCGGTGATGTTCAGGGAAACACTGTCTACATAGTTAGCAAAGTCAGTTTTTGGGGTAGCTTCCAAGGAAGACTTGTCAACTTTCAAACACTGTAGGAGGTCCGGTCGATGAAAGAGATCGCATGGAGTTTGAGCACCAATACAGATATCAATATCAGCAGGAACAAAGGAGGTAGGCTTCAAGTAATGGTGAGAAACTGAGACAAGATCTGACTTAACTTGCTGGCACATGCTTGCATCCTTCTTGATACGGTCGTCTAAGCTAGGAGACGGGATGCCAATTGCACCTGTGAGTGTGGTGCTTAATGGCGAGTCGACGACGTTACCTGAGGAGTCCGAAATAACGAAAGACGCGCACGACAATGTCTCGGTGTCATCGGGCATGTGCGGACTACAAACATGCGAATCCGGATTGTGAATGGCAAACGAACGATCAGGACCATAAGTGTATGATGGTCCATCACCTATGGTGATGCGGCGCTTAGCAGGACGGATGGTAATATCGTGCAATTCGATGAACGGGATTCCTGCATGAACTCGAATATGCGGCGCATCTACAACGTACGCGTCAAAACGGTAGTCTTTTCCATCCCTTGCGAAGGTTAGACTTGTTGTACCAGTAACTGAAAGACACGAGAAACGCTCAGCGTATCCCACAGATTGAAATAATTCTGTAGGCATAATAACACCACCAAGACTCTGCACCAAAGACACATCGATGAGGTTCTGTGGTGAACCACTGACGAGATCGACTCGGACAAGTTGTTGGCCATGGAAGAGATCAACGCTTGGAGTACAGGAGATGCTGGCCACTGGAGACTGTGGCGAATGTGTAACCTTGTCCTTGGATCGGGTCTCACCTAACTCCGGTGAGCCACTCTCTCCAATGCTGGAAGAATCTTCAATGACTACTTGCGGTCTGCCTGACTTTGGCAAGACCTCAACACGACCAAAAGAACTGATGTCTGCTAGACCTGTTCTAACAGGCAAAGGGTTTTCACCATATGAAATATTAGAACTATCATAGCAATCATCACTCTCAGATGAATCAGAAACAAGAGACTCAAATCCATTCTGACAATCATAACTGAATCCCAAATGATCAGGGCAGACCAATCTAGAAGTGTACTTGTAGGCTTTATGACAATAATCAATGTTAGTTTCAGACTCTTGCGAGAATGGGGGCTCACTCATGTGATGGTGATTATAACTAGGACTAGGTTGACTAGCTGTATTATAGAACTGGTAATCATGAGTGAAAACACTATAGGGCTTGTCACAATTAGTAGATCTATCGTGCGAGTTGGAACTAATTCTATATCCGACAGAGGTGGCATTATCCTTAGTACTAGTATTATCTTCTTGCTCATACACTGTACAATGTAAAACCCTACTGGCTTTAGGAAAGGACTGATAAGGGTATTCACTGTCAGAATCATCATCATACTCAAAATATTCATCATGATCATCACATTCATAATAATCGTTCAAATCACACAAATCAAGATTGTCATGATCACTCACAATCATATCATTTGCGTTATCTCTATTAATTTGGATGAATGTGGAATTATCACGATTATTGATTTGTTTATGTTGGTTGTGTGTAGTGCAAACGTAGCCTCTCTCTTGGGCACGATTCTGGCGGCGGCTCTCTCGGGCCTGGGGAAGGTACCTGTACATGTACCGGGGATAACTAGCCATCATAAAAGGCTATGTGTGGGAACTGTAAGCCGTGAGAAGTACATGATCAACTAGTTAACAACTACCTATCACGAAAAATGCTGCTTTTCGACCGAATGAATGCTAGGGTAGCAGTGGCCATCCTATTGTGTGGATGACAGGGATCGAACCTGATGCCACCACGACAATAAAAGAATAACGCTTCATTCACAGTAGTTGTGATAATTGAACCTTACTTTATTAGGTACTCATGTCTTCAATGCGGCGCCGATAAGGGGCGAATTACAATCGTCACGAAAACATTATAAAAGCACTCCACCACAAGGTGGCGCTATAACACAACTCTAACAAGAACTCTAACAAACACTGGCGTTGAATACTTTCTATATAACTGAAAATGTTGATTTAGTCACATTTTTGTATTAAAGGAGAGTAAACATACAGACATAAAATCATACTGCGACAAAGAAAGGCCCCACAACAAATTTACTTTCTGAGTAGGCCTACAATTTGAACAATAGAGGCCTACTAGCTGGTTGCATTTAAAAAATCTTTTAACGATTAGAAATCATGTCCCTTTTCTCTAGCTTTTTTGAAACCGCCCTTCTCATTCAACTATTCCTCTCATCTCATTTTCTCTGATCTTCCTCTTCTGTCCATCTCTCTTATCCTCCCTTTCTCCATCCCATTCTTTTTCTTCTATTTCTACTTTCATGCCCCTCTCTCTCTTATTTCCTTTATCATCTCGTATCGTATTTCCAGTAGGATCCATGGTATTTCCAGTTCAGTGGGTTTCCCCACGTCGTTGGGGATTCCCCAATTTCCCCAGCATTCAATGCGAGAGTGGATCCCTAGTCTATATGCACATACTCAAGTTCGACACTAAAAACAATATCAATTTAATCATGTCTCAAGTGAAGGCTAGACTCCAAACTCTCTTTGTCAAATATGATAAAAATTTGGTAAAAAGGAGCTACGGTAAATAAAGTATCACTATACTTCAGATTCTGCATAATACCCCGCATATTTTACACATTATGCGAATTGCGAAAAACCCAAGGTCTATTGATGCAGACTAGGGAAGCTCCGACCTCGTACTGGATCGATCCGTAGAGAATGATAAACACGTTGATTTATCCTTTGGAACGCGCATATGGATCAGTGAGGAGCCTAACTTTGTTCCACCGTACCGCATGTCCGCATCTTGAAAAATGCAGTTCTAATTCCTGCAGTTACAGGCGTTCTTCATCAGAAATGGCCCTGCTTAAGTTCATGTTGGAATAGATTTAGAGTTTCTGGACTCCGGACGAAATGTGAGTATAAAGTCAAAGAGATTTAAGTCTAATTCCCGGGGGGCCACTTCCATTCACGAGTGGATACCATGCGCGACCATGGGGTCTCGAAAAGCACCCTAAACACGTAATTTCCATATTCTGAAAATGCACCCCTCAACAAGTATTGGCGTGTGAAACCCTACCCTTAACAAGTATTGGAAACAAAACGATACTCTTGGCAAATATTCCCTGAAATGAACCCCTAAACAAGTACAGGAATGTTTTATTGTCACGGGTCCTTCGGTCGTCGGCTTTACCTTTTTTGGTTTAGTACGACCCCACCTTCTACACCTCGCGCAAATCGGACTCTAAACACGTAGTGTTGGGGCAAAAAGGACATCCTTTATAAAACATTTAATTTTGTTTTATCATCCCCGCAAATTCGACCCTAAACACGTAATTTTCCTAGCGAAATAGATACCCTTTTTTCATTATTTTTGTGTTTTTGACACCCTTATCACGTTACGTACGTAACGTGCCCTATCGTGAAAAAGACATCCTTTTTACGTGTTTTTTTGGTCGCGCATGGTATCCACTCGTCAATGTAAGTGGCCCCCCCGGGGTCTAATTAGTAAAGACTGTCTTAGTAAAGACTGTCTTAGAAAGTATCCATAGATCCCTATCCCTAGCAGGGTGACCAGACATCCCGTATTTCCCGCGATTGTCCCGTATTTTTGCTTCTTTGTCCCGGCGTCCCGACAAACCCTTCCCGGGACGCCTATTTGTCCCGTATTTCAGAATATTGAACAAAATGTATTTAAAAGTGACGAATTTTTATCAAAATAAAATGATGAAGCAGAGGCAACAATAAAATCGATAAATAAACTCTTGCAAGTTCTGCGTTGATTTTCTTGCTAACCCAATACATCGCAAACGAACTGGCCACCTGCCATTGTGTGGCAGGCTAGGCATGTAGGCTAGGCATGTAGGATCGGAG
Organism: Lytechinus variegatus; assembly: GCF_018143015.1. NCBI lineage: Eukaryota > Metazoa > Echinodermata > Echinoidea > Temnopleuroida > Toxopneustidae > Lytechinus > Lytechinus variegatus. The sequence continues at coordinate 30,502,218 of NC_054751.1, forward strand.
CAGATTCTCTCCACCAAACATGCCAAAATAATCACAAAATCGGCGGGAAAATTTGCATAAGTTATGGGTTCTCAGATTACTGATTTGGAGATAATCGGAGGAACAAGTTATTGAGTTTTCAACTAGATCCAATTGTTTCAGCTTTCGTTTTGAGTCTTGTTGTGTATGATGCCGTGATGTTTCATCTAATTATTCAGTAAAAGAAAATCACTTTCAAATTTTATTCATTTCTAAAACGTTTTTTGTTTTATTTTAAAAATATATTTGAAAAACACCAAATATAATTATGATTTTTGTTACATGATTTGATTTTTTTTTGAAGTTTGAACCTTTTACCTCGTTCTTTCTTTTCTATCATTCTTTTTTCATCCTTCTATCTTTTCCGCTTGCCCGTTTTTGTTCCATCTATCTTTATTTCCTATTTGTCTTTCCTGATCCTTTCTCTCTCTGTTCTTTTTTTCTTCCTTTCCTCTATTTTCTTACCCGTCTTTATGAAATTTCCCTTTTTATTTCCTTCATTCTTTCTTTCTTTAAACTTTTTTCTTCCTCTCCTTTTTATTTCAATATTTTTTTTCTTCCATTATGTTTTCATTCCTTCCTCACTTCATTCTTCCTCCCTCTCTTTTCTCATTTCTTTCATTCTTTTTTTTATTTTTCCTTCTAATTCTTTCCCTTATTCTTTCTCTCCCTCCCTCCCTTAAGTCCTTACTTCCTTCCTCCCTTACTGTTTTCCTTCTTTCTTTCAAAGAATGAAGGAAACATTTTTCATTCCTTCATTCTTTCTTTCCTCCTCCTTTTTCTTACTTTCTTTTTTTTTCTTTCTCTCCTTTATTTTGTCTTTCACACATGTGTTCATCTTCCATTCCTTTCTTTTTTCTTTCTTTCTGTATTCAATTCAAAGGATGAGAGAAACTTTTTTCTCTCTTTTATTCTTTCTTTCATCCTTTTATTCTTTTTTTATTTTCTCTTTCATTTTCACCTTAATTTTTTCTGTCTTTCTTCTCAATCCATCTCTTCTTTCATCTCTTCTTTCTCTCCTTCATTCTTTCGTTCACTCTTCCTTCCAATTCTTTATAATTTTTCAAAGATGTAATACTGTGTAACCTTCTTTGTTGATTGTCCCGTATTTCATTTTGTGAAATCTGGTCACCCTGATCCCTAGCCTCAGCTAGCCCAGAAGGAAAAACCAGTTCCCCTGGACCAGTTAGACCAGTAGAATTTTAACTGGTAACTCTGGAAATTGGAATATCGGTTTACTGAATACTGGTCTAACTGGTCATACTGGTCCAGTTAAAATTGTACTGCTCCGTGAGAATTAAACTAAAAGTGGTCTTGAAATTTTATGTAACTGTGGAATACTGGTCTTGTTTCTGGAGTTTACTGGTCTCACTTAGTCTGCTATGCAGACTCCGAATGGCTCGTGAGGTAGGATCTGCCAGCCTGAAAGGGCAAGCGAAGCGAGCCACTTCTGCAGCCTCAGTTGACCTAGTCTGCTATGCAGACTCGTTGAATCAGCTGAGGTACACACACTGCAGATGTGGGTCTACACTTCTGCAGCCTCAGTAGACCTAGTCTGCTATGCAGACTCGTTGAATCAGCTGAGGTACACACACTGCAGATGTGGGTCTCCACTTCTGCAGCCTCAGTAGACCTAGTCTGCTATGCAGACTCGTTGAATCAGCTGAGGTACACACACTGCAGATGTTGGCCTACACTTCTGCAGCCTCAGTAGACCTATCTGGCCTGTGCCACCCCCCCCCCCTTTTTGAGAGGGACAATTAAGAGGCTGTACTGTTTTCCAGCAGACCAACCTCCATTTTCTGCTGACCTTTGAAACTTGATAGAGGTATTAAAAGTCAATTAAGATCTATGTACTTGCACTCTACAAACACTTAGTAAAAATTTAAGGCCCTGGCCAGGGGGGGGGGGGGGGAACAGCTGGCCTGTCCCCCCATTATTTTTAGAGGGACATTACTATTTAAAAGAGGCTAAGCTGTTTTCCAGTAGACCGACTTCCATTTTCTGCTGACCTTTGAAATTTCATAGAGTAAGAGGTATTAAAAGTCAATATAGATCTATGTACTTGCACTCTAAAAACATGCCCTAATTGAATATTTATATTGGGTAGAAAGGGAACATGCACGTTTATTGGGTAATTTTCCCTCCATATTGAGCAAAATGCATGCGTTTTAAGGGTAAATTTCAAGGCAACATTGCATAAAATTGACAAAATGTTTGGTATCTTTTTATACCCAACAAACTTATGCATGTTCACATTTTACCCAATATTGGGTAAACTTATTTTTAAAGTGTGTAGGCCTACCTTCATGTAAATAAACAAGAAATGAAGGAGGTCTAGGCCTAATGTTATCAGGGGTAGATTCATGATTTTCCAAAATTAAGGACATTAAATTTTGTCCACGAAAAATTTGACAAGCAAAAAAAAAATTCACTTTCATAAGGGGGGGGGATTATACACTTGTGTTTAAATGGCACTTTTACATTATTAACTGTGCCTCTCAAAGGGGGGGGGTACAAGGGATTCCCTAGTGGTATGGTTGTGTACATGTATGTGTGTGCATGTACTGATGAAGATTGAGTTGAGGCTGTTTTGATTTTGGAGTTGAAAATGAGCGTTAAAAAAATCCATGAATGACAGAGGAGACCCAGTTAACTGAATGTTTCTAATGAATTGTTAAGCAAGAGCTGATTTCATGCTTGTTGTGTCTGTACATGTATATTATCATTATCACTGGTGGATCCAGGGGGGGGGGGAGTACAGCAGGCCCATGCCCCTCCCCCTCCCCCCCCCCTGTGAGAAGCAAAATTGAAATTTGTAATGTGAAAGTGCTGTAAAGTGTGCCCCCTTAAAATGGGAAAATCCTGGATCCACCCCTGATTATTACATCATTATTATTTACTACTACTACTACTACTACTACTACTACTACTACTACTACTACTACTACTACTACTACTACTACCATACTACTACTTTTACTACTAATACTACTACTAATACTACTACTATTACTTCTTCTATATTAGCATTGTTATTGTGGTTACTATTATCATTATTGTTGTTAAATTGTATTATATCAAGGTTTTTTACCTGACTGCTAAGAAAGCACGAATGCCTGTGAGCAAGCAACCAGGGGACCATCGGCTTAAGGTCCTCGATCTCCCAGGGACCTGGTAATGAGGATAAATGCCCTATCAAAGGGCACTAGCGCACCACTTGGGAATTATCATTATAACTATTGTTCGTCTCATTAGAAGTAAGACATTTAGGTGCCTCTTTTCCACACTACTGTAATACACAGTAATTGTCAATTGAATTAGACCTATCTTAACCTAGCTAGTAATGAAATGTCGTATCATTATACGCTTAAAAGTTATATAAAGTTTTATTTCATGAAAACTGGACACAAGGGTAATCAAGTTTCTGGTCACATGATCATGGTCAAATCTCAACAGGGCCAATGAACTTGAATTTGTAACAAAAAAACAACCAAGGTTAAGATTTTGAATTGTCATAACTAATTTGCAAGAATGAAGACATATACAACCACAGTTGTGTATCACCTGTCATTTTGCCATAAGTTTTCCATCATATGAACAAGGTCAAAGGTCAACATGGTCAATAAACTTTAATATTAAACACTTAACCAAGGTTAAGATTTTGTTGGGGGGGGGGCTCAAGTTCATTTTGGAAATCTTAGTCCCTATTCCGTAAAACCTACCTGTAATGATCAGCAAAGAGATACAGTAAGCGTAATTTCAGGTCACTATATAGGCAGAGGTCAAAGGCCTTTTTAGGGTTAATAAAACTGATATGAACTTTAAAAAATTAGCCAAATGCTTCTAATTTTAATTTTTCAAGATAATTTTGTATTATATAGGTCCTTATATAATTTGATATGTAATGCAAGGTTATCATGCAGGTGTATATTGTTAGGTTACTTGGGTAAGGTCAAGGTCATTCAGATCAATTAATTGAATAAACTTTACATTTTTCCATTATTTTAAAAGTATTTAATCATATTAAGGAAAACTTTATATAATACACCTATATAAGATATGTGTGAATAATATGTCTCCCTTATAATGAAATAAGTTGCAGCAATAAATATCTAATGCACTAAATCAGTTGTCAATCCAATTTTTCGAGTTCTTGGAGGAAAAAAATTGAATAAACCTAATTTCATATAATAAAATACAAAAGAACAAGTGGAGATGTGACATCATCAGCCCACCTCATGAATGTTCATGACGACTGTGTATAAAAAATATTACTAAACTTTAAAATTCAATAACTTTGCTATTTGTTGTCCGATTTTGACGAAATTTTCGGCACTTTGCTCAGTGAGTTCTACTCTATTTATTAAGCTATAATTACTTTCAGCCTGGACCACCCTTTAAGTTGGCGCTCTTCAATCTAGTAGATTATCTGCGTCATTTAATGTGTTTCAAGGTCAAAGGTAGAAGAAGTTTGAGGTCAGTGAATCCAGTGATTTTTATCAAATAAAAGAATTTTCTCTAATTTTGAAAGGTTATTTCTTATATTTGTTTTTGCCTTATTGTTATGTGTTTTCATATTCAACGATTCTTGATATGAAAGCTGTAAGCAATCTCTAACTGAGGCTGGCATAGGGGTAGCATTAAGTGTCCCCTTTATTCAAAGGGGAAATGAAAAAGAGAAAAACTTTGAATGTCAATGTCACAGATTCAAAGCTGCTAATTTACATAATAGATGAGACTGTAGGGGTGATCCACTTAAATGATTATTAAATATTATTATTATTATTATCATTATATTAGAATATATATTATGTTATAATTATTACATCAATATAATTATGATGATGATGATTGTTATTAAGTACTATTATTATTAATTATTATTACAGTAATGTCATAATCATTGATTTTATCAATGTATTATTATCTTAAAGCCTTATGTGTACAGAGGAGCCACATCAGTAGGCCTATCATATTCTCCAAAGGGGCCTTGTCACTATGTAAATACACAAGGATAAAATACAAAATTACAATATCAAACAGTTCAAGGAGGCGATAGATTTCATTAGCAGGTATTGATGTTGTTTGGTCTCAAGGTGCCACTCTTCATTTTTTATGTCATTTCTAAAAAAAAAATGCATCAAAAGAAAGCTCACTCGGCAAACTTCTCATCTATATACATTTTTCTTAGATTAAAAACAGTTATTTCTGGCAAATGCAATACGTTGTATGGACTCAGAACTTGATTCTGAAAAGCAAAGAGTGAAATTTAAAAGAAACTTAAGAAAGTTTTGAAATAACCAAATTACACAATTTACCTTTAAGGGGTGCTGTAATAATACTGTTCTGGAGAATAGAAATTGTTGGTCTCATCTTTTATACCGGCTGTCCAGTGTTGGGTACCAGTGAGGTATCAAAGCTTTGTATTGTCTATTAGGGGGGGGGGCACTTCCATTTACGAGTGGATACCATGCACGACCACGGGGTCTTGAAAAAAGCACCCTAAACAAGTATTTTCCATATTCTGAAAATGCACCCCTTATCAAGTATTGGCCTGTGAAACCCTACTCTTTACAAGTATTGGAAACAAAATGATACCTTGGAAATATTCCCTGAATTGAACCCCTGAACAAGTACAGCGATATTTTGATTGTTGTATGTCATGGATGTTGGTTTTACCTTTACCTACATGCACATACGGCCCCACCTCGCGCAAATTGGACTCTAAACACGTAGTGTAGAGAGTGGGGCAAAAAGTACATCCTGCAAACTGTTAGTCTTTTTTATACTCCCGCAAATTTGACCCTTAATATGAAGCTTTCCTAGCAAAATAGATACCCTTTTTTCATTATTATAGTGTTTTTGGGTGTCCCTCAAAAGGGGGACACGGGTCAGACGTGCCCCCACGTGGATCCGTCAGTGCCACACCTATATGTACCACAATATCTCTGAAGCTCTTCGCGCTCTCATCTTCATGAGTATATACATGATACTAATGGTGTCTGGAGAAATATACAATGTTTAAAACCATTAGCAAAGTAACTGAAATCATTTTTAAAAGTCCTTGTCATTGATTAAAATCTACCTTATTACCTTGTTTCAGAGTATCTGTGAGGAGTTGCTACTGGGTAATATTGTTCGTGCACTGCCATGTCATCGCCTGATGATACTGCTAACCAGAGTGGAGGGAGGGGTTACAGAGGACGAGGTCGGGGCGGGTACAGGGGACAAGGGGGCCGTGGTGGTTGGAGAGGCGGAGGGCGTGGCGGGAGAGGACAAGATAATCAGCAGGATGGAAGCGAAAGTGGTGATGGGAGTGATAACAGTGGACAGCGAAGAGGACGTGGCAATAGAGGACGAGGGGATAGAGGTCGAGGCGATAGAGGAGGCGATAGCGGTCGAGGCTATAGAGGTCGAGGCGGTAGAGGAGGCGATAGAGGTCGAGGCGAAAGAGGAGGTCACCGAGGGAATCGAGGACAACAGGGACAGGAAGGTGACAGTGGGGATAAAGGAGGTAATGATCGAGGGCGAGGAGGTCACCGAGGTCGAGGAAAAGAGAGAGGTGGACATCAAGGACCACAGGGCAAAGCTATGGAATACAGTGCCGGTGGTGATTCTATAGCATCTGATTCAAGTAAGTCATTACTATTAATTGTTGAAATAGCAGATTTGGTAATCAGTAGAGGGCTGTAAAGGGTCATTCCATCTGGATTCACCCAGTGGTTGCACCCGACCGTCTCAGAATTCGTTGTAAATTGGTATACATAAAATTCAACATGGCCCAAGCACAAAACAGAAAAATTATTCAAATCGGTCCGTCGGTTCTCGCGCTACAGCCCGCCCTTTTCTCCTTGTTTTGACAAAAATGGGCGTGACCTTCAACTTTCAATGGCCATTGCGTCATAACGTGTTGACCAATTTTCATGAAACTGGTACCATTTGATAGGAAATTCAGAGAGGAATCCAAAACATGCATCAAATAATGTATTGGAATGATTTATAAGGTCGTGACCCTTGACCTATTCTTTGACCTTGAATTTGACCCCCGGACAAATAATTTTTTGACTTGATTTTCGTGTATGTTAATTATTTGTATGATATTGACAAAATATGTTAAAACCAATGATGATATTTTATTTCTTCACCTTTAAAAACTCTTCCAAAGATACCATGAAATTTCACTCTAGTCCCACATACTGATATTCATGTTAGTAAAGTGTTCAAAAGTTACATGATTTCTTCTAATCTTAAGTCACAGTATGCAAACACATTAAAAGAAATTAAGCTCATCAGTTCACAAATGAAACATTAAACATTTATGCTCATGAGTAGGTATCTGTTTAGGCATTTTGATGTTCAGCAATATATATCATATATGTATATATTCTTCTTAGTAAAGTGTTTACCCGGTACTTTTATCATCAACTTGTTGAGTATATGCTTATTTAAGGATCCCTAATATACATATATGATATATATTGCAGAGATGCCAAGTTCAAAAAAATGTAATGCGTGAGATTTTCATGACTCGACGTCTCTGAGCGCGCGCGGCCAGTACTTACACTCATACGTTGCGAAAAGGTGCGCGCGCAACGCGCGCGCGCATGAGATATGGGCATAGAGATCCATCTCTATGGATATGGGCTTCAAAACCATGCGATGCACGCACGCTATTCATCGTATCACGTACTAGCTGTGCGCTGACTGCACTTTTGATTCGTCTCGTGTGCCGGGCTAGACGCGAAGGCGGTCAGCCAGTCGTATAATCTGGCGAATAATGCTACTTTTTCTCTTTTTTTCTGTTGGGTACCGATATGCGTGAGAAAAATGGGTGCCATGCGTGAGATCGTGAGACGGACCCTGAATGCGTGAGTCTCACGCACAATGCGTGAGACTTGGTAGCTCTGATATTGCTGAACATAAAAATGCCTTAACAGATACTTATTCATGAGCATAAATGTTTAATGTTTCATTTGTGAACTGATGAGCTTAATTTCTTATCATGTGTTTGCATACTGTGACTTAAAGATTGGAAGAAATCATGTAACTGGTGAACACTTTACTAACATGAATATCAGTATGTGGGACTAGAGTGAAATTTCATGGTATCTTTGGAAGAGTTTTTAAAGGTGAAGAAATAAAATATCATCATTGGTTTTAACATATTTTGTCAATTTCATACAAATAATTAACATACACGAAAATCAAGTCAAAAAATTATTTGTCCGGGGGTCAAATTCAAGGTCAAAGAATAGGTCAAGGGTCACGACCTTATAAATCGCTCCAATACATTATTTGATGCATGTTTTGGATTCCTCTCTGAATTTCCTATTAAATAGTACCACTTTCGTGAAAATTGGTCAACACGTTATGACGCAATGGCCATTGAAAGTTGAAGGTCACGCCCATTTTTGTCAAAACAAGGAGAAAAGGGCGGGCTGTAGCGCGAGAACTGACGGACCGATTTGACTAATTTTTTTTGTTTTGTGCTTGGGCCATGGTGAATTTTATGTATACCAATTTACAACGAATTCCGAGAGGGTCGGGTGCAAAATTGCACTTTCATTGGGTGAATTGGCATGGAATGACCCTAAACAAACATTATCATCCAAGCAGTTCACATTTTACCTTCTATTTATGTTTGACATATTTACATTTACCTTTTCTAGCTACACAGTTGTTTTAAAAAGAAACCAACTGCAGTGTTCTGGATTTAGAAAGTAAAAAAAAATGGGGAAATGAGGTGTCCTGATGTATTTGTATATAATTATATGCATATTTTTCAATCCAATTGTGATTGAGAAATAAATCGCTAAGAGTAAGACTCAAAATAATTTCCCTTGTCAAGGCACATAATCAACTCACTATAGATCTCCTTTCTCCACCAAATTATCCAAGGGTAATTCCACGGAACTTGATAGCTTGATGGAATATGCCTAGATCATTTTTTTTTTCATTTGAGTAAATTAAACGTATCATATCAGTACAGTGGTTCAAAAGTGGTGGCATATGTTCTTATCTCTATTTTCCAACTTAAATATGAATAAGTCTGATGAGAACTATTCCCCTTTAAGGCATTTATCTTTCATGCAGATAATAAAAGCCTAATCATTGGGCGGCATATAGGAATGGCATTGTCTGTGGTATAATAAATCAAGAAAATTTTGGAAACCGAAATGATGTAAAGTTTGATACCTGATTGGTGGTAATAATCTATTTCACATTTACTTGGTGTAATGAACTCGATATGAAAAGGATTCATACATTTCTTATTTGTGATAATCATTCAAAACTAATGAGGAGGCTCTCATTTCCTCCCTTTCGCATTTGTTGCTTCAAGGACAAGGCACAGAATACATTCCAGCCCTGATTAATCTTTCTGCAGGCTGCATCCCTGGACAAACACAAGGGGGTGGACCTCCCATGAGCTACCCATTCCCTCCACGGTCTCCTTTTGGAAATCCACCCCCAAATCAGTACGGTCCTCGCAGACCTCCTGGTCCACCTGGTGGCTTTGTACCCCTAGGACCGGTGCCTCCTCCCCAAATGAGATATCAAATGCCACCTCCACCACAAGGCTTCCAGGGTGGAAGACCACCTGGGCTTCCTCAGCAAGGCCACTTCATGAACCAGCGGCAACCGCCTCCGTCACTGATGCAGAATGCAAATGCCCAACAAAGAAAGCAAGTTCCGATGGGCGTGGTGCCCCCGGTGCAGCAACAACAGCAGCAGCACCAACCCCAACAGCAACATCAGCAGCATCAACAGCAAGGTAAGTGTAGGTGCATTGATTACCATGCTATTGAACAGAAGGAAGGAGCTTTATTGTCCACTTTTTCAGGAAAAAAAAACTTAATAATATTAGAACAATGTATCATTGTGCAATCTGATCATATTCTTGTTGCATTTTGATATTCATTTTTACATTTGTATTAAAATACATGAAGAGTGAAAAGGGCATGAGGTTTAACCAAAGCAGAGAAGGCTTTGAGGGAAAAGGCCATTTTAATATGATTTGTAAAATCTTTCAATTAGATATAATACAAAAATGTAGACTGAAGAAAGAGCATTAGATGTATGATTGATTTACAAAAGTGGCACTTGCAACTTGTAAATTTCTTGAACCTTGAAAGTTGAAAAATTATGCAAACTCTGTCCTGGAGGGGTTGAGCTGTATGTTGCTCCAGAGGAGCATTTCATCAAGACAAGTTGACTTATCTGATAACTTTCCTTGATTCTGATTGGCTGAGAGACACTGTTACTATACGGATGAAGCATGACTTGTCGGATAAAACGTCCGACAATTCCTTTCATAAAAAGCTCCCCAGGTGTTGTGATGACCCTGCAGTAGTCTCCTTGGTGCAGAGTGTGCTGGGTGCAACATGCAGGCGTTTTAACAGGGGAGGCAATTTTCTGGAATGACTATGGAATGCTCTCCAGGCTAGGCAATGGAAGTTACTGCTGTGCTTCGGAAAGTGAATGAAACAAAATGAATAAAGGAAACTGTTTCCTGTAAATGTCTTTGTGCAACACCCAATGCTCCTGGAGATGATCTCACAATCTTAACGTCATGAAATTCATCATGTGTTTTATGTGAATAGGTCAGAGGAAGGACTACAGGAAAGACCGTGGCCAACGTTCTCGTGGAAGACGGCGAGGAGGACCAAGGCGTCGACGTGACAATTCCGATCAGGGATCTGTTGTTGATGAATGTGAGAGCCTGGTAGGGAGTGATGATGATGACTGCGGATCGATCATGGGGGATGACTTCTTTGATGAGGATCAAGCAATAGAAATGCTTGATGATCCGAAGATCACTCCAGATGGAGCAAATTCATTTGCACAGTATGAACCAGATTTACGTTTCATCTGCTATTTTGCTAGAGTGGTTTTTAATCCTGATTTTATAGAGTTGTGCTTGTTTGTCAAAAATTTGACAGATTTTGGAAAGACTAAGCATGTCTTTAGAAAGAATAAAACTTAAAATAACCATCTCCTTGGCCAGTCAAGTAGATTTCAAATACAAAAATTTGATGCACAACTGAATAGGTATGATTCGAAAATCGGCATATTAAAGACAGTGCACTCCATTATTTGTGTTATGGCATTAGATTTGAATTGATGTAAAGGTCTTCAATAAAGAAATAGAACAACTGTTCACTGCTCATTAAAAACCAGAGTCTATGACTTCTAATAACTTAAATGAGAAAACAGTTTTATGAAGACTAAAAAAGAATTCTTTACGTTTCTGGATTTGCTGATTTGTGCATGAAATATATCTCAAAAATATCTCAGATTATATAAGGTCAGCTTATGATGCAATAATTAGTGAACTTCTATTGTCACTTCAGTTGGTAAACTAATTATCGATTACAGCAAATACAGTATTCAAGAAGTTTATGTTTCTCATTTTTTATTTTTCTCTTCACATTTTTCCTGATGTAGATACCCTGACTTGCAACTGTCGCTTATTAAAGAATGGATGATCAAGAAACCATCGGACAGCATGGCAAAGCTCTTGGAAAATAAGGGAAGTCTACAAAAACTCCTCCAGGAACGCGAAATATCAAATGAGATGTTGAATTGTTTGATATCTTTGCTTACAAAGGTATTCCAAGAGCAAGGGGATGGTTTACAGGTGATTGCAAAAGCAATCATCAGTCAGTCAAAGTTTCTTAAGTTGCATATTCCACAATACATCATGCGCATAAGGATCAATGTCGAGGGTGAGACTACAGAGAAACTTCTCCAGCAGACTGTAGATTTGACAACAATTCTGAAACAGATTGTGCACTGTATGACAAGAAAGCAGGCTTCTGAGATCCTTCCACCTCTTGTCCTCATCGGAGATGTGCACAGAGATATGGAGTCGAGGAACGTACCAGTCATTGAGTCGGCTAAAGAAGCCCTGCAAGAATGTTTCAAGAAACAGAAGGACCTGGCTGAATCTCCTGCAAATGGTGTCTCCAAGAATGCAGTAAAGAAGGATAGGTCTAAAGATGCACTACTGACAGAGTTTCCTTCCTCAGGAGAAATAAAAGACGGATCACCTCCTGATCTGTCTGCCCCAGCTGAGACTGGCAAGTACAAGAACACAGAAGCAATCATTGCAACACAGTTCCAGCTGTTGAGGGAACTAATTGCACAGCCAATCCGTGAAAATGTGTCTAAGTATTACCTTATTCGTGAAGGAAAGAAGAAGCTGACAGAGGAACACTTGCATGAAATACCAGTCTATCAGTATGTGAACGTGAAAGGCATCAGCTCAAAGGCTGACCTTGGTCTGGTCTACCGAATGCAGTTTGAGGCAAAATATTTCCAACGTGATCACTGGGACTCAAATATTCACTTAGCTGAAGGATCTGTTGTATGCATGTCTGTTGATCATTTCAACACTCTCATCTATGGCATTGTTCATGAGCGGCAGTCGAGTGTACTTCAGAAAGGATTTGTAGATCTTTACATTCCACGGGCAGATGATGTTGCTCTGCTTCTGACCAGCTACAATTTCCTCATGATTGACTGTAAGCAAACCATAGAAGGTGTTCTAGATGTCCTGTCAACCCTGCGACACATTACGGATGTCACCATGCCTATGCAGCAACATTTTATCGACATGAGTCACCCTGCTAAGCAGGCCATCTTTTGTGAAGGAGACCGCAATTGTTCATATGATCTTGATTCTCTGGTGTCAGATGATGCCCTAAACAGATCAGCGAAAGCACATGCAATGAATGTACCTCTCACAGATTTTGACCACTGGCCCAGCAAAGATTCTGTGCTCCTGGATGGTGATCAGTATGATGCGGTGAAATCCGCCCTCACACAGGAACTTTCAGTTATCACAGGTGGACCAGCCACTGGCAAAACACATGTAGGTCAAGCAATTGTCAAAGTTCTCCTCCAAAATCGTCACAAATGGGGTGTCAATTTAGCCGACGGAACTCTTGGCCGTACCGACGTTGATAGTGGGCCTATACTTGTACTTGCTCCAGATAAAGTCACTCTTGATCACTTCTTGAAAGGAGTAGAAAGCAAGGGTACTGTCAGCATAGACCAACAGAATGAAGCAAAGAAGAGAGCATCAACAATGAGAAATAGTGGTCCTGGTGGAGCAGAGCTAGAGGAATTCCAGAAGAGAATTTCAAACATTCAGGCCAACATCATCTCTTCACGGAAGAGCATAATTAATGTTGGGTCTTTGAAACAAGTCATGAGTGCATCACATGCTGAGAGTATCTTGCAGAAAGGTGGTATGGCAGTATGGCTCATGCAGGACTCTAGTCAGAAGGCTCTGAATCGTGCCAGTGTTGGGCTGGGTCCTTGTAACATAGGAGATGAATGGGTGGAAGATCCATTCCACATAGATTACGACCCAAGCAAGAAGGCCTCAGAACCTGCAGAACATGAGCTGTCCGAAAAGGACCTACGATTTCGTATTCGTCTCACTGAGCGCATGAAGAAGCAGCAGGAGGAAGCTGTTCAAGACCCATGGGCTTTGCAGATTGATCACCGATGGCGACTCTACCGATTTTGGTTGCGGGAGTTCTGGAATACAGCTAATCAACGCATACGTCTGATATCTAAGGAGTTGGAAAACGTAGTTCAACAGCACCGGGTGAAATCTGAGAAATCAGATTTTGTGATATACCAGAATGCTACCATACTTGGAGTAACATCTTCTTGTGCAATAGCACACCATCGTATTCTGAGGTATGTCCAGCCCAGGATCATAATGATTCTCCAAGCTGCAGATATTATGGAGGCTGTTGTCATAGCATCATTGTCACAACACTGCCGACAGTTGATCATGATTGGGGAAAACAAATCCATCTTGGAGCAGAATTCTGCCATTGCAGCTCTTGCAAGAACAGGTGGTGTGATGTTGTCCTCCTTCTGTCGGTTCATTGAGGGGAAGTATGCCACTTCAAAATTAACAAGGCAACATCGCATGGCACCCTCTATCTCCAGGTTCATCAAACTGGACAACAAAGAGCTTGAAGACCATCCACAGGTGGCAAGACTTAATGAAGTGCAAGGAATTCCCCGCCGGGTTTACCTCATGAATCATGGTTTGCCATGTTTCAATGCAAGCACACATGAGTTGGAGTTTCTATCAAAGCTCTGTGTCTACCTACTTAAGCAAGGACATCTGGAAAGTGAGATTACCATTCTTTCCAATTCTGTTGGGCTACGTGATCGTTTCAGGAAGATTAAGGAATTGTCTAAGGTCAGTTCTGAACTGGTAGATGATTTCCTCGGAGATAATGATATCATACTCTTGGCCACTTTCCGGATGGATGAACCCGGACGTCTCAAAACAAAGGATCGGTTGATGAAGGCTCTTTCAGTCGCAAAGAAAGGTTTCTATGCAGTTGGCAATTTTGATTTACTTCGTACACAGTGTGATAGAGTACTTCAAGATGCTAAACGTCTGGAAGTGTTGGGCAAGCAACTACCTTTGACTTGCCGCTATCATGAGAACCAACATGATATTGCTATGAAAGCAGCAGATATCCAGAAGCGGATCGATACTGGTGGATGCAGTCGTGAGTGTATGGCACGTCTACCCTGTGGCCATAGCTGTAAGCAACCATGCCATAAGCACAACAATAAGAATTTAGGTGATTATAGGTGTGAGCAGCAATGTCAAAAGTCTATATGCCATGCCGGACATAAATGCACCAAGAAGTGCTTTGAGAAATGTGACAAAAAATGCAACAAAACATCAGAGAGGACCTTACAGTGTGGTCATAAACAGGTGACGGAATGTTCTCTAGCCATCGGTAAAATCAAGTGTCGAAGTCCTTGTGAGAAGATCCTGCTATGTGGACATCTTTGTCGTAACGCTTGTGGGGAACCATGTGCTACACTCTGTCTGGAAATTGTGGAGAGAGAATGGCCATGCAACCATACAGTGAAGGTACGATGTTCGGACACGGAGGAAACATGCCCCTCTCCATGTCTAGAAGAACTCAAGTGTGGACATCGCTGTCGTGGAACATGCGGGAGCTGCATGAAAGGCCGCCTGCACATCTGCTGTGAGGAGCCATGTGGCCGGATCTTGGTCTGCGGGCATCAGTGCAAGAGCAGATGCTCCACCGCCTGTCCACCTTGCACAGAGAAGTGCCAGAATAAGTGCAAGCACAGCCGCTGCACCGATCCCTGCGGGGAACCCTGCATCCCATGTCAGGAGCATTGTGAATGGCAGTGTCCTCATCAGGTTTGCCGACGTGCTTGCTGTCAACCGTGTGATCGAGAGCCCTGTAAACAACCATGCAAGAAAGAACTGCCATGTGGTCATGGGTGCATTGGTCTCTGTGGGGAACCTTGTCCTAAGAAGTGCAGATTGTGCCACCATGATGAAGTCACAGAACTGTTCTTTGGAAATGAAGACGAACCAGATGCTAGGTAGGGCAATATTAATGACTCCTTCAGTAACTGAAATTGAGAAATAAGAAGCTTACAAGGCCACCAAGGCTTTTATATTGATTGGTCTCAATTTGTCTCTCATACATCTTTGACATTTTTGTGCTATAATACAGAAATAATCCATGTAGAAAAGCGGCCTTACGTCAATATTTATGGTCTCTCAAGAAGTGAATATGTACTAGAAATGAATATTGAAAATTTCTGATCTGCAGTAGGCCTAATGAACTTTTAATATGATGATATGCTTGCCATGTCTTAATAATAGCTGTACCTTACTAAAAAAAGAAGTTTTAAAGACAAAATTCTGAGGTCACAGCAGTTTCTCTTAGTAGAATAATGGAAACTCATTCCAGCCGTTTGAATATTTGTGCTGATGACTTTTGTAAAGCAGGATTTTTCAGACTCGAATTGATAGCTTGATCAAACAACTGATATATTCCTGATGTGATGAATTCTTGTTTGGAACTTTTACTGCACTAAATGAAAAAAAAACATCTTCAGTATTCTATTTATTAGACTTGGTACACTTCAGAATATTTTAATAGAAGCAATGAACAACATATGATTTGGATGATCTGTTCTGAATTATGAATGGTCTTTTCGGCTGAATTGGTATCGCTTGATAGATTTTGACATTTTTCTCCTACTCGTTTCATAATTCTTGTCTGTGTAGATTTGTCGAGCTTGAAGACTGTGGTCATGTGATCGAGGTACAGGGATTAGACAGGTGGATGATGTCCTCTGGTGATGAAACAGAATCAGAGACAGTTAAAGTAAGTATTTTTATAAACTGGGTTAGATCTTTTAGCATTTGCATTAACTTTTTTAAGGGTGCTCGGGTAATTGCATATTTAAACACTTAGTTACCCCCCCAACTTTAAATTCAAAATAACACGATTCCCTGTCTCCCCCTCGAAACTTGCCATATTTTGTCACATCGTACAATGATGCATAGATAAGGGCATGGGGGGGAGAGAACTTTGATTTGCTATACAATACTTAAAGTGTTTCCCTAGGAACCATTTTACCAAGACTTAATGGTATTGTCTGGGAACTGTGGCTTTCTTTAATTGATTTGACACTTTTCAGGAAAACATCAACAGTCTTTGTAAACTGAAATGACAAACCAGAAATTTTACCCAAGTACAAATGTGAGGTTGCAAGTGAATTAAGATTTACCTTTAAGTTATGATTGTGTTTGAGGTTCATATCAATTATACATTTTTGTTTCTCAGCTCAAAGGATGTCCGAGATGCAACACACCCATCCGTAAAAACCTCCGCTATGGAAACGTGATCAAACGCACCCTTGAAGACATTGAGGCAGTCAAGAAGAAAATGATGGGTAGCAACGCGGAGATCAAGGAGAAGAAACGTCTTCTAAAGAAGAAGATTGGCCTGCTGGAGAAAATTGAAGTCAATGGTCTTTCAGAAGAAGTCATCAGAAATTTCCGGGAGAACATCAATGACTGCCATCATCTGCAGACCTTGGTTTCCCGACTGAACCGATGCAACTTCATCCAGGAAGTCATCAATATGCAGTCTCAACTCGATGGTCTTCGACAGCTCCTAGATGGATCATCGACTGAAACGAAGATGCACAAGTCACATCAAGATATCATTAAATACCGGTGTGAGCCATTGGCAGAACGGCTTGGCAAGATGAAGGGGGGACTGTCCTCTGGAGACCTTGGGCGTTTTGCTGAGCAACAAATGAACGATACCTTGACAGAAGTGGTCCGTCTGATCATGGAGTGTGATGCCGCAGGCCTCCTTGTCAATAACTTAAAATGGTGGGACAAGAACCCCTCGTACCAAGGTATCCTTATCAAGTTCGACAGCCTCCTTTCCAACCAGAAACCACTCACCCCCGACCAGGAGAATGAGATCAAAGGAATTTTAACACTTATCAACAATGTTCTTGGTCATTCGCAGAATACGGCCTTGGCCATTAGTGACAGGGAGCGATTGCAGGTGGTCCATGCAGTTGGTTTAAGCCAAGGCCATTGGTTCAAGTGTAAAGAAGGTCATGTCTATGCCATTGGTGAATGTGGTGGTGCCATGGAACATGCACGCTGTCCTGAATGCGGTTCCGTCATCGGTGGACAGCGCCATCGCCTGACCGACACCAATGAACTTGCTGGAGAGATGGATCGTGCACAGCATGCTGCTTGGTCAAAGGGAGGGCAACAGTGAGGCCTTCAAGTAAACAAATTAGGACCTATCATTCCTGATACACTCTTGCTTTCAATTTGTAGATACATATCCATTTTTTCTGTAATCTACATGTATGTTTATGATTCACAAAACATTTGGTCTTTTTTCATTAATGTTTATATGGAGAGCACAAGCAAATGATTACCATTGGTGAATATAATGGGACTAGGAATCATTTCCGAGGCAATTATAATACAGCTATAATTCCAAAATGATGCATTGGGTGATTGTGTCTCTCATCCACTGAATACAGTGCATTATTTGCTTTATATTCCACGTTGGAAACTATCAAGCTCTCGAAAGGAAAGAGGGATCATATATCCAGCAAAATTTCAAGGCAGAATTTGTTTCAATACATCGAGGAAACAAATAAGTACCCTAGCCACAGTAACAAAATCCTTGATTGCTTTAGTGTCTAGTAGTAGCTTAGCTGCAATTAAGATTACGATACATCATACCAGGCATGCAAAACTTTATGATTATTATTATGGAGATTGACTGCAACAGGCTACATAAAATACTTAGCACACTATTTGGTATGCTGTAAAGCCAAACTTTTGAATATTGGTACATGTATTGTAGCGTTTACATGGTTTTGATTTTTTTTTTCAATTTTTTCACTCCTCTAAATGTACATGCTATCAAAGTGGAAAATTTCTGAAGTTCTTCCTTGCCCTAAGGCTGGGGAATCCCCTGAAAGACACCTGCTGCTAATGAAGTAGTTTTCATTCAGTGGCGACGGTTCTACACTCTCCATATATGTTTTTTTTTATATATAACATGAATCAAAGTAAAATATTCAGTGGAGATATATTTCATATCATAAGAGATGAAATAACTGGTTTAAATTGTGCAGTTGAATTTTATGAATAGATATATTGCAATATATATGTAAAATATTTGATTTACTTTGATATGAGTATATAAAAGAGTGTTTATTTTATCCGAGAGAAAAGTTAATCTAACTTACATTTGAATATTAGTTAGTTTATCATTGAAGAATACCTGAAATCAAATTCTTATTGTCATGATTATTGTACATAGTATTCAAAAGAAAAAAAATTGCATGTAGTTAACAAAAAGCCATTTATGGTCTATAACAGAGTCTTGTTTCATCAACTTGTTGAGTTAAAATTATTGTTATATTGACACTATTTGGTGTGAAATTCAAACTCTGATTTACTGTTTACAGTGAGTGGGTGCATGTTCTCCTACACCAAATAATTTTCTTTGTTGGTGTTGTTATAACACCTTTTTTCAGTGTTAGTTCAGTTAGTAAAATTGCTATACTTGATCGGTTGATGTTAAATGTGTCTTGGGGGATACTCTGCATTCGTTATTATGACAAGTTTTTGTGACAGAGCAGTTGAGTTCCCATGGTTGTATTTTGCTTCAATGTTGATTATGGAATTTGTGTTTCATTTCACCTAGCCTTATCTCTGATTATATACAGCTGAGGTTTAGAGGTTAGTTCAAAGGCAACCTCAATCGAGGTTAGCAGTTTGATTCCCTACTGGGGCATGCTTGGTTGAATGAGGCATCTTGTCAATCAAGTATTTCATAGTAAGGCCTATCATTCACTCTAATCGTTACACCGGTGTGTTGACTCAGTAGAGTGTCACAACCGGGAGGTCAGGAGTTCAAGGGATAGAGCTTTGTCGACCTGGCGCTGCTAAGTGCCTGTCGGGCCCACAACTAATTGGGCAAAAAAGAATTTTCTGAGTATTTTGATTTCACTTCGAACAATAAAATATGGATTTTCATTTTTCCATGCATAAGGAGTATTTCATAGTAAGGCCTATCATTCACTCTCATTGTTGCACTGGTGTGTTGACTCAGTTAGTAGAGCGTCCGTCTCACAACCGGGAGGTCGGGAGTTCAAGCCCCGGCCACGTCAGACCAAAAGACGTTAAAAGATGGGAGTAGCTACCACCCTGTGTGGCGTTTAACAATTCAAGGGAAAGAGCTTTATCTTTCTGGTGCTGCACAGTTGCTGTCGGGCCCAGGACTATTGGGCGTAAAGAATTTTCAGAGTATTTTTTTCAGATTTCACTATGAACAATAAAATATGGATTTTCATTTTTTTTCATGTATAAAAAATTTATCCATATTGTGGGCACTCAACCCAGTTGAGGAGCTGGCAGGAATCTACTTTGAAATGCAGAACACAGATGCTGTACCAAAGCTAGAGAATTTATGCTGCATTATTGTACAGTACATAAGACTTTCAGTAAAGTGTGAGGCACTATAAGCAAGTATAATTATTATTGAGCTTATGTAGATTGTAGTATACTGGTATTGTTAGGACAAATGAAAAAGCTGTAGACATATTTCAGACATAATGAACAAGATCAGCATCCGAATTATGCTGAAAATCTTCTTGAAAATGCTTGCTGAACAAGGATGTTATTAGAATTCATGTTTTTTTTCTTTATAATACTTGAGAACATAGTGTTATTTCTAGTGTGCAAATTATTGATTCAGCTAACATGTTGCCCAAGAGGTCCCAAGTAAAGGACGTTCCAGAGTTACGTTTATGCGCATCATGATCTGTGCATATTTTATGTTACGTGCAATGATGTCACAATTGTGATCAATCAGTTGGTATTAATAGTTATCATGATGTGCATTCGTACTGCAGATCTGATGTGGTATCTTATAAAGCTAATCAACTGAAAACATCCATGGACTAACATTTGTTAATACCACTACAATTTCTGAACACTTTACTCTGAAGTGCTGCAAGTTATGACGAATATGACCTCAAGTTCAAATAAATGGCAGAGTGGTTTGGACTTTTTCTCTCAATTCTCAAAGATACAAAGCCTTTGATGCATTTTTGGTGTTTCAAAGCAAACTTGCTCCAACAAAAGTGCTGATAGTTTGAAAACAAGCAAGTGAACCCCTATTTTAATGTTTACACAGCATAGGAACTCTTTCCTTTCCAATTAAGCTTGTAAATCTTTGTGAAAATGACATGGGCTTTGGACAGCATTATTGTACTTCTCAGATTTGTTACATAAATTTTGACTTAATATGCTGCCATCTTTAACACCATTTTAAAGAAATGAAGGTGCTGTTAGCCTTAAAAGGGAAACAAATAGTAATATGAATGTTATCTCCATCTTCAGTTGCAATTCTGAACTATACTATAATATTCACTTAAATTTTCATGGAGTTTGACTAAACAGGTTTTACCCAAACGTAGTGATCTTGTGGGGTCTAAAAATGCTGAATTATTTTGAATGCACAACTCTCAAGAACTTCCAATTGGGTGAAATTCAAAGCTCAATAGCAAAAAATTAATCACGTGAACCCATGTTGATATTTTAATATTTGGAACATTCAGGTGCTTAAGTAACTATGTGCAAAATTTGGTAAAAATGACATGGATTTTACTATAACTGTGGAACGTCCTTAATGCAACTCGATATGAAGACATGCTTCTTATTTAATGCACTAATGACATTTTCTTGGTACAAGTAATGCAGATATGTCCACATACATGTAGATCAGTGAAGATGTTCAATCCAGTCTGACTACTAAAGATTGTTGTTACCTGTGCATGTGAGCTGGACAATATTCAATTGTATTGCTTCAAATTTGCGATTGATCACAAACCCTTTTTTTTTTTAAATGGTGGTCCTGGCCATTTAAAACTAGCAGTGTATTAGTAGTGGGGGCATCATGGTCTAGTGGTTAAGACTCTTGCCTTTCAATCTGAGGGATGTGGGTTCGATTCACAGCCATGGTGTGTTTTCCTTCAGTAAGAAATTTACCCACATTGTGCCGAACTCGACCCAGGTGAGGTAAAAGGGTACCGGGAGGAAGTAATTCCCCAGATAGCTGTAAGCACTAGCATCGATAGACTAGCTTAGCTGGTATAACATGAGCGCATTGCTATGATCACCTATCAAGGTGGACACTTGCGCTATATAAATCCTATATTGTTATTATTCATTTTCAGTATAGGAAGAAATAGAATGTTGAGAACTATCGTACATTTAGATTTTGTTAGCCGTTGCCAATGGCTCAAGTTGTGCAAATTTTAACACTGTCTGTTGTTTTTATCACCATACACTTATTCATGTCAAAGAAGAATATTTCATATATTTCATTTATTGAAGTTATAAAGCAATGAGTTCATTGACAAGTTGAAGTTTATTAATCATATTTTGTTCTACTCTAATTATAGCTGTAGTTTGAGAAGTATTGGATTTGTTTGAAAAGCAATTTCATTGATAGCTTTAAAGAAAATAATACAAGCATACATTGTAGGATTTTTTTTTCTTATAACTTGAACTATTTAAGTTGGTAAGAGTAAAAGGTTTAAATGTATAGACTATTTTGTTTTAATGTCTAAACCATGTGCATAGATTTGCTGTTGAACATTGTATCGATATTCTTCCTCATTTATTTTATGCTGCTAAGAACGATACAAAAAATCTTTAATTGGAATTATGAGAACATACTAGACATAGGTAGTACCTAATGGAGAATTTTGCTGCTGATAATACCAAAGTCAACAGTGAAGTTGAAATACAAGTAAATAGTCTTCCAGTAAAGTTCTAGAGATAATTCATGTATATTTTTTGTTTAATAAGTACTTATCAATAATTGCTTTTGCGCTTTGTACGTCTTGGACATTGATACAATGTACAAGTCAGTATCTATTATAACTTGGGGTATATTAGCAATTTTTTTCATTTCATTTGCAAGAACTTTGTTTAGATCTTGATACTGTAGTGTATTCAATAGCCATTGTTGTCAATTTGTTGGTAATGCTTAAGTCATGTTAGCATGTTACTTTGTCTAAGGTTAAATATCGGACATGACCATCATTTTCAGAACAGAAGATGAAAAGTTAGAAAAATGCTGCTCAAAATTCATCATGTTGAATATGTCCATTCAGCCAAATTATGGAGCAATTATATAAGAAATGCATGCGTTTTGAGGGTTCAGAAATAAACCTTGGTAGCACTTTGTCATAACTCTTTGTCATTCAACTTGGATACTAGTGGGGAGTAGGTCGTGGGAAATTCCCCAGTCTAGCAAATTCAATGGTTTTATTAACAGGATACATGTGCATTACAATAATTTACTTCAGGAAAGTGGGTGATCAAACAAGAGAAACAAAGAAGTGTATGTATCATGGTAGCACTGCGGTCTATTAATAAAGAACCTGAATTGTCATTGAATTGAGAAGTGCATGATTCATGTTGCAGCAATCCTTGGGCAAGCCTTGGCAATACATATATGTAATGCCTTCCCTCTAAATAATTCTTTGTCATGGATGGACCTGACAATTCTTGAGGAATTCCCATGCTGGGCTCTCAAAGACCACTATCATTATGAGTATTCTTCAACTGATAAAGTAACTCAGTAGATATGGTTATACATGTACCTGACAATGCTGGATGTGCTCCTGCAGGAGACCCAAAGAACAGTATCAAAGGTTCAGTACTGCTGATGAGGTTTGACAGCATACATAAAGATTTTGAAGATTAAGTCAATGTGGTAATGACGCCGTTGTATCCTCTCAAATTCCTGGTCATGGCTATACCAAACAATCCTTGAGAAATACTGATGCAGGGGTCTCAAAGACCACTATCATACACTCAGTATTGGTATTAATGAGGCTTTCTCCCAGCTCAGACTCGATCGATAAAGAAGCTCGGAAGATATGTTAATACAAGTACCTGACAAAAGGGTATCACAGGGTCACTAATGCTGATGAAGTTTCACAGCAGTAAAGATTTCAAAGATGAAGTCAATTTGGTAAAAGATGTCGTATCCTCTATAGTTCCTGGTCATGACTATACCAGACAATTCTTGAGGATTGCCGATGCAGGGGTTTCAAAGACCTTGGCCTGCTGGACAAGGCTTCCCAGCATGAAGCCTCAAGTGAAGAAGTAACTAAGAAGAGACTTCACTAAGCAGTTGAACAAATATAGAAGTATCCCTTGTAGTAAAATATCATTGATATGCAGTTACAAGAGTTAAATCAGAAGTCAATCAACGGTACTGCTTGAGGAATAAACAACAAAGATTTGTATTTTGAGGATATTACCCAGGCTTTCATAACACAGTCATGGATACCCATGTGTTATTGTTTTAATAAGTGATTGTGCAGGAGCCTCAAGGAACAGCATTAGAGGAAGGTACCCTTGTCGGCTTTACTGCAAGACTTCAACATTGAAGTCAACCAAGATATTTTGTATTTCCTCAAGTTCCTTGTGATCCAACAATGCTTGATGAATACGCAGCAAAGGCCTCAAAGAACAGTATTGAAGGATCAGTGAGGCCTTCTTGATTAAAATAAATTTGCATGTTAATGTATCCCCTTTCCTTCAAGCTTGAGGACTCATGCAAGAAATGCAAGGAACGTTTTCTGCATGACTTCAAGACCTTTTTGCTTGAAGCTTAGCTTCAAGGAGAAACCTGCCATGTTGACTAGTGGTGTTGGGATTAAGGGTCTGGACCGTAGAGTCATGTCCTGAGTAAACCACATAGGTGGGATGTTCTATCACTGGATGCACTTGTGGAGACCTTTCCTACTTGGGGTAGCGTAGAGGTCTTTAACTCTAATGCTTCCAACTGATGAAGTCCTACTTGTTGCTTCTCTCAGAGATGTTTCATTTGCGGCAGACTTCCTCTACACCATATTGAAACTTGGATTTGGTCGTAGGTTCAAATCCCAGTCATGTCATGCTAAAGCCAGGGTAATACATCCAAGTCCTTTGGATTGGAAGGGCATAGCTTGTATCATAATGTGATATGTGCTACAAAAACTTATTATTATAATCAAATTGTCTGATTTCAACGCTTAAGCTATACAAACACTCATGCTAGCTAGTATAGCAAAAAAAAATGTGTTCATGTGAATAGTCATTGATTACATAATAAAAACATACTGATGAAATTGAAATACATAATGCTTATCCTGATTTGTAGGTATGTTTTGTATAATCAAGGAGATATCTTCTTGGTATAATAGGAACATCACTGTTACAATAATATTACAATGTACTAATGCATCATTAAATTATATTCTTAGGTTTTAAATGACCAGAGAACTTCCCCAAAGTGACAGTTGTGTTGTCTGGTATACGTTGCATGGAGGTGGGAGTGTCCAACCAGGTGTGGGACAAGTGTCCTAAAAAAAATGTGTGACACAACAGATATTCTCAGGCTTTTTGTTCAATTACCATAAGAAAACCAATAAAGAGTTGATAAATGAATACAACTAAATTAAAACATACAGACAGAGCTGCCAACCTATACAAGAACATTTTAGAATTATAAAAGCGGAAAATCAGTATTTTGATGAAGTCAGTATTTTCTAAGAAATACCATAGGACAACACATTAAACTGGAACTTTAGAAATCACTATTTTGCATGAAACCATCAGTGTTCTTCTCATTTTTCAGTATTAAATACAGAAAATTTGTACTACTTGGCAGCTCTGTACAGATGTGCTCAAAAGTTAATGAGCCCTAACAGAAAATGCACTTCTTCATGCCATGTAGACAACAACACTGCAATGTTCAGCAAGCCCAGAAAAACAAACTTTATTTAATGTAATGTTTTGTCACCCGACTTCACAATTAAATATCCAAAACATGGAAGAACACGAACACTTTAAATCTTTTCATTTACTGGTAGAGCAAACTAACTTTTGAGCACCACTGAATATGGGTTCAATGTATATAGTCCCTCCAGATTTCTGAATAAACATAGATCTGGGCCCTGTCTGACAGAAAGTTACGATTAATCCGATCAATCCAAAGTATATGGAAATCCATCATTGTTATCATTTTTTCTTTTGGAAATTTGCTCAATGTCTTGGAAACAAGAGAAGCACACTGAATTGTCACGAAAACAGTAAATGTATGAATATAATCACTTTGAGAAAATATTTTGAACGTGTAATTTCAGATGTTGCTGTGATTGATCAGATCAATCGCAACTCTGTAAGACGGGGCCCTGGTCAATGAGATTCACAAGATGGATGTGTTTGTGTAATTGCCCCCTCCTCGTGCTTGCATCATGACCAGTGATGCCCAGACAACTGAACTCTGTAACACCAAGTTTCAGTTTGCATTTATTTGCAAAATCACAATGGTGATCAATATCTGTGCAACATGCTTATTCAGGTAAATAAGGCCATTTATCAACCAATTAGTCATTGAAATTTGAAACAGATAGTAAATTGTGGTGATATGGGGCAGGGCTCCTGAATCAGGAGCTGCATAGATTTCGTTTATTGTTCATTGCATGAATTGGCTTGAAATCAATTACCAAATTATCTCAGAAATTTTTTTGAAATAACTAGGAATGCACATTAGTTTGATCTTTCATTTACCAGCACTAGATGGCATGTAGTGGTTCGAAAAGAAAACAGTATAATAATAATAAAATCTTTGCACTTAATGAGAGAACAGTTTCTGTTATCTTTATTTGTTGATGAAAACCAGGGATGAAGTTTGTGCAAGTGCAACAGATTTTGTTGTGTATTTTTCTTTCTCGTCCATGATGAGAATCTTGGACTCGGATGATATTTACAAATTTTGCATATTCGTGGGATAGGGGGGGGGTGTTTCACAGAGATATTTAAATTAAGTATGACTTAAGAGTCACACTTAAATGTCTAGTTACATGCAGGGTAAAAGGCATGACCCAATTGGTCAGATCAATGGGATTGCATGTTGCATAAATCATGTACGTGTCGGCATTTAAGTGCTAATCTAAGTCCTACTTTAATCATTGTGGAACATCCCCTTGTCTGGAATAATGCTTCAAGTTAGGTAATTATTTGACTTATGGAGGCTCAGGCTCAACTTATTTAGTCTGTTGTATTTGTGTGTGTGAGAGAGGGTGCACTTAAAGAGAAAGAGGGGCATGAAAGAGTTTTAAACGATTGTTAAGCATAGAGAATGAAGTGCTTTAAATTTAGAATAGGTGGAGTGAAAAACCTGTAAAGGGGAAGTTCACTCTAGACAAAACTTCATTGTAAAAGTAGCAGAAAAAATAAAAAGTATTGCCAAAGGTTTGAGAAAAATACATCAAAGAATAAACTAGCACATCAATGATGTGGAGCTCATCCGGCATCTTGCAACAAAATTTATCACAATTTCAATTTCAGCCAAGTTGACACTGTAGTGAATTATATTGGTGACGTAAATTGAGGATATAGAATTGAAATTGATGAAGAAATGACAGAAGCATTTTTGTGATCTATCTATGAATAAATTTCATATGAATTAAGTATTAATAATTATCTAGTCAGTTTCTTAACTCTGTGTAGAACCTTGGTGAACTTAATGTAGCTCTCAGATGGAACAAAAATATTCAAAATCAATCAACAAATAAGTAATTTTTGTGAGTTTTGAAAATATATGAATAAATTAGCATATTTAATGAGTTTCAAAATTCTAAGTTGAAATTTTGTATCACCACCTCGAGCTATCATATAAAGCAAATACAATTGAAATTGATCAACAAATGAAGAAAAAAAAACTTTTTTTTGTGATTTATGAATAACTTTTGCATAAATTAGAATAAATAATTTTCTGGACAAAATTTCTAAATTTTGTGTACAAGTTTGGTGGGCCTCATGAGGTTCTACCAGGTGTAAGAAAAAATATCAAAATCCGTCAACAATGAAGAGGCATTTTCTGTGATTTCTGAATAAATTTCGCACAAATTAGCATATGTAATTTTCTACTGAAAATTTCAAAATTCTGTGTAGAAGTTTGGTGAACCTCATAAAGTTGTGGAAGCGCCGTGGTGTAGCGGTTCTGACTCTCGCCTTGTAATCTGAGGGTCGTGTGTTCGAATCCTACCATGGCCTAGCGCCCTTTGGCAAGGCGTCAATCCACACTTTGCCACTCTCACCCAGGTGCTAATTGGGTAGGGGAAGGCGGGGTAAGTTGAGCATAGGGGCAAGTTGAGCCACCACCCCCAGGCCTATAATGAATGAGTCAGACATTGTGGCGGTGTCATGTATTGATGACCCATAGTATAACCCCTAACCCCACCACATTGTTTTCAACTTTGAAACAAAAAGTAGTTTTTTAGAGGGAAAAGTATGAATTTCAGCCAAAAAAGTAAAAAAGAATGTGAAATAGATAAGTACTTTATTCACACACACGTCCTTAATTTAGTAAAGATATAATAACAACATTGTTAGTCCAGGTACCGATCTTCATTCTTGTCATAGTCTTTTATATGATGGATGCATAATAAATGTGTGGATACAAAATTATCGCACTAAGTTCGGACTGGGGTAAGTTGAGCCAAACAGCATGGGGCAAGTTGAGCCATGGTAATTCTTATGGTAATGTATCTTAAAAAACAAACAAACCATAAAAATCGATTGAAATGCAGGCTGAAAAGAGCAAATTTACATGACTGCTCTTTTCCTTTTAAAGGATGTTAGTATTTATAGAGAATTAGCAAGTGAAAAGACTTTAAACAAAAAATTGACATGCTGGTTCTCCCCCATACATTTTGTATGTAGTTTTTGTGGCTCAACTTACCCCAGACGGTGGCACAACTTACCCCATATATGGGGCAAGTTGAGCCATTTGACATCGGTTTTTTCAAAGGTCACGATGACTTTCAGTGTGGGGGTAGAAAGTTACATGTAGGTGAAAAACATTTCCCAAGAATCAAATTCAAAGGCAAGGTACTTATTTCTACAATAGTACTAGTCATATCAATTCTAACATGCAAAATGCAAAAAGTGTCACAACTTACCCCGCCTTCCCCTACCGGTAGGAAACAACCGTCATTGTGGTTGGTTTAGCAAGTTTGCGATTAACAGGCTGCTTGGAATGCTATGAATCCAGTGACCGGGTAATAATTGTGAAGCGCTTTGAACAGTCGTAGATTGATAAAGCGCTATATAAATGCCAATTATTATTATTATTATTCTACAAGATGAAAGAAAAAAAGTAAAAATCAGTCAACAATTAAAGAAGAAAAAGCATTTTATGTGAATTTTTGAAAATATGAAATAAATTAATTTAACATAAATTAGCATGAAAATTGTTCTAATCAAAATTTCAAAATTCTGTGTAAGAGATTGGTGAACCTCATGAAGCTCTACAGTTGGAAGAAAAAAAATCAAAATCGGTCAACAAATAAAGAAGAAGCATTTTATGTGAATTTTAAAAATTAATTTTGCATAAATTAGCATAAAAATAGTTCTGGTCAGAATTTCAAAATTCTGTGTAGAAGTTTGGTGAACATCATAAAGTTCTACCAGATGAAAGAAAAAAAATCAAAATCGGTCAACAAATAAAGAAGAAGCATCTTATGTGAATTTTTAAAAATATGCATGAATTACTTTTGTATAAATTAGCATAAAACTTGTTCTGGTCAGAAATTCAAAATTCTGTATAGAAGTTTGGTGAACCTCATAAAGCTCTACCAGATGGAAGAAAAAAAAAAATCGGTCAACAAATAAAGAAGAAGAAGCATTTTATGTGAATTTTTAAACATATGCATAAAATAATTTCGCATAAATTAGCATAAAATTGTTCTGGTCAAAATGTCACAATTCTGTGTAGAAGTTTGGTGAACCTCATGAAGCTCTACCAGATGGAAGCAAAAGATTCAAAATCGATCAACAAATAAAGAAGCATTTTTTGTGAATTTTGAAAAATGCGCCTAAATTAGCACATTTAATGGATTTCAAAATTCTGTGTAGAAGTTTTGAATCCCCCACCTAGTGCTATCATATAAAGCAAACAGAATTGAAATCGGACTTGAAATGGCAAAGTAGTAGCATTTTGAAATTGTGGACGGACGCCACGCCAAGGCATAAGCTCATCTTGCCCTTCGGGCCGGATGAGCTAAAAAGTTATTAGAATATGATTTATTTGATTTGTGACGTCATATGTGAGCAGCATTCCTACATAGCGAATGGTAAAAGATCAATGAAATGTCATTTTCTCAGAAAATTGATTTTTTTTTTTACTGTACCTATTGTATATCAATAGACATCATTTCACACACGATCATGACAAGAAAACAAAAATAAGTCACCAGGAACCGTATAAAAATTGAAATTCATGCATTTTATACTACATAACGTATGGGGTAGCTGCTCGTTTATGACATCACAAATCCATAACTTAGAATTCTAATAACTTTCTTAATCGTTAACGGATTTGTCACCAGTATATTTTACCATTCTCATTATACTTTCTACAACTGGTTTACTGGAAACTGGTTCAGGAAACCAGTTTGGAAGATCGCATTGCTAGCGTTCCCATTTTATCACCCAAAAGTGGTTTTCAAACCACTTCATGTAAAGCGGCCTTGTTGCTACGGGAACACTCTTAGCGGAGTGACATCTTTTGTGCAAAACTTGAAACCGCAGCGTTGGCAACACACACACAGAGTGTGGAGTAGCACTTCCCTAACGGGTATGTCAAAGCGATCTTCAAAAGTACATCGCTTCCAAGACCGCTTCAAGCATTCTCATTTAACGTCAAGTTTCCAGTAAACTAGCTTTAGGATGGGAGTGAAAACGGTGTCTAAGCAAGTAAGCATCCTCATCACAATCTCCTGAACTGGTTTCCAGAACTACTTTACGTTAAAAGTAGGCTTGATCTGTCAGGGACACTTGGTGGAGTCAAGTTTCACACAAAATTTGAAACCACAGTATCGGCATTCTACACACAACGTGTGCTGAGTTGCACCCACAACATGCACACTCT
The DNA here is from genome assembly GCF_018143015.1 of Lytechinus variegatus. Lineage (NCBI taxonomy): Eukaryota > Metazoa > Echinodermata > Echinoidea > Temnopleuroida > Toxopneustidae > Lytechinus > Lytechinus variegatus. Next base: position 30,532,619 of record NC_054751.1, read on the forward strand.
TGTTTTTCCAAGCCATGATCACTTCCGGTTGTGTTCTCGACTACGCTTAAAGTGGTCTTGAAAAAAACACATTGCGAAGTGTTTTTCGCCAACTGGTTTGAAAGACCACATAAGATGGCTTCCAAGATAGATTCAAACGTCCCCATTACATACACATGTGCACTGGTTTCAACAAAGTTAGTTTTAGGACAAAGACGAGAACGGGGTCATATTCTCATTCACTTTAAAAGTAGCTAGATAGCATCACTCTGTAAGGAATTCAAGGAATAAAATAATTATTGTAACTTGTTAATCTCAATGTTTTTAATTATATTCATGATCAAATCAAATCTTCTCATATCAACATGATATACAGATCAAACATGATATAAAGATTACACATAATATGAAGTCCAAGTACAAATATGTGAGATATACTATAACTTTCCTTGTATCAACAATTTTAAGCATTGGAAAAAAATGGTTAAATTCTGTGATCTTGTTACATTAGAACATTTCAAAGGGTACATGCAGAAAAAAAACCGAACAGCATTGGAGAAAAATATGACTGAAGTAAAAAAGGGACCAATAAATAGGATAGGAAAAAAGTATTAAAAATTTATCTACAACAAAAACGTTTAAAAAGTTTTATTAAATGAACATGGCAACTTCACAATACAGTACACTATGAGAGAGTTCACACTAGTGTAAAACTGTCAATGCTTGGCCAAATACATGTAGTTTGCTGGTCAGTTTACATTGCTGCTGACAATTGTATGCAAAATATTGGTTCATGTGTAATTTAGGCCCTATAAGAAAGCTCAGTGGCCGGGCTTTCACCAAATTCTTAGCAATCAATTGCATATTAGGATCAATGCAATCAATTACAAATATCGGTCTTACGATCAATATTAGGCTTTGTGTAAAAGGGTCAAGGAGGTGTGTTTTTCGGAGGTGAAGGCATGCAGTAGGGCCAAGCATCTTATGTACTAAAGCAAGTTACCATTATAAGCTACTGAAATGGCATGGCCTGATTGGTCAGAACAAGTTTTTGTTGAAAAGCATGGGCTAATATATCAAAAGTAAAAAACAAAACATTTAAAGGCCATTGCAACTTGCATAATTCTTATGCATGTAGAGCACATTATTGTACAAGTATGAGATGGTAAGAAGGGTTATTTTAAAAGAATTTCTCTAGATTATTGTTAAAAGTATTGAATCCAGATTTCTGAATCAAAGTATATTAAAAAGAAAGATATTGACAGATCACACATCAATAGAAATGTAAAATAACATGAGAATTATACCTCAACATGAAAACAAATGAATGAACAAATGATCATGGAAATTCTATTCTAAAAATTATTGCAATTTCAATTTAAAATCATACATGTTGAAATAGTATCTGTACAATGCTGTCCAATGTAGATTTAAATATCGAAACATACGTCTTCACAATTACTGGAAGACATTTATTTAGAGAGAAACCGTTTAATTAAAAAATAATCAAATTTGGAGGATTCTTGAGGTGAACAACGTCAACTCTTTCTCACAAAAATGATGACACGTCCTACAGCTACAACTTTCTTTCTCAAAAATATACAAAATGGCAGTGTATTCTTTGGTATCACACACAAAAAAGGAAAGAAAACAAATTACCGTAAGTGATATTACATGAGAATTTTCAATTAATCTGTTACATTTTTTTTTACAACATTTTACAACAAATGCATGTACTATCAGTATTATATTATTTTTTAATTTTATATCATGATATAAGTGTATTTATGATGTAGAATTTGTGTAAATTTAGTTGTTTTTTGTTTGATATTGATTGTATTTTTATGTAAATGATTGTAAAGGGTAATGCAATTCGGCTATTCAGCCGCTATAGCACCCTTGTTGCATTAAACTGTTTTAAATAAATAAATAAAGAGAATGTACTGTACATTGGATAAATCATCTTATACATGAATATCATATCTATATTAAAATTATTATAAGTCTGTCACCATTAGTATATACATTTACACATATAGAATAGTAATAATTTTACACATTAGATATTAAAATAATCATATTCTCATTGTTTAGTACTAAATATAAACAACTCCGTAGGCTTAACTGATGAGACACAAATATTTCTCTTGCTGGGAAAATATTTGAAATTATGCTTCAGGAAGCCCCAAATACATTAATTATAACTAATAAAATCTCGTCACTCTGAATGGAATAACAAATGTACATACATTAAAACAATGTCAGGTGGACTGTACTGTCATGCCGAGGAGGCCATTTTAAAAAGCTGTTTGGAAGTTAAGAGCGACTTTAAGAACGGCTGGTGATCCTTACTTGTGGTAAATAATTTACACAAAAAATGTTCTTTGGTGCGGAAGAAAGGATCACCAGTCTTTCTTAAAGTCACTCTCAACTTACGAACAGCTTTATGAAACACCCACCTGGTCAATTTCATTCACATAATTCACAAATATCTTTTGTGTGCATCAGACTAGGGCAGTACTTGTTTAATTCATCCCTGAAGAGCAGATTAAAATTTCCATTACACTTTAAGAAGTCTTTCAAAACCTAGATAATGATGTATCAAAATCAATTATTGCTTTAAAACAAAATAGAGGCTTTGAATGTCTTGGATTGACCCTTTTCCTCAATGTATTCCTTTCATGGTTAATATTTCAAAAGGACATGTATTGCTTTGCTCTCAGCATAGGAACACATTAAAAATGATGAAGTGCTTGTACGTCATCACGTTGATGCATCCCACGTGGTATTCAACAAATTTAACATGGTCTTAAATACCTAGGCATTTCGCTCTCATCTAGCACTTCATGCAAAAAATCAGAATAATGTTTCAAAGCGCTGTAGATAAAATGGTTTAGCACAAAACAAGTCCCTGGCTGCAAGTCACTGATTAATGCCTTGTGCAAGGACTTCTGGTTTGGAACCATATCTACATCATCATTTTTTTGTAATCCATACAGTCATTAATAAAGGGATTTCACTACAATCATTAACATGTAAACTTCTGTCAAATCAGCAAGTGCAAGTTGAACTTTTAGCTTCCTTGTAAAAATGCTGTATATCAAATCGATCTGTGCACCAGCATTCTGAATGAAGGATACTGCCTTCTGAGGAGTACTTTATCAACAGTTGCTGTCCGGCAAGTTATCAGACCTCACAACTTTCCTTGATTTTGATTGGCTGAGAAGCGATGTTACTATGGCAAGTTGGCAACAGTTAGATAAAATGAGGCTTGTCAGATAAAACATCTGAGGAGTCTTTTCCTGTAACGCTCGGCTGACGTAAAGGTGGAATCTTGCATATTCGTAAGTTGGAACTGACATGATTACTGATTGCAGATCTCTAAGTTTCATCATCATTAACACCTATTTTCATCACATACATGTAGTATACAAATATGTAAATCACACATCCCTGATTCTATAGCACTTATTTTCTATACAAGTATCACCCTGACAACCGAATAATGATGCACCAGATGATCAGAGCCTATTGTCACAATATTACAATCAGTAATATCAGATCACCCCAGGTGGGCTACATGGAAAAAAGGACAGCCACCCCCCCCTTGGGACATTTTTTTCATCCAATTCCCAAATGAAGAATCCAGAGTGAAGCTAACCAGGAAGGAGAAAGGTCCTCGGATGTAATAGTCACGCCTCAGGACACCTAACCTCTCCTACAGACGATTTTCCATTTGCCAGGGAAATTTCCCTTCTGAAGAAGCTGAACTAGATGGTGAAATATACAATACCAACTACAAATATTCAATGATCATGAGTGCAATCCTTCTGAATATTACACGAGTGGGACAGTTGAAGAGTGAAATCAATGATGCGAAGCTGGGTTGAATAGACTGCTTCAACTTCCACTGAATATAATATCCGAATGGTCGCATGAATGAAAAACCATTGAATATTTCTTTTTAAAAAGACACGATTTGGAGACATATTAAAATGAAGACCAAATAACCCTAAATACATTGAAAGCTAGGCCTAGATGGAGCAAAGGACTAGGACAGTATGATTGGATCGACATGTGCCTAGCTTTACCTTAAAATTTTGCCTGCCTGTGATGTGTGATTCAGGTTAGCACATGCAGTTTGTCATGTGTGTAGGCACAGGCCACGGTACATGTTTTTTTTATTGAGTTTGCGATTTATACTGCAGATTCCTCTGGTCTCTGGATGTCATGAGTGCACTTGGATGCCCCATTCACTTTCTCTATGCATTGGCTTCAGATCATTATTCTGTCAGTTTTCCCCATTAATGCTATGATATATAAATGTGTCCCAGAGCTACCAAGTCTCATGCATTATGCGTGAGACTCAAGCATTTTGGACTCTTGTTCATCCCCTCAAATCTCTGTCTCATGCAACTATCACAGCCCATCCCCATATACATTGTACACAATGTCTGTGATCTCACTCAGATTCACAGAAAATCTCACGCATAGCTGGTCATTGAACTTGGCATCTCTGGTGTCCTGAAGGGAAAAAAAATCCTTACAATCTGCAAGGTCATAATATCAGTTTGAGAGTACTGTACATCACACACTGGGTTTGTTTAGCATCAATGTCAATAAGTTCACATGAAATCATAAAGTTTTTTTTGTAAAAAAAATCCATCCAAGTTATCAAATAATCACTTGATAGATTTGGTAAGAATTTTACCAATTTGGCAGACCTTCAAGCCATCATAGCATAGATAATGTGTTTGTATTTGAGACCAATTGCACAACAATTTTAAAATGTGATAAATCACAAACACATTTTGTGACAGAAAACATTTTTAAAAAGCGAATGTTTCTTTGGTAAAAATCAAATTGTCTCATATATTGTAAAAAAAAATTCATATTGTGACAATGAAAATCCCATGAATGTTCTTCTTTTCTATACTCTATAAAAGCTCTTTCAAGTCTTTTGCAAGCAATAATTTTTAGTATTCATGGAGGTTATTGGTATTTTACGACAGATGAGAAGACTTGCAAGTGAATCTTTGATTTGTAAGAGGCTCTTATCGGAAAAGGGTCACGAACGGCCATTTAGACTTCGTGAACGAATGTTTCCCATCTGTAAATCATCACAAAATATTTTCCCTGAGAAATGTTTTCAACTTGTTTTGTGATTTTAAGCTTGGGGTTCCAACTCTGAAATGAAACCCGGCCTACAGCAAGCACGATGCATGCATAGCATGGATTCCATATGAATGGGTACCAAACACGACACTTGCCTCCTGGAAATGAATTGAAGAGCCTAAGAAATAGAAAGCACACACCATAGAAAGCACCCCCTCTTTTTTTCATTTCGTTAGTACAGCTCTGGAAGATCAGTGTGGTAAGATCACCTCGTATCACAGGGCGAAGCCTACGTCAATGATGCAGCCACCTAGTGGCGAGAAGGACTGTTGTGGTCGCCATGGCAGTGGTGAAGATTGCATATTGCTGTGGTCCTGGTCGAGCAGCATCTCCGACCAGCTCCTGAGCCTTGGCAAGGGCAACCTAAGCGATGGAATTCACAAAAATGATAATAACAATAATTCACAGTCAGGGAATATCTTTGCTTTATACCAAATTTGATTTGCAGTTTTGACCATAAGAGAAAGCTCTCAACGTTCCTTACATCTCTATTTGAAAGTATGCTACACAAAAAGAAATTGTATAGCAATCTTTAAAAATTATGGAGCTCATTTCAATGCGATACTAGGAAAATTATTCCCTGATAGTACTTGTACATGTATAGCGCCTTACGAAAATTAGAAAGAAGGAATATCACATAAATATTGAAAGAGAAAGATCAACCCTGCATTCCAGAGAAGCGGAACTCTAGTCAAGGCTTGCCGTCCCGCTACATCACTGGGATCAAACCAGGTTACACGCTCGTGAAATGCTTGCATCTGATTGGTCGAGAGCAAATTACTTTGTGGAACACACTGCCAAAATGACTCAAAATATTCTCTCCATGATCCTAAGGCTAAAGATAAAGGCCAGTTGTGGTAACAATTTCAAAATTGGTTCGTACAGAATCCAAGAAGATGACCACCCAAGTGTCTGTCGGTGAAACCAGGGACTCAGTTTTAAGGGAAGTGAGAGTGATAACTCGCTATTGCTCTCCTTAATCCATTTTTGGTAGAGCAATTGCTTAACAAGAGTGACAGTCAATGATCAAACTGTTAGAGTCAACCTTGAAAACCTCATTCTCTGTCAAGATTTTGTATACAACACGCAAGTACATTATAAGCAATAGCACACTCGCAAGAATTACATTAAACAGTTTAATGAGATAAATATTGCATAGATCTAGATCTATATCCGATTGTTTGTCTCCTTTGGTTGTGGGTTGTAACTTAGTGCATGTTCCTCCATCAATTTTGAAATCAGACAAGAGAGCTCCCCTTGTATGTCAAAGAAGAGCTTTTTGTAGTGCTCTCCTAATGCTCCCCTTGAAAGTTTTAGGAGAGCTTTTTATTGCTCCCTCATAATTACAAGTGGAATGCCTCTGGCCGTCTCACCTGCATCACGCGATTCACCATAGCAGCAGTACTGACTTTGAAAACTACTATAACTCGCACAAGATGTTCAGTGATACTTGGTTACTCTTATTTCCACGTTTAATGAACTAGACCAATACACTTACAGAGATAGGATGGTAATTCAACAAATACCCCCAATGTGGCCAAAATTCATTGACCTCACATGACCTTTGACCTTGATCATGTGACCTGAAACTTGCACAGGATATTCAGTGATACTTGATTACTCTTATGTCCAAGTTTCAAAAGTCAGATCAATAAACTTGCAAAGTTATGATGGTAATTCAACAGATACCCCCATTATGGCCAAAGTTCATTGACCTTTGACCTAGGTCATGTGACCTAAAATGCACACAGGATGTTCAGTGATACTTGATTACTCTTATGTCCAAGTTTTATGAACTAGACCAACATACTTTCAAAGTTATGATGGTAATTCAACAAATACCCCCAATTCGGCCAAAGTTTATTGACCCTAAATGACCTTTTACCTTGATCATGTGACCTGAAACTTGCACAGGATGTTGAGTGATACTTGATTACTATTATGTCCAAGTTTCATGAATCAGATCCAAAAACTTTTAAAGTTTTGATTGTAATTCAATAGATACCCCCGAATCGGCCAAAGTTTATTGACCCCAAATGACCTTTGACCTTGGTCATGTGACGTGAAACTCATGAAGGATGTTTGGTGATACTTGATCAACCTTATGTCCAAGTTTAATGACCTAGGTCCATATACTTTCTAAGTTATGATGTCATTTCAAAAACTTAACCTCAGGTTAAGATTTGATGTTGACGCCGCCGCCGTCGGAAAAGCGGCGCCTATAGTCTCACTCTGCTATGCAGGTGAGACAATAAAACTGAGTCCCTGTGAAACCAGTGTTTAATACAAATACTTTCATTTATCGTCAATTTATTGAATTCTTGAGATGACATACCTGATCATTAGGGTTTCCGCCATTAGTAGGATCAAACCAGAGAGTCATACAGGCGTCAGTATCAGCAGGGACCACAGAGTAAGACTTGTTCCAGATGTTCTCACACATGTTCTTGGCATTCCCAAACTTGGCCTCAAACGTCTCGCAAGTAGCATTGGCGGGGCATTCGTTCTCACCTAGGATGAGAAGAAATTGGATATCACTGTAATAATGGCAACAATATACCGTGGAGCTACTAACGGATGGAGATCCATCTTCCAATTTGTCTGTTATTGCTTCCTTCAGGAGAAGAAACAAGATCTGATATCTCGGCAAGCCGCCAGGAGAAAGTAAGAGCCCGCTTTAATACGTAACGTGATAATCCGCTCGTAAAATCTGAGGTCAGAGATTCTGTAAAGGTCCCTTCGATGTACAGCTGTACAGAAAATGACGTTCTTCCACATAACTTCCCTTCAACTCTAGTTTTTTTCAAAATTGAAACATGACTTGCTGTTCTTCCAACGTCCAAATCTTCGTACGGATTCCTGAAGTACGTCTTTGATGTAAAGATGAACTTCTGAGATAATCCCCTTTGCATACATACCTAATACTTCACAATCTGATTCGACCCAGCAAATTACTACGAAGAAAGTTGAATAAGGTTATTTTAGGTTATATCTGTCTTCCCTTAAGTTCAACCTTTTCCTGTATTCTCCTGTCTTAGAAATTAAAATGAGGGGAAAAAGCATACTTCGAACTTGATTTTGATGCTAAGATTATTTGTTCAGTTTTGTTCGCCTTGATAATATAATGATGAATCTACGAGGAATTTCTTCGTTGATTGCTGCATAGTCGAGTATCCTCGGGTGCCCCACCTACTCCTATTTGTGTAAGTTAAAGGTGAGTGTGATGACAGGAGCTCCAAACTCACTCCGCTCAGGCCTAAGCACCAGACCGTTTTGGAAAAATATAATTATTTAGGTCACATGCAGTTGGAAGAGATAGATCTAGACCTAACTTTTATGGTATTTTGTTAATTATGATCTGTAAATTTTCTTTTGATTAATATCACCCATTGGGTCTATATCAGCGCATGGGGCTACTAACGTTAGTAGCTCCATGATCTGATTTACAAGTGGCCTGTGAAATGCGCTGGGATGGACCCTGCTGTGAGGGGATTAGCAGTGCCATGCATGGGGCAAAGCGTTCTAGAGAGCCAAATCTCCATCCATTATTAGCTACATGAATTATAAATATACATTTTAATTGTAATCATCACTGTACCAAGACTATAGGAATCACAGGACTAAGAAGTGAATGGGTTAACTCACCTGACGACCAGTCCCATCCTTTAGACCAGTTATCTAGGCAGGTGTAGTCATTCCTGCAAGCCTCAAACCACACAGAGCAATCGGTGTCACACAGCGGCACATGCAGGAAAAGCTCATTCCTTATACTGATGTAGTGCTGGGAAGACAATTGGGATACACAGAGAAGAAAAGGGTGAATTTATCCAATAGATAGATAGATAAATGGTTTATTTGATAAAACTCATACATCATGGCGGCCAAGCCGAATTGTGATGCATTTACATATAAATTGAAATAAATCAATACATTAAAAATGAAATACATATCATTGAAATGAATAATAATAATAATAATAATAATATCAATGAAAACAAGAGAGAAAAAATACCTGAAAATATTACCGGAAGATCAACCCCTTTCTCATTGAAAAATGTAGCATGAAGGAATTAAAGTTGATATAAGAAGGAAATAAATATCCATACATGTAGATTTGGTTTTTAAACAAAGCCTACATGTATATCCTTTTAGTATAACCTGTTTATCAATGTAGTAATTAACCAAAATCTTCTGGATTCATAATATCCTCAGTTGAAATGCCAAAAAACTAGCCTCTTCCATGATTTCCAGGGAAAATTAGACTCTCTCAGGAATGCTGTTAGTATGACAACAGCAGGCAATTTTAATTTTTAGAGCCATATGTAGCCCTTTTTATGAATGTGATAATCAACAGAGAACTTTTGTTGATTTAGATCATTTCCCCATAATGATTAGTACAAACAAGTGGAATGCCTCTGGCGGTCTCACCTGTATCACGCGATTCAATATAGCAGCAGTGCTTACTTTGAAAACTACTATAACTCGCACAAGATGTTCAGTGAGACTTGGTTACTCTTATTTCCACCTTTTATGAACTAGACCAATACACTTACAGAATTATGATGGTAATTCAACAAATACCCCCAACGTGGCCAAAGTTCATTGACCTTACATGACCTTTGACCTTGATCATGTGACCTAAAATCGCACAGGATGTTCAGTGATACTTGATTACTATTATGTCCAAGTTTCATGAGTCAGATCCATAAACATTCAAAGTTTTGATGGTAATTCAACAGATACCCCCAATTCTGTTAAAGTTCATTGACCCTAAATGAACTTTGACCTTGGTCATGTGACATGAAACCAATGCAGGATGTTCAGTGATACTTGATGAACCTTATATCCTAGTTTCAAAAACTTAACCTTCGGTTAAGATTTGACGCCGTCGCCGTCGAAAAAAGCGGCGCCTATACATGTAGTCTCTCTGCTATGCAGGTGAGACAAAAACGACTAAAAATCAGAAAAATTTTGTAAGAGCTTTATAGAAAACTTACCGGTACAAGCCATGGGCCTACATTGGGAGAGCACTCGTAGAAGCATAGATCCTGTCTCATCCATTGCTCGCAGGACGATGACAGGGGCGTGTTGCAATGGTTCCATGTGAAGTTATACCACTTTGTCTGGACGTGAAGGTCCTCTGAGATTTCTTCGGTGCAACAAGAACGATTCCGCCATGGTGTACACTTGAGGTGGGTACAAGAAAAAAGTTCCATTACATGTATCTTTGGGGACCACAGGGGGCCTGTCTTCTGTCTTACAAAGAGTTACAATCGATCCAATCAAACTCAACTATATGGATCTCCATCAATGTCATCATTTTTCTACAGAAAATTTGTACGATGTCCTTTCTGTTAACACAGAGAAGCACACTGAAAAGTAAAAAAAACCCAGATGTTTTAATGTACATCACATCTAGAAAATATTCTGAACAAACATGTCTTTTCGTTGTCGACCTTGCTAGCTTTCCATAGTTGTGGTTGATTGAATCAATCACAACTCATTATGATAGGGCCCTGAAATATGTTTGACTTTAGAAACAAGGCAAAAGCGATTTTGTGTCTCGCCCACTTATGAAAATAACCAGAAATATTGTGATTTGCGAGGGCATGCAACAGCATTGTATCGAAACTTCATTGTGAAATGACTGGGATCGAATAACACTTGTCATAAGAGCTTTGCACGTAAACTTTAATGTTGACCTGAAAATGACCTTTAACCTTACCATGTGACCTCCCACTGCAGCAAAACATGCAGGTCGCCTAAGTTCATCTACCATCCAAGTTTTGTTGAAAAGAGACTTGCGGTTACAGAGTTAGGTGTCATGAGAGAGTCTTGCATGTAAACTTTATTATTGACCTGAAAATGACCTTTGATCTAACCATGTGACATCCGACTGCAGCATCACATGCAGGTCCCCCAAGTCCAACAACCATCCAAGTTTGGTTGAAAAGTGACTTATGGTTGCGGCGTTAGGTGTCATAAGAGAGACTTGCATGTAAACTTTAACGTTGACCTGAAAATGACCTTTGACCTTACCATGTGACCTTCGATTGCAGCATAACATGCAGGCCCCCCTAAGTCCATCTACCATCCAAGTTTGGTTGAAAAGTGACTTACGATTGTGGAGTTAGGTGTCATAAGAGAGTCTTGCATGTAAACTTTAACGTTGACCTGAAAATAACGTTTGACCTTACCATGTGACCTCTGCCCACACCAAAATCGATAGGCTTCTTCGTTATACCATACTCAACTTTCATGCCAAATTTGAAGACAATCGGAGAAGAAATGCAGCTGATAGAGCGCTCACAAGGAAATCTCTGTGGCGGATGCGGCGGCGGCGCAACAAGGCCAAATCCATAGTATCCTCCGAACTCTGTTCGGGGGATACAATAATAATTCAACCCTAAGATATACAATCATTCATACTTGATTACCCTGATGTCTATGTTTCATGAACTACATGTGTAGATCCGTAAACTTTTTAAGTTATGATGCCAATTCAACAAATACCCCCAACATGGCCAAAGTTTATTGACCCTAAATGACCTTTGATTTTGGTCATGTAACCTGAAACACACACAAGATATTCAGGGATACATGTACATGGTTACTCTTAATATGTCCCAAGTTTCATGAACTAGAACTATAAACTTTTATTTAAGGTTATGATGGCAATCCACAAATACCCCCAACAGTTTCAAAGTTTGTTGACCCTAAATGACCTTTGACCTTGGTCCTCCTGTGACCTGAAACTCTCACAAGATGATCAGGGATACTTAATTGCTCTTATGTCTAAGTCTTATGAAGTAGATCCATAAAATTTCAGTTATAACAAATACCCCCAACATGGTCAAAGTTCATTGACCCTAAGTGACCTTTGACCTTAGTCATGTGACCTGAAACTCAGGCAGAATGTTCAGCAGTGTTGTAGTGCCTTGATGCTCGGCCTTGGCCTTAAGGCCTACTTTTTCAAAGCCTTGGCCTTGAGGATTTTGAGCCTTGAAATTTCAAGGCATTTTCAATGCATTTTCCCAGCTTTTTCAAGGCATTTTGTTTGTTGTACTTTCATTTTTTATATAAGTAATTATAAATGTTACTATGTTATTAGTAATTGTTCTGTATATTCAATGGCACTACTTCCAGTCAGCAGTAGTAAGTGTACTAGCAGTGCCATAAATTGTGATCATCACCATCATCAAGAATTATCATATTCATGTATGTGACAAAGAAAACAGTAATGATGAAAAATAGCATTATTTATTGGTAACATGTTGTAATCATGACTAATGATGATATTAATGATAGTAATAATCATTATGATAAAGGTTTTAGTGATTTGATGACAGGAATAGTTCTGACAGATCTGACAGCTAATTTTGACAACAATTTTCATAAAGAATAATAACAAGGACTTTCCTTGTGTTATTTCCTTTGGCCAAGAAGAATGATTTAAGTCTTAATGATATTTTGAAAAGATTTGGTAAACTTGAACACAATCTTCAATTTTATCATATCCAAATGGGTTATGTCAATGGCATGATGAACCAAAAGTTTTGAGGGGCCAAGCATGGCATATATATAGAGCAAAATTTCTGCCAAAAAAAGTTGAAAGCGATTGAAGTGAGTGAGCGAGCAAAATTTTCACCCTCTTACTATAAGAAAAGCTCATTTTTGTGACAATATGTTAAGAAAATAATATCACATTTACTCCTTTACCTTTTCTTTTTTTCCTTTTCTAAGTTTATTCTTGGTGGTGGAACTTCTCTCTCTTTTTTTGAGGGGGGGGGGGGGGGTTCTGATATTTTTAAAGAGGTGAGAAAGAGGGAATATAACTTTATTTTTTTAGTATTCTTTATTCCGGTTTTTGAGGTAAAATAAGTGTAGAAGATACAAGAAATGAAAATTGAAATTCAAAAGGGGTTGTGAGCAGGAAAAAAACATGAAAACAGACACGAGTCCTAAAAGTGACTCATTTTCAGGTCAGCATTTGAAAATTTCAACTTGTGATCTCTTGCCTCCTTCCCCGAAAAAATACTTGTAGGAAAAAATGCCCCCCTTTTCCAAAATCGAAATGCTCTTTTTTCCAAAAGAAATATGCCCTTTCAAAATGAAATACCTTTTTTTAATAGTAAATCATACATTTTAGGTTCGAAAATCGTCAAATTTTGGATCGTGCTTGCATCATTTACTGTTTAGTACAGTGTTAATCCTATTCATGGTTACAGAACTGTTTATAATTTTCAGGTTAGAATATCACAAATTTTTGGTTCGCGTTCTGCACTTGCATCAATTATTGTTAGGTACATGTAAGGTACTCATTATGTTCCTGTTTACAAAAGAAATGTTTAGAATGTCCAATTTTCAGGTTGGAATATGACAAATTTTTGAGCTCGCGCTCTGTGCTTGCATTATTTGATTGGTGAGTTATGTATCATATTTATGAGTCACTAAACATGCTAAATGTAGTCCTTATAACAGCTTACTTTGCAGACCTGTCAGTATATTAAAATTTCAGCTCCCGCTTCATTCTTTAGTTAGATACACATCTTTTTCAGGATTACAAAAACAGTCCGGAATATTCAATTTCTATGTCTCAATGTCAAAAAGTTTTTGCTTATGATTCGCACTGGCAACATCTCGCAAGGAGGCCCTTTTAAAAGTAATTAGCAAGTGCTGTAATTGACCAAACATCGAGTTTTTCAACTTCAAAATTGAATTTTTTTAAACCACTAAATCAAAATATCTATCTTATCAATGAGAAATCACTAAAAAGGCTTTGGTCAACTTAATTTCCACAAAATACACAACTACTTCACGTAGTTGATAATCTTTTTTTGAAAATATCTGTTTGCACCAAATGCCAATTCTGACAAATAAGTGCCCTTTTTTTGGCTTTGATCCCCCAAACAAAAAAAAAGTTCTGCTGCCCCTGTCCCACGGAGTCGAGAAAGACATAAGTTGAGAATAGGCATGCCAAGATCAGATGACCGTGATAATAATTATTGCAATGTAAATCACATAAAAAATAATAAATTATATAAATTTAATGATAAGAACAATAATTATACGTACAAAGGTAACTATATTATTATTTTAATATAATGTCTAAATCTACCATGAAACTGTTTTTGTTTTTCATGTACAAAAGTAAAAAATTTTGGTTCAGTTCGCTTGCTCTCACCTATTAAAGTTTGAAATGCCCTGGCCTTGGGTTTCCATGCCTTGGCCTCAGCCTTGTGTATTGAAGCCTTGGCTTTGGAGGTTTATGCCTTGACTACAACACTGATGTTCAGTAATACTTGATTACCCTTACATGTATGTTCAAGTTTCATGAACTAGGTCCATATATGACATTTCAAAATTTTACCTTGGTTAAGATTTGAATGTTAACGCCACCGTCGGAAAATCGACGGTGGCGTTAACAAAAACTCTCTATTTCCACATAAAACAATGACACACTTTTCTCATTTACTGTTAATGAAAAAAAACTAGTTCCACAGAGATTCTTCCTTTTATTTTGGGATGACAACCAAGCGAGCATAACCAAAAAATTACAAAAATAATCATGCTGAAGGTTGAAATAATTCACAAAGTTACAAAGGGCATGAAGTGTCAAAGACTAACCTGGCTGAAGAGATCACTTTCCGGTCCAGGCTTATCCTTGTGATACTTGCCATTTAGGCACCTATCAGTGTAGTATTCAACGGTCCTCTGTGATTCAGAAGACTCAGCCAAGCACAGGTCCACTGAGATCAGGACCAGGGCCAGGAGAGAGGAGATGAGTGGTAATTCCATTGCAGTTCTTGTACGAATATCTAAAGGTAGATAAAAATGAGTCATAAATAAGAACAAATATATTCTTCAAATGTATGGTAACCCCCCCCCCAAAAAAAAAATAGTTACATTTGTATTGTTTCTAGTGCTTAAACAACCTTTTAGGTGTTTCATAAAGCTGTTCGTAAGTTAAGAGCGACTTTAAGAACAACTGGTGATCCTTTCTTGTCGTAAATGGTATATTCATTTGCGATGGTTTGGCACGTAAGAAAGGTTCACCAGTCGTTCTTAAAGTTGCTCTTAACTTACGAACAGCTTTATCAAACGCCTCACCCTCTCTGCATTCCCATGGGGAGCATTCTAAAAAGAATTCCAAGACTAAACTGCTAACTATACATAGGCTTTCGCATCTACTGGGTACCCTTTTAGCACCTGGGTGACTGAAGAGTGGCAAAGTGTGGAGTGGAAGTGTGGATGCGCAACCATGGGGTCTCATGTATACTGAAAACAAGTATTGGCGTATAAAACCTTACCCTTAACAAGTACTGGAAACAAAACGTTACTCTTGGCAAGTATTCCTTGAATTGAAACCCTAAACACGTACAGCGATATTTCAATTGTTCCAGATCTATGTCTATCGGTCATCAGTTTTACCTTTACCTACATCATTGGGTTTAGAAGGAGGACAGCCCCACCTCCCACACGTCGCGCAAGTCGTACTCTAACCACGTAGTGTTGACTCTTGGGGCAAAAAGTACATCCTTTATCAAACATTTTAATCTTAATTTTTTATACCCTCGCAAATTTGACCGTAAACTCGTAGCTGTCCTAGAGAAAATAGACACCCTTTTTTCATTATTTTAGTGTTTTTGACACCCTTATTACCTTATGATCGTAACATGCTCTATCTTGAAAAAGATATTTTTACATGTATTTTGGTTATGCATGGTATCCACTCCTCAAATATAAATTTGTACAACTGTACAAGAGCCTAGTATTCAATTCTTAATCAATGTATCAACTATCATCCTCCAAAATAGATTTCACGGGAGCATTTCATCAATTTTTTCATCCGACCAGTTTGCAAGATCTGACAAATTTCTTGATATTGGTTACTGTCGGATGAAATGGGACCTGTCGAATAAAAGCATCCAATAAGTGTTAGAAAGTGTTATACAGTTCATATACACTTACTGCCACTCAAGTGGTGAATGAGTCTGCAACAAAGCTACATATACATGTACTATGGATAAAAGACAAACGGAAGTACACGCACAGGGATACAGCCTTCCATATCACATCTCATAAGCATAGAGAGAAGATTCTTTAAGAAATATCATTAAGCCAATTGTGATTTACAAATTTCAAATATTTGATTTGATTTATTTGGTCAACAAGATTCACATGTTAACAGGTTATGAAACAAATTGCCTATCAATTTACCTGTACATGTATGAAACACAACGGTAGGAATTAATGGGACCAGAAAATAGCACAAGTGCTTGTCGAGCCTGTCCCCAAATATATTAAAAATGTATCTTTAAGAAGAGATAAAAACAAAACAAAAATTAAATTACAATATAAATATACTCCATGTAAATGGGTTATCAGCAACACATTTTTTTTTATTTTCTTAATTGCAGTAATTATATACTGTGCAGTACATGTAGCCTGGGCAGTGTGCATTACTTATAAGGTCTGATTTCTAAGACTATACTTTCTCTAATCTTTCACTTTTACCTTCCCTGCTTTTCATCTTGATCCCCTGACAAAGAACTCTTTGTATTCACCTGTATAGTATACTGTGTAGATACTACATGTAAGATGCTAACATGACCCTGAGTAAATCAGTCTTGTATTAAAATGCAATCATTGAGTGCACAAGTGTATCATTTCAGCATGCTATATTCTAGTAGAAATATCACATATATACTAGGAACATAACACTTGTCTAGAAAGAAACAAATAAACAAATGAAATGGACATCGGGGTGTGGCCCCCATCCCCAATTTTTCACGACCAAGAAACCAAAAGAGAAAGTTAAAGGGATAAGGATGAAATATAAAGCCTATTATTTTCAAAATGTCATGTCAAAATCTATCACAAACTTTGATTGTTGTATTGAACACTGAAATTTTGCTCGCTCGCTTCGCTCGCAACTTAATTTTACGTGATACGCCAAATCAAGCCCCCTCAAATTTTTTTTTTCTTCATGTCTAAGTACAATAAGCAGTCCTTAACAGGTACCTTTTCGATCAGTTTAAAACGTATATAAAAATTTTCTGCTCGCTCTTTGTGCTTACATTATTAATGTAAGGATGATCACCAATTGATGTCTCATCCTTTCCATGATTTACAAAATATGAATGGATGAGTGTCTAATTTTAGGTCTAAATCTCGAAATTTTCCGCTCGCGTTTCTTGCTCGCATCAATTGTTTAGTTATTCTGTTTAAATTACAAAAAGTGTACGTAATTTCCATACTCGAGGTAAAAATATCCAAAAAAAATTCAGCTCGCGCTTCGCGCTCGCATTATTTGATTGTTGAAATATGTAACGTCTTCATGACCAACTGCAAGCAGTCTTTTAACAGGTAAATTTTCCATCAGTTCATAATGTGTATCAAAAATTTTTCTGCTCACGCGTTCTTAGTAATTACTTAGTTGCATACACATCTTTATCAGGATAACAGTGCCCAGAATTTTCAAATTTTAGGAAAAATACATAACATTAAAAAAGAAAAATTGCCTCGTGCTTCGCGCTAGCATTATAAAGTAAGGATTATGATATTGTATATATACATGTATATTTAGGTTGATTTATAAGAATATAGCTAAAGAAGTGACATTACGACTTTCCCTTCAAAGAAAAAAAAAAAAAAAAAACCTCTTAGAGCGGCCGATCGGGGAAAAATACCTGTATGGCTGAAAAAAAATTCCGGGCCCCCCCCTATTGGCGAAGGCTGGATCCGCCCCTTGGCTAGAGCATGATTATGAACCAGGCCAATCATGCATTGACTTCTAATATAATAAACCGAGGGTTTTTATGCGACTGCTAAGAAAGCACAAATACCCGTAAGCAAGCAAACCAGGGGACCAACGGCTTTAGGTCCTCTCCAAGGGACCTGGTAATGAGGATAAATGCCTTACCAAAGGGCACTAGCGCACCACTTGGGAATCTTACCCGGGTCACGGAAATCCGAAACCCCCGCTCTACTGACTGAGCCATCACAACTCCATATTATAATATTAATATTACTAATATGTGGCTAATTATGTATTGTACCATGGACTGATTCGCACCAAATTTTGGTAGTGGAGGAATTTCATCATGCTCTAACAAAATATGGCATGAAAAAATCTGAAATGTAAAAAAATAGTTTTTTTTTTTCATCATGTTAGGTACAAGGTAAAAGAGATAAGTTGCAACAAACAATTACATCAGAACATCTTGAAAATCAAGGGGGGGAGTCAAATGTATTGTTGTACACACACATGGCCGGAACTATTTCCAAACACCCCCTAACCAAGTTTTTCTCTTTGTGCAAAATAAACCCCTAAACAAGTTTTTTCACTTATTCACACATTTTGGCCCTTAAACAAGTGATTGCCAGAATATAACCCCGGGGAGAAGCTCAAGGGAAAAAACAAGAACATACCCGAAACACGTCTAGCTAGTCGTGAAAAACAAAGCTTTGGAAAAAACATACCCTAAATATGTTTGACCACTAGCGTACCTAACGGGGGGCAAACTGCCCCCCCCCCCCGACGAGTCACAACTAATGCAGGTGACGTATCCCTGCCCCCTGACGAGTTACAACTGCACCAGGGGACGTGCCCCCCCCCCCTTTGAGAAGCAAAATCAATAATTTGTAATGTAAAAATGCAATGAAAACATCCTTGATTTTTTTTCTTTTTGTTGCTTGTCAAAATATCCTCCAAAAAATTTGCCCCCCTTTTGGACTATTGACCATTCTTTCAAAACTACCTATTTTTTCAGTGTTTTTGATACCCTTCCTTATTTCTCAGAAATTACACATTTTCTTCCAGAGTCATTTGACACATATTTTTATTCATACATACAAACATTGGGAGCTAATTTTATTGGATCCTTCTGTTCAAACTTTTTGAGACCATTTCCACAACTGGTAATTTATCTTTCAGTCCAGCTACCATGGCAACCTTGCTTTTGATTGTGACATTTTAAAGTTTCAGTTAATTTCCCAAAACCATTATATGCACATCCTGGTCGGTAAGCAAATGAGGGGAGTGATTACATCATCCACTCACTATTTCTTTTGTATTTTATTATATGAAATGTTCAAATTTTCTCCTCATTTGCTGCATGTGAAACAAAATTCTCTTACTTCCCGAAAATGTGGAATTAACATTGTTTCAACATTTCATGTTTCAGCCATTAAGTTGGTCCTTATTGTCAAATATGTAAAAATCGAAATATTGTAGGCTATAAAAGGATTTCTTTCTTTTTTGTCGATATGAAAAGAAAATGCTAATGCTATGCTTTGGAGTGGCTTTTCATGTTCTTTTTCTCAAAAAGACAAAAATGCTATGCCTTGGAATGGAAATTTGAGTGTAAAAATGGGGGTCCTCTCCACGGCACATACCCACTATGCATATGAGTCCCCCCCTTCAATAATCATGCGAGCAGTTTGTTTCCTTAAATTTCTGTATGGTATACCATCATACCATGTATACGGCTAGACAGGAATAACAGTCGTTTCTGGGGATTTATTCAACAATTTCTGACATTTTACTGTAATCCCCATGGGCATGGAGCCAACGTAGTTCAGCGGAACAACCAAAATACAGAGACTGAAGCTTTTGGTCTAGTATATTATACGGCATGCCATTGATTATGTAGAGACCCAGCCCCAGGAGTGTGAAATAGACTAGGCCTATAAGGCTATAGAAATTAGAATAACGGGGGATTTCTATTGGTATACAAATAGCGAATAGGCATGAGTGCGATGGTGCGAGATTTCGCATGAGGTGAAAGAAAGATGCTCTATTCAACGAGGCGTTAGCCGAGTTGAATAGAGCGTTTCTTTCTTTCACCGAATGCAAAATCTTGCACCATTGCACGAATAAGAATATTCGCTATTTGTGTTGTACAACGCCTCGGAATCTAGCGAAAATATGAAAAAAAACAAGAGTTTTTTTCCTCCAGTAATCTATGAAAAGGGAGCAAAAAGCAAAATCCCACAAGCGCACATGATCGATCTTGGACAGCGTTGCGCATTTAGCCAGCGGGCTGTACGCGCATTGTCACCTTATTCAATGAAATCGCATTGTGACGTCACCTCTAAAGCCGTGCAATGGTACATTTTGGATGGTACGTCTTGTGTGCAACGGTAGGAATGTGTGACATTCAGCCTCCCATTTGATCGCGTACAACAAGCTAAGTAGGCGTTGTACAAAGTTGTATATGGCCTTTGGGTAGGCTTTATGTACTGTACACTGTACAGCAGTCAATTGGATCCCATACTAGATCACAGCCACTGGTTGCTTGGAGATGATGAATAGGATGGGGGGTCGGGTGTCCGGACACTTTATATTTTTGAACAATTGAAGCCTTCTTTTTTTATCTTTAGATTATACTAAATTCAATAGTTGTAATCATCTTCTATTTTGTTCTCTATAAAATTTCCTGACATAAAAATTGATAAAACTTCCCTTGTAAATTTTTTCTGAATGACTTTCTAAAATTGATCGTCCGGGCACACAACCTGTCCGGACACACAACTGAGTACATACATTTTTACTTAAGTGCAGTGTACCATGACAATTAACGGTCATAATTTATACATCATCATTCAGCATTTGTACAGGTTATCACAATTAACACCGTCTTCCCCAATTATCAAGAATTGTACCGTATTTGCAGTAGTTACTAGTAGAAATTAAGCGAACAATGTTCATTTCCAAACCTTTTCTTGATTCAGCCCAGTGCAGAGGAGCGCAAGCAGATCATCGTCCGAATCCGACCCATTGAGTAGTAGCGTATTTTACGCCGTCGAGCCAGCATCGCTGTCGTCGGCCAGCGTGAAATAATCACAATGTATGCGAAACTCAGCTATTTATAGTCTCCGAGAGCTGCCTTACGCATATCGCATATAAGCAGTAGTACTATAGTGCGTTGCGCCCGTCGAACGCAACAAAGCTATAGACCAATTTCACGGCCGGTTTATGTATTTGGCCCTCTATCGGCGACGCCATTGCTGCGGTGGGCAAGTGCGCTGACCGCGATTGGCTCTGTGTACAAATTCAATGAAAGATTACAGATAAGCTCTAATATTGTGTCATTAACTTCATCATAAATAAATAAAATAAAGCATAGACACCTGGGTAGACGATGTAAGACAATGGCCATATCTGACCGATGAAGGTATGATGAATTTTTGCACTTTGGCTACTTTTTCCCCTTAGATTTGTCAGTAAAAGTGAGTTGATGATGACCAATAAGAATCGCTGTTGGTTTTCATCAGGGAGCTCACTACTTGTGGCTTGTAAATTGTGTTAGAGTAGCGGGAGAGTGAACGAGACATAGAGTGAGAGAGAGAGAGAGAGGATGAGAGAGGGGGGGGGGCAGAGAGTATGTGTGAGAGGAGGGGGATAGTGAGAGGGGAATAGTGAGAAAGGGGGGGGGGTAGTGAGAGAGAGAGGGGGGGCTAGCGAGAGAGTGTGTGAGAAAGGGAGAGAGAGGGATAGTGTAATACAGAGAAGGGGATAGTGAGAGGGAGAGAGAGAGAGGGATAGTGTGAGATAGAGAGGGAGAGAGAGAGAGAGAGAGGGGGAGATCGAGAGGGGGACTGATATTTCCATCTAAGCATGATCAAATAAATCCCCCCTCCCTCCCCCCCCCCACAAAAAACCACCACCACCACATTTTATGCAGGCCTATAAGTATCCAAAAGGAGGGGGCAAGGCAAGAGAATAAAACAGAGAGGAAGGAGAAAGGAGGAAGGGGAAGAGAGATCCACTGGCGACGCATTCCTTCATCACGGCCTGGAAACCTATGCAGGGAGTACGGCTTGACACACAAACAGGCTTCATGAGTCCAAGGCGAGTGAATTTCACATTCACTTTGCTTCCAATCCTGAAGCTTTCTCCAATTGTTGTGGCAATTGAACACAGCACAGCTGCGACCTGAACTTCTCCGATTAATGCTCATTGTGAATCTTACAAGAAATCTGCTCAATTGGTCCAAAATAAAAAAAAATCGAACGAATGTACCAAATACCCTATTGACTTGTGTACTATAAAAGTTGATTCGCCCACCGCAGCATGGCGACCAGTCTGCTGCCCTCTCACGTTGTGAAATTGGTCTATATTCAGGGGCCTTGCCCTTAGCAAAATATAGGGGACAGAATTTACAAAAGCGCCATTTTTGGCATGTGGGTCCCTGTTATCAAAAGCATTAATTCTAGATAGGGCCCCGAAATCGGTGAAGGGCACCCTATTTTAAAATGCTACATTATGCAAGTTTTATGCAACTTATGATTCACCATATCTCACTAAAAATAATTTTCGAATTCCCAATTTTTGTGTATTGGGTCTTCTTTTTCTAAATATTCAGCTGCAGGTCGATTTTTTTTTTATAAAATTGGTGTCAATTCTTAAGATAAATTTATGCAAATTTCATGCAAATTATATGCAAAAACACATATTTCATCATATCTCGACCTATAGAATTGTCAAAATCACAATTATTTTTTCCGCATGTGTCATTGGTACCAAAAGCATTAATTCTTGATAGATGCCTCGATATCAATGACTAGAATCCTATGTCATAGTACTAATTTATGCAAAATTATGTAAAATCACACTATTCACCGTAAATTAGTGTATCGAAATAAACTTTTCTACAAGCCCTGCCTTTTTTTGGGGGGGGGTATTTGGTATTTATTTTGATGGGGCATCAAATCTAGATTGATTTCTGCACAGTTCCCGAATAAGAATCAATTTTCAATGTTAATTAATGCAGTAGTATGCAAAATTTCTGCAAATATATATGTAAAACACATCGACTATCATATTTCGAAGTTTTAAACCGAGCTAGGGACGAGCACAACACTATGCATATGACACACGTTACACAATTCATCATTATGGTGACTTTAATGCGACCAGAGAAGGGTATCGTGTTTAAAATGCAAATTTATGCAATCCTGTGCATACTTCTTTCACAATTAAAAAAAAATAATATGGAAATTTAAAGATTAACTAGTATAAATTCAAGAGGTCAGATTTCTTTCCAATGCAAGTAGAGTTTTTCCCTGTCAGAGAGAGGGGAGCAGGGGCGGATCCAGCCTCCGCCGAAGGGGGGGTGCCCAAATTTGATTTCCATCATTTTCGGCCGCTCTAAATTGATTTTTGTTTGTTTCTTTGAAGGTGTTGTCCTAATGGCGTAATGAGCCCCCCCAAAAAAAAATTGAGGGGGCTTGATATGGTTTATCACGTAAAATTAGTAAAAAGTTACGAGAAAGCGAAGCAAGCAAGCAAAAATTTTCAGATTTTTATTTTAAAAATCCAAGTTCGTGATAGATTTCGACATAATATTTGGAAAAATGTTATTATATTTCACCCTTATCCCTTTCCTTTTCTTTTTTTTTCCTTGATCTTGTTTTTTTTTGGGGGGGGAAGGGGGCAAAACTCCCATGTCCTAATGTGAATGTGTAACAATTCTATCCTTTAAATAGTGTGAGCTCGAATTGCAAGCTTAACAATTTTGAAATTTCATGTATTTCGTCCTGAAAATGGGCAATGTATGTGAACCTGAAAAAGATGCGTATGTATGAGATAATTACTGTGAGCGCGAAGCGCGAGCAGCTAACTTTTATAAAGCGTTCTGGCCTTGTCGAAAAGGGATCTGGGGGCGAGCTAGTCGAGCTGTCGAGGCCCTGTCGGAAAGCAGCCGACAGGGCCTCGACAAGAGGCTAGGCATGAGCAGGTGGCACAGAGCAAGCATTTTGTACACTATATATTACATGTGACCACCTATATGAATACTCATTAAAGCTTAAGATCTTTGCTCTATGAAGTTTTTGGACAAGTTTATTTTTGGTAGGGGGGGGGTATACTATAACCCATTTACACCAATGCTGGTGATATCAATTTCTAGCTCCGAAAGTAATTCATGCATGACCAAACCAAACACGATTTTTAACCAAAACAAATTTCTCCCAGGCTAACACCAGGCAGATTTTACACGTTATCAGTCATTGTTAGATGAACTTAATTTTTCAATGAAAGGAAAAAGTTAAAACAGATTAAACAATGAAATACATATAGGTCTAATAATAGATCACAAGTCGAAATAGAATATAAACTCTAATAAAAATAGGTTAAACTTCAAGTTTACCGACGTTACACTTGGAGCACATTTAAAGCTGCAACTTAGCACCTTTCAGAAGAAGGGTTCAAAACTTAACATATGCTGAAAGCAGGTACAAAAATGCACCTTTAAAGATGCTCTAAGTGTGACATTGGTCTGCACCTTTATATTAATGAAAATAAGTATATTAAAGGTGTAAAGTTGAACCTATTTTACTTGGCGTGTATATACAAATAATACGTGCAGATCTATACCCTGGTAGCACATAATTTTTAACAACATTTCGAAAAGGTCTCACTTGTGTTTTCCAAATAATGTTTTAATTATAACATTAAAGGTCAAGTCCACCTCAGAAAAATGTTGATTTGAATCAATAGAGAAAAATCAGACAAGCACAATGCTGAAAATTTCATCAAAATCGGATGTAAAATAAGAAAGTTATGACATTTCAAAGTTTCGCTTATTTTCAGCAAAATAGTTATATGAACGAGCCAGTTACATCCAAATGAGAGAGTCGATGATGTCACTCACTCACTATTTCTTTTGTTTTTTATTGTTTGAATTATACAATATTTCAATTTTTACGAATTTGACGATTAGGACCTCCTTGCCTGAAGCACAAAATGTTTAAATAATGGAATTCCACGTGTTCAGGGAGGAATGAAACTTCATTTCACATGACAATGACGAGAAAATAAAAATATTTCATATTTCATATAATAAAATACAAAAGAAATAGTGAGTGGGTGATGTCATCAACTCTCTCATTTGGATGTAACTGGCTCGTTCATATAACTATTTTTTTTTAATTAAGCGAAACTTTAAAATGCCATAACTTTCTTATTTTACATCCGATTTTGATGAAATTTTCAGTGATATGCTTGTTGAATTTTTCTCTTTTTATTCAAATCAAGTTTTTGATGGGGTGGACTTGTCCTTTAATACAACATTTTAATCCTCGCGTTTAACATTTTAATAATTTGCTGACCCCAAAATGTTCTTATGCTGAAAGAAAATAATATTTTTGAAACATCATTATAACTTATCCAAAAAAATGCAAAAAACGTTTTAAAAACATTTCAAAAATATTATTGCAAACGTAATATAAATATGTTTCCCTAACCATACATATGACCATACATTTTAACAGTTAACATGTTTTCGTAACCTTTACCTAACACTATATTATAATATTATTAAGAATGTTTTTGTGCTAGCTGGGTAGCTTTCAATAGCTTGAATATATTTTACAAACATTACAAATCTTTCATTCACCCTTGCTATGAGCAGTACGGGGAAATTGCCATAGATTTTTCTAAAAGAATTGTCACTGGTATTTTTTATAATGAGACAAATAGAAGAACCCTACTGCAGATTTGCTTTTCTTGGCCAAGTATCAGTGAAAGACTATATAACTTTTAACCACCCTAATGTTTTAATGTATTGACTGCCTTACACAATCATATACATCAAAATGTCACGAAAGTGGATTTTTTTTTCGTCACATTTTTAATACTAGAGAGACAAATTCCCTCAATGTAGTTTTACCAAATCCGGGTTTAGAATTATTTAAATAATTGTTCAACCATGCCCTCCATTATAACTGAAACAGACTTCCCTATGATCTTCAAAATCCTATGTTATAAACGACTTAAAACAGCTTAAGCTATACTTATTTCTTATTTTTACCTATATATCTTGATATTTGAATGATATATCCCCCGGTTCCATGGATGCAAAAATTATGTATAGGCCTACCATAATGATATTTTTACAATCTATTATTTTATTTTATTTTCTTTAAGATATAAGCCTCATACATGCAATGTATTTACTCATCTTAGTTTATTTCACGTATATAATTTATTCATAACAGTGATAAAAACCGAGCTCATATTTTGTTAACATTGTTCACTTTTTTAAATGCTGTACTTATACATTTTTTTGCGAAATTTACTTTTGTTATATTCATACCCATGTACTTACGCTTCACATCTTTCAAGTTGTTTTTTATTGCAAGAATTTTGACAAGCATTTGGCATAACGTGATGAGTTCCTGTTGTAGCTGTTATATGCTATTTTTTTTTTCTTAGTCATAATGTAAATGATTTTCGACATTCTTTTCAATCTTGTTTTTTATAAACTCTGTTGGCTAGGTTTTGACATAATGTCGGAAAAATAATTGTGTAATAGAAAGTGAAAAGGTTTTTTTTTTCTTTTAAAAAGTCGTTCATTGTTATTTGTCATTGTATGTAGTTCTCAATCTTTATGCATGTTCATTTTTCAACAGATTATTTTGTTTCATTTTGAGGTTAATTCAGCGTGATCAAACAATGCCTACTCTATGAATGGCTCCAAGGCAAGTCCTCATGCAGCAAGTCTGAAAAAAACCTTATTTTTAAGAGGAGAGTTTTTTTCACACTGCACGTAATTGAAGGGAAAAAATAAAAGAAAATGGAGTGAAAGTGACAGGAAACACCATGAGGAGCAATTGTCGGTGGAGCAAATGTTGGCGGAGCAATTGTAAACGGAGCAAATACTGGCGGAGCGGTTGTCGTCGGAGCATGCATGTGTCGTTCGGGTCAGGCGCGGATCCAGGGGGGGGGGGCCGAGCCGGCCTGCAGAAACTAAGTGTACTCTTTAAATTGATAGAAACTATGAAAAACAGAAAGAGAAGTAAGAAAGAGGTATCATACCCATGATGTGTAATTTACAGCCTCGTAACGGCCGACCCGACCCCGAAAGGAAACAGGAAAAAGGTGAGGGGAAGAATTGGAAAATAGACTTTACTTTATATTAAAATTTTCGCTCGCGCTTCGCGGTCACATTGCCTGTGTAATGAATTCCATTCAAGAGGATGAATGGCACTTATATATCCAGTTCTGAAATCAATTTGCACACAATATTTTAGCTCGCACATCAAGCTTTCATTATTTTGTTTGATTAACACAAATTGTTTATATATATCAAAATTTTCAGCTCGCGCTGCGCGCTCGCATTGTTTGATTTGTATGGTACCTATCCTCTTTGGAAATTCTTACCAAAATTTGTCAAAATGCTTCTTTATTATGTCAGTATGTAAAAAAAATCAACCTCCTGCTTCGCGCTCTCATTGTTTAATTATTTGTGAACACACAGCTTGTTTTTTATTCAAATAAAAACGCTTAGACTGTCCATTCCACAGGTCGGAATGTAAAAAATTTTGAGCTCGCGCTTCGCACTCTCATTATTTAATTGGTGATACTTTATCCTCTTCATTAATCACCAAATAACAGAAGAACAGTCCTAATTGAGTCCCTTTTCACATTAGAATTTCGGCTCGCGCTTCGCGCTCGCATTTAGTTGGATACATATCTTTTTTTCATAATTATAAAATTTCCTCAGAATCTTCCGGTCTAAGGACATAAAATATCAAAGAATTTGAGCTCGAGCTTCGCGCTCACATGAGATACCTTATATTCTTAAAACTTCAGTCTTTAGTATGGAATACCCCCTGAAAAACCGACAAAAAAATAAGTTTATAGCGGCCAATCGAGAAAAATGTTGATGAAAATATTTTCGGCCCCCCCCCCTATTGGCGAAAGCTGGATCCGCCCCTGCGGGTATAGCATTTGTCGCCTGAGGTTTTATCGGTAAATGTTGAGCAATTGTCGGCGGAGCAAATGTCGGCGGAGTAACTGTCGGCGGAGCAACTGTCGGCGAAGCAAATATCAGGGGAGCAAATGTCGCGGAGAAAATGTAGCATTTTGGGGAGCATTTGACACCGGAGCACTCGTCGCCGGAGCATGTGTCATGGATTCGAAGCGCGAGCTGAATTTTTTTTTGACGGTTCGGCCTAAGAAATTAACGTTCTATGCACTTTTTGCAATCATGAACGGTATTAAGTATATGACCAAACAATTGATGGGATGGTCAGGCGCGAGCAGAAAAAAATGGGACACTCTCGTCATGTTTTGTATTATCATTAAAAATTTTGGGTATAATTTGGTATCTTCCTATATACATTAATAATGCGAGCGCAAACGCGTGATCAGAAAATTTTTGATACTCTTATCTGAAACTGCATATACATTGCAACAATATAGGCTCATTTCAGTGTAATATAGAGAGCAAGCTGCGTAACTGAATAAACATGCGTGCGCGTGTTTCAGACTTTGACCTAGAATCTGGGGATTCTAAATACTTTTTTTCATCATGAAAATCAATAAAGCGAGCGCGAAGCGCGAGCTTGAAATATTTGATAATCCGATCTGAAAAAGGGGTCAATTTAAGCTCTGTCTTTCAAGCACATCGAAGGAAAATTTGGAGGTGGATATAGCGATCACAGTTTAAAAAATATGATACGTTTTATTATTACTTTGAGTTTTGACATATAGGACAGGGACATTCTAATGATGACCATCTTCCTCCTAAGCGGGAGATGAAACTTGTCGATATTCCATTCTGAAAAAGGGTCGATTTTATTATTAAATCAATATCTTATTCATTAATCTAGTAATGAGAGCGAGAAATCTGTTAATTTATTATGGCCTGAAAACTGCAAACTTTTGTACTTTTTATATGAATAATGTATTAATATATTTTCAACAATCAATGCGAGCGCAAATCGAGAGCCGGATTTTTTGATAAACTGTCATAAAAATGGGGATTTAAGTAGTTTGTTGAAGAATTAATATTGAGATATACATATCAATTCACCAATCACAATGCTAGCGTGCAGCGCTAGCTGTTATGTTTTGACAATTTGACCTTATTAGGGATATTTGAGAATTTTATGGAATACAGGAAAATAATTGGTACCTGACAAATCAAATTTTGCAAGCGCGCAGACCGAGCAGAAGATGCTAATATTCAGAAAATAAAACATGAATATTTCCATAAATCATTTTTTACAAAAATCAATTTGTAAAATCAAACAAAATAATGAAAGTTCGATTTACGAGCTGAAATATGTTATTGTCTTCAAAATTTGATATTTAAGCTCCGTATTGAGCAATTAAAAGATAAAAAATCATCTAAAAGTAAACGCGAGCACGAAGCGCGAGCGAAATTTTTATACTGTATAGTGACTAGTGACACAAAATATTTTTACAAATTATTTTCCAAGACTTCCCCTCATCTTATTTTATTCACTCGTCTTCCTCCTCTTATTTCCCTTCTTTCTCCCCCTCTCTTTTTTAGCTCCGCCAATGGGGGGGGGGGCGGGCCCCTCTGGATCCGCCTATGGAGGAGGGTATATGGGTGGTTCTTATTTCTGAAAAAGCTGCCATGTTTGCCCCTCTGACAACTATGTACATTTTTTAGAACAGGGACACACCATTGAGCAAAGAGACCTGATCCTTCTTTTTCTGTCGTCCCTTTGTTGACGGAAACCTGAATAATTTCAGTGATTTTTCTTTATTGGCTTATGAATTGATCTCTATCACTAAACTAGGTTAACACCAAAACCAAATTCTCCTAATCAATATCAGACCGAATCAGAGTCAAATTGGTGTGGAATAGAAAAATGTTGATTTGAAACAATAGAGAAAAATCAGACAAGCACATTGCTGAAGATTTCATCCAAATCGGATGTAAAATAAGAGTTATGACATTTCAAAGTTTCGCTTATTTTTAACAAAATAGTTATATGAACGAGCCAGTTACATCCAAATGAGAGAGTTGATGATATCACTCACTCACTATTTCTTTCGTAATTGTTTGAATTATACAATATTTCAATTTTTACGAATTTGACGATGAGGACCTCCTTGCCTGAAGAACAAAATGTTAAAATAATGGAATTCCACGTGTTCGGGGAGGAATGAAACTTCATTTCACATGACAATGACGAGATAATCGAAATATTTCATATTTCAAACAATAAAAAAACAAAAGAAATAGTGAGTGAATGACATCATCGACTCTCTCATTTGGATGTAGCTGGCTCGTTCATATTACTTTTTTGTGCAATGAAGCGAAATTTTGAAATGTCATAACTTTCTTATTTTACATCCGATTTTGATAAAATTTTCAGTGTTATGCTTGTTGAATTTTCTCTTTTTATTCAAATCAATTTAATGTTGGGGGAAGACTTGTCCTTGAAAGCTAGGGTTAAAATGGAACTGAATCAGTTGCGAATCCACACGTATTCGGGTGGTTTCAGGGATATTCTCTTTTGCCTTCGAAATGCGAGAAAATTTGGGAACATTCGCCGAGGTATTCAGCTCATTTTGAAATGTTCTAAACCAGCCGAATACCCTCCAGAATACTCCCGAATGTGAAAACAAATTTCATTCGGGCAATATTTGGAATGTATTAGGGTGACATTCGGTTGGATTAGGGGAGGCATTTGAAGTATTCTGGGTAGATGCGAACCTATATTTGTATCATTTTGGGCATAACTGTCCCGAATCGTCCGAGCTCAGCACATTCGTTCTGATTCGGGTTCACATTCAGACCATCGTTCGGCTGTTATCAGAGATATCGGGTCGGCTGGATTCTGGACATAAGATTCTGGATTCTTGCCACTATTCGTGTTGGTATTTTGCTATTGGGGGATTGCCAAATTGATTCGGTCAATCCTTGGCGATTCTGCGCTGAATCGATTCAGGACCCATTCTTATTTATTTAGGGGAACTCCCCTAATCCAGCTGAATCAGGCCATAATCGGGCAGAATCAGTCCGAATTTATTCGGGAGAATTTGGTTTTGGTGTAAAATTTCTAGCTTAAACAAGGACTGATGTATTCTTGCGACTGTACTTTGGTTATCCTCTGAATGTTTTGCAGTGTTTACCACAGTTCAACCAAAGTTATCACGTTTACTAGGACTGCAGAAGGGTACATTGAAAATATGTCACTGTGACCTTGACATTTGACCTCAAAATTAATAGGCTTCCTGGGATCAATGCTAGTATAATACACACCAAATTATATGAGCCTCGGGTAAGTTAGAATGAAGTTCTCACGTTTACAAAGACTTCAGATGGGTACAATGAAAATACATCACTGTGACCTCGACCTTTGACCCCTTTGACCTTAAAACCAAAAGGCTTCCTGAGATACATGCTAGTATTATACACACCAACTTATATGAGCCTAGGTTAAGTTCAACTGAAGTTATCATGTTAACAAGGACTGCAGAAGGGTACAATGAAAATAGGTCACTGTGACCTTGACCCTTGCACCTCAAAATCAGTAAGCTTCCTTGGATCCATGCTTGTATCATAAATACCAAATTATGAGCCTAGGTTAAGTTCAACTGAAGTTATCGTGTTTACAAGGACTGCAGAAGGGTACAATGAAAATAGGTTACTGTGACCTTGACCTTTTGACCTTAAAATCAATTAACTTCCTGGAATCCATGTATTATAATTTATACACACCAAATTATAATGAGCCAAGGTTAAGTTAAACTAAAGTTAACGTGTTTACAAGGAAAAGTTAACGGATGGACAGGCGGACGGACGGACACCGAGCGTGATACCGTTATACGTCCCGTTAAGACGGGCGTAAAACTTATTCTGTTTGCTAATAACAATAATAAACTTAATCTTAATCATAATGTTAAAAGGTAACATGAAGAATTAATCATATATTAGGGGGAATAACTTTTCTCTACCAACAAAAAATGTATTTTCATGATGAATTTATTTTACACCAATAAAATAATATATAGAACATGTCAAACATTATTTGAAATGTATACTTGCCTTTTTGTTATTCTTTTAAATATTTTTTTTTCACTAAAAAATGTTGAAAGAGTAATTTGCAAGCTAAGGCAAGAAAATTTACAAACATTTTTATTTTCCAAAAGTGTTCTTCACAGAGCCTAAGATCTAAAGAGATCTAATTAAGTGACCACTAAAGATTGTTGTTACATGTGCATATTGTCAGCTGGACAAGTAGACCAATGACCAATCATACTGTTGCTTCAAATTTGTGATTGATCACAAACCTTTGTGAATGATGTTTCTGGCTATTGAAAACTAGCAGAGTTTTAGCAGTGGGGGCATCGTGGTCTAGTGGTTAAGACTCTTGTCTTTCAATCTGAGGGACGTGGGTTTAATTCACTCTTGTTCTTCCAAGCGATGATCGCTTCCTGTTGTGTTCTGGACTATGCTTAAACCAGTTTAACAAGGCAAATCGATCTTGAATACCACATTGTGAGGTGGTTTTCCCCAACTGGTTTGGAAGACCACAAAAGATCGCTTCCAAGTCAGTTTTGAAAGTTCCCATTACTTATTAAACTGGTTTTGACTGAACATGTTTCAGGAAATAGACGAGAAGGGGGTCATATTCTCATTTACTTAATTAAGTAGCTCGATAGTATCACTCTGTAAGGAATTCAAGGAAAAATTGCAACATGTACATTCTTAATGGTTTTTTAATTATTTTCATGATCAAATCAGATCTTCTCATATCAACATGATATACAGATCAAATATATAAAGATAACACATAATATGAAGTCCAAATACAAATATGTGAGATCTACCAAAACTTTCCTCGGATCAACAATTTCAAGCATTGGAAAAAAAGTTAAATTCTGTGATCTTGATACATAAGAACACTGCAAAGGGTACATGCAGGAAAAAAAAAGGAAAATTATTAAGAGCATTGGAGAAAAATATGACTGAAAATAGAAAGGGATCAGTAGAACTGATATGGAAAATTAATCAAAAATCTACTAAAATAAACTTAAAGAAAGACTTAAAACGACTTAAACTTAAAAAAAAGTCTTATTTATAACAATGAAAAAGTTTTATTTTAATAATGAACATGGCAACTTGCAAAATAATACACTATGAGAGAGTTCACAGTGGGTAAATAGCTTGGCCAATTAGTTTGCTTGTGAGTTCACATTACTGCTGACAATTGTATGCAAAGTATTGGTTCAAGTACACAATTTAGGCCCCATAAGAAAGCTCAGTGACCGGTCTTTCACCAAATTCTTAGCAATTGATTGTACATAACGATCAATGCAATTACAAAGATCGGTCTTATGATCAATATTAGGCTTTGTGTTAAAGGGCCAAGGAGATGTGTTCTTCTGAGGTGAAGGCATGCAGTAGGGCCAAGCATCTTTTACAGAAATTCAAGTTACCATTATAAGCTACAGAAATAGGGTGGCCTGATAGGTCAAGAACAAGTTTGTTGATTTCTAACATTCGAAGCTGATAAACTTCCTGCGAACACAGCCTGGGTACGTCGAATAGTAGGTTACTGGAAACACATCATAAATATCCAGTACCACCATTTTCAGTTACCTGGCCAACTGACAATTAACATAAATGATGCCTAAATCGCTTTAAGAGGGTACATTTACTTATGTTTATGATCTACATGTAAATACATGTACGCCTATTTCATGGATTTTAATCTACAGTAAACCAATCTACAAATATTGGAATTATGGCCAAAATTCAATTCATAATAGTTTGAAATGCATTCGCTAATACCAGTATATCAAAAAACAACAAAACATTTAAAGGCCATTGCAACTGGCATAATTCTTATGCCTGTAGAGCACATTATTATACAAGTATGAAATGGTAAGAAAGGTAATCTTACAAGAATTTCTCTAGCTGATAGATTATTGTTCAAAGTGTTGAATCCTTTTCTAAATTGAAGTATAAAAAGAATAAAATTGACAGATCACGCATCAAAAGAAACCGGTAAAACAAAAAAGTGCTGAGAATTATACCTCAACATGAAAAAAATGAATAAACAAATGATCATGAAAATAGTATTCTAAAAATTATTGCAATTTCAGACAGTTTAAAATCATACACGTAGAAATAGTACCTGTACAATGCTCTCCAATGTAGATTTCAAAAATCGAAACATGTCTTCACTATTACTGGAAGACATTTATTTAAAGAGAAACCGGTCAATTAAAAAATAAATCAAATTTGAGGGATTCATGAGGTAAACAATGTTAACACTTTCTCACAAAAAAATGACTCAGAATCCACCTCCTACAGGTACAACTCTGATTTTTTCCAAAAATATACAAAATGGCACTATCAATAGCTAATATACATTTTAGGTATCACACAAAAAAAGAAAGGAGAGAAAACCAATTAAGAGAATATTACATTAAAAAAAACAGTTCAAAGAGACCATACATATACATTGGATAGCTCTTCTGCATGAAAATCACATCTATATGAATAGATTACAAGTCTGTCACCATTTGTATATACATTTACACATAAAGGGTAGTACATCGTCATCATTATACACATTAATCATTAAAATAATCATATTCTCATCATTCAGTACTAAAATATGAACAACTCCGCAGGCTTAACTGATGAGATGCAAATATTTTTCTGCTTGGAAAATATTTGAAATTGTATATTGGTTGAAATAAAGCTTCAGGAAGCCCCAAATACATCAATTTTAACTAATAAAATCTTGTCACTCTGAATGGAATAACATAAATGTACATACATGTACATTAAAACAATGTCTGGTGGACTGTACTGTCATGCCGAGGAGGCCATTTCATAAAGCTGTTTGTAAGTTAAGAGCGACTTTAAAAAGGACTGGTAATCCTTACTTGTGGTAAATGATATACACAAAATGTTCATTGGCGAGGGTTTGCGCAGAAGAAAGGATCACCAGTCGTTCTAAAATTCTCTTAAAGATACACCCACCTGGTCATTTTCTAAACATAATTCACAAATATATTTTGTGTGCATCTGACTACGGCAGTACTTGTTTCATTTATCCCTGAAGAGCAGATTTAAATTCACACATGATTACACTTTATTTTTTTTTCAAAACCTATATATATAAATCAATTTTGTTTTAAAACCAAAAAGAGGTTTTGAATGTCTTGGATTGACCCTTTTTCTTAATGTATTCCTTTCATGGTTAAAATTTCAATAGGATATGTATTGCTTGCTCAGAGGCCCCAGAAGCAAGGGGGGGGGGTAAACAAAAATGTAAAAATGACAATTTGATTGTGATTTTTTTTTGTATGGTCAGCCCCCCCCCCCCCCCACTTTGAAAACCGTTGTGAGTACTATACATCACAAGCTGAGTTGGTTTGTAATAATTTCACATGAAATCATTACGTTTTTGGCAATATAAATCCAACAACATAATCAAATTATCACTTGATAGATTTGGTAAGAATTTTACCAATTTGCTAGACTTTTAGCTATCATAGCATATTTTTTTTTGCTTATGTATTAATCAGAATAGATAATGTATTTGAGATCAATTGCACATCAATTTGAAAATATCGTAAATCACAAATACATTTTGTGACAGAAAACATTTTTTAAAAGCAACCCTTTCCATGGTAAAAATCAAATTGTCTTATACATTGTAAAAAAATTTCAAATTGTGACAAAGAAAATGTCATTTATGTTCTCGTTTTCTATACTCAAAGTGTGAAAAACCGCCATTGGGACTCCTTGGACCAATGTTTTCCATCAGTAAATCATCATAAAATATGTTCTTCATTGATATTGAGAAGAAAGCGTGACCTCTGGGAACATCAGCACTATTAGGTAAAGGTTATGGTAATACCTACTAAACTGCATTGGTGAAATAAACTGATAATGTCAAGATTTTGATAAATTGGTGACCCAATCGTAATGACATAATTTATTTTTAATAAATCTTTCAGTTTTACAAATTCAGGGATAAAACATTTCTGACCACAATATTTATGGAACATTGGATGGCCTTGAGTGGGATGAGTAGAAAATATTGTACAAGCTGAAGAACAATATTGGATGAGTCGGAGACGAATCAAATATAGTTCTTCAGCGAGTAACAATATTACTCCTCTTCCACGAAAATTGGTAATCCAATATTATTATTATTTAGATACCCCCACAAAGCTAAACATAAATTAGTAAAGCAAAAAATATGTTTTTACTCAGCATTTTAAGTCAATCCTGTAGATCATGAGCATGGCGACTGAGTTTTGTCATTTTTTTAAAAGGAAATCTGTGTGAAGATGGGCTAGCATAAAGTGGAAGCGCATTTGAATTCGATATACTGACGCAAACTTGCTGCTTTGCCACACATCCTGGCAACTAATACGCAAAGCAATTTCATTGTGACGTATCAATAGCTTCATGCCTACAATCATTTAATAACCATGATAATCTTGTAGGCGGGGCAAAATATTCATTTCATCCCATATGGAATCATCCAATATTGAATGGCTTTCATAGGCATACATGTTAAATATCAGTTTTGATATTTTGTCTCTTTGAAACAACCTTGCAAGACATCAACAAATATCTGTGCCTCTTAAAACCCTTCACCTGAATAATAATAGATGACAGCGGTGACTGACTTATGACCTGATTCTATGAACAGCATGCTAAATGCTGGTTTTTAATGATGTTCATTGTCATTATCAGCAGCATCAGCTGCATCAAAACCCTGTGCCATTATATTACTATCACAAACAGGGATGCCAACCTTGTAAAACGACCTCAAGTACTTAGAGGGATGAAAAAAAGGTATTATATGTTTCTGCAATATACATCTATTCTTGGAAAAAATACTTCTATAAAATCTGCAATCTATTCATTTAAAATGGGTATAAAATACTGCACAAAAGGAGAACAGTTGGCATCTCTGTCATCACCATATATCAAGGGTCACAGGTTGAAATGATTGAAATACTCTTGCTTTCTTCCTGATCGCTTTGTCAAAACAAAGAACACGCATTTCGGTGGCAGTAATGTATTCATGTTGTCTATTATTGAACACAAGAAGGTACTAGCTGTAATGTATCCATGGTAACATTAAGAACCCCAAAGCACTGGGTGGTGATAATCAACATTAATACTTCAAAATATGGTTCATTCAACTACATGTCCATAACAAGCGTTACCAATATTGGGGCAATGTCCAATCTCAACAATGTCTACGGGATGGATTTCCCTTTTTAAGATCGAATGTCGACCTAAGAAATCCATTCCGTGTCTGTTATTTTCTTTGTCAAGGGATGGGCAACAGAGGGTTAAACTTTGCAGAATCATTCATCATTCCTTCTGAAATTGGTGCGAAATATGATGTTTGGAGTTAAAAGAGAGTTAACCCATTGACTACTAATATTCCACCTTTCTTTAGATTTCATCCTAGGACCGTAAAGGCTCAAAAGTTCCTGAAAAATAAAACTTCTCGGCCAAAATTCACAAAAGATGTTATACTGAAAGGAGTGCACCCTCTCCTGGTTTCTTCAAAGGGGCTATCCCACTTGAACATTTCAGCCAACTTACGCCAAATTATCTACGTGTGGCCAGATGATTTCTTGTTTAATTCAATATCTTGCTAAAAGTTACTATTAAGTAGTCCATTCTTGATAGCAAGAACTTCACCACATTTACACTAAATACCAAGAATCCTCATGCTCTATCGAGAGATCATTTTGTGTTGATAACAGAAGGCAATTCTTAATTTCAAAGAATTGGATGAAGAAAACAGCTTGCCAATGCCTACATGTCGCCTAGCACACCATGGTCCCCTAACACAAAGGTAAAGCGATTAATCGTATGCTTGATTTTCCAAACTGATTGTACATTGTAGTCAATGCAATCATTCATAGAAAATTGTACTACCATCATTGCTAAGCTCTGTGTAACAGGCCCCCGAATCAAACGTTCCCATGTGATAACTGCTTAACCTTAATATAAATAGATCATCAATATGGTATACATGTCAGTAACGTCACTATGTGATGATCATTATGCTTTCCTCTTTGTTTTTCTTTTGAATTTAGAGGGCAAAAATCCAAAGTTAAAAATGCTGAAAATGTCCTCCCCAAATCTGGCCTGATCACATCTCTG
This sequence comes from Lytechinus variegatus, assembly GCF_018143015.1. Taxonomy (NCBI): domain Eukaryota; kingdom Metazoa; phylum Echinodermata; class Echinoidea; order Temnopleuroida; family Toxopneustidae; genus Lytechinus; species Lytechinus variegatus. The sequence continues at coordinate 30,570,712 of NC_054751.1, forward strand.
AAAGATTTTAGTGATGTCATTACTTGAACTAGTTTAATGTTCACATATTTACTGCAGCACTGCACAAATGGTGTTTTCTACAAGTATGTATGTTGGATAATACAGATTCGTGATTATACAGCGTATTTGGAGTCAACAATGACAGAGAACCAAAAGATTCATCTCGAATTTGATTTGAAATATATCCTGAAGCAGAAAAGGAGGAGAAAGGATCAGTTTGAGGATGCAACACAAGATGAGAAAGATGAAGGCGAATCAAGGAAATACAATGAAAACAGTGAAGCGAGGGTCAACTGAGTGCAAATAAATGTGGACATAACCCTCATGCGAACCTACCAAGCCGTTATGTAACCACATCATCATTCAGTGAGCACACATGCTTAAGACACCTACAAAGTCCATGAAGGTGGGGGTTTAAACCCTCTGAGAGGTTTTTAACTTCTTTTGTAATTTTAGCTTAGCTCGGGATTCCCGCTCCAAAAACCAAACCCGGCCTACAGCAGGCACGATGCATGTATAGCATAAGAAATAGAAAACACACACCATAGAAAGCACCCCTCCACCCCACCCCCCCCCCCTCTTAATCCTGATCATCATCAAATAAAATCATGCAGCATATATTCATGTTCGAATCATTCTTCTTCTCACGATCAACAGAAACCATTGCTCAAAATGTCACAATAGGAAGACAAAGCAATAAAATGTATGATTAAGACACAATTCCTGTCACTATTCAAAGGTTACATACATGTAACTGGCACAAAACTGATATTTCTTTCAAAGTCAAAAGAAATGACATTGCAAAAGTTCTGTCAAGCCAGTAATGTACGTGACCTTTCCTCTTACTATGAGATTACTAGATGAGTGACATTTTTTTTTTCATTTCGTTAGTACAGCTCCGGAGGATTAGTGTGGCAAGATCACCTCGTATCACAGGGCGAAGCCTACGTCAATGATGCAGCCACCTAGTGGCTAGAAGGACTGTCGTGGTCGCCATGGCATTGGTGAAGATTGCATATTGCTGTGGTCCAGGTCGAGTGGCATCTCCGACCAGCTCCTGAGCCTTGGCAAGGGCAACCTAATCAATGGAATTCACAATAATAATAATAATAATAATTCATAGTCAGGGAATATCTTTGCTTTATACCAAATTTGATTTACAGTTTTGACCATACAAGAAAGCTCTCAACGAAGTTCCTTACATCTCTATTTTAAAGTATGCTACACAAAAATTGTATAGCAATCTTTAAAAATGATGGAGCTCATTTCAATGCGATACTAGAAAAATTATTCCCTGATAGTACTTGTACATTGAAAATTAGAAAGAACTAATATCACATAAATATTGAAAGAGAAAGAAGAACCCTGCACTCCAGAGAAGTGGAACTCTAGTCTAGGCTTGTTCCCGCTACATCACTGGGATCAAACCAGGTTACATGCTTGTGAAATGCTTGCATCTGATTGGTCGAGAGCAAATTACTTTGTGGAACACACTGCCAAAATGACTCAATAATTCCACCCAAGTGTCTGTCTGTATAATCTGTAAGTGCCAAAGAATTCTGGAAGAAATTGTGCGATTGCTGAGCAAAATGAGCATTGTATTTCATCAAAATGTTAGGTCTTTTTTACAGCAATAAAAAAAAAATGTCCCACATGTGCTCATCTGTGTCAGTCATCTTCAGTGTGATTGTTTTTCAGCTTAGATTTCATGATTTCACAAAGATCAGGTTATGAAACTGAAGCAGATCTAGGATGGTATGGTAACAATTAATCTTGGTTTTAGGGGCTTTCTCGTGAAAACCAAGGACTCAGTTTTAAGGGAAGTGAAAGTGATCACTCGCTACTACTCTCCTTAATCCATTTTTGGTAGAGCGATTTATCACTCGCTTCAGCAATTGCTTATTGCTTATTAAATAAGAGTGACAGTCAATGATCAAACTGTTAGAGTAAACCTTGAAAACCTCATTCTCTGTCAAGTTTTTGTAAATACCGCAAGACACAATTACACTGTAAGCAATAACACACTTGCAAGAATGACATTTAAAAGTTTAATGAGATGAATATTGCATAGATCTAGATCTATATCTGATTGTTTGTCTCCATTGGTTGTGGGTTGTAAATTAGTGCAACTATCAATTTTGAAATCAGACAAGAGAGCTCCCCTTGTATGTCAAAGAAGAGCTTTTTGTAGTGCTCTCCTAATGCTCCCCTTGAAAGTTTTAGGAGAGCTTTATATTTCTCCCTAATAATTATAAAACTGAGTCCTGGTGAAACAAGTGTTAAATACAAATACTTTCATTTATCTTCAATTTATTGAATTCTTGAGAAGACATACCTGATCATTAGGGTTTCCGCCATAAGAAGGATCAAACCAGAGAGTCATACAGGCGTCGGTATCAGCAGAGACTACAGTGTAAGACTTGTTCCAGATCTTCTCACACATGTTCTTGGCATTTCCAAACTTGGCCTCAAACTTCTCGCAAGTAGCATCAGCGGGGCATTCGTTCTCACCTAGGATAAAAAGAAATTGGATTGTTAACTGGAAACAATAATCATCGTAGTCATCATCGTCATCACCAACATCAACCTCATCACCACCAATGACATTATCAATGCAGCAGCTGCAGCACATGGCCCTGGGTGCGCTGTGTATGTTATACACTATACGCAGCACTCCCTTGAAATTTGGTTGGTACACTGTGTACCATGGCCTGCACCTACATTGGCCTACTTAATGCATGCACGTACCCATATCACTTGACTGCATCACACTAGTCTGCTGTGCAAACCCTTCACTCGAGTTAAGGGTCTGAATGTGCAGCCTACTCATGCCAGTACTTGTGTACTGAAGGCCCTGAACTGAAACAGCAAGTTTTGTATGTGCTAGTCTTTGCATGGAGACACACTTGTTGATCAAACTTTCAATCAGGGTCTGTGCCTGCAGACTAGCATCAGACCTGCGGAAAGTTGTACACCAAATACCACGCAGGGCAAATCTTACCCTAACCGGGCCAGTATTTTTGGCCATTCTCTGTCAAGAGGAAGGGAGTGGGGAAGGGAAGCTTGGTGGCATCTTGCTGCTAATCGCACAAGTGCCACCAAAAAAAAATGCACAATCACCGTATCAAATCTGAAGAAGCCTTCACCCATTGCATCCTGGGACCTAGTGGTCACTGCACAAAGTCTATGGAAATTACACGACTAAGCAGTGAATGGGTTAACTCACCTGACGACCAGTCCCATCCTATAGCCCAGTTATCTTTGCATGTGTAGTCATTCCTGCAAGCCTCAAACCACACAGAACAATCGGTGTCACACAACGGCACATGCATAAAACGCTCATTCCTTATGCTGATGTTGTGCTGGGAAGACAAATTGGAGTACACAGAGAAAAAAGGATGAATTTATCCAATATCAATAAAAACAAGAAAGAAAAAATACCTGAAAATATTACATCAAACACTTTCTAATTGAAAAATGTGGCCTGAAGGAATTAAAGTTGATATAAGGAAATAAATATCCATAGATTTGGTATCTAAGCAAAGCCTACATTCTTTAAAACCTGTTCATCGACAAATTAATCTAATTCACCAAAATCTTCTGGCTTCTTAATATCCTCAATTGAAATGCCCCAAAAATAGCCTCTTCCATGATTTCCAGGGAAAAATAGACTCTCAGGAATGCTGTTAGTATGACAACAGCAGGCAATTTTTATGTTTAAGAGCCATATGTAGCCTTTTTTAAGAATGTGATAACAGAGAACTTTTGTTGATTTAGATAATTTCCTCATGATTAGTAAAAAAAAAAAAAAAAAAACAGCTACAAATCAGAAAAATATTGTCCGCTATAGAGGACTTACTGGTACAAGCCATGGGCCTACATTGGGAGAGCACTCGTAGAAGCATAGATCCTGTCTCATCCACTGCTCGCAGGACGATGACAGGGGTGTGTCACAATGGTTCCATTTGAAGTCATGCCACAATGGTTGGATGTGAAGGTCCTCTGAGATTTCTTCGGTGCAACAAGAACGATCCCGCCATGGTGTACACTTGAGGTGGGTACAAGAAAAAAGTTCCATTATCTTTGGGGACCACAGGGGGTCGGTCTTACAAAGAGTTACAATCGATCCAATCAACCTCAACTACATGTATATGGATATCCATCAATGTCATCATTTTTCTACAGAAAATTTGTACAACGTCCTTTTTGTTAACAAAGAGGAGCACACTGAAAACACAAAGGTTAGCGATTGATCGTACGCTCGATTTTTAAGATTGATTGTACATTGTAGTCAATGCAATCAATCGTGTAAAAATGTTCTACGATCATTGCTAAGCTTTGTGTTACGGAGCCCAGATGTATTCAATGTACATCACAATCACATCTAGAAAATATTCTGAGCAAAGATGCCTTTTTTTAGATGTTGACCTTGCTGGCTTTCCATAGTTGTGGTTGATCGAATCAATCGCAACTGTTTTGTAAGACAGGGCCCAGGAATATGTTTGACTTTCTAAAAAAGGTTACGTACAGACTTTGCATAATCAGGTCTAAATAAATGTAATTGCTTTGACTGAAGTCCAGCGCACACTTTGTCATCCAATTTGACGCAATTTTGTAATAAATCCCATTTTTTCCAGTAAATATGAAAATTGAGATTATTTCATTCAATGTTTGGCATAATGTATAGGAATAGCAAAATAATAATTTTGCTTTGCGGCAAGCCTTGTGGTCGGAGTTAAGTGCAAATCAACTTCAAGTTGTAGCCGATGATGATGTCATTACGATTTGGACTTGAATCTACTTTTATTCGTACAGGGAGGCTCGAACTAGACTATATTTCGATTTCAGTAGTCCTACCACTATTCTGAACTCTGATCACTAAGATTTTATTGGTTTAAATGTCCGGATATCAAAATAATGTTATTACAATTTCTTTGAAATTCTGATCGTAACGGATCGCGTAGTGTGCACCAGGCTTTAGGCAACTCTTCGACTTATTAAAGGTTGATTTTATTATGCAGGCTGCATGTAAGCTATGGCGCAGCTCTAGAGAAAATGAAATGAGGGCTGGAGGCTATTTACATGTAAATTCGCCCCCAAAATGTCCCTAATTCAACCGATGTAATTCTTATAGGATCCAATGTAAACAGTAATACATTGTACAGTAAATTTTCGCTCATGAGCTAAAAAGTAGCCCTGGAAAGTTTTGTATTAATGTTTTGCCTCCTGGTAGGTGTAGGACAACATTTTAAGAAGGCTAATGGACAGTTCCCTTGGCAACCGCAACATGTTATCCTCGATGGTGTAGTTGAAATTCATATTTTTATTTTAAATAAGTAAGATTTAAATACATTAAGATCAACTTCGCTGCCAGGTTGAATTTCCTATTTTTTTGTAATTTTCATGTAGTATCAGATCATCATCAGTGATCCGAAAAGCATAAATCAGGAAGGTTTTGATCTGCCAAAAGGGTTCTATACATAGTTGTTGTAAAACAAGACCATTCCCATGCTCAAAGACCTTTGACCTTGTGACCCCCCCCCCAAAAAAAAAAAAATCTACTTGTTTTAATTTTCACTCCGGTTCACCAGATAATGCAAATCTTTAAAATTCAATAACTTTGTTATTTGTTATCCGATTTTGTTCAAATTTTCCGCATTGTGCTCTGTGAATTTTAATCTATTTATTAAGATAGTAATATCATCAGCCTGGAGAATCCTATATATGTCTATCTAAATGTACAACTTGATATCATCCTACATGCATCTATGCACTGAATTAAGGATTAAATTCTCTCCCTGCATGAGTTCAGATAAAGTCTGCTGTCCCATGACAAAAGGAATCAACTTGATGATTTTCAAAAATGACCTTTTACTACTTTATTTGGGATAATTAAGTACATGTATGTGCATGCTCTACATGATGGATAATGCAAAAGATTTTGGAGTCACATATGGTAGCCTGCAATGCCCAAAAATTTTGATGTTTCAAAAGCAAAAAACTCTCTATTTCCACATAAAACAATGACACACTTTTCTCATTTGTTGTTAGAGAAAGACACTCATTCCAGAGTTGCTTCCGTTTATTCCGGGATGACAACCAACTGAGCATAACCAAAAAAATTACAAAAATAATAATGCTGAAGGTTAAAATAATTCACAAAGTTACAAACGACAGGAAGTGTCAAAACTGACCTGGCTGAAGAGGTCACTTTCCGGTCCAGGCTTATCTTTGTGATACTTGCCATCCAGGCACCTATCAGTGTAGTATTCAACAGTCCTTTCTGGTTCCGAAGACTCGGCAAAGCACAGGTCCACTGAGATGAGGACCAGGGCCAGGAGAGCGGAGATGAGTGGACGTTCCATTGCAGTTCCTGTACGAATATCTAAAGATACAGATATTAAAAGATGTGTCATAAATAAGAACAAATATATCCTTCAAGTGTAGGGTATCAAAAACAAATAATAGAACTACATTTGTATTGTTTCTAGTGCTTTACAACCCGGTCAAAGGAACCTGGTATGCCCGCACACAATGTATCCACATTCTTCTCCACTCCCTGGGGAGCATTCCAAAAAGAATTCAAAGAAAACTGCATACATACTACATAGGCTTTAACACCTTAGAGAAGAGTGACAAATTGCGGATTGACCCACCCCCCCCCTTTGCAAAAGGGGGGGGGTGGTCGAAAGGTCGTTTGACCAAAATTGTCCATGAAGTAACTACTAAACTAAACTGATCTATTTACTGCCACACTGGGCAAGTTGACGCCCAATATCAAAAGCAACTCCAAGAAAATGACTGACAATATTGCAATTTTATCCTTACTCAAGACTGGTGAACGAGTCTGCAACAAAGCGACACAAACTACATGCTGATCTATGAAGTACAATCGTTCATTAACCCCTTTTTATCATGATTCCATTATTTAAAAACTCATTACTTTTTTTATCATCATGCACATCTGTTTTATCACCATCTACATGTATTCCATCATTATGAAATCCAGCAGCAATTTAAACAATAGCACTATCTGTACAATCATTCTGTCAAGTATTGACTCTTGTTATTCACATTATTTGCTGAGTCTGCAAAATCCTATGTCGGAGCGTCTGGTATTTACATTGTACCTATTGTATCATTATTTTGTGTGCTTAATTGCAGGTTATAAGTTCAGGTGATAAACCTGTACACAAAAACTATAAAACTTTGAACCAGACCCCCCCCCCCCCTCTCCATCTGTCTGTTAAAACAAAAGAAGGAAAAAAATGCCATACCATTTGACATAAGAACTGCATGGGACAAACATACACAACTTTAAGACATAAATAAAATGCAATACTATTACTAAAAAGAATTGGAATTTCAACAATATAGAGAATTGTTATCTTAACACAGGAAAATGGTAAAATGGCAAAAAAAGTTCCAACTTGCATTTTACAGTAAACAGTTCCCAATTAGTTCTATGGTACATGTGCATGCAATGTAATGTTCTGATTACCTTTTTTTCTTTCAACACTTGCTCTGACTTTTCTATAGGAGAAAAATCTTGGAAGGATGCTATATTCAAAGTTTTTACAAATATAGAATGAAGAAAAAAAATACCATGTTTCATAACAAGAAAAAGTAAACACTTCTTGTACAATACAAATACAGGACTAGCTACGACTATTCTCCAAAGGACTTTGAAATCATTATGTGTTTGACTCAATGGTGGCCATTTCTTTAAGCGTATAAAGAAGTACATTAAAAATCACAACAATTGGCAACATCCACACGTACTTGTTCAGATGTTTATCTTCACTTTTATTGATTCTTTATGGAATTCAAATTTGATGACAGTGTGCTACTGCTTGAAATACAAGTTGAACCATCAAAATAATAAACAAATAGAACTTTTTGAAAGAAAAAGAAAAATGACCATGGTATGGATAAAAGACAAACGGAAGTACATACAGCCTTCCATATCACATCTCATTTATAGCATAGAGAGACTTTTTAAGAAATTGGGATTTACAAATTTCAAATATTTGATTTGATTTATTCGGTCGACAATATTCACATGTTAACAGGTTATGAAACAAATTGCCAAATAATTACACATACAACTGGACATGTATGAAACACAACAGTAGAAAATGGGACCAGAAAATAGCACAAGTGCTAGTCGAGCCTGTCCCCACATATATTAAAAATGTAGATTATCTTTAAGAAGAAATAAAAACGAAACAAAAATTAAATACACCTTGTAATTGGGTTAGCAGCAACATATTTTTTAATTTTCTTAATTGCAGCAATTATATACTGTACAGTACATGTAGGTAGTGTGCACTCATAACCAATAACTTTTTAGAGAATTCCTAAAACTTTTTCTGGATTTTTTTTTCAATTTCATTTCAACCGGTACTTTATTTCAGAAATCACTTACCTACATGTAGAAAAGAAAGCGAAAATTGACCTCAAGTTGTTTTGATCTATTTACTTATTGGCATTTTCTTCTGTCATGTAAGATATTTGTAGACTGATTATACAAATCAAACACATGAAGAATCCTTAAATCATTGAATAAATGGCGAGTATGAGCTTGCCAGTGACTAAACGTAATTGTACGCACTGCATTTTTTTTGAGAAAGACACAATTCAGGCTGCTTTTGTATACTCCCTTACACCTATATTCCATAAGTGAGATGTAGCTCTATAAAAGCTAAAAATAATATCAAAGTAATTTAGGTACGTACAGTGTACTGTTATAACCGAAACAAAATTCCTAATATCTTACGACTATAGACCTACTTGAATTAATCTATCATATAATGCTTTTCCCACAATAAGCTTGTCAATTGTTATATTTCTTGACAGAGTTTCAAATACCTAAAGTTATAAAACTGAAATACATTGAAGATATTTAGTTCAGTTTCCTAGGCCTAGGGAAGGTCTTCATGTTAGATGAGGATTTACATACTACATGTAGTTTAATCCTTATACAGTGTGGTTATATCTTTTCGGGATCGTACATACACAGATACAGTGTAGGCTTAACTCTATGTCTTAATAATTTCAAATAAGCATTACAGGTATGTATGTTCAAAATGTCATTAAAATTAATGTTTTAATTAAATCTTTTTCACAAAATGGATAGTCTACATGCACAACACAGATATGCAATTTGACTCAATGTCAATCACTGAGCATAAATTTCTTTTGAATTCTATTAATACGAAAATTATAATCATTTTTTGCATAGTTGACAAGAACATTTTCAGCTTATCATAAACTGAAAATTGCATCACACGCTGGCACACTCGTATGATCAAGCTACAAACATAGCAAAATAAAGATGACTGCGAACGATCGTTGGAAACCGATACCGGCTCTTTGGAATACAAATTTAGGATATTAAATCACATATTTCACGAAGCTGTGATTTTAGTGATCTAATTCTAAGCTGATTACCTTCTCCAGCTCCATAACAACTTTACATTGCACTCTGACTCCGTAATTTCCCCCACCAAAAGGGGGAATATTTAGGAGAAATCGAGGAGGGTGCAATATAGCTCACCCTTCTGCCCTTTGGCTTTCCTCCATAGATGCGGTTACCTTGTCTGACATTGTGTGAAGCACGGCACCAGCTCTAAATCTAACTTAGTACGAGTCGAGTCCTAAAAAAGTAGCATTAACAATAATAAATATGGCATATCAATGATCTGCAGGCTGCAGCTGCACAACCCTGGCCTATCCGACTACGAGTCTGTGAGTGCGCCTGACGATAGCAGCAGGACTGTCAGAAAATGTTTAAAAACTCCTGCGAAACAGCAGATTTTTCAGTCAAGTTTAACTACACAAGCAAATTTCAAGTCAAAAATACAAATTCTAAATTACATCACGGCACCACGGCACTGGGTAAGGGCCACACAGGGTTGGCCGGCCGGCAGGGCCAGACCAAAAGCTTCAGTCTCGGTATTTTGATTGTTCCGCTGAACTACGTTGGCTCCACTCCCCAATACATAGACTGAAGAGCTTGCAAGTTGGAGGCCCATACGTACAGCCAACGGTATAAGTGAACTAACATTTTATAGGTCGCGATTTAAAACTGTTTTCTAAGCGAAATTTACAGTTTCATGGTTTCCATTATCAGGGAAATATAAGTAATTGCGTACATTGGACCGGAGTTATTGATAAAGATCCTCTGGATGATCGAGAAATCTTTCATCTAAGACATTTTCACCTGAGCTGACGGTTTTTCTTGCAAGTTGCCATCTTGAAGTCATTATCGTTATTAACTTTTAAATGTATCAATATATTGAATGTCGTCTGCTACCTGTGATCGTAGCGGTGTTTCAGTACACTCGCGTATGGAGCAGATCGTATAAAACTATAATATCGAAAGCAATATTGATGTCACATTCGTAAATTGTTGACACCCTCTCCGTTCGTTTGTATGTTTCATACACTGGCTGCCATTTTGATAATTTTTCCTGCGTCCAACGCAAGTAAACATCGGTAAAGTATAATTTTCATGCCTTTTCATCTATATTGTTTAAAGTATTTTAATAATGGAATATCAAGTATTGAAAATATAAATCCTTAAGAGTGTAAATTTGATGTGTTAATTGGATTGACAAAACTCAAAGTCAAAGCAAAGGGCATGAAGGGAGGGCCGAGGACGTGATACATGCGAGCTCACACGAACACTCTACCGTCGGTGAATGGGGATTACAGTAAAATGTCTGAAATTGTTAAATAAATCCCCACAAAAGACGGTTATTCTTGTACTCTAAGCCAGGCAGGGCAAGCGCGGATGCAGGCTTCGGAGTTCACGGGAGCTGATCAAGAGCCCTTTCCCGCGGCCGCTACTCTAGCCTAGGCGCTAGCGCGGCTCAACGTGCCAGCAACGTTCGTTCTGCATGCTGCAAGCCGCACTCAGCTCCGCTCCGAACAGAAACAAATAAATTCATTTAATCTCGTTTTATTAGAAATAAAAATAGTAACGTACTCACATATAACAACAGTTAGCACTTTCAGTAGGTAGTTGTCCCTAACTTGTAGTTGTAATATTTCAAGTAGATCTAAGTGTGTTTCCAGTGGCTGGCACCATAAACGTGTATTATATAAGGAGCGCGCGCACGTGTGTGAAGTTTGACTAGTTTCTTTACCAGCCCAATGTTAGTTTTCTTCTTTCTCGATTATCACAAATCTGGGAAATTGGCATTAGTGACTAAATTCAGGGGGAAGGAATTCTTATTTTTTCGTAAAAAAGATTAGGATCCCGCACTTGCGATGATGAGAAAGAGTATCACTACGTACTGATTTATGATGTTCGTGCGAATTATCTTGCAACAAACGCATAATGTACGTTTACTAAAGACTACTACTCGAAAAAAAAAAAAACGGAATGGAAATGTACACTGAAGAGTCATGCCAGTCGACCGACTCATCAGATCAGCCAATCAAAACCAAGAAAAGTTGTAAGAACATAATAGAGCACCGAAGTGTGACGTCATCAATTTTCCAATATTGCAATGTCAGCATTTTTAATACCACTTTGGTAGAGCATGATTATAAACCAGGTCAATCATGCATTGACTTGTACATGTATAACAGTGGCGGATCCAGAGGGGGGCGCCCCGGGCGCGCGCCCCCCCTTTTTTCGCCGGATTTTTTTTTTTTTTTTTTTGGATGGTTATATTTACTGGATTGGTACAATGTAGTCAATTTCAAGGGCTAGATCTAGTCAAAACTATATTTTAACTTACGCTCATGGCCTTTGTGTTCGCACAAATGCACCTCTGTCATACTGTATTCATGGTATTGCAATATGTAAATTCCGGAATTCCAGGGCGCGCAAGTCGATTGGTTGGAAAGTTGCACCACTTGTAATCGGGAGTTGCAGTGCAGTGACCAGTGTGAAGATGTTGGATTGGATATGATTTTTTCCCGAAATTTTGTGTTTTTTGTAACATGCGTTTGTCCGTCTTTATGGCAAATACATGTAAATTGTAAGTAACAGATCGCGAGAGAAAGTGTCAACGATGCGAATGATAATGTCTATCCCCGAGATTATTCTTCACTCAAAGATGAAGCCCTATATCGGGCGCCACGTGCGCAGCATTATCATTCTGCCTTGGTCATGTACGTTTTCACTGAAATGTATAGGTCAGACACAGTGGCGTAACACCGGGGGGGGGGGGGCATGGGGGCACGTGCCCCCCCCAAAAAAAAAAAACCGGGAAAAGGAGAAAAAGAGGGAAAAAGGAAGAGAAACGTAGTGGGGAAAGAAGAAATTGTTGTTATCATAGTGTTATATTATATAACATACGAAGCATTTTTTCACAACTTTATGAAACATTATTTGCTTAATTGTGTCTTCATTGTTCCTGGTGCTCGCATAGACTTTTTAACGAGATATATAAACCTGCTGTACTAAAGCCTCCCGTTTTCAAATCAATATGCAACAAAATGATATATTTCCTCTCAATTAGAGTTATTATTGTTTTAAGTAGTGATATATTCTTATTTTTCATGACTACTGAAAGTTATTGCCCTATTTTAAGGTCTTAATATAAAACATTTCCTGTCCGTGCTAACTTTCGCATTAGTGGATTGGTGAGATTTTTGCTCTTCATGAACTCCTAAAATCAGTCATTAAAATGTCAATTTTTCTGATCTGAATATCAAAAGATTTTAACTCGCGCTTCGCGCTCGCATCATTAGGTTAGTGAAATACGTGGGGTCTTAGTAAATTCCTACAAACAAGCCTTGGAATGCCCCTCTTCATGTCTGAATTTCCTAGATTTTTCAGCTCGCGCTTCGCGCTCGCAGTATTTCATTAGTGAGATGCGTATAATAATCATGATTACAATGACTTCAAAAAGTGCTCCATGTGTTTAGATGTAATTCTAACAAAATCAGCAAGCGCTTGGCACTCGCATTAGATGACTATGGTGAGATATGTATACTCTGTCTTAATGGATTCGTAACTATAGTCCTTAAAATATCCATGTTTGTGGTCAATATATACAAAAAATTCAGCTCGCGCTTCGTGCTCGCATCATTTGGTTAGTCAAATACGTAGGGTTTTAGAGAATTCCTACAAACAACCATTAGAATGCCCCTCTTCAGGTCTATATTTCCTAAATTTTCAGCTCGCGCTTTTGCGCTTGCAGTATTTGATTAGTAAGATGCGTATGATAATCATGATTACATGACTACAAAAGGTGCTTCATGACTGTGTTCAAGTAATTCTAACAAAATCAGCAAAGGATGGCAATAGCATTAGATGACTATGGTGAGATAATTATACTCTTAATGGATTCTAAAATATAATCCTTAAAATTTTCTTGTTTAGGGTCAATATATACAAAAATTTTAGCTCGCGCTTCGCGCTCGCATTGTTTGTTTAGCGAGACAGATAAGTATCATGATTACAAAACAATTTGCTTATGATGTCAATATAAAAAATTTTCAGCTCGCGCTTCGCGCTCGCATTATTTAATCAGTGAGATACATATCCGTTTGATGGCACTGCATGTCCTTAAAATTTCTCTATTAGGTCAGTATACCTGACAACTGAGCGCGCTTCGCGCGCTCCCTAAGTGACCCGAAATTTTTGCTGGTGCCCCCCCCCAATGCCGTGACCCACGGTACGCCACTGGTCAGACATATTTGTATTTAATGTAAACTAACTTTTACACTTTCTGGTAGATTCAGAGGCATATTATCCAGGGCGCCCCAACTAAGTTTCGCCGAAGCAATCATTCCAACGAATTATCAAGGAGCAAAATTGTATATTCTCAATCACCAGTCGACCCCACTCCGCGTTTGCTGTGTATAGGCAGCTATATGTCAGCGTAAGGAGCGAAGATTTTATGTGACGGGGGGGGGGGGGAGAATTAAAATACTTTCGTGCTGGGGAAAAACGTCCCGAGGACACATTGTGTATTGTTAAAAAGTAACTTTTAACTTATTACTTTGAGGTTGTGCAGAATGACTGGATTATTGAAGATGATTTGAAAATAATACGAGGGAAAAGGTTGATTACCAGAAGATGATGTCGTTTTTTCTGTAGTTTGTAACAATTTACTGTGCATTTTGGGGAAAAAAGAACCAAATTTTATGCATGTTGCCATACGACTAAACAATTCTTGTTTGAAACACACAATGTAAATACACAAATGACAATAAACAGAATGGATTATTCGGAACTTATCGATTACAAGTCTCAGTTTCGTATCATTTAAATTTGACGTTTCAATCACACGATGCAAGCAAGTGAAGAGCCTTTGCCAAATGTATATTTTGAATGACCGCTTATACGGTGTGTGACTGGAAACCAGCTCCTAAATGAGTCAGTATGTGTCTTTTATTCATGAAGTTACAGTGATTTAAATGTGCATTTTCTTCTAAAGGTGCTCTTAAAATACGACTTTTGGACATGATTTTTTGAAAAAGTCCTTGCCGTGGGAGGGGGTATCCCCCCTCCCACACCCTCCCCCCGCTCGGTCGCTTCGCTCCCTCGCCGCTGGCGCCCCCCCTATTTCAAAATCCTGGATCCGCCCCTGTATAATATGGGGCTAATTGTGTATTTATGATCGAGGCCCCCATGGACCGATTCGCACCAAATTTTGGTAGTGGAGGAATTAAAAAAAAAAAATGAAAACGTCTGAAATGTGGGAAAAATTTTTTTGTGACGTCACCATTTCGGTACTCTATAACGGAATGCATCATATTAGGTACAAGGTAAAAGAGATAAGTTGCAACTAACAGTTACATCAGAAAGTCTTGAAAATCAAGGGGGGAGTCAAATGTATTGGTGTACACACGCATGGCCCGAATTATTTCCAAACACCCCCTAAACGAGTTTTTCTCTTTGTGAAAAATAACCCCCTAAACAAGTTTTTTCTCTTGCTTTATTTACACATTTAGGCCCCTAAACAAGTTGTCGCCAGAATATGACCCCGGGGAAAAATCTTGGGGGAAAAAAAAAAACATACAAACACGTCTGGCTAGTCTTGAAAAAAAAAGCTTTGGAAAAAACATACCCCAAATACGTTTGACCCTGCGATTGACCATTGACCAGTCTTTCAAAACTACCCACTTTTTTTAAAGTCGGTGTTTTTGATACCCTTAACGTGCTTATTTTCCTTATTTCTCAGAAATAACACATTTTCTTCCAGAGTCATTTGGCACATATTTTTATTCATTCATACAAACACCTGGGAGGTAATTTTAGTGGATCCTTCTGTTCAAACTCATTTTGAGATCATTTCCACAAATGGTATTTACCTTTCGGTCCCAATATTTTATGTTGCGAAAAAGTTTGATGAAAATTTTGATTTCAAGGGAACCCCGTCTGAAGAGAATGATAAATGATATCTGGGATCGATTGTTTCAAACTGGAAACCAATCTATGCATCTGACGATGTCAACCATGCCTATGATATGTTTTACTCCATTTTTTATGATACTTATAATGAATGTCTTATTAACAGTAAAACAAACAAAACAAGATTCCATGAACCATGGATTTCTTCTGGCATAATGAAATCTACAAAAAAATATCTCATATAAAAAAAAATCCTTATTCTGGACCAGCAAAGATTAAAATAGGAAAAACGAATACCTTAAAAGGTAACATGAAGAATTAATCATACATTAGGGGGAAAGACTCAATTTTCTCTACCAACAAAAAATGCATTATAATAATGAATCTTTCGAAAATAATAAAGTAAAATTCTAATCGTAAAGATATTAATTATAGACCAGTAATGTTTTACCCAGCATCTTCTCGAATATACTATCACACAAAATGTTTTTGGACTTTCGTACAGTTTTTTTTTGGTGTAATTTTAACAACATAATAATTTGATGTATGATGGTAATGCAAGAAATAGATAAAGGAAATCTCACCATTGGTATATTTTTGGATCTCTCGAAAGCATTTAACAGCTATGAACATGACATACTTCTTAAAATGAAACATTACGGAATAAGAGGTCTCGCTCTTGATTCGTTTGATAATTATTTATCAAATTGTATATATACAGTATATTGTGGTCAACGGTGTCAAGTCAAATTTTAATCATGTACCACACGGTGTTCCGCAAGGGTCCGCCCTCTGCCCTTGCTTTTTGTTTTGTATATCAGTAACTTTGTAAATTGTTTCTCAATCCTTAAATTCACACTCTTTGCCGATGATCCCAGTATTACTCTTTCTTACAAAAACAAATTATTATAATTAATCTCTTTCTTTCCTTCTTTCTTTCTTTCTTTCTTCATTTCTCTCTTTCTTTCTCCATTTCTTTCTTTCTTTCTTAATCTTTTTTTTCTTACATTCTTTCGATTGTTCTTTCTTTTTTTTTCAATTGTAATCATTTCATATAAATTTATACACTTGCTTTCCTTGATTTAATTGTATACTTTTTGTTATTATATACGTTTGAATATTTTATCACTTGAAAAAGTTGAAAGAAAAAGTAATTTGCGAGCTAAGCCAAGAAAATTAATTTACAATATTTTCGTAAAGAGTGTACTTCACAGAGTCTAAGATCTAAAGATGGCGCTAGCCTGATGGAGTCAGAGTTATCAATATTATCAATAGTTAATTTACTGCTCTGGATGCAATTCAGTGCAGTATAATGGCTCAAGAACGAAAAGAATATCATTTGAGTCGTGATGCCATCCAATTACCAATTTGCAAAAAGAGAATACAAAAAAAAACCCAGATAATTTCATGAAACGAGTTGTGAGAGTCGAAACAAAGTCTAACCCTAAACTTAGACAATGTTCTTCTATGATGTGTTTAAGAAGATGCCTAATCTCATATTGCAAGTAGTATTTCATTTTGTGTAGTTTTGTTTTAAGTTTTCACCGATTGTATTTGTTTTGTCATTTCTACAGCGCTTTGTAACTTTTGAAAAAGCGCTATTATTATTATTGTTATTATTATCATTATTGATCTCATTTCCGTATAGGTATCAGTGGCGAAATGTGCCAATATTTTTTAGGAGGTCAGACATGACAAATATATTTATATTTGTAATATATCATTATTCAAAAAAAGCTGGGAGCGAACGAAGCGAGCAAAAAAATGTGACTATTTTTAATACAAAAGCCTTATTTGGTGAAAGGTTTTTACTTTTATAGTCAGAAAATAATATCTTGTTATGTCATAATTTTTTTTTTCTTTCCCTTTCCTTTTATTTCTTTTCTTTTTTTTCTTGGCCATGAAAACTTTTGGTGAGCATGGGCCCATGCCCTTCCCCTCTGTACGCCATTAGTAGGTATAGCATTTTAGGCAGTTTCCAATGATATGGTATGGATTTTAAAGTTATTTGATGATAGTTATGGTTGCATATAAGGTGAGCTTGTAAAAAAAATAATTAAAGATATATACGCTGAATATCAATCGAAGGTAAAAACTGTTTCTCGTATAGAACACAGATGCGCCCCTCACTGCATTGATGAATATTTAACAAAAGTTGTAGCAAATAGCTAATCTTCCTACCCAGTCTATTTCATTGCATATAAATCCAATCTATTCCATTTTTTCATTGTTGCTTTGGCAATTAAAACTTATTTTTTTTTACCAACTTCAGTTTTAAAAATGTTATATCATGCTTTCATCACATCTACCATTAACTATGGAGTGATTGCATGGGGATTTACAACTAAAAGGAACATTTTTATTTTACAAAAACGAGTAATCCGTCTTATAACTCATTCCGATTATACCTCTCTGAAAGTGCACCTCTTTTCCAACGAAACAATATCTTACCGATTCACAATATCATATCATTACAGACCTGTTTATTCATGTACCAATGCCACAACCACATATTACCTAAGTCTCTTCAAGATTATTTTAAAATGAATAATTTGTATCACTCATATCAAACTAGAAATTGCAACAGTTACCACCCTCCTTTGAAACGTATTTGAACCACTCTTTTGGAACTCATTGCCTGATTCTGTTAAATTATTAAAATCTTTAAATCAATTTAAACGTGAAAGTCTCCTAAACAAAAAACTTCTAAACACGGCTTTCCATTTATTGTAATGATTTGTTTTCACCCCCTTCTTTCTCTTAGACTAATTTGTAATTATGATATGATTATGATTATATTGTTATTGTTTATTTTACATGTATTAATATGATTTATTCTTACTTTGGGGCCACAATTTATACAAGTAGTTGTGCTTTATTTGACCACTCCACGTGTGATATGTCAATGACTTGTATATACACTCAGCAAAAAAAGTTCTTGGACACTTATAAAAGTTAAAATATTCCATATAGATATTTGATTAAAGGCAAATTATTGTATGTCAACATGACCAGACAATATTCCTCTTCCAGTATGACATGAAATTTTCATGTGAACAGTCATGCATGGGTGGTTGAATGCTTTAAACAATAGCAATGTCAGTAAAAGAAAATTCCAAGAAATGGATCAGTCAGTGTATGGCTGGTTACAGGCATTAAACAATAGCAATGTCAGTAAAAGAAAATTGCAAGAAAACGATCAGCCATCCTTTCAGTTGTGAAAGTTTATGTGGCATAAATATCCATCAAACGATAAAAGCGAACTTTAAGTCAATACCACTCTAAAAGAGAAGAGAAAGTTATCCACCTTGGATGCATCATTTTTCCACTAGAATTTTAAAGCAAAGTTTATCGATGAAATAAATGTCCCATTTCAGTATCTTGGCATAAGCAAAAGAAAATTCAATATCTCGTTTGTCCATCCTGGCTCTGAATGAGTGCAGCACATCGATGTCACATGCTTGTCACAAGTCGGCGAATTTGCTCTGGGGTGATGTTGTCCCCATTCTTCCCGGAGATAACGCCGGACATCTCTAAGAGTGTCTCCTAGTTGAATTCTTTGATTGATCAATTTTCCTACCTGATCCCACAAAATGTTCAATCGGGTTCATGTCTGGTGAAACCAGCGGGCAATGGATCCAAGAGCTGAACATTGTGGTCATCCAAAAATCTTGGACAATGTTCGCT
Source organism: Lytechinus variegatus (assembly GCF_018143015.1). Classification (NCBI taxonomy): domain Eukaryota; kingdom Metazoa; phylum Echinodermata; class Echinoidea; order Temnopleuroida; family Toxopneustidae; genus Lytechinus; species Lytechinus variegatus. Next base: position 30,589,721 of record NC_054751.1, read on the forward strand.
CGATGGGGATGCGCATTGTAATCCATGAGAAGAAACTTCGGATCAGCTAGGAAAATCGGTCAATCACAGAATTCAACCAGGAGACACTCTTCAAGATGTCAGGCGTTATCTCCGGGAAGAATGGGACATCACCCCAGAGCAAATTCGCTGACTTGTGACAAGCATGCGACGTCGATGTGCTGCACACATTCAGAGCCAGGGTGGACAAACGAGATATTGAATTTTCTTTTGCTTATGCCAAGATACTGAAATCGGACATTTTTTCATCGACTAACTTTGACTTAAAATTCCAGCGGAATAGTGATGCATCCAAGGTGGATAAGTTTCTCTTCACTTTTAGAGTGGTATTTGACTTTAACTTTGCTTTCATCGTTAAATTGATATTGATGCCACATAAACTTTCACAACTGAAAGAATGGCTGATCGTTTTCTTGCAATTTTCTTTTACTGACATTGCTATTGTTTAATGCCTGTAACCAGCCATGCACTGACTGGTCCATTTCTTGCAATTTTCTTTTACTGACATTGCTATTGTTTAAAGCATTTAACCACCCATGCATGACTGTTCACATGAAAATTTCATGTCATACTGGAAGAGGAATATTGTCTGGTCATGTTGACATACAATAATATGCCTTTAATCAAATATCTATAGGGAATATTTTAACTTTTATAAGTATCCAATAACTTTTTTTGCTGAGTGTATATGTATAACTTTAAGTGTGGACATAAAATTTGAGTTTAAATAGGGACTATTTGTAGTGACGAATGAAAATGATATTTTACATAATCTGACCATTCAAAATTGATAATGCAAGTGCGAAGTGCGAGCTGAATTTTTTGATATTCTGACCTGAAAACTTAACTTGACTAAGGTTCAAAAATTCCCTTTTTTAACATTCGATGCCCCTCAACGTTGTGCCAATGGACTGTGCCCTGCGTTGGGTTATTAACCATTACACAAGACAATATACAGTGTATTTTATTTTATTCCTTTTCATTGCGTATTACAAAAATAATTGTAATCAAGTGAGGGGCGGATCCAGGATTTTCCAAAAGGGGTGCACGTTTTGCCGAGAAAAAATTGACAAGTAAAAAAAAAAGGGGGGGTCCTCACCAGTGTATGAACTTATATTTCCGTTAAAAATACATGAAGTGACTTTCAGAGGGGGAGGGGGCGCACGTATAATACATTTACAATTTTCAGCGTTATGGCTCTCAAAAGGGGGCCACTTACCCCCCCCCCCCCGGGGGGGGGCAGTCAAATGTATAACTGTTCACACGCGTGGCCAAGTTATTGAAAGTGAAATATGTCTGCTCTCCATGATTCCTAAAATCTGTCCTTAAAATTAATGTCCCTTTTTGTGATCTGAATATTAAAAATTTTCAGCTCGTGCTTCGCCCTCGCATCATTTTGTTAATGAAATAGGTATGGTCTTCGTAAATTCCTACATACATGACATACAAGCCTTAAAATGCCCCTCTTCAGGTCTGAATTTCTTATATTTTCAGCCCGTGCTTCGCGCTCACAATACTTGATTAGTAAGATGCCTATGTTAATCATGATTACCATGACTACAAGAAGTGTTTCACGTGTTAAGATGTAATTCTAACAAAATCAGCAATTAAGCGCTTGGCACTCGCGTTAGATGACTAAAGTGAGATGGATTCTTAAAATGTAGTCCTTAAAATCTGCTTGTTTGGGGTCAATACATATAACAAAATTTCAGTTCGCACCTACGCGCTCGCATTGTTAAGCAAGACAGGGACGTATCATAATTACAAAAAAATATGATTAGAATGTCCCTTTTAGGTATGAATATCAAACATTTTCAGCTAACGCTTCGCACTCGCATTATTTGATCAGTGAGACACATATCCCTTTAATGGCACTGTCCTTAAAATGTCTTTATTAGGTCAGTATACCTTGGAACTGAGCGCGCGCGCTCACTAAGTGACTCAAATTTTTTGCTGGTGCCCCCAATGCCATGACCCAAGGTACGCTAATGGCTCACAAGATATTTAAATATAGACAAAACTTTATCAATATACCCCCCCCCCCCGTGCAGTTACGGTTAAAATACCACAATCAGAAAGAACCTGAACACTTTACATAAACGAGGAAGAAAAAGCCCCAGGGAAAAACATACTCCAAACACGTTTGGGCTAGTCTTATAGAAAAAAGCTTTGGGGGAAAAAACCTCAATACGTTTGACCCCGCGATTGACCATTGACTAGTCTTTGAAAACCACCCTTATTTTTGAAAATCGGTGTTTTTGATACCCTTAACGAGTGTACGCGGGGGGGGGGGCACACGGGCCGATGCCCGGATCCGCCACTGAATCAAGTATATTCAACACGACATGGCAACGATAAAGTCTTTACTGCTGCAGCAGCTATCCACAGAATCAGTGGCGTACCGTGGGTCACAGCATGGGGGGGGCACCAGCAAAAATTTCGGTTCACTTAGGGAGCGCGCGAAGCGCGCTCAGTTGTCAGGTATACTGACCTAATAGAGATATTTTAAGGACATGCAGTGCCATCAAACGGATATGTATCTCACTGATTAAATAATGCGAGCGCGAAACGCGAGCTGAAAATTTTTGATATTGAGGGCTAAAAATTGACATTATAAGCAACTTGTCTTGTAATCATGGTACTTAACTGTCTCGCTAAACAAACAATGCGAGCGCGAAGCGCGAGCTAATATTTTTGTATATACTGACCCTAAACAAGGATATTTTAAGGATTATATTTTAGAATCCATTAAGAGTATAAATATCTCACCATAGTCATCTAATGCTAGTGCCATCCTTTGCTGATTTTGTTAGAATTACATCTAAACACAGTCATGAAGCACCTTTTGTAGTCATGTAATCATGATTATCATACGCATCTTACTAATCAAATACTGCAAGCGCAAAAGCGCGAGCTGAAAATTTAGGAAATATAGACCTGAAGAGGGGCATTCTAAGGGTTGTTTGTAGGAATTCTCTAAGACCCTACGTATTTGACTAACCAATGATGCGAGCGCGAGCTGAAATTTGTGTACATATTGACCCCAACCATGGATATTTTAAGGACTATAGTTACGAATCCATTAAGTCAGAGTATACATATCTCACCACAGTCATCTGATGCGAGTGCCAAGCGCTTGCTGATTTTGTTAGAAATACATCTAAACACATGGATTACTTTTTGAAGTCATTGTAATCATGATTATCATACGCATCTCACTAATGAAATACTGCGAGCACGAAGCGCGAGCTGAAAATCGAGGAAATTCAGACATGAAGAGGGGCATTCCAAGGCTTGTTTGTAGGAATTCACTAAGACCTCACGTATTTCACTAACCAAATGATGCGAGCGCGAAGCGAGAGCTAAATTTTTTTGTTATATTCAGATCAGAAAATTTGACATTTTAAGGACTGATGTTAGGAGTTCATGAAGAGCAGAAATCTCACCAATCCACTAATGCGAACGTCAGCACGGACAGGAAATGTTTTATATTAAGACCTTAAAATGGGGCAATAACTTTCAGTAGTCATGAAAAAGAAGAAAATATCACTACTTAAAACAATAATAACTCTAATTGCGAGGAAATATATTATTTTGTTGTATATTGATTTGAAAACGGGAGGCTTTAGTACAGCAGGTTATATATCTCGTTAAAAAGTCTATGCAAGCACCAGGAACAATGAAGACACAATTAAGCAAATAATGTTTCATAAAGTTGTGAAAAATGCTTCTTATGTTATATAACATAATATAATATAACACTATAATAAACAACAATTTCTTCTTCCCCCCATTACGTTTCTCTTCCTTTTTCTCTCTTTTTCTCCCTTTTTCTCCTTTCCCCGTTTTTTTTTTTTGCCAGCCGATGGGGGGGGGGGGGCACGTGCCCCCCATGCCCCCCGTAGTTACGCCACTGCACCGAATCACCTTCTATGAATGATTTGAAATCATATATGAAATCATATCATAGGTCGAGTTCATTCTAGACAAATAATCTGCTGTGCGTTTGCTCTCGAGAAGCGCTCTATGAAAAAACATCCAACCGTCCTCGTGGAGTCGTGGGTGATGCTTTTGACCCTTTAACGTGCAATTATGTGCTTGTTGGAGAAACACTTTTATACACGAAAAAGGCCCCCTTCCCTAACCATTTCACATTATTCCACTTCATATATTTCAGATTCAAATCTTATTAAATTGAAATCCAAATCGAGCATTGTTGGAGTTGGCTCAGATCAACTCGGCGGCCGTCAGATGGTAAAACGGTCTATCTCGAAAATCGATGTTCTGAGAAAAATTACCATTTTACCTTCTGACAGAGACGATCAAATTTCAATTAAGAAGGTTAAAAAAGGTTTATGTAAAAGATAGCTAGTTTCACCTCCAAACGATATTACCGACGATGGGCTAACTCAAAGATAGACCATTTTACCATCAAATCTAAAGGAAAATACAAAAAAGTACCAAGATAGCGGAAATTATCTCTAAATCAAGACATGATGGGATTTTTTTTCCCGATAGCACCATTGGAAAGAGCGCCCTCACATTACAAGGAAAGTGAATTTACCTATTAAAAAAATTTTCGAGTTAGACCGTTTTACCATTACTATATGACAGGGTTTTTTCTGAAGGGGGGGGGGGGGTAAATCTATAGTTGTGGTGGTAGGAGAGAGCGATAAGCTATTATATGATGCTCCACAAAATGGGAGGGGGCGTGAACGACCGGCTCTCCGAAGTCCATGAAGTCCTTATTGATGAAGAAATAATAGAAAATAATACGATGAGGATTGTAGTACTCGATGTTGATATCTACCGAAGATTTAGCATTGCGATTTTCAATTTATGGAAACTATCCCTAAAATATGAGTCAACTGTGAAATCAGTTAATGGATAAAGTGTAGGCCTGCATTTCCTGAACTTCGAGTAGGAATTGTTAAATATGATTGTGTGTTTTCTGTTAAACTCGTTTTTTTTCATACAGGAAAGTGCCTGAGGGGTTAAAAGAAGTAGGCTATTTATAAAATTGGGAGAAAGAAAATCGAGCTGGCCAAAATGTCAAATACGTAAAAAGAAAGTCTAAAAATAAAAGTAGAATACCATTTTTGTGAAATCGAGGAGGGGGGGGGTTCCAACGACATTCCAAGTACAATCTTAGCTTTTGGTTTAAAACCTATTTCAACCTCTTTTTTGATAGGCTTTCTATTTTGCTTGGCTTTTAACCATTCGTACCTCACTCTGATCTGAAAACCTCAACAACCCCCTCTCATCCATCTCTCAATCTCCCTCTTACTACCCCTCTCGTTCCTCTTCCCTTTTTTCTCGTTCTCTATCTATTTCTCTCTCATTCTGTTCTCCCTTACACAATTTTCTTTTGATGTATGATTCATATTTCCATGGTCGCACGGTCCCTCATAGATGTAATACATTTTTTCAATTTCAAGGAAACTCCCAAAAGAATACTATCCCATTGAATCATTGCATACTATCAAGAAATATACTATTAAGGCGATTTAAATCCTGATAGTCATATCAAGGAGAGATATTAAGGGGAACTTAAACACTTTGAGTTGCACTGGATTTCATTCCAGCGGGACCTGAAGTAACCTGGAATTCAGAATTCTTTTAGACCTAAACCTGGAGCGGTATCAGGATATTTTCATAGGGAGATACGGGGCAAGACAACTTACACTGTAAAGGTGACAAATTCTCTTCTTCTTCTTCTTCCCTAATTCTTCTTTTTCTTATTCTCTTCATTCTTCTTCCTCTTTTTCTTCTTCTTCTTCTTTGTTGTAGAAGGACGTGTCTCGAGCGAGCTCCAGAGTTTTTGTAAGTTTTGTTGAATTTACACTGTTTTATTTACAGTTTTTTAAACTAGTGTACTACTAGTACACATTTATAACCATACCAAACCAAGTCCACCTATTATTTCTTGTTAATAACTTGTATTTTCAAGGATTTTTGTGTTGACCTTGTGTCAGGAATTTTTTGGCCACTATGGCCAGTAAAGCCGGACAGGCCTCCCGGGACAAGCCGGGAACCAGTTCGGCTCAGGCTGCCGTTCCTGTTTCTGCTGCCGAGCCTTTTACGTCCGTGAGCAGAAACAATGGTATCTCTTTTGTGGCTGCTGCACATGTTCCTATTCATGATTACATAAGGGCATTCGCAGACACAATTCCAGCCCATTGTATAGTGTCTGCTTCCCGCATCAGTAACCAAAGAATTGCCATGTACCTGAATTCTAAAGAAGATGTGCTGAGCGCGGTGAACAACGGCTTGACCTTTAAAGGCGCTTTTATTGAGATCTCACCCTTAGCTTTGCCGACAACCCGTATTACACTGTCTAATGTATACACTGAAATTCCCAATTCTGTTCTTGTCAAACAAATTTCATCTTTCTGTAAAGTAGTCTCACAGATCCGTCCTATTCCCATTGGTTTCAAGGACAAACATCTAGCTCACATCATGTCCTTCCGTCGTCAAGTTCAGGTGCTACTTAGTCCGAATGTCACTCCACCCGATTTCATTAATTTCACTCATGCTGGTATCAATTATCGCGTTTTTATTTCCACTGAGGCGGCTCGTTGCTTTGAGTGCGGCGAGGCTGGCCATCTCAGTAAGAACTGCAAAAAATCAGTCCGTCAAGATGAGTCTGAAAACCCACAAGCTAAAGGAAAATCGGACCCACGTCATCCCCCTAAAGTATCTAAACCTAAACCACAACGGTCTGTACCCGAAACCACTGACAAGAGGGCGTCCCCAGCACGCACAGAAAATTCTATTGGCCCCAGTCCTACGCCAGCCTCTCCGCACTCTAAAGCTGCCGTGACTGCTGAAGGAGCCTCTGCTAGTTTTCAGGGCGCGAATAATCTGCACAGCAATGATAATAGTCAAACTAGCAGCGACTCCGTGGGCATTAGCCGGACAAAATGCCTCTTCCCGAGGCCCCCACCTCTCCTTTGACCCAAACCCCCTGCGACACCATTTGGGGAACACCGCCCGCCCCTTCCAGACTCTTTGCAGATGTTGTCGCAAAAAGGAAACAACCTCTCGTACCTCCTGTAGAAGACTCCCCCAAACTTATTTCAATTGTCTCTCCTACCCCACCCCGGAAATTAATGAAAAAAGTCTCCTCTCCTATGACCTCAGAACCTCCCTCCCCAACTCCCGTCCTACTCTCTACATCACCAACCCCACCCTCTCCCGCTTCCACGGTAGACACTACCGACACTGATGACGTAACGGTATGGGATGATGCACAGACTGACGATGAATCCTTTGACTGGGCCTCCTCATTCCCATCCAGTCAAGGACCCCTCTCTTCCAAGGAACTTTGCAAATTTCTGAAAATTGTTAAAGCACGGAAAAAACCCCTAGAAGTAGCAAAAAAATTCACTTCCAACATACCAGGACTTGTTAGACAACTGAGACCTTTGAGAAACAGTCCTCTGTTTACGAAAAGTACACAGCAGAGGATTTACAAATTGATCAAAAAACTAGATCTCTAATATGACCCTCTTTCTTTTTTAGTATGAACGTAGACATGCATGCCTTTCTTTCCTTTTTTATGACTCTGTCGTTGCTCACCCTTAACACTGGAGGTTGCTCCAATGCCATGAAGAATGCCTCAGTTTTTACTTATGTTGATAACATTGCTTTTGATTCTGATATTGTGTTTTTACAAGAAATAAATGACCTCTCCCAGCATTCTCATTGTTGGGATTTATGGTCATCCTATAAACCTTTTTGTGCCCCCGGACATAATCGAGGATCTGGAGTTGCTACCCTTGTAAAGAATAACCATTGTAGCATCACAGATTCCTTAGTTATACTTAATAGTCATATCTTATATGTTAAAATTGAGTTTGATAGTGGCATGTATCATTTATATAATGTTTTAATGCCACAGGATGATAACCTTGCTATTAAGGCCATTCGTCTTCTTGCGCATCATGTTAATCAGTGCAGTGACGGTGTTTTTTTAATTGGGGGAGATTTTAACTGTACCCTATCTCCAACATTGGATAGATTGTGCATGCCTAATGAGCATAGACCTAAGATATCATCTGCCCTCAAGAAAGTGATTGAAAGTAATAAATTATGTGATGCGTGGCGAAGACTTCACCCACATGAAAAGAAATTCTCTTGGCATAGAAACAATCCTCACAGTGTATATGGTGTTTCTAAAGCCAGACTTGATCGTTTTTATGTGTCTTTCCCTCTAATACCTTCAATACACGCTTGTCGTATTCTGCCTTGCACTCTCTCTGATCATTGTGCAATTTCCCTGAAAATTAAAATCCCCCCACAGAAGCCAAGAGGAAGTGCTTTTTGGCAACTTAATAATTCTCTTCTCGATGATAACGATTACAGAAATATCATTCATCAATTTTGGACGGACTGGCAAAATAAAAAAGCCAACTTTCCTAACATTCTATCATGGTGGGACTTTGGTAAATACCACATTAAATCGCTCACTCAAATGTACGGCTCCAAGTTAGCCAATGAGAAGAGAGAAACGTTATTAAATATTACCAAAACCATCGACAAATTGCAATCTTCGCCTGACTTCACGCCTGATATTCAGCAGGCCCTTGCTGAACAAAGAAATGAATTAAACATTCTTCTTAAGAATCAAGCCAAGGGTGCTCTTGTAAGGTCACGTTTTCAATATGCAAATGAGATAGACACTAGCTCAGCTTATTTTTTCGGTCTTGAAAAATCGAACTCTACTTTTAAATCACTCTCTCGTACCCGTCTCCCTTCGGGTAACATTACAGAGGATCAGAGTGATATTAAAATTCACGTTCGGAATTTCTATAAGAGTTTGTACAGTCGTGTGCCAACTGATGATAATGCGGTTGATAATATTTTATCTGACTTACTGAAACTTGATACTGAAGATTCAAAAAGTCTTAATGCTCCTTTGTCACTTAATGAATTTGATAATGCTGTTAAACAGCTCGGGAAAAATAAAACGCCTGGTCTAGATGGACTTTCTTCTGAATTCTATCAGACTTTCTGGCCCTTGATAAAAAATGATCTTTTTTCTGTATTACAATATGCCATAAGTACTGGAACCCTTCCACATACTTTTCGTAGGACAGTGATTACACTGATTCCTAAAAAGGGAGACCTGGCAGACATTGCCAACTGGCGACCAGTCTCTCTTCTGAACAATGACTACAAAATTTTTGCAAAGGTACTTGCTAATAGACTAAAACATTATATCTCTAATATTGTTTCAGAAGACCAAACGTATTGTGTTCCAGATCGAACAATCTATGATAATTTAAATTTGATCCGAGACATTGTACACTATTCTAATTGTAATGATACCCCTCTTGCAGTAGTAAATTTGGATCAAAGGAAAGCCTTTGATAATGTAGATCATAATTATCTCTTTAACACTATGAGAGCTATGGGTATTGGAGAATTTTTCATTTCTTGTATTCAACTTTTGTATAATGATGCCGAGGGCTTAGTCAAAGTGTGTGGATCCCTCACTGCGCCTTTTCCTTTTCAAAAAGGCATACGCCAAGGTTGCCCTTTGTCTGGCCTTCTGTATTCGATAGCCATAGAACCTTTGCTGCACAAGTTAAAAGTTAATCTTGCTTCATGTTCTTTTTCTTTACCTAACACGGATATGAATGTCTCAGTCTCTGCATATGCAGATGATATATCAATTTTTGTCACTGAAGACAAAGGCTTTGATATTATTCTTGATACATATAACACTTTTAGTAAGGCCTCGGCCGCCTGCCTTAATCATGTAAAATCTCAAGGACTGTGGGCTGGATCATGGTCGAAACGTAGAGACAGGCCCCTTGATTTCAAATGGAATTGTGATGGTCTCCTTTTTCTTGGAGTTCATCTGGGTAATAACAATAATTTTGTATACAACAACTGGATAAAGTGTAAAGAAAAATTAAATAAGACTCTATCTCGATGGAGTTCTCTTTCTTCTTGTCTATCCTTCAAAGGCAGAATCATTATTGCTAATCAACTAGCTGCATCTAAACTGTTTCATTGCCTTGCAGTTTTATCTCCCCCTCAGCAAATACTGGATGAACTCCAAGAAATGCTTATTAATTTTGTTTGGTCCGGAAAACGACATCTTTTAAGAAAGCAAATTCTGTTTCAACAACCTAACAAAGGTGGACTTGGTTTGGTATGTCTCCAAGCACGAACACTCACGTTTCGTTTTGCCTTTTTACAGCGTTATCTCAATCTTTGTTCTCATCCCGCGTATACCTTTTGTTCTTATAATCTTCGGAGATATAAGAAATTAAATTTTGATTTTTCTTTGTTTCTGACTGAATTAGACCCAAAGTTTTATACCAGTCTTCCTTGTTTCTATTCGGAAATTTTGCGTGCTTGGGGAATCTCTGGAGCCAGCATCGAGACATCGTCCTTCACTGTCAACCATGTGTTCAATATTCCTTTGAATTATTATAAATTTCTTCATTACACACTGGATGGCGACAAGATCTTCCCTGCTAGATTATTTGCATGTGGAATCAAACTCGTCAAACATCTTGTAAACCCGAACAACGGTACCTGGCTCCGAGCAGACGAGGTCGCCATCACATCCACCCTGCAGCGTCCATCTTTACGGCTCTTGGAATTTGACCTCTCTCGACTTCACAAAGTGATTTCCAGTTTGTTTCCCAGATTCTTTTTAAACAGCGGACTTAGACTGTCAATAGTTTCAACTCATCTTCACAATCTGGCTGAACCTATCAACTCTCCGTTCTCGATTATAACTAAGGACAACAAGAACATTCTTGCCACACCCACTAAATCGATATATCGAATCCTCAACCGTTCTATTAACTTTCTTCCTAGAACTCAAGTTACTCATTGGCACGAGATTGGGATACTTTCCCCATCTACACTAATCAACTGGACTGAAATCTACTACTATCCTTCGTCTAAGAAAGATGGGGACACTCAGTACAAACTATTACATAATGTCCTTCCGTCGCTTGCCGTTCTTCATCACCTTAATTCCGACATCTCCTCTTCATGTGGATGGTGTGGCAAGAAAGGAACTATATTACACCTCTTTATCGAGTGCACTTCTATTCAACCGGCCTTGGATCTTCTTCACCACCTCCTTTCATGTCTTTTGCCCGAAGTGAACATTGACTTTGACCTCTACTGGACCTTGGTTCCACATGCAAGAGGTCGTAGCAGGGAAGCCGTGCGCCTATCCAACTTTCTTATTGTTAGTCTTAAAAGCACATTATATTGGCTTTACCGAACCTCTCGTTTTTTTGATCCGCTTCCGTTTTGGAAATTTAGAATTAAAAACAGAGTCATTATTGATTATGAATTCCACAAATTACAAAGCAATTTGGCTTTATTTCTTAAAACATGGTCACCCAATAATGTACTCTTTCTTTTGGATAACGATAGTCTCACATGGTTGATTTAATTGTTTTGACGTGATCACATATTTTCTTTGCTATTATTTTTATGTTATGCCTAAGATTTTGTGTACCTCCTTCGGTATTTTATGATTGATTTTTTTTGAGCAAAGCTCTTTATGGAAATTAATAACTTCCCACAGTAAAATCGTTTTAAATACTGATGATATTGTAGTTCTGTAATCATCTGTCGTCAGTATTCAGTACATTTAAAAAAAATTTCTCGTTTTCTATTGTTAAATTTATTGCTTGTTCATGAATTGTTTAATGTCTTCCGCTTTATGTATTACTTATTGATTGTTTTGTTTATTGTTTAGCTCACAAACACTTGACATATTAAGTGCATCAATGTCTGTATATTTTTATTTGTATTATTTATTATATGCAATGTAAATAAAGTTTTACTTTGAAAAGTCAAAAAAAAGTCTTCTTTTCATTTTCTTCTTCTTTTTCTTCTCATTCTTCTTCTTTTCTTTCTTCTTCTTCTTCTTTTTCTTCTTCTTCTTCTCATTCTTCTTCTTCTCATTCTTCTTCTTTTCCTTCTTCTTCTTCTTCTTCTCATTCTTCTTCTTTTTCTTCTTCTTCTCATTCTTCTCCTTAATATTCTTCTTTTTCTTCTTCTTCATTATTTGCGTATATTATTCTCCAAGCATAGACAGCATCCCCACGTAAGATGTGTAAAAATTGAAAAATAATGTAACCAAATGACCTCTATTTTAGAATGAAACTTTTTTTTTTTGCTTTTCAAATTTCTCGGGACCGATTTGATCTCCATTTTGAAGTGAAAACTTTTTTTTAGGGGGGGGGGGCTTTTTCACATTTACACCCCCAGTGAAAAAAATAGTTCCGAGGGCCCTGTATACTTCTTCATTATTTCTTTAATTTCATCTTAGCTTCGTGTTTTTAATAAAAAAAAGTGATGTCTGAGCAAGTGTAAGTATATACTTGTACATAGCAGTATTGTATTAGCATTTAAAACTTAATACTATTAGCCGCAATTCTACGTTTAAGTCGCCGGTTAAATGTCAGATTATGAGTTAATACTCGAACGTAATCGTTTTACAGGGTCATGGGCCTTTGATTTAGGTCTAGTATTAGACGTTTTATGAAAAATTCATCCGATGATGGTGTATATTTACTCCCAGTGGAGAAAATACATAAGCTGCTTAAATAACTTTCGAACACATCTAATGAGACATAGAGGCGATAAACATGATAAAAGGAGGATCGTCTGACTCTCTTCGAAAAAAGAAAACACACACACACACACTATATTCATGATGATTTGGTCGTCTAGCGGCCAATCAAGTAATACCCAGACCCCAACATTATAGGCCTTTAATATTACCCCCAATTTTCGTCATGTACTTTAGATTAATGTATTCATTGTATTAATATGTTATTGTTTTAACCGATTGATCAATATTCTATGCGTACATCTCAATATCCTCCATTAAATATATGAATTGTATAGAGAATGTACACCAAGCATGAAATTTTGATTAACCATTTGTAATATGGATTTCATGATCTCTTTATTACTTTGATTAAGGCTCAGAGAGGGTGATAGGGATAAAAGGGGAGGGGGCAAGCATTGCAAGAAAAATTATTCAGAGGGGGAATTAAGAGCAGTAAAAAAGAACAAACAAGTGGAATGCCTCTGGCCGTCTCACCTGCATCACGCGGTTCAATATAGCAGCAGTGCTGACTTTGAATACTACTCTAACTCACACAAGATGTTCAGTGATACATGGTTACTCTTATGTCCACTTTTTATGAACGAGACCAATAAACTTACAGAGATATGATGGTTATTCAACAAAAAACCCCAACATAGCCAAAGTTCATTGACCTTACATGACCTTTGACCTTGATCATGTGACCTGAAACTCGCACAGGATGTTCAGTGATACTTGATTACTCTTATGTACAAGTTTCATGAATCAGATCCATAAACTTTCAAAGTTATGATGGTAATTCAACAGATACACCCAATTCGGCCAAAGTTCATTGACCTTTGACCTTGGTCATGCGACCTGAAACGCGCACAGGATGTTCAGTGATATTTGATAACTCATATGTCCAAGTTTAATGAACTAGACTAATAAACTTTCAAAGTTATGATGGTAATTCAACAGATACCCCCGATTCGGCCAAAGTTCATTGACCCTAAATGACGTTTGACCTTAATCATGAGACCTGAAACTTGCACAAAATATTCAGTGATGCTTGATTACTATTATATCCAAGTTTCATGAATCAGATCCATAAACTTTCAAAGTTATGATGGGAATTCAACAGATATCCCCAATTCGGCCAAAGTTCATTGACCCTAAATGACCTTTGACCTTGGTCATGTGACGTGAAACTCATGCAGGATGTTCAGTGATACTTGATTAACCTTATGTCCAAGTTTCATGAACTAGGTCTATATATTTTCTAAGTTATGATGACATTTCAAAAACTTAACCTCAGGTTAAGATTTCGATGTTGATTCCTCCAACATGGTCTAAGTTCATTGACCCTAAATGACCTTTGACCCTGGTCATGTGACATGAAACTCTAATAGGATGTTCAGTAATACTTGATTAACCTTATGGCCAAGTTTCATGAACTAGGTCCATATACTTTCTAAGTTATGATGTCATTTCAAAAACTTAACCTCAGGTTAAGATTTGATGTTGACGCCGCCGCCGCCGCCGTCGGAAAAGCGGCGCCTATAGTCTCACTCTGCTTCGCAGGTGAGACAAAAACGGAATGAAGTAATCTTTTTATGAATATTACACTGAAAAAAACCCCACGATAATGCATGTGATAATGGGTCCATCTATATAGACCGATAGATAGGGAGAAAGAGATAAAGAAAGAAAGAGACAGAGAAAAAAGAGGGAGAGAAGAGAGAGCGGGGGAGAGAGGGAACGCCCACACACTGGTGCCCCACACACACGCACAAAACGCGCACAGAACATAATACTGTGTGATAACTATTTGTCATTCTCTCCCATCCCCCTTTCTCCCTCTCCAGACTAAACCACATGTGCCCAAATAATCGCTCTCTCTCACACACACACCCTCCCACACACATACACACACCCACTCTCACTCAGTTATCTATCTCTCTTTTCCCTCTTTCTCCTTCACTCTTTTCTTCCTTGTCCCTTTCCATTGTACATACATGCACTCTTTTACTCTGCCATTTTCGCCAATTCTATCCGAGGCCTCCATTCATTTCCTATCAACATCACACTTCTTCCGTCCTCATCATACTTATTGTTGCTATCTTTCATTACAACAGCAAGTTGTTAAACTTGTCAATTTTCTAATTAGTTGGACCAACCACGCATGACATAAAGGAGCAGTATACCATGGTATGATCTCTATGAATATCTGGTTTATTTCTTTAAAAAGAAACTAGAATCAGGACTCGGAAATATTAACACGGTAACTTGTTTCTTGATATTACACAGTATTAAACATAATTTTCTACAGCCAACGATACAATATTTCTTCTTAAATTAGAAGAAACTGTAGCGGCAACGTCTGCCATTACTAATTGGCAGCAAACAGAGAAATAATAATAATACTAGTACAATAATATAAGATAGTGCAATGCTATATGGTAGCCACATAGTACAAAACACTCGAATTTGTCTGTTTTTAATATGAAAAGCATGAAATTCAAATTAAATACCGGGTGAGTAGAGTGTTTGTTTTTAGCGACGGATCTCAAAGTTACGGCTTCGCGACGAACGTGACGAATAAAGAAAAGTGAACGACATCAAGATCCAACGAGGTTTGCTGCTGCGACAGTCGATTACACAAATAGTTCCAAATCTGTCTTTTCATTTAACATGTGTAACCACAAAAAATATATCATTTCATCTACCTGCTGATTATAACAATTAAGTTGCAGTCTATTACAAGGACGAATCTGTACTTTTTGGACAAGAACTCTGGACGCATCTATTTCTTATGATATCTGAAAAAAATGGCCGACTAGATCCCTATATTATCATGTTCAATTCTGGAATAATAGTTATTTTATATCAAGCTCCGGTTTCACTGGATAGCTCTATACTAATGTTTTTATCAAAATATATCTCGCTTGCAGGATTTGCTTAGATGTGCTTCATGTATTCTTCATTATTTTATGTGTCACCGACTTAATCATAATCCTCGCTAAATATTATTAATTTGTACGCTCCACTATTTTCGAGATTTTGAAATTCATGAATAATGACTGTTCCATTAACTGTAAAGAAAAAATATTGGGTAAAATTTTTACCACCACGAGGGGAATTATGTGTCCAACCAATTTGGGGCAGTATTTTACCCAATGCCGATAGCATATTGTCCAGTAAGATTTAAAAAAAATAAGCAGCAATTACTTTAGAATGGGCACATTTTTCATCACACTGGATAGATAAAAATGCCCTAAAGAAATGCCCAATAATGGTTGGACACATAATTACCCTCATTGAGCACTTTTATCCAATATTTTTTTAGAGTGTTGGGAAATGAAATACAGATTAAAACTGAGACTATATACACATCATGTGCATTACAGAGAACATTGTTCAAAGAGGACACAATATTGTCAAACATAGTAATGGATAAAGATATAAAAGAGGACGAAAGAGAGAAGAAGAATTTCATAAAATAAGGACAAATATCATTGACTGTGCCGATAGAATACTTTTAAAGACTTAAATCTTATTTTACACTAATTTTATGCTTACTGATATCTGGTCATAGTAACGATTTCCACATTACATCATAGTTATCTCTCATGTAGATTGATCAATAAAAAAATGGTAACTGAGGTCTTTTGAGAGAAACATTCATTACCGAAAAAAATAATTAAATTGTAATATTAAGCATGGGATAATCTGATTTAAGATGAATTAGAGATATTAGAGAGGAAGACGAGCAGCTAGTCCAAAATGTCGTGTGATATAAATTCACAAAAATGTAATTTTCTCAATATTCAAAGTGATTTTATTTGTTCAGTGGATAAATCATCAGACACATTCTAGGAATGTATATTCCATCAGACACATTCCATAAATGTATATTCCATAAGACACATTCCATAAATGTATATTCCATCTGACACATTCCATAAATGTATATGCTATCAGACACATTCCATAAAACTTAAAAATATATTCTATCAGACATATTCAATGAATGTATTTCATCAGACAAATTCAATAAATGTCTATTCTATCAGACACATTCCATAAATGTGTATTCCATCTGACACATTCCATAAATGTATATTCCATCTGACACATTCCATAAATGTATATGCTATCAGACACATTCCATAAATGTATATTCCATAAGACACATTCCATAAATGTATATTCCATCAGACACATTCCATAAAAGTATATTCTATCAGACATATTCAATAAATGTATTCCATCAGACAAATTCAATAAATGTCTATTCTATCAGACACATTCCATAAATGTATATTTCATCAGATATCATTCCATATCCCCTTTTATGAGAAAAATATTTTTTATTCATCATATTCCTTTATTTTGTTAATTTTTTTGAATATATATTACATGACTCATGTATATGTTAAAGGTGATCACAAAACTATGACCTCACAAAATCACAATTTTTATTTCTTCATAATTTATCATAATACATTCACCAATAAAATCTTCATAATTTTTTTTCTCCTATTTTCCTTCCTTTATCGTCAAAGAGAACTCACTCTTAACAGGACTAACTTTTCTGTGATGCAAAAGAGACAAGGAAGATATTCGTAATTTGGAAAACCAATTGAAAAACGTAACTGAGATATTACTGACTTGAATTCCATGTTTAAATCATTTTTACTTGTTTGTTGGTATGAAGATTCTTTATTGGACAAGAATTATAGATATAAACTTCATTTATTCATTTGATTCAATGCATAGCAGCATAAGAACAAACTGGCTTGCCATTCTACAAAATTATGACGTCATGCGTAGTGCCTACAATTACAATGTGCATGAAGATTATTTTTACAAATTCCATCGAGGAACAACAACATCTTAATTCATAAAGCTATGTCTCCCTACGAGGAGGAAAAGGTTATGAAGCAAGAATCATGCTTGACTTGCTTTGCTGAAAATAATTATGATTCTCAGTGAGATACATTTATATCATAATGTAATTAAAGACAATACTGGGCAACGGTATTGAATGTTACATGGAAAACCACTATTTTTAATTCTCTTTTTTTATGTCCTTTTACTGTTTTATCATTCAAAATGTATTTTTATATTCACATTTTACGATTTGGTCGATAAATAAAAATTGATAATAATAATAATAGTAATAATGAAAACGATGATGATGACAATAATAATAATAACGATATTAAAAATAACAAATAATAATGATAATAATTCGTCTCCGTCTTTTAAAAGAGTATTAAGAAACTATCAATAAACATGAAATAATGGTGCAAAACTCTGGTGTAAATCCAAGCGATGAACCTACTCTTCAGGGGGTGATCTATTGTTTCACCCCCCCTTGAATAGTATGACGTCATGGATTTACGCCAATGGCGCGAAAAATCGACATATCTTTGACCATTAAGATGTCTTTAAAGCTACATTCACAGGGGCTAAACCAACTCCAATCGACTAGAATCTATATACATCACTGGCGGATCCAGGGGGGGGGGGGCGCAATGGGCCTGTGCCCCCCCTCCCCTTGAGAGGCACAATCAAAATTTTTAATGTAAATATGCCGTTTTAACACAAGGGTGCCCCCTTTTTCTTTGCATGTCAAACAAATTTTCCTCGGGAAAATGTGGCCCTCCTTTAAATCCTGGATCCGCCCCTGCCAGGCACTATAATTCCAATGACATATTATCAGTCGGTTTGATGTTGGTTTCTTTGATATATGACTGCCTCACACATTGGTCAGAGTTGCCATTTGGGGACTTCTATTTTTAGAAGCCTTTTGGGATGTAAAAAAAACTGTTTAGGGAAAATATAAAGGTGGGGATTTTTTTCTATTTAGGGGATTTTGAAGGCTTTGGTGAAGAGTAGTAAGTTAGATTCATTACTTTTCAATACTATAACACTAGATCTAATAGTAACGATCCATTGCAGATAGTTAATGAATATAATGAACATCATTTTACGCAATTCAACGGATTACTTCAGTACACTGAACTAAGATGCACGAATCTACATTGCATCAAAACCTAGAAAATAAAAATGATAATAATAACAAATCTGCCGTGGTATGAACAAACGAGCACACATTCACTAGTTTTTGGCAAGAACCATCATAACAGGTTCTCACTTTTTCAGAAATAATTTTGATTTGAAAAATCTGGGGAATTTGGGATCCAATTTAATGATTTTTCAACCGTCTTCCGGGTGTTTTTGTTTTGTCAGCTTGGACCTGGAAACACTGACATTCAAATTATCGAACCTTCGAGTATTCGAAACTTCAGAATAACGAACCCTTGGAATAATGAGCTGTCACTAATTATAGTCTCAAATTCAAGGTAAATTATATTTTTTTTCATTTAGCTACATCTACTGTCCTAATAGCCTTGTAATCACATAGAACAGAACAAAACCAACGTGTTTTAATAGCCTTTTTGATTTCCTGCGAATTTCTTATGCGTAGAACTTTGAAAACAAAATAAGTTCTAAAACAGAGCCAATTGCTAAATACAATTAACATTCAACACATTGTGGAATTGTCACAATGGCGAAAAGCATCCCTATAAAACACCTTGCCTGCCGCCGCGCCACCAAAGGCATTTGTATTAACATGGCCAACAGATGACCTAGCCATGTATATTTTTCCTGTCATTCATTACATGTAGTGTGGTGTATCAAAATATATCTTACCCATTCTAAATAACAGTCTGAATATATCTAATGAGAAACACACATATACAAAAACTGTCAAAATGACAAATTTATATTGAAATTTTCCACAACGAATGATGTTTGGTGATGTCGTTCATTATTTGTTTGTAAACGAAGTACAAAACAGCCCCGTTACTATTTACAATCAAAATTTTGGTCAGTATGAAATATCAAGTGGAAAAATACCGTTTTCAGTAACTCATGATTTCTTGGTCCGCACCAGGCCCGCACTAAAATAGTCCGCACCACAAGCGTTCAGTAACATCGCTTTAGTAATTCGCTGGTCCAGACCAGGGCCCCGTCTAACAAAGAGTTACGATCGATCCAATCAATCGTAACTCTATTGAAATCCGTCTGTGTCATAATTTCCTCTACAGGAAATTTGTAAAATGTCCTTTGTTAATAAAGGAGAACACATCAAATTGTCAAGAAATCAATGAATTTATTGATATACATTCCTATCTAAATTTTTTTTTAACAAACAAGCATTTTACATGTTGAAGTTGCTGGCCGTCCATATAGTTACGATTGATCGGATCAATTGCAACTCTTTAAAACGGGGCCTAGCGGTCCGTAACCCAAAGCATATAACGATTGATCGCATGATTAATATTTACGAATGATTGTACATTGTAGTCAATGCAATCAATCGTGAAAACTTATTCTACGATCATTGGTAAGCTTTGTGTTGCGGGCTCCAGGTGGATGGTTCATAAAGCTGTTTATACATTAAGAACAACTTTAAGAACGACTGGTGAACCTTCCTTGTGCGCTAGATAATCACAAATAAAATTTCATGGTGAGTATCATTTACCAGTTGATTCTTTACTCCGAGATGGAATTATTGACCACTTGAAGGGCAATAAGCTGTTTAGTCCTAGTATGGCTTCGTCCCTGGGACATGTGGAAGGTCCACTTCTCTTCAATTTCTTACTATGTTGGACAAGGTCACTGAGTTGTCTGGCTCAAATTGTCAGGTAAATGTAATTTATATGGACTTTATGAAAGTCTTTGATCATGCTATGTAAGGTAATCACACGGTCACACTCGTCAGAGGATCACGACCGAACACCTTCATCACTGGGCCACAGAAAACAAAATATATGGCTTGGCGGTAAGTCTTGTTGCCAAAACCGTAGACGAATGGATGGATGGCTACATTAAGGAAAACAATGGCGCGGCTCATGGAAAAGGCAAGCGGACTTACGACACTGGTGAACGATCGGTAGAGGATGAAGACAACATAAGGCAACCAACAGACTGCGAAGCTGATGACGATGATGAAGAGCAGAGCAGCAGACTTGACCTGGCGCTTCCAGACTCTGCGATCATTGGCGGTCGCAGCTACCCGACCGGGATCACCCGATTCCCCTTGAGAGGTAACCGGCTGGATCACGGTGAGATCAGAGACGGTGCGGATGTGGCGACGCAGAACTTGATAAATGCGACAGTAGATGATGATCATGGCGGGTATGGGCAGAAGCCCGTTGGCAAATAGGAATGCGACGTAGCTTTGACTTGAAATGACGGTGCTGATTCTGCATCCGTTAGCGTCGCCGGATATGTTGCCTTTGAAGCCAAGGGGAGTAACGTAGGGGATGAACATAGCTGTTGTTAATGAGTAGATGAAGATGGCCAGAATGACACCCCCGATGCGACGCTGGGTAAGCAAAGTCGGTGCTCGCAGAGGCTTGCAGATCGAAATGTAACGCTCCACCGTCAAACCAAGGACGTTGAGTGTGAAGCATATCCCACACGAGGTACCAAACGACATTGCAAAGAGACAAGCTGGGTTGTTGTCAATGATGTATATATCAGTCAATATTTGAATCGGGTAATAAACACAGGACATTAATTCGCCGATGGTAAACGACGCCAGGGTGAACCAGTTTGAAGTTTCTCGGACTTCTTGACGACATAGGTAGGTGATAATCATGGCAGTATTTCCCAACGTGCCAAAAATGGAAATCAAAGCATTTGTTACAATGATAATGTTTGTCTGAAAAATGGACATACTTTTTTAAACTTTCAGTGCAATAGATGGAAAAATGAAGAATTAGAGTTGGGGCTCGTATAAAAAATAGAGTGATGATAACATTCACTTTCAAATGCGATGTTGACTTCTGTTATTTCACCCCTTGAGGCAGTTAGTTGCAAAATAAGAAAAACAGTGCGTGATCAACTTACTATCTGGGCTATTTATGTATGTAACGAAATTGCCCATGCTGATTACCTAGATAGAAAAAATTAATACGTAAAAGTGTATGCATACTAAAAAAGATGAAAGTAGTGCATGTGCTGAGAGTGGGTCATGGTGTATGCGCATGCGCGAATGGGTATGCATGATCACGTGCAGCTTACTCGTTCGTGCGGAGGAAGTATAGTTGTCAAATGGATTATTCATTCATCAAACTGCCTCGTAAATTACCCATGTTTCTATAATTGCGTTGATTATAGCAATGACTTTGAGTGCATGAATTTAATATCCAGGGGCGGCGTCAGAAAAAAAAAACCCAAATAGGAATTCAATTTGGAAATAATGTAAGCAGCATCACAAGCTAACACAATTCCCTGTAGACATCGTGTGGAGATATTACTGACTTGAATTCCATGTTTAAACCATTTTCACCTGTTTGTTGGTATGAAGGTACTTTATTTGACAAGAATGATAAAGATAAACTTGATTTTATTCATTACATTCAATGCATAGCAGTTTAAGAACAATGTCGCTTGCCATTCTACAAAATTATGACGTCATGCGTAGTGCCTACAATTACAATGTGCATGAAGATTATTTTTACAAATTCCATCGAGGAACAACAACATCTAAATTCATGAATCTATGTCTCCCTACGAGGAGGACATAGTTATAACACAATAATTCATGCTTGACTTACTTCGCTGAGAATGATTGATTCTCAGTGAGCTACATTTATCTCATATCGAAATTAAAGACACTATTGGGCAACGGTATTGAATATTACATGGAAACCACTTTTGTTTAACTCTCTTCTGTCATTCTACTTATTCATATTTGATTATTCAAATTGTATTTTGGTATTTACAGTTCGTATTTGTATTTACATTTTGCTCGATTAATAAAAAACACAATAGTAATAATAAATCGTCTCTATCTTTTAAAAGAGTCTTAAGAAACTATCAATAAACATAACATTACGGTGCAAAACATTGGTGTAAATCCAAGCGATGAACCTACTTTTCATAGGGGGTGATCTATTTTTTTAACACCCCCACCCCTGAATAGTATGACGTCACGGATTTAGCCAAAAATTGACATATTTTGACCATTGGTTTCTTCAATATGACTGCATCACACATTGGTCAGAATTGCCATTTTGGGATTTTTAGAAGCCATGAAAAAAAAAGTTTGGGGATTAAAATAAATTAAAATTCAAGGTATATTAGATTCGATAATATACATCTGAAAATGAAATTAGAAAAAAAAGATAATTTCCCATCTTTTTTTCATTTAGCTGCATCTATTGTCCTCATAGCCTTATAATCACATACAATAGAACAAAACCAACGTGTAATAAAAGCCTTTTTGACTCCTGCAAATTTCTTATGTGCAGTACTTTGAAAACAAAATAAGTTCTAAAACACAGCTAATTGCTAAATCATGTAAATACAATTAACATTCAACACATTGTGGAATTGTCAATATGCCGAAAAGCATCCCAATAAAATACCTTGCCTGCCACCGTCCCACTATGCCCACCAAGGCATCAATTTTTATCAACATGGCTAACAGATGACCTAGCCATGTAATTTTTTCCTGTCATTCCTTACACAAGTCATGATAATGTAGTGTGGTGTATCAAAGTATATCTTTCCCATTCTAAATAACAGTCCGAATATATCTAAAGAGAAACACACATATACAAAAACTGTCAAAATTACAATTCATATTGAAATTTTCCACAACGAATGATATTTGGTGATGTCGATCATTATTTGTTTGTAAATGAAGTACAAAACAGCCCCGTTACTATTTACAATTAAAATTTTGGTCAGTATGAAATATCAAGTGGAAAAATACCGTTTTCAGTAACTCATGATTTCTTGGTCCGCACCAGGCCCGCACTAAAATAGTCCGCACCACAAGCGTTCAGTAACATCGCTTCAGTAATTCGCTGGTCCAGACCAGGGCCCCGTCTAACAAAGAGTTACGATCGATCCAATCAATCGTTACTCTATTGAAATCCGTCTGTGTCATAATTTCCTCTACAGGAAATTTGTAAAATGTCCTTTGTTAATAAAGGAGAACACATCAAATTGTCAAGAAATCAATGAATTTATTGATATACATTCATATCTAGATTTTTTTGAACAAACAAGCATTTTACATGTTGAAGTTGCTGGCCGTCCATAGTTACGATTGATCGGATCAATTGCAACTCTTTAAAACGGGGCCTAGGGGTCCGTAACCCAAAGCATATAACGATTGATCGTATGATTAATATTTACGATTGATTGTACATTGTAGTCAATGCAATCAATCGTGAAAACTTATTCTACGATCATTGCTAAGCTTTGTGTTGCGGGCTCCAGGTGGATGGTTCATAAAGCTGTTTATACATTAAGAACAATTTTAAGAACGACTGGTGAACCTTCCTTGTGCGCTAGATAATCACAAATAAAATTTCATGGTGAGTATTATTTACCAGTTGATTCTTTACTCCGAGATGGAATTATTGACCACTTGAAGAGCAATAAGCTGTTTAGTCCTAGTATGGCTTCGTTCCTGGGACATGCACGTGGGAGATCCACTTCTTTGCAATTGCTTACTATGTTGGACAAGATTACTGAGTTGCCTGACTCAAATGGTCAGGTAGATGTAATTTATATAGAATTTATTAAAGCCTTTGACCAGGTTCCATACATGCGATTGATAAATAAGTTTAGAGGCATGGCATCAACGGTTGCATCCTTAACTGGGTGAAAGGCTTCTTAGGTCGTTTTCAGCAGGTCATTTTTAATGGTTGTACTTCGTCTTGGGCACCAGAAACTAGTCGGATTCCTCAACGGAGCGTTTTGGGTCCAATACTCTTTGTTTTGTATGTGAAAGATTTGCCTGTGTTACAAGTGATGCGTGGCCTACCATTTTTCAGATGATACTACGATCCTTAGTGAGATTGAGATCGCGATTCTTCTCAGTTACAAGACGATCTTAATATATTACAGTCTTGGTCTGATAAGTGGCTTTTGAACTTCCATCCTCAGAAGTGTAAAAACTTTTGGTCCTGTGAACAAGGTGTCAAGTTGCCCTCTCACAGGTCATATATTGAAAGAAAGGTTACATTGTATAAAATCTACAAAGCGTGATGACTCGATGAAGAACCTGGGCATATTATAAATAGATGGCGTACTTTGGTCACATACAGATAATGTTTCAAAAGCTAGCAGGCTAGCAGGTTTGGTAAGTAGGACATTTTTTTTTATAGATAAATGTATGTTTACGAGACTTTTTAATGCTTTTGTTCGGCCCAATCTAGAGCATGGTCACGCTGTGTGAAATCCATATAGAGTAAAACATAATGATGCAATTGATAATGTGCATTGAGGCGAGCTATTCGCTACATTCCATCTTACCTTGAGAGATTGAAGAAGCTTAATTTGCCTACTCTTGTTTATAGACGAGCTAGAGGTGACATGGCAGAGACCTTCAAGATTCTCCATTAACATGACCCTGATGTTGCCCAATGTCTGCAACTTAATTCTCACACCAGTACAAGAGGTCTTGCGCACAAGCTTGTCAAGATTAGAGGTAATAAGAATACGCGTTTATTTTTTCGTTTACATTGACAATCTGAAACTTTTGGATGGAGTAGTCTTCCTGAGCTTGTAGTAGGGTCTAAGGATGTATTAACATAATTTGAAAAGAGGATTTTTGGTGACGCAATGCAGAATTTAAATTTGATTATAAGGTCCCTCCCCCAGACCGCGCATATTTTCCAGACGTCACTGTATATCACCAGGAGCTGGATAAAGGGGAACAGAAGATCTTGCGCCCACGATCTAACCTTAATTAACCTTATGTCATGTAAGGTAATCACACGGTCACACTCGTCAGAGAATTACGACTGAATGCCTTCATCACTGGGCCACAGAAAACCAAATAAATGGCTTGGCGGTAAGTCTTGTTGCCAAACCCGTAGACGAATGGATGGATGGCTACATTAAGGAAAACAAAGGAGCGGCTCATGGCATAGGCAAGCGGACTAACGACACTGGTGAACGATCGGTAGAGGATGAAGACAACGAAAGGCACCCAACAGACTGCGAAGCTGATGACGATGATGAAGAGCAGAACAGCAGACTTGACCTGGCGCTTCCAGACTCTGTGATCATTGACATTCGCAGCTACCCGACCGGGATCACCCGATTCCCCTTGAGAGGTTCCTGGCTGGATCACGGTGAGATCGGATACAGTGCGGATGTGGCGACGCAGAACTTGAAAAATGCGACAGTAGATGATGATCATGGCGGGTATGGGCAGAAGCCCGTTGGCAAACAGGAATGCGACGTAGCCCCGACTTAAAATGACGGTACTCAGTCTGCATCCATTAACGGCACCGGATATGTTGCCTTTGAAGCCAAGGGGAGTAACGTAGGGGATGAACATTGCTGTTGTTAATGAGTAGATGAAGATGGCCAGAATGACACTCCCGATGCGACGCTGGGTAAGCAAAGTCGGTGCTCGCAGAGGCTTGCAGATCGAAATGTAACGCTCCACCGTCAAACCAAGGACGTTGAGTGTGAAGCACATCGCACTTGCGGTACCCAACGTCACTGCAAAGAGACAAGCTGGATTGTTGTCAATGATGTATATATCAACCAATATTTGAATCGGGTAATAAACACAGGACATGAATTCGCCGGTGGCAAACGACGCCAGGGTGAACCAGTTTGATGTTTCTCGGACTTCTTGACGACATAGGTAGGTGATAATCATGGCAGTATTTCCCACCGTGCCAAAAATGGAATTCAAAGCATTTGTCACAATTATAATGTTTGTCTGAAAGTTGGACATACTGTTTTAAACTTTCAGTGCAATAGATGAAGAATTAGAGTTGGGGCTTGTAAAGAAAAATACAGTGATGATAACATTCACTTTCAAATGCGATGTTCACTTCTGTCATTTCACCCCTTGAGGCAGTTAGTTGCAAAATAAGAAAAACAGTGTGTGATCAACTTACTATATGGGCAATTTATGTATGTAACGAAATTGCCCATGTTGGTTACCTAAATAGAAAAAAGAAATGCGTAAAGTGCTCGCACACTAACAAGACGAATGGAGTGGGTGTGGAAGAGTGGGTGATAGTGTATGCGCACGCACGAATGGGTATGCGTGATTCAGGTGCAGCTTGCTCGTTCGTGCGGAGCAAGTAGATTAGTAGACTTGTTAACTTCAAACAAAGGGGGGGGGGAATGAACACTGTATTTTTAAGTACGAATGTGCCTCTTGGCATGTATATTCCTCGAAACCATTGGGATAAAATTATCCAAAGAGACACTCTTTATCTATGCATATTAACCCAATTAGCATGAATTATGTAAATTAGCCTCTAAAATGAGTAATTTATTTAAAGTACTTGTAAAAATGTAAACCTACTTCATATAAATGTCAAATTTGATGCAAAGCTTTGGTGGAAGTAGCATAAGAAAACTAATGAAAAAAAAAGAATGCGGTAACCATACATTTCATTACCTTATTTGCATAAATTATAACATTGTCAATAAAAGGTGGCTCTTTTTCAAATGATTCTGGATAATCTAAATTGAATAAATGTGGTATGTAAATAATAAATGGTTGGAATGTGTCTTAGGGTTTGGTAAAGACATAGGACAAACGAACGTTTTGAAATATGCAAATGATCCCTAATTACCGTAATTTATGCATAAAACTGAAAATGCTTTGAACACTAGAAAAACCGCCTTAATATTAAAACATGTCTTACTCGGGAAAATCTAATTATGATGAAAAAAAAAAGAAACTGTACATGAGAAGAATGTTTCTTTGTAATATTCAATATTTGCGTTAAATTCATTTTGTTTGTGATATTTTTATTGCATAT
Source organism: Lytechinus variegatus (assembly GCF_018143015.1). NCBI lineage: Eukaryota > Metazoa > Echinodermata > Echinoidea > Temnopleuroida > Toxopneustidae > Lytechinus > Lytechinus variegatus. The sequence goes on from NC_054751.1 coordinate 30,617,168, forward strand.
TTTGCATAATTTTAGTACTATATTAAGCTTTTGTGTGATTTTTGAATTTCTAAATTTAATAAATATTGATATATGTTTTAAAGAGGGTTGTATTCGGGCACAAGGGATTCACTACATCTATGCAAATGACCACTTATTACCATAAATACATATTAATGAGTTAACCTATACTAATTCCATGAATAGTGTAAAACACTTCAATCACGAAAATTAGGCATTTTACTCAGTACTCACTTTGTATGGATGTAGGAAAAGAAAACATTTACCAACGGGCTGGTTATCCATCCATAATGTCGTCTAATTTGCATAAACAATGTATAAATTATGCTCAAATTACCATGCATGATGTAAATTCGATTATAAAATGGCTTAGTTTCGCAGTTTATAACTGATTCCCGATTAAAATGTGGCACAACTAACATTAACGTTCATATTATGACATGAAGAGAAAAGTAAATACAGATAGAACAGTTTGTTGGGTGTAGATACAACTTTTAATATTATGCTAATTACAATTGGTATAATTATATAGTTCAAGACTGTGTATTATTCCTTTGTTTGTATCAACTAAATTTATTCTCGTCTAACGTATACATGGGGGGTTATATTTACAAACGTTTGATTTGATTTGATTTGACTTCATTTTACATATTTCACAAATACAAACAACAATATGAAAACAATATCAGAAAACTCATGAGAATACAAATCAGACAAGGCATAACAATTGGAATTAAAGACAATTTAAAAGAGTGAAATATGAGGGAACCTGCATAAAAAAAAACGAAGCTTGTTAAGTCTGCAGGATCCAGAAAAAATATCAGTCTTAATGAGTAGGAGAGGAGAGGTAAGTAAATTGATTATAATAAAGTAATGCCAAAATGTGACAATTGTGGATATGTATAAGGAATACAAAAAATAAAAATAAAAAGGAGTCTGCCACTCTATGACTAGTATTTATTACTCATTACTCAGCCAGAACGTATTAACAAAGTACATGTTTATAAAAATTTACACAGGGAAATTATAAGAATTGATAAGCATCGCTTTCAATTTTCGTTTGAATATATTAAGTGAGGCACAATGTACCATATCATGGGGAAGATCGTTCCAAAACCTGGGCACTTCAAATGCAATTGTTCTCTGAGCAAAGAGAGTGCGAGTCCGCGGAAGGTGATAGGAGTCACTTAGCCGGGTGGGATATGTGTGGATTAGATTGTTCCTTTGAAACATAGAAGCAATTATATCAGGCAATTCATCTTTTGAAAGCTGAAACATGAATATACCAACTTGAAATGCATATACATGTATACCAGAAATTTTGAGTACTTTATTTTGGAAAAATAATGGATTTGTATGGGAATAAAAACCAACTTGATTAACCACCCTAATCGCTCGTTTTTGTGTCGTGAATATTTTCTCAATTTAAGTTGTATTGCAATTACTCAGGCTAATATTCCACAATTCATATGGGATAAAACAAGTGTGGAATATAATGTTTTTAAAATGTAAACAGGGAAAAAATATTTTAGTTTATTCAGAATGCCAGTGTTTCGAGAAGATATCTTACATATATAATCAATTTGGCATTTCCATGATAATTCCTGATCAATGTAAAGACCGAGAAATTTGGTAGAATAAACTTGTTGCACATTAACTTTGTTCATAATTACATGGTCCGACAAAGAATTCAGAGAGTTACTGAAAAGCATAAAATTTGTTTTGTTTACATTGAGTGACAACTTGTTTGCTTGAATCCATGTCTGAACATGCTGCAATTCCCTATTCAAAATGGTAAGTAGTGAATTAGGGTTACGGTGTATAAAAAAAGGTGAGAGTCATCCGCGAAAAGAATAAATGATAGGTCATTTTATGAATTATTAAAATCATTAATATACAACAAGAAAAGCAGTGGGCCTAGGAGTGATCCTTGCTGTACACCACAAGAAATAGTTTTCATTTGAGATATATGATCTTCTATTGAAACATATTGTTTTCTGTTAGTTAAGTAACTCGTGAACCATTCCAAGGGCTTTCCACGCACACCATAATGTGATAAATTGCAAAGCAAAATATCATGATTAATCGTGTCAAAGGCCTTGGAAAGGTCCAGGAATACGCCAACTGTGTGCAGAGAATTATCAATAGCATTTGCCACTTTGTGAATAAAAGAAAGTAAAGCGTGTACAGTGGAACGTTTTTTTTCTAAAACCAAATTGGGAATCGCATAAAATATGAATATCAGATAAGAAATTTATCAAACGAGAATAGATCAATCATTCAAGAATTTTAGACAGGGAAGTAAGGAGTGAAATTGGACGATAGTTGCTGACAATCCGTCTATCGCCTTTTTTTAAACACTGGAACAACCTTGGCTACTTTCATATTTTTAGGAACCAGACCAGTTACCAACGATTGGTTTAATATAAAAGTCAATGGAGTTAAAATTTAATTAATGACACGTTTTATGACACAATTTGTAAGTTCGTCGTTGGTCCCACAGTTAAATAAACTTTAAGAGTTCACAGTCTGAAACTTTATGAGTTTCCTATATAAACGCTAAACAAATTTTATATTTAAACCTCTTCTGCTCTTGGAAAAATTAGAGAAAGACAAAAAAGGTTCCTGTGAATGCTTAGTTTGAGCCATGTTTTTGGCAAACAAGTTACTTACATACGATGTTATTTAAGGAACTCTGCACTTCAAACATTTTCTTGTTTATGCTTAGTTCCTACTTGTACATATCAACATTGCTAAAATCATAAACGATGTCATATTAATTTTCTGAATATCATGGCATAAATCCATCAGAAAGTTATATTTTTAGATACTGAAAGAAGAATTGTAAAGGAAATAACATTCATCCAGTTTTTTTTCTCCAAGGCAGTTCATTGCATAATAAGAATATTTCAGAATGTCTTGATTAAACTTCGGTATGTAGGCATTAGGTAGAGTAATGCTTGCTATCCTTACTATAATTTGGCTAATCTTGTGTGTCCTTCCGTTTGTTCGTTTGTTTTGACGGCGATTTTCTTCGTGGTTTTCCACTCTTTTGAGCTGGAATTTTTTCAAAGACATGGTTAAATCGTTCGTAGATTGTCATGAGGGGGTTGTTTGTGGTATTTTGATGGCATTATTTAAAGTATTTTCAACCTCTTAACAAGTCTACTAGTTGTCAAATGTTCTTTTTTCATCAAACTGTCTCGTAAATTACCCATGTGACTATAATTGCGTTGATTTTAGAAATGACTTTGATTGCATGAATTTAATTCTTAGGGACGACGTCAGAAAAAAACAAATAAAATTCAAATTGGAAATACTGTTAGCAGCATCACAAGCTAACACAATTGCCGGTAGACATCGTGTGGAGATAACGGTATCGGGCATGAAGACGGAAACAGAAATCTCCATCGCGAAAAGATACAAGAGAAAATGATATAAGAAAAGCCCAGCGAACACTTAACATCATTCAGTATTATGTCACATCACTGGCTCCCATTCATTTCCAAGATGCATCCAACTAGAAGCGTCTTTGTCGTATAGATCACCCCCCCCCCAAAAAAAAGCGGAAATTTCTTCGGTATCATGTGGTTGCATGTTAATTGTGCTAAATCTTTCGAGAGGCAAATCAACAAAATTGATAATCCTACTTCACTTCATTCTTTCTCTTATTATTAAACATTTGCACTCTTAAAATAGTTGAGCAAAAAAATGCCCAGCTGTTAACCAACCCTGGGCAACACAATGTCCACACAACTATTGGTTAAAATCGGTCCAAATCGGGTAAAAAACCCCTAGTAATTGGGCAATAAATTTCCTCATTGGAAAATAATTGCCCAGAATATATATTTTTCCAACATATTACCCAACATTGTGGACAGTATGTTGTCCAACATGTTAAGTGTGTGTTATCTTATGTTGACATGATTTATTTTCTTTTATGATACATTTGCTGTTTGGTAATGTTTCTATGTTTTCCTTTATTTTGAATATGCTTTTCTATCATACATCTTATTTGGTTATGTTTGAATATTTTGCTTTTACAACTTTTGTATTCTGGTATTTTTTCTTTTAATCACGGCCTCGCTGAAAAACAGCTATATGCTGATTGCAGAAAACCGTTATATTTTATTTTTAACCGTGGATGAATAAAGTTAAACAAGCAAACAAAACTATCGACAGTTGCCAGCTGTTGTTGAAAGGAGGGGGGGGGGGGGGGGGGTGATAAAATGAGTGAGACAGAAACAGTGGTGGCAGTGGCGTACCTAGGATTTTCCACAGGGGGCAAAATCGTCCGCCAAATTTGACAAGCAAAAAAAAGGTCTTCAACCGCAAATAAAGGATTTCGTACCAGAAAAAAAGTGACAAGCAAAAAAGAAAAGGAAAAAAAGGTCTTCAGCTGCAACAGGGATATGGAAGATGAAGGGGGCCTCTGTTGGCTCGTCAGGGGGGGGGAGCACAGGGAAACGTCCCTTGCATGGGTCGTGACTCTATGAGAGAGACAGAGAGTGTGAAAATGAGACAGTGAAAAAATGAATGTGAGAGACAGTGGGGAAAATCAGAGAGAGATGAACTTAAGAGAGAGAGAGATTGATAAAGAAAACAAAAGAGGGAGAGAGAGAAAAAAGAGGTTGTAAAAGATGTTAATTGTGTTCAAAAGATTAAAGTTGTATGGCTTCCATGGGCTTTTAAATCTTTTTTTAAGTAGCCTATAGGCCTAGGTCTAAGCTATAGATTTCTAGATCTAGAGTTTTATAAGTAACGTTAAGTTCTGTCGGCCTAACGTTAGAGCCTACTCAAGGCTAGATATATAAATTTAGTTAAATCTAACTGTCAGGCTAATTAACTGTTAACTGTTCTAACTATTCTGATTTAAACCCCTCCCCCATACAAATTTAAAAAAAAGTTACGAATTGTAAAAACACTTTAAATAATGCGATCAAAATACCACAAACAAACCCCTCATGACAATCGACGAACAATTCAACCATGTCTTGAACAAAATTTCCAGCTCGAATGAGTGGAAAACCACGGAGCCAAAATCGCCGTCAAACGAACGTAAGGACACACAAGATTAGCCAAATTATAGCAAGGATAGCAATCATTACTCTGCCTAGTGCCTACATACCGAAGTTTAATCAAGACATTCAGAAATATACGTATTATGCAATGAACTTCCTTGGAGAAAACAAAACTAACTGGATGAATGTTATTTCTCTTACAATTCTTCTTTCAGTATATAAAACTATAATAGACCAGTTCGTAGTTACTTTATGGGCAATTTTGGTCAAATGACCTTTCATTTCTTTCATCATGATAGGCAGATTTCAAAGCAAGATATTACGTAAGCTTGCCTTACATAGCAGGATGAAGAAATTGAATAGACCAGGTGACTAGAATAGCACACCAATGACCACTTGATGAAGGTATTTGTTGCATTCCTACTTTGAATGCATATCTTAGCATGTTGCACAATGTACTTAACAAACTGTGAAATACCAGTCGTTCGTGGAAGCATTGTTGTTTTTTGTGGATGTAAATGAAAACTACAATTCAAAAGAATATATGAATAATCAAGACACCAAAGTTGGTGCTTATCTCATTTGATTTTAAACCACCATGTCACTTTAGTACAAATGACCTTCTTGTGATCATGCGTAGAATCTTTTGATCATGCGCAGAAAGGAACTACGAACTGGCTTATTTTTCTGATGGATTTATGCCATGATTCAGATATTAAAATGACATCGTTTATTTCAATTCATTTACTGGTTTCTGCAACACTTTTTCATAAACACATGAACAATGAAAATACGATAATAATGTACGTATAACTAACAAGCAAAACATTGAACATAATTGCATTTTCTTTTAATATATATCGATTGTTAGAAGGTTGCAGGGGTTACCACTATAAGCTAAGCTTGACTGCGTAGCAGCCCCAGGAAACAATTATTATTCATCCAACATATCTTAACGTAAGGGTGCAGGTGCAAAATGACGGGGGGGGGGGGGGCGCTTGGTCCTCACAATGTATTTTTTATTTTGAGTCTTGGTTGTTTTTTTCTTGTTTTGGTAATTATGTGTTTCATTAGATAAAGAGAAAGACAATTTTGAAATTAACTCTCTGAATACTTGTTCAATGATAATGTTTTAATACCTTTTTTAAAGGGAGAAATTAATCTTAACTGTTTGAGTGAATCTGGCAATGTATTCCATAATGCCAAGCCCATGATGTCTAAGTGTTTTATGTGCTAATAGTGTTCTGGGATTGTCTCAGTGAATATTCTGATATGTCCGTGTTGGGTATGAATTTAAGTTGCTATTATATGAAAAGAAATCGGTAAACACAGGAGGAAGCAGTTTGTAATGATATTTACACATAAAAATAGTATTTATATCATCAAATTAATCATAAACTTGGGCATGTTCAGAAGGACAAGAAACCCCCCCAAAAAGGTTTGTTTGATGATTGATAAGGGGAATCAGTGCACCAACTTGAAAGAAAACGTGAATGATGGATGAGTAAAATAAGCTGAAATATAAAGGAGAATCCACAAGCTAATCACCATTTGCGAAAAGGAAATTTACCAGAGAAATTTTTGACTTTTTATTTCTTTTAAAAAGTTACATTGATTTAACTTACTGCAGTAGCTTATTCTCTAAAAATGAAAACAAAAATAGTATAAGGCATCATACAGACACGACCCGTTGTCTTAATCATTGTGCATCTCCTTTTATCAAACATGGACTGTCAAATATTATTTTGGCCCTTGTGAACATGCTCAAGGTTGTGAATTGATGAGCCTGGTTAGATCAAATAGATTTCCCTGGTCAGATCAGGGAATTCCGTGGTCATAATGTACAAAGGGGGTCATTATATGCTACAAAGTGCAGGATACACAGCAGTGCTGCATGCATGCAAATTTGGAACGGGCTGAAAAGCACCACTATAATAGACTGTATATTCAAAAACACTGAAGCGAGACCAATAATTTTTTTTATAGAAGTTAGAACATGAAATGAACTTCCTAGTTTCATATGTTTCATTGAAAATTTATTTTATTTTTTGAAGTAATTTAGCCGCATATTATAGGGCTTGGGGGCGCGCTGAGTGGCCTTTTATTACACTGAAATATTGATGTTTGCTTTTCCATTTTCACTTTAATGCTTCGGCAGATTTTGATTGGCTTTGTTCAATAAAAACAAATAAAGGGATAACCCCAAGGGATCTCAATACCATGAAAGGAATTGAACACCATGGTTTTCCGGCAAAAATGAAATGTCATTGATAAAAATGTGTGAGTCTATATAGCCCAAGGAGAACAATTGTTCATAAAGAAACAGAGGCATTCGAGCTACAAATCACAAGTTCTTATGAACTTTTCAGTAGTTCCGTTTTTCTTTATACATGTCATTTAATTCTTCTACACCCATATATATATATATATATATATATATATATATATATAAAATAAATAAAGTTACACAGATAACGTGTGGTTCATCAGTACTTTATTGATTTGCTACTCAGAGTTTCACGCAGATGCGATCTTCAGGCAACAATAAAGGCTAGTGGAAATACCATTTGAACATCGAGCACTCTTAATTACAAGGATAGCATTCACCAAGTATATATATATATATATATATATATATATATATATATATATATATATATATATATACAGTTTTTTATATTGGTGAGGAAATACATAAATTGAACTTGGACCTGTCTTCTACAAAACTTACTTATGGGATATGGACCCGTGAGTAAACAAAATAGCAGTTGGATATAAACCCGTCTGAAAATTACAAATCAGAAACGTGCTTTTACGTTTGATTTTCATAGCGGCGTTCTCCTAAATGTATAACTATTGATTTATGTAGAACCGCTCTCTTAAAGGACAAGTCCACCCCAACATAAAAATTTATTTGATTAAAAGAGAAAAATTCAATAAGCATAACACTGAAAATTTCATCAAAATCGGATGTAAAATAAGAAAGTTATGACAAAAAAAATTCACAAAACAGTAAATATGCACATCCTGGTTGGTATGTAAATGAGGAGACTGATGACGTCATGCACTCACTATTTCTTTTGTATTATATAAAATATTAAATATTCTAATTTTCTCCTCATTGTCAAGCGAAACAGTGATCAATTCCTCCCTACACATGTGATATTAGCATTGCTTAATATTCAGTCAGGTCATTTTGTCCCCTTAGTCTATGTTTTAAGCCCCCTTTTCAACTAACGTTAAAGTGCGCTTTTCAGGTTTTTAGTCTAGTCTAGTTCAGGGCACCCGAAATACAGAGCTATATGAAGCAAATACAAAACACAATGTATCGGCTATAATTATAAAAATCATAAAGATATTCTTGTTTCATATAACTTTGTATCGAATTATCCTAAGAAAATTAATGTTCAGTTATTCATATTGACTTTGCATATCAGGCAATTCCATTTTCACATCATTAACTATGCAGACATACACTGCTCCAGGTACTATTATAAGCAAATGCATTGTGTTTTACGAAGTAAGAATGCCCTTCTGTAAAATTGTACTTGATTTGTATAGCTTTATATTACTTTGTATTGTGTTTTGAATGGAAATGAAATAAAAGAATTGAATTGTTATTTTCCATTTCCGGCATTTAAAAGTAAAACATATTTCCCATCAACATTTACATTTTCTTTTCATCTACAGCTTTCCTTGAACAGGTCTAACTGCAGACTTGGAGCCAGACTGCAATGCCATAAATGCTCAGCAATCGGTCACAAATCGAAATTCTGCCCGAATTGGTATCAGGAGAGAGAGAGAGAGCCTAACCTATCGAGTCGATCGAACCTCAAGATTCGTACTGGTTACCGACTGACTCTTGATACATTATCACCCGCCGTGACAGCGATTACTAGTATAATAATCAATGCTACTGCAGAAAAAGCAAAAAGACCCTTGGTAGAATTTGAGGACGAGATCATATTGACACCGGAATTCAATACGAACTAAATGTTCATGAATTAATAATCAACGTACTTGATTCGAGTAGCGAATGTCAATCAAATGTGAGAATTTAGGAATATGATAGTTTCGAACCATTCAGAAATCACAATATCGATCATATCAACCAGGCATTCGATGGGTACGAGTCTCGAGTAAATTTTAATAAAAACGTGGATTTTGAACGAACATAAATTATACGATCAGAAAATCATGCCTTGAAAATACAAGTTGTATCCTTGTCATGAACAAAAAAAGTGGCATTGAGATACACTTAGGTGAACATGAATGAAGCTGAAAGCAACCATGGCAACCTTAACACACACACACTTGACCCTAAATCTCCCGGGGTATTTTGATTCTTGTATTACCGGGGGGGGGGGGGGAATTATGGCCCCCCTTAAGATCTCAGCCGCGGAATGCGCGATCACAACGAAAATTTGCATGATGGTAGAAAAAGACGTAATCTACGCAGTTGCATTGGTAAATTTCACTGAATTCCTATATTTTTTTTATTTTATATGAATTAATTATGCTAATTTATTCATGAAATCATACTTTTTGCTTTTTGCTCTGATTCACTAATAGTCCAGTCAATCTAGCCAGAATAGGGGGGTGACCCGCCACTAATTGCTACACTTGATTTTCCACTGCAATGCTTTCCAGGAAGGTCCCCTTAACAACATACTAAAAGTCCCAAAAATCCAAGCAGTGGAAACATACGAAATTTGCATATTATGCAAATTAGCCATTAATAGTTAGAAAAATAAGGAAAATAGTCCAAAGATTACAAATTAAGCGTCCAAAACAATTTGATTTGAGCGAAAAGTAGTGATAAATAACTGTATTCAATGTTTTTATTCAAAAGCGCAAACAAATCTACCTAATTTGCATATTATGCAAATAAGCATCCTTATATGGAAAAATTTAAAGATATTGCAATTGTTCTCATATAGACTGCTTGAAAACATTTGATTTATGTAGACATTTATATGCTACTATCACTAAGCATGAGAATTCATCGCAATGCCTGAAAATTAATTTGCATATTATGCAAATTAGCCATTAAAAATAGGAAATGAGGAAAATAATCCAAAGATTATATTATTAAATGTCAAAAGCAATTAATTTGAACAAAATTTTAATGATGAATAAATAAGTACAATGTTTTTATTTTAAAAAGCTAGCAAATCTGCCTCATTTGCATATTATGCAAATAGGTATCCATATATGGAAAATGTCAAGAAATTTTGATTTTCTCACATTGACTGTTGTTCAAATCATTATGCTGCTATCACTAAGCATGCATATTTATCCTAATATAATTTGTATTTAAGGGAAATACTGGAAATGTGCTCTTCACGTCCTAAAACCATGTTGTTAGTCTGACAAGATGATGCAATTGGCAAGAACAAAGCACATTATTTGAAATTGGTGAGTAGTTTGTTAGAGCTGACATCGCTTTCTTATATGGATGGGAACGACAGAAGGGAGGCCAAGAAAAGCAAACTTATGGCAGGTGAGATCTGATGAGTAGTCTCATAAAGAAGTGTAACAGAGATTCCATCTGGCCTAGTAGCTTCATGCAGATTGCTTTCTTTAACAATTTCTTCAGTAGTTTGGCTACACCCGCTTGACTAAAAAATAATATGTTTTCTGGCCATGTCTGGGTCAGAACAGGGTTCCAGGACTAGCAGAGCAGCGTCATCATCATCATGATCAGTGGTAAATACTAAGACTAAAAAATCTGTTGTCTTCCAATGTCTTGCATGATATTAAGGGCTTCCAACATGCTAGTTGTTACAGCCTGGATCATTGCCAATCCGGTCAACAAATTATGTACTATAGGCTTGTCTATAACCATTCTATGGTCCTCTAATGCATTGTAGCTATTCTGAGCTTCACCTTACTGATGCTTTAGGAGCTCAACATGCGCAAGCCTTCCTATAAAACTTTTTTTCCGACACAATTTATGTCCAGTGTCTCATTGAGGCGCCTTGTGTCGGAAGAAGACAAGGGTAATGGTTTTGTTCTTGTCAAAGTCCTCTTGATTGACGTTCAATCTCCTATGCTTGACTTGTCGGATTTCAGTATGTACAGAGAGTTGTATGATTGTCCAAAGTACATCTGCATGACACTATGAAATTCAGCATTCCTCCAGAAGACATCCTTGTAGTCGTACCATAATTTCTGAAAGGTTTATTCCACTGTATACCCTCACGGTATACCAATGAATAACACAAAGTGGCAAACAAATCCTGGAATGGGTACACACTGTTTAATCAATGTTGGATGGTATTTGATGGTGATGTTAATGGTGTTCCGTTGGCTTAGTCCTTATTCTGTTAACGTCTACTTGGTTGTTCATTGTATCACTGAGGAATTTCCATTTGCCATAAATATCAGGAAATTGATATTATTTGCATACGATTTGCTTAGAAACTATAGCTACAATATATGGAGATAGTTGCCATCCTTAGGAGATTCATCAAAGAGGAAAGAACAGAAAACGGATGCTTCATCCTGAAGCAGCAACTGGATTCAGCAAGGACGTCTAATCATGATTCCTGTATCTGAAAAGATGTCTATATACACTTTAAGCCTTTATCATGACTTTATGAATGGATTTCATGTCGCTCGTATGGGCAAATGCTCATTGGTACAGTACTTATAAACCATGCCCAGGGATCTCGTGATCCAAGGAAGTTACTCATATTCACCACCAAGACAAGTGGTGTGCTACAAGGAACAAATATTCAAAGCTAACGAGCTTTTATTTGTACTGGGGCCCGTTGCAGAAAGAGTTGCAATCAAACGCAACTGTAAAAATCATGCGCAACTTGATTTTCAACCAATCAACAGCGCGCATTTTAGATTTGCGATTGATTTTTTGACTTGCGTTTAAACGCAACTCTTTCTGCAACGGGCCCCTGGTTGTGACATCTTGTACTGATCACATGACAATCAAGGAGCATGATAGCGTGGACTATACTAGCAAGAAACGCAAAGACTCTACCAAGTCAAGGAGAGAACAAGGGTAGAAATATGAAGCATTCAAACAGTGGGACCCATGTAGAACTGATTCATCTTTGCACAATATGAGTGGGGTATCTGCTCCGGTGGTAACTGCTCATGAAAAAAGTCAATAACCAAGCAAGGTCATCAAGGTTACATATATATAATCTACGTGGAATTTTAGAGGAAAATATCACAAGTTTTCTTGATTATTTATAACATGCCGGATGCTTCTTTGCATAATATGTACATTCCACTTCAGATATTAAGCTGATAATTAATATATTGATCTAGATCCACAGAGGGGAGACCTTTGAAGGGCCTTTCAAAGACCAAAAATTGGCAAGGTCTTATACAGCAGTCTCCAAGATCACTGAATTTTGTCATTTCTGTGGAATGGCTCAGAAAGACCTCTCGAAGAACTCTGAAAAACAACTGTCTAGTCCACCTCCTGGACTGTTGTTATTTTGTACGACACGACTACCAAACACCCAGCACACTACAACCCCATAACAGTACACGCATACACACACCCTGAATAGTCATATGAAAGATTTTTTTTTTTTCGGGGAAAGTGAATCAGTGGGTAAGGTGAATCACTGGGGGTAAGTGAATCAGTGGAGGGTGCGGGCCCGGGCGTGTGTGTGTTGCCCAATCAGTAAAAATCGTCCAGGACGTGGACTAACAACTGTCCTATAGAGATCTTTCAATGGTCTTTCAGAGATGTTTATGCATCAAGTGATCCTTCAGAATTCTTTCCATAGACTTTGCCTGGTCTTTCAATTATCTTTCGACGATTTTTCAATGATCTCTCATGAGTCTTACAGTAATCTCTGAAAAAATATCGAGAGACTGCCGAAAGATCATAGAAAGACTAATAAGAACTTTGAAAGTTCATTGAAAGACCAGCAAAAACAATTTTCCTGTAAGACCGCTGAAAGACTGTTTTGAACCGTTTCAAAAAGTTTTGGACTCAGGGGGACCACAAAGACCATTGAAAGATCTATCAGGAATCGTGTAAGACATCAGATATCTTTAAAAGTTCGTTGAAAGATCAAGCAAGTTTTATGGTCTTACAGCAGTGTTTCAGTGGTCTTGGTCTCTGTGGAATGAGGGTTTAACTGTTTGTGTGAGAAAAATAAAAATTTCTGGTTTGTTCTTTTCCTACAAGGATGCTCATAATTATGATGTAGATTTATTTACATTATTTTTTATTTGAAGAATTATTAAATTTGTAAAGATTATCATGAACTTCCGTTCAATTTATATTGTTTTCCGCACTTGATTTCCAAATTTGGGATTATTTTCCTCATTTGCAAATTTTTATGGCTAATTTGCATAAGATGCAAATTTTGTGATTTTCCCATGCTTGTCTATTTAATGACTTTTAATATGGTTTTAACTTCCTGTAACTTAAGGCATTGCCATATTCAAATTTCAATAAATAATCTACTTGCATTTTTGAGGAATGTATCACCAGTGTGTTTTCTTGAATATTTATTACATACTTATTTGCATAATATGCAAATGACACTACAGACACTAAGCTAAATTTAAATCTATTCAACGTCCTTAGTGATAGCAGCATGTAAATTTCAACATTATTGAAATTTTCAAGCAGTCAATGAGAGAAAACTCACAATATCTTGACAATTTTTCCATATAAGGATGCTTATTTGCATATTATGCAAATGAGGTAGATTTTTTGCACTTTTGATTAAAAACATTGATTAAAGTTATTTATCATGAATTTTCGCTCAAATAAAATTGTTTTGGACACTTTATTTGTAATTTTCGGACTATTTTCCTTATTTTTCTAACTTTTTATGGCTAATTTGCATAATATGCAAATTTCATAAATTTCCACTGCTTGGATTTTTTGGGACTTTTAGTATGTTGTTCAGGGAACCTTCCTGGAAAACATTCCAGTGGAATATCAAGTGTTGCAATTAGTGGTGGGTCAAACCCTATATTGACTGGACTATAAATAAAGCTCCTAGAATGCTATTTTTTGGTGAAAATATTCTGTATAGCATTCCTAACAATTGTGAATGAAAAAAATTCCGGTACAAAGACCGATTTCTTATGTATTTTATTGTTTTGTTTTTTTCTTATGTATTTTTTTGTTTTTACTTTTTTTTATTATTTTTTCCATGGAAATCGTTCCAGACTTAATTTTGATCATAAACAAGGCAAAATGAATTAAGTTTGATCAGTAAAAGTAGAAATAATGATACATTTATGGATTTTGGCTAAATACACAATTTGCATTGGATTTGTACATGAAAGCACGTTTTTGGGCAATTTTGGGTCTGACTTGCATTTACATAATGTTGCGTATTGTCGTAACCGCGTACCCGGGCGTCACAAATTTGGTCTCAAACTTTGCGCGAGACTTGAAAGTAAAAAGTCAGAGAGCGGCGAGGTCCAAAAATTTAGCGCGGCAGGTATATCGCGAAAATTGTCGAGGGGCATTATGGCCCCCTGGAGTATGAGTGTTAAAATGTTGGGCAACATACTGTCGACTACGTTGTGATTTTAGGGTAGTGCAATTATGTTGGTAAAACATCAATTTATTCTGGGCAATTATTATCCAATTGAGTAAATTCATTACTCAATTATTTGTTTTTATTACCCAGTTTGGACGGATATAAATCAATAGTTGTGTAGACAGTAAATGCTGCCCAGGGTTGGTTAAAGGTTGGGCATTATTGCCCAACTACTTCAAAGTATAAATATATTGAAAATCGTAAAATGGTGAATCATATATCAAATTAAAGGAGAAAAAAAGGAGAACACGATGGTGTACATCATTTATCATGGAGACAAATGAAACTCAGTTAATTGATAGTTTAAATTTCTCTCTCTGAATGCTTCAAACACGCCGAATTACGTCCGCGAAATTGGGTTTTTTATGACGTCACTGTCTGTACGAGAGGCGTGATTGGCTCTCCCACGTGAAGCTCTACTTGCATGCAAAACCTCTTGCGAGGGTACGTTTTCTCCACATTGAATACTTTGATCCGAAATGAAAGAAAACCCAGAATTTTATCTAGATTTGGATTTTCAAATTGAGGATTTTGAAGATCAAGAGAATGATGACGAAGTGAACAACAAAGTGACGTAGTTGGAGGTAACGTCACTTTGTTGTGACGAAGTACCTTGACAGGGGCCTTTTGTACATGGTTTTGGAAAAAAAGTGAGGGAGGCCTGCTTGACCAGTGAACATTTGGCAATTACACCTTTTGTGCCAAGGCAAGCAATCATTTTTTGCTGACAGACTGCCACGTTTCCCATATCGAAAGTGACTATGAGACTGACATCCTTGTTATAGTCTACAACAGACATGCTCTATTATTAATTCTACTTTGACTACAAACAAACATTATCTGTCTCTCCAATACCATGTGTGTATAGATACAATCTAGATTCCTTTTAACAAAGTACTACAATTTGGTTATCATTAATATTGACTCTCGTTGTATCTTTAAATTATTTTCTAATTTTGCCTGCATTCCTTATGAAACTGATATAAAATGTGTTAATGTTGGATTAAATGCTTCCAAAATAAGCGCCAGATTGCACAAGAGAGCATCTAGGACCCCGACTGCAAGTGTCTTTGCGCTTCGCGCACATTTTGTTTTTCTAAGTATCCATCACCCCGGCCCTTTAAGGTTTTCTTGGAGTCTCGTCTGGCCCTTCAAGGAAAAAGTTTGAGAACCCCTGGCCTACAAATAATGATCCTAATTACAGTGAATTTGATCTTTACAGTGTAACTATGTTGAAAATGAAAGTACCTTCCAGTAGTATCCCGCAATTAGTAACCTGGAATAAAATTATTGGAAATGTTTTTTGACTGATTTGAGTAGGTATGGGTGTCAACATTTACCCACAAAAAGTTAGGAGGAATACTGGTTGGGGAAAACGCTTTTTTCAAGGTCAAAGGTCAATGAAAAGATGATGAAATCTGTCAATACGATCCACATAGTAATAACCAAGATTATGAATTGCACTGTAGAAGTTTTAATAAATGTAAAAGTATGAAATTTGTCATATAAATCGCCGGGAGCATTGTTGATAAACATAAAGAAAAGACATTTTTATTGACCAAATTTATTTTTTTCATTCTTTGTATATCTGAAACTTGGCTGTGTAACCTCATTATTAATGATACAGTTAAACTTGCGAACCGCATACATTCGTAATTCCGAAGCTTCGTTATTCCGAAGGTTCGTTATTCCGAAGGTTCGTTTTTCCGAAGGTTCGTAATTCCGAGGGTTCGTTAGTCTGAAAACGAAATGAGGTTCGTAATTCCGAAGGTTCGTTAGTCCGAAAACGAAGTGAGGTTCGTAATTCCGCAGGTTCGTTAATCCGAAAACTTAGTTCGTTTTCGGACTAACGAACCTTCGGAACAACGAACCTTATTCTGTTTTCGGATTAACGAACCTTCGGAACATCAAACCTTATTTCGTTTTCGGATTATCGAACCTTCGGAATCATGTTCGGATTAACGAACACTTTTACGTTTTCGGATTAACGAACATCGAGGTATAGGCAATTTGCGTGTTTCAGAATTACGAACCTTTGGAATAAAGAACCTTCGGAATTACGAAGTGTAACCCTTGAGAATTACGACATTATTCGACGTGATAGGTCTAATAAACGGGGAGGGGCGTTTGTATTTGTATACGCAATAAATTATATTTCACATTAGATCCGACCTGAATCACGACAGTTTATAAGTAGTATGGCTCGAACTAAATAATATTAAACATTCAGTTCAGTTTGGTTTATTTTCATATCTCATAAAATAACAAATACAATGTAACTTCCATCAAAAGACAGTAAATCATCAATAAAATAATACAAGACATCACCATTATTCATAATAAATAAGACAAATGTTATACAATCGAACATTCAGATTGGAGACAGATATATCAATAAGATGATATGATGGGCAAACTATTAAAAAGCAGAGCTTGTAATTTAGAGTTTCCTGATTAATAAAATTATAAGTAGTTGTCAAGTTGTTTTAATATCAATATGTTACAATAAGAGAAAGAAAAAAAAATATTTCCTAAAAAAAACGAAAGGAGTGAAAAAAAAGAAGAACAGAGGGAGGTGGACTGAAAATAGCTAAGATGAAAACTAGGAAGCCGGGGAATTGTCATTTAGATATTTGTTAAAATATAAGTTTTCAATTAACGTTTAAAAGTACGAGTACGTGTAAGATGATAATAATGAGTTTGACGAGTAGGGTAGCTGGGAATCTCGTCATTCCTTCTAAATAGAGATGATACTGTAGTGGGTAATTCTTTTCTTGAGAGTTGAAATATAATTATTCCAAGGTTAAATGCATAAAATCATGGATTTGTAGAACATTACATAAATAAAACATGAAAGTATACACTGAAAAAACTGCTGTGTTAAAACTGACACCAGTTGGTGTTAATGTTAATAGAGGACCACACCCTGAGGTGTTAAAATTACACCCTAGAGATTGAACATAACATCAAAGAGTGTAAATGTAACAACCGAAGGTGTTGTATTAACACCTATAGGTGTATAAATAACAACACCAATTTAACACCGGTGTAAAATAACTGGTGTGGTCCTCTATGTACAGCGGTTAACACCACAGTTTTTGCTGTGTGGCATTGTTTTATATATAAGCTTTAAAAAAAATAAGGATATCTGTGGAAACATTCTTTTGTTTTCTGACACTAGAGGGTCAGAAAACAAAAGAATGTTTTGTTTTGCTTTCTGACACTAGAGGGTCAGAAGGGGGGTGCACAGTGGCCCTCTGGCCCACGGACTAATGCACTGCAAAAAGTCTGGTGTTTAACACCAGCCCGGAATCGATATACGTCTACACCAGAAAAGTGTTAAACGACACCAATTTCGATTTATTCTAACACCTGGGTCCCGTAACACAAATGTTAGCGATTGATTGTAGCAGTGGCGTAACTACGGGGGGCATGGGGGGCACGTGCCACCCCCCCCCCATCGGCTGACCCCCCCAAAAAAACGGGGAAAAGGAGAAAAAGAGGGAGAAAGGAAGATAAATGTAGTGGGGAAAAGATATTGTTGTTCATTGTAATGTTATATTATATCGTAATTATTTTATGTTATATTACATAAGAATGTTTTTTTCATAACTTTACGAAACATAATTTTCTCAGGGCTTATGTCTTCATCGTTCCTGGTGCTCGCATTGTCTGTTTAACGAGATATATAACCCTGTTATACTAAATTCTCCCGTTTTCAAGTCCATATACAACATACTGCCAAATATATTTCTCGCACTTCGAGTTATTGTTTTATGTACAATAGTATGCTTCTTTTTCATGACTACTTAAAGTGATTGCCCCATTGTAAGGTCTTAATATAAAACATTTCCTTCGCAGTAGTGGATTGGTGAAATATGTCTGCTCTCTATGAATTCCTAGAATTAGTCCTTAAAATGTCACTTTTTCTGATCTGAATATCAAAAATTTTCAGCTCGTGCTTCGCGCTCGCATCACATGGTAAGTGAACTACGTATGGTCTTCGTGAATTTCTACAAACAATGCCCCTCTTCGGGTCTGAATTTCCTAAATTTTCAGCTCGCGCTTCGCGCTCGCAAGATTTCATTAGTGAGATGGGTATGTTAATCATGATTACAAGTGCATTATGTGCATGTTTAGATGTAATTCTAACAAAATCAGCAAGCGCTTATTGGCACTCGCATTAGATGACCATGGTGAGATGTGTATACTCTTAATGGATTCCTAAAATGTAGTCCTTAAAATCTTCCTGTTTGGGGTCAATATTTACACAAATTTCAGCTCACGCTTTGCGCTCGCATTATTTAGTGAGACAGGTACGTATCATGATTAGAAAAGATTTATTATAGTGTCCCTTTTTAGGTCTGTATATCAAAAATTTTAAGCTCGCGCTTCGCGCTCGCATTATTTGATCAATGACATACATATCCGTTTAATGGCACTGTCCTTAAAGTGACTCTATTAGGTCAGTATACCTTGCAACTGGGCGCGCTTCGCGCGCTCACTAGTGACTCAAAATTTTTGCTGGTGCCCCCCCCCCAATGCCATGACCAACGGTACGCCACTGGATTGTAGGCTTGATTTTCACAATTGATTTCCCGTCCATTGTAGTAAATGGAATATATCGTAGAAAATGTTCTACGATCATTGCTAAGTTTTGTGTTACGGGCTCCAGGTGGAAGTTTCATAATGCTATTCATATGTTAAGAATGACTTTGAGAACGAATGATGAACCAACCTTGTGTTTTACGCGCCCTAGATAGATGTTTATACAATTAAAACAACATTGGATTGCTTCCAAACTGGTATTGTTTCAATATACTTCTCTGGTGATGTGGACTATAGATTCCAGGCTGGTGTTAAATCTACACCGGTGATTTCGCAGTGTAGCATTTATACTTGTACTTTTAATTTCCTTTGAGAAAATGTTAAGCAGACGAAGATCATTCAAACATGCATTTAACATGCTTAACATACATCTTTTGTAGTTCTTACTGGGAGGGAAGGGAGAAAAGGAAAGTAGTTCAAAGTACATTACATTCAAACAGAAGAATGCCTACGGCGCATACCTAAATTGACGAAAGTAACTTTGGAAGATCCATAAAACACAACTCAAAAAGTCTCATAATCTTATTGACTTCTGCATATACATGTAAATAACGCATGGGTGAAATTTCCAATTACATCGTTTGGCTATCCAAGGTTTGAATACTTCTTATGTTTGATATTGACTTAAGGTAAACGAACGAACTGCCCACGTTGATTGAAATTAAAAGTAGGCCTACAACTTTCTATACTGTCTTTGCAGACTTCGAACACGATTTATGTGTTTAATGTCACGCACTGTGTGGGCTCCAAATTAATGAGATCCCTATCCTCTCGACACAATCCCTAATAACTCAGTATTGCCTGATTACATTTTATTACGAATGCTTCCAACATTATTTTATTATATGATCATATCAACACCGACTTTGGGGGTTTCCACGTACTTTCTGCCTTTTCCCTCACGACGGTCCTGCTACATAAGAAAATTAAATCGATTGCCCTTCACTGCACATCTTCTTACGACAACACTACTTCTAATAATAATAATAACAATAAGTACTACACATCGTCCTTGAGTGATCAGCAATATTTTTCTGCAGTCTGTCTTGAGAAAACGATTATCTATTACACCTTATTCGTGCGATTGGGAATACATTTTTAAAGGTTTTGTAAGACCACACAAGCCAGTCAGTGTACCGAGCGCATGGGCTTACTTCATCTAAATAAGGTATTATCCATCGACCTTGACTCACAGACATTTCAGGGGGAAATAGTATTATCATTAAAAAATGGTAATTAAGAGAAGCACGATTTACAGCTCGGTAAAGAGTTTTGAAAAGTGTCAATATTGCGATGTCATAGAATTCTCTAGAATAAGCTGTATTAAAGTACTGGAATTGTTCGACTGACACACTCAAGACGTTAACATTTTACACGTCACACTATGATGTTTGACAGACAGGTATATGGTAATTTCTTTCATTCAACTGGCCTTCTCAAAAAAAATCTTTTGAATTGCTCGTTTCTCGCTCTTCATATTTTGATTCAATAATACTAAAACGATCGAGTCGAAAACACAAGTACAAGGTATTTGTACTCTTCAAGAAAGAGAAAGGATTACGGACTTATACGTTAGAATTGTGCAATTTGTTACATTTGGAACACTTAGTGGGCCAATTGACCATGATGAATCAATGAAGATATTTTGTCTTGGATATTGAATGACCGTTCAGTTCATTGATTTTCTCCAGCAGCGGCCAGCGGGAATTTAAGACTCGGCATTCAAACACGACAAGGCAATAGCTGAAGTGATTGCTGTGAGGCGAACACCATGGCTAGTACGTATGTGATTGTCACGATTGCGACCAACTTCACGATATCAATCGTCGGCACCATCGGCAACGTCCTCCTGATCCTGGCCTTCATCAAATGTAGAGATCTACGGACGATTTCGAACGTATTCAATCTGACAACGTTTGTCGCGGGGCTGTCCGTATGTGCCATAACCTACCCACTACAAGGCCTGTTG
Organism: Lytechinus variegatus; assembly: GCF_018143015.1. Taxonomy (NCBI): domain Eukaryota; kingdom Metazoa; phylum Echinodermata; class Echinoidea; order Temnopleuroida; family Toxopneustidae; genus Lytechinus; species Lytechinus variegatus. The sequence goes on from NC_054751.1 coordinate 30,638,314, forward strand.
GATGCCTTTGTCATCAGGCAGAACCCGGGGTGTCTTCTTGTCCTCTGCGTGGCGTTTTTCACTGGGTTCTTTTTCACGCTCAATGTCCTTGCCTTGACCATCGAGCGGTACATCTCCATCTGCCACTCGCTTCATGCCCCGACCATCTTGACGAAGCGCCGCGTGGCGATTGCTCTCGGTGGCATATTGGTGTACGCGGCATTCTTTGGTCTCATCCTCCCTTTGGCCACGCCGATAAGCAACAAGGAAAAGGTGGATCCTGCAGTTGGCTGCAGAATGTTCGTCATCGTGCATAAGAGCTACGTCACTTTCCTGTTCACAACCTTTATATTCCCGGCCCTTCCCATGTTACTGATATACACACGGATCTTTATGGTGTTGCGTCGGCATATCCGTGCCGTTGTCGACCAGTCGACCGTTCGACCGACTGGACAGGCTGACCAGATCGAACCCAATGCTAGGCCTGCCCTTCGGGAGAGAGAAAGAAGGGAGAGAGCAAGACGGAAGCGAGAGGTGAAATCCGCAGTGTTTCTCTTCATCTTAATCTTCAGCTTCACCATTTGCGTTCTGCCATTTGCCATCTTCATCCTCACCACCACCTTCACTCTGAACATATTGATCAGCCCGCTTGCGTTCTCTCTGTCCCATGCCTTGGTCTATTCTGTCTGCGCCATCAATCCGTATCTCTACGGCTTTGGTAACAAGGCCTTTCGCCAAGGTGTCCTTTCCCTCTTTCGAAACGGGCGGAAGTCATCCGACGCCCCAACCATCTCCACAATATCAACTTCAAAGAAATGACTTTCAAAGCATTGTGTAGTTATAACTTGCAATCACTTACTTGTTATTCTGTTATTTGTGTAAGCTTACCCCCGTGGGAACTCGATAGGACAGGCCTTTTCTGGTAAGCGCCAAGCTGGTATATTATAACCAATTACATGGGAAACAATTATTTACGGCTGGCTGACGACATAAATTACTCTCTTTTTTTATTTGATTTAATTCTTATTTGTATTAAAGTGGACAAAGCGAGGATTCGAACTAAACTCACAACTTACGATTATGAGTCCACTGCTAAACCCCTGGGCAACACGACCCTTGAATTGTAATTCCGTATCAGATTCACTGAAAATGATGTGTTTCCGTGTGTGTGTGCGTTTGAAGTATATCACCAAGTCAGACTGAAGCACAATGGCAAGTACTATTTAGTACGAAGATGTCTTGATCCAGTAACAATTCATCTGATGTTAAAAATGTATATACGTGTATATATATATATATATATATATTTCGGGCATGTTGGAGTAGTATGACATTTTCTTAAATCATATATAGTGTTTACCATTGTAGGTTTAGAAGGTTTCTCATCCCAACATTTTCTTTTGCTACTTGTTCCAAATATTGGTATGTTAGTCGTTTATTTTTTTTTGAAAGCACAATCGCAGTTTCTAAAATCCAGTTGGCAAGGACATTATATTTTTTTTCTTTCATGGTGCTTATATATATATATTCAATGAATTACGCTATCTGAGATTATATTTTTTCCTTAGAATAATATACAGATGTATCATTTTATAGGCTACTATTTAAAAAAAACACGTAATAAGCGATGATACTATTTAAATAATTTTAACAATGTCCACCGAGTTTTTGAAACAAAAGTAATAATTTCATCTTCTTTTGTTATGAGGTGATCGTCTATATACCATTTTCTATCGTATGATGAGGTAGAATTCGTAAAACGGAAATTAATACTGCGTGCTGATAGTAGATTTAAGTTTTGATATAGAATTCTGTAATTGTGTTTTCGTTCATTTTTTTTGCTTGTATTGTACTTCATGAATTTTTGGAAATTTACCCTATCAGGATGTGCTGCTGGTCATTTTTTAAGTACTCTAAAAACACAGAAAATTTTTACCCAATATTGGGTAGAAAGGGAACATGCATGCATGATTACTGGGTATGTATTTTACTCCATATTAGGCTATTTATAAGATAAGATTTAGAGATAAGATAAGATTAAAAAGCCCAAACAGTTCACAGACTGATTTCCATTGGGGCCGTGTCGAACATTGACGAAGTAAACATTTTAAAATCATTGATTAACGAACAATATATATGGAATAGAATTAAGCATCAATTAAATTAAATTAAATTTCAACGCAACATTACGTAAAATTGACAAAAAAATTTACCCAACCAACAAGCATGTTCCCGTTTTTTAATTCATTTATTTATTGATATATTTCACAAATCCTCAAAGTACATTTTGCAATAAATCATTTTCACATTAAAAAAAATGCATCAACTGAATAACAGGATTGAAACGTACCAATGAAATGAAAAAAGAAGTGGAGGGGTCTACTAAAAAGCAATTTTGAAAGATCTTACAAGGATAATATGATATATGTAGAGTAGAAAATAATCAGCAAAGTTTTATTAATTAACATGTAAATATAGACACAGTAACACAAATGTATATACACTATATACAAAATTAAATATTGACTTTAAAAAAATCAACACTACCGTGGATAAGTATAAAGTTCACAAAGTATTTGATTGAATCAATAAGAATTCAGATTTTTTTTTTTTTGATGAGTAGTTTAAATCGGTTCAGATAAGCTGCCTCTTTTATTACTTTGTCCTGAGAATTCCAGAGTTTCGGTAAACATTTGTTTAGAGTATATATGTATATATATATATATAAGTAAATAAATAAATAAACGAATGAATAAATAGATAAATAAATATTGACTCTTCCTTCCAGTCTCTGGGCGCAATAAGAGTTCCGTTTAAACGCAACTCAAAATGAAAGAATTTTCGATCTACGGTTCGGAGGGTTGTAGAACACAGTACTAGTAACTGAATTAAAATGCCGTCCGTTAAGTATATTCAACTGGGAGGTCTTTGGGGGGATATGTCAATTCACCCCAAATGGCCATAAAATTGTCAACAAGATCATATTAGTGTAGTAGGTTTCACGGTAAACCATGTATCTTTCTTGGGCAAGTGTTGATCCTAAAAAGGACCTCACAATATCGATGTTTCAACAAGTGTGTTCTTGTCGTCTTCAGGAGAATGAGCAAATAATTATGTAAAAGCAGGCCTTATATAATCTGTCAAAGTTGCATGCAATGTAATTACAACATATAAATAAAGATAGCAAGAATGATAATAATAATAATAATAAATAATAATAATAACGTTTTATTTACCCAGGGTAGCCACTTCAGTTAGGAAACTGCTCTACCAGCGGGCCCTGCATAACATAACATTTTATTATTACCCTTCTCCAATCTAAATGCTGAGCACCAAGCAAGAAGGCAGAAGGTCCCATTTTTATAAGTTTTTGGTATGACTCGGCCGAGGATCGAACCCACGACCTCCCGTTCATGAGGCGGACGCTCTACCACTGAGCCACCATGCCCGATGTGATCAATTAACCTCAACCTCAACGAGAAAAGGCTTACACTGAAAGCTGGGAGATCTTTTTTAGAGCTTGATGAACCGGAAAAGCAGTTTCGTCCATAAAACCCTCCTCACGCCTGACCGAAAGTAAGCAGACGAAGGGTGACGAATGGAAAAAAAATCACGAGATGCACGCGAATTCAATGAATTCAAATATAGTTTTTCGTCAAATCATGCGATCATTTACTGTTCTCAAATATTATCAACGAAGGGTAAGCGAACATGCCATGCGAAGGATATCAATTTTTTGGTTCACCTCTTTGGGTAAATTGCATTACAGCCGAAGGCGAGCGACGGGTTGATATTCACGAACAGTAAGCAATGGTTTGATATGGCTTGCGATTGCGATTAGAAACGAAGACGAGGGACTAGATCGGGCGTTCTTTTACGTTTGTGTCATCGTGTTGCTTCGTCAAGGGTTCTTTCGAGATCGGTCCACTTTGGCAAAAGCGCGATGAGGGAAAACTGCTACTCTGATTGTATAGTTTTCGACAAAGACTTCTTGGTTGTTTATGTTATGAAGGGCATTTAACAATCCTTTTCTCTCTCTTATTCTTGAACCCTCCGTAGGCTACGTCGCAGAGCGAAAACGTGATCAAACTCGGGTCGAAAAAACCCGCAGTTCTGGAGAGCGTTTCATGAAAGGACTTTATCCGACAACTCCCAATTCATCTGACCACAGAAATAGTGCCTCTCAACCAATCAAAATCAAGGAAAGATGTTAGGGGCATGTTGCAGAAAGAGTTGCGTCAAGCAAAAAAATCAATCGTAAGTCCCAAATGCGCGCTGTTAATTGGTTGAAATCAAGTTACGCATGATAGAGTTGCGTTTAAACGCAAGAAAAAAATTCAGTTGCAAGTCCCAAATGCGCGCTGTTGATTGGTTGAAATCAAGGTCCGCATGATTTTTAGAGTTGCGATTGATTGTAACTCTTTCTGCAACGGGCCCCTGAGGCCCGTCTTACGAAGAGTTGCGATCGATGCGATCAATCGCAACTAAGGAAAGCCAGCGAAGTCAACAAATCAAATGCATGTTTGTTCAATTCTTTTTCTAGATATGAATGTCCGGGATGAATGTATATCGATAAAGTATTTTTTTCTTGAATTTTTTTTGTAATTTCATTTGTTTACAAATGACATTTTGCAAATTTCCTGTAGAAAAAATTATGACACTGATGGATTTTCATAGAGTTACGATTGATTGGATCGAATGTAGCTCTTTGTATCTGATCTGACAATTTGTCGGACGAAAATGTTAATAAAACACCCCCTGGTTGATTGAAAATCAAATGAAGATTTCCTTTTAGAGTTGCGTTTTATTGCTATACCTATAACCTAGCTGTCCTGTTTGTTGAAGTTGATATCATCATTAGATATGAAATGAGATACATGGAAATGTAATGGAATAGATTAAGTTGCCAATATTTGGAATAATAAACACTCGGAAGTTACCACTTTTGGAGCTTTGAACCTTAGCTATTTCATGTACATAATATAGACCTAAACCGTCGAAGTTGTGGACACAATCCGTGGCGTACCGTGGGTCACGGCATGGGGGGGGGCACCAGCAAAAATTTTGAGTCACTTAGTGAGCGCGCTCAGATGCCAGATGCCAAATAATGCGAGCGCGAGCTTGTATTTTTTGATATTCAGACCTAAAAAAGGATATCATAATTAACTTTTTGTAATCATGAATGATACGCACCTGTCTCGCTAAGAAATGAGAGCGCGAAGTGCGAGCTGAAATTTTTGTATATAATTATTGACCCCAAACTGGGAGATTTTAAGGACTAAATTTAAGGAACCCATTACATATCTCACCACAGTCATATAATGCGAGTGCTAAGCGCTAGCTGATTTTGATAAAATTACACATGAAGCATTTGTAAAATTCAGGAAATTCAGACCTGAAAAGGGGCATTCTAAAGCTTGTTTGTTGGAATTCACTAAGACCATACGTATTTCATTAACCAAATGATGCGAGCACGAAGCGCGAGTTGAAAATTTAGAAAATTCAGACCTGAAAAAGGGACATTTCAAAGACTGATTCTAGGAATTCATGGAGAGCAGACATATCTCACCAATCCACTAATGCGAACTTAAGAAAGGACAAAAAAATGTGGCAAACACTTTAAGTAGTCATGAAAGAGAAGCATGATATTGTACATAAAACAATAATAACTCGAATTGCAAGGAAGTATATTGAAAACGAGAGGTTTTAGTTCAACAGGATTATACATCTCGTTAAAGTTTAACAGACATTGCGAGCACCAGGAACAATGAAGACATAGGCCCAAATCAAATTATGTTTCATAAAGTTGCGAAAAAATATTTCTTATACAATATGACATAATTAAAATATAACATCATAATGAACAATGGTTTCTTCTTTCCCATTACGTGTCTCTTTCCCTCTCCCTCTCTTTCGCCCTTTTCCCCTTTTTTGTGTCAGCCGATTGGGGCGTTGGCACGTGCCCATTAAAACGCACAAGAAAGAGTGTGTGGAAATGTCTGCAGAAAATCATAGGCTCTCTTAAAGCAAAACACTCGTGTTGTATAGTATGATGTTTGTTCGTAGAACATGTAAGCACAATGTTAGAATAGCATAACTTTCTTATTTTACACCTGGGGTGTTTTACAAAATTTAAAGGTCAAGTCCACCTCAGCAAAATGTTGATTTGAATCAAAAGAGAAATATCAAACAAGCATAATGATAAAATTTCATCAAAATCGGATGTAAACTAGGAGAGTTGGGATATTTTAAAAGTTTCACTATTTTTCACAAAATGGTTATATGCACAGTTTAGTCACAAGGAAATGAGATATTCAATAATGTTCCTCACTCCCTATTTCTTTTGTTTTTATCGTTTAAATTATAATATTTCAAGTTTTACAGATTTGACAATGAGGACCAACTTGACTTAACCATATGTTTATCCATGGTAATTCCACATATTCAGGGGAATAAATACCTTGTTTCACCGAAGAAAATTAGATTTTTGTTTATATTTCAAACAATACAATACAAAAGAAAAATGGTGAGTGATGTCATTAGTTCCCTCATTTGCATACAGACCGGGATGTGAATAATTATAACTATTATGTGAAATTAAGCGAAACTTAAAAAATGCCATAACTTTCTTATTTTACAACCGATTTTGATGAAATTTTCAGTGTTATTTTTCGTTCTATTCAAATCAACTCTTTATTAGGGTGGACTTGTCCTTTAATAACAATGCGCCTCGGAATTCAATATTTCTAGATAGATGGCGCTATATAAATGCCTATTAGTATTATTATTATTAAGTGTAACTTAAGCATAGAGATTAGTATACATCTCTATGAACTTAAGTCGCATTTAGATGGTGACGTGTATCATATGCAACGCGCAATCTTATTGATCAATTCGCGGTAGAGTGCGTCCTCTGCATGATCTGACCCATTATAAGGTCTTTGATCTGACCCTTGATCTGACCAATGCGGTCATGCCTTTTATACCGCACGCAAATAGACATGCGACTCTAATCAAGTCATATTTAAATCTTCGTGAAACATTTCGATATGGAAATTTAAAGGATACGATAGTTTAATTTGTCTTTATCTATGAAAATCAACTTAATAATGGGGCAGTCTTGACATTTATCTCCACACACCATCATTCTAAATGCTTTGAGGAAGATAACGATCTTAGCATGCACCAACTTTACATAGTTGTGTTCGTCGTCCATTGATTATCTATTCATTTCAAGAACAAATAGTATAAACATCACTCTTGAAAATGCGATCTATAGTATGAAAGACTTTTACAAAATGTCAAGAATAATTGCTTAGCTGAAAGGACAGCGATTCGATGTGTGGTTAGTGCGTTTGATGTTGGTTTTAAGGTTGTCAGGTTTCAGTTTTGCAGTTTTGTGGATGCGTTTAACTTGTAATCGTAAATGCACCGTGATATTGATGCACTGCATGCAGCACCGCGAAAAAACGGAAAATGCATCGATAAACAACCAAGGCTTCAATGTCCTAAAAATAAGCTTTGCTTTCTACATTTCTATCAGTTAATTGGGCCTATATGATTTTATAGTTGTAAGCGTTTCTTTTATTGATTTATCTCTTTTTTTTTTTTGCAGGAGTTTCTGCATTTTATTCAGAAATCAATGATAGATTAACATGTTCACATAATTGAATGAATACAAATTAAATGTGACAATTTAAAAGATACAATGTAAATAATACAAACAAGACTGGTAATTAAATCATACCTAAGCATGTGATATAGTTCGGTAAAATACAGGGGTCAGCTATTATAAGCACAGAGGTGCTTGAAGCAATAGCAGCCAAAAAAAGAGAAAAAAGAGGGATTCTTATTTTCCGGGAAAATAGTAAAGTTTTCTTCTTCATAATGAAATATTATATATAAGGGTGGTGATTGATGGTGATTTATTTTACCTGATTGCTAAGAAAGCATGAATGCTTGTAAGCAAGCAACCAGAGGACCGACGGCTTAAGGTCCTCTCCGAAGGACCTGTTACTGAGGATTAATGCCTTACCAAAGGACACTAGCGCAGTGTTGAAGCACCCCACAGATTTTCCTTGGGGTGCTGCGTGTATTATTCTCCATAGGCAGCACCCCCTGGAATTCAAGGTAGATGTTAAAAAAATTGAGAAATATAAAAAAAATAACCTATATTTTGTAGTGAAATATTTTTTCATTTTGCTTTTCAAGTTACTCGGGATTAAAATAACCTTCATTTGAATCCCTCTTTTTTCTTTTTTTTTTTGCTTGTCAAATTTAACGTCAGCACCCCGGTAAAGAAATAATTCCCAGGGCCCCTGGCTAGGGTCCTGCCTAAGGATTGAGAATAAATCCAATATTCCGCTGTTTTCACTCATCATTATTCACATTAAGCCGGATGAATCGATCGCAAATTCTTTACAAAATACTGCAAGCGTGTTAACATACCAGACGTCGGCATGTTTTACTATATTCCACAAAACCACTTTGTATTGAGGCAAATTTAGCAGGTAAAAAATCAATGTTGGTCAGGAAATTCCAATTCATTCAGAGTATCATTTTCTGACTAAATCCTTTGTGACGTATTATTCGATCCCAATGCATGCATGAAGATCGTTCCGGGTTTCCCCGTTTTTCCATTTACGTACATGGAAGTGCTCTTTCTACTCCGTCACACATGTCACAGCGTACTGTTTGTCGAAAGAAAATAAAAACAAATCTCGAATTGGTAAATCTTAAAGTGTGTGGTATTACGATTTTGTCATTTTAATTCTAAGAACCGGGTGATATCAGATCTTTTTTGTACTAGGGGCACAAGATGAAACAAAAATTGTCGGGGGACGAAGGTGGACGCGATTTTTTGTGCCTGTTTCACAAAATCGAGCGCGAAGCGCGAGCTAACATTTTTTATCATGGGCCCTACCGACTTGAAAGGGACGTGATACGGACTCTTTGCAGTGACTCGTGAAGATTATATCAATCACACCAAAATGAATAATGCGAGCACAAAGCACGAGCTGAAAACTTTGAACATCCTGAGATGATAACTGTACTTAATATGCACTTTTTGAAACAATGAACAGGAAGGGTATTTAACTAAACCAACTAAACGTTATTCAGAAAATAATCAATTTCACTTCTTTTCTTTTAATTTTCTTTTTTCTTGGTCGTGAATTGTTTTGTTTTTGAGAAGGGGTCAGTGGCCCCAAGCCCTCGAACTCAACTGTACACCACCGCTGAAAAGTAAAGAAAAGCAAATTGCAGCTTTGATTTAAAAAAAAGGCAGATGATTTTTCTTGACTCCACTCCAGTCCATAGTTAGATTTTGTGTTAATCGATAGGCCTACTCTGTTAATTGTCACTTGAAGCAGTTGTAAAGCCAAACCAAAAAAAAAAATACAGAAAACCCAACAGGAATAGAGGTATATTGAAAGGTAAATATCTTCCGTGTCCATGTTTCAGTATCAAAACAAAAAGTACAGCAAAGTACAGGACTGAACTTACCATATCTTTGGAGTACAGAAGAAAGAGAGGTGACATGATTCAAGTATATAAGATCACTCATGAAGTCGACAGGCTTAACCCAGACCACTTTTTCTACTAGCTAACAGTACTACAAGAGGTCATAGGTTCAAACTTGTAAAGCCAAGATACAGAACAAATGTGAGGAAACAAGCTTTTAGTCACCGAGTAGTCAATGATTGGACTCTCTCCCAGCTGAGTTATTTGAAGCTCCCACAGTAGAACCTTTAAATCAGGCTAGACCGACATTGGAAAGATAGGCATTATGATTCCCACTATACTCTTAATTAGACAGGGGCCGCGGAACCGGGGGGGGGGGGGCTTCAGCCCCCCACTTTTTTTCCAAAACCGTGTACAAAAACGTAAAAATTACCATATGATTGTGATTTTTAGCATGGTCAGGCCCCCCCCCCCACTAATTGAAAACCGTTCCGCGGCCCCTGTTAGATATGAGAAGTCAATTTTCACCAACTCGCCCCACTGCCTCCTTAAACTTATTGAAGCACGAAGGAAGCTGACAAAATTAGAAGATAGACCTGGAAGCTCGACTGCTAATTCAGCATTCTTCCAGTATTTGCTGCAAGGTAAGGAAAGGTTTAAAAAAATCAATATAATTTTCATTTGGCCTGGAATATGCGGATATCAGCAATGGGAGTGGGTCCCTCCCAATCTTTTTTTTTTTAGATTGGAACTATGGGAGAAAATCAATTCAAGATTTAGAAATATTCCGAAAAAAAGATTTTTCATTTCAATATTTTAGTTTTGCCATTCGATTGTTTTAGTTACTTCAATCTTGAACTGAAAGTTGATCTCATAATTACAAAAAAAAACGTGGCTGACGTCATGAGGCTCTGTTTGAACAAATATAATTAATCAAATTATGTAATGTATAACAATTATTTACATATGATGAAATCAAAGGAAAATAAATTAGTATAAATTCTTCGTAAAATTTTGTTTAGTTTATAAACATTCATTTTTGTTAAATTTCATTAATTTATATTTTTTGGATGTACTACTTACAACAAAAAGATATATTTTCCCCTAATAACAAGCAATGAAAATATTGTCGCATTAATTTCTGCATCCTGCATGGGAAGATTTTTTTTTTCATTATTATGAAACCTCATGAAACATAACAAATTACTCAATTTATTTTTCTTGGCTGTGGATAATCCTCCATTTTCGATATACAAAAAGTCATTTGAAATGGCACAGAAACAGTCCTTAAAAGATTGGAGTAGGAGGTATTATAAAAATAATTTGAAAATCTTCTTTATATAGGATCTCAAGGAAGATTTATTTTCAATCAAAATGCAAATCTTTACGATTGTCACCGATTCTGTACTTTTGTTTCGACATTGAATATCAAATAACGTTTTGGACTAATATTGTCTGCCATCACAATCCGAAAATCGCTGTAATGATGAAGGCATTTGAAGCATCAAGCAATAAAATAAAAAATATTGATTTTCTTCGTATTTTGATTACTTTCCGCCCTTGGTATTTATCATCATTCCGGTCTGGATTATATTCAATTGGAAAGATATGAAATAATCCAGTAAGACTCATTTATTATCGCATCTTATTTGTTTTTACTAGTTTGTAGGCAATAATGTAATACCAAGAGAAATATTTTTTTTTGCTTAATTGATTCATTGAAATCTAGGTTGCCGTATTATAATAATAATGTGGGATTTGTATAGCGCACGTATCCAGCTTGTTAGGTGCTCCTAAGCTAGTCTACCGATTCTGGTGCGCACATCTGGGTCTGGGTCGAGTGCAGCATTTCTTGCTGAAGGAAAATACGCCATGGCTATAGGATTCGAACCCACGACCCTCTGTTTGAAAGGCGAGAGTCAGAACCACTAGACCACGACGATGCGCTCTGATTATTTCAAGCACAGATATCTTTCATTTATTTGGAATCGAATTTTGGGAATCATAAAGTATCGGTAGGTCTACTCAATTTGGAAAAATTCGTTATTTAAAAAAAAAATTGTCAAGCCCAAGACCAAAATGAAAACAAAACAACCTAAAACCTTTCATGTTTGTTCCTGATATTTTTTTCATGACAACTAGAAAGGCCCAAACCTGATGAATTTAACTATTTTACCAAAGGTTATATTTTAAAATTAGTTCTGGGGGTGAACGACTGGAACCTCTTACGCGCTGAATAGCAATGAATATTTAATGGTGAATTTCATCTACCACTTGAAATGATTAGCGGTCGTTCTTGGAGTCACTCTTGCCTTAAGAAGAGCTTCATGAAACAGCCCAATGTTTTCACTTCATAAAGGACACTGCAATTTTAATTACAGTTATGGTCTTTAATATAATTTGATATATATTTATACCATGAACATAAAAAATTAACTCGCGTGGAATAGAAAACTTTACACCTATGTAAATGTTTGATTTAATAGGAGGGACATTTCTGAATTCTCCACCCTCTAAAACCAAATTTCTATTGCGAAAAATAAAGTTTTAAAAGGAGTGCGAACAATGAGAAAAAAAAGTTGTTACAAAAATATACTCAGTTAAAGGAAGAAAGTGATTAAAAAAAGAGGCTGATTTGACTTTAAAAAAAGGGGAAGAATGGTTACGAGAAGCTACACTAACGCGAAACGGCGCCCGAACGCGAGGTCAAATTGATGACCTACATTGGGAATGACGGAATAATATGTCTTCATTCATAAGAGCAAGAGAGCTAGGGCCCGTTGCGGAAAGAGTTGCAGTCAATCGCAACTCTAAAAATCATGCGTAACTTGATATTCAACCAATCAACAGCGCGCATTTGGGATTTGCGATTGATTTTTTGACTTGCGTTTAAACGCAACTCTTTCTGCAACGGGCCCCTGGACAGTCAGACGCCCATGAGTATTATGACGTAGCAATGTTGATAAACACTGCACTGAGCGAGTCATTACGGTGACCTACATTTAGCAAAAAGTTCGCAACATTCATTCGCGCATGTCAGATCGAGCGCGCTTAGATGCATTATGACGTCTGCCCATATCCCGTGTTAATGTATGATTTGATCTGCCATGGTGATCTTGACAAAAAGCATGAGCAGCGTAGCAGAGATTACATTTTTATTGTCCTTTTACGACTTCTAAGGTATTTTTATAGGAAGCGCCAAGCAATATCAAAACCAAGATGAGGTAAGACGACACAAATATTTCATATCTTCTTATTCTTAAAATAATTTCTTTATTTTATCTCAATGGGGCAAATGCATCATTTTTTTCTTTCCAAAGTGAAAGAAAAATTAGGAGCATATTATTTCTGGACACCCTGTGCATCCAGATTAAGGAAAGTATGAATCTAACTTACCGTAAGGGCACTAGTATTCAACCCGTTTGGAGAGTTTCCTCAAATATATAGAAATATAGAAATTGCCTAAATTTTAGACCCGTCTTATTTCCAAGAGCATATTATGCTGGTTATTCTGTTTCCGTTATGTTTTTCTTCAACCAGTCGACTGTGTGCGCGGGCGATCGGATTATTCGGCGATGGTTTTTGGCACTAGTATTCAATCCGTCGGCACTAGTATTCAACCTTGTGATTTAAGATGGCCCTGTTTCTCAATCTGCCCTTGTCCCATCCGACAATGGACTACACCATTTGAGATGAGACCAAACAGGGAATTAATCTAAGCCAGAGACTTACATAGATCTAGATCTAATTTACCAATCTAAACCCTTTTGAGGTTTGCTATCTATCCTCACTAGGTTGAATACTAGTGCCATTCAGTGCAAAAGGCCATCGCCGCATAATTTGATCCTCCGCGCATACAGTCGACAGAGTGATAAAGAAAATACCGACAACAGATTACCCTGGAAATAACAAAAGTATGAAATTAAGATAAATTCCCTATTTCTAAATATTTTCGGGAATATTTCAAAATCTTTGAATTATGCCAGGTTGAATACTAGTGCCCATACGGGTACTCATATCTATAGTCAACACCAGTTTACACCAGTCATATGATATTAACTTGACAAACCTTATTCCAATGCGATTGGTAATTGCTATCTAAACTTATATACATTCACTGTATGTGTATTATTATTATACCTAGGTCCCTAGGCCTTTTTGATAGAGTTAGGTCTGAAGTTTATAGACTGTATTTTTATATATTTTCCATAGCCTGTTCACACTTTTTATGGACAGAAATGATAATTTATAGAAAAAGAATGGTGTCACTGTCAGGGGTTTGAGTAGGCCTACAGCGCCCATTTGCGATAATGTCTATAGGCCTGGTACCCAGTTGTTGTGTTGTCCGGACAATCGATTTTAGAAAATCATTTCGAAGAATTTTCAAGTGAAGTTTCATCAATTTTTAGTATAAAATGTTAGGAAAATGTTATAGAGAACAAAATAGAAGATGATTTTTAGTGTAATCCAAAGACAAAAAAAAGAAGGCTTCAAGAATATTAAAGGGGAATGAAACCTTTGGAACAAATAGGCTTGTGTAGATACAGAAAAATCAAAGAATAAAGAAAGTTTGAGAAAAATCGGACAAATATTGAGAAAGTTATGAGCATTTGAATATTGCAATCACTAATACTATGGAGATCCTCACATTGGCAATGCGACAAGGATGTGTGATGTCACTGATGAACAACTTTCCCTTTCGTGGACTGCAAAATACCCTCAAAATGTCTCTTTTTGCATTTTCTTATGATGATACAAACTCTTTATCCATAATGTATTCTTAAAAAATATGTATTACATGCCCTCATGTAAAAAGAACACATGATTTATGGATAGATGTTATAAAAGAGGCAATTCAAGTGAAATATATACTAAAGTAATGGGGAGAGTTGTTCACAAGTGACATCACACATCTTTGTCGCATTGCCAATTTGCTATCTCCATAGCATTTAGTGATCGCAGTATTCAAATGCTCATAACTTTCTCATTATTTGTCTGATTTTTCTCAAACTTTCGTTGATCTGTTTCTTTGATTTTTCTGTTTTCACACAAGCTATCTTGTTCCAATGGTTTCATTCTCCTTTAAGTGTCCGGACACCCGACCCCCATCCTACTTGTTAGAAAGGAAAATAGGAGGAAGGATGAAAAAGAATATGGGATGTCTGTGTCGTTTGTAACTATACAGTAAAGACTTCAGAGAGAGAGAAAGAAACAAAAATCATCTGAAAGTCGTTTTTCTCCGCTACCAAAATACCCTAAATCCAAATAGAAATACACGGTCCTTTTAGTATACACAACCTAAGTCGGCATCATACGTCTTTAACAAGTTCCGTGGTAATTCAATATTACGATAAACAGAAATATCATGGATAGAAAGTCGTCATAAATAGCAAAATAGAACTTCAATTAAAATCTTAGCTTTTTCATATTTTTTATATATAAATCTTAACTATGGATTATCTGTTATGCAACCACACTCTATATTTTCTTTCTTTATTCAGCCAAAACGCCGCAATCAGCAACCGTATCGCCAACATCAGAAGTGCCCAAGTTCAGGTGGAGGTGTACAAATCAGAATACCAGTCTGTGAGTTGACCATGATTGTTTTGACTTTAAAATAATTAATTTCTTCATTTTATGTAGCAAAATGTTGATCTCCCTCTTATTAAGTTTGGTCGGTATGCGTATCGAAAACTTGACTATATTCCTACAATAAATACTTGATTGGCAAAAAAAAGAAGATTCTTTGGGGGATTTTATTAGAAACCAAAAAAGATACACATGATTAAAAGTAATACACATACTCTATGGGGAAGGAAGAAACAACAGCAAATTTGAGGAAGAAACGAGGAGGTTTTTGACTCACAGTAAGAAAGTAAATAGACGTACACCCCCCCACCCCAGCAAAACGAGAACACTGCAGGGTAGAGAGTACAAAAAAATCATGAAATGTCATGTATTGTAAACGAAATAACAAGAACATATTAAAATATAAACAGGATGAGAACTATCATATTATGAAAAAAATACTGCGGCGAGAAGAGGTAAACCTTAAGGGGCAAAAATAAACAACAGTAAGTGAGGACACTGAATGATTATTTTTAACACATGGAAATATAATATTAAGAGGGATTGAATAGTTTTATCATTCTATCTTAAAACAAAGTCTCCTTTTAAATCACGACGACTTCCTCATTTTTTTTCGAATGACAGAAATATAAAGCATGGCCCTGGAAGCCACCACGTGATGCGATTAGACCTACTGTTATCAGGGGTGTATCTACGGTGTCTTACCCGGCTGACATGGTGTCGTGCACCCATCGAGCTTTTGTTCCACACAAGGTAGGCCAATTCCCGATTAATTGTTATCTATTTTATTCACATACTGTACATATTCAATAATTGTTTTGTTCATTCTTTCATTTGTTTAATATCTATTTCTTCAATATGAGTTTTCTTAATTAATTACTTGATTCATTCATTTATTCATTCATTTGTTTGTTTGTTTATTTATTTTGTTTATTTATGTATTTATTTATTTATTTTCTGTATGTTTATCAATTTATTTATCTATTTCATATATTTTATGATTTTTATTCATTATTCAATCATTTATCTATTCTTATTTTGATATATTCATGTTCATTTTTAATATTCATCTTTTGTATATTTCATTATTCTCTTCTTTTGTTCGTTGTTATTATATTGTTCAATCGTTATTTTGCACATTGTATTGATTGATCATTGTCATTATAATGACAATTGCTCTCACGTTTTCATGGAAGTAAGATAAAATAAAATAAAACCATCATTATCTGCATTATCTTCGTAAGATATGAACTCATTACTGTATAAATAATAAGAATTAGGGCATAGTGACCATCCATTATGCCTTAAGTTTACTACTTATAAGTCAATATCAATTATCTTGATATTTTGAAAAAAAAATTTTTGTTTTGCTGGGTAATAAGGCAAAATGCACGTATGGGACCATTTTCGTACACGCATAAATCTCCTTTAACACGATCTGACCCGAGGGGTTTGGGAGTTCCATCATATGAAAAGGTAGATATCACAAGCGTATACCTATGGGGGAGGGGGGCAGACTGCCCCACCCCCTGACGAGTCACAACTGATCCCTGACGAGGCACCAGTGACCACCTCCTTTGAAGTTGAAGACTTTTTTTTTAGCTTGTCAATTTTTTTTCTGGTTCGAAATCCTTTATTTATGGTTGAAGACCTTTTTTTTTTGCTTGTCAAATTTTTTTGGCGGACGATTTTCCCCGACGATTTTCCCCGACGATTTTCCCCCCTCCCCCTCTGTGGAAAATCCTCGGTACGCTTCTGGTAGATATGCCTTTAGAACTATTTTGGTATGGAATTTGGAATTTATTTGAGTAATAACCGATCAAGATTTGTTTTCCTTTAATCTTGCAGCAGATATTTAAGCCCGAAGTATATATTTGTCTTTCCATTAAAAGCCAAAGGGCATTCCTCGAAGTTACAAACCAACGCACGATGAGTTCTCGATACCTGACGTTCAGATGGATACAAACACAACATACAATGTGGAGTTTCATGAGAAAGTAGCAAAGCCTCGTCCAACATCCTTCAAGCCGGAAGAAAATGTAAGTGTAGTGGGAGAATCATCCATGACACCATGGCCCTGGAACCATGGATGAGATTCTATGAAATGCTTGGTTGGTGTGGGCGACAGGTGTTCAAACCCAAATCTATTTCAGCCAAGGGAAAAATGAAGGGGCCATCATGGTCTGGTCCACATTTTCCTTTTTAAAATAATGAAAAGGATGTATAAAGTAAGAAAATATCCAAGGACAATTTAGACAATGAAAATATATAAAATCCTAAAAATGGATGCAGATGCCTAGAAAAAAAAATTCCGACAAAAAGATGCTCTCTTTTTATTTGACCCCCCCCCCCCCTTCCCACCCCTCGCATCGTACTTAACTGTACTTAAGACCCACCGAGAAATTGCGATAAGTAACAAATGCTAAATTTCTTTGGCAAAATGTTATTATTTTCACGAACTAAGCGTCACGATTTCTAGTTACTTAATGGTAGCTTGTAAATTGCTACTGATGTTAACTATTTTCTGAAATTTAGTCCAGATATTTCACCAGTGGCGGAGAGAGAAGGGTGAAATGTAATATTATTTTCTGAATGCTATGGCAAAGTCTAAATGCTGAAATTTTTGCTCGCTCGCAATAGGCCCTATACCGGGCCTCCTTAAAAATCTTTGTCTCATTACTCCACTGTATTTTGCTCTTGGATTGTTTCTTTGTCACTCCTATTATAGGTCATAGATAAAAAGCCTTTCAATGCGAAGACAGTTTACCAGGCTCACTTTAAAGAGTTTTCTCAGGAGGAGTTAGACGCTTGTAAGGTGGAGAAAAAGTTGCATCACGATAACCTGGGGAAGGAAGAGAAAGAGGTTTTCAATGCGCAGAGTACCGTTCAGGTATACGGTGATGATGAAGTTATGTTTAATTGTGGTGGCGGTGGTGGTTGTGGTAATTGTGATGGTGATTAGCGATGATATTGGTGATAGTGGTGATGCTGTTGCTGCTGATGATGTTGATTGTAATGATGATGATGATTGTGGTAATGTTGATGGTAATCATAACGTTATCATGATGATTGATCATGATGATGATGATGTAAATAAAGGTGGTGGTGGCGGTTTTGACGGTGTTGGTGGTTGTGATGGTGATGGTGGTGGTGGTGATGATGATGAAGATGATGATACAGATGATGATGTTAAGGATAATGAAGATGAAGATGATAATGGTACGGATGATGATGAAGAAGATGATCATAAGGATAATGGAAGCTGGTGATGATGATACAGATGATAATGTTAAGGATGACGATGAAGAGGATGGTGATAAGGATGATAATGCCGGTGGTGGTAATGATGATGCTGGTGGTGATGATGATGATAGAGATGATGTTAAGGATGATGATGAAGAAGATGATGATGATAGAGATGATAATGTTAAGGATGATGATGATGATGATGATAGGGATGATGAAGATAATGATGATAGAGAATTGATGACAATGATAAGGATGATGAAGAGGATGATGATGCTGGTGATGATGATAAATATAATTTTAAGGATAATGATGAAGAAGATGGTGATGATATGGATGATAATGGTGATGATGATGATGATAGAGATGAAAATGTTAAGGATGATGATGATGATTCTGGTGGTGATGATGATGATAATGATGAAGATGATGATACTGGTGATGATGATAGAGATGATGTTAAGGATGATGATGAAGAAGATGATGATAACAGAGATGATAATGTTAATGATGATGATGATGATGATGAAGATTATAATGTTAAGGGTCGTGATGCTGGTAATGATGATAGATGGTGCTCGTTTTGAAAATGATGAGGAGCATATGCCTAATACTCAAGAATATGAGGATGTCAGTGGTGCCGGGAAGCTTAGAGCAGAACAAAAATTGGAGGGGCAATTATTATGTTTTAGTCTTAAACCATTGCTTTCCTCTTCAAATCAGTTTCTCTGATCAGAACTATCCATTGCCATTTGATGTGGATAATAATGTTAAAGGACGTGCTTCTTTTACTTTATTGTCTAAACTGTCATTTAAAAAAAACAAATCCACATTTTCTCTGACCATTTTCAGGATTCCTTCCGACCGCCCGGTAAGGTTCCTCCAGCTCCTTCTCTTAAACCGACGGAGAACGCGCACATCGACCCCTCCAAACCATTCCAGGACGAAACCACCCACCGCGCCGAATTTACCCCGAAGAGCATCCCTCTCAAATCCCAACCCCGCCACACGCCGACCCCGCCACCAGCCAAGGCCAACAAACCCAAGCGGGAGAAATCTCAATTCATGACGGTGTTCAAGAGGGACTATGTCAAGCACAACACCACTTATACTGACCATAGCTACAAGCCGAAACGGACCTACAGGCGAAATCGTAAGTAAATACACGACACTTGTGCAGGTCCTGCACTAAAATAAAATTATGAAATGTACTAAAATGTTAGATCAACCCTTCAACATACCGAATGGCTGAAGAACAATATTCGGATGCTTTTCTGTAACACTTTTGAAGTATCTAAACTCTCCCTTTCTTAACCAGTTCTCCACTTCCCTTTATTCTTCTCCCTTCTCACTCTTTCTTTGATTCAGTTTTCTTTTTCTTCATCATCTCTTCCTCTTTCCTCCTCTTATCTTCTAGTTTGTTCATTTCACCCATTCGCCATAACATTTTCCTCCAGTTTTTTCCCCCTTTGTCTTTTTCATCCCATTCCCTTTCCCGTCTCACCCCACATGCATGTATTTCAATGTGTCATCAATTAAAATCAATACATGTTTTTAGATTGCCTTTTCCTCCGAGTTCCTCCAATACTTGATGTGAGTTTTACAAAAATATCAAAATCACACAAACGACGCTGAAAGATTATCCCAAAATCAGCTTCATTATAGGGTTTGTTGTTCCTCGATTCCCAATTTGAAATCCCTATCCAAATGTCATCATGGTGCCTTCCATGGCCACGCCCAGATTTATTTTGCATACATTTCATCCAATCACAGCATCCAAGTTTGATGGAAGGACAACGCACCGCATGTCATACCAACCAATCCCGTTCGTTTCCATGACGCCCCGCCCAGCCTGGGCCAATCGTGATAAGGCTGTGGTCGTTTCCAAAGCTCAAAGAGCTAAGCTCGATCTACTCACTTGTTATCAGGTGAGTTTTTAGGTTGGGGGTGGGGGTATGGGAGGAAGACAGGGCCCCGTCTTACAAAGAGTAAGTTATGATTGATCCGATCAATCTCAAGTATATGGCAATCCATCAATGTCATAATTTTTTCTTCAGAAAATTTGCTCAATGTCCTTTGAAATCAAAGAGAGGCATACTAAATTGTCCAGAAAAACAGTGAATGTATGAACATACGTGATTTCTACAAAATATTTTGAATGTGTATTTCAGATATTGCCGCTGCTGGCTTTCCATAGTTGCGGTTGATCAGATCAATCGCAACTCTTTGTAAGATGAGCCCCAGATATACATGTATACAGATAAAGAAAGGAGAGGGAGGAGGGGGGAGATAATTTTCACAAATTTGTCTCATGAAATCTAAGGTAGATGTCAACATAGCAATGTAAATTAATAGTCATTTCATAGGAGTAGAAATAAAACGATAAAAATCGCTGTTTTTCATTTTCTCAAAAAAGAATGTCTATTGCTTAGGTATATTTCTAGAAAATCAAGGACACCAGAAACTTTGTTTTCCCCTGGAACATGATGAGGTTGGAGGTATAAATTCAATATCCAATAAAGAAAGGATAATAGTAAAATAGTACTTTTTAGTAGGGAAGGGATAATTCTGGTATATATATATATATATATTTATATATATATATGTCAATAGCTATTGCAATTAAGACTAATACTTTATTCTTAAAAAAAAACGTCTGTATAATGCTATTCATACAATCTGTTTTGTTGACGATACTTTAAATGATCCAGTGATGACATATGCAACATTCTTGTGTTTCTATTCCGTTGCCAATTTTAGGATTCCTATCGGGACCCAAGTCGTATCATCCCGATGGAGAAATGCCGAGGGGTCACGTACAAGGTCTCCAACAACCTGGAGGGGTCGGGTGCGGGAGCTTCCGGGGACAAAAGGGCACCAATGGAGGATACAACATCCTATAAGATGAGCTACATACCATGGGGAAAGGCTAAGAGGGCAGAGTCATTCAAAGTAAGTGCACCCGGTGTGAATGGTGTAATGGAATAATACATAATACACTAATTCAATAATTGATGCATTCACACTGCAACTATAACAAGTAGCCAAACTTGTACATTGTAGTTTTCTTAAAAACATTTTAATTTCTTAAAAGAAAAAAAGCTGTAGGCTAATCATTGTTGGCGAGTTTGCTCCCCCTTTAATCCGACCTAGGCCGGGGGGGGGGGCCTCGGAGGCCCCCTCTTGCGTCTTGCGTAACTTTTGAGACCAATTTTGCGTCACCCGGGTACGTGATTCCGAAATCACGCAACATTATGTAAGTGCATGTCAGACCGAAAATAGCTCATAAACGTGATTCTGTGTACAAAGTCAATGCAAATTGTGTTTTCAACCAAAATTCATAAATGTTTGATTGTTTTTAGTTTTGCTAGTCTAAATGTATTCATTTTATGATTTCTATTATCAGAAGAGTCCTCAACAAATTTCATTGAAAAAACAATGAAAAACAAAAGGTCAAAAAAACAAAGAAATACATAAGAAATTGCAAAAAACAATATAATACATAAGAAAATGATTTGATATCACAATTTTTTTCATGTACTCTTGCTAAGGACACCACAAAGAGTTTCTATACCAAAAATTAGTACATTTGGAGCTTTATTTAGGGAGTTAGAGGAAAAAGTATGATTTCGCATACTAATTACACATAAATTAGCATAATCACTTAATAGTGATTCGCATGAAATGAATTACTATACAATTTTGTAGATTATGTCCCAGACAACCCGCGTGCCAATTTTCGGCGCGATCGCGCTGTCGACGGCCAAGATCTTAGGGGGGGCTGGGAGGCCCCCCCCCCCCGGCCATAGGAACTCCCAAAATACCCCAGCCTATATAGAGTTAAAGGCCGCTTGCTTATTTTTGTGGCTATTTGCTAATTAGAACTTGCAAGATTGTATAACACAAAATAATAATAAAAAACAATATTCTATAATCATAAATCACTTGATATATTTGCAACCAAAAAAATAAAAAATCAGACACATGTATATGTATATTGGAGAGATTTGAGAATACAACGCAATATTACCAAAGTATGCATTTTAAAATAATTTCATTGTCATTGCAGTTGCAGCAGCCCTATATGATACCCACTGCTCCATTCTTAGGAAAATCAACGACAGGCACCCATTACGTGGGTATCCCAGCACCCCCGGCCAAATCCTGCAAGCCCCCCACCAGACCCCGCTCCGGTCCGGGTAAAATGAGCAGCTTGACAACGTACAGGGCCACGTTCGGCCGCCGTGCAGCCAGCTGTCCTCCACCGCGAGAAGCCGAAGGTTCAGCCTCGGCGTCGCAGGTCTCGAGGGCGGAGAGGACGATCAAGCCACCAGCCGTGCCGCCCAACACAGCCACCAATAATACACCGGCAGCATCCATCTCTAATCACGTCTAATTTTCAAGATTAATTCAAGATTAAATGAATTCTGACACCATTGGGGGCAAATTTTGTCTGCATGGGTAGCAATAGCATTAAGTACAGTTTAATGAAATGAACATTAATCATTAATGATTATGAGAGCTTATTATTTATGAGGGATAGGTAACGATGGTGTCGGACAGAATCGAGTCTGAAGTTAGATGAGGCATATCATCACATTTTTTGGATCAGTGAATCGATTTAATATTTCTACGACGATTTTCCAAGTTGGAGCTATTATCTTGATTAAAAAGTAGGGATAATGAATCGAATGCAATGACAGCTGTAGGAAATCATCAGCATTAATAGCAATATTAATATTATGGTGCTACATATGACGAGCAATGAAATATTTTCATACTTAAGAATCATGATAAAATATTGCATTTATACTTCTATCACAGACAGCTATGTTGACCATGTTTTAAAAAAAGGTCACTCTCACTTAATCTTGCTCAGCTTAAATTCACAGTGTACTGGAAGAAGACCA
The DNA here is from genome assembly GCF_018143015.1 of Lytechinus variegatus. NCBI lineage: Eukaryota > Metazoa > Echinodermata > Echinoidea > Temnopleuroida > Toxopneustidae > Lytechinus > Lytechinus variegatus. The sequence continues at coordinate 30,661,500 of NC_054751.1, forward strand.
GAGAATAAAGCACTCCATTGAAAAAATCCTTACCTTTATTCCATCAAAAAACACAACAAAATAGTACAACATTGACTGAAAGTGAAGTTCATTTGGATCTAGAGATGTACGAACTTTACATAATGTTTAACAGTATCTTACTTTTTACTCACATACAGTATGTAATAACATATGTCTTGATATGGCCTGATCATGTATGGAACAATGTGAGTGACATTAAAAAATAAAATTTAAAAACAAATCAAGTGTGAAGGTTATAGTGAAGTTTTAAGCAGTGTGAGAACATACAAGTTTTGAGTAGCCAAGCATGGTGGTGTCCCCATATCCATTGTCTTTTAGCAGCTACAGGGCTGGGAAGGATTTCACATTGGCTCTCACAGGCCCCTGTAACCCGAATGTTTGCGATGGATTGTAAATGTGAAAGGACAATTCCAATTGGTTCCTTGTCAGTGTTTTAAACAAAATGTGCATACAACTCTAATTCTGATTGGCCATCGATATCAAGGGATTAATTAAACAATGGCAAAGGTGCTGAGTGAGTGGCAGTTGAGTTGAATAGTGGCTTAGACATCTAGAAAGGTGCCTTAGCTTCTTATGTATATCTACCAGTTATTTCTAAATCAAATAGATTAAATTCATCAGCTAAATTTCCAACATACATGAAAAAAAGAGATATTGGCAAAGTGATAGTTGTAGAATTAGCTAAAATACCCCCCCCCCCCCGCTACCTCAATCAAGAATTATTTCAATTATACTCGATCAAGAATATTAAATTTAATAGCCTAACTCCTATAAGCCAGGGCAGGGGGGGGGGAGGGACAGTTGGAGTGTACTGCCCCCTCCAGTATATCAAGGATATCTAGCTGCAATGTTTCAACATTTTCTGCTCCAAATCTATAGATCATCTGCGACTGAATTCACTAAACAAGGCATGGACAACTAAGCATTTAATTCATACCGAGGGAAACAATTGCAATCCCTCCACCCCTAACCTTTCTCCCCATTCTACAGTATAATCATTATTTGGGTTAACATTACAAGAGGACTGATTCCATTAAAAGAAAATATCCTACAATAAATGTCAATTTTGTGGATCAAGTATATATTTCATAAAAGCTGTAAGTTATGAAATACTTTACAAATGACTGGTGATCCTTTCTTAGGTGCTAAAACAATATAAATGAAAATTTGGTGTACATCATTTACAATGAGAAAGGATCACAAGTCATTAACTTAACGACACTAACATACAGCAACTTTAGGAGAGAACTACCAGTTATGAGAATTACTGTGCAGTGGGGATACAATGCAACTAGAATGATTCAATTTCAAAGTAATGCTGTCATACAGGTTTTTCTGACAACATAATTCATAAAAACAAAAAGAGTAAATACTAATTGATGTGCCAGTAATTAAGATGTATTTAAGAGCTATAAAATGCTGAATTGAACTTCAAATTTGACGTTAGTATATTTGTGATTTAACTTAAAATATTCAATTACTTGTAGTAATATTATAAATAAAACATTCATAATTTAATTGACATGACGAGGATAAAATAACATTTCACTCATCAGTTTGTAAATTTGGTTTTGTCTAAAAAAAAAACCATATACAGTCAACAAATTAGCATCATAAGAAGCTTGTTATAAAATGAAGCGTTTTATACTCTTCTTCATTATGACTCGCAGAAAAAAATTTTGTTCAAAAATTTACATTGGAATTAATCAGTGTCAATAATGATAGTATAGACATAATGTACATTTCATTAGCATTATTGGAAAGCTGAAATCACAAATAATAATTCTGCACTTTAAAACACTTGCAAGAAACGGGAAGAGAAAATAATTCACAAATTGCAATAACAGGACTTCATAAATATAACAAAATTAACAGAGTTGGTAAACAGTTATGCATGATGAAAATTGAGATTTTCGGGGTGATAAATTTAAGCCTAAAATCGATTTGAAAAGTTATAAACCTGAAAATCAGGCATAGATCAAAGGAAGAAGGGGGGGGGGGTTGGAGCATGTGACCCCCCTTTCTTTAGACTTTGTTTATGCAAGTCAGAAACTCTTGTCCCACCTTCTGGTATATTCTTGATTCGCCCCTGGTTGTGACTGTTGAAAAAGACTGCAATAACTCAAAGTTGCTTGTGATCACAGTTACAGTGTATGAATAGCTCAAAATTCTCATCATTCAGCTGCAGATATGGTCAATATTTTAACCAATATTTTCACTCTGTATACCACTTAATTCCAATTCCCCAAGGTTGTCTACGGATAGCACCCTGATTCAGTGTGCAACAGTTTAATGTCTTCAGCGCAACTGCATAGTCACATCAGAATGACCAGTCAAGCTGAAAAATATGTACAAGGGAATTCTTTTTACAACACCATCCAAAATCTTTTTTGGATGGTGTTGTATTCTTCACAATTAAGTGCATTCATTCAGACTCAGAACTTGAACTCTGTGGATGCACTGAATCACGCTGAATAATCACTTTATAAATGCACGAACTTCCCACAACTTCAGAAGGGCATTCTGTTTGTAGCAAGAATTGCGATCTCATCATCTTACAAACATGAAACATGACGTGCAATTACAACATAACAGCACAAAACTGGATAGAATTAGAAAGACCATAGCTGGTATTTTGAAAATTATTTAATCCGTTATCTTAATTTATTGTCACAAGATGACAGAAATGAGATGCACCTGAGGCTTTACATCGTACACTTTTGTCATATGACCAGGTCCAAGGACACACTGCCACCTATCAAAAGAGTGCTTTCAAATTCTATTACAAGATTTACAATGGTAAAGATTAGATTAAAGATCAAGAAATATTCAGACGACCGGCCCATGGGCCTGATTGCGGAACCCTTATTATGGTTTCCATAGCTTCTACACAGAATTCCAGAAAGAATCTTCCATTTATAGATGCCTTAGGTATCAGCATCAGCCTCAATCACACATGGCGGCTTCATTCAGGCAAAAGTGATACGTTCCCATTCGGAAAGCCATTCCTCAAGGTGCAATCGGCAACATTCTTAATAGTCTCATCAAAATGCATGCCCGTTGGTCTTACAAGCTAGGGGAACACTTCATCCACACCCGTCCTTGGAACCTAGTCCGGTCCTTATCAGGTAATAACCTTCGTGTCTTCCACTGTGATGGGCGGGGCTCAGCTCATTTTACGTGGAAACTCCACAGGTGTCCATGGACTAGTACCCATTGTGCAGTCAATCTAAGTAGCTATAATCAAAGTATAGACGTTCTTAATACTGTCCTTTCAGGAACTGACGGACCAAGGTTCACTCCAGCGAGCCGGATCCTCATTTCATGATGGATCTCCTGGACGGTTCCGAGGCCGTCGGGGGCGGGGGAGGTCCGCTCCGAGCCACCTGGTCTATGTATTCCATCAGCATGTCCTTCCTCTCGTTGGGAACACAGTCCAGGATGAGGTACCGCTTGTCCTTTTGCAGGACCTTCTCAATGTCCTCAAAGTGCTGCTTGGACTCCTCGATCATCTTCTTGGACCTAGACAATGCAACCAGAGATGAAAAAAATGATTATCTGAAGAAAATCACCAAATGGTATAATTGCTACTTGAAAATACACCAGCTATGGTAAACCACACTTCAAATTCTGTCATTGATTAACCATGTAAGCCCAATGGACAAGAAAGCTTGACTAGGGTACATAAACAATGAGTATTATACTGATAAGAAATTTCTAATTTATCAAGTATTCAATCAGGAAAAAGAAATAAAAAATACACAAGATAATATTTAAATTTAAGGAGGTCTAAAATAACAGAAACAAAGAAAAAAGTTATTAAATAAAAGCACATGTACATAAATAAACAAGATTTCAAAAAAAAATTAATGTATTATTCACTTACTTGTATGTGATGAACTTGGTTTCCTTTAGAAGCTTCTTGAAGGCCACTCTACTGTCATAATATTTCTCTTTGATGTAATCATCAAACTCATGCTCACGTTTCTACAATCAAAACGACAAAATATCATGAGGCGCAATTAAGAAACCATTCATGCTGAGGAAGGTTGCAGCAACACATCAGGTTCATAATTCAGGCAAAAGTAAACTTATGTAAGCCTGATGGAATTAAATGCACCAATATGCTTCAAGTTTGTAACAAAATTTGGCAGGAAAAGCTGGCCATGGATACACCACTGGAGTATTTCATGGATGGTATGTTTAAAATCAAAGGTAAAAGATAGTAGTTGTAGCTAGGCCTTGTTGTAGCAAACAATTATTACGTGAAAAAGTATTCAAAATCAAGGTTCACTGCCAAAATATTACCGTACATCAAGATCTGGTACATTAATGTAAACTTATATTTGTAAAATTATGAAATCTTAGCTCAAAATAGATAATTCTGATGATCACTAACACAGAAAAGCATATGTGGGACGATGTATTAAAATTGCTTCCAAAAATACCAGACATTTGATGGAATTCCGTGCATATTTTGCTCATTTCTCGGCAATTCACGAATTTTCTTCCAGAGCTATTTGGCACATATTTTTTCAGTTATACATACAAACACTTTGGTGGTAATACTAATTTCATTGGATTCTGTTCAAACTCTTTTTGAGATCATTACCACAATGGGTATTTAACTTTAAATCTGTCAATTCATCTTTCTTTTGTTCTTGAACAGAATACAGCATACACAGGTAACTCCATCAGAGTCATGGGTGATTCACTCCACCATGAAATATGAAACTGAACTTTAAGAGGCAAATAGAGTCATTTCAGATTACGTCATAGTAGGAGGAATAATAACGTGCATTAGACCATAAAAAAGTCAATAATTTATCAAGATTTGATGCACAGGTTTCGTTTGTTTGTCCACCATAATAATGTCCATTTGTGGGAATGCTCTTTAGAAAGGAAGAAGCTTACCCTATCGCTAGAAGAGAACTTGGTGAAGCGAGGGTCTTCCTTGATGGCCTTCCTAACTTCCTTCCACGACGATGTTAGCTCAAGCTATAAAGATGGGGAAAGATAAGGAATAACAATTGGAAACTCTGCTTAAGAACCATGTCATGCTACGTCACACCAAGAGAACCAACTCTGAACTGATCAAATGTTTAAAGTTGCTAGAGCAGGTTTGACTGTAAATCTGCATCATTTTTCTTTATATTGATTCTTTGACACAATCAGGATCAGAGTGTAGTGGTCCAAAACAAAAAGAGCTGGGGTAAAAAAAATGAAATTGAAAGAGCACCCATATGTTTCTAAAAGGAAAGCTTCAATAAGCTGAAAATCAAAAGTAAAAATGGCTGATATCAGCTAAAAAGCTGAACTTTTACACCACTGTATATTCATTGTCTTTGAGTAACTTGCTAATAATCCAGCCATTTAATGATTTCACTCATTTTTATTTCATCATAAATCATGGAAATAATAGCAGCATCATTTCAATTTTTATTCCTTTTTTCCATTCAGCAGAAAATAAAATCAATGTGACTCAATGCTCATTCACTTACGGACTTTGTCTCATCTAGAAGTTCCCTGAACTTTGATTTCTTCTTGCGAGATAAATTGCCAACGTGCTCGTTGAAGATCTTTTCTTTTTCATCTCGGTCAAGCAACTCTGCCAGCTTCCAGCGGCTGTCTTTTCTCAGAGAGCGCCTGGTATCACGCCAGCTGGCATCGGAGTCACGTACCTGGTTTGTGGAAACGTACAGTGAGCAATGAATTGTAAAAAAAATTCTAAAATGATTGCCAAGCTTTGTGTTATGGCCCCCTGGTTTGTGGAAACACACAAATAATTGTTCATCATACAAATGAGAACTCTTCAAAATAATGTGAATTATTAATACATGCTTACAGAGCAGCTATAGTAGATCGCAGACTAGACTTGATTGTAGAAAACATAGATTGAACATGACTTTGTAAGTAATTTTCTATTGTTTGATAATCATGTTCTTAATTGATAAATACAAGAAATAGAGACTACTCCAACTTCCATTTCTCCTGTGGAATCTAAATGAATGAATAATCTGTGTATTTCCACATTTCAAACATCAAAATAATAAATGGTTTCAATAAATGTTAAGAAATCAATATATAAAGTGGAGTACAATGAGTATCTCACAGAATCCTCTGAATTTCATGGACAATGCATTTTTCAGGCCCAAAATTTTGAAATACAAGAGTGAAAATAGCAAAATTAAAATTAAAATATGCATCACTGGAAAATCTGTCTATCATACCTGTATTTGCCGCACTTTACTTTCGTACTTCAACCATGGAACCTTTTTAAAAATCAGCTTTTCACTATTTGCAATTGCTTTATCATTTTTCTACATGTCAAGGAATCATAAAGGAACTCAATGTTTTAGAAAACAGAAGAGCGCAAAATTTGCTGCTTCGAAAACAAAGCACCGAGTTGCATCTTTGAAAAATATAAACTGGGAACTAAATTGATTGATTGATAAAAAATTAACGACACTATCAACATATGCATGTCATATAAGTGTCGGACAGTTAATCTGGAAAGGTTACTATAATACAGTACAAATTACCCTAATGCAACTTTACAAAGGAACAGGATTATGAATTAGTAATTATCAGTAATAAATTAATACGTTAACTACTTCCCTGGGATAACTTCCCTACTCTTTACGAAAAGAGGAGGAGGTTTTTTAACGTGCAAATGGTGTGACTATCCTTTAAGGTGGTGTCACACCTTGGCGTTTTAGACAGCGTATGCCCGACGTATCAAAATTTCTCTAAAACGTTGGCATACGCTGAACTTTTTTCAACTCTGGGCGTATATTTAGCGTATTCATAACGAGTTGGACGTATAAATAACGTATTAGTAACTTATATCGAACGCTTCGTTAACTTATAAGTAACGTATTCCAACGAATGCTTAGCGTATTGCTGGCGTACACAACTTATGCCCTACGATAGCCTAACTTACGCATAGCGCGCGGCAGCGTATTGCTGACGAACACGTGTCGTAGCCTATAAAAAGGCTGCCACTCGACTATTCAAATCATAACCGCACGATACATCACCTATCAACACCACCGCCATGCCGAAGAAAACTCCTGTGAACCCCACCTTTATATACCAATTCCTATAAACATGATAAACGTTGTCAATACGCCATTATACGGTAGCTGTAAGTTATAAACACGTTCAGTAAGTCTTGTGGTCGTCTGGAGCACGTCTTCATACGTCAATATACGTTGGAGTTAAGTTACACATACGTTCAAAGCACGTTACTCATAGGTTAGAAGTAAGTTTTAGGGTACGCTGGACATTATCTCGACGTATATCGACTTATGAGTAACTTACGAGTAACGTGTGTCAACGTGTATCAACGATCGCGTAACTTGCCTACATACAACTTATGGCCCGCGTATGCGGGACGTATGAGCCATACGCTGGCATACGTCGAAAAATTTTGTGCTTGCACAAAATTTTTCGACGACGACCTCGCCGTATGACGACGTATACCAGCGTGTTTTAGCGTACTCTTAATGTATGCAAAACTTACCCGTAACGTTTTCGACGTACGCCAGCGTATTCGCCAAATTCCTCATACGTCGGGCATACGCTGTCTAAAATGCCAAGGTGTGACAGAGCCTTTACACGGGACCGACGGCTCCGAAAGACTAAGACTGGGAACTAAAGTAAAATCAATAATTGATTAAACTCACCAAGTCAGCCAGTAGAGCATTAAAATGTTGTTGGGCTTCATCTTTTCTATACTGATCCCTCTCTCTATCAAGCTCCTTCTGCTGCTCAGTCCGTGTTCTCTGCACCTCCTTCTCGCGCTCACGCAAACTAACCTCGATGCGCTTCTGCCTCTCCGCATCGTCGTTATTCTGAAAAAAGAATGTGAGAAAATCACAATGCCCTGACCGAGATTCGTATCCATGATCAGTGCTCTACCAATTGAGCTTCCCAAGCTCTTGTCAAGGATATGCAACATGCTAGCCTATTTCTTTTTTTTCACATTGAACATGTGATTTTATTAAACAGGGTGTAAAACCCTTAATATCTTCAGATTATATCTTGTTTCACCAGCTGAAAAAGTTTAGAGGTCACATTATATTCCAATTTCCTACTTTAAAAAAAAAAGGTCAGCCAGATAGGTGTTCCATACATGTACATGGAGCAATTCTCTGATATGCCTTTATTTTCTTGCAAGAACCGCTATAGTAGGCCATAAGATGCATTGTAGAAAGAAAACATACCTTGAAATGTTGGTCGATGAAATCATGGAAGATGTCCTCCCTCTTGGAGCTGCTCTCGACGCCCTTATAGCGAGGGTCTGACTTCATCAGATCCTTGACCTTGCTCCAGCGAGTACTGGCAGAGAACTTCAGCTCCTCCTTGTGGTCCTCCAACATTGCCATAAACTCCTTCTTCATCTGTTGTCATGGCAACAGATGCAAAATGAAAGAAAGAGACAGAAATTAAATGTTAGTGGGCATTCTACTGTAATTATGAATTTTAATGATATATTTGACAATTCAGTCAAAATGATTTTCTAGTGATTATTTCTACATCATGCATCTGCTCGCTCTTGCAATCTGGGTCAAAGTTGATAGAAAAAATTGATAGAAATTAAAATTTCTTAGGCTAAGTATCTTTCAAAAGCATTTAGCTTTATGTTGTACTAAAATTTTAAAACAGCAATCCAAAGACCTGCGGAGGCAAATGGTTAGATTTAAATTGTGTAGACAAGTTCTCTCAAATAAGAATTAAATAATATCAAAAAAGAATAACATTTCTGCGAATGCCCTTTAAATCAAACTTGAGTTCGATGAAAGTTTCTTTTCAAATCAATTTTTTAGGGCTAAATTTTGATATCTCCAAAAACTTCATTCATAAACAGTAAAGGAGCTAAATGTTGAATGTAAAATGTATCTGGTGAATTGCTCTTGGCAATAAAAAAAGATTAATGGCACAAGTTGGAAAAATAAGATTTTCAGTATTTGAGAGAACAAGTCTAATGAAGAAACAAATAACATATATTATACTCTTTGTACATTTTAAACAAATTTAAAAAGAAATTTGATTCACACATATTTAATACTAAGCTGATTTCATTTTAGAGAATGGACTACAGTATATTCTTTAGAAAGCAATCATAAACATGTAATTTGCAAGTTCAGTGTTGCATAAAATGTTTCAATAAAAATTCCAATCATGTTTAAACTGATAAAAAATGCTGATAGGATCATGTCTACAATATCTTTCTATTGCTTTTTCTCTCAAGGATGAATTTAATTTCCAAAATTTCTCACATGTTGATGTAGTATAAATAATGGATGACAGAGAAATATGCATAATATCTTTGTTCTAAAAACCCATTACAGATTAATCAGCAACACATATTCCATGGCCTGTTACTATGGGAAGAGGTGTCCTTATGACGACCAAATGATTTTGCTTATCGAGACTCGCCAATAAGAATTGATCAGGAAATTGAAAATCGGACTTACATTAGTGTGATAATATACACGAGATGCCTATCTGTAGCCTGAAAAACAATGCACAAATTCAGAAATCGCTACATTAACAAGCATCACCTTTGCGTTTCCCTACATGGTCTATTGCCACCAGTAATCTACATGTAAGTGGATTGTAATGACTCAAGAGCTCAATGCATTTCTCCATGAGTTTGCTGGAATGGATCACAAGTTTGTGTCAAATTCTCAGCGTTTTATGAGAAAATTAGTGAAAGATGGATTTAAGATAACTATGTTAGCTGTCACCCTCCAAAACCAACAAGTTGCCCAAAATTAATTTTGAGATTTTCATTGAGCTTTAAAAAAGCACATCCTGGTAGCTTGCCAAATTGATCATCAATAACCCCCACAATAATACTTGGTTGAATGCAGGAGAAATATAGTGAGAGCTTCCAAGAATATTGAGGACAAAAAAGGTTTGAAGTTTGGGAGTTGTTGTAACTTCAGCCATTCTCTGGTCTGATAAGGTCAAATGACACTCCCCAATAGCATAATAACATACAATATGTGTTGCTGTTTAGGTCATTTCAAAGTTATATCACAACAGATTCATTTATCAACACTGTACATATATATTTCACTAAAACCTTCCTTAATAATAATGTAATATCAGATCAACAATACATTAATATATACATCTGGAATGATTAAAAACAAAATTTGGTTATCTGTCACAGTATAAGATCAAAATAATAGTCATTATATCACATTTCAAGTAACATGGTATTATTTCTTTCAGCAAACATTCATTAGTGATGAAAATTCTTTCCCTAGATCCACTTTTACAGGGACTGTTTGATGTTTGGAGTTTATCAGGAAGCAAATGGTCAGTGATTTTTCACTAAAAAATATATATTCTGAGTGAATGAAATGTGAGGACTTCAGTAGCTTGAAACAGTAATCAGTGAACACATTGACTATTTGTTTATCTGAAATGCTCATATGAAATACATCCAGAATAAATGAAATTGCTTTCTCAACATGTAAAATGGAAAATTTTGAATGGTTCAAATAAAAATCTCATGAATAAGTTGTGTTTTTTATTATTATGTTACATGAAATGTGATTAAAAAAAAGAATGCTCCTTTGCACATTGGATGGCCAGAGACAAAGAGGAGAAAAATATTGTCATGGAAACAGTATCAAACTATCGAAAAGAGGAGAAAAATGATGGGATGTCGTCAGCACATTGATATGTCCCTTGTGAGTTTTACCATCTCCCCAAAAAATCTCCATTTGGTGTACCGGTAACATGAATTATACAGTAGAAGCAGTAACAGTAACAGTAGTAGTAGTAGTAGTAGTAGTAGCAGTAGGGGTAGTAGTAGTAGCAACAGAAGCAGTAGTAGTTAGTAGTAGCAGCAGTAGTACTACTAGTAGTAATAGTAGAAGTAGTAGTAGTAGTAGTAGTAGTGGTAGTAGTAGTAGTAGAAGTAGAAAAAGTAGTAGTAGTAGTAGTAGTAGTAGTAGTAGTAGCAGTAGCAGTAGTAGTAGCAGTAGTAGTAGCAGTAGTAGTAGCAGTAGTAGTAGCAGTAGTAGTAGTAGTAGTAGTAGTAGTAGTAGTAGTAGTAGTAGTAGTAGTAGTAGTAGTAGTAGTAGTAGTAGTAGTAGTAACAGCAGCAGCGACAGCAGTAGTAGAAGTCAGAAATATTTTAGCTTAAATGAACATCATATATTTATATAATACATTTTTCTTTTAATTCCTTTATTTGTAATCTTTAATTATACAAATATTATGGTATCAATGAACAAAGTTGCCTTAATAATTCAGTTTACAGTGCATTATCATTACCTCTCCTTTGCAGCAATGCAAGCTATCTTTACCAATTATAGAATATATCATTCAATAATGCTTCGATACGGGAAGCTCGGAATGGGTTGTAAAAAAAAATCTTGCAAACAAAATGTGAGAAAGGGAATAAGAGTGACAGGTAGGAGAGAAGGAATAGAGGCAATCATTAATAAGGTTGGTAACTTGGTAGGCATTATCATACAAGCTATTTTTCATTTTTCCAAGGGGATAAGACAAGCAGAGAGAGAGAGATACAGACAGAGAGGAGGGAAAGAGACAAGAAGTTGTAAACATGCACAATGAATACACAGTGAAAATTGGAAAACAAGTAAAATAGTAATAATAAATAGTGGAAAGGTGAAGAAATGTTAGTGTGGAAAGGGGGGAGTAAAATATGATTTATAGGGCAATAATATGTTATAAAAGATGACAAGCAATATAACATGGATAAAAAAAAGAGGAAACAGGCAAACCAGACCAGATGAAGTCAAGAAATTAAAGAAAACAACAAAAGGCTAGTGTTAACAAAGGAGGAAAAATAAAGGAAAAACAGAGAAGAAAGAGGAATTTCAAATCATATAAAACAGAATAGGAGGAATTGGAGAGAAAAAAGAAGAAATGACTGAGACAAAATTGGAATATCAAACAATGCATGTAAACAAGAAAAAGTGCAGTATAGAAAGTAACAAGACAATGGAAAATGACAAAGGAATAACTACATCATGCAGAAGATAGCATCGGCAGACAAGAAGACATTGTGAGAGAAAAGGGCAGAGAAAGTAAAGAAAGGGGAGAGATTAATGGGCTCATTCAAGTGCAAAGAAGCATTCAAAAAAATTCTGAAATACATAAAAATATATCATTTAAAAGAAAAAAAAAATCATTCTTCCACACTACACAGTCTGGGTTCACATTTTCTCGATCTACCATTTAAAAACTAACTTGGAACAATGTGCTGTACCGAATTTAGCTGGACTAATTTTGCAGCAGAAGCCATGAGGAGACCCGAGGGTCATTCCCCCCTTTGACACGACAGCTGAGGGAGAGAACGCAAGCAGGAATGATAGCTCCATTCAGCAACCCCGCAATCGCCATGGCTACAGGTTTGGATGGTCGTCATGACGAGATAAAATACAAGGCTTGTTAGGATTTAGGTGTTATCAATAAAGGTTCTTTTTGTCAGAATTGGGGAATTATTTCATTGTAATAATGATGCTCATGGAGGAAAAAACTATTGTTTGAACAATGGTAGGAGCATGCATTTATCAATAAGCTTTTTAAAAATTATTTTAATCAAAATTTTGTGTATTACTTCTGTCGTACAAAATCAACATTACAATCACAAGATAATTTGTGTAAACTCAAAAAGTAAATAATCTGGATTCTTCAAGTCAGAAAGCAAAGTATGATGTATGAAAATGGTTCTTTTAAGAGAAAATGAGACATGCAATGCAAGGAAAAACTGAGGGAAAATACAAGATATACAAAATCAGATCATGGAATTCAAACCTATAATCATGCACCAAAATATCCAGTGATCATATTCATATTTTTTTCAACTTATTTTTAATATACTTAATTTCATAACAATAATATTGCAACCTGTGGAGAAAACATTTTATCTTGAACATATCAACATATTTAACTTCAAGCAATAATGCAGGATAATGAAAACACAAATTCATAAGAGTGAACAGATGTTGTAAAAAATAATTTAAGAATTAAAATAGATCAATTAACTTTCATACCAGTTTGAAAAGACAAAATTGCAATTGAACTGTCTAACAATACAATGACATTTTTTTAAAGACAATTATGTAATTGAACATTGATTCATTGCTCAAATATTTGTCTTATTATCAATAAAGCATGATCTTCAATCATTGTTCTGAAAAGCACATACATGTATTCTTGGAAATTAATATAGTAATCAAATATTTTAAAATAAATAAGAATGCTGCAAGGGAAAGATTAGACATAGCAATTAAATCATACATCATCATATAATTTCAGTAAGTAATAAAAGTAATATATTATACTTTTCATTAAAACATGTAATATAATAAATAGTTTAAATCAACTTTATAAACAACAACATCATAAATATTTGTGCACAAGTGTATTTATTGTGTATTTGAACTCAATATAAAAATAATTCACAAAAAATCAATATTTCATCAAATCAAATTCAATATTTGAAGTAATAAGATGAACCTGAAAAAGAAATCATTAGGATTTAGTAGTGGACTGTAATATAGTAATAAAGAGTGGAGCAATACAACATAAACCTGCTAAATAAAAATTTTATTCACATTGTACAAAGTGCAGAACATAATATGGATGTTAAAATAGAAATATTCCATCAGAAGCCCTGGGCCACTTTGCAAAACACAAGCATTGATGGCAACTTTGCAATCAGTGATAACTTCCATGGCAACCTTATATATATTGGCAATGGTATAAGGTGGTATTTATCATTGATGACAAAATTTCCATAAAAGGTATTGTTTAACATTGTGAGCAGTCGATTTAAAAAATTCTCAAACCAAGATGAAACATGTGTACCAGTACATGTATTGGAACTAATAAACCATGAAAACAACCATTATTGAGAATGAAAAGCTAAAACTACAAGGATAACCCCGATTTTGTAAATAGACGTCTTATAGATGCCTAAATAGTACATATAAGTGTATGGGATGAAATTAAGATGGTGTTTCCGGTCACTTTATATTTCAATTATTGAAGCACTTAATAATTGTTTTCGAACGCAATTTTTTCTGGGCTTCATTTTTGTAACATATCCTAGACACAGGTGACAAGCGTGACCTTCTAGCTCAGATTTTTTAAAAGTCAAACTGATGTTAAACAATCACTTTAATGGAGTTTATGTTATGCAAGAGGGCCTGAGTCATATTAAAATGGGATTACTGTCCACAACAAACAATAAAACAAGATATTAAACAGCAATAAAAAAAACATATCCTTGCTCATTAAGCAAGAGTATACCTGCCATCTAAGAACCAAGAAATTATAGATAATAGAGTTTTTATGGGGACAAAATAAACTTCCTGCATTGAAATTTGAAAAAAAAAACAAAAAACATTTGACATGGAAAAAAAATCAATTTATGTAAATCTAGAAATTGCCTAATTGAAGAGGAACAGCCGACAGGTATACATTATGGGAACATTTTAAATCATTAGGAATGTTCAATGTAAGTTGTATTCATATAACAAAAAATGTCTACCGTAAGTAACGGTGTATTAACCGCACCTTTTTCTCGGCGGGATAGAAGCAAAAGTCGGGGGTGCAGTTTATACACGGTGACGGGTCTGAGCCAGCCCGCCGTAACCCCTCCCGTACATGTACGATGTCTGCCAGATCACAACACATCGAGTGGCCGGGCGTAGCCGCCCAGGCAATGTCGTTTAGAGGGGTATGAGCCGAGGGTAATGGGAAGCAATTATTATGATCTTAATCAAATATTGTCCATAACAAACGCACCCACCTTCATGACACTAATTTTGACTTTATTCTTGATTCAAAGTAGTGAAGTTCCCTGGCTAATTTAAAAGAGACGCCAAGCATACTCGGTAATATTTTGTCACTGCTGAGCGAGAGTTGAGTGAGCTTAATTATTGCGTTGTAATGTGGTTGTAGTGCGACTTAAGCTGGCGCTATTCAAAGTCCTTGTTTTTTTTTCCTTCCTGTTTGCTTTTCATAAGATACCATGTAAACCACGCACGAGAGAGACGGCACGAAGCCGTAAAAAACAACTGGAAAAAATGTCAATTTCTTTGTTTCTTGAACCTTCCTGTAATCCCGTATCCAAAATTCATGCTAAGACATCAAATTTCTGAAAGTGATTGTGAGATTGTGATGCAAGAAATGTGAATGTTTCTTCCTCCTACGCTGGGAAAGACACAGATCATAATTTGATAAGATGTACTGGCATGACTGGTACTGTATCGTAGTTTGCAATGTAATGGCAGTGCTGTGTGTGTACACTGTGACTGTGAGGTGAGTGAGTGTATAAGTTGCCAATATTGTCGGCCGGGGACCGTTCTTTCTAACATTTGTAGATGAATTGATCAAGAACAGCATATTTCCGCATACCGGTAATCTCTTTGGATACTTTGAAATCTTAAAAACTTAGATTTTGTTTCTTCGTACATGTACCTCAAATATGCATGTAAATGTGAGAATTTTTTTTTTTTTTAGTCCAAAGTTGGGGGTGCGGTTAATACACGGGTGCGGTTAATACACCGTTACTTACGGTACTTCTGATAGTAGCTCTGAAAAGAACGCTATCCTCGTTGTTTTGAGCAGATAAGCTTTGCTCTTTGTCAGGAGAAGAGCAAAGCTCTCCTGATGAAAAGCAAAGCTTATCTGCTCAAAACGAAGAGAAAAACAGTTCTTTTCAAAGCTACTATCAAATGGTCTACACATCTCCTCTCAATGAAGAGTAAAAAATCCCTCAAAGTTCCTCAGAAATGACAACAAAACCTCTATTTTTCCCTAATTTTTGGTTCCTCCTAATTTTTTTTTCAACTTTTGTGGAGTTTCTCTAGCCTAATCTGATTGAATTCACGATGTATGGCAACCTCAAACATGGTTTAAATCCATAAAACAGCATGTAAGTATAATTTTTTCAAATGAATTGAAATAAACTGGGGTCTGACCAATAGCTCCAAATATAAATGGAGAAGGACTATTTTTTTCTCCTGGTCAATCTTTCTTATTACACATAATTTGGGGATCAAGGAAAGTAAGGCAACTGACCAATGAGACAATTTTATTGTTGATCAACATTCACAGACTAATGTTTCATGTTCTGAAATTTTACAACTCAAAACAGATCTCAGATTTGTACTTTAAGTAAACATTCAAGTACAAACAGCACTTGATAAAGGTTGAGATTAGAACCGTTCTATTGTGAAGAGCAAATATCATACACATACAGGCCCTCACACTTCGTGAGGAAATCAGAAAAACATGAATTAAAAAATCACAAATGACATTGCATCAATTCTGATTCTGCATTATTACAGAAGGCATTTATATGAAGTGCAATAATCAATGCAAAATATTTGTGAATTCTTGGCTTCAGAATAAAAAAAAGGAAAAATCACGGAAAAAAATTGATTTTGGCATAAAAGAATTATGAGAGCCATCTTAGAATTTGGAAAAAAAATCAAGAATCCACTCAAAGCTTAGGATGAAAATTCCAGAGCACGCATGGTTGTCAAATGTTGCCCCCACCCCTACCCGCATCTCTTGCCCCACCCCAACCCCATCTCTTGCCCCACCCCAACCCTATCTCTGGCCCCACCCCAACCCTATAAAAGGCACCAGTACTCCCTACCTTTTCAGCCTTGCTGATGCCCTCCTCTTTGGCTTGTCGGCGGACCTGCAGCATGTACTCGTTGTAGAGGCTCTCTCGTTCTCTCATCTTCTCGATGGCCTTGAACCTAGACTCCTTGCCATACTTTTGTGCAAATTCACTGAATGTGGTCCTAGGAAGGAAAGAGGGAGGAGGATTCAAGAAATCCTTTACCGATTTTACACTAACACGATGATCAACATCTTCTATAGTTATTGTCCATGGGGGCGCTGTGGTCTATGGTTACGAATCTTGTCGTCTTTCATGGCGCAGTCAAATTTCCCCTACGGTCGCCGTACAGCGAGTCGCAAACAGCTGTTTTAACATTTTTTGTACCAGCAACATACATGTACGGGTGGTTTGAATAAAATTAGATGAAACGGCTATTTTCGACTCACGGTATGGGAACCATAGGGAAAATGTGATTGCAGCATTAATGAGAGGGGCATGGGTTCAAATCTCAGCCACGGCTGTTTTCCTTCAGCAAGAAATTTATCCACATTGTGCTGCATTCAATCCAGGAGAGGTGAATGGTTGCCAGGCAGGATTAATTAATTCCTTGAATGCACCAAGTGAATTTTGCAGCTAGAGCTACAGCCGGGGTAATACATAGTGCACCATTTAATAGGAAACTAGATAATTGGCGCCTCATGAATGCTATACATTACTATTATTATTATCATTATATAAGTGATCCATGCACAGTGGAAGGAAGGGGTTGGGGGTGATTACTGCAGGTGAAAGATAGTACCAGCCATCTCTGTTCATCTTGGTTCACTTATTTGAATGGTGTTTCATATCAAAATTGTGAAGACATGCCGTTCTTATTTCAGCTTATCTTGCTTTCCATACCCATCTTCTATTAAGATAATCTTTCAAAACTGCAATAAGGGAAGAGTCTCTCTCACAATGCAATATACCAGAGTATAGCCTTGCCTATTTAGGTTTAAACATACAAAACTGCTGAAACCTTCTTCTTCTTTTGGGGGGGGTCTCTTTTGGAATTTGTTAAGTAATCATAAGTCTAGATTTAACACTATGATTCACTAAAACATTTACTCCTGGATGTTGGCTTACTTTGGAGTCAGTTTGGCCTCCTGCATGAGAGCCTTGAAGTCATCCTTGCTCTGTTTGACCTTGGTGGCCTTCTCCTTGCGCTCCTCGTCAGCCCTCGTCTTGATGAAGTTCTCAAACTCATGCTTCCGCTCCCGGGGAGTCAGGAGTAGGTACCTCTGATCAAAGACGATCTTGTGGAGCTCCTTCTCCCAGGTGGAGAACGCTGAAACCTGTAGGGGGGGATAGAGATGATAGGCAAGACATTGATATATATTTGCCACTCTCCAGCCAGGTGCAGTAAATACGCACCAGATAGGAATTCCATCATCATCATCATCATCATCATCACCACCACCATCATCACCACCACCATCATCATCAACACCATCATCATCATCACCATCATCATCATCATCACTATCATCATCATCACCACCACCACCACCACCAACCTCATCACCACCACTATCATCATCATCATCAACATCATCACCATCATCATCATCATCACCAGCACCACCACCACCACCAACTTCACCACCACCACTATGATAGGCAAGATGTTGGTATACATTTGCCACTCTCCATCCAGGTGCAGTAAATATACACCAGATAGAAAGAAATTCCATCATCATCATTATCATCATCATCTTCATCATCATCATCATCAACATCACCATCATCATCATCATCATCAACATCATCATCATTGATTATTGAAAAGGTGAATAACTCACCCCTCTCTCCAGCAGCATGTCTCTGAACTGCTTCTGCCTGATCTCAAGGGGAACCAGTGCCCTCTCCCGGGCCGCTTTGACCTCGGCCTCCAGCGCCGCTAGCTTCTCCGGATCTCCCTGGTGCTTGTCCTTCTTCTTCTTCTTGGCCTTGGGCTCGTGGTCCTCCTCATCATGGTCCTTCGTCTCCTCTTTCTTCTCTTCTGACGGATTGAGATAGACAGAAGAACAAAAATGAAACATACTCGTATGCAAGACTGGGAATTGTGTGGTGTGTACAGTGGTGCTAAAGAGTTAATGAACCCCACCAAACAATGCACTCCTTCATGCTGAGTGATGAATGTAGACAACGAAACTACAATGTCTAGCAAGCCCAGAGAAGCAAACTATTGACTGAAATATTTTACCACCTGACTTCGCAATGAAATATCTAAAACATGGCAGAACTTGAACACTTTAAAATATGTTTATTTCCTGGTGGGCTTCACTAACTTTTAAACACCACTGTAGGGCAATTCCATGAAATGATCAACCTTTTTGCAAGTCCGACCCCCATTATTCTCAAGTTTTACTTCACTTCATAAACTGACCAAGTCATGTTCCTTTGAGAGCATTATAGACCCTCAAAAAAACAAGAAATCAGAGACGGAACATTTCATTAAGGCCCCACATATAGGGGGTCTGACTGTAGGGTCAGTGATTTTCCGTTTTACCTGTGAATAAAATGGAAATTACGTTTGTTTTTCATGTAAAAATTCATGTAATTTACCTTTGCGAAATGGAATTCAGGTTTAGCTGTGAACATTTTCAGTGACAAAATGGAATTTTTAATTTTTAGATAAAAGTTAAAACAGAATTACAAATTTTAAGAAACGGAAAAGACCTTTTTTAAACGGAAAATCACTGTCTCTGTGACTGACTACCGTGCTTCCGATTTTTGGGCTGTTAAAAATTCTGTAATTTTTTCTTCATCTAAGGCATTTTTCCCTGATTTGAGATAATTCCCTGATTTTTTTTCCCTGACTGGAAAAAAGGAAAATAATTTTCCGTGATTTCCCTGATGGGCTGGGAACCCTATTAAAGGCGAGTCCCAAACGTAAATACATGCAATAGAATCTTATTGATTCATGTCTGTAAGACCTCAATAACAACATGCACTCACCTTTCTTCTCATCCTCGTCTTGCGGGGGCTTCTCCAGCACCATCCTATCAACGTCTGTCCGACCCAACAGATCTTCAGGTCTGTCCCACAAAGACTGCCTTGTACTGGGGTTGTAGAAGAATACCTTGCTATCGCCAGTCCATACCAAACACCTATCAAGGAATAGAGGTACAACAAGACATGTTAAAATCATAAAGCAAGATGTCGGGTACTGAAAAAAGAATTGTTGACAGTGTTGGCAGTATAAAGATTGCCCTCAACTGATTAAGGAGGGAGATCATTCAACTTACCATGGGGTGCCCGGGATGGGCTTAGTAGCGATTGGTTTTGATTTGTCCACTGGCTTCTCTTCTTCTTTCTTGGTTTCCACAACCTCCACGGGTTTGCTCTCCACAACAGGCTCCGACTGGTCCATCTCCTCCTTCAAATTAAAAAAAGAAAAACAGAAATAATCTCACTTTTGATAATTTTAAGATACATGTATTTCCCATTTTCTTCCTTTCTTTAATTCTGTATGATCCTCATTTAAAAAAAATAATAATAAATTTTAAAAATGTCATTTGTATTTTTATGGTGACATCGAAAGGGGGGGGGGCTTCCTCTCCCCTTTCCCTGTTACAAATCTCCAGAGCATATACATATATACACATTCCACAGAGACACCTGTGCATGCACATCCAAATGCAATCCTAGGGCAAAGGAGTTGTTGGCTTGCCATAGTCAGACTGGCGCTCTAAAAAAAATAGGGCCATTATACTCTTTTAAAAATGTCTATACATGCTGAAAAGAAATTAACTCTTTCCATCACTGATCCAATGTATATTCCTAATACTTGGTAAAATTGAATCAGTGATCAGTGACCAGTGACTACAAATATGACTGTAATTCTGTTGAGTAAATTCTAAAGAAACGGATGAGAAAGCTTCCAAACCTCTTTATCTTCTGGTTTATCTTCTTCTGTGTCATCCATCTCCTCCTTGTCCTCCTCCTCTTCTGCCGGTGTCTCGGTCTCTTTCTCCTTCTCTTCCTCCTCTTCTTTCTTCTTGGCTTCCTCTGCAGACAAAAAAAAAACAACACTTGGGTAAATTGTACCTTGTCTACTAATGATAATACATAGTATTTATGAGGAGCTGATTATCTTGTGGCCTATTCAATGGCGCACTGTATATTACCCTGGCAACACCTCCAGCTGCTTAAGGCGCTTGGTGTATTCAAGGAATTCATCCTGCCAGGTACCCATTCACCTCACCTGGGTTGAGTGTGGGTAAACTTCTCGCTGAAGGAAAACATGCCATGGCTGAGATTTGTGAATTAACCCTGAACAGGCCAGGGGGGGGGTTGAATCAACCCCCCAACATTTTCTGCGATCATTCCGCCGTGCGAATTTTTTTACCACGCCACTCACAGAGTTTATACTTTTAACCCTATCTAGGCCGAGGGGGGGGGGGGGGGCTCGGAGGCCCCCCCTCAACGAATCGCGCGATATTTTCGCCATGCGAAATTTTTTGACCGCGTCTTGCACAAGTTTTGAGACCAATTTTGCGTCACCCGGGTATGTGGTTCCGAAATTACGCAACATTATGTAAGTGCATGTCAGACCGAAAATTGCTCAAAAACGTGATTTCGTATACAAAGTCAATGCAAATTGTGTTTTCAACCAAATTTCATAAATGTATGATTATTTTTAGTTTTGCTAGTCTAAATGTATTCATTTTATGCTTTTTATGATCACAGAAGAGTCCCCAACAAATTTCATTGAAAAAACAATGAAAGACAAAAGGTAAAAAAACAAAGAAATACATAAGAAATTGCAAAAAAAACAATATAATACATAAGAAAATGATTTGATATAACAATTTTTTTCATGTACTCTTGCTTAGGACACCACAAAGAGTTTCTATACCAAAAATTAGTACATTTGGAGCTTTATTTAGGGAGTTAGAGGAAAAAGTATGATTTCAAATACTAATTATGCATAAATTAGCATAATCACTTAATAGCGATTCGCATGAAATAAATTACTATACAATCTTGTAGATTATGTCCCAGGCAACCAGTGTGCCAATTTTCGGCACGATCGTGCGGTCGACGGCCGAGATCTTAGGGGGGCCTGGGAGGCCCCCCCCCCGGCCATAGGAACTCCCAAAATACACCGGCCTAGATATGGTTAAGTCTCGCGCATCTTTTGAGACCAAATTTACGATGCCCAGGTACGCGGTTCCGAAATTAAGCAACATTTTGTAAGTGCATGTGCACCAAAAATTGTTCCAAAACGTTAGTTAGGGACAACACATCATGCACAACAACTAAACATAACAAGCAGTATCGCTTACATTACGCAATGCAATATAGCAGCAGTGCTAACTTTGACAACTATAGCATAATTATTCACAAAAACACCATTCATATAACTGTAATTTTTTATAAATTAGTTAATAGCGTACTCGTAAATATAACTTTGTGAAATCACGAAATCTAAGCTGGAAAAAGAAAGAAATCACTCTGAAGATCACCATAACCTATATAAAGCAAAAGTACTAACCCTCCGCTGCTTTTTTCTCGGCTTCTTCCAGTTCTTTAGGTTTCTCCCATGTAGATTGCATGGTCCGAGTGTTGTAGTAATAGGTCCTACTATCACTGCTCTTATACTCCATCCATTCACTCTTGGCAGGAGCACTGTTGTTCGTCTGGTTTGACTGGGAGAAAGAGAAAAAAAAATGAATATCCAGCTGCGTATTTATGAGCAATGCTTTACACAATGTGCACACTTTTCTTCAATCCTCCATTTGATTATTTAATAAAATCATACCATACAATGGTGACCAAAGACTTTAGATTGAGAGCTGAGATTGGGATTTGTTCCATTTTCAATTCACAAAATACTACCAAGTACCAATACAGAGTAATGACATTATCACAAAGATTCAGCCATAACAATACCTAACAGGTGGAATGCCCAGAGATGCCAACTTTTGGAAATCAGAATTAGGGAGGATTTGCAACCGCCACCAAATTATGTGCGCGTAGCGCACATCTCGAGCGCGGAGCGCTTGACCCTTGTGGCCGGGGTCCAGGGCCCGCCTTAGGGCCCTGGAAGCTCTGGGTTTCTAGATGCTCTCTGGTGCAATCTGACCCTTATTTTGGGGCATTTCACATGTTTTGAAATAAACATTGTTCCCACTTTTTTAACGTTAAAAATATCAAATATGCATTTTCACATGTAAATAAAAAATGAGGGGACAAAAGAAGTACCTGTTCAACAACAATAATAAGGATGCATTATCACTATCGGCTATGGGCAGGTTATGTTCCACTATAAATCCAGTAAAGAAAAGCTCAGCGCCGCGCTGGTCCCTTGCTTGGTGAAATAAAGACAACAGGGTACTACTACTGTCTACTAGTGGAGCTCGAAGATCTTGCCATCGCAATGTCCGTAGGCCTGTGCAGTTTGCTCCCGAACGTGAAGTGCCTCCGAATTATCATCACGACCTCCCTGCTAAACTGAAATGTCCACGCTGCAAATTGCGCAAAATGCATGGTAAATTCCTCTTTCCGACTTCCGAACACACAGGTACTGGAGACTGTATTCAGTCTTATACTTCTCACACCATTTCTTGGTCTTCTTTTGTTGATTTTCCGCCATTTCGTGTCAATATCAACCCATCAATACGCCGAAATCACACACCGATATTCCACCGCACGACTCGACAAATCCAGTGGCCGCGAGTGCACACGCCTCGCGAAGCTAGCCGGGTCTACCGGCCTGGTGCACAGCACAGTGGATTCCCGTCGGGCATATCACATGCACCAGCTTTTCGCTGCTCCTTATTTGTCTACTTTTCACACAGAATTTAGTAGCAGCGAACGTAATGAAGTTACTACATGCTAAAGTTAGCAGACGATACATGTCCTTCCAATCCAATTTGATCAATGCAAAAAAATCGTAATTTCGGGAGGATAAGGATGGTAATCGTAAGGGCGGGAGTTGGGATGAATTTTCGGGAGCCTCCCGATGAAATCGGGAGGGTTGGCATCTCTGAATGCCTCTGGCAGTCTCGCCTGCACTATGCAATTCAATAAAGCAGTAGTGCTGTATCTGAAAACAACAGTGATGTTTGATTACCCTTCTGTCCAAGTTTCAAGAAATAGATTCTTTTAAATCTGAAATTTCTCTTAAAATATTGTGTTGAAAACAATGCTTGAAGCAGGGTGCTACATAACTTTTTGGAAGCACTTGCCCTGTCAGGCTAGTAAATTTCTAAATAGCTGGAATATACTTGCCCGTAAAATCCATTTCACTTGCACAAAAAAATCCTTGAAAAAAAAATGAAAGTATTGTGGTTTTATAAGCCATTGACCTTTTTTTTCTCTCTCCTGACATGAACTGATCTACCTTGTTATTACATTTCTTTTTCCAAAGTGATTTTATCTTGTCCGCCATGACCAAATTTAGGGTCGATAAATCATACCGACCCTAATTTTTGTCATTCTACTGTGAGAATTTTGCTTGCCCAAATCGGGCAAGTAATTTTGGTCTTCACTTCAAAACACTTGCCCGACTCTAACTTTACTTTGCCCGGTGCAAGTGCTGATATAGCACCCTGCTTGAAGGAGGTTTTATTCACCTGTTGTTGCTGTGGAGTTGATTGGTTTGAGCCAGATTGTTGTGGGCCAGACTGATTCTGTTGTGACGGTGGTTGCGACTGTTGCTGCTGCTGCTGCTGATTTGGTGGTTGCTGATTAGCTGGCGGCTGTTGCATCATGTTGCCCCCGCCAGGCATGGGCATCCCTCCAGGCATTCTAGGGGGCATCATACCTGATTCAATAAATCAGAAATAAGACGGTGCTTGACAAACGGTTGATAATAGGCAGTTTTCATCTAGAACTACATTTAATGAAAACATAGTGGCCCGAATTCACAAAGGTGGACTTAAGTTATACCCGAGGTATAAAATGCATCATTTTAATCCATGGACTTAAGTTAGCACAGGGGTATAACTCAGCCGTGGGTTAAATTTAAAGGAGAATGAAACCATTGGAACAAGATAGCTTGTGTGAAAACCGAAAAATCAAAGAAAAAGATCAACGAAAGTTTGAGAAAAATCGGACAAATAATGAGAAACTTATGAGCATTTGAATATTGCGATCACTAATGCTATGGAGATAGCAAATTGGCAATGCGACAAAGATGTGTGATGTCACTTGTGAACAACTCTCCCCATTACTTAAGTATAAATTTCATTAGAATTGCCTCTTTTATCACATCTATCCACAAACCATGTGTTCTGTCTACATGAGGGCATGTAATACATATTTTTTAAGAATACATCATGGATAAAGAGTTTGTTTGATCATCAGAAAAAGCAAAAAGAGACATTTTGAGGGTATTTTACAGTCCACCAAAGGGAAAGTTGTTCATCAGTGACATAACACATCCTTGTCGTATTGCCAATGTGAGGATCTCCATAGCATTAGTGATTGCAATATTGAAATGCTCATAACTTTCTCACTATTTGTCCGATTTTTCTCAAACTTTCTTTATTCTTATTCTTTGATTTTTCTGTTTCTACACAAGCCTATTTGTTCCAAAGATTTCATTCCCCTTTAACCCCGGGTGCTAAAGTTAGTCCATGGATTAGTTAGTCCACCGTTTGTTAATAGTGCGGTGGACTAACATTATACCCGGGTGTTAGACCCCGACTAAATTTAACCCCAGTATAACTTTAGTCAACCTTTGTGAATATGAGCCAGTATTGCTACATACCTACACATGATACAAAATTGAAACTGACACCATATCAAGTTTTCTCACCTACCAAAGTAGAACAAAATCGTACAACATATTTTTTGCAGCAGATTACAAAGTAATCTTAAAACTTATTACCCCCCTTTCCACTTGATTGATCGATCTTGTTTTGAGTATGGAAGAGATTGGTTGGTCATCTTGTTGTATTGTTTATTTACAAACATTCACTCTTTCTGAGGATCTGAGACTGGTCTATAACAAAAAAAATATCATTACAGTCACACGGACTAATTCAACTCCAAACCTACCAATGATATGCCACTCGGAATAATACAATATCTTTGATCGATATGGAGTTGGGATTTCCGGTTAGACTGTAACTACAAGGCATGGTCTAACAATGATTTGACTTTTGAAAATCTGAGCTGCACTGTCCTACTTTTCACATGTGCCTGTGATGTGTTACAAAAATAAAGCAAAGAAAAAAAAAAGCATCTGAAGTGCTTCAAAAAAGTGAAAATAAAGTGAACAGAAACCCTATGTGCTTAAGGCCGTGGAATTATGAAACTGTGGTGTGCATTGTACTTTTACTCTCAATAACGTTTTTTTCAGAGTTTGTTTAGTAATACGTGTGCTCATATACATGTTTAGTCTTGGTTTATGAATTCGTTTAAATCGGCTTTTTCTTGGTCATGATTTTTTTTTTTTTTTGGGGGGGGGCACCCCGATCTGGTCTAGCAAAGCTCGTCAGTGCCTTAACAGTAACATGAAACTGACCTGGCATGGGCATAGGGGGCATGCCAGGCATCCCAGGGAGGGGCATGCGGCCCCCAAACGGCCCAAAGTTAGGTGGGGGCATCATCCCCGGGGGTGGCATGCCCCCTGGGGGCGGCATACCCATGGGAGGCTGCATCATCCCCCCTGGTGGCGGCAGCAGCCCCTGGCCAGGGGTCATGTTCATCCGTGGGGGCATGCCCATCCCGGGCCCCCCGGAGGGCTGTGATGTGGGCGGGGTGGACTGTGATTGAGTGGTGGGTGTGGCCGACTGTTGGCTGCTGGCAGCATCTGAAAGAAAGAAGAAGAAATATTTACAACATTGCTTAATCAGAGTTTAATCATAAAAAAGTAGCAACAAAATAATTTACGTGTGCATATGAAAGCATAAGAAATATCAAATTTTAAATACTTTTATGGGGTTTAATTCAGAAAATATAAAAAAGGCATATTCATTATGAACATTCACAACCTTTTTATAATATTTCTAGTCATGACCTGACATGAAAGTTCCAATTTGTATTGCTAATTTGTACTATTTACATGACTTTCACAACAAAAATAATACCACTGTCAACTTTTGAGAAAATTACATTCAATATTATTTTTACTATATACCATATATGGAGAAACTGCTCGCATATGACACTACAAATACAAAAAAAAAAAATCTTGTAACTTTTTAATTTTTGATGGATTCTCCTCAAACCAATATATTTTTTTTTACTGCTATTCTTACAATCAAATTTTTTTTGTCAGGGTGAACTTTATCCCTTTAAATCCGATTTAAATAGTGCTCAAAATGTTAATCATACCATTTGATGCCTTCTGCCCTGCGCTGGCATCAGAAGCAGTGGAATCGGTGGTCTTAGTGTCACTGGTTGTGGATGTGGCAGTACTGCTGGTCGGCTGCTGGGACACTCCCGCAGCCGCCGCTATCGCGTTCAGGTCCGACTGCTTGATGATACGCACGTTCTCCGGTTTGGTCCACGTCGGCTCTCGCTTCTTGGCATGGAAGAAGTATGTCTGTTTGATGGATGAATGAATATCTGAATCAATCTTATGCTGCGGTTTCACCAATGAAACTGACTCCAAGTCACTTGCAATAGCTTTGGTAGGTCTGGAGTCAGTTTCGCTGGTGTAGCTGTGCCATTAGTTATTAAACCTAATGTAACAGCAAGAGAAAACCTCAGTTACTGTGAAATATTTCCAAGCAAGTCCAGAGTAGTGTAAAACAGCTTGATTTAACAACAGTAAAGGTATGAAAAATGTTCAGTACGATCATGTATAATACTGGAAAACTGTATGTAAAATGTTTTCTTTATGTATACAAGTAAATAATTTTCAGCAATAATGAATGATGCCACAAGTATAATTTAGATGCACTTTGTAAAAGTATCAAGTCGATTTGGGGTTTATTACTGTTTTACAACTTGATAGTTCACAACTATATCTTTTGAATTTTTAACGCCTCAACAAAATCAATTGTTGCAGTAAGCCTTATCAGGTGACATTTAATTACTTGAACTACAGTACATTTCCTACTTTTTTCCTGTCAATATTAAAGCTGATCACTCTATTCATTCGCTCACCTTTCCTTCTGGCGTCGCATTCTCCACCCAGAAATCTTGGTTGGTATCCATGGCGATGGCAAACACTGCCGGACTGACTCCGGGAGGGGGCGTGGTCAAAGCAGCGGGCTTGGGCCCGCTCTGCTGTGGTTGCTGCTGGGATTGCTGGTTAGGGGGTGGTTGCGGGAAGGGCATGGGGGGCATACCCCCCATGTGAGGGGGAAAGAAAGGGGGCATGCCTGGGGGTGGCATGCCGGGAGGGGGCATCATGCCACCTCCCATTCCTCCGGGTGGTGGCTGTTGGTTAATGCACACAGAATATCTGGTTATTCCTCATTAGTTCTTACTCTTAAATTGATTGAAAACTCTTTTACAGCGTATGGATGAATAAAAAAAAATACATGATAGAAAAATGTGACATTTCTCCCCAAACGATCCATTGCAACATCATTCAAATTTCCCTCAATTCTTCTTCTATAAATATTGGAAAACTCCATGAAAAGTAGCATCCAATTAACTTGCATTTATTTTCATGAACACTGCATCATAAGTGGATCTCAATTATGACATTATGACTTTAGGAAAATTTGATTTTTTTTTATATTTAATAAAATTTCAGATGCAAACTAAGATAGATTTATGAATTTACATGAACCATGATTCCCACCTACCTTAATTGAAAGCTCACTCCATGCTTTTGAAGCATTGTGAAATGCTGGTACAGTTGTAAAATACCTAAATGTATATGTGTATATATTTTACCTTCCAATGTTACCTAGGAATGTTCCCATGTATGTACTCCAACTGAAGTAGCAGAGCTCAAAAGAAAACACTTATAAACATTTCTTGACAATCTTTCAAAATTGATTGAATAAAGTGTTGAAAAAAAATTATAACTTTGATGTAAGGATAAAAATTGATGCTTTATGTAAAGAAAAGTAGTATTCATGTTAAAAGAAGCTTGGTAATTACATTTAGAATACATTACATTTAGAATACATCTCATGGTTTTCTCTAAAAGGGAATACCAATGAAAAATATCAATTTGATTGATTTTTAAACATATATTGTATAAACTTTGGCATTTAAATCAAAGGGCAAACACTTTATAACGTACAATGTATTTTATTTTCCTCCACAAAATTAGCAAAATATATATTCCATGCATGTAGTATTACTGAATATTTCAAAGCATTAAAAGTGACTCTCACCATTTAAAATTTGTATGAAATCTTTACAATGTTTAATCTCTTATAAGTATTTCTGGGCAGGACTTGAATTTAAATTTAAACAATACGGGTGCGAACAAGGCTTTTCAAGCTCATTTTAGAGAGCCCCGAGTTTGAAAGTGTCACGCTCAAACCATCTTTTCTCTTTTTAATGTCATCAATGTAAAGCACACCACGGTACTCACACGGTTATATTTTAAACCAATTGGACATCAACATTAATTATTTTTACTGCTATTAAATGATAAGGAAATAAAAAAATACCTGCATATTTGGAGGCATAGGAGGCATGTTCCTTGGCGGAGGTCCGAACCGGTTCCTTGGAGGCGGTCCGAAACGCGGATCAAACGGAGGTGGGCCTCCAAACCTGTTCCGGAAGTCCCTTGGGGGTGGGCCTCTGGAGCGGTGCCCACCGCCGCCGCCACCGTATGGTCCCCTCATCTGGTCTGGCGGGCCCCTGAATCTTGGTGGGCCACGGTTGTACCGGTCCCCATTGCTGCTTGGTCCTCCATACGATCTAGAATTTAAAAAGAAAACTAATTTTACTACATGCCACTTTTAAAGTTCTTACCAGTCGGTCCATGATCTTTCGGCAGTCTCTCAAGATCAAACTTGTTTTGTTTTTCCTTCTTAAATGTGCATTTTGAAATACTTATGGGGCCAGGCTCAATCAGCACTTGTGCCATTTTCTGGTCCCATTTACCATAGTATTTTTATACATGTATGTGTAACTGTTAAATGCAGTTTGTTTCATAACCTGTAAACATGTGAATATTGTTGGTAAATATATGAATCAAATCAAACCTTAACTTAAGGGACCAACCATACATGAATATGGGTGTTTTATGAAGTAACAAAGACAGGACATCAATTAATAAAATTCAGTGTTCAAGGTCATCATGGGTGCCCCCTTTGTAGGCCCAAATTTTTCCTCTCATTTGGGCTGGCAATCAAGACTTGGTTTGTGTTCCAATTTCCATACTGCACTCCTTCCAACCTACAATTGGAAGACTTGAAAAACACATTCAAACTTCCCAATTTAGTAATCTCACTTTTTAACCATTAATTCATATTTTTAATCCACTTTTTGTAAAATTCGCATGAACAAAATTTCATCTGTTTTGATAAATTTTCTTTCTGAAACCCTTTAAGCACTTTTTTGTTCCAAGGGTTTTTTTTTTGTTGGGGGGCCCGAGGAAGAGCAACTTGTGCTTTTACAAGCGCCTCCTTTATGAAGGCATAAACACTTTCAGAATTGAGGGGTGCAAATCATGTCCTTTTTCTAGAGTGAAAACTTTTTATTATTTGTTTGGCTTGCCAAAGATTTCTTAAAGTATCAACCTACGTATTCTGTGATGATCCTGCCCCTATAACATACATGTCGTGTGAGTCTGTGTGTGTGAGTGGGGGGTGTTGTATTGACTCGTCCTTATTTTCTATGGCGCTATTATAAAACTCTCGCAGCAAAATCTTACTATCAATGATACACAAGTGTCTCAACATTTTTACTCTAAATGATTCCACTCCACCTTTATTTATTTTTTTTTACTCCTCCTCCCCCTATTTTAAATGTCCTTCTTTTCTCCTCTTTCATTTTTTGTTCCAACCCCACCAAGTTGATAAGGGGGTAGTGACAGTGGTTATTCGTAAGGGTAGTACTAGTAGTAGTACTACTACTCGTAATATAATTACTAGTTTTAATGCAAATTTGTAAGATTTTTGTCCCAAAATTTTGCCTCCAATTATAATAATGTTCTTCTTATATAGGGCATTTCAGACCTGTTAGGACTGTCAATGCACTTTACAGAAATGAAATTATACGATATAAGAAATGACTTTAAATTACAAACAACATAAACATTAATCAATTAAATATGGCATAAGAATAAGGAATGGTCTTATTAAATGCCTTATCGAAAAGAAATGTTTTAATTTGGGATTTGAAAAGTCCAGGATTATTTTGTGATAGGAGAGTATACTGGGGAGGGAATTCCAAAGGATGGGGGCACTATAGAAGAAGTTTTCGCCATGCATCTTAGTTCCTTTAGTCTAAGTACTTGAAGGAGATGTTGGGTTGATGATGTTACTTTCCTTAAGGGCAGGCAGTGGATAGCATTAAATGTTATTAGAAGGAATTTGACACGAATTTGTGATTTGATGGGTGGCCAGTATTCTTTGAGGATTGGTGTGATGTGGTTGTGTCGTAACTGCTTCTCTCAATATCTTTTTCTTTACAATTTTTTTCATTTGGCAATTTGGGGATTAGATTTGCATATGAAGCCGATTTCAAAGCTTTAAACGAATATTTCAAGCTGAAAATAATTTGAACAGATAAAAGAAAAATCAGACAATCAAACACTGAAAATTTGATCAAAATTTGACAAAGAATATAACAAAGTTATGGCATTTTAAAGATTTGCATTATTCCTTTGAAACAGTTCTAGGCATGATCATGAATATTCAATGAGCAAACTGATGATGTCATATCCCCCACTTGTTCTTGTCTATTTTGTTATATAAGAAATTAGGTTTATTCTTAAAATTACTTTTCCTCAAACAACTAAAAAAAGTGAATTGACAACTGATTTTGTGCATGAAATATGCATTGCTGCAACTTTAATATTTTTTTTATAAAGGAGACACAATCATTCAAACAAACGAAACAAGGCAAAAGCGATTTTGTATCTCGCCCACGTATAACCAGAAATATTGTGATAACGTGATTTGAAAGGGCACGCAACAGAATTGCATCGATACTTTGTGAAATGACTGGGATGGAATTAGGGTTGCAAAATTCCCGGGAATTTTCGCGGTGGAAACTTTCCATGGGAATAAACGGGAATTTATTGGGAATTTTGGGAATTTTCGGGAATTTTCAAGAAGTGTTGGGAATTTTCAAGAAATGTTGGGAATTTTCAAAAAGTAGCAATTTTCTGATATTTATATACAGGAATTGAAAGGATTGTTCTGGCAGATGATGCTTGATTGTGCTTTGTCAGCAAGTTTCAAGCAAAATATAAATGCTAAGACAGTCAGACAAGGCAGAATTTCAATGAATTTCATGTAAAAGTTGATTTACTGTTTTACTGGTTGAATGGTATGTGCGATGGCAGTACATGTACACTGCAAATGCTTTACACTAATCATTAGTGTAAAGCATTTGCAGTGTACATGTACTGCCATCGCACATCATCTGCAAAAAGATGATAATATCTAAGAGACATTAGTGACTAATGTCTCTTAGATATTATCATCTTTTTGCAGATGAGAATCATTATTAATAATAATTATGGCATTATTGTTATTAGCATTATATTATTATTATATTATCATCTATTTCTCATTATTTCTGCATAGCAGAAGTGAGAACTTTGTGCAGTTTGTAGCGTTAATTTGATGAGTATATAGTTTTCTGGCTCAAGCTTAAAGTTATCTTCAGTTCAATTAACCCTTATAGTAATAAACATTATTTGTAAAATACTAGATCAAATTAAATGAAACTGATATGAGATTGTCATTTAATGTCACTAAAGATATGAAATTGATAACAAGTTTCTCAATCTCAATCAAGGTCAAAGGTTATCAAAGGTCAAACTTTAGCAGTGCATTTTTTTCTCCCTTTGCAAAAAATGATTCATCTTTATTGTTTTCAAAGTCACCCATTTTAATAATGATATTTCTTGCCACCCCCATGTTTTCGGGGGGCATCTCAGAAATGAAGTTGTAATATAATATTTTTTGTTCCTGGACCTGATTTTCCCATTTTTAGACTCAAGCCAGTGCCATAGCTGCTGGTGGGATTAGTCTACTGTGCAAACCTAGTCTGCAGGCACAGACCCTGATTGAAACTTTGATAAAAAATGGGTCTCCATGCAAAGACTAGCACAAAAAATCTTGCTGTTTCCTGAGCGTTAGGGCCTTCTGTACACAAGGCACGAGTAGGCTGCACATTCAGACCCTTAACTCGAGTGAAGGCTTTGCACAGCAGACTAGGCAAACCCTTCACTCAAGGAAAGTGGTCTGAATAAGCAGCCTAAGGTTTCTGCCAATGACTAGTGTACAGAAGGCCCTTTTGTTCAACAGAAAGTTGTATTCGTGCTAGTCTTGTTTGAAGTCCAAATTGTGGATCAAAGTTTCAATAAGGGTCTGTGCATGCAGGCTACATGTAGGGAGCAGTGTTCTCTTATTAACATGCTATTATATAGTGGCAGGTTCTCACATAAAAAACATTGACATTTAAAGAAAAATGAAAAAGAAAGTGTAATGCAAAGTATTATTTTTTTCATGTTGAATTGAAAAGCTTCATTTTGTACAGCTCCATCATGTTACTACATTTTCATATACTACATGTAGTTTGATGAATATTTTATACCATGGGCAATTTAAAGAATGAAGACTAGTATAAATACAAATGGGAAATATGATATTTTAGGTTATCAATTTATAATTTGTATTAAAAAAAAGAATTTATCACTTTTTGTGAAAAAATGAAAATTCCCGAAAATTCCCAAAATTCCCGGCAGCTGAAAATTCCCGAAACTTTCCATGGAAATTTTCCAAAATTTCCGGAAAGTTTCCAGCCTTTTGCAACCCTAGATGGAATAACACTTATCATAAATCTTTCTGGTAAACTTTAATGTTGACCTGAAAATGACCTTTGACCTTACCATGTGACCTCCGACTGCAGCCTAAAATGCAGATCCCCTAAGTCAATCTACCATCTAATTTTGGTTGAAAAGTGACTTACAGTTGCAGAGTTAGGTGTCATAAGAGAGTCGGATGGACAGACGACATTTGGATCCCTAAGTCTTGCCTTCACCTCTGGTGGGTGAGACAAAAATGAAAAAATTATGATTTCATGTAATAACATGAGAAAAAGGAAAGTGGGGATGTGACATCATCAGCCCACATAATAAATATTCCTGACGGCAAGTGTGTTTTCACAATATATTGCTAAACTTTGAAATCTAATAAGTTCACAATTTGTTATCAGAATTTGATGAAATTTTCAGAATTTCACCTTGTGAATTTTACTCTAATTTACTTAGATAAATATTTACTGCCCGGTGTACCCCTTTAAGATTCACTAATTTTCTTAGAGGGATGGTCCAGGCTGGAAATATTCATATCTAAATAAACAGAGTAAAATTTACAAAGCAAAATGCTGCAAATTTCATCAAAATCGGATAACAAAGTTATTTAATTTCAAAGTTTATCAATATTTTGTGAAAACAGTTATATGCACATAGTCATGATTTTTTTTCTCATTACATGTACATGAAATCATAAATGTTTCATTTTTTCATACATGTGTAAATGATGTGTCTATATTATGATGAAATAAAGTGCGGCAATAAATGACTAATGTTTAATAATCAGCTGTGAATCCAATAGTTTTACATGTAGTTCTTGGTAGAAAATTTTTGAATAAATCCAATTTCATATAATGAAATACAAAAGAACAAGTGGGGATATGACATCACCAGCCCACCTATTAATTATTCATAAAGAACTGCCTAGAACTGTTTTACCAGAATAATGCAAATCTTTAAAATTCAATAACTTTGTTATTGTTATCTGATTTTGATCAAATTTTCAGGATTTTGCTTTGTGAATTTTACTCTATTTATTGAGATATATCTCCAGCCTGGACCATCCTAGAAGAAGGTTTAAGTATCATCAAACATACCTATCTTACAAATCTGTAAAAACTGCATTAGCCGTTGCAATATTGTTGTTGTTGTTGTTGTCATTTAACTATTGAGTCCTTATGAAAATGTCAATTTGGTTCAGTGCCTTCACTCATCCTATTTTAATCTTAAAAAGGGCTACTCATCCTACAAATTTATTAATTGGACATGCACATTTAAAAAAAAATTTACCATTCCATGCCAGAGACAAGTTATATTTTTGAGAGAAAACATGCAAATATTTTTCTTATCTTATCATGCATCTCATTTCAAGCTAATAATCACACATATTTGACCAATCAATATTTATCCTTATTCATCCACATCATAACTGTTTTGGGACATATAATCTAGAAATACTAGAATAGCAACAGGTACTTTTGGGGAATATATACCCAAAATTTGGCCATTACAAATAGCAAAAAAAGGGCACAAACCAGACTTCTTTCACACAAAATTCAAGATACTGATAGGTTTTATTTGGAATTCAC
Organism: Lytechinus variegatus; assembly: GCF_018143015.1. Classification (NCBI taxonomy): domain Eukaryota; kingdom Metazoa; phylum Echinodermata; class Echinoidea; order Temnopleuroida; family Toxopneustidae; genus Lytechinus; species Lytechinus variegatus. Next base: position 30,696,661 of record NC_054751.1, read on the forward strand.
TTTCACTTTAACATAAAGGCATGTCTGCTCGAAATACACAAATTATTTTCTGTATTTGTTCTTAAAAAAAAAAAGTCAAAATAAAACAGAAATGTAAAACATACTGTAACATAAGAACATTAAAAAAATGCACATTTTTTTGCCATTATTTCCACATCGTAGAAAATTTAATACATTTTTTACAGTACAAGATATGTAAATAATACTTTCACATGAAAAGGAAAAATGTTGAATCATGGAATACATCAAAAGTACTAAAGTCTAAACTAATGAACTACTGTACATCTTACTTCGCTACAATGTACCCATAAGTTCAATTACCATATCAAAATGAGACTAAAAAAGAAAAATAGAATGCATTTTTCTTCAATAAGTTACATTATTCATGAAATTCACATAAACACATAGGGTAGAATTGCAGATCATGTGCGACACTGATATTTTTCCCATAAACTCTTCAATTTCATAATAAATAAGATCATGATTCCTGACTCTAATTCAAAAATTTAAGGACTATCCATGCATAAAATTCATGTACATGTGACAATGAACTGCTGTATACATGTACACAGATTTCACAATGGAACAATTCGGTTTGACCACTTTCATGGTTTTTGAAAATAATGTGCAGTTTAAATAGAGGCTTACATACTCTTATTTTAAGTACCTGTAAAATTAAGATATGTAACATGAATCGACTTGTTAAACCCGGTAATGAAAAGATACAAATTTAAAAGGCGATTTTGATGCATGTTCTTTATTTACACCAGCTCACAAGTACCTTGATGAAGCAACCTGCTCTCATGTTAAAAAAAAAGAACATTTGGTATGTTATGAAAATGTTGAACTGAAAATCCATGCTTTGATGCACTTTGCATCCTGGTTTAAGATTTTATGATTTTAAAGGTCACACAAAAATACTGTTTCATCATAATGATAGCGTTCCAAAAAAGTTATTTTGTTTATGAAATGTGAAGGAATTTAGATCCCAATAACATTTCTTAAGATGGGAATATTGTAAGAGCCAGGGTTATTATTCAAGTCCATATTTCAGCAAATTGATTTTCCCAGTACATGTGCATGTGTAATTTATGGCTTGCTCCCAAACATTATACGTGTACGTGTATATAACATAATTTGACTTTACAAAAACAAACTTGATACAAAACAATATGTACAGACTTTATGGAGCAAAGGAACTGCAACAATAGTACATGTACAGTATATCAGCTTTTTCATTTCAGATTTAGAGAAATCACAAGGTGTTACTGGATTTATCTTCTTTTGCCAATTGAACCACGGAAACACAAATACAGTTGCCCCTTCAATTAAACTATTGGTACGTGTATATGTTATGTAGCTGGATTCTTGACTGTGTATATAGGCAAAATGTACAGCTTGCCCATTGCCAAATCTGAATAACTGACTTCTTAAGTTCCATTAAAAAAAAAAAAAATGTAATGCCTCTGGCAGTCTTGTCTGCATTTACGTGATTCGATTCAGCAGCAGAGCTGACTTTGAAAACAGCTATTGAATACATGTACATGTAATCATTCACAAAAGAAAACATGATAACATTGATAACATGTCTATGATTCATGAACTTCATGTACATCTATAAACTTTTAAAGTTATGATGACAATCACAAATACCAGCAACATTACCAAAGTTCGTTGATGTTAAATGATCTTTGACCTTGGTCATATGAGCTGAAACTCGCACAGGATGCTTAGGGATACTTGACTGCTCTAATGTCCAAGTTACATGATCTAGATCCATAAAATCATGAAGTTAAGATAACGATTCCATAAGTGCCTCCAACATGGTCAAAGTTCATTGGCCTTAAATCCAAATGACCTTTGAGCTTTCACTTTCAGTTTGGTTTACTTTCATTTCAACTCAAATCAATATAACAGTAAAAGAAATCACTACAAAGACATTTATGAATATACAAATATACATGTATACACATGACCTTGGTCATGTGACCTGAAACTCGCACAGGATATTCAGGGATACATGGTCATTCTTATATTCAAATTTCATGAAATAGGTCACTAAACTTTTTAAGTTATGATGACATTTCAAAAACTAAACATTGGTTAAGATTTTGATATTGATTCCCCAAACATGGTCTAAGTTCATTGACCCTTAATGACCTTTGACCTTGGTCATGTGACCTGAAAAAGAAACTCAGGCAGGATGTTCAGTAATACTTGATTACCCTACATGTACATGTATGTCAAAAGTTTCATGAACTACATGTAGGTCCATATACAGTACTTTCTAATTATGACATTTCAAAAACTGAAACTTGGTTAAGTTTTCAATGTTGATGCAGCTGTCAAAAAAGCGGCACCTACATGTACATGCAGGCGAGACCAGATCATCACTCCCATGTACATGTATAAATAAACCTCCTTCAAATTCAATGACCTCTTTATCTAAAATCATGTACAGTGTATATTTTTATTCTGAAACATGCTTGATACAAATTCATCACAAATATAGAAAAATACACAATTACAAATCCATGATTTCATCTTTATAAATACATTGTAAATGCACATTATTTCTACTATAAAATCTTTCCATGTTTTTGTACATGTATTTCAATAGTCTCCAACTTAAAAGTTTTGTCATCTACTTTGAAAATATTGATCTCATAAATAAAATCATTTGTAATGCATTCCTTACAAGGTATTTTTTCATGTGCATGCTTTTACATCTGACATAAATACAATTAGACTACTATTAATTGGCAAACCAAGTTATATTTCCGATTCTAGAAATCATGGCATTTCATATTCTTCTGTACGAGTCTCTTGAATGCGTCCATCAGGGAAAAATGTGATTTCTGTGATGCGTCTGAAAATGGCACCACTTGGAAGCTGGTGCTCAAAGGATTCTGTTTGCCTGTGCGGCTTGCTGCTGCTTGCATTCTCTTCCACCCATCCCGACTTCATCACCTGATCCTGCTGAGGAGAAGATGACCCAGGATAAACAGCTCCCTGCATCCCATCACTCACAACAACCAACTGCTGGGAATTGGCAACGTCTCCTTGGTTGAGGACCTGTCGAACTGACTTGTTTTCTATGTTAATGACAGGAGAGCTTAAGTTAACGGTGGTTAAATTGGAGGTGCTCAAGCCTGCAGGGGTAAAGTTGGTCGCAGACAGGTTGGTTGCGGAAAAGCTGGTGGTGCCAACAGCGGTTGCCTTCTTCAATTTCTTTTCCTCGCGCTTTTTCAGGGCTGCTGCAACCGTGTTGCTTTTGGTCTTTGGTGCTAATGGACTGACCAGAGGGACTGCTTGCTTGGCGGAACCCCTGTGCACCTGCCCATCGTGACGGTAGAGGTCATGGCGCCTATTGGTGCTGTAGGGACACTTGCTGCACTTGAATCGCTTGCCCTGATGTTGGTCCTGTATGTGCGAGTTCAGTGATTGACGAAGCTTATACCAGGCACCACACACTTTACATATGAATCCTTGGCCACCATCGACTGAGGCCACACTTGACGACTTGCCATTGAAATCCATTAACTGCGGGCTTCCATCACCCTCCGCACCTGTAGGTGTGTACTGAACATATTTTCCATCTACAAACTTGTATTCTGTATCCCCTGACCCAGGAGTGCCTTCGTTCTGCGATGCTGCTTGGTCTATTCCCTCGGCTGATGGGGTACTGGAAGTTGACTCGCCTGTCGCTATGGCTTCACTTGTGGTTATAATTGGTGCCAGCCGGACAAAGGTTGGTGGTAGTTCATCGTCAACAGTTATTGATGCTTCCATCTCACTCCCGTCTTCTCTGCAGAGCAAGAAAATGATGGTTGGAATTGGTCACTCACGTCTCTCATCGTTAATCATTTCTCTCAGCTTTAAATCAAGGTTGAGCACTTTGTAACAGGCACATGTATTGATTATTTATTGTACAATTTGTACTATGAGTCTTGTTTATATTGGCCATCACCAGTCCTGACGAATGAGAACAAGAAGATCTAAGAAGTTGCGCTGACTCTTATTCAGTTCCTTTGACTCCATGGCTGACAAAATGGCACTATACAATGAAGTAGGCCTACAGTATACAAGATGATTTGTTGATTTTCAATGGATATCTTTAATCAATGCTTACAGGTTTTGTAATACAGTATACAGAGGAAAGGGATGTATGTAACAATTACATTACCCAATATGGCAGAAACACACACACACAAAAGTTTAGCATCAATTGCACAAATGATTTGTGTGCTCAATTGGACATATGAATCAGCCAATGTACGTGTAGTCAAGTGCATTATCTGCCCCCAAAACCAAATGCCAAGACTGTGTTACTTACAGGCTTACAGCACCCTTAGTGAAATTACAAAAAGATTAAAATTCAGAAATACAATTGAAATGAAATAAATGGAAATGAAAAACATTTGCACATCGTACAATCTTTCTTGAAGTTCATAGCTGTCATAACATCACAAAATATTTGGTAAGCGGCGGGGGGGGGGGGGGGGGGGTTGAAGACAGAATATATTTTTAGCACTCTCGATTCCAGTAATTACCAATATTTCCCACAAGGGGGAGTGAAAAAGAATGTTCCCATTAAACAAGGACAATCTCCATCAAGATTCAAGCCTCAAGCCATGATTTGTCTTGGAAACTTTAAAAGGATGGTCAAGGTGGAGATATTTATATCTCAATATATAGACTAAAATTCATAGAGCAAAATGGTATCTGATCAAAATCAGATGAAACATAACGAAGTTATCGAATTTTAAAGATTTGCATTATTCTGATGAAACAGAAAAAAATATTGATAAACTTTAAAATCCATTAACTTCATTATTTGTTATCTGATTTTGATGAAATTTCCAGCATTTTGCTCCGTGAATTTTACTCTATTATTTAGATATAAATATTTTCAGCCCACACCATCCCTTTAAGAGGATATCCTTGTCCTCTGGGATGATCCTTATCAATTGATGGACCAATGCATCTACAGGCACATTGCACATGCAAATGACAAGGACAGTCAAACTAAAGACTATACTTTTTGGCTTTTATTGTGAAATAAAAACCATTCACTGCCATTTATTTCATCAGCGCTGGTTACATCTTTCCACTCCCATATCATGGCATGGCAATAAGTACAAAACAAGCGCAGATACACACACTGACCATGCAGGCACGGGGTCTTCCCATGAGGTCGAGGGTCCACGAGGCCAACTTTTATCTAATCATATATTTTCTTCAATCGGTATGTTCGCCTTCATCAATATTATTATTAATCAACTAAGTCGCAACTTATATAGGCAAATATAATCTAAGTTAAGAATTTGAAAGAACAACTTACTTGTACTTCAAATGTCATTTTCATAGATCTAGTCAGTTCCTGTTGTTCTTTGAAATTGGTACATATTTGGCTTTGCCAAGTTATGTTTGTCTTTACCTTGCTATTTTTAAATGGAATAAAATCTACATTTCCAAGAAATAAAACATAACAAAGAAATAGTAACAATAAGAAAATGTTTAAAACTAAAGTTTTCAAATTTTGCTAAAGAATAAACAGCTGAAAAAAGGATTCAACAGCTACATTTTTTGAATGATGGGTGAGATGATACTCAAGCCTAAATCCCATTGTCCTGATTTATGAAAGCATCATATTATATTATATTCAGTTTTTAATGGGGAATATGCCAAGCGGAAACTTTTCGACCGATAGAAAAATCAGCTTCGTGGACCCTTGGTCTCATGGAAAAGTAATCGGCCTCGTTGACCCTCTGCCTCTTGTGCCTGCCCTGCTGACACTGTCTATGGTTTGTACATCGACATGCGACACGTGCACACACAGAAAGAGTCTGATTTGACACCATCATGTATCATTCTTTTTGGAGGGGAGTTCATAAAATAAGGTATATACAGATGTTTTCACTCGTTAACAGTTTTAAAAGTTCCTGATCGTTCGTTACTAATCTGAGATATTTACGACTTCTATTCTGTTTTATTTTCCTTTCCGCGGTTGTCTAAATAATGCGTCATTCATAATTCGTTTTTGAGGACGAGTTCAAAACGAAAGGTATTTAAACTATGTTTTTACTCGTTAACAATTTCAAAATGTTCTGATCGTCCATAAGTAACCTGAGATATTTACAACTTCTATTTCATTTTCCTCTCCACTGCTGTCTGAATAATGTATCATTTAGATCTATAATTCTTTTTGGAGCACTAGCTGACTAAAGTTCATAACAACAGGTTCATAAAATTTATTCTATCCATTTAATATTACTAATAATAGTACCGGTACCTAAAATCAAATTTGAAATTAACGGTTTATATGTGAGTGACCATGACGTTTATTTGCCTTTCTGACTTTCTTGGAAAATGCGTCTTCTGCAAATACATTTCTTTTTTGATAAACAAGACTCAAAGAGTTCTTTCCCTTAATATATTTGCTAGCACATCAAAACACACTAAAACATGTCCTAACAAAAAATAAAGATATCCCCAAAACTTAGTTTGAGATTAAAGGAGAATGAAACCATTGGAACAAGATAGCTTGTGTGAAAACAGAAAAATCAAAGAAACAGATCAACGAAAGTTTGAGAAAAATCGGACAAATAATGAGAAAGTTATGAGCATTTGAATATTGCGATCACTAATGCTATGGAGATAGCAAATTGGCAATGCGACAAAGATGTGTGATGTCAACTGTGAACAACTCTCCCATTACTTTAGTATATATTTCACTAGAATTGCCTCTTTTATCACATCTATCCATAAATAATGTGTTCTGTTTACATGAGGGCATGTAATACATATTTTTTAAGAATACATGTACATCATGGATAAAGAGGTTTTATCATCATAAGAAAAAGCAAAAAGAGACATTTTGAGGGTATTTTATAGTCCACCAAAGGGAAACTTGTTCATCAGTGACATCACACATCCTTGTCGCATTGCCAATGTGAGGATCACCATAGCATTAGTGATTGCAATATTCAAATGCTCATAACTTTCTCACTATTTGTCCGATTTTTCTCAAACTTTCTTTATCCTTATTCTTTGATTTTTCTGTTTCTACACAAGCCTATTTGTTCCAAAGGTTTCATTCCCCTTTAAGTTAACAACTTGAAATTCTGATATTTTTGTCAACTATTTTGCAGACATTGAATTCATTTATTGGCAGGCAGCGCGGCGTGCACCGCCCATCATCCATTCCGATCACAGCTGTTTACATAGTTAGTACAGGCATCAATAGACCAAAAGCTTCGGTCTCTGTTTTGTTGGTTGTTCAGCTGAACTTCGTTGGCTTCTCTCACCAAATACAGAGACCGAAGTTCTAGCGCAATCTGTACAGGGGACTCAATGACCATATGTTTATGTACTTAAGATCGGATAAAACGGGGAAGTGAATTTGCGCGACAGCCGAGGTAAGTCACTGTTTTTGTTCCTTTTAACTTCATTTTTCTCCGTTTTTTGGCAATTGATGCCAAGAGGGAATATAAATTTGCACTCTGGTCACTATAATTTTCGAAATTTTTATTCATTAAAGACAAAAATTGAAAAGCCCCGACGGGGGGATTTTGCATTGCAAGTCCCCTAATGGTGGCTGCACGATAGCGAGCCGTCTGTGTACGAGGAGAAATAAAAAAAAATGTTAAAAAACTCCTCGAAACAGACGGCTGCCAGCTGTCTAAGGCATCAAATGCTTTCCATAAATTGGCTTAGCTACATACATAGTCATCCTAGGCGAGTATGCGGCGTCGTGACGCGATTTGCAATTACATCCGACTTCTTTGCTGAACTTGCGCCGCGTATTGCGTCGTCGATCGTGTGTGACGTGTGTGGGCCACGGAAATTGTAGGCAGAACTTGCCATGCATGCCACACACATTTTTTTTTCTAATTCGGGGGTGTTTATTTACTGCTAATTATTTAGGAAAAAGCAACATTAATAAAGTTCCACCATATACGAACCTCGACCTATATGATCCTGGAGATGTTTCTGCATTTTCTCCTCCGTCATTCCCTATGCTAGAGTCGTCATTTTGCTGATTCTGGGCTGGAAAACCATCGCTCCCAGGCGCGTCTACTTCTTTCTGTTCATCCGCCATGCTTGTTAATTGAGAGTTGCCAATTTGATTATGAATCAAAGACTTTTTTTAAAAATATAAAAATAAGTATTTTTCTTCATGTAAATTATATTGTTTCGAAGAAAGAAAACAGCTTTGGGGTGCAAAAGAATAGTCAACACAATTCTTGAACGACGTTGCAAATCAATAAGCGACCTTAGAAACACAGTATATTTCACCGGAATCTCTGAAAAGCGCCACGCCGCCTTCGTCGGCGGCGTAGCTTGCCCTCTTACGGATTCGTATTACTGCAGAACACGTGGACGAATCAACAACATTTAATACAAGCCTTACAAAATGAAGTCACCAGCAGGAGCAAAGAATGGGATTGATCACGCTGATGATGAAGCTGAACCACAAGAACTCACATATGATGAACTTGTTGCTCGTGTCTCACCCATAGCAAATCCTTTGGCCTCAAGGAAACTCACGAAAAAATTGTACAAAGTCATCAAAAAAGGTGAAATTGGAAATAGGGAGCCTACAGTCCCATTCATTCGAATTTACGTTGGTGTTCATATTTATCAAATTATTTTATGTTTGTAGATGGCGGTATCGTATGCCAGTTGGAATGAGAAGAATGCAGTATTTGTCAGTACTAAACCACATTGTTTGTCATCGATTCCAGAATTTAATCACAGTTTTTTTTTACATTGATTGACGTCATTGATGAAACAAATTATTAATATTAAATACATATTAAATAAAGTTACAACGTTGTAACAGATTTTTCTTTGGGTTAGGCCTTAGGGCCTACTTACCTTACCTTACCGCAAATACTGGAAGAATGCTGAATTAGCAGTCAAGCTTCCAGATCTATCTTCTAATTTAGTCATCTTCCATCATGCTTCAATAAATTAAGGAGGTAGTGGGGCAAGTTGGTGAAAATTGACTTTTCATATCTAAGAGTAGTGGGAATCATAATGCTTATCTTGCCAGTATCGGTCTAGCCTGATTTTGAAGGTGTCTACTGTTGGAGCTTCAACTACCTCAGCTGGGAGAGAGTTCCAATCATTGACTACTCGGTGACTAAAAGCTTGCTTTCTTACATTTGTTCTGCATCTTGGCTTTACAAGTTTGTATCTATGACCTCTTGTAGTACTGTCAGCTAGTTGAAAAAAGTGGTCTGGGTTAAGCCTGTCGACTTCATGAGTGATCTTATATACTTGAATCATGTCTCCTCTCTTTCTTCTGTACTCCAAGCCAAGGATGGTAATTTCAGGTGTAGAGTTTCATTTTGATATCTTTATGGTTTTTCTTCACAGCTAGTAAAGTCAAGATGGTCAGACGTGGGGTAAAAGAAGTTCAAAAGTTTCTACGTAAGGGAGAGAAAGGGTATGTATTTTTTTTTATTGCCATTTATTCTCGGTCTTCACAGATTTCATTTCAAATCTCTATTGCTGCTGTATAGTGTATGTTGTACAACTAGAAGTTTGCTTTTTATTTATATCAAGACTTCATCAGTCGATGTTTGGTTTTTTAATGACATGAATCTCTTGGTAATTTAGACTAGAGGCTAACTTAAAATACTTTTCGAATTGCCTTAAAGGGGAAGTTCACCCTGAAGAAAACTTTGTTGCAAAAATAGCAGAAAAAATAGTAAAAAATATTGGTGAAGGTTTGAGGAAAATCCGTTAAAGAGTAAGAAAGTTATTAGAGTTCAAAGTTTTGCATTTGTGACGTCATAAACGAGCAGCTGCCCCATGTGTTATGTAATATAAAATGCATGAATTTCAAATTTTGTATGGTTCCTGATGACTTAATTTTATTTTCTATCCATGATCTGGTGTGAAATAATTTGTCTATTGATATACAAAAGGTACAGCGAAAACCATTATCAATTTTCTGAGAAAATGACATTTCATTGATTTTTTACCATTTGCTATGTAGGAATGCTGCTCGCATATGACGTCACAAATCAAATAATTGAAATTCTAATAACTATGTAATTATTTGATGATTTTTTCTCAAACCTTCGGCAATATTTTTTATTATTTTTTCTGCTATTTTTACAATAAAGTTTTTGTCAGGGTGAACTTCCCCTTTAAGATCTCATGAATCAGTTAAAGAATGTCATAGAATACTGAGACTTGTCCTTGATTCTATTCACAGGTGAACAGAATGGCAAATATTTAAGTGCCAATTTTATTTCTTGAGATTGATTGGACCCATTTTCTTTTTGTGACAGTGTGCATGGGATGGGGTTGTCAGCTTGCATTGTTTGATAATTCTTATGGGGAACGCATTTCGTCCCAAATGTGGTTGCTGTTTATCCATCTTCCAGACCACAATTAATTACTCACAACTGATCTCATTTGGGCCCGCAGTTAATACAAGTTTGCTTTCATGTAGGTCCCATCATACTTCTTTGACTGAAATTAAGCTTTTACCTTATAACTCGACTGATTGTATCGTTATATATACTTCTCAGTTGTGTATAATTTATGCATTTTTGTTGCTGTTTTATGTCAATGGGGAAATATGAAAATAAATAAACTGAAAAAAACCGAAATGTCTATAGATACCCTACACTTGAACATGTAATGTGTAATATCTGCATTTATTGAAGTACTCTAAAATGAGAAACATGTTGCACAGGTTATTCTCTCAAAGTCAAAAATCTTTGGACTGCATTGAATTGAGATCAGTTCAACTTTAAAAAGTTAAAATGAATAGACTTGGTCAATTCAAAATCATTTTTAATTGAATTGAAAGTGGGATTGGAATTGACTTGAAAGCGATCCCACCAATGTGGTGTAGTGCTTATGCTTGTATTTTGAGCCTTTAACTCAAGGCAATTGTCCAACATATTTGATGATGGAAAGTTTCATGTTATTGTTATTGTTAACTTATTTTGGTTGGTGATATGGAAATATGTTGAGAAGTACATTTGATATTTAGGATATATTTTCAAACTCAAGACTGGTGTCTTGGCTCAGTTGGCAGTGTCCGTCTCACAACCGGGAGGTCGGGGGTTCAAACCCCGGCCGCGTCAGACCAAAACACGTTAAAAGATGGGAGTTGCTGCTACCTTGCTTGGCGTTTAAAGATATATTCCAGTTCTGGTAACGATCTCGAAATGACTTTTTACAGAATCTAATATAATGACCACCCAAGCGTCTGTTTGTATCAATAAAAAATATGTGCCAAAGAATTCTGAAAGAAATTGTGTAATTGCTGAGGAATAGCAAAATAAGCATGGATTCGGTCACTTCCGTTGGGTCTTTATTCCAGCAATAATAATATAGTGTCCCGTGTGTGCCTATCTGTGTTGGTGATCTTCAGTGTGATCGTATTTCAGCTTAGATTTTATGATTTCACAAAGTTCAGTTTATGCAGCTGTACCAGATCTAGATCCATGATGATATAGTCATAGTTAACCTTGGTTTTACAGACTTTCTCACAAAATTAGTGTTTTACTGCAACTGCTTTCATTTAGCTTTAACTATTAAAGAGATAGAGCCTCGTCGATCTGGCGCTGCACAGCGGCAGCCAGGCCCACGATCAATTGGACAAAGCAAATTTTCAGAGTATTTCATTTCATGTCTATTTCTAACAATAATTGGATTTTTATATCTTGTGTTGAAAATGAATGAATAATACACTACCCCTCCCCCCCCCTTCACCCTCTCTCCTACTGCTATCATGTGCCCTCCCTTTCTTGCCACTCCCTCTCTATCTCACTCTCCCATTTTTCCTGTACTCTGCTTCCCTCCCTTCTTCTCTCAGGTTCGTGGTATTTGCTGGAGACGTAACACCCATTGAAGTTATGTGTCATTTGCCTGCTGTCTGCGAAGACCTGGACATGCCCTATGCCTATGTACCTTCAAAATCTGTAAGTATAGATCTGTTTATCACAAGAAAACAAGTTTAAAATAGAATGAACATGATAGTGAGTTTCAATTTTTTATGGTCTCTGGAAGAAGTTTTGACATTGTTCTACCTTTTTGTGATATCATTGTCATGATGGGTCCACATTTTGAGGTCAAAAATTTCACATAGTGTGAGATAGTTCATCAATGGAAATACTTCATTCTTTGCGTAAGAAAACTTGCACATATGATTTTGGTTAAGAAACTTCTTCTTACACACTCTTACTTTCCATCAAATTCATGTGTAGAAATAAAGGAATTTGCAATTGTGAATATCAGTTCTAACTTTACAATTGATTACATATAATTCAATTATGATAATAGCTGACTTCATAATTTATCTTGAAAAAAGCAGACAAGCTAGTGATAAAAAAATAATCAAGAATGCCACTTTTCATACTTAATCAACTTATTTTCAACCATAGAAAACACATTTTTTGTGTGTATGGAATGGATAATTCTAGATATTCAGAATTTTTTATGAATTCATAGTGGCATCCCTGGAAAAATTTGATGTGCATTGTAAAACTTGATCACAAGTTTCATTTCATGTCCAACTTTCACTTGTTGATTCTCATGGTCATTAAATTGTTTCATTCTTTAGGACTTGGGGGCTTCGAGCGGGGCAAAGAGGGCGACATGCTGCATCCTGGTGAAGAAGCACGCAGACTACGAAGACAGCTACAAGGAATGCCATAATCTAGTGAAGGCTCTACCCCCTCCAATCTGAGAAGAGAAGACATTCTGTTATTATAGAGGACTCGACAGATAAAACAATCAAGAAATCAGACTCATTCCGAGCTGATCTCATTGAGATCAAATTCGTGGAATCATGATGGGATACCATTGAAGCATAGTCTGATCTTTTGAGAGAAATCAGAAAAGTAGCAAAATGGAAAGGATGTATTTATATTTTCATGGTCATTAAACTGGACTCCATCATTCCTGTTCCATTCACGACCCCATTGCATAAAAGTTACTATTATGATTACTTTACCATCCAGTTGTAACTACCATGGTAACAACGCTGATCAAAAGCCAATCAAAATCAAGGATTCAATGCAAGTTTATAATAATTGACAGTTCTTGTATAGCGCACAACACATGAATGACGTCTCTATGCGCTTCCAAAGGACATTATTACCCGGCTGTAGCTCAAGCAGCCTTCCATCGCTGTGCATTTCAACGAATAAATTCCTGCCAGGTACCCATTCACCTCACCTGGGTTGAGTGCAGCACAGTGCAGGAAACTACGCCATGGCTGGCATTTGAACCCCCACCCTCTGTTTCAAATTCTGGAGACTAATCCACTGGGCCACAACGCTCCACATTACAATTGGTTGGCAAACTTATAATGATGGTAACTTTCGTGCAATGGTGCCCAGGTTGTTAAATGACGTAACAGCTAACTCTGCCTAAGTCAAATCTATTGCAACCACAGAAATTTGGATTATAAGAGGTATTGTACACATGTATTGAATAATCTTGGTCCCGTAACACAAAGGTTAGCAATTAATTGTACGCTTGATTTTCATGATTGATTGATTGTACATTATAGTCAATGGAATCAATCGTAGAAAAATGTACAATCATTGCTTTGCTTGTGTTACTGGGCCCCAGGTCTAGAAATTGCTTCAACTTGAGCAAATATTCATCTTATGGAAGGTTGACTTACAGTCGTCCTCAAAATTATTCATACCCTTGTTGATATTTGTGATTTTTCATGTTTGTGATGAAATAAATGCATTTTATCAAGTTTCTCTATGATTTATGTGTGACCTACTAGTGAAAGAATAACTACAATGCACAATTCAAGAAATTTCTCTTTTCAGGGGTATTTTATTCATAGATATTCAAACAATGTCATGTTCAAAATTATTCATACCCTAGGTTTTCTGAGTCCAATGTCTTTCATTAATAGTCAATAGCATAGCCTTTGTTCTTTACGACTGCTTCTAGACAATTCCTGTAAGTGTCCACAAGCTTCCTGCACGTCTCCTGCGGGATGTTGGCCCATTCTTCCTTGGCGTAGGCCTCAAGCTGGGTCAGGTTGGTCGGGTTCCTAGCCATCACTCTGACTTTCAGGTCTCGTCACAAGTTTGCGATCGGATTCAGGTCAAGACTCTGACTTGGCCATTCTAGGACGTTGACATCAGGGTCCTTGAACCATTTCTTCACCAGCTTGGCGGTATGCTTTGGGTCATTGTCTTGTTGGTACTTCCAGTTGGGGCCAAGCTGGAGTTTTTCGGCAGATTCCTTCAAGTTCTCATCAAGGATCTGGATGTAATCCTCCTTTTTCATGATTCCTTTGACTCTAACGAGGTTCCCTTTGCCACTGGAAGAGAAACATCCCCATAGCATTATGTGCCCACCACCATGCTTGACGGTTGGCACAGTGTTCTTTGGATTGTATGCTTCCCCTTTCTTCCTCCAGACGTATTCAACATCCATATGGCCAAATAACTCCAACTTCGTCTCATCAGACCACAGGATGGTTGACCAAAAGCTTGGATTTTGCTTCAGATGACCTCTAGCAAAGGCCAGTCGAGCCTTCAGGTGTTTCTTCCTGAGCAACGGTGTCTTCCGAGGCCTGCGTCCATGGAGACCTCCTTTGTGCAAGACTCGCTCGATGGTGGACCGGGACACCTTCGTCCCTGACCGGTCAAGCGTTTCAAGTAGGGCCTTGGTTGTGGTCCGGGGGTTGTTGTTGACCTCTCTGCAGATTTTCCTGGCAAGTTTAGGGGACACCTTGCACTTCCTGCCACGCCCACTAAGGTTCTTCACAGTGCTGTACCTCTTGTGCTTCTTGATTACGCTCTGGACTGTTGCCACAGGGACGTCATACTGCTTTGAAATGGCCTTGTAACCTTTTCCCTCAATGTGGGCATTCACAAGACGTTGCCGTAGGTCCTCACTGAGCTCCTTCTACTTGGCCATGATTATCAGAGACTGAGAATAACCAGAATGCTTTCCTCTATTTATACCCTTTTAGAAAGATGCTATTTTCCATCATTGTTCAATGGCTTGTTTAACAAAGAGGGTATTTAATTCATTGGAACATCTTGAAATAACTATAGAACAAAGAATAGCACATTCCCAGACAGTGAAAATAATGCGCATTGTCATAAAAGGACATTTTTGTTGAGGTATTGGCAAGGGTATGAATAATTCTGAACAAGTGCAAAAAATAACTTTCGACCCTATCTATTATTATGCTAATGAAGACTTTCCAGCTCATACGTCAAATCATGCATAGCAATAAGCAGACAAAAGATACAAAGAAAGTTACATCATAATAGCTTTTACAAGTGAAGAATCTACCGAAGATTGTTTTTCCACAAGGGGTATGAATAATTTTGAGGACAACTGTAAATAGGGAGAGTCACCTGTACTCTGTTTTGCTTAAAGTGTGTGTATAGCTTTGGTAAAGGGTCAATAATGTGATTGATAATCGAATATCATCTAATATGACAGTCTTACTGAAGCGTAGAGACCGTTAGATATTTTTCCAACTTCACTTCTCTGAGAAAATTTCAAATATTCAAATCTTGGATATATAGCGCCCTCTCTCGGCGATGCTTGTTTTAAATTAAAAAAATGGGCATTCAAGCACTTATCTTATAAATTTAGTGATTAGATATCCAAAAGTTACAAAGAACATATCTTGAAAGTTTCAGCCCATTCCATGATTTGGAATAGGATTTAATTGAAAGACAAAAACACACAGATATTTTAATTTGACCGGGTGACCCGATCAAGTTAAATTTCCATGTAAAATCGCAAAATTTATCCTGTAAAACACATTTTCATTTCATATCCTCCACATCATAACTGTTATAGGGCATATCCATTCATATTAGCTAGCAATGAATTGGAATAGTGATAGGTGCATTTTGGTGGATTTACCAAAACTGTACACAAGCTTTAACAGCTGCTGCTTTCATATGCCACAGTCACACAAACGAAACCGATTTCTCATTGACCTTTGGAAATGATGTATATAAGCTTAGGTCGGTCCGGATTTAGTTTCGCTGGTGTTACTAGGGCACTAGACCAAAGCTTTATGGATGTGAAAAAATATTGGCAATCAATTGCAAGTCCGATTTTTTTGGGAAGTTGACTTATATATGGCAAATGCAATTAATTGCCAGTTAGGACTGATACTGCGACCTAAATGTGACTTGTAATTGATTGATAGTTTCTTGCAATGCCGTATCAGTCTTTGGTACCCACACCCTGTTGACTACTGGAAGCAGTTCGTCCCTGTACGTAGTCTATGTACATAACAGAATTCATTAATCAACAGGTTCACAATTATGAACCACATTAATAAGCGTCTTTACGCAGGAAATCCAAGAATCCTACTCGGCGGCGTCTTCAGCATTTCAATTTCTCCCATTCTCGTTCTCCATAGACAAAACAATGGGACAAGGAAAGCCCTTGTGAAATTATTTGTATATAATCACTTAACTCTATTTTTCTTGTCTTGAATTTTACTTATAGGGTGTATTACTAGGGTGTATTACAGTATGTATATGGAAACACCGATTGTACAACATATGCTTCTTATTAATATTTTTGTTCTAATAAAAAATGTGACATATGCACATGTAAGTGAAAGCCTGACTAGTCTGTGTCTTTTTAAATCTATTGTGAGGAAATAACAGCAGAACCATTAATATTGCTTGTATTTATATATTTTATCTAAATTATGTCAGTAGAGGGGTATATAAACTGTTTCCTCATAGTTAAAAAAAATTGAATTTATCCATCAAAAATAATAGTAATACACGTGGATGTGAATCCCTTTGGCATTACGCATTTAGCGATATTTTCCACCAAGTGGGTTTCAACCATTACGTTAATAAATAAAGTGTACCCCGTTGGGTGTGCAGTATTATTTTCAGGTGAAATGTACAATATACTTGGATTTAGTTGAGGCATGATTTTTAGAACCTATAAATGTTGCTTATTTTGGTATACAATATCAAAATGGCAAGAAAAGGTGAGCTAGTCCAGGGGTCCTGTTTCAAAAAGGACTTGAACTGATGTAACTTTGCCATTATGGCAACTAGTACTACCATGTTAACAGGGCTCAGCAGCCAATCAAAATCAAGGTTGCCTTGGTAGTTGCCATAATGGCAAAGTTACATTTGTAACTTTGTGAAAACAGGGCCCCTGGTCGTCAACCTGCCATATTTTATGGTATTTGTAAAGCCATGCAGAAATTACATACAGTGTAATGGAGTGCCCTCTATTACTGAAAACAAGTAAAGGTTAAAAAAAAGCAAATTTCCATGTAAAAATGAAATACAGAGACAAATATTTTGAGTACCGGTAATCTCCTTTTGTGAAGGAAAGGCAAGCTCTATTCAGCACCATTGTATCAAAGCATACAAACGTGCCAAACATAGCTGTATTTAACGAAGGCAAATACATCACCCTAAATTCTGTAACATAATGAATCGGAATAACAAGAATGGTGTACAAAAGAAAGGGAAAGAGATGGATTTCAAGTGAGAAAAGGAAAAAAGTAACAAAGGAGATAGATTCAGGGAAAGAGAGTAATCGGCAGTTGAGGAGGGGACCTGGATACCCCCCCCCCCCAAAAAAAAAAATGGAGAAAGTGAGGAATAGCTCAAGAGACCAGGAATTCGGGAGTAAATATAGTCAGACCGCAGGTCCCTATGCTAATGAGCAAAAAGGCCAGATTCATCCAAATCTCGTGGCTGAATCCTTGCAAAATCTCGTAATTCGTGAGATTTTCTTTCTCTAAGAATTTACCTGTTTTAACCTCAAGTTAAATGAAATATTACACCATCAGATAGAGTAAAAGTTACTCTTTCATATTGGACATTTATTTTGTATACAATATTTTGTTAAAAAAGTACATTTCTGGCCTAAAAATGTGCCTCAAAACTGAATTTTCTTCCTCTGTTTTCTTTTGCAAATTGTGCAAAACTTTTTATTTTGAGCCTCAATGATATCTATATCACCATAAAGCTGAACTTCTGTACTTTCTCACAATGCCACTCTTGATATGCAGCACCTTTTAATCCAGTCAAGATCACACTTTTCCCACCAAGGTACAAGACGAGATTTCTGAAATTTTGTACTTGCATTAATATCCAGAGTTCTGATTGGCTGGATAAGGTTCACAGAACAGGCGCGGGGTATTTGAGATTACCACATGGGAAGTGTGACCTTCCCACAAACCCAGGCACTGGGACCGTTGGAATTTGCCATTGTGTGGTCTCCTTGACCAATCAGAGAGCTGTATTCTTGTTTTCAAGCTGCTTTATGTACTTGGCAAATGAAAAGTGTGATCTTAACCCGATTAAACCAATTCTTATTTTGAAACCTATATTATTTCAAAGCATACATATTCAGCTTTATCATTTTTTTTATCATTTGGGCTCAAACAAAAATAAAGAGTGAAAATAGCAGCTTTTGTCAGGTGAAAATATTTATTTTGTAGCATGGGTGTCGATCACGGGGGGGAGGGGGGATGGGGGGATATATCCCCCCAATTTTTCAAGTGGGGGGATGGCCTGTATTATCCCCCCCCCCCAATAATTTAGGGTAGAAAAATTATAATGATGATAAAAAATAAAGTTTGTTCATGATGATTATAGTCATGATTATAGTATGCCATCAATCAGTTTGTTTCCCTCGCAATTTATGTATATTATTAAATAAAAACATTCCTTTTTCAGGACTATCAAACAGATGTATATGATATTTTTTAACACATGACATAAAAGGATAGGGTGTTCCATCCCACCAGTGGTGAATAAATTAATTTTAATAAATCAATTAATTCAAAAGGTTTGAAAAATAAACGGGAGTAAAAGGGTGGCAAGATAAATCGTCTAAGGAATGACCATAATTATAGCTATTACAGTAATAGCTCTATGGAATGACGGTGAGCCCAATGGCGCACAAGAAGTCACACAGTTTGTAATTTGTACTAGTCTTAATTGGTCCCAATCTGCATTTTATCATATTGCCAGTCGGGTTAGATTTAAAAGAGAAGTTGTATACACAGAGGCGTCGATCCGGGGGGGGGGGGGGGGGCAACCATATCGTTTTGGCCCTTCCCCCATAATTCCACATGTGCAACTAAAAATAAAATAACATTGTAATCCTACACTGAAATCAGCAAGCGAGATTGAGATACCAACTCAATTTTTATTTAAAATCGTGCTCAAAATGTTTGCTTTTCAGATTGGAATATAAAAAATTTCAGCTCGTGCATCGCGCTCGCATCATTTCTGTACCAGAAACCCATACTTTTCATGATTAAATAGGTGAATAGAATATCCCGTTTTCAGTTCTAAACCTCAAAAGAACTCCTGCTTCAATTTGCAATAATCTTTTGTTGGATATCTTGTTCTTTATTAAAAGCGTCCATTTAACTGTCTTTTTCCAGATCGAAATATCAAAATTTTCAGCTTGCGCTTTGCGCTCGCATCTATTGTTCTTCTTGATACCCATCTTAATTATTGGTACCAAAAATGCTTAGGATATCAAGCTTTCAGGTCAGAATATTAAAAAAAATCAGCTCGCTCTCTAGTGAGATACATGTACATGTATCTATCCTTCTAATGAGTTACTACAAACAAACCTAAACAGGTAGATTTTTCCTGTTTTCATGTCATACCAAAAAATTTCAGCTTGCGCTTTGCGCTCGCATTGTTGGTGAGGGTAAGATATGTGTCTCTTTCACATGAGTCATATATATGATATATATATATATATATGTGTGTAAAGTTATACATGTACAACAGCTTTTGGCAACTCTTTTTTATTTAAATATTGTAAAGAAATGGATGAAGAGAACAATGGTAGGCGTAGCTTAAATCAAGGTTCCCCAGAGCTATCTACCCTTTGGAAAAATTGGTGATGCCGAAAAAATGTCTCTGCCGGGAATCGAACCCGGGCCCCCAGCTTTGAACGCCGGTGCCTTGACCTCTAGACCACAGAGACGGTTAGTAGCTAGGGCGAGCCCGATCCGATTGACCGTCAGATAGACAGATTTTCGACACTATATACCAATCCCTTTGTCGGGTGAAGGTGAGTTTTGAACAATGACAAGCCGCCATGCCTCAGCTGGATCAAAGCTATTGCTTCGATACAGTACACATATGGGAGAAGAAATACAAATGTGTAAAGTTATACATGTACAACAGCTTTTGGCAACTCTTTTTTATTTAAATATTGTAAAGAAATGGATGAAGAGAACAATGGTAGGCGTAGCTGAAATCAAGGTTATATATATATATATATATATATGCATGTATATATATATATATATATAAAAATAGGCTCATGTGTGTGGGGGGGTTAGGGGTGTGTGTGTGAGTTTGTTTGTTTTGTTTGATCGAGCGCCTTTGGAAGGTTGATTCATGATTTTGCCCCCCCCCCATCTGAAAAATGGATCGACGCCCCTGTGTATACATCATGCTCAATAAACAGATCACTATGTACATGGTCCAGATAATTTTTGTCATTTTTTTCTTTCGTATGAGTTTAGAATAGGCTTACTTGTAACACAAAGTGAATTTTCAAAAAACTATATAAGTACAGTACACTACAACAATGAAGGAACTTCCAAGAACACCATTCATATCAACCACTCTCAAATGTCCTAACTTGTGACTTTAGTGGAGGTAGTGTTGAAATATATCCCCATCCAGAAGAACATTTGTGTCAATCATCCCCCAACCAAGAATACCGATCGAGACCCATGTTTTGTAGCATATTTTAGACCAAAATTTTAACCTATATTGCAAAATCTTTGAATAAATCCAAACAAATGACCTGAAAGTATGATTCTTCCTCTTTACAATGGTACAAAATTCATGAAATTCGATGCACATTTAGAGCAGCAATGACTGAATGAAAAGAGGTGTTTTGGTCCGCATCAAGCTCATTAAATATGCAAAACATCTCAAGTCTTGAATATCACTTGGATGAAAGAAGCCACTTTTTGGGGACCTGCAGTCTGACTGAATAAGCGATTTAAAAAAGAATAATCTGTGAAGGAAAATGGTTATAAAGCTAATTTTTTAATAATAATAGCAAAATAAATGATAAATACAGAACAATGAAGTCAATGAAATAAATTACAATTGTAAAAAAGTTTCAAAATTATAAAAATCCTTTTAAAAATTATCTTCAAAGTTCAGGTGCATCTACATTGTTTCGGAAATGCAAATGAGTCAATGATCACAAGAGGAAGTCCTTTTTTCCTTCATATACAAACATTACAAATGTTTTGTGTTTTTTTTTCTAGAAAAGTTGAGCTTGACAAGAACACTTCAGCATGGAATATAAAACGTCTGTCATGTCCTATCATGAAACGCTCTCCTGGACCATTCAAAGATTGCACGAAAGGTGTAAATTTATCACCAGAAGACATCTCTCATTCAGTCTGCTCTGATAAGTGGTTGGCAAACTGCAAGTGTTTACAAGTCCTATTGAGAGTCCACAAATTGTTTGGGCTTGGTCACCTAACACCCGGATCCATGTTCTGAAATTCATCAAGAGCCTTTACTATATCCTCCAATGTCCATTTCTCTTCTGGCAATGCATGCTGGTCTAGCTGGAAGCAACCTTGCTTCGTCCGACACAACCCTGTCATGAATGCACAAGTTCCGAGACCTGAAGAAAAAGACAGAAAATGTGGGATTGTTGTTTTATAGTTAAAATCTCCCCCCCCCACCTTGTACTACTGTTATTCTACTATTTCAAGACCCATGTCTCAGAGGCAATTGAAACAACAGGGGCCACATGACAATTTCATTGTGTGTTTTCATTGTCCAGACCCCCCCCCCCCCCCCTGTACAGTTATATGTAGTTTCTATGTATGTTTTTCTTTCATAAGAGTAGGGATGAGAATTAGGACTCTATGGTTCACTGAAACTTAAAATACTTTAGTCCTTTTTTTTTGGGGGGGGGGGGGCTTTTTCTTCTTTCAAGTATAATATCAGTATAATGACATTCATGAACAGATAACTGGATTAAAATGAGGATGATGATAAAAATGTATACATGATAATATACAGTGGTGCTCAAAAGTTACTGACCCTACGGCCTACCAGAAAATAAAAGCAATTTTAAGTGTAGCTGCTATGTTTTAAATATGTAATTGTGAAGTCAGCTGATAAAATATTACATTCAATGAGGTAAGTTACTCTGAAGCAGTGTATTTTGTGGTAGGGGTTCACTCACTTTTAGCACAACATTATAATGATAAAAGTTAATACATTAGTATACTTACTCTTTCCAATATCATGGATTAGTTTTCTCACATAGAATCCTCCCCCACAATGGACTTCTAATCAAGGATAATAAAAGGTGAAAAAAAAAGTTATTACAAATTTGATGGAATGAATGTAAAGCTCGGGCAGTAAAATACAAGAATGGAACACAGTCAAATTCCTAATTTCAAATACAAATTCATTTTATTCTAAATAATCATCAAATTGTACATTTATATATAGAAGTATTATTATTTATTCGGCACTTAATCAAAAACAAGACAGCATGTACAATGCAAGATTTAGAAATGGTACAAACATACAAATAGTTTTTAGACCCTATCTCACCCAACCAGGTAGCCTGTGTAGGGAATAGGTCAACTTAATGGCCATGGCCCACAGGCCTTCCCTCCCGTTACAAAACTGAAAATTTCACAAAATTCACTAAAAGTGTGCACAAAATCCTTTCATTTTCATTCTGAAAAATACAAAAGCGCCATAAAGGCAAGTTTGGTCGCTAATTTGTTTCCTTGTTTTCTACATTCCCCCCCCCCCCTGTAAAACTTGTGTTAAGTCAAGATTCGGTCTCGGCGGGTTGAGGGAAGTGTGTGTGGTAAATCTACCTATTTCAAAATTCGGTGGATGAAATCGTAGACACTGTAAATCGTACACTTTGACTGGCCTGGCTGCTTTGGGTTGTACAACCTCTCCACTTGCTGCTATGTCAGACATGCGCTTTCCATCCACCTTCAAAGCTGAATAACTGCAAAGTTATAGGCGATTACACTGTTATACCTTCTTTTAAAGCCCATAGTTATTTCTTATTTAAACACCACCTGTGCAAGACCCAATCTACTCAAATAGTAGCTAGATCCTGATCTCAAATGTTATATTTTATTTGCAATCCTTTATTACAACTAAACACCAAATAATTTTCCACTCAGGCTACTCTTTATATCATGCACAATATTCGCTAAGAATAAAATGTTTACATTATGCTTCCAAGCATGTTTAATAATCCATAAATATCAAATTAATACCATTATTTTCTGATGAACTAGATGATACAATTTGGGCTTTAAGACTACCCTTATGCTCATTCTTAAAAGAAAAGTCATTAATGATAGAGGATGCTAAATATCCTCTAAAATAACATTTAAAGCGTCAAAAAAAATGCATGGATTCAACTACACTTTGTAAAAATGTAACTATGATATTGCCTATCATACACACAATTGAACCTTTACTAAAGCTCGAGTCAGAATTTTACTCACACAGGTGGAACTTGAAGAATGTCACCCAGGAAGGTTTCCAGACTCTTCTCAAACACAGATTTGGTCACATGATCTGCAACAGAGAAAGCATACAGTAATCAATATACGGTACAAATAATATACACGTCATCCAGGGCGTTAGTAAGAATTATACACACAATGTTTCTTTGGAATAGTTTGAACACATTTGGACTGTTTCAAACATGGCAGCAATTATTCTAATGCCTGACAAAATGATGTGTACTATTTATCCTCTCTCAAAACTAACTGGTCAACACAACTGGTCATTAGCTGTTTAGCACCAGCATATTTTCCTGTTAGCTAAAATACATGACTTAATATCAGACAATCATTTGATTTGGATCCATATTATCATTTTATTATATTATTCTAAATTATGATCTTAGTACACATGTGCCTTGTTAAGCAGCTCTCTAAAAATTCAGAAAACAAAATTTTATTTTCAACTTAGGCCGAAATTCACAAAGTGTATTTTATCTAAATGAACAAATATAAACTACATTTATAGATTGATTGATCCACATTTATATTGTGCCATGTATCTGTTAAAAACATTCATAGGTGCAGGCTCATCTGACTGAATTATTACTACACATCCGCTGAAATACATGTGAGTTTGCAGCATAATTTCACAGGGCGAATGAGGAAGTTCCAAAAGCGTGGAGCAATGGATGAAAAGGCACGGTCTCCATATCCCCTTAGGTGTGCAGAGATGCCAAGTTCAAAGACCAGCTATGCGTGAGATTTTCTGTGAATCTGAGTGAGATCACAGACATTGTGTACAATGTATATAGGCTGTGATAGTTGCGTGAGACAGAGATTTGAGGGGATGAACAAGAGTCCAAAATGCTTTCAAGAGTCTATCGCATAATGCGTGAGACTTGGTAGCTCTGGGTGTGTGATGGGTGCATGAGGAGTGACACCAGTGCCAGATGAGCGCAAGCCAGGATGTAGACATCGTTGTTCTATGAGGGGAGGTCATATATCCTGGAACTAATGGACAGTGGTGAAAGTCAAGAGGATTTTAAAACTAGATGGGACAGATGGATGGACAAGAGGAAGGGCATTAGCAATGCTCTGGATTTCATCTTACATGGCATAAAGTGAGATAATTAAAAAAATAAACTCACCAATTTTATTTTTTTACAACAAGTGCTAACCTTGTTACCATAGATGCATATAGCATTTCCATTTATTTGAAAGCAGGACTTTCCAAATTTACCAAACTTACCAAATTGTGCTGTCTCGACTTCTTTCCCAGATGCATCCATCGTGTCTGTTGCCTTGCCTAGCCTTCCTTGGGCTACATACACCTTTAGCAAACCAGATTGAAATAAAAATTTATTTATCTCATTTAGAATTATTGTTATGTAGTAAATGATCACATAGAATGGAGAGACGAGGACTGACTGTGTTCCATTCTGGAGCTGCATACTTGATATCTTGTATTTTATCAATCAAATTGTTCCCAGCGGCCCTTATTCTGAACCGGCTTTAAATTAAACTCTGGTTTAAAAATGTGGTTTAACCGTATTGAGAGCTATTTGGGGCACAACTCCCTAATAGTACACATCCTGTTTATTAACTCATTTGACACACAAATTGTGCGTAATTTTCTATTGAAATATTCTAAAGTAATTTTCTTCATTATGAAAGCAACAGGAAATACAATGGTAAACATAAGAGATATACAATATAAACAGAATTTTTGAATTATTGGCTCCCCAGAATTTTAGCACAGAATACGGGCCACTGAATATTGTAGATTAATTAACAGTGACAGTGAACTTTTCAATTCAAATCAGTTGGCTCATTTAAGTTTTAACCAACATGGGATGCCTTCTCAATATTATATGCACTAAATTCATTACCATAAATGCATAATAAATGTATAAAATGTGCCATAAACCATGGTTTCACAATGCAGATTTAAAACCATCATAGTGAATTCTGTACTTTTAAACAGAGGGCTGTTGGTTTAAATCTCAGCCATGACCGATTTCCTTCAGAAAGGTAATCCACAATACAGTATGCTGCACTTGAAAAGGGTGAGGTGAATGGGCACTAGCAGGAAGTAATTCCTCAAAAAGCTACTAGCAATGGAATCGGTTGCAGAGTTTAGCCAGGGTAATATAGGAGCACCTAACAAGGTGGATATGTGAGCTATAAAAATATTTCCTATATTACATTTATTTTTATTTAATGTTTACCTTCCCTCCTTGAAGAAATGATGAGAGTAACTTGGTACCTCTCCCGCATCCAATCACGAGCACACCAGTGGCGTTCATATCCAGAGTTCCTCCATGACCCATTTTAGGGAGTTTTATCCATTTCTGATCATCAGCTCGTAGGGCATATGAACCACTGTAATTGAATAAAAAATGGGACACAATTTACATTTAATATCAGACAAGTTCATCAATATGAATAAAAATTGTGATGACAGTGTAGTTCTCATTTTCAATAAATTTGTTTCCATTATTAGCTCAGAGTTTTGCCTCAGGATCAGAATACTTTCTGATGATATATTACGTTAACATATTCACGCTTGAGCTGTGTATATAGGGAAGTGGAATCCGCATACATCCGTTATTCCAAAGGTTCGTTATTCCGAAGGTTCATTATTCCGAAGGTTCGTAAGTACGAAAATGAAATGAGGTTCGTAATTCTGAAGATTTGTTAGTCCGAAAACAAAGTGAAGTTCGTAATTCCGAAGACTCGTTAATCCGAAAACGAAATGAGGTTCGTAATTCCGAAGGTTCGTTATTCCGAAAACGTAATGATTAATAACGCCAAAAATGTTCGGATTAATGAACCCTTTCACGTTTTCACATTAACGAACATCGAGGTATAGGCAATTTACGTGTTTCAGAATTATGAACCTTCTGAATTACGAAGTGTAACCACAGCAATCAACTACATAAATGTATATATCCCTTTACATATCTGCAATCACAGTTCTCCCAGAACATCCCTAAACACTTTTTTTTTTCATTTTTAAAATAATATTCTATTGAAGTATTTCTACAGACCCTAATTCAAAGAATCCTTGAATGCACAAAAATCAAGAAGTTTACCTTTCTTTTTTCTTAATATATCTTTGACACCCTCAACATGCAATACATTGCATTTAAACCAGAAAAAGCTATATCCTTGTACACAATTTTTCTGGTCATTCATGATATCTATTGTCAAATACCCTCACCCCCCCCCACCCCATAATGATAAAAGGTCCAACCCTTGAGCATTCTGAGCCTGTCCATCTCCTCCCAGACCCTCGGTCTTTTCTGCATTCTTGAGGTCTCTGAGCAATGCAGCCTTCACTCTGTCTACGACCTTCGCCGATGTGATACCCGCTGGCTTCCTCACAGCAAACAGGCCATTTAACTTTGAGAGATGCATCAGGATGTTTTGTTCCATATATCCTTGATTCGGCTTCCAATCAGATGCATCAAGCATGCATCAGAGTCCGTCACTGACCAATTATTCAAGTATTTCACACCACATAATTAGCCTGTCCACAAAGTGTCAAAGATAGCCCGTAAAAAAAATTAAGTTATATGAAAACTGATTAGACTTTGTAAACTTTAAATCAATCACTCCAACAAAAAATGATTTGAATAGAAAGAGAACAATTAAACAAGAATAATGCTGAAAATTTCATCAAAATCGGATTTAAAATTAAAAAGATTATGACATTTTAAAGTTTTGCTAAACTGCACAAAACAGTTATATGCACATCATGGTCAGTATGCAAATAAGGGGATTGATGACATCACCCACTCATTATTTCTTTTGTACATTATTATATGAAATATTTGAATTTTCTCCTCATTGTCATGTGAGCAAAGTTTCATTCCTGCCTTAACAATGTGGAATTTGATTAAACACTTTTTTGTTCAATTAAACAAGATGGTATTATAATAGTCAAATCCGTAAAAAATGAAACATTGTATAATTCAAACAATAAGAAACAAAAGAAATAGTGAGTGACATAATCAACTCTCTCATTTGCATGTATCAGAGTTGAGCATAGAACCGTTTTGGGAAAAATAAGCGACACTTTAAAATGTCCCAAAAAAATTTTCCATCAGATTTTGATGAAGTTTTCAGCATTGTTTGATTTTTCTCTATTCATTCAAATCAATTTTTTTCTGGGATGGACTTGAACTTTAATATTATCATCAATATCATTACTATACATTCATTACAGATCTAATCAATAACATTCAAAACTACCATTATATTGATATCATACTCGGCGTAATAATTGTAAAGTGGTTGTTCCACTGAAACTCAGCTCAGCAAAAATGTCAAAAATTGTTACATAATTGATCCACAGAAACCAGATCACCATCATCATTTGAAATCAGACATTTCTAAACAATATTTCAGAATATTTTTTGTGTTTCATTTAAACATTACCTATCAGATCTATAATTAGAATAGTGATAGTACGTTGTGGCGTGCGCCTGTAATCCAAGCTGTGGGGAAGTTACAAATTGATGCAGAGGTTCGAGGTTCGAGCCCTGGTCACGTCTTTCGGATGGTGACGTTAAAGGTCGGTCCCAGACGTAAATAATCATATCTGATTGATACACGTCTGACAAAACTCAAACACACACACCCACACACTGATACCTGATAGCACAAAAAACCGCCCCACACTGCACAGTCACAGGCCCGCTCAGTTAGATCATGTCATGCCGCGACGTCTCGGCCTCGGTCGGGTCAAGTGTCGGTGGAACTGGAAGTGCAGCTGTAGATGTGCTCGAGATGCGGATTGAGTAAAAAATAAATAAAAACCCCGGGATAAAAACGTAAACCCTTCCCTCAAGTCATCAAGGAGCAACGTATTTGCTATATTTAGGTAACCCTTGCAAAGATTACGAAGTCTCTTGCGATTCCGATCCTGCGTTCAGCAGTCGTGGATATTCCTTGAAGAAGACATTCAATAGATTCCACTTTGCCTAACCCTATACAGGCTGAGCTAGCGCTAGCTGCGGTGTATTTCCGATCCGTGAGCTGAGGTGAGTGAGCCGGGGGATTCCCCTGTTCCGTTTGACGTGCCGCCCAGGGGGGGGGGTCATTACGCGTCAGCGAAGTTGTAAAATCTGACAAGTCTCCTTGATTTTGATTGGCTGAGAAGCATGTACTTGTTGCTATGATAACTGGCGGATAAAACAGTTTTATAACCCGACCCCTCCCCGATTAGGAAAGATCATTTGGGGAGGGGAAAAACAATTACAATTTGGGGCCTATTATTTTTTGCCATTGTTCTAGTGATGATCTATTTTCTTCCTTCTTGACAACATGTGGCGGATCCAAGGAGGGCAGCCGGTACGTGCCCCCCTCCCCTTGAGAGCCACAGTCGGAATTTGTAATGTAAAAATACTGTTTTTACCCAAGTGTGCCCCCCCCCCCCTTGAAATTGAAAACTTTTCGAAAATCTACAAATTTAGGTGAAAACTTATTTTCGTATTTTATATGCATGTATGAGCTGAAATTAAGCTACATGTAACAGAATTCCTTGATATTCATTTATTGTTTCAAATAATCTCACTATTTATATGCATAGCAAAAGCCCGAGCTAGTATAAGAGTGAAAGTAGTTTTGTGGAAAATGCGGTATACCGTTAAAAAAACGGATTTTACAGAAAAACAGCAGATTTTGCAGAAAGCAATAACAGAATTCTTGAAACTTCATAAAACATGAAGTTTTCTTCAGTTTAACAGAACAGGTCTGTATATAAAAAGGGGAAAGGGTGTTTTCTTTAAGGAAATTTGTAAGTTTACAATAACTTACATCCCAAGTTACATACACCATATACCGATTTCCTGTAAGATTAAGCAATCTGGTTAGATTACAGGTGTTCTCGAGACTGCTGCAGGAACTTCTTTTATTTTCAGGATAAATTTTCTAACAGTGTACGTGCTAATCGATTTTTGTGCTAAAGTTGAAGATGGTTGAATGTAACATTAATGTTATTTAAACACTTTAAAATGCATGGAAATAGACATTAATTGAGATCGATACCTTTAATTGTAATATGTAAACATATTGTTGCATATTAATGGGGTTTCTTGTCATTAAAGTAATATACCATGATAAAAAAGGGGGAATTTGATTTTAGAAAAAAAAATGAAAAAAAAAACAAAAGGAAGGATCGAGCCCCTCGATTCGATCACTGCCTTCAGGGGTTCCGACTGGGGCAAAGGGATTCAAGTTATTAAAGGACAAGTCCACCCCAACTAAAAGTTGTTTTGAATATAAAATAGGAAAAAATCCAACAAGCATAACACCGGCATAACACTGAAAATTTCATCAAAATTGGATGTAAAATTCGAAAAGTTATGACTAAAATTTCACTTAATTTCACAAAACAGTTATATGCACATCGATCCTGTTCGGTATGCAAATGAGGAGACCATGACGTCATCCACTCACTATTTCTTTTGTATTAATTTTTATGATATGAAATTATGAATTATTCTAATTTTCTCATCATTGTCCTGTACGTGAGACAAAGTTTTATACCACCCTTAAAGGGGAATGAAACCTTTGGAACAAATAGGCTTGTGTAGAAACAGAAAAATCAAAGAATAAGAATAAAGAAAGTTTGAGAAAAATCAGACAAATAGTGAGAAAGTTATGAGCATTTGAACATTGCAATCACTAATGCTATGGAGATCCTCACATTGGCAATGCGACAAGGATGTGTGATGTCACTGATGAACAACTTTCCCTTTGGTGGATTGTAAAATACCCTCAAAATGTCTCTTTTTGCTTTTTCTTATGATGAAACAAACTCTTTATCCATGATGTATTCTTCAAAAATATGTATTACATGCCCTCATGGAGACAGAACACATGATTTATGGATAGATGTGGGAGGCAATTCTAGTGAAATGGGGAGAGTTGTTCACAAGTGACATCACACATCTTTGTCGCATTGCCAATTTGCTATCTCCATAGCATTAGTGATCGCAATATTCAAATGCTCATAACTTTCTCATTATTGGTCCGATTTTTCTCGAACTTTCGTTGATCTATTTCTTTGATTTTTCTGTTTTCACACAAGCTATCTTGTTCCAATGGTTTCATTCTCCTTTAACGTCCATGTCGATGTGGTATTACCATTGTTATAACATCTTTTGGTTCAGTTAAGTTTGTCCTTATAATTGGTAAAAAATGAAATATTGTATAATTCAAACAATATCAAAAACAAAAGAAACAGTGAGTGATGGATATCATCGACTCTCTCATTTGCATGTCTCTGAGTTGTGTATATTGTTCTTTGCGAAAATATATAAGCAGAACTTTAAAAAGTCATAAATTTCTTATTTTACATCCGATTTCGATGAAATTTTCAGTGTTATGCTAGTTTGTTTTTTCTCTATTGATTCAAGTGAACATTTTCCAGGGGTGGACCTGACCTTTAACAATCCTTCAAAAAGCATTAAGCAATTAGGCCTTTAGCGAATATGAATTGTGAGTATGAATATGAATATACATTATGACATATAAGTACACGGGTAAAACTAAAACAATGAAAAGAACAAATACTTTAACTGCAGGAGAAAACAATTGAGCTACAATAGTATTAGCGAAATTAATGAGTTTGCCACCAGATTTATCAGAAGCCAGGTTTTTCATGAAAAAAATGGTGAAGAGTTATCGGGGAGTATTGTGCATGATTCAACCTTGTCATGTGATCAAGCATGTGATTTAAATGTCCCGCGCGCTAATTACGTCGCGCTATGTTTACATCGTACTTCCGGGTTGTCCTGGCCATCGCAAGCTCGCCGACGCGACGGCCGACTACGACTTTCTGCTGCGCTTCTCTTCTCATCAGTATTCTTGGATAAAAAACCCGTATTTTGCGGAATCTGAACGTGGCCGTTATCTCATACATGAACTTAATTCTCAACACAAAGCCGACAAAAGGAAGAGGATTATCTTCAATTCAAACGCTGACACTGACAGGAAAACATCGATCGTCGATTTTGTGTTGTATTGCGTACTTCTATCGTCATACAGTCCAAGCCAGGCCAGTGCATTGTTAATGCCACGTAAGCCTTATTTGGATAGGGCGTCAAGCGCGAGCTCACACAGCTCAGAGTCAGAGACGGTATACGAGCCCAAGACAACGAAGAGGTCACCGAAATAGGATATTTTAATCCCTCGTTTTGAGAACTGATCTAGCTATAGCTCTACTAGTACTACTAGGAACTATAATTTCATTCAGCTGCGGTGAAAGCTTTATGTGAAGTAAAGAAAAGTGCAGATACAATGTCAAATATGACATAATCAAGGAATTTCACTTAGAGTTTATTTCCTCCTGAAGATCACTTTCATCTGGTATTAAAGATGGAGATGTTCATGAAGAAGATCATATTTTTGTTGGTATATGCCATGCTGCTCTTCCTCGTGGCCCGATTGCTGGAGTATATCGCTTGGTATGAGACGGGTTTGCTGATGATGAAGTTGGTTGATCCTGTCTCCTTGAGCGTCAGGAAGTTGAAGAGTCTTCTGGATGGGCGAGGGCTGAGCTACGAAGGGGTCATCGATAAAGCGGAACTGACGCAGCTTGTTGAGGAATCTGGTAGGTGCATGGATTCCGCAGACTCGATCATCAATGTGGCCGGGTTGTGCCACTTAATAGATTGTATGTAATTGATTGATGGTGGTGATGATGATGATATATGATGATGATGATGATGTCTGATGATGATGATAATGATGGTGGTGATGATGATGGTGGTACACTGGTAGTGATGATGGTGATGATGAATGATGATGGTGATGATGAATGATGATGATGATGGTGATGATGATAATATGGTGATGATGATGGTGATGCTGATAGTTACGATGATGATGGTGGTTTTAATTATCAATCAGGATGATATATGGTGATGATGATGATGATGATGATGTCATGATGATGATGGATGTGATGATGATGGTGGTGATTGATGATGATGAAAATGATGGTGATGCTAATAGTTATGATAATGATGGTGGTGGTTTAATTATCCATCAGGATGATAATGATGGTGATGATGATGATGTCAGGATGATGATGGATGTGATGATGATGGTGGTGATTGATGATGATGATGATGAAAATGATGGTGATGTTAATAGTTATGATGATGATGTTAATAGTTATGATGATGATGGTGGTGGTATTAATTATCAATCAGGATGATAATGGTGGTGATGATAATGATAATACATATGTGTATGATGATGAGGATGATAAAAGAAATTAGATTATTTTAATAATCATGATTGGAATAATGATATTAGCAATCTATGGTGAATTGAATTGAATGTGAATGAAAAATATGAAAGATATGATCTGAAATCATCTTGGCTAACAGGCAAGTGACAGATGTTTTATCATGCTGGTGATATATAAATAGGTGAAAGATTGAACTTACTGAAGTTATAGTAAACCAGGTGAGTGTTTCATAAAGCTATTTATAAGTTAAGAGCGACTTTAAGAATGACGGGTGATCCTTTCTTATGGTAAATGGTATATTCATTGGCAATGGTGTAGTGCATAAGAAAGGATCACCAGTCTTTCTTAAAGTCGCTCTTAAATTACAAACAGCTTTAATGGAACAGCCCCCAGGTAAGAAGGTTATGATTATATTGGAACTTTGATGCTTAGGCTTCAATGGAGGCGAAAGAAAACAAGACAATTGTAATCACAATACCAACACTCATTTCATAGACAATAGAAGTGTTGCGACTCAGGTTGGAACAATACTCTCGGGGTTGCAATATCAGAATATTCGGCATTCCTGAAAAAACTGGTGAGAACACTGATTCATTAGTTGCAGACATAGTTTCTAGGAATCTGGGGATCTCATTCGAAGCCAAAAAAGACATCGAGCGATCACACCGGGTCGGAAGAATCAACCAACCAAGTATCAACCATTCCCATTCAGCTACAGGGAGCTCCACTGAAGACGAATCTGGACCTGATAGACGCCCGCGCGGCATCATTGTTAAGCTATCATCCCATCGAAAAAGGCGTGAAATTCTCCTTAACAGAAGAAAACTAAAGGGTTCTGGGATTTCAATCGTAGAAGACCTCACGATGAAAAAACAGATACTTTTGAATAAAGCTCGGAAAATTCCCGCAGTGAATTCAGTATGGTCATCTGAAGGTCGAATCATTGTTTCCTTAATGTCATCAGGTGGCAAGTCATTACAAAAACTAATTGCAAACGATGAAGACCTAAAAAAACTTAACCGACCGTTCACGAATACATGATAATGAACTATTTTTCATGGCCAGTGTCACTATCACAACCTTCCTGACTGCCCAAGTGATCCTAAAAACTTACATGCACTGACAAAGTGCCAAAGTGCTTGGAATTACATATTTTCATACCTAGAAAGAACTGAACAGCTGATTATATAGTTTTTAGCGACTACATCTTTGTCGGTACAAGCAGATACTGCCTCAATGTTTAATTTTTCTTCTATGCATATATAAGTGCTTTTATTCTGAAAGTTTGAAGACATTCTACTAGGAACAATTTTTGCACACTGAGTTGAGAAGTACATTTCTTTATTGTACACATTTCAACTCTTATACTTACATGTATCTAACTACTCAAGTAAAGCAATTATACATATCTTTTCTGTATTATTGGCAGACTGCCACAATGAATACGCTGTTAACAAATGTGCATACAAATATGCAGTTATATGTAGTTATGATTCTTATTTTCATATAAACTCCAACACATAATCAACTCTTGTGAAAATATGTCATATCAACCTGTATACATGTTTGGAGGTAGTACTGGCTAAAAGCAACAATTCTTGTTCTTTATTGTTATAAGATTGTCGCTCAATTATTCCTTGCTTAGGCACATACATACACATACATCTAAACATTTCTACATAAAATTTAACCCAAAAACACAGGACTAAGAAATGTAACAATGAAAAGAAAAGAAAAAGAAAAAGCATAATGAAGTAACTGTGCATTTTTAAGTCTTAGAAACTTCTTAAGCTATTTTTTTTTCTTTTTTAACTTCTTTATATGTACACATTAATATTGAACAAATATTTACATAAATGATAGAGTACTTACAAGAATGTGGCAGCAAATCCAATTTTGTTCTATACTGGCATTGACACTGTCACTAGGTGTTCCTACATGAAGCTTCGGTCTACTTACATAAAACACATCTTGAATATTTTACATACAACAACAAGAAAATAAGCTATTAATTTGTAAGCCTCCTAATCGAAACTTTACAATTATGCATACTTTTCTTGAATTTACAACTTTATAAAATGTACATTAGTACATTAATATTAAAATTGATATACATAAAAGTATGAACTACATATTGATACATAACTAAAACTGATTAACAAAATATTCATTACACAACATACATATATATGACAGTGAACTTTTTATATTGCACTGCCAGTTGACAGTGTCATTGTGATTATTGTTCATATTTTTTTAGTATTTAGAACTATGTATAAATAAAACAAACATTAAATATAAAAACACCTAAACTACTCCTAACATTACACATCATACACACCAACTTTTTAACCTGTTTTTTAATTTTTATAATTCCTTATTTTTATCGTTATCAAGCATTGTTAGTAGGTCTTGTTTGTTTTGCTTTTTCTCTGCGTAGTTTTGCGTACCATGTCAACTTTTGAATTTTACTACATACATATTGTTGTTTACAACAACAATTATCTTTTCTCTACAAATTGCACATACATACTGTCCAATGAAAGCCATGTATTTATACTAAGCCAGTATCCAACATCTTTTAATGCTGGATGAGTGTTACCAACATGATAATTTTTGTTTTGACTGTATCAACTGCATCGGCAATGTGTTTCCTTTCAACACAATTTCCGATCATGTCATGAGCAATCTCTTCCTAGATAATAATGACAGTTCCTCAGTTCACAATGTGGAAAGCAGTCAATTATTTCAGTCGCTCATTGAGAATAGTTCTGGAACTTCCGAATACACTTACTATTCTGTATATGATTTTAATAAACAATATGATGCAGATTCTTTATCGAGTAGCTTCTCAATCGTTCATCTCAACTGTAGAAGCATTCAAAAAAATTTTGATCATTTTGACATGTTTCTTGATAATATAAATCATAAATTCAAAATCATTGGCCTCACTGAAACATGGCTTACCAGTTCTTCAGCAACTAATCTTTACAACATTCCTGATTATGAATTCATAAACAATCCACGTGATTATGGACGAGGTGGCGGAACTGCATTATATATTCATAAGTCTCTACGTTTTAGATTGCGAAATGATCTGACATGTGTTAAAAAAACCATAGAAACTTTATTTGTAGAAATACTATGCAAACATAAACACAAGATCATTGGTGTAACATACCGCCCTCCAGGACAATCAATAGAGGAATTTCAAGTTGAATTATCTAATATTTTGAATAAATCGAACGTTAGCTCTAATTCTTGTTTTATAATGGGAGATTTTAATTTGAATTTGATTAATAACAACTCCAACAGTATTGAAGATTTTATGAATCTGATGCTCACTTTTTCTTTACGTGCAACCATTTTCAAACCCACCAGAATCACTAATTCTTCAGCCACCCTACTTGATAATATTTTCACAAATTCCACTGATTTCATTAATTCTGGAATTTTAGTGGCAGATGTAAGTGATCATCTTCCAGTATTTCTTTTGTTACCTTCAATCTCCTCTTATAATGACAAACCTGCTGATACTCATTACACTAAGAGAAGCTTTGATGACTCATCGTTACAGAACTTCTTTATCAAGTTGTCTAACTCTCAATTTGATGTTAGTTCAAGTAACAATGTTGAAACAAAGTACAATCATTTTTTAGGTACATTTTTACGTCATTACAATGACTGCTTCCCCATAAGAAGCTATTCCATAAAGAAAAGGAATAAAAAACCATGGATGACTAAGGAACTTAGAAAATTATGTATTAAAAAGAATAATCTATACAAGAAATATATCAGAAATCCAACTAAGTTAAATGAAATTAAATATAAAAAATATAGAAATTATGTGACTTATCAGTTGCGTAAAGTCAAATCTAATTATTACACACAAGAATTTAAACAGGTCAAAGATAACATCCATTCTACATGGAAATTAATAAATAATATAATGGGTAAGAAACTTAATTCTAAACCTATTGACTCAATTATTACTCCTGATGGTCAAACATTGTCTGACAATTCACTTATTGCGAATGCATTTAATAATCATTTTGTAACTATTGGTGAAAAATTGATAAATCAACATACTGCTATTAACTCGTCATCTGTACCTTCATTTCAGGATTACATTCCACAACGTAACCTGAAATCCATGTTTTTTAAACCAATAACATGCAAAGAAATTTATGAAATTGTGAAAGATATGCCAAACGACTCTAGTCCTGGTATGGATTCAATAGTTGTTAGAGTATTAAAAAAAACAATTTCATTGATATGCATTCCATTATGTAATATTTTTAATTTAAGCATATCAACAGGTACTGTTCCCAAATATTTGAAGATTGCTAAGGTCACTCCTATACACAAAAGTGGAAGTCGAGAAAATATGAACAATTATCGTCCAATATCTGTACTAAATATATTTGCTAAAATACTTGAGAGATGTGTGTATAACAGGATTATTAGTTTTATTGATGAAAATGATATAATATTTAACAACCAGTATGGATTCAGGAAGGGGCACTCCACGTCTTCAGCTGTCTTGGAGCTTACACATAAGATACACAACTCTATTAATAACAAAGAACATACTCTAGCAATATTTATTGATCTCTCTAAAGCCTTTGATGTTATTGACCACTCTATTCTGTTAAAGAAAACTAGATTACCATGGAATAAGGGGCTTGCCACTCAAATGGATCACAGATTATTTAACCGATCGAGAACAAATTACTATATTTAACAAATGTGAGTCAAGCTCCAGGACAGTGAGATATGGAGTGCCCCAGGGTTCAGTCCTCGGCCCACTCCTTTTTCTGTTATTTATAAACGATTTACCCCAATGTTCAAATATGCTAAATTTTGTGCTATTTGCTGATGACACGTGTGTCTCTATGTCTGGTAGTAATATTGATATTCTGTTCAGAGATATGAATTTACAGCTTAAAAAGATCAATGAGTGGATGTCCGTCAATAATCTAATTGTGAATACTTCAAAAACCAATTATATGTTGTTTAGTACATGCAGCCATAAGATAGACAACTTAAAATTATACTATAATAGCTTTGAAATTACTCAACTTCACAATGTAAAATTTTTAGGTATTTATTTGGATGACAATTTATCTTGGAACTTTCATATTAAACAGGTCTGTAATAAGATTGCTAAAAAGATTGGGGTAATAGCTAAACTTAATTTTTTGCCAAGTTCAGTTCTAAAAATGTTATATCATGCTTTTATCACATCTACCATTAACTATGGAGTGATTGCATGGGGATTTACAACTAAAAGAAATATACATAGAATTTTTACTTTACAAAAACGAGCAATCCGTCTAATAACTCATTCCAATTACCTCTCTGAAAGTGCACCTCTTTTCAAACGAAACAATATCTTACCGATTCAGAATATCATATCATTACAGACCTGTTTATTCATGTACCAATGCCACAACCATATGTTACCTAAGTCTCTTCAAGATTATTTTAAAATGAATAATTTATATCACTCATATCAAACTAGAAATTGTAACAGTTATCACCCTCCCTTGCCACGCATAGCTTTAACTAGACGATCTGTTTTTTATTTTGGACCACTCTTTTGGAACTCATTACCGAATTCTGTTAAATTATCAAAATCTTTAAACCAATTTAAACGTGCATGTCTTCGAAACAAAACACTTTTAAACACGGCTTTCCATTTATTGTAATGATTTGTTTTCACCCCCCCCCCCCTCCCTTCTCTTAGAGGTATTTGTAATTATGTTATGATTATATTGTTTGTTTACTTTACATGTATTAATATGACTTATTCCATACTTTAGGGGCCAATTTATACAAGCAGTTATGCTTTCTTTGACCCCTCCACGTGTAATATATCTTTTAATGTCAATGATTTGTACATACGTATATTTTTAATTGTGGAAATAAATTTTGAATTTGAATTTGAATCAGGTTGAATAAGTCTCTCAACTTTGAACCACAGCAAGGTTGGGGGGTTAAAAGTCTGACAGCATACAGCCTTGGGTAGCCATGGCCATGTTCAAACTGGGGTGATAGTAGTCAGCACTTGTAATCTTTGTATTAAGTGCCATATAAATTTTGCATATATGATATAGACAAGTTTTCATGCAGCCATGCAGAGCGAATTCTAGAACATAGTAAATATATTTTTTAATGCCCATCACATGACAATGAACAGCCGAAGGCCTTTCAACCGGAATAGCAGTTTACCTTTATGGTAACAGAGCTGACAATAAATTGCAAACATGTCCTCTGTCCAGAGTCCAGCATAAAAATGCTGTTTTGATGCACATATTTTTGACAAAGACCTCTTGGTTGCTCATTGTCATGAAGGGCAGTTAACAATACATTTCTATGTTCTTGAAAATGTTCGGCATTGCGGTTTGAAATATGCCCATTACATGTGTGACCATCCTATTCTCTTTTTGTAATCAGGGCAAGTCATGGAAGGTGAGGTTTTGATGATGGAAAAAGATGTCTCTGAGGTTGAGGAAGATGAAACTGCTTCAACCGCTTTTACCGGTTACACCCAGTTCTATGAGGAGGTGGAGGACAAGAAAGACAGCATATGGCTTGTACAGGTAATGTATTTAAGAATTGTTACTGATTTACATTGTACTTTAGGCCTTTCAGACAGCATGTTGAGGTTTTGATGTCATTTCTTCATTTTTTTACATACTTAGTGAATAAAAAAAATAATAAATAAATTAAAAAAACTCCTTTGAGGCAAACCCTTTTATCCATCAGTGCATGAAAGAGTCTGTGATGTTGTTAATTCATTATTGAAGTACATTGTTTATTATTTTTCTAACCTTTTGGATATGAAGAGTGTTTTAGACATGATAGCAAGTTGTCCCCAGCCCCTTGTTTTTGGTAAAGCTTATTAAACATTTACTATTTTCTTTATTTCTGCTGCTTTTCCTGGTATTTGTGCAAAATTACATGTTTGCTGGATGAGCATGCAAATGGTCATTTTCAAACAAAAGTGGACATGGGGGTGAAAATTAAAACTTGCTAGAAATCATTAGGCTTCAATGTTTTTTTAAACTAGACATCTTAAAGTATATTTTTCCATTTCATTTACATAAAATTATTAATTATGTCTTGAGATATAGTGAATTTTATGCAAGGGAAATAAAATGTTACAAAATGTTGATTTTTGCATTAAAATTCACATATTGCCTATCACAATATAAAATTTGTATTAGAAGCACATTTGTTGGCAAGATACAAGCTGTGTATTGTATCTAACTCCTAAAAAGCAAAAAAAAATTCTGTGAAGTGTTTTTCTGAAAAAAATTGGGTTTCGAAGTTTTCAAAACTGGTTGTCGTGTCACTCACGTTTTAAATGCAAAAAGTTTTCTAGAGCTGTGTATTCTGAAAATTAATTTATCCCAGTACTGGAGCAAATACAGTTTATCTGTACCTTATTGTATATAAAGTAACTTGGTCCAATGTGTTAAGGTAAAGCTAAAATTAACTGTCAAAGTTGTGTCGTGTCACTCACAATGTCGTGTCACTCACGAAATGTCGTGTCACTCACGGTATTATATTGTGTATAAAAAAGGACATCCAGTAATTTTTGAAACGTTTTACCAGGGATACAGTCAAAATGTTGTTCCTGACATCATTTAGGCCTATTTTAGGCTAATAATTTCCTCCATCTTCCTAATTTTACTCCTTTTTATGGAAATATTGAATTTGACATTGAGTTCATCTATTTTCTCTCCTCTCCGTGGTTGCCTTGGTTTAAAAAATCCTGACAATTTTCCATTGGTGTGAAGACTCGGATCCTAATTCATATTTTGGTGAATGTACTGTGATTGAGAATATAACAACATAATCAATCAACACAAAATTATGAATGTATCAAGAGAAAAACCACTATACTTAAGCAATGGACATATTTACAATGCATAAAGGGTTGGTGATGGTTCAAGTCATACCTAGGTATTGCTCGAACATTCTCTGTCTCATTTACAGAAATAAGCAGAAAGTTCACCTTTCTTTTGAGTAATGTTATTTCTTTGTTATACGCAGCTAGAAAAGTCACGGATCCTTTTTTAAAATTTGCAGAAATTTTAGTGGTAAAGTAGTGTACATGAGATATAAGAGATCACCATGAACACCAAACATTTTTTCAAATTCGGAAAAGAAAATATTTTTCTTTTCCTTCTGATTGATTAAATCAACCTTTTCATTTGCCATAAAGCTTGTATTCCAGGACATGAAATAAACAAATTTGCAAGAAAACAAACATTTCAGGTGAGAATGTACTGAGATTTGACAGAACATTTTGGATATTGCTTGAAGCAGCTACATGCCAAGTTCAAAATCATTATTTGTTCGGCCACCATTCATACCGCTAGTGATTAACTACATGTAGGGTCTGAACAGCAAACTACCGTAAGTGGGCCGATGTGTGTTCAGAGCAGATTTGCATTTACACATATTCATTACAACAAAATGATGCATGTTCATGTAGGTCCCAACAAGTCCCAACCGAGACCGCATTTTGATTTGAGCAACTTTGGATGGGTAGATCAATTTTTTTTTTGGGGGGGGTACCCTGATAAGAACA
The DNA here is from genome assembly GCF_018143015.1 of Lytechinus variegatus. Taxonomy (NCBI): domain Eukaryota; kingdom Metazoa; phylum Echinodermata; class Echinoidea; order Temnopleuroida; family Toxopneustidae; genus Lytechinus; species Lytechinus variegatus. The sequence continues at coordinate 30,738,070 of NC_054751.1, forward strand.
GAGCTGGACCTCGAGGGGAAAAAGCTATTGAGGTGTAAAGGGAGCCTGGTTGGGATGTTGAATTGGATTTAGTGTGACATCCAAGGGCTTAGAAAAGGAAAGGCTAATGACTTGTAGTTGTGTAATAGTAGCAGACTGCAAGAATCAGGTACTGACTGCTTCTTTCACCTTGTGGCTTTCCCTGGATTCCCGTGGTATGGTATATGATCAAATAATTAGCAATGAAAAGGCGCTTACAAATTCCAGCAAAAAGCATAGCGCTGAATTTTGGTACAGTGCCTACATGTACTGCCTTGGGAAGGTCCACATACAAGCAGTGTTCAGGAAAAAAACAATGCTTGATGAGTTGAACTTGATCCCTATTTAAGTTTCTCAAAAATTTGCTAATAGTCCATCTGAAGTGTGCAGCCAAGAAACCGTGGTTTGATACAGTGTACAAAAAAGACATTGAAGCTGCCAAGTCCTATTTGGACAATGTCTAAAATATTAAAGGAGGATAATATCCTTATCCAATATTTCAAGAAAAGGGAGTCATACATGACATCATTGGCTTCCAGACCATGCCAGATGATGTGAGTGACTATTGAGAATACCTTTCTTACAAGGAAAAATCATTCCATCCGTTGTGGATGCTGAATTGTATAAACCTGTAAACTTTCATATACAGATAGGGAGAAAGAGTTAAAGTTTTGAATGATATCAGGCCACAAAAAGAATGTTTGAGTTGATGTCAATGCCAAGACCTCATAACACCTCCTTCAAGTGCCCCCTCCTCTAAAGAGGAGAGTGGTAGAAGCCCTAGTGTGACAGTGTGATATGGTATAGGGAATGTGAGTTGATGACCATAAACCAAGAATAAAACATCAGGATGACATATTATGAACTTAAAAGAAAGCAGTTATTATGTAATTAAGCTTGTGTTTTGGTTAATGGTATTTTACTCTTCTACATCATGCAAAAAATACTTTCAATGTTGAGATAAATGTTGTATTTTTGCACTTGTCGTGTCACTCACGTTTTGGATGTCGTGTCACTCACGGTATATAGGAGGGTACCACTTTCCATAGAGAAGGTTTGATTGATTTTGACTATATGTGTTAGATAGGTACACTATTTATGTCCATTTACTGGTACTCACAGTACTCCATGACAACTACTTGGGCACGAATCCAACCATATGTGTTAGTGGTCAGAAACCCATGTCCAAAATTTGTCGTGTCACTCACGCACCGTTTTTTAATCATATCTACTAAACGAATTGTTGAATTCAAATCAAACTCGTAGTGGCCCATGCCAGTCCTACATTGTATATGATATAGTAGTCATGATTGATTCATAACCTTTAAGTTTGAAGATATGAGCCCTTAAACCTCTCCGATTGTCGTGTCACTCACGTTTGAAAATGACCAAATATGTACTTTTACTCAGTAATATACTGAATTTTGAAGCCTTTGTTTACCATCTTTTGAAACTATTTCCTTCATTTGTTTTTCCAGGTTATTCCTAGAAACCATGGTCCGCTGCTGGGGAAGAGAGCCTGGTCAACTGTAGTGAAAAAGTTATCCAGGTTTGGCATACGACACGGAACATTTGACTGCTCTATTGACCCAAGGTAAGATTACATTTAAACACAAAGATAGAGTCTATTTGATTCATTGAATATTTTGGTAATTGTTTAGTTATTCAATTCAAAAAATATTTTTCGTAATTTTTTATAGTGCAATTGTCAATTGTGCAATTGATATCTTTTTTCCTAAGGGGCCATGTAATAACATAAATAAATACCACTAATATTTTCTTTTTGATTATAACTTTTTGCCTCAGGGACTTACAATGAAAACCGATAGCATGACAATTGATGATATGTTACATGCAACAGGACAAACTTACATAAAGAGTTACTAGTATCACATAACCAGTAGTCTGTATATGCAATTAATTGTACATGTTATGTTATTTCTGTATATATATAGTTTTTTATTGAGTTACTGACCCGGGGGGCCACTTCCATTCACGAGTGGATACCATGCGCGACCATGGGGTCTCGAAAAGCGCCCTAAACACGTAATTTCCATTTTCTGAAAATGCACCCCTACACCTCGCACAAATCGGACTCTAAACACGAATTTTTGATGCAAAAAGGACATCCTTTATAAAACATTTTAATTTTGTTTTATCATCCCTGCATATTCGACCCTAAACACGTAAATTTCCTAGCGAAATAGATAGCCTTTTTTCATTATTTTTGTGTTTTTGACACCCTTATCACGTTACGTACGTAACGTGCCCTATTGTGAAAAAGACATCCTTTTTACGTGTTTTTTGGTCGCGCATGGTATCCACTCGCCAATGGAAGTGCCCCCCAGGGGTTACTGAACATCCATGTAGGTGTACAAATATAAAATCATTGGCCCGTATTCTGAAGTCGGGTTTAATTTAAACTCAGGTTTAAAGTTGTGGTTTAAGTATGGGTAGCCAATTTTTACATAAATCACTAACAGTATATATATCATAGTTCGGCTCATTTGGCCTCAAATCATTCATAATTATTTAGGAATTATAAATAGATGATTGTCTTCACCATCGATGAATCAGGAAAGAGCACAGTAAATATAAAAAAAACATACATCTTAATAAAATTTGTGACACTTTCGGCCTCCCATAATTTTAGCACAGAGTTAGACCATGGTCTAAGTTAAACCTGAGTTCAGAATACGGACCATTGTGTACAAGGTAAAAAAAAAATCCCATTAAGCCTCAAATTAGTTTATCAATATATTAGTAAAATTGTAGCAATATCTTGTTGAATATTAACAAATAATATAGACAAATGGTTTGAAAAGAAAAGGAAAATCAATATTTTACTTTTCGATAGTTTGACTGATGTTTTGACTGATGGGCACACCAATAGATTTAAGTGCACAAATGTACATTCTATGCAAATACACATTCATGATGATTGCATGAGAACGTTTGACTTGGGACACAGTATAGACATTCCATCTTTTTCCAGACCAGTGGCTTTTCACAATGATACTGACGGTGATACTGTTAACACTTTGTGATCTTGCTCAATCAATGTGTTGTGTCACATGGTATTTGACCTCTGCAAATAAGTATATGGAAATGAAAGGTCTATTTATGAATATGCATTTTTTTGGGGGGATGGTTGGGTCTCAAATGCAGATATACCTTTCCATGAGAGCAGCGCTGGGAGTTTAAAGATTTCATAAATGGGTGGGGATGAAAAATTCTGAGGTCCCTGACTCGCAAAGGTAAGCATGTGCATTCCTTCGTAAAAAAAATGTGTCCATGACGAAAAACTTCCATTTGAGAACACTATACCCCAGTTCCCCATCTCATCAATTCTCTTCTCCAGCCATAACTGCCTCAAGAAAGCAATTTAAGTATCAAAACACCTGTTTCTTGACGTTGTTCCAAAGATAAAACAACAGCCCGGCATATACAGTCACAGCAGGGGGCCACACACGATGGGATGCATGCGCATGCAGTGCTGGATGCGGTCCCTGTAAGCATGCCGTCATTTTTATTCGCTTACTTTTCTTATTCCGAGGTCGATTTTCTTCGTTCGAAATTGAAAATGGACTAACATTGGGTTACTGAATACAATATGCCTTTGAAAATGTGATTAAATATGGAATACAATAATTTAATTCCGAAGGTCCTACTACAGGCAGAGAAGTCTTACGTAATAGCGCAGCTGTTGTTTATCTTTTCGTCCTTTGCTCAACACTCATATACTGGCCTGTGGGGGTGAAATTGAGACAGCGGGGATTACCCCTGGATTACTTAGCCAAGCACGGTTGATAAGGGCTTGAAAAAAGGAGATCCAAATGGAAAATGGGGTACAAAACCGCAGTTCGCAAGCTGAACTGAGATCCAAATGGAAAATGGGGTACAACACCGCAGTTCGCAATCCGAACTGCGGTATTGTTTCAAAGGGAAGTTTGACGTAATGCCCCCCCCCCTCCCCCATGATTGCTACCTCCAGAATAGGATTATGGCCATTGTGGGGGTGTGCAAACTTGGTCTACAGATCACAATTTTGTCGCCATCATATACCATCATCATGATCATTCTAAATCATCATGACTATGTAGGGCCTAAGCCTTAAAAATAGTTCAATATACTCTTCCAAACACCAGAGCACCAGTCCCAGATATTCATATCTGAATGCTATGCACCATACAAGCTAGAACAATGCCCCCTTTCATTTTATTCAGCCTTGATTCTTAAAAAAAAACAAATTTGTAGTCTAATAGTGTACCTGAATTTTCCTCTAATGTCAAGTTAAGAAGGCTGGTTTTATCTGGAAAGGGGTTAAAATCATGTATAAAAAAGGGGTCACAAATTTCCTCCCTTCCCCAAAACTGCTGGTGTCATGTTTAGGATGATGAATATAATGGTTTTGTAGTATATGATTAAGATTCTGAAGTTAGAAAAATTAATAATGGGTGGATGTCTTGACGTCAGTCAGTCTCCCGGGGGGCAGCTTACATTGACGAGTGGATACCATGCACGACCAAAAAAACACGTAAAAAGGACGTCTTTTTCACGATGGGGCACGTTACGTACGTAACGTGATAAGGGTGTCGAAAACATTAAAATAATGAAAAAAGGGTATTTATTTTGCTAGGAAAATTACGTGTTTGGGGTCGAATTTGGATCGGATTTGAATTTGGATGATAAAAACAAAATTAAAATGTTTTATAAAGGATGTCCTTTTTGCCCCAACACTTCGTGTTTAGAGTACGATTTGCGCGAGGTGTAGAAAGTGGAGTCGTACTAAACCAAATAAGGTAAAGCCGACGACCGAAGGACCTGTAACAATAAAACATTCGTGTACTTGTTTAGGGGTTCATTTCAGGGAACATTTGCCAAGAGTATCATTTTGTTTTCAATACTTGTTAAGGGTAGAGTTTCACACGCCAATACTTGCCAAGGGGTGCATTTTCAGAATATGGAAATTACTTGTTTAGGGTGCCTTTCGAGACCCCATGGTCGCGCATGGTATCCACTCGTGAATGGAAGTGGCCCCACCGGGGTCAGTCTATATGGATGATTGTGGGACTAGTATTCTCTCTCTAATGATAAAGAAGTCTTATTTGTATCATTAGTTTTGGGGGTGTAACAATTTAAGGTGAGAGGGATCTAAACTTGTTCTGATTGGTCTGCAGGTATTGTCTATCAAACTTTCTCTCTTATAAGGGGTGTGGTGATGCTCTGTGCAAGTGACTGGGGCTAGAAGTGTGAGTCATACTTCTTAGAACTTTTGTTCAGACTTGAAGTTAGCTGACATCACCGAGGGTTGGTCTTTTATGGTCAGGGTTTAGCTGTTAAATGGTATTGGGGTTTTTGGAATTCTTAGATGACATTGGGGGACTTTGTAAACAAGTGACTTCAGGTGAATGACTGAAAGGATAACAAGAAGTTTATACATTCTACATGTACATAACACTAGCCACACCCCCATCCCATAAGCCACAAGATGAGGACAATGCTTGATAACACCTCCATATTTCTGTCTTTTACAGGATCTGCCCTCAGAAGAACTGGAACCAGCCTCTCTTACTCCTCGCCATGCCCCAAGTTCACAGGCACAAAGGTGAAGTGTCCATGGCGATGTTCACATCAGCCGGAAAAGCCCAGCAGATCGTCAACTGGGTGTACTTGGAGCTAGCTCACAGGGTCAACACCAAGCGGAGATTCGGGCACGAGTTTGATTGGGATCGGGTCGAGTCTGATCAAGATTACGCCGTCAAAATCGTTCTTTTCTCAAGGAATCACGAACCACCGCTGTTCTTTTCTGCCCTAAACTTGAAATACTCTGGCCGTGTGAAGTTTGTTTTTGTCAGCGACTCCAAAACGTTTTATGTCTATGACAATCAGGCTCAGAAATACTGGCTCCCCTCCTATGTGATCATGACACCGGAAGGAAAGAACATATACGGCACGCATATTGGCGAATATTGCACATACACTGCTCTTGATATCTACCTACAGATGCTGGCACCAGAGGCAAATGATATCTTTGTTTTGACTTTTATCAACGTAAATGCTATTTGTTTCATCGGTTTATTTGTTATTCAAGGTGGCATAGCCAAAAGGATATGCAGCTTTCTGTTGACAATTGGAAAATACAATATTACCTTTTTATTGCTGTGGTTACCGTTGTTAGGAATCATCCAACTACCCTTCATGGCCTCGGTCCAAGATTATTTGTATAAAATACTGAGACTGTCCTCGCAAACGTGGCTGATGGGGAAACTTCGTCAAGATTGGATAATGTATTCCGGACATTCTTACATCATGGTCGGATCCTTTCTCCTCTATTGTGTTGCTGTAAACTGGGTCTCTAAACGGATAAATGCCCCAACACACGAAGATGGTATGACGAGTGCTATGTGGCTGCGTTCGTCGCTGGTGGATTTCCGTAGTTTCCTCCTGCGCCCGTCCCCGTCTTTGAGAAATGGTCTCCCACGCCACGACCACCGGGAAGAAGGACTCGACTTGTTGATAGAGCAGATGGCCGTACCAGACCTCTGGCTGCATCCACGGATACCTGAAAACTACATGAATGATTTATTGACTTGGCATTACACCTGTGACTGGCTTCAAAATTACTCATCTGGCAACGACTCCTCTGATTCTGAAAAGGGTGCTTGTAGATCTCATACAAAAAAATGTGCGGAACTGCGTCAATGTTTATTCAAGTGTGGTCTAAAATGTAGAAATAATTCTAACCCTTGCTCTTATTCCCCCAAAAAGAAAAAAGATTTTGGTACAAATAAAAGAAATGATGAAGACGAACTATTTGTTGTTGAAGGTCAAGAAAAGCCATGTTGCAAACAGCCAGAATCAATAACTTGGTCGGATTCCGAACATGAAACACGTTTTTTCACAGGCTCAAAATCCAAAGTTCAAAAGGGATCTAGTGTAGATAGATTAGAAGCCGAGTTAGATGGAGCAAGATCTGAACACGGGGAGAAACCACTTACAAAAGCCAATTCAAATTTTAACCATGAGAAATGTTCTTTCCGGGAAAGGCCAGTATGTCCCCACTCTGTAAAAGAAACAAGCATGGAAACCCCTGAATTTTGTGCAGATCCTCTAAAAGAAAAAGAAAAGCCCAATTCGGCCCTAGCTTCTAGGAAGCACTCCCCAAGGCATTGTCCTGAAGTGAAACCCAAAACCAGCCCAAGGAAGAAGTCCAGGTCCCAGATTACCAAGTCCTGGCCCGAGGGTGTACTGTTCGATGCCCAGTGTGCCATCTGCATTGAAGCCTACACAACCGGTGTCATGCTCTGTGGCCTACCGTGTGGCCATGCTTATCACCGACAGTGTATCTTTGCCTGGCTAAATAATGGCAACCATGTTTGCCCTATATGCAGATGGCCAGCTTACAAGAAGAAAGCAAAGTCGTCCAAGCATATGGAATAATAAATCTTAACCAGACAGTGGTCTTGTTTGATAAATAGTTCAAAATTTACACAGGTTTCTTTCCTTAAAACCTTGTAACAAAGTATTCCTTTACCCTAGCTGTTTTGGCCCAGTGGATTACTGATTAGTCTTCGAACTTTGAAACAGATGGTCATGGGTTCAAATCCCAGCCATGGCATGCTTTTTTCCTTCAGCAAGAAATTAATCTACCATGTGCTGCACTCAACCCAGGTGAGGTAAATGGGTACAGACAGAAAGTATATGTGTAATCCCTTTAAAAAGCTGAGGACCAATATCAGTAGACTAGCTTACGTGTAGATGGGGTAATATAAGAGTGCCATGAGCACTTTAACAAGTTGGATATGTGCACTCTATTACAACTATCCTATAATATGAGTGGGCTATAAATGGGTGATTTTTGGTTTTACTGTGGGAACAGTTTTTTTGTGTTCCTTTTACCTTATCTCAACATGAAATGACAATAATTTTTGTCTCGGGTCCGAGAAAAAAGTGTGCCGGGCCAAAATCCAAAATGGCCGCCAAAACCCCCCAAAATCACAGTTTTGGCCACAACTTCTTTATTTGGTGGTCTTTTTCTCTGGTTTTGGTGTCTATTCATATGTTTTAGGGGGCAGGCAATTTGTTTTTCCAATATTTAGCACTTTTAAACCATTATTTGTAGAGTTAAAAGGTAATTATACCTAAATTTTACAATTTTTATAGCCTTTTTTCAGCCAAATGTAGGTATTATCGTCCTGGAGTTCTTGGATATTAGATGGTACGAGGTCAACAATAGCAAGCAGCTTCATAGAGCTATATTGCTTTTATTCCTCTCCAATGGGTTTTACGGATATTAGTGAAATATATCTTATTAAATAAAAAAATGTTAATTATCCATAGGGGCAATACAGTATACAATGTACTGTTACTGTGCACTGCATATATCCATGCATTGACCACCATGACATATGACAAGGCCTGTACATATAAACTATAGTGTCATAGAAATAAGCTCCTAAGGTTTAAAATTAGATTGTGAATTGTGAATTTGATTGCTTGTCAGCTGATGTACATGATGAAACCAGCAACGTAAATTGCACATAAAATATCACATATCATATACGTACATCACATATCTACGTGTAGCCATATCTTCTTCATTTTGAGGCTTTTTTACCTGGTTGTGGTGTCTAACTGTCCTATGTTTATGGGGTCAGGTAACTATATAATCATGGTAACGTTGATCAACAGTCAATCAGAACCAAGGATTCCATGTAAGTCACCATTAAGTTAACAGAATGGTAAATTTGTATGCACGGGGCCCAGAATATCTACAGTGTAAATGCCATGATGTGGGGTCAATTACCTTTCTCCGCCCCCTGAATTAGCATATTTGACAAAACATGTCCTCAGTTTCGGAGACAAAATATATCTTCAATTTCTGAGGCATCTAATTCTAAACCTAAAAGCTCATTTCTACATGTATAACACTATAGTTTATACATGCCTTGACATGGTGGCCAATGCATTTATGCAGTGCAGTATGTACAGTACATTGTATACTGTATAGCCCCTATGGATAATTAACATTTTTTTTTTTATTTAAGATATTATTCACAAATATCCATAAAAACCATAGTAGAGGAATAAAAGCAATATAGCTGTATGAAGCTGCTTGCTATTGTTGACCTCGTACCATCTAACATCCAAGAACCCTAGGACGATATAATCTACTTATTGGCTGGAAAAAGGCTGTAAAAATTGAAAAAATTAGGTATAATTACCTTTTAACTCTACCAATAATGGTTTAAAAGTACTAATTATAGGAAAAACAAATTGCCTGCCCCCAAATACATATGAATAGACACCAAAACCAAAGAAAAAGACCACCAAATCAAGAAGTTGTGGCCAAAACTGTGATTTTGGGGGGTTTTGGCGGCCATTTTGGATTTTGGCCCGGCACACTTTTTTCTCGGACCCGAGACAAAAAATATTGTCATTTCATGTTGAGATACATTACAAGGAATAAAAAAAAACTGTTCCCATATTGAAATTACAAAAAAAGTATTTTTGACCCATGTATAGCCCACTCTATTAAATAAACTACAATATTTAGATCCATTTGCATACATTGGTTGTTGCTAGGTATGGCAAGCCCTTGGCAAGTTTTCAGGTTGTAAAAAGCAAGTATAAAATTTGAAGATGTTGACAAACGAGGAAGCGTTTCATCATCATTCTTGTCTGGCAAAATATCGGATCTGACATCTTTCCTTGATTTTGATTGGCTGAGAAACTCTGTTACTATGGTAGCTGTCAGATAAAACTTCGGACAAGTCCTTTCATTGAAATGCTCCCCTGGGCTAATGTGCTTCTGTTAGTATATCCTGTATAATCAAATGAAAGTGATATTGCACATATCTCTATGCATGTGGATCCTAGGGTTTAGAGTGAGAGATAAGGGGAGCGTTTCATGAAAGGACTTGTCAGACGTTTTATCCGACAAGTCCCATTTAATCCGACAGTTACCATAGTAACATTGCTTCTCAGCCAACCAAAATCAAGGAAAGATATCAGATCTGACACCTTGTCGGAAAAAAATGTTAATGAAACACTCCCCAGATGTGGGAAATTTTGCATTCCTCAGAATCAACAAAATATAGGCCTACAGATCTGTCCACTACACATGGGTGCCCAAATTTTTATATCACATCTCAATTATATGACAAATGAAGACCTAGTCAAAATGTCAAATGTTATGCCTGCTGATTCCATCATTGTTTATGCATTTACTGTGATTTATTATTGTGAATGTATTCCTGTGTTCATTTCCTATTGTGTGCTGTGGGCATGTAATTTTCTGAGGCATTTTCACGAGTGTTTTGTATGGGAAATAATCGTTTCGTTTATTTTACATTCCAGAGAAGCTGGTTCATGTAGATGTTCACATGTAATGTACACATCTTTAAATATTATTTGGTGAATTTATAGAGGTGATTAGGTATGTGAACATTATTTATGGCCCATATTTTAAAGTCCGGTTTAAATTAGGCCATGGTCTCACTGTGTACTAAAATTTGTCACATGTAAATCTTGACTCGTCATTGTAATGATGATTGCTATTGTAATCCTGACCGTGATTAGCATTCATGATTCTAATCATGTTGTAGTTTGGTTTCACACATGCTAAATATTCGTCATTAGCCTATTTTAACTGGAATCATCATTCAATTTACAAATTTTTTACCGTGTGAAAGGGCGGTTAGTTATCATTCCCAGAGAGTTAAATGTTGCCACATGTGCTGATAAATCAAGTCTCTACTTTTTCAGATATGTGTCACGTTTGGCTTCCGATAGTTAAAACCATGTTTGACCAGAGTAAGAGTTAAGAATACAGGCCTATGAATATTAATAATGTATGAACCACGGTGTAAAATAATGTGACAATGGCCATGGAGGAAAGAGAAAGGTTGACTAAAGACCACTAATATCAGGATTACAAGGAATGCCGAATGTTAAAACCAGCCAGGGAGACAAGATAAGTGATCTCTTAGAGCAGGTGGAATTTATGTACAGTTTTCTCTCATACACAATTTAATAGGAAGTACTGTTATTATCCCTGGGGGAACCGAACTTATGTACTTAGACAGACCATGTGGTCTTTAGGTAGTGACTAAAGGGGACTAATATGTAATGTCTGTACTTCAAAATGAGAGGTTTACATTACATTAAAAAATGCTGTCTCATATACTCTTAAGGATTGGGATTTTGGATCTAAAGGATATTTTGTTTCATCTCTCTTAAATTGGGATGGGCCCCTTCTGCATCCCCATTGAAAGTGGGTGGGGTGGAGCTTCATTTATAATAATAATTGGCATTTATATAGCGTTTTATCAATCTACGACTGTTCAAAGCGCTTCACAGTTATTATTACCCGGTCACTGGATTCTTAGCATTCCAAGCAGCCTGTTAGGAGCAAACGTGCTAAACCAACCACAATGATGTTACCCTTTTAGATTGCATTTCAATCCATATATGCAAATTGTTTATCATCAACCATATTAAAATGCAACAAATATTTTTAAGGGCAAAATATATTCCTTGCAATAGTTTCAGATTAAGAATTTTAAACTAGCTACATGTATTTTGAAATGTCAACAAAAAACTGGACATATTTGAGAAATTCATTTCCAGGTCATATTAAGTCATGTTTATCTTTGCAAACATATTTCATGAAATATGCCCATGGGATCCCATACTAAGTGGTAATTAAAAAGCTAGATTTTATTTTCAGACCTTTACATGTAGTTAATACACCATGCTATAAGTTGAACCAATGTGAAATATTGAGTTGAAACTAAGAAACAAGAAAAAGAAAATGCATAAATGTAAAGGATATGAAAGCATTAAAAGAAAGCAAGAAAGTACTTTGTAGTTGCCCCATGTACCTTTTTAAAAAGAAAATATTGTCTTTGTTTATCTCTTGGATCACTTGGTATTATAGATGTTAAACAGCACCTCTGTTATTTACCGGTAAATACTTTTTTTTCTGAAGGCTGAAATATGTACAGCTTTTATTGTCCATAATAATAATAGAGCAATATTTCATGGTGGTTATACCATGGGGAATTCTCCATGATTATTAGTACTGACAAGTTTGAATCCACTGATATTTTCTGTGAAATCCTTGGTTTTTATTGACTGAGAAACACTAGTCCATGAAGGATGATAATGCCAATTGATGAAGAAATTTACTTGTCAGCACTGAAAACCTTCACGACAAGTGTCCCGAGCAACATTCCTCCCACCCTACTAGCTATCTTTTTACATTCTACAAATGCACTGAATTATAATAGATGTTGTATTGTTGTGTGAGAGACAGAGAAAGAATGTTCATTATGTTGAAGAGGGAAACAAGAAACATAGAAAGAGATGGAGAGGAAGGTTGAAAGAGAAAGTCAGACAGACGGGAAGAAAGAGTGGGTAATTTCTGAAAACAGATTACTATATACAACTCCCAAGAATGTTCTGTAATTTGATTGGTCCTAATTGGATCACATGATATTCAGCGAATTGCACTATTGCATCCAAAATGCACTAACCTGCACTCTGACGTCATACCAAATACACTATCCTGCACTCTGACATCAGAGTGCAGGATAGTGTGAGTTCTGGAATTATCTAGAAATAATATCTAGAATTTAGAGAAAAAATAGCATTTGGGGCAACTCAGTAACATGGGTGAGGGGGGTTGTATAAAACAAATAATACACGCATTCTTGTGCATAGAGGACCTAAATAATGAACTCTGTGCTCGTCTCAAGATGGATATACCACACTTGGTCCTGTGAACCTCGGTGCGGTATATCCATTTGCTCTTCTCACACATCGTTTATTATTTGGGCCTGCATGCACGTGCTTATGTGCATTATTTTTATAATATAACCTGGGCCCAGAACAAAAACAACCGGTGTGTTGGCTCAGTTGGTAGAGCGTCCGTCTCACAACCGGGAGGTCAGGAGTTCAAACACCTGCCACGTCAGACCAAAATGCGTTGAAAGATTGGAGTTGTTGCTATCCTGTTTAGCATTCAATGAATCAAGGGATTGAGCTATGTCAGTCTGGCGTTGCACAGTGGCTGCCGTGCCCATGAGCAATCTGGCAAAATAAATTTTCGGAGTATTTCTGTTTCAGATTTCTATAATTTCAAACAATAAATTATGGATTTTCTTTTTTTTTCCAAAACCTTAGCAACTGATCAAGGGGTAGTTATTAAAGGGATGGTCCGGGCTGAAAATATTTATATCTTAATACATAGAGTAGAACTTACTGAGCAAGATGCAGAAAATTTCCTCAAAATCGGGTAACAAATAATAAAGCTATTGAAGCTTAAAGTTTAGCAATATTTTGTGAAAACAGTTGTCATGAATATTCATTAGGTGGACTGATGATGTCACATCCCCACTTTCTTATGTTATTACATAAAATCATAATTTCTTCATTATTTCATACTTGTGTGAATAGTATGTCTCCCTTATAATGAAATACATGTAAGTTGCAGCAATAAATATCTAATGCAATAATCAGTTGTCAATCCAATTTTTCTAGTTCTTGGAGGAAAAAATTTGAATAAACCTTACTTCATATAATAAAATACAAAAGAACAAGTGGGGATGTGACATCATCAGCCCACCTAATGAAATATTCATGACGACTGTTTTCACAAAATATTGCTAAACTTAAAATTCAATAACTTCATTATTTGTTATCCGATTTTGATGAAATTTTCAGCAATTTGCTCAGTGAATTCTACTCTATTTATTAAGCTATAAATACGTCCAGCCAAGACCATCCCTTTAAGGAGTGATCATCTACAATACAATCAATCACAGAAATAAGCCCCACAATCAATTGCTGTAAAGTTTTATTTGCAGGGGCCTAGATGGTTGATTCACCAAGAATAGGTGAAAATACAGAAGTCACATGTAGAAGACCTATGTGACATGATCACATTGGTCAGTTGTTACGGAGTCACTCTGCGTTTGGCTACTGCATACACATTAATGTTGGTGGTTTTCTATTCGCAAATTTCTGCTTCAATACACGGCCATTTAAATGGAAATATCGCCAGTCATGAAATTTAGTCCTCAAAAATAATCCTCAACCACGAAAATAATTGTATGCGAAATAAATGGTGATTACAGTAGTCTTATCATAAGTCTGCTGTGCAAGCCTTTCACTCAAGTAAAGGGGTCTGGATACACAACCTACAATGACTAGTGTAGTTAAGGCACTGAAAACAGCAATTTTATGTGGTAGTCTTGTGTGAAGGCCCTTTGAAAATGAGCACTTATCCATAATTAAGGCAGGGCTGATTAAGGTCATCAATCATGTAACTTTATGTTTTATAAATATAACCCCTCTGTAGTATTTAACTGCACTCAATGAGTAAAGAAATAATGTGGTATTGATATTGAATATTTATATTTCAATTTATCTACAATTCTCATTTTCAACCTCAAACACATAACCATAACACAATCAACATGACCAGGGGCCCGTAACAGAGATCTTAGCGATGATCGTACAACAATTTTCTACAATTAATTCCATTGACTACAAGGCACGTTCAATCTTGAAAATGAAGCGTGCAATCAATTGCTAATCTCTGTGTTACGGGACCCAGGGCCCAGTTTCAGAAAAGGGTTGCATTTGAACATAACTCTAAAAAATCAAGTGAAAGTCCAAAATACGCGAGTCTGGTTGGCTCAGAATTAAGTTGTGTTTGATTTATTGAGTTGCATTTGATTGCAACTCTTTCAGCAACAGGCCCCTGAATTCACAAAGATTTTGGCCACGAATTCACAAAGGTGGTTTTGAAAACCTGCGGTTGAGTCCATGGTTTATGCAGATTTCCTATATAAATTACGACTAATTTAGCACGTATCGGGCGCATGTTTGAAAAATGTCCAATGCTGATGCGCGCTTTTGTCACAGTGCGCCAAATTGACGCCTGTTGCCGTGGTTATTTACACTATTTTATTCATGAGTCCACTGTTTTAAGAGTGGAGTCATGAATAAAAACAGTGGACCGATAGGCGCTAAATTAGGCATAATTTATACAGGAAATCTGCATAAACCATGGACTCAACCGTGGGTTTTCAAAACCACCTTTGTGAATTCAGGCCTTTAAGCCTGAATGAAAATCGTGCTTTGATTCCCAGTTGTGTGTGGTATATGACACATTACCACATTAATCAGAGCATGCTCATGGGAAATGCACTATTGCGTAATTATCAATGAGTTCACCCCAGAAAAAATGTTGGATTTGAATCAGTCCAGAAAATCAAACAAGCATTACGCTGAAAATTTTCATCAAAAGCCCATATAAAATAAGGAATTTTTTATGTTTTTAAGTTTTGCTAATTTTTCACATGCACACCTCAGTGAGATGCAAATGAGAGAGTCGATGATGTTCCTAACCCTTTTCTTTAGCACTTTACAAAATTCTCTAAAGAAAATTGAGCCTTAGAAAAGTACAGATTCTTTCCTTTCCTTTGAATTTGAAAGTTTGTTTCAAAGTCTTTGACGCGGTGGATTTCTTTATTTCATTGGTCCACCCATGCATAGCAAATGACAGCACTGATTAGCAGACTCGGTCAGGCCGAGTTAGAACCACTACTGGATAGAAATGTTGAAATGCATTCCATTGAGTACTTTGGGTTCTCAGCAAGTCTTTTGTTCTGTTGAGTTCTTTCCATTTCATAGCGTTCATGTTCCACGCACACATCTCATGGTTCACATATTCGCTTTCATCTCCCATCTGTTCTTCACTTCGAACCCCCAGGCTAGTTTCTTCTTCTTCTTCCTTTTCTTGGCTGCTTTCTCTTCTTCCCTCTCCTGTAGGAAAGAAAATGAGAAGGGGAGTTGAAAAAAAGTATTCAGTTTCCCCAAGAACATATTCTTTTTCATTTCTCTTTAATAATCTGTATGCAAACTGGAACACACCAAGGAAAAGGAACACAGGGCCTTGGGGTGATTTTGCCCCCGAAACACTCGAAAGCGACCTGGGCCTCGTCCTACAAAGAGTTACGATTGATCCGATCAACCTCAACAATATCTGGAAATCCATCTAGATGTCGTTTTTCTGTCTGCATGAAATTTGCATATATGTCCTTTGTAAAAAAAAAAGAGAAGCACACTGATTTTTAAAGAAAACGATGGATGTACGAAAAGAAGTCATACCTATATTTTGAACATACATGTTGGTGTTGCTGGCTTTCTATATTTGCGATTAATCAGATATGCCATGGAAAATAACAAAGTGCCCTAGAAAATCCCCATTCAGTGCAATGTAAAAGCTTACCCAATGTTGGATATTTAGATATTAGGATGTGAAAAGTAGCCCACGAAATGATTTTTTTCTTTTGGGGGGGGCTGGAACACGCATTGAAGATGCTTGCCTTGGAGACAGCCTTTATAGCTTTTTACATAATCTTGAAAAAGACAGAAAAAATATCAGATACATATAAAATGAGTAATAATTAACCACTAAAATGATTTATCTGGACTTTAACAAGTATTTTTTTCCAAGATCAATCCTAGAAAAAAAATGTTTGAAAAAGGAAAGGATTAAGAAACCAGACAGATTCAAGTTCCTTACCAACTTCCATTTCATGTAGTCACGGGCGTTTGCGGCATTCGCTATTCTGCATCCTAAATCCCTCACAGAAAGTTCTTCGCTCAGCTTCTCTGCTCTCTCAAAGTCACCTTCAGCAATTGCCTCTTCTAACCTCTTCTCCAGACCAGACTGGATTTTTTAAAAGAGAGAATCAGGGAAAATATTGAAACATTTCATTATTAAAGGAATTTTTTCCCTCTCGCTAGTTCACAAACATTTAAAAAAAAATATGGACAACATATCCCAAAAGACAGGCATTACTATTAATTCATGATTTCAAGTAAAATCTTCCTGGCGATTAAGATTCAGGAAGAATCACTTTTTCAAAACAATTTTTTGTTTCACCATTTCACATGTGCATTCTCAGTTACAATTATATGTAGATGAAACTTTGTATGAAGGAAACTGTGTTTTAATCTCAATGGCCCAAATTTGCATAAGGGAAAGTAAATCTGTGGCCTGAAACATACACACATTTCATTTGCTAATTATACTTAAATTATGAATGAATTAATGAGTGCATGCCTTTGTCAAAAGGTACTTAATCACCCTTGCTTCTATGAGGCTTCAACTGGTCCAAGGATTTGAGTTAACGAGTCAATTCTAATTTGCATCAACAGTGAGCTTGAAACATAGCAACAAACATAAAGTTTACCAACCCATTACAAAAGACCAAGGATTCAAAACCAAATTTTTTAGTTTGGAGTTTGGACTATGTCTTTCAAAACCCTAGCCTTATAAATGCTTTAGTCACATCAACTATAAAAACAGGTAGGTGTTTCATAAAGCTGTTCGTAAGTTAAGAGCGACTTTAAGAACGACTGGTGAACCTTTCTTACGCGCTTAACCATCGCCAATGAATATACCGTTTTCCACAAGAAAGGATCACCAGTCCTTAAAGTCGCTCTTAACTTACGAACAGCTTTATGAAACACCCACCAGATGAATTAAAGATAGTATATTATTCTTAATTACTTACCACCAGTCAGTTTTGTGAGTTCCTGTATGTGGTAACTCCCGTAGGAGCTCGGCAGGACAACTTATTTTACTAGTATATGATAAGCTGGTATATAACCAATTACCTTGGAAACATTTTTACATCTTTGTTGATCAGTCATAGTGGCTGACCTTTAATAGATGACAGATATTACTCTCGGGCTTTTTAATCAAAGTGGAGACGATGGCAGAGTGGAGATTCAAACTTACAACCTTGCGATTATGAGCCCAATGCTCTAACCACTGGACCACATGACCCGTGACTGTTTTAATCTAGAGAATTTAATCCCAAAACCCTTTCACACTCACCTTATCTGGCGCCAGGTGGCCATGATTGACACCCTGACTTATGTGAGAGTTGACATCAAGGTATTCTTTCAGTGTATCCCAGTGTTCTTGCTCCTTCTTGGACGGTCGTGCTTCTGAAGACCCATCTGTATTTGAAGACAATTCTTCACTGTGTTGGCAAGGCTGTTTTTTGCTGGGACTGCCGCAGTCATCAGCATGATTGTCTGTGCGAGAGAAAAAAAATGACAGGGTTGACAGTTTCACTGACATGAAGTTGGAGGTCTTTACTTGTTTAACCCTAAACAGGCCGGGGGGGGTTGAATCAACCCCCCCCCCTCAACATTTTCTGCGATCATTTCGCTGTGCGAAATTTTTTTACCGCGCCACTTGCAGAGTTTATACTTTTAAGTCTCGCCCAACTTTTTAGACCAAATTTTCTACATCCAGGTACGCGGTTTCAAAATCACGCAATATTTTGTAAGTGCATGTCAGACCAAAAATTGTTCCAACGTGATTTTGTGTACAAAGTCAATGCAAAATGAGTTTTCTCATCCTATTCATACAGAAGATATGATTATTTTTACTTTTAAACAGCTGAAATCGATTGATTTTAGCATAATTATTCTTTAAAAAGGTTGTGCAATAAATCTGGTGAAAAAACAAAGAAAAACAAGAGGTTGAAAAACAAAGAAATACATTAGAAATTCATAAAACAATAACACATAAGAAATTGATTTCCAAACCGAAGTTTTTTTTCAGTTGCAATTGTTAATGCTACAAAGAATATTTTTACCAAAACTTTGCATTCTAGAAGCTTTATTTAGTGAATTAGAGCAAAAAGTATGATTTATGCATAAATTAGCATAATTAATTCATATAAAATAAACTCTCATTATTTTGGAAAATTGTACCATACAGCCTTGTAAATTACATCGCACATTACCAGCGTGCAAATTTTTGCGGTGCTCATGCGATCAGCGGCCAAGATCTCGGGGGGGGGGGGGGGCACAGAACAGCCAAAAAAGCCCGGCCTAGTTAGGGTTAAAGATAAATACCAGTTGTGGTAACAATCTCCAAATGAGTTCGAGCAGAATTCAATAAATGCAGCTACTTTCTTTTACCTTTAAACCAACATTCTTTAGAATAGTAACCAGTGTAACCAAAAACAGAAATAATTGGAAGGGAGGGGGTGAATTGAAAATTTGCTTCATCTCTATGTCAAGATAAATGCAGTGAAATTACCGGTAATGTGATCATGTTTTTAGGGATGTGTAGACAATACTTATATGATTGATGAAAAGAAAATTTGCCTAATACAAAATGGCATTTCATAAAAATGTGGTTTAAAGGTAGAAATACCTATTTATACAAAAAATGGCATTCCTGAGAACGACAAATTAATTCACATCCTCTCTCTGACTTTTCCAGTTATGTATTATGATCGACATTGTAAATGATGATGAATCTCATAAAACATAAACCTGTGCACACATTTGGAGATAATATGCAAATTAACTGGTTTCAATTGGATCCAGTTGGGTAACTGAAAAATTTCCAATTAGAAACCAATTGGAAATCATTTCCAGTTACCCAACTGGATCCAGTTAGGATTTCTAGTTACCCAACTGGTTCCACTTCCAGTTAGGATTTACAGTTGCCCAACTGGTTTCAATTGGTTTCAACTGGAAATTGTTAAATTCCAGTTAAAACCAATTGAAATCCAATTGGATTTTGGTCCTGGGATGAACAATTGGGGAAAAAGCCCCCCCCCCCAAAAAAAAAAACAGTATCAAGACACTGGCCCTTATTCATTAATTCATTCACACATCAATCTGTCCTACTACATGTACCTAGACCAAATTACACATTTAGCTTAACCATGGAGCATGAACAGAATTTTGGGCAATAACTCATTTTGACTGCCAGTTTTGAGGATGACAGACAAAATGACAAAAGGGAGGTCTGGATTGATGTCAAGTTTGTGATTGCTAAAAGCAGAAAAATTAGAAAAATCAATGATACGAAAATGAAGATAAGAGTTCCTGGTATGCAAGGTGTTTTCCCATCATATATTCCATGAAGTGATGTTTAAAAAAGGTATTAATCAGACACATTATTTATGCTTGGGAAATAAATACAAACCATCAGTTGTACACAGCACATCTTAAGGGAGACACTTTATGAATCTATGTAAGTGGCACAATTATATCTTCAAATTTTTCTGCCTTGAACTAATTTTCTTTAAGACTAAATCACACTTACCTGGAAATTGATTTCTGCGCTTTCTCCTCCGTCTCCTATGTCCTTCGGGAATTTTCTCTTTTGTTGCTTGTATTCGCTGTGCTTGCAAGTTTTGAAATTTCTTTTGAAAATGAAAATAACATAAAAAATAGTAAAAACCACATTTTGGTGAAAAACTCATAATTTAGCATACTTACAAGAAAGTTGTTACAATCAGTACAAACCAGCAAGCAAGCTTGTACATGTACGTACAGCACGACTTCAAGTCAACTTCTTGAATTATGCCATGTTCTTTTCACGGTATAATTACAGTAAGTCTAAGGGGGTTCTGTTTGTTTTTAACTTGAATTATACTATATCAGCACTTTTGTTGGAGCAAATATGCTTTAAAAACAAAAAGCGCGCCAAATTGCTTGAAACTTCATCAAGGAAAATTCTGCACCACCTACCATTCCGTCTTTCTCATCAAGACTGTGCGTAATACAAGTTATGAATATTCAAGTTAGCCGCTAATTAACATGTTGATCTACTAAAAAAAAAGCTTGGAGATACGGACACGACATTGGTTGGCCGCGCTCACCCGGCGCGCCGATGCCACCAGCAGTACCTATGGACGCAGGATACAGGCGCTAGGCAGAATCAGCACCCGGGACATAACACAAATTTTTTAGAATAGTCTCATGAAAAAATAAAATGATTTAGACCAACTTGAGTGATACCAATTTACGAGTTAATGCATTCATACTTAGACCTCTATACTATGTCATGTGTTACCAAGCAGCAAGACAAGTTTTCTCAAAATATTGTTATAATAAATTCCAGTAATCCAGGCCTATTCATTTCTGTATCATTAATATTTATCTCAGACTCAGGAGATATCAATTTACATGTATTAACAATTTAACAGTCAAAGAGATACCACACACATTGTTAGTCACTTGTCTTTGCTATGCAGGCGAGAGACATGTGTGTGTGTGTGTGTATTTGAGTTTTGTCAGACGTGTATCAATCAGATATGATTATTTACGTCTGGGACCAACCTTTAACGTCACCATCCGAAAGACGTGACCAGGGCTCGAACCTCGACCCTCTGCATCAATTTGTAACTTCCCCACAGCTTGGATTACAGGCGCACACCACAACGCCCAGTTATAAATGGGTTTATACTTATATAGCCCCCCCCCCCCCCCCCCTCAGATTTCAGTTCAAGTTCACTTTCGACTTAAACACGAGTGACAACGCAACAAAGTTCATACACGTACATCGAGGCATATTGATCATAAACATGATAAATATAACAGATAAATTGTCATTAAGTAAATAAATACCTGAATCTGATCATATTTCGAGAGAAAGTCTGCCTTGTCTCCTGTAACTGAATTGGCAGAATCATCGGGGAGTAGCGGCTTGCTGGGTGCATCTTCCGCCGGAGCTCGGGGGGCCGAAATCTGATGCGAAGGTGTAAGTTCACCGGAAGGTATTTCAGATCTGTCCGCGTCACTTTTGTTCCTAAATTTGTGATCTTGTTCATTTGCTGACTGGTCAGAATCATCAGAAGATTCTGATGATATTTCTTCATCTAGAAATCCTCCTAAAATTGCCAACATCATACTTGAAGCAAAATTATTAGAATCAAAACAAGACTAAAGATGATCTACCGAGCCGGACACACGATCTTGCTAGCACTTAGCAGGCCTCGGCGTCCTGCGCTATCGATAGCTAGATAGCAGCGCGGTTGCGCATGACATGGTACGATGCATGGCCAATCGATCGCTGGATGGGCCTGGGTTACCGCTATCATATTCTTGCCCTCTCGCAAAAAGATACTACCGTAGTACCGGTCGGTGTAATAGGTATTACAGTGGCGTTCATGGGGGGGGGGGGGCTTGGGCCACAGCCTTCCAAAAGTTCCACACCCCTCCCCCCAAAAAAGGGGGAGGGGGAGAAAATGACATATAAGGTTTTAAGGTTACTTTTCTATCAAATACATAGCAAAATTTTTCACAAAATAGAATTTTCGTTATAAATTAAGGCCAAAATTCGTTTCTGGACTTTACACATACAGATATATCTCTATGACTTTACAAAAGAATCCTTTTACACATGCAATACCTCAAATAATTGGATCATTTGCTACTGATCTAGCATATTAACAACAAAATCTTCTATAGGCCTATGCATGCTTACGGTAATCAAATAATGAAATAAGTTTTACTCTGACCCAGACTAATTAAGGGGGACCAAACAATTCAGGATTCCCTTCCATTGCTCCTCAAATGAGACTGTATCTTTTGTTTGCATTCATCTCTTGGACGATCGAGCTACTCAGCCGTTAGACTCTAAATCACATACTTTCCATGCATGCATGCATGGTCAAGATGTAATTCCATGCACCCCCCCCCCCCTGACCCATTCAAATGTTTATGTTTATTCCCACACAATAATACTCTCCCTGGTCACTCTCCTATCTCTCCTAATCTCATTCTCTTTCTCCATTACTGACACCCTTTCTCTCCCGGGCTCTCCCTCTATTTCTTCTCTGAACATCATATATATCTCTCTCATCTATTCACCCTTTCCTAGGCCCTTTCCTTTTCCTTCTTTTTCTTGGTCATGAAGCTTTTTTTCAATAGGGGGGGGGGGGCATTTCCCCAAGCCCCACAACTTTACATACCTCTGGTGATCCATCCTTGTGAAAATGCAGATTTTCAATATTTTGTATTCTAACCAGCTAAGTTGAAATCTGAATTATTTGCAGTCAAATCATCAGTGCTAAAGGTCAAGTCCACCTCAGAAAAATGTTGATTTGAATCAATAGAGAAAAATCAGACAAGCACAATGCTGAAAATTTCATCGAAATTGGATGTAAAATAAGAAAGTTATGACATTTCAAAGTTTCGCTTATTTTTAACAAAATAGTTAGATGTACGAGCCAGTTACATCCAGAGAGTTGATGATGTCACTATTTCTTTTGTTTTTTATTGTTTGAATTATACAATATTTCAATTTTTACGAATTTGACGATTAGGACCTCCTTGCCTGAAGCACAAAATGTTAAAATAATGGAATTCCACGTGTTCAGGGAGGAATGAAACTTCATTTCGCATGACAATGACGAGAAAAATAAAAATATTTCATATTTTATATAATAAAATACAAAAGAAATAGTGAGTGATGTCATCAGTTCCTCATTTGCATACCGACCGAGATGTGCATATAACTGTTTGGTGAAATGAAGCGACACTTTAAAATGCCATAACTTTCTTATTTTACATCCGGTCAGATTTTGATGAGATTTTCAGTGTTATGCTTGTTGAATTTTTCTCTTTTTATTCAAATCAAGTTTTTGTTGGGGTGGACTTGTCCTATTAAGTATTTGAATGCAAATTAGTTTGTTATTGAGATTTGATGAAAATTATTGAAAGTTCATTCCCATCACGTTATAACTGGGAATAAGTGCAGGATACCTCATTCTAATTTTAGCACAAGAAAGGGTCACCAGTCGTGTGTGTATAGCCATGAATAACAGCCCCAAAATGGTGCTGTGTACACCTACCTGTGGGCAAGGGTTTATTCTTGAGCACATTTATTGCAAGGTAAATGAGAAATCTATATATCTCAGATTCTAATAAGACTAGATTTGATCTTTAAAGGGGAAGTTCACCCTGACAAAAAGTTTATTGTAAAAATAGCAGAAAAAATAATTAAAAATATTGCTGAAGGTTTGAGAAAAATTCATCAAATAATTAAAAAGTTATTAGAATTTCAATTATTTGATTTGTGACGTCATATGCGAGCAGCATTCATACATAGCAAATGGTAAAAAAAAAAAAAGTTTTCTTCAGGGTGAACTTCCCCTTTAATATAAAAACAATGCCATTCGGGATAAAATAATAAATAAACTACAGTTTCACCATCCAATTGTGTATAAAATGATGGATACATGATGTTACATATGAAATATTACATTTTTTATAATTAGTCCTTTTAATGAATAAATTTCTTTGTCTGGATATTAGTCCTGACACATTTTATATACATATATATCTAAATCTATATCCATTCTTTGAATGGGTTAATCCCAAGTTTCTTTGCTACTTAAAGGGGAATGAAAGAAACCTTTGGAACAAGTAGGCTTCTGTCGAAACAGAAAAATCAAAGAATAAGAAGAAAGAAAGTTCGAGTAAAATCTGACAAATATTGAGAAAGTTATGAGCATTTGAATATTGCAATCACTAATGCCATGGAGATCCTTCCCATCTTTGTCACACTGCCAATGTGAGGATCTCCATGGCATTAGTGATCGCAATATTCAAATGCTTATAACTTTCTCATTATTTGTCCGATTTTTCTCAAACTTTCGTTGATCTGTTTCTTTGATTTTTCTGTTTTCACACAGGCTATCTTGTTCCAAAGGTTTCATTCTCCTTTAATTCCAGTTGTGACCAAATACAAGTATGTTCATATTCATTGTAGTAATAATCTATATAGAATTACCTGACATAGTAACTTTAAAAGAAGTCATGAACAATTATACTCATAAACAAAAAACAAACATATTGACAATGAACAATGGTATCCAACTTCTGAATGTTTCCATGGACCAACATATGCCAATAAACAAATCCATGGTATACCGTGAAACCACTATAATAATGGTATCATGATGATGGTAATAAAAATACATTTAGAGGATACATTATAATGACAGGTAACATACTAGATAATGATAAACACTCATATTCAAGGTTTTTTTTCTTTTTTGTTTCATTGAATGAAGCAGTTCATGAGAATACAAACAACTTATAATACTACTTTTAAGTTCTTCCTTTAATTTTGCTCAAAGAGGCCTCTATTGATGGAACATTAGCAGATCTGGGGGAATACATGTAAATTAAGAGAACTAAATACCAATTAATTATTGTGTACCTGCTTGAAACAGGTAACTGTTTCATTCATGTATGAAATTTGTGCATTCCTCTTGTCTCAGTCAGGGCTCGAATTTACCCCAGGCCAATGCCTCTGATGCCCCCAGAATGGCATTGATGCCCTTCTATACATTTGTAGACTTCAGTCCAAAATAAGTGCCCTTTTAACTTGTGGTCTTGGTGCCCTGTGGAAATCCAGTTTTTGTGCCCCATTGGAAAGTACATATTACTATTGATGCTCTTTTTTTAATGGCCTTTAGATGCCCACTTGTTACGGTCTTAAACTGTAAACTCCTGCTAAAGTGTAACTTGCTCCCTAGCTTATTGAAAAATGTGTCCAGTGTGTGCACGCACTGCCTCTGTGTTGCTTGGTACCATTTGTTTGTACACCAATGCACCGGATGCACGCATAGGATCCCCTGTATGCACACGTACACGATCGCCTATGATTTGCTCTAAATGAAAAATATGCTGCAGTTTTTTACTAGGTTATTATATGTCTTAAATCTCTTTTATTTTGTGATGAGAAAGATGTGTTTTTTTAGAACGGACTACAACCCCCCACCCTAAAAGAAAAATTGGAAAAAAGAAACATACAGTGTTTGTGCGTGAATATTTTCTACTGAAGTGATTTTCTCGCATAAACTACTCATTCACTGTGCGTTCGTACATTATATTTGCAATAGAACACTTTTACGTGAACTTACCAGGCGAGTTACACTATAAGCACGATTCGCTTATAAGATCGTAACACCCCTCAAGCTAGCACTGCTCTTCATGAATCCTTTAATAAAGTGCCCTATTAAAAATGGCTTTACCCCTTTGAATTCTTAATCTGAGCCCTGCCAAGTTAAAAAAAAAAGTTCTCATGATCTGCTTCCCACAATAAACATCCAATGCCCACGATGGATTCCAAGAGAAAGTTACATAATCATGAAACATACACATAGCAGGCACTTTTCAAGATATTACAAATACTTTGATTCCACATGGGAAAGTACCATGGCCCTGGGAAGCGGGGGTGCCGAATCACCCCCTAGATATTCCTTGAGGGTGCTGCGTGTATTATTTTCCTTAGACAGCACCCCCTGGAATTCTAGAAGATGTGAAAAAATTGATAAATATAATACTAATAAACAACCTTTATAAAGCGCTTATTACACATTGTTTCTAAGCGCTGGATACGTAGACCATAAATATAACCCAAATGACCTTCATTTTGTAGTGAACCCCCTTTTTTTTCCTATGCTTTTTCAAATTTCTCTTGACCAATATGACTTCCATTTTGCAGTAATAACCTTTTTTTCTTATTTTTTTTTTTGCTTTTTAAATTTATATCAGCACCCCCACTCCCAAATCTTTCACATGGCCCTGTAAAGTATCTGTTCTTTTCTGTTCAGGGAAGGATTCTTAAAGGAGAAGTCCACCCCAAACAAAAAGTTGATTTGAAAAAAGGAGAAAAATCCAACAAGCAAAACACTGAAAATTTCATCAAAATCAAATGTAAAATAAGAAAGTTATGACATTTTAAAGTTTCGCTTAATTTCACGAAACAATTATAAGCACATCCTGGTCGGAATGCAAATTGGCAGACTGATGACGTCACCCACTCACTATTTCTTTTGTATTCTATTATATGAAATATTCTAATTTTCTCCTCCTTGTCAAGTGAAACAAGGTTTTATTTCTCCCTGAACATGTGGATTACCATTATTTTAATAGTTTATGGTTAAATGAAGTCGGTCCCGGGGGGGGGGGGCCACTTCCATTCACGAGTGGATACCATGCGCGACCATGGGGTCTCAAAAAGCACCCTAAACACGTAATTTCCATTTTCTGAAAATGCACCTCTTAACAAGTATTGGCATGTGAAACCCTACCCTTAACAAGTATGGGAAACAAAACGATACTCTTGGCAAATATTCCCTGAAATGAACCCCTAAACAAGTACAGGAATGTTTTATTATTACGGGTCCTTCTGTCATCGTGGCTTTACCTTATTTGGTTTAGTACGACCCCACCTTCTACACCTCCCGCAAATCGGACTCTTAACACGAAGTTTTGGGGCAAAAAGGACATCCTTTATAAAACATTTTAATTTTGTTTTATCATCCCCGCATATTCGACCCTAAACACGTAATTTTCCTAGCGAAATAGATACCCTTTTTTCATTATTTTTGTGTTTTTGACACCCTTATCACGTTACGTACGTAACGTGCCCTATCGTGAAAAAGACATCCTTTTTTACGTGTTTTTTTGGTCGCGCATGGTATCCACTCGCCAATGTAAGTGGCCCCCCCCCCGGGGTCGGTCCTTCAGTTACTGTCAAATCTGTAAAATTGAAATATTGTTTTATTCAAACAATAAAAAACAAAAGAAATAGTGAGTGATGGACATCATCGACTCTCTCATTTGCATATTGCTGGGTTGTGCATTTAATATGTTTTGTGAAAAATAAGCGAAACTTGAAAATGTCATAACTTTCTTATTTTACATCCGATTTTGATGAAATTTGCAGGGTTATGTTTGTTTGATTTTTCTCTATCGATTCAAATCAACAATTTTCTGGGCTGGACTTGACCTTTAATCACAAAATACAATTGCCTTGTTTCATGAAGGACTTACATCTGTTGTAACTTTGACATTTTGATAACTACCATGGTAACAGGGCTTAATATTAGTCCAATCACAATCCTGAGTTACATGGTAGTTATGGTTGTAAAATTCTGAGAAATGGGTACCAGGTATTTTTTTGTGATTGGGTAAATGTGAATAGTGTTTTATTCTTACTCCTGTCGGTTCTAAACACTTGTTGTAAATATGCAGATCTTATAGGAGACACAGTAGCGGCTTATGGGTACAACCTCACACTGAGGTCTGACCATGCACAAAATCACAATAAGATGGTACTATATATGTCATTTACTGAATAAAGTGGGGGGGATAAAGCCCCCTCAGCTATTAGCGGTCCCGAGGCCCCTGCTTCAGTACCAAAGACAGATCAAGTTCAAGGACAAGTAAGTTAGGTTCCAGAGAGTTCTGAGAACAGTTTCATCCCTTGGGTCCCCACTTGTCATAGGATTTCGGAAGACAAAGAATACTTCATGTAATTTAGTACTGATGCTTGTAGAGAAAACAGCTACTAAATTCTTAATAACATAGTTCGAACAACCTCATCACACTTGGGTTAAATGTATATTTATCTTGCTTTCTTTAATGAGATTGCTCGCTTTTGGCTTAGAGACTTTTTAACAATGAAAGTCTCTAAGGCAGTGGTTAAAAGTATTTGGATTAACCCTATCTAGGCCGGGGGGGGGGCCTCGGAGGCTCCCCCTCAACAAATCGCGCGATATTTTCGCCGTGCGAAATTTTTTGACCGCGCCACTCGCTGAGTTTTTACTTTCAAGTCTTGCGCAACTTTTGAGACCAATTTTGCGTCACCCGGGTACATGGTTCCGAAATTACACAACATTATGTAAGTGCATGTCAGACCGAAAATTGCTCAAAAACGTGATTTCGTGTACAAAGTCAATGCAAATTGTGTTTTCAACCAAAATTCATAAATGTATGATTATTTTTAGTTTTCCTAGTCTAAATGTATTCATTTTATGATTTTTATGATCAAAGAAGAGTCCTCAACAAATTTCATTGAAAAAATAATGAAAAACTAAAGGTAAAAAAAAACAAAGAAATACATAAGAAATTGCAAAAAACAATATAATACATAAGAAAATGATTTGATATCACAATTTTTTTCATGTACTCTTGCTAAGGACACCACAAAGAGTTTCTATACCAAAAATTAGTACATTTGGAGCTTTATTTAGGGAGTTAGAGGAAAAAGTATGATTTTGCATACTAATTACGCATAAATTAGCATAATCGCTTAATAGCGATTCGCATGAAATAAATTACTATACAATCTTATAGATTATGTCCCAGACAACCCGCGTGCCAATTTTCGGCGCGATCGCGCGGTCGACGGCCGAGATCTTGGGGGGGGCCTGGGAGGCCCCCCCCGGCCATAGGAACTCCCCAAATACCCCGGCCTAGATAGGGTTAAGCATCTGGATTAAGGCAGTGGTTAAAAGTATTTGGATTAAGCATCTGAAGCTACTGGATGCTGCAGATAAAGATGCTGTAGCTACTGGATTAAGCATCTGAAGCTACTGGATGCTGCAGATGAAGACTTCAAGAATTTTCCAGAACTTGATGTGACAGTTCAACCTTCACAGTCGGTGGAGCGCCCTCTATCCTGGAAACTGGAACACTGAATCCAAAGGCTTGCCTGCAACACACCCCCGAGGGGAGACAGTAGTAGATCACCGATTCCACCTGCAATGTCAAAGGCATCTGAGCATCAACAGGAGGTGTCCAGGAAAATGATGGTAAGGGGTCACTCAGGTGTCCAAGGTTGGTCATTGCCATCACCAGCTGATTTTCTGAGCCAATGGTAAGGGAAGGGGTCAAAAAAGAGAATATCAAACACATATGAATTCAATGAAATGATGGTAACTGGTTTTGGTAAAATTTGGTGGCGTGAATTTTTGAAAATTCCAGCAGCAATTGTTGTGGTGAAATGGATAATATCTATTGCATCTGTGGCCATGTGTTTAGAGTTATCTATGTTAGGTTCTCAGCAGCACAGAAAAGTAAAAGAGTCTTGTTAAGATAAACCATACTATGAAGCGATTTCTTGCCATGATCAACAGAGATAACAGGGAATATTGCCCTCTGTCTCAAACTTTCATGGGGAGTTGATTATCAATTGCTGACATCAGACTTTTTTGGTTGTTATCATGATAATATTGTTATCACCATCGTCATAATCATTATCATCACCATCATCATCATCATCACCACCACCACCATCATCATCATGATCACCATCATCATCATCATCATCACTACCACTATCACCATCATCACAATCAAACCGTTCTCATCGTAATCATAATCATCATCACCAACATCATTATCATGATCACCACCATCATCACCACCACTATCGCCATCATCACAATCAAACCATCGCCATCGTCATCATCATGTTAGCAGTGTTATAGTTATTCTTAAACCAGCTTGCAGGACAAAAACAATTTTTTATGATTTTTTCCATGATATGAGTGACCGTAGTAAACTGCATCTTGCCAGATGATCAACTGACCTGGAATGAAGATCTGCCAGGCACTTGGTGCTCCTTCAGTGAGGTAGCTTCCCGATGGAAGACTGACATTAAGCGACAGGCTGACCGAGCCTTCCAACCCTACAGAAACACCATCTACTGCTCTAGGGGTTACATTCTTTGGAAGTTTACTCTTGACGACCGTTGAAGCACTTGGCTTGCTGTCAACTGATGTGATGGATGGAAGTACCACCTTCAACTGCATAGAGAGAATGAATACAGAAGAGTTTGCATATGTTAACCTTCCATAAGTAAATAGTTGCCTAAATTAAAGTATTTTTTTTACTGAAATATGCAAAACATTTGTGCTTTACACATTCTGACTTAAATATAACATGGTTAGTTAAACAAATTTCCTATGAGGGAATATCTTCTCCTATTTCTTCATTAAACTCTATCGTACTGTATTGGCACTAAATCATTAAAGTAATAAATCCCACCAGGTACCCATTCACCTCACCTGGGCAAGTGCAGCCCAATGTGGGTAAATTTCTTGCTGAAGGAAAACATGCCATGGCTGGGATTCAAACCCACATCTCTCTGACTGAAAGACAAGAGTCGTAACCACAAGACCACAATGTCCCTACTTGGCTGGTAAGCCGTAAAAAATGCATGAAATTGGCATTGAGATTTTTTGTTAATATCAGCTTTCCAATTTGTCTACAATTTTTAAATTCTAATTAAGGTCTAGAAAAAAAAATAAAGAATCCAGCCTCTTCAACTCACCGTAGTGATCGTAGACGTTGCGATATCAATACACCTGATGGCATGGTTGTTGGTGTCAGCTATATAGAGATACCCTTGAGGAGACACCACCAAGCCTCCCGGCTCATTGAACTGTGCTTTAGAGGCATCCGTTTCTTCTCCCAGACCAGGTTCTCCTGTACCAGCGTACGATGAACAGTACCGACTTGACACATCGTGAATGAGTTTGATCTGGGCATCAGAATAGAGAAAGGTAATATCAAAATGTCAAGAACACCGCAAAAAAACATCTTGAAAGTCGATAGAGAAAAATCAAACAAGAATAACGCTGAAAGTTTCATCAAAATCGGATGTAAAATAGGAAAGTTAGGACATCTTGAAGTTTTGTTTATTTTTTCACAAAATGGTTATATGCACAACTCGGTGATATGCAGATGAGAGAGTTGATGATGTCCCTCACTCATTATTTCTTTTGTTTTTTATTGTTTGAATCGTACAATATTTCCATTTTAACAGATTTGACAATACAGCAGATCCAACGTGAATGAACCATAACATGTAAAAACGATGATAACACCGTATGCCCAGGGAGGAATAAAGCTTTTTCAAATGACCTTGAGAAGATTTAAATATTTCATCCAATTTATATGAAATTTTCAGTTAAATGCTTGTTGGATATTTCTCTTCTTATTAAAATCAACATTTTGTTGGGGTGGACTTTAAGTGGTAATAATAAAAGTAATCAAAATGACAAGATAATTCATATTTTACTGTTCAAAATATAAATCAGAAATAGAAATCATTCGAAAATTATTGTTGCCAAATTGATCGTGGTCCCGGCAGCGACCGAGCAGCACCATTTCAATGTACTATTCCTTAAATTGTTGAATCCCTAACAGGGTAGCACCAACTCCCGTCTCTTAACGTCTTTTGGTCAGTTGTATCCGGAGCTTGAACCACCAACCTCCAGGTCGTGGGGCGGACGCTCTACCAAATACAAGATTTCTGTTTGGTTTCAAACACCCTGTCTACATTCCATTTGGTCTAATCTTACTTCGTCTACAAACCATTTGGTCTAATGGTCATTTTGCCCACCCATAAGTTTAGATTATACCCATCTAGTTAGTCTACATGGTAAGATTAAATGTTTATGAATGAGATTTTTACATGAAAAAGTGAAAAATAATAAGGAGATGAACAGAAAATTGATAGATGTTTATAAGTTTATGCATGGTATCTATGACACTAGCATAGATCTGCTTGTACGAAGTAAGGAAGGGAGGACTAGAGACCATTCCCAGAAACTTGAGAAGCAGTATGCAAGGCTTGACGTTAGGAAGTTCTTCTTTTCAATTCGAGTTTATTGGAACAGTCTACCAGAAAATGTGGTTTCAGCACCTTCTGTAAATTCCATTAAGAATAGGCTTGATAATCACTGGAAGGATATTGCTTTTGTTTACGACTTTGAGTAATGAATCTTGTATCTTGCCACATGTAACTTCTTGCAATGTGCAACTTCTTGGCACATGCAACTAATTGAAACTAATAGTGTGGGGCATACAGTTTATTCCCTTGGACCAATGAACAGGCATAGTCCTACAAGCATTGTTGGATAAAAGTTAAAGTAAGTAAGTAACACATGTACCCCAAAATGCTGGAACAAACTTCCCAGATACATGCACTTCTCCCCATCTTTGACAGTATTTCAGAAAAATCTAAAAACTCTGCTTTTTAATCAATAACCTTTCCATGTGTCAATATCTTTTATATTCTAAATCATTATGTAAAGCACTGTGAAACAACATTATTTTGTAATAGGAGTAGATAAAATGATCATATCATATTATAGATTTCCATGGTCGCAACATAGCGAGAAAGTTACCATAGTTGTAAGACTTAATAAAATGGGACCATGATAGGTATTAACATCGAGGGTTCTCCAATTACCTTGTGATTATATGAGTCTGCTATGAAGAGGGATTTACTGTGGTTCCAGGCCACGCCCAAAGGATGCTGTAGCTTCGCCTCAATGCCTTTACCGTCTTCATCTCCAAACGCAAACAGGTTCTGCAAAATTATAAACAGACAAGACCTGGAACTGAAGAGTAATGAAGAATCAAGGTCTGTATCACTGGCTGGGGTTAGACCTGGCAATGGTTATATTACGAAAGAGCGATCATTGTCACAAATTTAACAATTTACTACTTTTACTGTCATATTACTTCCTCTTTCTCTTTCCTCCTCCTCTTCTTCTTCTCCTTCTTCTTCTTTGTCTTCTTCTTCTCCTTCTTCTTCTTTGTCTTCTTCTTCTCCTTCTTCTTCTCCACCACCATCACCACATACTACTTCTTAAACTTTGCCTTGTAACTGGGCTCTTGGGCTGTTCTGTGACATTCACTCTTGTCACCCGTTTCATTTGCTTGCGTTTGTGTTTTAAATCTTTCATTATCCCAGTTACCTAACAAAATACCTCTTTTCTTACCATCGGGTCCAATTCCCCTCCAACAACATTCTTCACAGCTCCGTCTTTGAAGGCTATCCTTCTGATTGAGCTGCTTTCGCTGTCCGCTACAAACATGCAGTTGTATGGCTCCAAGGGGGCGAGGGCCAGACCAGAGGGCTGCGCAAAGCCAGCTTTGCGGGGGTAGGAGTTGTTGCGATTTTCTTCCTTGCCGCTCCCGGCATAGCTCATACAGATTCCTGCTTCATGACTCCTGTAGGAGTTAGATTAAATAAATCATATAATATTAAATTCAATTTTATTGAATTATTGACATCATGACTTGTTAATTAACTCAAGGTCACTAATCCATAACTTAAGATTTCATAACTTGGAAGACAAAAATAATGAATAGAACATAACGTTTTAATAAACAGAACATGTTTCAAGGTAATCAAACCTCAGCCTGCATATTCTAAACAGAATCATTAGTATTTATACCATTTAAGTAAATTTGAAGAATGTAGATAAATCGGATTTAATAAAAAGGTGCACTGTATGTGAAACAGAGTGAAATTCAATTGTAAAAAAGAAGGAGTGTAAGTAAAAAGAATTACGTCTGTTGATCAGATCAGTAAAGCCTGGTTCACAATATGCGATTCGTTGCGATGCGATTTTTCAACAAATCGCATTTTGCATTAAATATGACAGTTCCAAGAAGTAAAATTATTTTATTTAAACTTTGGCATAATGTTAGGAATACCAAAATCATATTTTACTTTGCAGCAAGCCCTGTTTCGGAGTAAAGTCCAAATCGGCTTCCAGTCGCAGCCGATGATGATGTCATTACGATTTGAGATTTGAATTTGTTTTTATTCCTTCAGGGAGGCTAGACCTGGACTGAATTTCAATTTCAGTAGTCCTACCACTATTCCGAACTCTGATTTGTAAGATTTTATTAGTTGGAATGACCATATCAAATGTTATCACAAATTCTTTAAAATACGGATTGCAACGAATCGCATTTTGTAAGCCGGGCTTAAGGGATGGACTGAATCAGGGGCGGATCCACTATTTTCCAAATGGTGGGGCCAATTTTTCAGACGAAATATTTGACAACCCCCCAAAAAAAGTTTTCAAGCACAAATTTATGATATTTCGTACCTGAAAAAAATTTGACAAGCAAAATAAAAATGTCTTCAATTTAATAAGAGGGCAGAGGGCATTGTACACTTGTTGGCAGTCCACTGGAGACCATGCGATCAAAAAGTCCACATTGTGCTAACTTGCACTACTTACACTCCTTTCAGCCACGTTCCATCAGAGAGAAACAGGCCCCATATCTGATGGGTACCAGCCATAGCAATGAACAAAACGTCTTCATTAGGGGGTCCTAACACGACATCCCAGGGGGAACTGATGACCTGCTCCGTGCCACGCCCACCCCCGTAGTGATCTCCTCCCTGCTCCCCCGTGCCTGCTATGGTGGTGACGCACTCCTGCTTCAAGTCAATCTAAGAGAATTAAACAAAAGAAATCAAATTAAATTCATGGGATTTATTAATATTAATAATAATAATAATGATATATTTCTCCAGGGTAACCACTTCAGTTCTGAAAACTGTTCTCTCAGCAGGCCCTGCTATTATTTTTACCAGGATAAGCTAGGCTACCTATTCAGGTGCACACAGCTTTTTGAGGAATTACATCCTGCCAGTACCCATTTACCTCACCTGAGTCAAGTGCAGCACACTGTGGATGAATTCCTTGCAGAAGGAAACTACGCCATGACTGGGATTTGAATTTATTCATTTAATCAATTCCAGCATTTTATGACAAATTATCCCCATAAAAAAAGCAATTGAAAACATCATACAGTGCTCTCACACTTTCTAAAATTATATATGTATAATGTCAAAATCAGTACAAATGGCTCTAGAACAGACAGGCAAATGCTAGTCATGCCTAGCTCTTTAAACTGTGGTGAGATTGTACTTTAGATATCAAAATCTTCTGGTAAACAGGAAGAAATTTACTGAATGTGACAAGCCCAACTTATTTTTTTTCCCCAATAGAAACAGGATGTGGAATGAGATAGTCAGTGAAACTTGTGGTGGTATTGGTCTTATTTAATTTAGGCCTATCAACAAAAGAACATAATTTTCTGCACAGGGGTATTATATGCTGGGGAAAAGTGATTAATCATAAGTTAGGAAAGCTAGAGAAATTTGTGACTCTACTTGAGTGATTGAAAGTGAAAGATTTCTGAAATTTCCTATACCGATTGGTTTACCTTCAGTGCAAAGTTACTTAAACATTCACAAATTAATTCATGGCATCTGCCATCATATAAGAAAGTTCAATGAAATCTCTGTAACATTTTCACAATTTAATCCAAAGCAAATC
Organism: Lytechinus variegatus; assembly: GCF_018143015.1. Lineage (NCBI taxonomy): Eukaryota > Metazoa > Echinodermata > Echinoidea > Temnopleuroida > Toxopneustidae > Lytechinus > Lytechinus variegatus. The sequence goes on from NC_054751.1 coordinate 30,773,898, forward strand.
TAAACTTTTTAATGGCATATTGACCCTTTCAGTATGTACTGCTGGTCAATGAATACATTTTCTTCCCTAGATCACTGGTTGCAAACATATTCTTAGAAGACTATGACTATGACATTTCAAGATGGAAAATAATTTGAGGAATTTATCACCTACTTTTCTGATGGCATGGTTTTCTGTATCAGCAACATAGATGACATCTTTGGCCCAGCATAGACCCTGAGGAGAATGGAACCTTGCTTCCTGGTAAAGGCCATCATTAAAGCCTGATTCTGTACCTCCAATGCAACATTGTACGACTCCATCAAGAGCCACGATGACCACCCTGTTATGTCCCGTGTCAGATATGGCTAGCAGCGTGCCTTCGGGATTGGTGGTAATCTTGCCAGGATAGAGCAGTGGAGAGTCGGCCAAAGATTCCTTGAGGTCGACGGAAGGAAGGCTATGTGCGCTCAAGGCACTCCTTGATCTAAAGTGGTCAAGACAGAGTTGGACAACTTCAAAGAGAATATCCCTGTGTCCTTCGCCAATGATGGTCAGGATGGGCTCACCTCCTGGACCTACGATGAGTAGGGTTGGCCAACACTGGATATCCAGCTCATTCCACATCACAGCATCATGGTCATTCACCACAGGGTGGTGGATGTTGTAACGGAGGATGGCATTCTTGATGTTTGAAGATACTTTCTCGTTCTCAAACTTGGCCGAGTGGACTCCGACAACAACAACTCCATCTTCTACAGAGTACTTTTCCTCAAGTGCCTCTAAGTCTGGCAGGATGTGCATGCAGTTGATACAGCAGTATGTGAAGAAGTCCAGTACGACCACCTTTCCTTGAAGGTTTGACTTGAAAGATAAAGGTCCTGAAGAATTAAACCATTCCAGACCTGAGAAATTGAAATCATTCAAGTGTAAGACAAAGTGTTATTTCATTTCTAGCAATAAAAACATTGTAATATTCTACTGAATTGACACAATTTTTTATATTAGTATGCATGAGTCAAAGACTGGTCAATGGTCAATCATGGGGTTAAACATGTTTAGTTTTATATATTTTTTTTCAAAAGCTTTTTTTAAGACTAGCCAAATGTGTTTAGGGTATGTTTTTTCCAAAGCTTTTTCCCTGGGGTCATACTCTCAGTACAACTTGTTTAGGGTACCAAATGTGTAAAGCCCGCGAAAAACTTGTTGAGGGCTTTTTTTTGCACACAGAGAAAAACTTTAAGGGGTGTTTGGAAATAATTTGGTGACATATTTGTTCAGAAATACATTTGACTGCCCCCCCCCTCATTTACTTCCTTCCTATTCATCAACTTCTTCTCTCTCTTCTTTCTGGTTCTTCTCCTCCTCCACCTCCTGAATTTGTTATTCTTCTTTTTCTTTATTTCCCTAGACTAGACTCCATTGTTTTGTCCCATTCCCTTCTTCTTCATTTGGTTGGCCAAAAATAGATTTAAACTGAGTGACTGATTTATAGTTTTTCTGAATGATAACGTTATTCAACTTGGGCCTAATTTAGAAATCTATAGATCTTTGACTTATTTTAATTGATAACTTTTCTTACCAAAACAATTCAATTGTAAGTTGTCAAGACATATTTGAATTTCATTTTATTTTAGCTTTAGTTTAATTCAATTAGATTGATGATGATGATAAGTATACTGGGCCTACACATTTCAAATTAGTGCTGTAGCTCGGATTGTTTACCGGGCTGAATCCTGCCGAGTTGGCATTGACCGGCTCGGAGCTTTACGGGCCGGGTTTCACTTTGAATCCCTCGAACCCGGAAAATAAACCCGGATTGTTTGATAATATTTGAGGTGTCATTTGTCACCGCAATAAAAGTTGTGAAACTATTTTTAACAAGCAATCCATCCACCTAGTGTGATGGTCGAGGGGACAGGTCAAAGGCCAACCATCCCTACCTTTTTTTCATTTTTTCCCCATCATGATCGGACCTCCTGTCTGAGTTATGGCCTTGTGTGTGAGGGATCGAGATGATATAGCTAGCCGGCTAACGGCGCACATGCACACAGTACCTGCCATGTGATATTGTCTGACTGGTCATGTGATTGGCTGAGAGTAATGGTTTCACTGGGTGAGAATGTCCAATTTGTTTACAAGTAAAGGCCAGTTGGTCCATTAGGCATGGTCATAACTCAAGAAGTTTTCCTTTTGATATTATGACTGTGATGACATGCAGAATATTTCTCTCTTTTTTGGTAAAATAATCTGTCCGGTTTATTGAGATATCTTTTATACCAGATTTTTCTGCTAACCATAAAAGCCCTCCCTCCCCCCAAAACCCTGCTGTGTTGACATTTTCCACAAAGTCGGTGATCCGAATAATAGCTCAGCTGGGAGTGGGTGCAAAACAATTTAATTCCCATTTAAAGGATACATTAAAGAGGGTGGACGAGACGGACGAGAAGAGGAGGGTGCCGTTACCGGGAGAGAGAGAGAAGGGGCGGGGTATGTGTACAAGAGCAAAAAAACAAAAACAAAAAACGTGAGAGATGACTAAATGGATGATATGGGGGTAGGATGATATTGGACCGATTGTCAAAGTTTAATATGAAATAAAAATGTATTTTGATTCATTTTTTTATTAAAAATATTTTTATTTAAAATATTATTACCGGTAGCTGAAGGCTAGAATAAGACAGACAAAAATAAATCATACACAAAAAAGTTTGATTAAAATATTCTATTGCTTCAAAGCAAATATGAAGAATGAAATACGCTCAGTAATTAACTCTTTCTGCCACCTCCACCCCTCCGAAAAAAATCTGCCCTATGATAGACAGAAACAATCTCTGTGAGAGCCTGTTTGAAAATTGGGTCACCAGAATGATAACATTATAAACAATGTGGTTTGTAATCTGCCTCTTGATTTCACACACACACACACAAAAAAAATCATCTCAAAGCACATGTTTCGTAGTAAATCACTAGCGGTGCACAGACTGTGCTGTTGACCGCTGCACTGGTGACATGAGGAATTGCAATTTGGCCTTATATGTCTCAATCCCTCTCTACATTACTACTGGATGATATAAACAATGAATTAATTTTTTGGGGGGTTTGCATGGTCTTTTGAAAACAAGGTCAGAAGGTGATGTCGGTCACAGATAAGAGTCAAGTAGGTCAAAACTTTGTACTTTTGCATGGACATAAATCAATTTTAGCCGGACCGGGTTACCGAGCCTCTCCGGGTCAAGCTATGATTCTGATAAGATTTACGAGCCGGGTCCGGACCGAGTTGAAGGAACCGAGCTACAGCACTATTTCAAATCGAAACATAAACCTGGTTTTTGTGCCAAACCAAAGACATAATTAAAGAATGAACTGAACCTGAACTTGCATAGCTGGCCTAAGCTTGAAAGGGGTAGAATACCTGAACAAGAACCAGACTTCAGACAGGATAGTTTTAGAGTCACACAACATTAAAAGGCTTTATTCTATAGATAACTCATAACCAAAACCATAGCTTTAGCAGCTTTCCCAAAAGTCGCACTCCCCTCCCTTACATGTATCAAGCAGTCCTCAGTAATATATATGAAAGCTTCTAGTGCAAACAATACTGTGTATGTCTGTAAACCCTTACAAGCTAACGTAAACTGTTACATATGGGACTGTGGTTAAGAATTAAGTCGTAGCCTACGTACCTGGTGGAAATTCAACACTTGCAGAGGCAGTTTTACTGTCCTTTTCAACTAATCGCTGCAGTTGCTTTTCGATCAAGGATTTTCTTGCATCTGGAGATTCAGCCTTCAGTAAGGCAGAACTGATAAACTGGATAGTTTTATCCATAATTAATTCTATGATTCTCTAGCCCCAATTCTTACGCGGAAGGCAGTAAGTGTGTACCAGTACCTGCCCAATACGGGGATTTCCCCTTATTTTATTCTTTATGGAAATATAAAGCAAAGATAACGTTAGCTGGTTGTGGCGAGGTCGAGGTCAGGAGGAGGTATTGACTTTGCCATAAGAGCTGTAACTTTGTCTTGAATTACCAAATTCGAATTCTTTCGGACATCGTCTACGAATTTCCAAATATTTTGACCTGACGAGAATATTTGAAATGGCACTTATGTGTTCAAGCTATAAGTTTAGAATTTGCTCGAGTACAGTGGCAGCAGCTGCAAGATTCTGTCGGGGTCTCGCCGGGAATGACGGGGCTGGGGTAAGTTCACTCATCACTGTAATTCTCGGCCGTTCAGCACTATTCAACTTCAAGTTCAAGCAAGCGTGCATGCGAGCATGAAGTTCAGAGACTACTCTAAATCAATTAACATTAGGATCTTCATGGTGATATTTTCAGGATTTCATTTTCGTCTCAAACTAGTCTCAAATGTTATTTCGTTACAGAGCATTAATAATCCCAAGTTTAGACCTGTGGTTAAATAAAGAGTTTTGACATCACAATACATGTTGTAAATTATGATCAAGTCAAGAACTAACTTGTTAAAGTAGAATATTATTTTTGTAGACTGTGTCCAAAAAGTAATGCATCAATTTTTAATTTCATTTTCATGTTTGAACATCACATCTTTACAGGAAATTACTTGTCTTAAAGTTAAAGCAGAATGGAAAAATAAACATAGGGAAAATACAGAAAGGGACATTAAAAAAGTTGAAGAAACAAAAGAACTAACAATATTAGAAATGTAATTACCAAGACTAGTATACAAATGTTTACTTTGGATGAGTTGGAATCCAGACTGGAGGATTTTATGTAAGTACTGGGTAGCTTAATAATAATACCATTGTGGTCAGAATATATAATATGGCCTTAGAGACACACACTATGCAAGGAAAGGATGAAAAGTCTTTAAAAATAAACCCATTACTATAATGGTTCAATAATGATAGTTTAATAAACAGCATAGGAAATACATGCAGTGCAGGGCGAACATTATTTCTAGAGTCACTCCAAGAATTGTTATTGTAAATAATATTCAAGATTATTTTAAAAAATCTTTACTCTATATTATGTGGCAGAATAATATTTTCTTTTACTTCATAATTGCTTCTTACCCCTGAAAAGCAGCCCTTAAAATGAAAGAAATAGCCCCCAAAATTCTGTGATGACCCTAATGTGGAATAAAAAGGCAGCTCCTAAAATATAAAAATTCTATTTTCTACTCTGGTTTTAGATCAGCACTTTGTAAAAGATTGCAAATCAGGAATCCTAACTGCTATCAGAAGCTTATCTGATTACTGTAGCTAACACTAGTACATAACCCCACCCCAACACCATCTCTTGTGGAAACAATATGAAATGGTATTATTGGCAAGTTTTGGTAGACTTTATGTGCCAGTCTCATGTTTGAACCAGTTTTTGTTTAGATTGATTTCTTCATCAATCATTTAATCATTTTACCTATATTGGAATGATAATGTGATACATGTTAATTTAACATAATGGCAATGCACAGACAATAAATCTTGACTAGCGATCAATAGTTCAAATTTTCTATTCCTGCTGTTTTCAAGATTTTTTTGTCTTATTTATCAGATCGAATGTGTGATATTATAATTACAAGGGGAAAGCCAGAAATTTTATCTTTAAATAATCAATATGACCTCCCCCAACAAGCCTTGCTTAATATTCTATTCTTTTCCAACTCCTACTGCTTCATTTAGTGCACTCGGCTCTTAGGAAGGACTCGACCGATCTGCACATCGTCTTCTAATTTTCAAAGTGACAGCTCCCCACCTATAAGTCACTTCCCGATTCCAGATAGAGATACTCTTCCTGATGATCTACAGGAAGTTATGGATCAAGTGGAGGAGAAGGTGTGTATGAGCTTGTAGGGGAATCTTGAGGCTAAAAATTGTCACTTTTCAACAGGGTTCAAACTAATCCAAGGCCATAAGGTTCATAAGGTAGTTTTTATTGTCCAAATAAATAAATAAATGGAAATTTGCTTTTTTTACATGGTATTGAACATAACATAGAAAATGATCACATTTACAAAAAAATAAAACACTGTTGTATTATGATACATGGGAATATACACGTGCACAAGATTTGGAACGTTTTGTGTAATTAAATTGACATGAAAATCAAGATTGAAATTGGAATTTGAACTGTAACTAATATTGGATGATAAAATAAATAATTTTTTGATGATGAGAATTTGTTCTAAGCCTGCTAGGTCTTTCTTCTTTTTGTATTGATCACCTTTACCGTGAATCACAGGGTGGATTTCTACCAAATGTCTTCAAGATGCTGTCCTACCACCCGGACTCCTTCCGCTCGTTCTTCAAGTATTACGATGTCCTGATGGAGGACAGTGGTGGCAACCTCACCAAGGCTGATAAAGAGATGATTGTGGTGGCAACGAGCTCCGTCAACAACTGCATGTACTGCATCGTTGCTCACAGTGCGCTGCATAGAATTTACAGCAAGAATCCGACCTTGGCAGATGAGGTGAGGAGAAGGAATTTTGCATATCGTCAAAGTGGTACATTTTACAGTGAACATATATGTATATGGATTGGTATCAATTGATCCAATGCCAATTTGTCCAATTACCAACTCGTCTACAATCATTAGGTCGACCATCAGTTTGTCCTCTATCCTCATGTTCTAATTGCCATTTCGTCCATCACCATTTCATCTAATAACCAGTTGGTTCAATAGCCATTAGTCCATACCTGTATCATGTGGTCTAATTGGAATAAGTGTTAATTGATTGAGCAAAATGGAAGAAAACTAAATGGATATTGGACCATACGGTTATGAGACAAAATGGTCATAGACGAAATGTTGGACGGAATGGTATTAGATTCAATGAAGTTAGACCATGTGATGAGTGGACGAGTTGGCAATAGAAAATTTGGCGATTTATGTATGACTACCAAAGGAGGTGGTTGGAACTAAAATTTTAATTTGGGATCAATTTGAAGATGGATAAAACACTTATCAGACCATGCTTTCATTATTAGGAAAAATGAGAGAAAAAAGTAAGAAGCCTAACAATGATGACTATTAATTTCACATATTTAAATGGGTGTGTTATCAGTAGAAAATGATTTAATAATTGATTTTAAGATAAATGAAACATCCCTCTGGGCTCCGACAATATATTGGTGAGAAGTTATTCAATTATACTGAAATATAAAAGTATGATGATAAATGTAAAATACATATTAAAGTCATCAGCCCTGCCCATTGACTTGTGTTGGTACTGGTTTTGATAGATCTTGAACTAAAAACAAATAAATTTTTAATGATGCCATGAGACTGAATCAGTAGATCAAATAATTATCAGATCATTTCAGAATAAAATGAACTTACTGGTCACTTAGTAGCATAGTAAATAAACTTATTAACGAGACCATGATAAAGGGCAGTGGCGGACTGTGACCCGGAGGAGACGAAGCATTGGAGGGGCACAGCATTGTTCACAAACAATACAGTGCCCCTCCAATCAATTGTCCCCTCCGGGTCACGGTCCGCTACTGATTAAGGGGGTAATAACTAGGGGTCTGATTGCATTTAAATGCAACTTTTCAATTAATCAAAAGCACATATGTTAGAATTCTGCTTGATTTGTAGGCTGTTTTGAAACCTATCTCTTTTGTAACGGGCCATCGATTTGTTAAAATGAAAGCTCTAGGTAAGTTTGAAGTGTCATATATATATATATATATATATATATATAGGCGGTCATGACATTTTTGCACTGAACGGCATTGCCTATAAAAATCATAAGAATTGTCTTGACTTTTTAGAAGCGCATTCACTCTTTGTACGTTCTGTGCTACCCCTTGCCCCACAGATCGTTGCAAATGAGCACATGGCAGCCGTGGACTCCCGTCAGAGGGCCATCCTGGACCTGGCCTTGGCCGTCTGCAAGAACGAGCCCATCACCGAAGAACACTTCTCCAACCTGGAGGCCCATGGACTGGACCAGAAGGATGCCTTCATGGTTGGCAGCGTGGCCGCTTTCTTCGCCATGTCCAATCGTCTGGCCCACCTGACGAGCTGCAGGCCCAACAAAGAGTTCCACCTGCTTGGACGGATCCCGAGGGAGAAGAAATAGCGAACGAGGCCTTGACGTATATGCGGGCTCTGACTCGGGAGTGTCCCATGAAGTGAATAGTCAGCAATTTTCACTGCCTTATTTCTTTCAAGCCAATCAGGCGAGCGTTACATGACAGGACTTGTCAGACATTTTATCCAACATTAACCATATTAAAAGAGCTTCTCAGCTAATCTAAGCCAAGGTAAGTCAGATCTGACAACTGTCCCATGAAGTAAAGAATCAGCAATTTTCATTGACTTATTTCTTCTGAGCCAATCAGATGCAAGGATTTTTAATAGTACCTTATAACAGTTGTCAGTGAAAAATCACCCATTTATTGTTTTCATGTATTGCTCTCCAGGGGCCTTGGTTCATAAAGGCTTACAACTGTGGTAAATTTGCTATTATTGTAACTACCTTGGAAACCTTGATTGTGATTGACTGCTGAACCCTGTTACCATGGTCGTTGGTACAATAGCGAAGTTACCCTAGTTGCAACTCTTTTTGAAACAGGCACCGGGTCCAAGTGTCTGAAATAGTCTTCCCAGTGGCAGCTGTTCTTGTCTATTAAAATTATCCAAAAGACAAACTCAAGGGCACCAACTGTACATATGCTAATGAGGTCTGTATTTTTAGCCCTACCATTGCCTCAGAGGAATTTTTACTGTACTAAACCTTCACTCTTTTGAGCTGAGTTTGTTTGAACCTGCGCTAGACTTCGGGGTCCGTGCATGCAGACTACCTCGAAAGCATGATGGAATAACAGTCAAATTATTATTTTTATTTTATTTTATTTGGTTTGGTTTAGTTGATTACAAAGATTCGATGGTACAAATTTACTGAAAATTTTAAACCTGGGTTATAGGTTTACCTCGGAAAGTGAACTGAAATAATCCAGAATATTAGGCACATGTACACATAATAATTAGAGAATGGGATTTTAACAACCCCATTCAGTCAGTATGCAGGTCCCTATGCTAATGAGCAAAAAGGCCAGATTCATCCAAATCATCTCATGGCTGAATCATCCTTGCAAAATCTCCTAAATCATCAGACTTTCTTTCTCTAAGAATTTACCTTTATCTTCAAGTCAAATTAAATAGCACAATTGGACAGAGAAAATATTTTTCTTTCATATTGGCCATTTTGTATAAAATATTTTGATAAATAAGTGAATTTCAGGCCTGAATATATGCATCAAAACTGAATTTTCTTCCTTTGTTTTCTCTTGCAAATTGTGCAAAACTTTTTATTTTGGAGCCTCAAAGATATCAATATCACCACAAAGCTAAATTTCCATATTTCAAAATGTCACTCTTAATATGCTGCACCTTTTAATCGGGTCAAGATCACACTTTTCCCACCAAGGTTGAAGACAAGATTTCTCAAATTTTGGAGTAGCGTGAAATTTAGAGTTCTTGGGCCGTATTCTGAAAATTGTAGCATATCTTATTTCAAAAGTTTTACCTTCATTACAAAATCTTTAAATAAATTCAAACACATGACCTGAAAGAATGATTCTTCTTTGAAATGATACCAAAATCATGAAATTTGATGTATATTTAGAGCAGCAATGACCAAATTAATTAATAGTCAATTTGTATATCACTTGGATGAAAGAAGCCACTTTTTGGAGACCTGCCTACTGGCTGCATGGCTTGAAACCTTTCTCGCCAATTTGTATATGCATATATTCATGGGAAATTATATGGAGTGAATAATTATTGAAAGTATCATGTGGTTATGTATCAACATACCGGTGTGTTGACTCAGTTGGTAGGGTGTCCATCTCACAACTGGGAGGTTGGGAGTGTAAGCCCCGGCTGCGTCAGACCAAAGACGTTAAAAGATGGGAGTGGCCGTAACTTGATTTGATATTCAACGATTTAAGGGATAAAGCAAATGTTGCCAACATCGATCTGGCACTGCACAGTGGCTGTAGGGTCCAGGATCAATTTGGCAAAACAAATTTTTGGTCATGTCACACACTATTTCTTTGTATTTTACAAAACATTAAATATTTCTATTTTTGTAGATTTGACAACTGAATCATAATAAGAATAAGTAGAATTAATTACCCTCTTGTTCAGGCGGAGTCAAACCCTCTCGTACACTACAAGAGGAAGAATTGAAATATTTATTTGTATGATATTGAAACAGAATGTAAATAGTGAGTAGGTATATGTGTTGCTTGCTACCCATACTGTACACAGTGCATCCCACAAAAAGGAAACCTGGTGGGTATTTCATGAAAGTTGTCAGCACTGATTAAATTGTCAGTGCTGACAATTTCAGTTATATCCTTGGTTTTGATTGGCTGAAAGGCACTGGCTCTGAATGTTACTATGGTAACTGTTGGAGAAAGACAACTTGTCAGTGCTTCCAACTTTCATGAAATGGTCCCCTCTTTGTTGAAATGCATTTCAAAATTATTAGATATATGTTTCTATTACGGATTTGACACGTATGGTAAGTGTGGAATCTCTTATATAATTTGAGACCAACAGCTTAGTAACTCATTCACACATGGCAGATTGCAAACAATAGATCAAAATAAATAGATTAATAAATAAATAAATAAATAATAATAAAAAAATAATTAAATAAATACTGAGGCCTATCAGAGTCGATTAGTGCAGAAACTCATGTGTGAATCTGAATCCACTCTCATTTTAGGGATCAGTGAAAGAAACTTAACAAAGATTACAAAGAAATGCTAATAAGCCTATAGTCGAATAAGCACAGTTGTCATTTTGTTAACCAATCTTTTCTGATTTTTTTTTTTGGTTTTGACATTGAAATTTCAAACTTGTCTTGCACATTAATGCGTGAAGTGTTTGTCTTATATCAGGTATCAAAATATAGAGGAATAACTGAATCTTATGATGATGAAAATGAAATATCATAATTCACTTGCCTTTGAAGAATAATAGGCAGGTGAATCCTAGTTTCATTTTTTCTGGGATGCACTGTATTATGTTTCATCAAAATAAGTGAAAATCTAGCCTATTCTTATGAGATCTTCAGCTATGATTGTTTTCTTTCTATTTTTTTATTTACTTGTTGTTGGAGTAGACTTGGACTTTACTTTAAGTAAGCAGATCTGATGATTTTATCTTGAAATATTTGAAATTAACATAATCATGAAATATGTAATTTTTGCACTATTTTTAAAAACAAATGATATACATGACTGTGCTGATGATGTTATGAATTGTTATATGTGTATTTTCTTATCTGAAATCTGGAATCATTCATTCAATTATTCATTTTTTTTCTTCGTTCATTCAAACGTCCATCAATCCATCCATCCATTTTCATTCATTATTGTTATGATAGATGTGCAGTATATATTATGTTGATCTTCTATTGGGTGTATTTGATTTACAGTAAGTTCTAGGGGACTTGGTATTTTCACTTTGGTGGGGGGGGAGGGTTCTAATTTCTCTCCATGCATATTATGAATAATTTCATTATTGTTATATATATAAAAGCTCCTATAATAGATTCAAATACATTGATCAGTGTGCATTGTAATTTAAAATAGTGTGCTCATCACAGCCAGCAGAATATATATATTCCGACGTCTGTTGGAATTATGTATTAATGAATTGTGCAGATGTTTATTTGGTTGTATCTTATTGAGATGAATATATCATTTATTGAGATGAATATATCATAAATACTTTATTCAATAAATGGCATCACTTCTACTGAAACCATCATGACAATTGTTTTGAATTTTCATGTTATTTAAAGTTGTGGTATTGTATATTTGACACACAATTTATTTTCCAACTTCCTTTTTTTATTGGATAGAATGATAACATAATATTTTAGCATAAGTATCATATTTTTCACAATTTTCCTTTTCTTTTTGTTTCTTTCCTTTTTTTCTTACTTATTAAAAATTCATTGGGGGGTCTGTCTCCCCCCCCCCCTGCATGTAAGTGTGTTGGTTCTTTTTATATAATCCGGTCCTGCTTCAATGATGTATCTACTTTACTTTTCAATTATCAGTGTCACTTCCTATTAGTTCCATTGTTGTTTTGATCTATATTGCGTACATTAATCTCTACTTAATACCACGTCATCAATGAAGATTTTTAGAATCTCGTTTATTAAAGGACAAGTCCACCCCAATAAAAAGTTGATTTGAATAAAAAGACAAAAATCCAACAAGCATAACACTGAAATGAAAAACAAGAAAGTTTTGCTTGATTTCTTAAAACAGATATATTCACATCCTGGTCCATATGCAAATGGGGAGACTGATGACATCATCCACTCTCTATTTCTTTTGTATTTTATTATATGAAAAATGAAATATTCAAATTTTCTCCTCACTGTCGATCAAGTGAAACAACAATTAATTCCTCCCTGAACATGTGGAATTAGCCCTTAGCATTATATAGTTCAGTCAAGTTGGTCCTTATAGTCAAATCTGCACAAAATGAAATATTTTATAATTCAAACAATGAAATAAACAAAGAAATAGTGAGTGAAGGACATCATCCACTGTCTCATTTGCAGGTCACTTAGTTGTGTATATCACTGTTTTGTGACAAATAAGCAAAACTTTAAAATGTCATAACTTTCTTATTCTACATCCGATTTTGATGAAATTTTCAGCTTTATGCTAGTTTGATTTTTTTATGTATTCAAATCAATATTTTTCTGGATTGGACTAGACCTTCAAATGTAATTTGAACGAAAGACCTTGTTTTGAAATGAAAGTCTTTCACTGACAGTACAAATCCAAAATACATACATATAACGTTTCAGTCCAACAGAGGGCGTCTGTGAACTTTATAGCCTGATAGGAAAAAGTGGGGCTCCGTCAGTCTAAAAAAAGTATAGCTCTGGACTCGCACGACAAAAATTCAAATGAACCCCCTCTATATCACTAAATGATTCCCCATTTGATTAGCTGATGAAAAGCCGTTATCGCCCCATCTAAACCATTTAAATCCCTATCCGGGGGCATATTCAGCATCGACCAAATTGGGGTGCATTTTTGCAAATAAAGAAAAAATCAAGCAATATACAAATACCGGTCTTGCATTTTTTTTTAAATAACAACACCCAGGGAGAAAATTTTCTGTCCACAATTCTTTTTTCTAGCAAAACGAGGGCAACGATAGAGGCAAAAAGATGTGCGCTCATCCCTACCCCCACCCCTCCCCCCCCCCCCCGATCCTCACCTGTTTTTATCCTCTTTTCTCACCGATGGCTGTGCCCATAATTTGCCTTAAACATTTTGTCTCTATTTTTTTTTACAGAGCTGAACATAATGACAGCGGTAGTGTTACCCCCATCCTTCCCAAAAATGAACTGAGGCGAAAATTTGTTTGAAAAAGGAAGAATGAAGTTTAAAAAAGAGAGAAATAAGGAATGTGGTAAAACATCTGTTAGTGTAGTATAGAGCGCTGTTCAGGAGGGGCACCATCCCCCCCCCCCCCGCTTTTTCAATAAAAAGAGATGAGATGGGCTTTTCCGGAAGAGTGACAACATGAAAGAGAATATTACACTCTGACTTTATTGATTACAGTTTATACCACTAAATTGGACCTCTAGGAAGAACAGAGCCATTGTATCAACGGCTCTGAATAGAGTGACCCATTCGTATTCTTTTAAGTGTTTATATATTAAATCTTATATTATGTAAAATGTATTTTGTTGTGATTTTTATAGAAGTAAAATCAAACAAAACAACCTGTCTCTCACGGGGGGGGGGGGTGTTGTCGTTAGAGTTGTAAAACAGCGTTGATATGATATCAACGCTGAGTAGGGCAATCCCACCGTCTTTTTAATGATCGTTTCTTTGTAACTGTAAATATATCTATCGTTGTTGTAATTTTTAATTGACGGAAAATAAATACAATACAATACAGAGTGCAAAATAAGCATCAGACGAAGATGTGAACATAGTCGTGCATTAAAATAGCCTTATCTCAAATTAAAAAGAAACTTATTGAAAGGTAATGTAATGCCGATTTTAAGTGAACATAAACACTCAAAGACAACTTTATAATTTGAAAATACAGTGCAGACAAAGAAAACACGCAATTTTGATGATTCGACATAAAAGAAGCATAATTTGTCAATATTGTATCCATATTCACTTATTTGTGTACTTTATACAAAAGAATGTCGATTGGGAGAAAAGGAATGTTTTACTTGAATTGAAATGAATTGTATTTGAAATGAAATGAATAGGCTCTAATAGACAATTATTTTTTTCGTACAACGCGAAGTATTATAGGTTCAATCGGCAACTTTTCAGAACGTGAAATAGAGGAAAAACACAATAGGGAGATAATTGTGTGGGCGATAATCTCAAAGAGAAAAAAAGAATTCAAATAGAATTTTGGGTACTGCAAATAGCATTATAGGCCAATTACGATTAAAATGACCTATGATGGGCACTGATCAGACGAAAATATGGTATTTTCAAATAGAGTGCTATTACGTTCAAACGATTAATATACAGAATTAAAATAGCGAATTTAAGGGACACTATAAAAAGAAATGTGGACACTTTTCAGTAATAGAAGGGGGCACTTTTCTAAGATAGAATTTTTAAACATCACAAAAGTGCATGGGACCCCCCCCCGAGAGCCAACTCAGCTCTTTATACAGCATAAATACTTCTTTGAGTCGAACATCGACGAGCAAGGCAACCAATATGATACCAGCGAACGCAATTTGATGATGAGCAAACTATCTGTGTTGACTACTTCATCGCGACAGATCAAAGTGCGCTGGACCGTATGGGGCTCCATTCATCGCCTACTCCTGCTCAAATATTAAAACCCAGGTCAGCGGGCAATGCGGCGTAGTTTTGAAATGTTAGCCGAGCTGACGTCTACCTACTAGCGGGAAAATCAAGAATATGTTTTCTTGAATTCGACGACATACCAGCTTGTTAACTGTGAAATAGACATTCATCGTTTCCATCTCCGAAGTTTTAGGCCGAGAACAGCGATGGCGTTATCCGCTTGTAAAATAGTCACCCGCTCACGACCAGCCCTTGGTATTGGACTCCTTAGGCAGGCACTCTCTCCCCCCACACACGCCACAAACCAGGTAATGAAAATATATCCCCCTTTTCGTTTCATTTCATTTTCAGTCGTAAGACGTATAAACCACGAATTCATATATGTTTCTTCATTTTGTTTCGATAAAGAACTTTCTGTCATGAGTTCCGATTTTATTAGAACTAATCGATAAAGCATCCAATCGAAAAAGAATATATGACCTCAAACTTTTGTTTTGATTTATGATTGTAGTGTATCATCTTAGCTCTATGTGCATCATCATCTTCATGGTGGCAGTCACACTACTGCTATCGATTTCAACCGATCACTGCTGCGTCATTCAAATAATCGCTGATCATGTTGATCGGTCGGAAATGAGGTTAACTATAACATGACTAATATGACTGCAAAATATATTGAAAACAGAGCCTTATATTTGCGGGAAAAGAATACTACGCATGTGATTGACATGTTCAAAGTGTTATAATGTAATAAGTGGTAATGGAGTATCTGTAAAGTTATAAATGCGGATTATAATAATGTTATCATAAAATCATCGTCGTGACTACATGTACCCCACCCACACTTCAAACGGCCTAACCTCTTCCCTCTTTCTTGACAATGATTTTTTTATATTTTACCAGGATGTAGGCTATAAACTTGTTCTCACGGCTTCATTGGATATAAGACCAGGATATATGACTCTTTATTAAAAATGGACAATGTCATGGGAGTCCCTGCATGCAAGAAATAATATTTACCATTAGCAATTGGCTTTAAAATCTGTTGAATTCTATTCATATTATATGATCAGGGGCGGATCCAGGATTTTCTAAAAGGGAGGGGCACATTAATTTTTCCCGATGTAAATTCGACAAGCAAAAATAATAAATGAATAAATAAATAAATAAATAAATAAATGAATAAAAGGTTTTCTTTTTCAAAAGGGGGTGGGAACATTTGGATAAAAACGGCATATTTACATGACAATTTTGATTATGACTCTCAAGGGGGGCACAGGCCGGCTGTGCCCCCCCCCGGATCCGCCATTGGTTATTTTTTGGTTATGATAAATAGCATCGATTTAGAGTTTGTCACAAGGTTGTAATGAATTAAGGTACAGCTCGGTATAATGTATATCTAAAATCATTCGAGCTCATCCAAGTCTATTCTTCGAATACAACGACTAATACAGCCCTGTCCCAGTTAGACCAAGGTTGCCCGCGACTTGACACAACTACTATTCTAATTCGACCATGCCTTAACACTGCCTTTTCGGCTGTCAACAAATACAAAAAATAATCATAACACTCTTTTGGAGGTTTCCTGGTGAGGAGCTGTGAAAACTGGTAGCAATCGTGAATGAAGGTTCACAGTATAAACCCTTTTGATGACGAGCCCAATGTCAGTTATATACAAAACACCATGAATACATTTTAGTATTTTACATAGCGCTTTATTTCATTTGAATATGCTCGAAGCGCTTTTCAATATTTCTCAATTGATGAATATTTTTACTCTCGAATGTGTACATGGATAAACTAGGTGTTTTATAGAATTAAAATGAATAGCTTCTAAGCTCGTGTTTGAATAGTTATACTTCGAGCTTCGATCGGGGCATGAAAATTTGACAAGCAAAAAAGGAGGTTTTCAACCACAAATTAATGAAATTTCGTACCCGAAAAAAAATTGACAAGCAAAAAAAAAGGTCTTCAATTTTAAAAGGGGGGCACATATCGGGTTTCAATGTCATTTCATTTTTACATTACACATTTTAATTTTTCGTCTCATCTCAATTCCATTAAAATTCAATCAAGATCGAGTAGTGTCAGTTGACATCAAATATCGACAGAGATTTAAATGTGTATATCAGAGTCTCTATACACATTTAAATCTCTGTCGATATTTGATGGAGACAAATAGTGGCGCCACATGAATGGTTTTAATCAGATAAAGGATTTGCATACAGAAGCGAACCGCCGTGTCAGGGATCCACACTCCTCAAGCCCTGCTCTTAACGGATCCCTCGATTTCTTCAACTTTTATTTTATTGGATTTTTTTATAATTTATACAAGTAGCCTTGCAAATTGTTTTATATAGAATGTTCAACATTTAGTTTCACCTTCGTTGTAATTATCGTTATTGATGAATATAATTATCACATTGTTTAGTGTTTATTATAAACACTTATTTATCTTGTATATATAGTCATATTGCTTACAATGTATATTTATTTGTATGGTTATCTTTTTATATTGGTGTAATTATTTCCTATGTTGTATAATTGAGTTGAGAAATGAAATAAACCAAACTTGAAATTTGAACTTGATTAAAATTTATTTACCCCTCGAATCTGATCAGATTGTTTAGGCGCCACTGATGTTATTTCTTTGAGGTTCAATTTTAGGAAAAGACATTTAATGTCAACTAATATCTTGTCAACTGGTGGTTAATTGTATTTAGGAACAGATTTTGAGTGTGAACTTGATGAATAGCGCTGTTCATAAAAGAATAAAGATGTGAAATTATGAAGTAAATGACGGCTGCATTTTTATTCGATTTTGAGTTTGCATGTACTTTCCGAAACTTGTAAGGTTCATTGCATGTTATCATCCTTTTGATGGGCAATTAAAACTGTGTTTGACGAATATTATGGATGAAGGTCACACCTGGAAAGCTTTTCACGACAGGGTCATTTCCCTGTCAAATGTGGGCACAGCCAATTAAATGGCTGGATTTCAATAGCTTATAACAAATTCACAGTGATAAACAGTCTCGTTGACGGTATCGCATCATTTGACAAACATATAAGGACGAGATACCGGATTAAGAATACATTAGCAGCTTCTATGGGAAAATGTTCATCTTCGCTTCGAGTTTGGAATATTCGTGACTGCTCGTGTATTGTTATCAAAGGACCATTATTCCCCAGCATGATGAAATAACATTTCCATTCTATTGAACTCAAGCCCGATGCCTAATCTTTGAAATATTACTCGATAATGGTTTGATGAATTGGCAAGTGGATGCGACAGAACTGGCAAATGAACCGGCATTGTTACTTAACTCGTTCGCTTTTGCGATATTTTGTTCTTGTCCCCCCGGGGGAAAAATGATGAATGAGAAAGAAATAAAAAGAAACGTCCTTCAAACCGTACCGTATTGTTCATACTTCAATTTGGTGTGGATTATTATTTATTTGTTTGCTACCGGTGCAGGTTTTTTATATTACACCAATGCATCTTATTTCCAAACGAATTCCTCCACTCTGTATTTGCCACAGCTCAGTGAAGTTTTTGAGGTTATTACCTTGTCGTTTGTGTCAAGTGCATAGTTTCGAACTCGGAGCATCACGTTCTAATAAGGCACAATAACTAAATACCTTGTGGTGGGCCTGGATCTGAAGGTCTTTCTTTCTATTCTAACTTTTTAGTGAGATAGAAATATTATTACCATTGTCTCTGAAAATATGGCTAATGTACTTTTTGCCTCCCCTGTGCCGACTACGGGCTGATTCAAGTTTGAGGGCCCTAGCTGCCACTCCGTGCCGTCTCGAGTTTCATGAATATAATTGTTCCAAACAAAATATTCCGTGTCATCATTTTTGGATGTACTACTAGGTACATCCGTGTACATTTAAAGGACAATTTCACCCCAACAAAAATTCGATTTTATAATTGATTATTATAAAAAAGAGAAAAATCCAACAATCATAACACTGAAAATTTCATCAAAATCGGATGTAAAGTAAGAAAGTTGTTATATATTGAAGTTTCGCTATTTAACAAAACAGTTTAACAAAACACATCCTGGTCGGTCTGCAAATGAGGAGACTGATGGCCTCACTCACTCAATATTTCTTTTGTATTTCAGTAAAATTATGAAATATTGTCATTTTCTCCTTTTTGTCAAGTTAAACAATGATCAATCCCTCCCTGAATATGTGGAATTAGCATTTCTTGATACCATATGGTTCAGTCAAGTTGGTCCTTATTGTCAAATATGTAGAAAATGAAATATTGTATAAATCAATTAATTAAACAAAAAAAAAAAAATAGTGAGTGAGGGACATCATCGTCTGTCTCATTTGCTTGTTACTGACTGAGTTGTGCATATAACTGTTTTGTGAAAAAAGTGAAACATTAGAATATCGAATATCATAACTTTCTATTTCCATATCGATTTTGGTAAAATTTCAGTGTTAGACATTTGATCTGATCAACCCCAATTATATGGAATTCCATAAAGCTCTTATTTTTCTACAAGAAATGTGCACAGTGTTCTTTATAAACAAAGAGAGGCACGCTTAATTTTCAAGTAAATTATGAATGTATGATTATACAGCCCATCCAGAAAATAAACCCCTCAAAAAAAGTTTTGCAACTCAGTTTTTTTGGATGATATCTTTTTGGTTAAGGAAGTATAAAATATTAAACTGGTATCATTGGAAAGCTGAATTATTCCTCTTTACAATGACATGCCATTTGCTGTGATTATGTAATCATGGAATATGCAGTCACCCTGAACATTGAGAAAAGTCAGAAGTAAAATGTTGCAAAAGTATCCATTTCTATAGAATTTCCACCATGCAGGTGACAGTGAATGCACTCGTTTTTAACATTGCTGCGTATTATCATGTCTGTGTAGTTCATGATAATACTATAGCATTACAAATGACACATGATTGTAAAGAAGGATAATCATGCTTTCTAAAGATATCACTTTTACACATGATGATGGCACATTAAGAAATTTAGTAGCACTCAAACTTGCAGTTGAGTTGCAGAACTCAAACATGACATGACAACGAATTTTGCAACATTTCATTTTTTACATTGCTGCATATTTATCATGTCTGTGTATTTCATGATAACACTAGCATTACAAATGACACATGATCGTAAAGAGGAATAATAATACTTTCCATTGATACCACTTTTCTATATGATGATGGCACACTAAGAAATTTATTAGCACTCAAACTTGAGTTGCAGAACTTTTTTAGGGGTTTATTTTGCACAAACGTGCATTTTGGATGTTGGCGTTGCTGGCTTTCCATAGTTGTGATTGATCGGATTAATCGCAATTCTTGTATAAGACGGGTCTCAGATCTCTTTATGGAGTGTGTGACGAATTTTTACTTTGGGAGCTCCCTATCAAAAGCACCTTTACATTGTTGTACATTTACGACCCTCATTTCACCAAGTAGAAATGCTTTAAAATAATGTTATGTATACAGCAACATTATGTAAATTGTGTGATGATCTTTATAGAAGTAAGCAATATCATTTGGACCAAATGGGTCTACAGGTCAAAATTATGGCAGTACTATTTTAAACACTATGGCCCGAATCAGGCTGAAGTCGGGTTTAAAGTTGTGGTTTACGTATGGACAGCCAGTTACCATATAAATCAAAAACAGTAGAGATATCATTTTTCAGCTAATTTGGCCGTCAAATCATTCACAATTGTCTAGGAAGTATAGATAGATGATTGTCTTTATCATCATTGTCACCGATGAATCAGGAAAGGGAAGAGTGAACATAAGAAACATACAACTTAATAAAAAAAATTGGCACTTTTGACTTCCC
Source organism: Lytechinus variegatus (assembly GCF_018143015.1). Lineage (NCBI taxonomy): Eukaryota > Metazoa > Echinodermata > Echinoidea > Temnopleuroida > Toxopneustidae > Lytechinus > Lytechinus variegatus. Next base: position 30,794,566 of record NC_054751.1, read on the forward strand.
ATAATTTTAGCACAGAGTTAGACCATGGTCTAAGTTAAACCTGCATGACTTCAGAATACAGGCCTATACGGAAATGGGTTTACCTTACTTGGGTGAGGAAGAAACATATATCTTTCTGGTTAATTGACATTTACTGTAGAGTCTGATTTGCGCTATATTTCGTAGGCCTATACTTATGATTCTATTTTATTCTTCTCATTTTATTTCATCAGACTTCATTCGCCCATTTTTATTATGTCGTTTAGCTATATATGTAAATGAATTTTCAGATTTCTTCAATAAGTGTATTATATAATCATTATTTAATTTGCTACGTTCTACAAACAGTGCTTCTTTTAATGGAACTACGCATTTTCACTCGTTTGATATTATTTTGTACAAGCTTTTGTTATCATATGCAAAAATTGTAAAGTTCTTATTCATTGATCTGCACTTGCCATTGTACTTATATTTGATATTTATTTGTGTTTGACCTATATTTATGATTGGAATGAAACAAATTTCTTGAATCTTGAATTTTGAGTCTTGAGTATGTTTTATGTTACTCTATATTACTCAACATTGTGTAATTTATTACCCAACATTTCATAGAGTGTACACAGTAGAACAATAGCACATTGTAAAGCCTGTCACAACAAGTTGTTTAAATAATAGTTGGAGTGATGGGCTTAAACAACGTGCTTAAAACTTTAAACAGCTTTAAAGTCCTATAGTTTATACTACCCCGAGTAGCTTAATTGTTGTTTTCCATCCCTTTCACATAATAGGAGTCCTTATTACGGTGCTTGAACCGTTTCCAGGGTACCTCGTCCAAGCTCCACGAGTCCCCTTCCCCGGATTCGAAGCCGATTAGTCGCTTTCCAATACCCGATCGAGATACGCTACCGGGTGATATTCAGAGGGTAATGAAAGAAGTTGAAAAACAGGTGAGAATTTCAATTTGAATTGATTTTTATTGTATTGCTTTCTCTAATATTCATGTTTCTTGTAATAATACATATGGCATAACAAACATAATATGGTGATCGCTTTTTTTGGCATGTATCATGTAAAGGGTACTGAAAATATTATTACAATAACGAGCCTTAAGTAGGGTAATGAGTGAAACCTGACAAAATGGTATTTTCAGTGAGTAATATATTACAGTTTTATAACACAGTTTGTTATAAGAATTGTTTTAGAGGAAATACTTTTTTTGTTTTGCTTTCAAAGTTTGCTTTCGGAGGGCAAATTATTGTTTTCCTTTTGTTTTCTCACATTTTTACTGATTTTTTTTCATACAACAATGTTTCGAAGCCATATCGTCCGTCATATTCTTTGCTTTCTCATCTTTCTCATTTGCGCGGTCCTATATAACCAAAGATGTTTTCATCCAGGCTTTCACCTTGCTCTGTTGCTGTTCTATATTTGTGTAGTCTATATTCAGATGGCAACGAATTTTGCTTTAACTACAACCATATGGTGAGAGGCATGTTGACGATGAGTGTAGTATAGCTCAGGTGCAGAGCGCGGGTGGGGGAGGGGGGGGGGCGTACCCCTGTGCAAAATATTGTGAAGTTTTATTGTAAGGTTAAACCAATCTTTCATGAGAAATCGCTCTATTCTAAAAGTTATGTACCCCCAATTTACTGATAAAAGCGTGTAGTCTAATTCCAAGCGTTAGAATTGGTCTTTAATTTTTTTCTGTAAAATGCAAATTGGGTCCTTCCCACCAACGAAACCGGCTCCAACATTGACCGATGGTCCGTCATAATTATACTGGTGATAAAAATGTTTTATCGGTCTGCAGTTCATTTTATCAGTGTGACTAAAGCATTAAAGAAATAGCGAATAACTTTTTTATTGCTTGTTTAACGCAAATGTATATCGATCGACTTTCTGTGCCCCCCCCCCTTATAATAATGCATATAACGATTTATAACGCGCTTTTCCCAAATGACCCAAAAGCACTCACAATTTTGACTTAGGATCCTGTCCACAGGATGAAGATGGGGAGTTGACCACTAAGCGTTTGATATATACACATAGGCCCGTATTCTGAAGTCGGGTTTAACTTAAACTCAGGTTTAAAGTTGTGGTTCAAGTATGGATAGCCAATTTATACATAAATCACTAACAGTAGAGATATCATACTTCAACTCATTTGGCTCTCAAAAGATTCATAATTGTCTAGGAAGTATAAAAAGATGATTTTCTTCACCATCGATGAACAAGGAAAGAGCACAGTAAACATAAGAAACAAACAACTTAATACAAATTTTGATACTTTTGGCTTCCCATACTTAAACCACAACTTTAAACCTTAGTTTAAGTTAAACCCGACTTCAGAATACGGGCCATACACAAAAAAAAACCCACACATGTATGTAAATTAAGGCAATTTGTCTAAAACAAAACAAAAATGGTTTTAGGGACTTCTTCTTTATCAAATCCCGTATCCGCCCCTGGTGTAAAGCTGGAGGGAAGTTGTCAACGGGTTGGTATAGCTTGTTAGTGATCCAAACTTTATCTCATAATGAGTGAAGTAGGCCTACTGTACCAGAAAGTAGTTCAGACCATGACACTGGTCGTAAAGTCAATTGTATAAATGATTTGAAGAACGATTTTTAGAAAGATCATTGAAAATCACTCTGGGTTCCTTAATCGGGTTTAATCTCATTTACTGAACTTCACTATTTGTGAATTTGTGAAATTCAAGGAAACATATTATGTGATTCATTTGATGAGAATGCTTCCTTAGGTCAATCTCTGAACAAATTATGAAATACATTAAGAAATATTGAGTGTGTGAATTCAACTCTCTCATTTGCATATCATCTGTCTTCTGCACTTCACTGTTCCGTTAAAATATTGTTATTTTGAAATGAAATTTTCTTATTTTATATTTTGATGAAACTTTACGAAGTTTTGTTTGATTTTGCTCCATTAAAATCCACTTTTGATGGGGTGGACTTGCCATTTCATGGTTACCGAGTAACTATTTTTTTTTATTCAACCACATCTACCGTCTGTCAGTATTAAGTTCAGTTAAGGATTTAAGGACTACTACGTTAGGAAAAAAACGATGTACTATATTTTCAAGGAGCAGGAAAGAGAGTGTGATGGCAGAAATATGTTTCCACATGCCCATGGAAGAGATAAAAGTGGGTCAAAATAGAACCTTCAGGTACAACGCAAGTAATGGCTTTAGTTTATTGCAACAATGCATGCCCACCGTGAAATGAATAAAGGTGGATCTTAAGAAACATAGATTATCAAAACAGCAATAGGTTTATATTTTTAGTCTAGATAAATTGGTCCATGTTTGAGAAACTATAACTGAATTCATTGTTTTTCAACAACTTCGTATACATGGTACTGTATATCGCTTTACAGTCCAAAATATAATATCGTAATGTTGGTTCGTTAACTTTTATAAGTTTCGTTCTGATATAATTCATCATATCGTCAATTAAAAAGTTCGATTCTATAAATTCGCATCTAAATTTAGAACGATGAGCGTGCCCACACGATGAATGCGTGTATAGATATACACTTATTCAATATTTCAAGGGAGATCGCTTGTTATTCAATTTCATTTGAAAACAAAATTGCGGGCATTCTTGAAATAGTCCCAAAGTTCCCCGATAAGTAGGCAGAGTTCAAGCCAAGATGTTGGCTTCTGCGTGAGCAGTATATTTACCGCATCTGTCATCATAGCCTGAATGATACTGCGTATAATGGTCAAGGACAAGTTCCACCAGCTGTATGCTAGTCTTTATTTCTAGACCCTTTCCTGATTGTCAAGTTCAGGGGTGCGTGCAAGCCACGGACAGGGAAGTTTATGTAGATAGCACATGTAGTTTAATAGGATGTCCACCAAGAGCACATCATGATCGCATTAACCGAAGAGCATGCAAGTGGAACGCGTCCTGAGCTGAACTTTTGACACTGTATATCTATTGTCACCTTAAAGGTCAGACCACAACAACAACGACAGCAATAACAACATCAACAACAACAATAACAACAACATCAACGACACCAGCAGCAGTATCGTAGTCCGGGATCGTAGTGTGGCGGTTCTGACTCTATAGCCTTGCGATCAGAGGGTCGCGAGTTCAAACCCCACCGCTTTCGGTAAGGAACCCACACTTTGCCAATGCAAAAGCATATAGTATACCTATAGCAACTGAGTTGGAAAACTGTTTAGAATGCTCCTCAGTGAATGGAGAAGGTGCATACGGGGCCTAGCCAATGACAGGCTGGGGTAATTGTAAAGCGCTTAGAGACGTCGATGTATATCCAATATAATAACCCAGAATATTATCATTATGATGACACAACAACAACAAAAAAAACAAACGACATTTCGATGCAAAAATTATGACTATATAAGGACCGAATGGAGAGAAGACACGCTTTCCAGCAACAACAACAGCACAAACAAAACGTGTTCAAGTTTAGACGGAAGGAGAAACTCGGGCACACTTCAACGACAGTATAACAACATCAACAACATAGAAAGATTAAGAAATAATAATATATACCAAATGAATGTATTTTTTTGGAGACTGGAAAGTAGAAGACACGCTTTCCACATTATCTTAACCCGATAAGCGCTACTGATAGCGATAACTTTTCCAAAATTTATTTTCTGAAGATTGTTTTTTTTTACGAATTATTAATTTGAATTTTTTTCGAATTCTTTTAAAAGAATACATTCAAAGATAATACCCAATCTTTGATAATCATCATGATAAAAAAAATTACTTTATAAATATCCCAATATGATAGCAAAATAAACATCCCAATATAAAAGAACGAAGCTTACAAGACTATTCGGAGCCTATTTGGACCTTAAAGGCTTAGGAACCGGGTGTTTTTTTTCATATGTATATATATATATATATATATATAGTTTTAATTCCCCTTTTTCTTATAACCGTGCTCATCCTTATCCAGATAAATGTATCATAGAAATTACGACAAATATCTAAAGCTGAAACGTGAATGATGTGATACTGATTATACTCTTTCTTTTTTCAATTGACTGTTTCAATATTCTATATGATGCACTTCTATTCTATATTCTTATTTCCAATTTGTAAATCTTTAATCGTATGTGTTCTTATTCATACTTGAATTTTACAAAATGATGATCGGCCAATTTTTCTAATTCCATTTTGAGTATTGACTCGTCCTTGATACCATGTTTGAGTTGTTTGCACATTACAAAATATATTAAAATTAACGGCTATATATGATGGATGAAGTGCAAAGCTCCATACGTACAGTATGACACTTTTTCTGATGAATTTGGAGTACGTGTATATGAGCCCCTCCCCCACAGTGACAGTGCTGATCTTATATTGATTCAGAATTACACTAAAAATGAGAGGGGGCACTTCGTAAAATTGTTCGAAGTGGCGTAATGAGCCGAATTTTTTTTAGGGGTGCACTACGTGAATTTTTAACGTTTATTGGCCTTTTTAGAATGGATTTCTAATTTTGTGATGTAATGATATGATGTATCACCCTTTTGCTTCTCTCTTTTCTTTCCTTTTTTCCCTCCACTTTATTCATTTTTTTTGTACTTGGTCGGGGGACACTGGAGGTTGTAACAGGATTTCAAAATGATAAAACGCAACATACTAATCATATTGTATGTGTGGTTAAAAAGAACAAAAGGTATATATTACAAATCCTCGGTCCATCTGATCGCTTCGTTTGTTAAAAAATGGATTCATAATTTCTTTTTGTGAATTTAAGTATTTTAAAATCATTTCATAAATCACAGGCACAGTCACATATGGGAAATACACCTAATCGATCAGCAACTATGCTGCTAAAGGCCATTCGATTTTTAAAACTGAAAATGTTGATGAAATACATGAAGAGGTTAGACTAGAAGAATCACTTTGCAATTTTTCTCGCTCCCACTCAATACAAATATGCCTGTTCAAACTTTTGAAGAAGATGATGGAAAAGAAAATCGTGACCCGGGGATCGTGATCACCTTTTTCTTGACAGCAAAGTTTACAAATCAACCTTAGAAGTTTGAGTATACCATCGCCGACAATTCTCGTCAAATACCATCCACTTCAGATACTGGACTTTCCCCCCTCTTTACGTTTGATCTGCTAGACTATTGGACATTGAACTGGGAATCGTGACAGCAACGGTATCTATTTTTTCCTCTTTCTAAAGCTTTAAAAAAAATCCCTGGTCCCGTGCCAAGGGTCAAAGGTCAAAGACAGTTTTTGTTGGTTTGTATCGATGACGCCCTCAGCCCTTGGCATGTATTTTTCTCCCCTCTTTAATATTTTTTCCCCTCTGAACTCTACCTGAACTACAAAAATGTCTTCTTTTATTGAAATAATATGGAACCCAGAAATTACACAATTTGACAGTTATTTAATTGTATTTTTAACGATAATGGATTTCTTACTATTTGCGCTCATTGGTCTCACATGTGTTTGAATTTGTCATTGGGTCTATGTCGAGGATAATTATGTGCCGAGGTCACTAGGTGAATTATTGCAATTCTTTGTTTATAGCTATCTCTTTCAATTATTTTAATGCGATTTTTATTTTATTTACTTTTTATTTTCTCACGCAATTTGTGATCCGTGATCAAAGATTTTAATTTGTGATCGTACGTTTCTCATCATTGCAATTGTATCGAAAAGGCCGGGGGGTCGAGGATGTAAGCCGAGGTCATTCGAACAACAAAAAGTTATTTCACTTCTTTGTTTATAACCCTATTTTTTTTATTTATTATGATTTTACTTACCTTTTTGGTTCAAGCAATCTATGATCGTGATTTCATTGCGATCGTATACGTTTTGCCATTTGAAATTTTGCTGAGAGTCAAAGCCGAGGTCATTTTAGGACAACGGATAAAATTATTGCTTTACATTTGTTTATGACCTTATCATTTCGTTTACACTGATCTAATACAGTTTACCTTCACTCGCTCATCTGTGACTATTTGTGACATTGGAACTGCATGTGTTGAGTATATAGGCCTACGTGCGCGGGCCCTTCAACTAATGAATGAAATAAAAACATCCTATCGTATTTTTTAGAGTATGTATTCCGCGCATTCCTGTTCTCTTCGGATTCAAAATAAATTAGAAGAAATATGAATGTCATTATTTTAAATAGATTTCATCAGCCCTACCCTTTTCACTGCTAATCTACAATTAGTTAAAGGAGAATGAAACCTTTGGACCAAGATAGCTTGTGTGAAAACAGAAAAATCAAAGAAACAGATCAACGAAAGTTTGAGAAAAATCGGACAAGTAATGAGAAAGTTATGAGCTTTAGAATATTGCAATCACTAATGCTATGGAGATCCTCACATTGGCAATGCGACAAACATGTGTGATGTCACTCTTGAACAACTCTCCCCATTAATTTAGTATATATTTCACTTAAATTGCCTCTTTTATTACATCTATCAATAGAACATGTATTCTTTATATAGGAGGGCATGTAATACAGATTTTTAAAGAATACATCATGGATAAAGAGTTTGTATCACCATATGAAAAAGCAAAAAGACACATTTTCAGGGTATTTCATAGTCAAGGGAAAGTTGTTCATCAGTGACATCACACATCCTTGTCGCGTTGCCAATGGGAGGATCTCCATATCATTAGAGATTGCGATATTCAAATGCTCACAACTTTCTCATTATTTGTCCGATTTTTCTCAAACTTTCTTTGTTCTTATTCTTTGATTTTTCTGTTTCGACACAATCCAACTTGTTCCAAAGGTTTCATTCCCATTTAAACATACTATGATGATTTCATGTATGTTTCATTGTTCACTGTTTTTGTTTGGTTTTTATTCCACCATGATAATGGTTTTGTTGTTAAATAATTAAAATAAAATGTGAAGTACCACTACTTGAAAAAAAAGTACTTTCTGAGTACAGGACCTATAACTTACCCGATAAAGATTTTAGTTGAGTGTTGGCATGGCTTGAATTATTTGGTGAAAATTACAGTATAAAGATGAAAAAAAAAATTTTAATATTGAAAAAAGCGAAGTCTAATAAAAAAATCAAATTGATTAAATGGTAACATATTGTGGCTCAACCTCAATGATTTGAGGTTGAGCCATCAAACTGGGAAACTAAGCTTCATGATATTTCATCCTGTTTCATCCCCGTGGTTTCAACTACTAGTCAGGCAGCATATGTCATGATTTACCGGCTACTTCGACAAATTGGCTAAGTCTGATTTTTCACTTTTATGTGATTGGTGACATCACAAGGATTAACTTCCAACTTGGTGACAAATTTCTAATGGTCATCTTGACCATGTGAGGGGTCAAAATGGGGTCAATAGGGGTCAATTTTTGGAATTGCCCCGATTGTGTCGAGTTATATATCGAATTGTTTGTCTGGTCATACTGAACAAAAAAAGTGTACACAATTATATACTCTTGACCTCCCGTAAAAAAGTTATGACCGGAAATGTCAAAAGGTCAACGAACTTTCGTTAGATTGTATATATATATATGGCAAATTACACTGAAGGTGTTAAGAAAGCTATTTTCCGGGGGGTTCTTTCTTTTCTTTTTCATGTTTGTTCTTTTTTCATTTTCGATTTTAATAAGTTCACCTTCAGAGGTCCTTATCCAGAAGATATTAGGGTCAAGACAAGGTCAGGGAAAGGTCAAAAGGTCAACATGTAGCTAAAATACACTAAAAGCGACTAGAATCGTAGAAGTCTCATTTTTTATGGGTTCTTTATTTTGAAAAGTCTGTATCTATAACATTGAATAAATTAAGATGCTTATTTAGGAACAAAATAGATAACAGAGATAGACGTCGAATGCGTTTAGTGTGGTATCATCGTATTGCAGGAATACCTTGAAACAACTTGACAAACCCTTCTGCCCTTAAAGGGGAAGTTCACCCTGAAGAAAACTTTGTTGCAAAAATAGCAGAAAAAATAGTAAAAAATATTAGTGAAGGTTTGAGGAAAATCCGTTAAAGAGTAAGAAAGTTATTAGAGTTCAAAGTTTTGCTTTTGTGACGTCATAAACGAGCAGCTGCCCCATTTGTTATGTAATATACAATGCATGAATTTCAAATTTTGCATGGTTCCTGATGACTTAATTTTCTTTTCTATTTATGATCGGGTGTGAAATGATTTGTCTATTGATATACAAAAGGTACAGCGAAAACCATTATCAATTTTCTGAGAAAATGACATTTCATTGATTTTTTACCATTTGCTATGTAGGAATGCTGCTCGCATATGACGTCACAAATCAAATAATTGAAATTCTAATAACTTTTTAATTATTCGATGAATTTTTCTCAAACCTTCGGCAATATTTTTTTATTATTTTTTCTGCTATTTTTACAATAAAGTTTTTGTCAGGGTGAACTTCCCCTTTAAAATCTTGTCATCTTCATGATGTGATAAGTGCAACCAGCTCTTTCCGAGTTTCTTTTTTTACGGAAATCAATTTAAGTTCAATTCATTTTCAATTTAGTCTTTGATATGTAAAGAAACATTTCCTTCATTGCTAAGTCAGAATATTTCAATCAACAGAAATTATTGTATTGTAGTAGGGTGTAAGTGTAATACTATGTTAACATAATAAATATCAATTGACCAGTGCCCCGGCTCCTAAGAAAGATGCATAACACTTAAGAATAAGATTATGAGGTTTAGATTGAGGATGATATTATAAGTTGGGCTCCAATTGCTCCTTAATTAATTCAAAATGTGTGACGGTTATATTATTTCTGACAAAGAGGCAAAATCATGCAGGCATGCGTATTGTAGAAGTGTATATCAATTATGCTGATGTGATATATTCTGACCATTACTCGATCTCTGGAGCCAAGAAGGACTACACAATTCTGGTGTTGTGCTGTTCTAAACTAATCATCGGGGCCGCTTTTGCATATTGTAAAGAGAAATTTATAGATTTCGTGCATACTTTTGGTCAATTATTATGTTTCTTTCAGTAAAAAAAATATGCAAGTTTTCACAATTTCTTGGGGCCGCTGCCACCTCCGCCCGCTGCGGCATGGCCGTGGTTTACTTCAATGAAATTTGATGTGATTATTCTTTCTGGCAACATCCAGGTAGTTCACAAAGTAGGAGAAAAAAAACGACAAAAGAACAATGAGCATCTATGCATATCACTATCGTGAGAACAGGTATTAAGTTTAGATTAACGTTGTATGCTCTGGAAAAAAATAATTGATAAACACTTGATAAAATAGTAGGCCTAAAAGCCGTGTTAATGACAGCACAATCAGAAATATTGTGCAGTCCTTTTTGGCTCCAGAAATGGTCAGAATATATCACATCAGCATAATGGACACTAATGACTACAATGAGCATGCCTGTAAAATGTTGCCTCTTTGTTAGAAATAATATAACCGTCACTCGTTCCAATCAATCAAGGAACAATGGGAGCCCAACTTATCATATCATCCTCAATCCTAACCTCATTATCTTATTCGTAAGTTAAGTCAAATAAGATGTTGGGCATCTTTCTTTGGAGTTGGGAGCACTGATCAATCGATGTGTTTATTAGCATAGTATCACACATATACCCCAGTACATTACAATATTTTCTGTTGATTAAAATATTCTGTACAAAGCAAATGGATGAAATGTTTCTTTACATATCAAAGACCGGTAAATTGGAAATGAAAAGAACTTGAATTGAGTTCCTAAATCAAGCAACTCGAAAAGAGCTGGTTGCACTTACAACGTCATGAAGATGATACGATTTTTATAGGTTTTGTCAAGTCGTTTCAAGGTATTCCTGCAATAAACCATGATACCTCACTCAAACTATTCGACGTCTATCACTGTTTATCTATTTTGTTCCTAAATGAGCACATTTAACCCCCTTTTTATCTAATGGATAATGTCTTCTTAGAGACTTTTCAAAATGAAGAACCTACTTCTAAATTCAAACCGCCTTTATAGTGTATTTTGGCTACCAATGAAAGTTTGTTGATCTCTTGACCTTTCCCTGACCTTGTCTTGACCCTTAATATCTTCTGGATAACGACTTCTGAAGATGAACTTATCAAATAAAAAATAAAATAAAAACACATGCAAAACAGAAAAAACCCGAAAATATTAGCTTTTTATCACCTTCAGTGTAATTTGCCATAATATACAACGTAACGAAAGTTCGTTGACCTCTTGACATTTCCGGGCATAACTTTTTATTGGGAGGTCAAGAGTATATGATTGTGTACACTTTTTTGTTCAGTATAGCCAGACAAACAATTTGATATATGACTCAACACAATCGGGGCAATTCCAAAAATTGACCCCTATTGACCCAATTTTGACCCCTCACATGGTCAAGATGACCATTAGAAATTTGTCACCAAGTTGGAAGTTGTTCCTTATGATGTCACCAATCACATAAAAGTGAAAAATCAGACTTAGCCAATTTTTCGAAGTAGATGACATATGCTGCCTGACTATACCGTTTTATCAAAGTAAACAATTCGTTGAGAGTGTTAGAATTATAATTTTTTTTAGAGTGTCATCTCCCTAATATTTTCAAGATGACGTCCTCTGACCCTAACTCATGTCTACACTCTTAGGGGATACAGGTCTTGATGGTGCAAAACGGAACCCTATATACCCAGGCGCGGATCCAGGAGGGGGCCGAGCCGGCCCCAGCCCCCCTATTTTTTTGACAACCTGCAGAAAAAGTGTACTCTTTACCTTGATAGAAACTACGAAAAACAGAAAGAAAAGCAAGAAAGAGGTATTTTACCAATGATGTGTAATTAACAACCTCGTAATGACCGGCCCGACCCCGAAAGGATATTAAAAAAAAGTGAGAGGAAGAATTGGAAAATAGACTTTATATGAAATTTTTCGCTCGTGCTTCGCGCTCTCATTGCCTGTGTAATGATTCCCAGACAAGAGGGTTAAATTACATTAATATATATACAATATATCCAGTTCTGATATCAATTTGCACACAATTTTGTAGCTCGCACATCAAGCTTTCATTATTTTGTCTGATTCACACAAATTGTTACTGTGTATCAAAATGTTCAGCTCGCGCTGCGCGCTCGCATTGTTTGATTTGTGAGAAACCTTCGCACTCTCATTATTTAATTGGTGATACTTGTATCCTCTTCATTAATCACTAAAAACAGTCCTAATTGAGTCACTTTTCACGTTACTATATGACAAAATTTCGGCTCGCGCTTCGCGCTCGCATTGTTTAGTCGGATACTTATCTTTGTTCATGATTATAAAAACTGCTCTGAATCTTCAGTTCTAAGGACATAAAATATCAAAGATTTTTAGCTCGCGCTTCGCGCTCGCATTATATATTAAGACCACATGAGATACCTTATTTTGTTTATAGCAATAAAAACTAACATATACTTAAAACTTCAGTCTTTAGTTAGGACTACCCCCTGAAAAACCAACCCAAAAAACAGATTTACATAGCGGCCAATATTCTGATGTTGATCAGAATATTTTTCGCCCCCCCCCCCCATATTGGCGAAAGCTGGATCCGCCCCTGATACCACCAGTATAACCCCATCGTATAAAAGAACTTTAAGGGTTCCTTTTAAAACGGTTCTTAAGAACTGTTTCCCCTCTTCCTGCTTCTCAGTTAAGGACCCTTAAAATACTCCACACACGAGATGAAGAAGTTTCTTATCAGCACATCGGTACAGTCCAAGTTGCTTTGGCTATACGAATCAGTCATTTTAACTGCCGAGGAAAACAAAATATTGAGACCGAAAAAGGGACCGAAATTACGATGTTCCTTTTTTTCATCTTCTTCCTTTTTAACAGAGTGGCTTTCTCCCGAACATCTTCAAGATCATGTCATACGACCCAAAATCCTTCAAGTATTTCTTTGGCTACTACGATCACCTTGTCTCAGACCGGGGCAATCTCACCAAGGCCGATAAAGCTTTGATCAGTCTCTCGGTCAGCACCGAAAACAAGTGTCTCTACTGCACTGTTTCTCACAGAGTTGTGTTCAGACTCAGCACCGACGACCCAGTACTAACTGATCAGGTCTGTCCATTATTATTGTTTGAATTTTTTTCTCAAGACCGCCCCCCCCCCCCGCCCGTCCAGAACAATTCCCCACAAAGACCTGGAGAAGAGATGCCTTCTACCGCTACATACCTGACTGGATTTTCGGGTGACATTGACTGGTATCTATATTCTAGTCAACAAGGTAGGTGTTTCATGAAAGTTGTCAGGACTGAGTAAATTGTCAGTGCTGACAATTTCAGTGAAATCCTCGGTTTTGATTGGCTGAAAGGCACTGGCCTCTGACTGTTACTATGGTAACTGTCGGAGAAAGACAACCTGTCATTGCTGACAACTTTCATGAAACGGTCCCATGTATTTTCATTGTTGGAATGCCCCTGAGATCCTATGGTCACATTATGACAAGTTTCTAGTAAACTCTGACTAAGTATCTTTAAAAGTGTGATTTGGGAGAATTTTTCGTTGGGGATCCAACGCCTGTCCAGGGAAGTTGTCCTGTTCCAAAAGTTTAACTTTAGTCACCGTTAACATATTTTGTTTAAAGTTATATCAGGTTTAGACAATATACAGTCGTAGCTAGAAAGGGAATATCACCCCAAGCGTTTACTTGTGCAATCACACTGCAATAGAAAGAAAATAACTCAAGATGTCACAAAATGAATGAAGCACATAATAATACTTTATCAAGGTATCATGTCAAGCACATCGTTCAGATATCTGTTTCTTATTTAACCCATCAATTGCAATAACAGTTTCATTCCAGGGGCCGCGGAACGGTTTTCGAAGTGGGGGAGGGGGGGCTGAGCCAAAAGTGGGGGACTGACCATGCTAAAAATCACAATCATATGGTATTTTTTACGTTTTTGTACACGGTTTTGGAAAAAAGTGGGGGGCTGAAGCCCCCTAGCCCCCCTGGTTCCGCGGCCCCTGCATTCGGAGAGGAGGGTACAATTTCGAAAAGTACAAACACCCTCCCCCGCAAAGACGCACATGCCGCTGGCGCATCAACAGTTCACTTGTATGTGCATATAGCTTTAAACGTACACAGATCTACAAAAAAAATTTTTGAACCAGAGAAGTGTCTAAGATAGAATGCAAAATTGTCATGAACGTAACTCTCAATATTTAAATTTTCGATTCCACTTTCTTGAGGATTATGTATTACTGTGACATTGTAATTAACAGTTGAGCCAATGTCGATAATGATTTATGTTGATACTACAGCTAACAGTCAACTGGAAAACAGCTGACTTGACGGACAGACAGAGGGCCATTGTAGAACTGGCCATGGCAGTGACCAAGAATGAACCCATCACGGAAGAACATTTCACCAACCTTGAACAGCATGGCCTCGACCAACGGGATGCCTTTGACATCGGCCACTATGCCGCTTTCTTTGCGCTGGCCAACAGGATTGCTGTCTTCACCAAACTCAGACCAAATGATGAATTTTCAGGTGATCACTCTTAGATATTTTTCCCTTGTTCCGTTATTGGAACCTAATGCTCTTAATTCAAAGAAACGAAAATGGGTTCCGAGCCCGTTGTTTTCGATATAAGTTTCTGTTTTAACTTTGTCATCCATTGGTAACTATACCATGGTAACAATGCTCATCAGCCAATCAAATTTCAAGGATTCCATGAATAGCAAAGTTACCATAATAGTAACTTTTATGCAACGGGGCCCTGAACTATTATTGCTTCTACCAGGAACTCTTTAAAGTTATTTGTACAGCCTATACACAGTTCTTGGTGGTGTAAAGAACCCTCTACAAGAATTGTATTATTCCCACCATCTAGAACCCCACTGAGGTTGCACAAAGGACCTTTAAGGGTTTCTTGTAGCACCAAAAACGTTTCTAAAGGACAGTCTAGACCCATTCTGTGATTATCTTAAGAACCAGAAGGCCTATAAGGGGCAAGGTAAGATTCGAAAATATTAGTGATGATTTACAGCTCTATCTTATCTTTGAAAATATTGATATTCTTACCTAGAGGTGGTGCCACAGCTGTAGGGGAAGGGACAGGGGCAATGCCCCTATGAGATTCAGGGGATCAACACCCCCCTCCAAAAAAAATGATGAAAGACGGGAGACAGAGGGGCATTGAAAAGAGAATGATAACACCTTTTTTTATTGAGAGAAAGACAATTGAAGTAACCAATGGAAAATGTCCTTATGATTTTTTCTTTTAATAAGAAATACATAACCCAGCGACAAAAAATAGCATTTCATTAAATGATAATTATTTGCGCATTTAACTAGTTTGCAATTGCTATAAGCCACTATAATTTGACAAAGGCATGAAAGGAAGGCAAGGGAATGTGACAGGTTCTCACAAGCTTAGGGGAAGAAAAAAAAGGATCCTACTTTTCAGATCATTCATTTAACATTACATGGCATCTCTCTCTGTTCATTTCCGCCTTGGTCTGTTCCACAGATTAGTCGGGTAACCCAAGAACCAGCACCGAGTCACTGGGGACCAGAAGATATACCGTGACGTAACGGGATACCCAGACCAGGTACTCGTAGGAATCCGGGACCAAATTCTCCTCCGACTCATCACCACGTCTTCGAAAGGGGGTCATGGCTTTTTGCAGAGGAGGCAAGGGCGTCCGGAGAGCCTTCAAAATTCAATAATTTAAGAACCTATTTTTGTTTTGCAAATCATTTTCTAAACAAATAATTTTGATTGACGAATTCAAATATAACATTGAGAGTCAAACAGGATGGTGATTAGCTCGCTTTCGCAATTTCTCTATCATGTTTATAGGCTATGTTATCGCTCCCCTCTCATTGTACGTACTTACCCCCCCCCCCCATTAGAAAACAAATCCTGCGTACCAACACGGTGGGGGCTAGCTGCAAGAAGATACCCAAGCTAATATAAACTGCTGTATGATATTGAATACTTTGTTTGCAAAGAGATAATAGATCTTTATTGCCTGTGCAACATGTATTAGATGCAATATTCTCAAGGAACACGCATTTGAAATGGGAATTTTGATAGGGTAAAATCTGCTGCCGAGTAATCACTGTTCGTTACAAGCTGTCATGTGAAATTAATCATGAAATAAAGAAGACCACCGCCGAAAATATAGAAATCTTAAAGGACAAGTCCTCCCCAACAAAAATTGATTTTGATAAAAAGAGAAAAATCCAACAAGCATAACACTGAAAATTTCATCAAAATCGGATGTAAAATAAGAATGTTATGACATTTTAAAGTTTCGCTTAATTTCACAAAGCAGTTATATGCACATCCTGGTTGGTTACTTCTTTTGTATTTGTATTTATATGAAATATTCTAATTTTCTCCTCATTGTCAAGTGAAACGGTGATCAATTCCTCCCTGAACATGTGGAATTAGCCTTGTTTAATACTATATGATTTTGTCAAGTCGGTCCCTATGGTCAAATCTCTAAAAAAATGAAATATTTTATAATTCAAACAATAAAAAATCAAAAGAAATAGTGAATGATGGACATCATCGACTGATTCATTTGCATGTCACAAAGTTGTGCATATCACTGTTTTGTGAAAAATAAGCGAAACTTTAAAATGTCGTAACTTTCTTATTTTACATCCGATTTTCATGAAATTTTCATATGCGAGTTTGATTTTTCTCTATTTATTCAGATCAATATTTTACTGGGGTGGACTTGACCTTTAAATATTAAATGCTGGTTTGAGTGTTATATATCTATTAATCTAATGTAGCTCTGGATTATTGCTTTAAATATTATTTGCATACAAAGCGGGTTTTACATTCATCATAACTTTTCTTGTGTGTTTTTTTTCCTTTGTCTTCTTTCCTTATCCGGACCAGGTATAACCCATCTTTCTATGTTTTCAAAGACTTCTCACAGTCATTTGTGAATGAAATACATGTGATACATTTCTTTGGATGAATGTACATTAGTTTTTATTATTATTATTCCCTTTTCCCTGCTTTATTTCCTATCATTAATTTATAGAGATGTTGTGGCTAAGTGGATAAGTCTCCTGACTCTGAACCTCGAGGGCGGGGGTTCGAATCCCAGCACTTGCGTCCTTTGGCAAGGCGTTCATCTACATTTTGTCGTAAATGAGTACCCGGGATAGGAAGAAATTCCTTGAATTCTCGAGCGTCCCGTTCAATTTTGCCGGGGTAATAATATACAGCGCTTAAAACATTGTATTAAGCGTTATGTAAATGATGGATATTATTATCATAATTCAATTAAATATAATATCAGTTATTTCATTACTTGAATTACATGCATAGTTTATGATAAGTCAATATTTTGAAAATGAATGTATATTTCTTTTCTCGGTCACAATGGTTTGTAAATTTGTATTAAAAAACAGAAACAATCGGTGGTTTTCGGGACATGACCGTAATATAAATGCTGCAAACATGGGAAATAATAAAGTTGCTGCAAAGAAAAAAATAAACAAGAAAATCAATCTGAAATAGATCGTATCAACTATGAATGTGCTGCAGCTGGGAGATGAAATGTATTTATGCAATTATACAATTTCGTTTTACACAGGCTACACCTAGAGCTGTTTTTTTAAGTTATGAACGACTTACCCAAGGTCTGAAATATATCGAGCGAACTGGGGCTCGCAGTCATTGTACAGTGATTTAGATTTTAGATTTATTCATTTTCCGTTCACAAAGCACAACAAAATCAAACAATACATAGTCAAATTTAAAGTACAACATCAATCGAAATAAGGTATAAACAGTGCATTTAACAAGTTCAAATTGGCAGATTTGGTCAACATTCTTGCCATCACCACACATTTTTACAACAAAGAAAATATCAAAACAACTCAAGGAATAATACCAGTAGACTTCTTTGTTCTTATCTAGTTCCCACTGTCACGATTTGAGCCGAGATTTAACCAGCATTCTTAATCACGAAGTACTATAAATCGTAGTGATCTTATCAGATCAGTCGTGGCAATGTATATTGATCTTACAAAAATTTTGAATGGTTTCAAAATTTTTCGATCAGTTACGAAAGGCCAATCGTGGCTTTCGTAAAAGATAGCACGACAATGGGGACTTTGTATTATTGAAATATCAGGAGGGAAAACCTTAAGCTCCCATTTTGACATTTCATGATTCAGTCTTTAAATGTCATTCGTCAATTCATGCCTAACTTCGTATCCAACTTGTGTTTATGTGACTTGCAATCACTTCATAATCATTTGCAAATTTTGTAATTTACTTTTATTTGTAATGATAAAAACAGAATTCTAAAAAAGTCATGCTTAACTTTAGGAACATCTTTATGAAAAGCCCGGCCTGCATTCCCACCAAGCTATTATTAGCTAAATTTTCCTCAATTATAATATTGGATAACAAAAGGCAGGAATATATACTGCAAATTCAAAAGCAGTGAAAGATTATTTGTATATAGTACTATTTAATTGTATACATCTCGTCATATTGTATATGACTGCGGTAATATAAGGTGAGTAATCAATGATTATGATAAATATATATGCAATTTCTTATGTCATAACGTATTATTTTCAATTTTCATTATCAGATTGTACTGATTTCAATATTCATGATCAAATTGTATTAACTTGTGGGTACTTACTCAGGTAAAAAGAGTTTGACTTTTTGTCACAAAATTAATATATAACTCTTTAACTATTCTGTTTCTACATTACTAAAAACCCAATGCGATTGTGTGTATGCTGCTTGTATTATTTTGCTTCAGAGGTTTATCTTGGTATCAGGGAAAATTGGAGAAATCGTTGTATATTACAATTATTATTGTAATGTCTATATTTTGTAAAATTGGAAGTACATGTAGATTGTTTTTTCGCCGCAAGATTTTGGTTGCTGTAATGTATTTTCTATTGTGTGTTTAATAGCTATGATTCTGATGCATTGATTAAAAATATCTAGGAACTACGTTTTCTTTGTGGGTAGAGGGGCGACGCTGTGTATTTTCGGAGGGACATTTCAAGGAGGGGGGGGGGGGGGATAAAGTGGGGGTAATCATGTATGGAGCAGCATACCTGGCTAAACGGGAGATATTAAGTAATTCGATATTACACGATATTTGATATGAAATCATGAAGTTGGAATTAGCAATCTATGAACCATTCAAAGAGGGAATGCAACTTCATGTTTAATTTGAATATTATGTAAAAACACAAACAAACATGGGTATAGGTCCTTTGACTAAGAACTAAAACCTTTTAAACTAATATGTCAAAGCTGAAAGAATTACTAAACAAAGATGGACCCGATTTATCGGGCCTCTTTTAAGTCCCCTCATTTACTAAATGTCATAAGAGAGCGAGAGAGAGGGGGGGGGGGCCCTAGGGAATAGACAGAAGAGTGGGAAAGTAATTGTATGCCTTATTAAAAGCATCATCAGTTTTTGAGAATTTTTGTGATGAGTTTCGATTCTTAGTAAATTATTTCTCGTAAAATTCCAAGCTATTAAGTAATGGTTATTAATAATTCATCTGTTGAAGTATCTGTATTAGTTTATTATTTATATTTTAAGTCTAATTGCATATATGAAATATTATTGCATGGTAAACTGAAAATGAAATTAAATCAACCAATAATTTCAAAAGCTTTTTGAATAATGAAAGAAGTAGAAACGTAGCTTTGACTTTTTCTTATAGAATTTTATTATTCCAAACCTGGATACATAATATTCACAGACTGTGTGTGGTTAACAGCAAAATTATATAACGGTATATGATTTCTTAAGGGAATGGGAGGCATTTATGCAATGGACATTCAAAGAAACATAATCAATGACTGACAATCTACATCGAACATAATATACAATCATTATATATTTACATAACTGCAGGGAAATAGAATATATACCTGCACTTTACATCACTGCTAAATTGGCCTGCAATTTAAAGAACAAAAAATAAGAAATGGTATGGAGAAACAAATGTATTTATTCATCAGAAGGAAATCCTGCAGTTTCTGACACATCTGAAATATTGATGCTTTTAGAATACCGAGTTATTGGAATTAATTGAGAGCGATGTTTCCATGTTTTAAGAAATTTTCCAGGGAGACCTAACCTTGTACAAACTAGAATCATAAGTTATTTTTTGTGAAATTCATACCACCGATTTTTTTTGCTGTATTCATACTTCATTTTTAAAAGATTTATTAGAATATAGTCAAATCATTCAAGTTGGAAGAGTATTTCAATGATCATATGATGTGACATAAATCCTCTTAATTCTAAAGATGATAATTGCCATTTTCATCCATACTAAAAATCATATAATCAAAAACTTTTGATTGATGCATGACTAACTTAATAAGAAAAATATCAAATAGTGCACAGTCTGGATGAAGATACAGCTTCAAATTTCAACTTATTCAGTCTTTGTGATTACATTTGTCATATCAAATATCAGGAATATTTTTTCTGTCACATAATGCTTCTTATACTGTATTTTTGGATAAAGAAGTAAAAGAAACACAATTATGTTTACTTTCATACCAAAAACCTTTCATACCAAAAAGGTACAATCATTGGCTGGGCTATTCTTAGAACCCTTTTGCTACCTCGTCTATTATTTTCAAATACTGTGTAGTAAAAATGTGGTCATAAATTATTATAGCTTCCTGATGAAAACGGTATACCAAGTATGTTTTAGTGTGAAAACACACTTACTGGATTATAAGGTGAATCTTGTGCCATGTATTCAAGAAGTAAAATGACGGTGTATTATCATCAGTTTTCTTAAATTGTACTTTTGTGTTTACATGAAAACATGTACAGTTTCCTGCAAGGAATTGCTATAGAATTGTAAGTATTTGAATAATTATAATATATTGCTACTCATTTGTATGGTTGGAAAACTTGGAGTGTTTCAATAAAGATCTTTAAAAGCACGTATCCCTTCACATGTATGTTCTTTATTATGTGACCGTGAAGTAACGTAGAAATATCTGACGTGCGAGTATGGCACGAGAAGGAAAAGCATACTCAAGTTTTTGGAAGCTGAAAGGCTGTGCTCTTCACATTTCAACAAAATTAATGACACAATCATTTGTATCGAATAAAGAAAAAGAAAGGTGACAAATGCACTGCAGATGTCACATATATTCGGGATAGAGTAGGAAAGAGTTTCCTTCTGCTTATGTACAAGATGAAACCTGTGAGCAAAACAAACAGAGGCTAGATAGAAACTGTGATCTAGTTCTGGACTCATCAGGTCGGTGTACC
Organism: Lytechinus variegatus; assembly: GCF_018143015.1. NCBI lineage: Eukaryota > Metazoa > Echinodermata > Echinoidea > Temnopleuroida > Toxopneustidae > Lytechinus > Lytechinus variegatus. The sequence goes on from NC_054751.1 coordinate 30,815,817, forward strand.
TCAAGAGGCAGTGACAGCATGCATATTTATGCAATTCTGAATCGGTTTACTAGCCTAGCTGAGGTCCATAAAGACCTGTCAGCAAGTTTTACCTTGTAACTCTACCATTAAGTAGGATAATAAATTGGTGCTGGTGAGAATAGGAAATACAAATAAAGAAAAATATAGGAAAGGAGGTAGACACTGTCACAAGGCATATTGAGCTTTTTTGAGATATGCAGAGGAATGGATGATTAGAAAAAAGATGTTCTTATCGAAACTAGTATGAAATCATTCTGAAAATTTCTTGCATAAGAATTCTTATTACTATTTTTTAACCTTGTTCAGCAAATAAATTAAACAAATGTATCTCTCCTCCCAAAGCTCAACAGCCAGTCAACTTACAACCTATACTTCCACCTCCGAAACGTTGACTTCCTGGAGGATGTCCCGAAGGCCATTCTCAAGACATGACACTTACAAACCATGTTGTAAACAGTCAACAGATAGGTAGTTGCAATGTATTAGACAGTCTTATGGACTTATCATAAAGTCCAGATCATAAAGTTCTCATAGAACAACGCTCCACCTAGGACACAAGCCATGAAGGCTGACAGTAAGGAAAAGCACCATCCCTGTTCAAGCAGATTGTTGGAGCGTCTGTAAGTGTTCACCATAGTTGGCCTGTCCATGGCTACAGACTGGAAGAGATCTGGAGGCATCGCCGTATGTATGGCCAAATCGGAAACGGATTTCTGTAAAGAGGGAGAAAATATCAAGTACATGTAATTCAAAGATATCCAAGAATTGAATATTATCTGTTTACTTCAATAATTTCATACTGATTACCAAGAATATTGTAATATCATCACTTTTGAGATACATTGACACAAGGAGCTGCCATGATTAATCTATATTTGAGATGTTTATCTATATTTCATTACACTGCATAAGAAATCATACTTCATATTGGAATACAGTGGCAGGAATGATATCAATCCTAAGTGTAACCTCCAAAAGGTCCTGGTAAAATGACTCACATGGCCAATGCATATAAATATATTCTACATTTTCACACAGATGGAAACAAAACTGTCTGACTACTTTCGCCATATTGATTGAACAATATCATCCAAGAACTGCCACCAAAATGATGGCAACAATTGTATCCCACTGCGGCCACCAAAACGGTGGAAACAAATGTATCCCCATGCTACCATCAAAATGATATGAAAATAAATGTATCCCACACTGCCAAAATTATGGAAACGAATGTATCCCACACTGCTGTTACCAAAATGATGGAAACGAATGTATCCCACTGCTGCCACCAAAATGATGGAAACAAATGTATCCCACACTGCTGCCACCAAAATGATGGAAATGAATGTATCCCACACTGCTGTTACCAAAATGATGGAAACAAATGTATCCCACTGCTGTCACCAAAATGATGGAAACAAATGTATCCCACACTGCTGCCACCAAAATAATGGAAAAAAATATCTCACACACTACTGAGACCAAAATGACTGCTGCCACCAAAATGCTGGAAACAAATGTATCTCTCACTGCTGCTACCAAAATGCTGGAAACGAATGTACCCTACACTGCTGCCACCAAAATGATAGAAACAAATGTATCCCACTGCTGCTACCAAAATGCTGGAAACAAATGTATCTCACACTGCTGCTACCGAAATGCTGGAAACAAATGTACCCCACACTGCTGCCATCAAAATGCTGGAAACGAATGTATCCCACACATCTTCCATCAATATGATGGAAACAAATTATCCACTGCTGCCACCAAAATGATGGACACGCGTATCACACACTGCTGCCATCAAAATGATGGAAACAAATGTATCCCACCAAAGTCACAATAGAAATGAAACAAAGGTATCAAACTCCCACCGCACTGATGGAAACAAATATATCTCACCAAAGTCACAGGAGAGATGAAACAAAGGTATCAAACTTCTTCCACACGATTGAAACGAATCCCAACAAAGTCACAACACAGGTAAAACAATTAAAGATATACAATTAATTCTACCACACTGATGGAAATAAACATATCCCATCAAAGATGCAACAGAGATGAAACAAAGGTATAAAACTTCTACCACACTGATTCAAACTAGTATCCTACTGCTGCCAACACATTGATGGAAACAAACATATCCCACTGCCCTAAATCACGAGTGATGGAAAGAAAAGTACACCTATTTTATAAATAACAACATACACTGACAATAGGCCAATGCAAGGTGGCGCTGTACAGAAATCAATCTCACAGGGAGAGAGTCAATGCTTGTTTGGGGAGAGTGGGAATTCCATCATCCTTGAATAACCATCAGCAAAGAATACTTACGTGGAAGGTATCCTGTGTACTTGGGCACCATGCCGATGTCTTTGTAGAGTCTTCTCTGCATTAAGGTGCTCTTATCATCCTTGGTTAGCTGGAGACTGGCCTTGGCACCAGCATTTGGGACAGTAGTTCTACAACAAAGTAAAATAGTATATGTATGAATTATGATGCCATGCAAATTAATTTCTAGTATATTTCTTATTTGTTACAAAACGAAAGCCATCAGGGGAGCGTTTCATGACTCAGATTTGTCGGACGTTTCATCCCACAATCCGACTGTTCCCATAGTAACAGCACTTGTCAGCCATACAAAATCAAGGAAAGTTTTTCAGATCTGACAACTTGTCGGACAAAAATATTTATGAAACGCTCTCCTGGTCTAAGATAAAGTGAACAGAGTTACGTTTTCTCTCGATGTAAAAATAATAGTCATGATAATTATAATATAGCATTTATGAGGCGTAACTATCTAGTTGCCTATTCATTGGCAACGAGATATTCATATAGGAGTATATAATTATGACTATATTTGTTTTCAAATAAATATTTAAATTTCATTCAATCGTATTTGTTAACTTCAGGTCACCTACAGTCAGTACATTTATTAAGATGTGCAAAACAAGAAATCACATATTCCCATATCAGGTAATTGTATATTAACATCAGTGCACAAATATACAAATGCTGGCTAAATCAATATGTTGGTATGTTACATCTCTATCAAGGTCTCACATATCATCCACAGTAATTATGAAAACGAGAGATAAAGGAATTAAAGGGGCCAGACTGAAGTGAAGAGTAGTACAATACCATGGCAGCTAAACAAAATCAGAAAAGCTTTATCCAAAATACAAACAATTAAAACTGTTAGAGATTTCTTACTTTCTATGTCATCAAAAAACTATCACACTGCTTTTATGATATTAAGAAAGACCTTAATGATGTACTTACTTTGGAACATATCCCGGTTTCGATATGATGGCATGTCTCTCTGTCTCATCATAGAATACGTTAAGTGATTTATCGCACATGGAATGGTACCTCGCTCCAAGACCGAGCTCGGTCACACCCTGTCTCGGTATAAAGCCCTTGTACCCTGGAATAGGGGCTTCTCTTGATTCCCTCTTGTCATCTGCAAGACAAAGATCAAATGAAGGAATTTTCGATATTAATCAAACCTTCAAAAACTTCAACCAAACCAACGTTTGTTATACGATCAGGAAAGTTCACCGGTGTTGGTCACAAAGGTCACATCGGGTTACATCGCTGAGGATCGAAGGCTGTAGTCAGTATCTGAATATTTTGAGGTAACTCTTTGACTCTTCTTTGTATGATGTGACATAAAATTTAACGTTTTGTTACTGACTTGTGTAAATCCCGTGGTCCTAAAGCAAACACAGGAACACAATTTCAAATCACAGTAACTTTCAAAGAAATCGTATGCTTATAAATCCTTAGTAAATAGAAATTGATTTTTCACCTGCATTCTTCATTCTTTTTCCTTGGGGGATATTTAATTACAGACAAAACTACAGCATTTTTAGCAAATTACAAAAGTTGTAAATGTTTTTCTCAGTAATAACTTCAATTTATTAACTGATAATTACCTACCAGTATCAATGGCAAGTAGTTATGATCCAATTCATAACATACGATTTACATGCACAAATTAATCCATGACCATAGGCTTTGAGGAAAGGATCATAGAGACAATGGCATTCTAAAAGTCATAATAGTAAATTACTTCTATAAAATAATATGCTGTGCACAAGAACATAATGAATTTCTTTTATGTGTCCAAAAACATACTATGAAGAAAAAAAAAGCTCACCTAATAAAACCTTTCCAGGATTTTGATCTCGGTAGAAGTTGAGAGCCTTGATGACAACCTTCTCATCAGTCTTTGGATGTAGAGGTCTTGCCTGGACTACAGTGTGTTTTAGGTTCTTGATCTTGGCATCATGCTCCTTGGTATTATGGAGGAAGTCATCAATACAAACATCACAGTCCTCCTTGTAGGTGTTCCCAAACTTGAAAGGCATCCTAGGGATATAGCCTGTCGGAAACGATGTAAGTATGATGGTTTTAACTATTTTCATATGTAATTATATCAGGCGCGGATTTGTAGTTTTCTGTGCTTATTAAATTTTTGGGAAGACGAAATGTCCATCATTTTCGACTGATGATCTTTTTTGTACATGTCAATTTTTCTTTCAAAAGATGAAATGTCCTTCATTTGTCATTAGCAATATAATTTTGTTTTCCCCCTTAGATAATGCTACTGTTCCATTTATCTTCTAGTTCTAGTATATCTTTCCTGGTTTTCAGAATTCACTCTTGATCATTTCAAAAGGAACCTCCCAGTTCATCAGTTCTGAATTTCTGATACACTGATACATACATTTAAAGGTATTTGCAACGATATCACTTTGATTGTTGTGTATTTTCATTTATGGTGGCAGCAGTGGGATCGAAACATAGTCAACAAAGCGACTCGTCAATTAAGCAAACAATCATACAGGGGGAAAAAACATAGGTTAAGGGACATTTGCCAATAGCAGTTGGGCTTAGGTAGCAATGACAGACTTTCCAGAAGTTCCTGAGGAGAATGGCAGAGGAAAATTGATCAAACCAGGTAACCCTTTATATCATAAACCATCAATGACAGATAAAGAAAACTATATTTAGGATGGGAGCTGGAGGACAAATATCACTTTTTCAAATAACGTACCTGTGTATCCTGGCACCATTTTTTCTGTGAGTTTGTTGTCACCATTAGATCTTGGTAGCTGCATCGGCCTTCTTTCTCCACTCAGAGAGTTGGCAGCAGTCAGTCCTGTCCCTACATGCTTGCTGGTCGAATCAAAGTAGTTATTTGGCCAGGATGACACAATGGGATGGCGATTTGCACGTCTCTGTATAAAGAAAAAGAAACTTTTTTATGATATATCGCTTTGTACATCAATTCAAAGAAAAACATTCTACTTTCTTCCAATTATGAGAGCAGATTTGAATAGTTTGTAATTAAAGATTCAAGAATTATCCTCTGCCTAGAGATCTGAAAGAAATCTGGCAAGCATAATTTTAACCCTCAAAAAAGAAGAGATGGTGTTGTATGATTGCTTTTAAAACACAAGTGGTTATTTGGTAATTAGAAGCTTATCTGCCGAAAAAAAGTTCTTGTCTTAATAGCTATATAAGATTACAAATTATAGTCTCCCCTTTCCCGTACACAAAGTTAATCTTAAATGCGATAAATGACAAGAATTAGAGCATTTAATTCAGCTATGTAGCCTACACATAACATATCCTTTTCAACTGAACGAAGATAAATACAATAAACATACAACCTAATTTAATATTGACAAACACAATTATGAAGGCTTTATAGTTTACACCATGTTTTCTTCAACAAAGTATCTCCTATGTTATTCAAGGAAATATGTGCTTCAAAATCAGTTTGTTTATGCTCTGCTTCTTCTAAATCCATATACAGTAGGTAATACAGGAGGTATTGTTATAGTTCCAACAAAGTTCATTACTTGGAAATAAACTTTGTTAGAACTATAACAATGCATTAATTGCCTCTTTGCCTCTTTTATCTCATCTGCATGTGTCCAACACACGGAATGTAATATCATTATACATATATATATATGTATATATATATATATATATATATATATATATATATATATATATATACACATATAAATGTATATATTCTTATCTGCACATGTATCCCTCTTTTTCATGTCCATGTGAACACAATTTTGTATGGTAAAAACAAACAACAAACCAACAAATAATATGAGACATAAAAGAATTTGAATATTTGGTATACAAAATCTAAAGATCTTACATTCTCTAGTTTGTTGGTTGCATTTCCATAAGTATCTCCCACGTGATACTTATACTGCTCAATGTAACCACAGTATCTGTAACAAAGGTGAAAAGATGAAATAGAACGTAAAGTAATTTAAGTATTAATGAGAAAGAAATGTTTTAAATTAGGTATTCAATGTTCAATACCAATAATGATGACCCCTACTGCTGATCAATATGGAAACATATCCAGATGGAAAAGGGGTCGGGTCAAATTATTTTGAACTTTTTCCAATTTTTCCAAGCAGCAAACTGTCTAATTAAGGGAATGATCTTGAAAATTAAGTGCATGTTGGTACTGTAAGGGGCGGGGGGGGGGGGTTATATGCTTTGCACTTGGCACAGGGCTAAAAAGTGCCCTGACCTCTTGTATCATTCTGACAAGTGTGCACTCATGCTTGTATTTAATCAAGGTAATTGTGTCATCAGCTTTCACACCCGAAAGGTTTCTGATCATTAGCAATATTAATAATCAGGATAATGAGGTTTCTCTAATGTACAACAAATAAAAACATCAGGAACTTTAGCAATATTCCATCAAAATTTACATTCCTGTAAATTTGCATAATGATGGAGCCCATTTACACTGGGTATCACTTCAGAATATATCAGCTCCCTAGAGACCAATCAACAATCAGAGACTTGGGAGATGGGTATAGACGTAAGTGAATATCAGGGGTGTAATTTGAAAAAAATATAAATTTCATGGGCAGATCCAGGATTTTCAAAAGGGGGAGGGGGCATGTTTTACAAGATAAATTTGACAACCCCCCAAAAAAAGGGTATTCACTACCAATTTGAGGTTATTTGTCTCAGGGAAAATTTGACAACCAAAAAAAGTCTTCACTATACCAAATCGATGTCATTTTTTCCATGGATAATTTGACAAAAAAAAGGTTCTCATGTCTGTGAATGATTATATTCCACTCAAAAATCATTCTTCCATCAATCATTGCATGATAAGAATATGTGATATTGTATGGGGGTACAAAGAGGAAGAAGAGATGCAATGTACTAGAACTAGTAGTTAAGTAGGGTACGTTACAGTAGTAGAAGTGCAGTAGTAGTAGTAGTATATAGTAGTATCAGTAGTAGTAGTATAGTAGTAGTAGTAGTAGTAGCCAGAGTAGAAGTAGTAGTAATAGCCAGAGTAGTAGTAATAGCAGTAGCAGTAGTAGTATTAGTAGTAGTAGTAGTAGTATAGTATACATGGTATAGTAGTAGTAGTCATAGACATAGTATAGTAGTAATAGTATAGTATTATTATTAGTCGTAGTAGTAGTGGTAGTGGTAGTGGTAGTAGTAGTATAGTAGTAGTAGTAGAAGTAGTAGTAGTAGTAGTAGTACTAGTAGTAGTAGCTAGTAGCCTGGAGTACATGTATAATCCCTTGACATAATAAATGGGGTATATTAATTGCTTTGATTAAAATTTAACATGATTAATGATCGATGACGTACCGTACGCTATTTATAGATAAACACACTGACAGTCAAGTATAAAAAAATAAGCTTATCTCCTCTCGTCACAATTTACAAAGTTAACTGTTATATAGTTTCTACATTAATATTAGTTCGATATCACATATATATAGTTACCCGGGTACTTGAGTGCCTTCTTTGAGTTCAGCGAAGTCTCTCCTACGGTTTATATTCCACGTCGTGGAGTTTGCCATAGTTGTGTTCATCATTTTGACAAGATTTACGTAGGTATATCCCTTCGATGAATAAAAGCAGCTCGATTTCAAGCAATTTTTACAGCTTAAAATGACGCGGAATCAGAAATAGTTGGCAACCGGCGTCCGATCCTACATAACGAGTTCCTACTCTGACTTGTTTATGTGTGTACGCGTGGCGCGTCTGTACGGGAAAATCGTTGCTAGCCGCGAGCTTGTTGCTACGTGATTATCCTGTTACCAAGCCCCCTTTTCACCAGCCTCTGATCCAACGAGTGTATATTCATTGAGTCAGCGGGGCGTACTGTTCGCTGTCGCTACGCAAGAGCGAACCTTTACACAGGGCGACTCCGAGCTTTATTGGCTTACATCTCTCGGCTCCGACACTGCGCTTCATGTACGCATTGAATTACGGCGACTCGGTGACCGCATTCAAGCAATGTGTATTTGATGCCTTACACGTAATTGACCGGGATCGTGAGATAAGGGAATTGGGAAATAGATTGATTGGGCAGGCTATGGCGTATTCGTAATGCAGTATTAATGGCATTGCATTGCTCCTCATCGTTAATCCTATGCACTGAGTTACCGCAACTGGGTGAGTATTACCAAATAATATTATGTTTTTATTTCAGGCTTATGTCATGTAATATGTATGTAGAGGTGGGAGATGTGGAGTGTCTGGTGATGTTGAGCATTTAATAAAATACTAAATAGTGATATGTAAGTAATTGATATGATAAGTGATACAACCGTACTTGTAATCGACTATGAGAGTCTGAAATATTATTTGTGTAGGCTGAATTTATGTTAATTGTGTTAATGGAATATCAATCATATTCATCGCTGTTCATAATCACTTGCAATTGTATATTTGTGTAGGCCTATGCTAACAGCGCGGGATACAGTTACGACACTGACCTATGTCTACATTGAGTTAGATCTAACTCTGAAATATATGTTTGTGTGATACGGATAATTTTAAAGATTTTATATGTAGTACTTCTACTTGTAGTCCATAGGCCTACATGTATATATTGTATAGGCCTGTTGATATGTTCACCGAAAAACTTTGGTAAATGCCCACTCACACGTATTGTGAGGCTATTAGTAAACAAATTTACTTGTAAATGCCTTCCCATAACAGATAACTTGTCATTTTGATTTCTACTCAAACTGGCATTTCTTTATTTTGGGATATGTTGTAAGGGAGAATTTAGAATATGTGCAGACTACCATACCTCCCCCCCCATAGACTGGGCGTTGTGGCGTGCGCCTGTAATCCAAGCTGTGGGGAAGTTACAAATTGATGCAGAGGTTCGAGGTTCGAGCCCTGGTCACGTCTTTCGGACAGTGACGTTAAAGGTCGGTCCCAGACGTAAATAATCATATCTGATTGATACACGTCTCACAAAACTCAAATACAAATACACACACATAGATTTTATTAATTAATATGTGTTTATTATGCTACAGGAAAAGACAAGAAATTATATATGAATTGTATCAGAGTTTCTGAATTCTCATTGGTGAATTTTAACAAATATTTTGAAATGATGTATGAGTGCCATAATTAACACATTTGGGCTTTTTTACATGATGTAGTTGATAACTTTAATCATATTCAGTAAATATGATGTGTTTATATTTCCAAATGATAGAATTTACTTGTTTGTCATGACATTGGAGATGTTTGCTCATAGAATAGAATTTGAGTAATTTTGAGATAACTTTAATCATATTCAGTAAATATATGATGTGTTTATATTTCCAAATTATAAAATTTACTTGTTCATCATGGCATTGGAGATGTTTGCTCATAGAATAGAATTTGAGTATTTTCATGTCATCAAGTTTATGTCAGAGGCTTTTAGGTCTACTACATCCATTGGATATCTATCATATTTCATTTTTTATTTCATCTATTTTCAGCTGAAAGTTCCATCTCTGAGCAAATCCTGTTCAAAGCACCAACAGCACCATATCACCGCCCCGCATCCACACTTCCACATCCCTGCTTCCTGATTTCGGCATATTGGACTATCCAGCTTCCCATTCAAATTAGTGATGCATTGATCCAACAGAGGAGGTCAAGATGGGAGCAAGGAAGACCAAGCTTGCAACGGACGACAACGACGGAAACCGGAAGCAGGTAGACGATAATAGTCAAGATAGCTTCCAGCTCTATTCACTGGTAAATTTGAAGGGAGGAGGGGAGCTTGTCGAACTCACCCGAGAGGCAATCAAGTCCAAAGACTGGCAACCACTTGAGGACAAACTCAGAAGTGATTCGGTAAGAGTCAAGAGCAGTTTATTGTTATATCAATGTGAAAATGATTCTTGGAGATGGAGTAGATGAATTTTAGTAGGAGTAATTGATGAAGTAAAAGAAGAAGCAGCTTATCAAAAGTAGCTGGTATTAGAAAACACGAGGAAATGTGAGAAATACTGTCATAATTGTCATTATTTCATTACATTTTATTTGTATTACTGTTATCATTTATTATTGTTATTGTCAACCCCATTATCTTTATTATTTTTTTGTTGTTGGTTTTTGTCATTGTATATAATGATATAATAGTTATGATAATCATGATAATTATAATCATCATAATTACCTTTACCTTTATTTACCTTGATGATGGGCATAAAGTATAGAAGACTTATTTGCCTCTCGGCCTCTTCTTTGAACTTGTCCTCCGTTAAACGCAACAATTTTATCATTTATAATTTTATTCGCTTGTTTTTGTATTATTATTCCTTCTCCTCATCATTATTAATATCATTTATGTTTATTATGACTATTAATGCCCGAATGGCAAAAATATATGATCGACAGCTACTTGAGGACAAGTGGGAAGTGACTTGGAAAGAATAAAGACTAAATACCAACAAGAAAATGCTAATCAAATAAGTAAATGATTATTGTCCTTTCATAGCTCATGATATTATCCTGAAATATTCTGATTCTTTTAAGCAATATTATCTGATTAGGGCAATAACTGTAATTCATAATAGTAATAATAATCATAGAACAGTTCTTGTTTAGTGCATTATACCTTTCAAAGGCCTCAAAATATTAGGGAAAGCTGCTGATAATGCTAAATATATTCAATGTAAATTTGAATTGCCCAATTGAATCAACTTGACTTAAAATGTGTCGGATACTATTCCAGAGTTCTGGGGCTTCATGCACAAAGTCGAGTTCAAAAATTTGAAGGATAATTTTTAATATTGAATTGTCAGGTGCCTTGAGCATTCCTTGGAGTAGATATGTACACATGAGAAATTATTATTATTAATAATTATCATTATGAAAATTGTTATTATTATTATTGTTATCATTATCAATATTGTTGTCATTATTATTGTTATTATTAATATCATTATTATTATCATAACTATTATTGTTATTACTATTTTCATTATTATTATTGTGATTTTATTATTATCATTATACTTATCACTATAATTATCATTATTATTATCATTATTATTATTATTATTGTTATTATTATTATCAATGAGTTTTCTTATTCATGTATGCTTCCAGGTGAAGAGATTCTTGTACAACGATGGACAAGGCCGAGACATATCCATCAAGGAACTTGTCAATCGGAGGAACCAAAGCAGGAAGGAGAAAGTTGAAATCATCGGAGCAACGTCAAGGCAACACAGTGCAAACACCATCAGTCCTGTTAATCCTGGTAAGATGATGATAATAATAATAGCCAATTTTTATAGAGCGCTTTTCCCAGAATGGCTCAAAGGGTGTTACAGCATATTATTACCCCGGTCATATGGATCATTGGATTCATCCCGCACGAAAAGTGCACAATTTCCACTCCCTAGGGAGCATTCCTTGCATTCATCGCAGATTCATTATGGCGCTGACAAAATCAAACATAGGCCTTCAATATCTTTTGCTTCGTACCGGGTACCCATTTAGCACCTGGGTCGAGAGAGGCAAACTGGATTAACGCCTTGCCAAAAGACGCTAGACTGCTGTGGGATTCGAACACACGACCCTCTGTTTACAAGGCGAGAGTCAGAACCACTACACCACGGCTCTTCCATGATCATGCGTTACGCCTTCGAATAGGTAGTGCCACCACCAGGTATAGATAAGAGATGCAATTTAAAGGGGAATGAAACCTTTGGAACAAGTAAGCTTGTGTTGAAACAGAAAACTCACAAGAATAAGAACAAAGAAAGTCTGAGAACAATCAGACAAAAAATGAGAAAGTTATGAGCATTTGAATATTGCAATCACTAATGCAATGGAGATCCTCCAGTTGGCAATGCGACAAGGATGTGTGATCTGATGTGTACCTGTGAACAATTTTCCCTTTGATGGACTATAAAATACCCTCAAAATGTCTCTTTTTGCTTGTTCTTATGGTGATACTAACTCTATCCATGATGCATTCTTTAAAAATCTGTATTACATGCCCTTCTATAGAAATAACACATGATTACTGCGAGATGTGATTTGATAAAAGAGACAAGTGAAATATATATTGAAGTAAGTGGGAGAGTTGTTCACAAGTGACATCACATGTCTTTGCTGCATTGCCCATTTGAGGATCTCCATAGCATTAGTGATCACAATATTCAAATGCTCATAACTTTCTCATTATTTGTCCGATTTTTCTCAAACTTTCATTGATCTGTGTCTTTGATTTTTCTGTTTTCACACAAGCTATCTTGTTCCAAAGGTTCATTCTCCTTTAATTAGGCGGGGAAGCTCTGTCATTACAAGGAAGACATCATGTTCGTACACAAAATCATGTTCCAATGCTTGTGTTCCATGGCTGGATGGCTCTTACAGTGAAGACTGAAGAGAATGAAAATTGCTTAAATAAGGAACAAAGGATATATTTGTATATATGAATGTGAATACATTTCGTTCAGTGATCAAAATTGAATACTTGGGCATCATCAAGTGTGTGGAAAATATTAGAAATACTCACTTGACACCTACTTTATCGACAGTCTCTAAGTGATCTAGAGTAATGCCGTGAAACACAATTACCATGGCTTTAACAGATCAACTTTAATATTACTGCACAATATATTTCAATATGTTCTTTTCTGTAAGATGACAGAGATACAATTTTAACTATACATTCATTTTTGATCCACCACAACAGACAGACAAGTATTTCATTTTCTTTTTCCCTTTGTTACTATTTGTAGCTACCATAAGGAAAGTTTGCTGGGACTTGGACCAGAGAGGGGCTGTCGGAGAGACTATCCTCCATCTTTGTTTCCTCAATGCTACTGAGCTTCATAACGAGCTGGCCAAGAGAATAATCAAGGCGTACCCTCTCCTTGTGAATGACATCTTCCACACGGACCTCTACCAAGGTAACAACAAAGACTGTCAAATACCGCAACAGGTGGTGTCTGACACCCAGAGAAGAATCAGGCTTTAACCCGTTGAAGACTGAATGATTTCGCTATAACACACGTTTTCCATTGATTCCAGCCTGCATATATTCAGGCTCTGCCTCCAACGGGTTAAGACTGATGGACAATAGTAATACTCAATATCTTACTTACCCATCTCATATGGTTAAGTCACTATCGCACAATTTCTTGCTGACAAGGCCCAAATCAGACCAAGAAATATCTTGTGGGGTGGAGGGGTAGGACAATTAGCTGAGCCTGGGAGATAAGTCTGTATTACAAAAAAAATGAGTGATTTTCATTCGTTCTTTTGCCAGCTTATAAGCTGTACCCTGTAAAAGAATTCATACTGCCATTAGTACAGGGCTTGAGAGCATTGAGCAGATAGAAGTTTAGGGGGCACGCCATTGTGTGTTACACTGATTGCTCCTCCATTTCAATTTTTACCTAGTGCAATCAGATTCCTATGGAATCTTGAAAGTGCCTCCCAGATGTTCAGATAATCAACTTGTTATGCATGCATCCCTTAGAAAAAAATAACCAGATGAAGAGATCTTGGATCTCATCATGTATACATCTTTTGGAGAGATGATCAGATGACAAGATCTTGGATTCGTGATCATGTCATCTGATCATCTCTTCTAAAAGATGTAGAAATGACAAAATACAAGATCTTTTCATCTGATCAACTTTCAAACTGGATGTAGACATGACGAAATCCACGATCTTGTCATCTCATCATCTTTTCAAGGATTGTAGACATGAGATGATTATAGAACATCTGGATGGCACTTTTGAATAATTCCCCTCATAACTGAACAATATTGTTCTCTTGTAAAAACATTTGTAAAGAAATTATTTCACTAAAGAAAATCATTGGTGATAAGCTTATGGTGTCAGTTGACAGTTCTCAATAATTGTCAGTCTCTGGAGATAAGTTATTACTCAAAATTCTGCAGAGTACACAAATTTGACAAAAGTTTTGACACACACTTCTTTACAGAAGGCATAGTTAATAAAATAAAAATGTTAGCTAAAAGGTATAGAACAGAAGGCATTAGTAAACAAATGAAAACTGAAGCTAAAAGTTACAAATAATGAAAAAACAATCAAGAGCTATGATTGGTCACAGGAAATAATGTTACTCTTTATTTTGTGTCGTAGGTGAGAGTTGCCTTCACTTTGCCATCGTTAACGAGGACTTTCCCATGGTGAAGTTCTTGGTAGAGCATGGTGCCAACATTGATGAGAGGGCATGTGGCACATTCTTTCTGCCTGATGATCAAAAGAACACAAGAAAAGACACCTACGATCATGAAGTTATTGTCGTGGATAACAAAACAAACTATCATGGGTAGGTAGACTGTACTTTTAATTTCATTTTATTTTGCATTACTGATGAGAAAGCATAACTGCAGGTGAGTAAGCAGCCAGAAAGTCGACAGCTTGAGGTCATTACGTATAACCAAAAGACACAGGTGCTTTTGACTCTGGGCTGCTAGTGTCTCATTTCATAAAAACTTAAAATAATGGTAAATTTGCCATTATTGCAAACTGCCAAGGTAACAGGGCTTAGCTGCCTTTGAAAATCAAGGTTTCCATGGTAGTGACCATAATGGTAAAGTTACCATAATTTTAACGTTTTTATAATGACATGGAAATCTGATTTAGAGACCACCGCTGTATCTACTTTATCATAAACTGTCCCATCTTTGCTTAAAGGGGAATTCAACCTTGGTCATAAAATGTGTTGGAGAAGAGAAAAATACAAATATTGGTTTGAAAGAAATTGGACAAGCAATAAGAAAGTTATTGCTGCTTTAAACTTAAGATCTGTAAGATTATGTAAATTTCAAATTGACATCAGGGTGAGTAAATTAATGGCAAGGGGCAAGGATAACTTTCCCGTAGGCCATGTACATGTACTTAATTATCAGGATTCTGTTCTTTTCTCCTTATTAGATGTTCCCCTGGGGCAGTAATCAAAATATAACCCAGGTAGTATATTGCTTTATGTTATCATGAAAGAAAATATCATTTGAAGTAAAAATCCTGAAAAATTGTCATTTTAGCCATTTTATCTGTGGAGTAAGTGGAAGAGTAATCACTGCCTTGCATCATGATGATATCACAAATGCAACCAATTTGAAGTCTCCAAGGTGTAGTGATTACCGATTTTTACAACATTCAAAAATTCAGAACTTTCTAATTGTATTCAGGCTGACATTGTTCAAACTCTCATGTATCAACTTGTCTGATTTTTCTTTTTCCTCTAAAAACCACTTTTTGGGGTTGGATTCCCCTTTAACCTCATGTTATCTTATTTTCTCTCCTATTACCTCACAGACATACCTACTTTGGAGAGTACCCTCTGAGCTTTGCAGGGTGTCTAGAACAAGACGACATCTTACGTTACCTCTGGAGCAAAGGAGCCGACGTGAATGCCCAGGATTCCAATGGAAATACTGTTCTTCACATGACGATACTTCACAATAAGAGGGTAAGATCAAGCAGTGCCAGAAATGTTTTTCTTTGTGGTATTAGACCAGACATTATTGTGATTGGTTTAAACATCCTCATCAATTGACCAGTACACAAAATTATGTGGTATAGGGATATTAGTGTGATTTTGCGATTCGTGTCACAAGTATGTACAGAGATTATTCTTGAGTTTGTAGGAAACCAAGAATGCTGGTTTCATTTGTTAGGATATATCATGAAATCTAAGCTGAAAAAAAATTGCACTGAACTTCAACAACACAAATAAGCACTTGTGGGAAATTGCATTATTATTGCTTGGAAAAGAACCTAATTCCTTGCTTCTCAGCAATTACACAATTTCTCCCAGAATACTTTGGAACATACTTTTTTTATTTATAGAAACAGACCCTTGAGTGGTCATTTGATTGGATCTGTATGAAGTAATTTAGAAATAGTCACCGCTCACCACAACTGACATTTATCTTCAATACATAGCAAAATCATAATTATCATTATTCTTTGTTTCGACATATGTCTCTTTCTGCATGATATAGTCTCAGTTCACCCAAGCCTTTGAGCTTGGAGCAAGCTGCAGCATCACCAATTTCCAGGGTTACACCCCTCTCTGCTTGGCAGCGGAGTTGGCGAATACCGAGTTCTTTGAGAGCATCATCCATCTAGAGCGTCAGGTCTCCTGGAAGTATGGGGAGGTGACGTGCGCCCTCTATCCTCTCTACAACCTCGACAGTATCGGAGTCGATGGGAGCGTCAACGAAAAGTCTGCTCTGTTCACCATTGTCAATCAGGTACAGAGTTTCTCTGCTCTTGTAATATGATTTGGATTAAGGGCTGTGAATTAGAAATCCAAAGATATTTATTGATTTTCAGTATGGTGATGAAAATAATAATGGTAGTATAATGTAATGTAATAATGATAATAATACTGTCAATGTTTCAATTGGTATCATTAAGCCATTGTCTTCCGATTCTGTAATTCTCACTGGCATCATACAGAAATCCAAAGACATTCGTTGATTTTCAGTACTTTTTAAATCGGTATTATCAACCCTTTGCATACTGATTCCATGACGAAAATCTCGCGTTTGAGAGCTGTATACCCCATTTTTCCTTATCATCAAATCTCTTCTCCCAGTAATACAAATCCTATTGCCCTCAAGCATGAAATTTAAGTATAGAAACACCTGTTTCTTGACCTCGGTCCGAAGATAATTCACCCCAGCATCTACGGTCACAGCAGGGGGCCACACACGATGGATTGCAATGTGTGTAGTTCCGGCGAGCGCATGGAGTTCCATGTATACACGTGTTGATAGAAAGTTTTTTCTTTCTTTTTTTTCCTTCCTTCCTTCCTTCCTTCTTTCTCTCTCTCTCTTCCTTCCTTCCTTTCCTTCTTTCTTTCTTTCTTCTTTCTTTCTTTCTTTCTTCCTTCCTTTCTTTCTTTCTTTCTTTCTTTCTTTCTTTCTTTCTTTCTTTCTTTCTTTTTCTTTCTTTCTTTCTTTCTTTCTTCCTTTCTTTCTTTCTTTCTTTCTTTCTTTCTTTCTTTCTTTCTTCCTTCCTTTCTTTCTTTCCTTCTTTCTCTCTGTCTGGCTGTCATGATTATTATACTTTGTATGTTGGTATGCCATTACTTCTATTTTTCGAACGTTAAGACTGTATCATTGCGCGAGTGAACCCATTTTCTTGCTGGACGGACAGAAACTAGATGGGATGCATCGCGGTCCTTGCATGCTAAGCATACCGTAATTTTTATTCGCTTACTTTCCTTATTTCAAGGTCGATTTTTTCGTTCGAAATTGAAAATGGACTAGTATTGGATGTCTGAATGTAATATGCCTTTGAAAACGTGATTAATATCGAATACAATAATTTCATTCCGAAGATCCTTCTACAGGCAGACAAGTCTTACGTAATAGCACAGCTGTTGTTTATCATTTCGTCCTTGGCTCAACGCTCATTTAGCTGGCCCGTGGTGGTGAAATCGAGACAAGGGGATTACCTGGCGAAGATGGGTTTATCGGGGTTGGAAAAGTTGTTTGAGATATCCCAAACGCAAATCGGGGTATGAAACCAATTACGAAAATTTCCCGTTTGATTCTCGACCTCACTTCGGACTGCAAACTGCGGTTTTATACCCCGATTTGTGTTTGGAATATCTCAAACAGCTTTTCCAACCCCGATAAACCCATCTTCGCCAGGTAATCCCCTTGTCTCGATTTCACCACCACGGGCCAGCTAAATGAGCGTTGAGCCAAGGACGAAATGATAAACAACGCTGTGCTATTACGTAAGACTTGTCTGCCTGTAGAAGGATCTTCGGAATGAAATTATTGTATTCGATATTAATCACGTTTTCAAAGGCATATTACATTCAGACATCCAATACTAGTCCATTTTCAATTTCGAACGAAGAAAATCGACCTTGAAATAAGGAAAGTAAGCGAATAAAAATTACGGTATGCTTAGCATGCAAGGACCGCGATGCATGCATAGTTTCTGTCCGTCCAGCAAGAAAATGGGTTCACTCGCGCAATGATACAGTCTTAACGTTCGAAAAATAGAAGTAATGGCATACCAACATACAAAGTATAATAATCATGCTGCTGATATGCACAAAAATATGAAATCATTTTTTTTTACCCCAAAGTCTTATTCATAATTTAAATACAAACTATGCCTGTAACTATTTTTTTAATCGCAAACGTATTATTGCACCATACGTGGTTCTCCGGTAAACTGCCCATGTGCGCTGCATCCATTCCACCGTTTGTTTTGGGTCGTTTATACTTTTAGTTTCCACCATTAAATGTCTAACTTAGATATGTTGTGCTAATTTTTTTGTAAGTCAAAATGTTCATCGTTGGAGAGCGAGTTCAGGCGATTGATGAGTTGGGAAGATGGAGTGTTGGAAAGATCGATCACGTGTCTTAGTTTACAAAACCGCGTGCCCGTTGAACCCCGATCCCTTCAGTGCCCATTTTTAAGATGTTCCCCTTCCTCAAGTACATCTTGTTGAATAATCACTTTAAAAAAAATTGTTTTTTTGCCCCCCCCCCTTAGCCCCCTTTTCATAGTGAAAGTTCTTTTGCAGTGTCCTTTTTTATCTTTGATCAAGCGACCCATTTGAACATGCCCATATTTGATTGTGATAAATGTCTGTTTTATTTTCTAGTTCAAAATTTATCATTCTGCTAATATGAGGTGATTAAAATTAGCGCCCTGTCCTTTTTGTCGGGAGAAAGAGAGAGAGAGAAATAGAGATGGGGTGGAATTTCCACCCCATCTCTATTTCTCTCTATATATCTTTAACAAGGGCGCCGGAAGCGAGGGGGGGCAGGGGGCACTTGCCCCCCCCAAATAAATTTTTTTGGGGGCAAAACGAGATTTTGCCCCCCCCCATGTGCCCCCCTGAAAGTAGAAAAATGATAAATTTTTAAATAATTAAAGGACAAAAGTATACGATGAAGGCACTTTTATGCCCAAAAATTGTCATTTCTATTGTCAAAAATGAACAATTTTGCCCCTGACGGGGCAATGACATTATCTTAGTAAGCCTGGCGTCTTTTGACGAACAGTTCCTCTGTGAAACATACCTTTGAAAAGCCCCTTTTCCATCTTATTACAGTGTGATAACGTTTAACCTTTTAATGAATACATTTCAGACTAAAACCGAATGGCAAGCTAAATTTCATTAATATCTAAACCTACAAATTATGAAAAAGATGGATATCTTAGATAAATGATTTGATTTTATATATTTCGATCCAAAAAGTGAAAAAAAAAATCAAGCACGTTTTGAAATAAAAAGATGGCTGTGTATTTATGCAAAGCGCAAGCGATTTTATTATTTTTATAATACGTCCTGAAAGTTTTCTTTTTTCCCAATTATTCACCTCCCTTCCATCATTCAACTTTCTTCCCGGTCCTATCTTTCTTCTTATTTTTCGCCTCACCTTCCGCCGCTTCGCCCCTTGATCTACCTATGATGACCCCTCCCACGGCAGGAATTTTGTGTAAAAATGGAGTATAAGTCTCGTTAATAGTCAAAGAGTGTTTAAAAAACAAATTTGGGGGATAAAGCATAGTTAAAGTTCATTGTGAAGGATTAATCATAACTCATGAAAACTATTCTTTATACTGAGTACGCAAACAATGAAAATATTCTCAGTATATTCCAAATAAATTTGGAATAAAGGGAAAGTGAATTGGATTAACAAAGGTATGATTTTACTGGGTATGGAACATTCTCGTCTAACCGTCTATGCACTAAGTTCAGAGGCGATTTTCCTTTTTCATCATTTTTATTAGTTATGAAATTGACAATGGCCATCGATGTCATCAATGTCATCACTCTTTGGCTGGTATATAGGGCTAGATGAGAGCTGGAGAATAGTTGGGCCGGTATGCCTTTTCTTTTCCTAACCAAGTTCTTAACAAAAACTCCCAGCAAAAACTATCTGTTTATATATATTTCGAAATTCGAGGATACATGTGTATAATTTCGATTTGAAATTATGTATTTTTTCCATAATAAAAGAGCACAAATAGTAGGGGGACATTTGATATTATGTACCCCTTTCCAAAATGGTAGGGGGACGCGTCCCCCCTGTCCCCCTGGGATTTCCGCCCATGGTGATGGGGGAGCTTTTGCATTTTCTAGAATAAAATTGAAAGATTTCGTGCACACTTTGGGTGAATTTTGTGAATTTTGCCCTCTCGATCGGCGGCCCCCGGATGCATACGGTCATGTTTGTCATCTTAAAGTCTTTAAAAGGCCTATATTACATTGGTTTGAAACAATAGAGTTTGCAATAAGGCTCGTAATTTGCTGGAACTGCGACCCTGATCATGAAGAAACACCAGTCTGGGTCAGAAGGGAGGAAACAGGAGCAAAAAGAACCCCAAGACTGTTTAATTCTCAAGAAATTTATTTTTGAATGCTCTTAGAAACGCAACTTTTACACTAAATTTTTACACCCTCAACCACACCCTCTCCCGCTCGATCGCTTCCGTATCTCACGCTTTCAAAAATATTGTGCCCCCTTCGGGATTTTGCCCCCCCCCAAAAAAAAAAAAAAAAAAAAAAACTGAAAGTGTTCCGGCGCGCCTGGGTGGAAACAAATCTGAAAGAAAACATGAAACCAAGAATGGTATTTCAGAGGGAGGTTTACCGTATACACATGCTATAGGCCTACAAAATAAGAACAATAATGGGAGATTAAGATAAAGAAGATCACCTGCTAATAACGCATGTGAATTAGAAAACGTTCTGAATAGATATGAATAGAACCGCATACATTCGTAATTCCGAAGGTTCGGTTATTCCGAAGGTTCGTATTTCCGAAGGTTCGTAAATCCGAAGGTTCGTAATTCCGAAGGTTCGTCAATCCGAAAACGAAATAAGGTTCGTAATTCCGAAGGTTCGTTAATCCGAAAACGAAATAAGGTTCATAATTCCGAAGGTTCGTTAATCCGAAAACGAAATAAGGTTCGTAATTCCGAAGGTTCGTTAATCCGAAAACGAAATAAGGTTCGTAATTCCGAAGGTTCGTTAATCCGAAAACGAAATAAGGTTCGTTAATCCGAAAATTAAATAAGGTTCGTATTTCCGAAAATGAAAATTATTCATTTTGGTAACAAAAATGATGTTGTCATTACAAGATTACACGATATCATGCAATGATAGTAATAACGATCGATGATACATGTGTGTGTTGTGGCCAAAAGCATGTATTTCATTATGAATATAGGCGCCCTGATCAAGCATAGGCTAATTTCGATTTTATCTGAGCAATTGCTGCCTAAGCAAATGGTTTAAAGAT
This sequence comes from Lytechinus variegatus, assembly GCF_018143015.1. Lineage (NCBI taxonomy): Eukaryota > Metazoa > Echinodermata > Echinoidea > Temnopleuroida > Toxopneustidae > Lytechinus > Lytechinus variegatus. Next base: position 30,837,460 of record NC_054751.1, read on the forward strand.
GCAGGGGGTCAAGTGTGTTGGTCGCGTGCGAGTAACCTCTAGATAATAGGATTTGTATTGGAGGGGATGTCATTTTAAATAAAAGCTTCTGCTGGTAATAAAATAAAAAATAATACTAATAATGATCCTTGTGAGATGTTGAAAGCGCGAATTGCAAGCTCAAACTAGTAGACATTTCATGTAACAAGACGTGAAGTGAACATTCGGAGCATTTTTTTGTAATCGTGAGAAAGATGTGTATCTTTCTAAAGAATTAATGCGAGGGCAAGCTGTAATATGTTTATATACTGACCTGGGGCCCGTTGCATAAAACTTTTTTACCTGAGAAAACTCAGGTTGTTTTTACAGGAGTTTTTGCCCTGTGCTAAAGTCATGCAGTGGCGGAAATCAGACTAACCTTAGTTTTCAGTTTTTACCAGAGTTTTCTCAGGTAAAAAGTTTTATGCAACAGGCTTCAGAAAGTAATCTTTTAAGGACTGCATTTAGTGACTCATGAATAGAATATATATCTCACGAACTAAATAATGAGAGCGCGAACCGCAAGCTTAAAATTTGTGATATTCCAACCTGAAAACTGGACATTCTAAAGCATTCTTGTAAAAATGATAATAATAATGGCTGGGAGAACAGTTTTCAGAACTGAAGTGGCTTCCCTGGGTAAATGATATCTATATCAATATTATCATTATTATCATTCTAGGAATACATGAAATTTCCAAAAGTTTGAGCACGTGATTCGCTTGCAACATGTCACAAGGATGCCCTTTTAACAGTAATTGCTCAAAAAAGCGAATTTTACATCTTCAGATTTGATTTTTTTCCCCAAACCGCTTGCTCGCTACGCTCGCAGAAATGAAACGTAAATATATAACTTTAGTGATCACTTAAAAAAAATTGCTCAATTTAATTACTACAAAACACACAACCTGTTTACACAGGTGATAATCTCATGGTGAAAATATCCGTTTGCACCAAATTGCCCCTATTGGCCCCTTTTTTGCTTTGCCCCCCCCCCCCAAAAAAAAGGAAAATATGTTCCGCCGCCATTGGTTGAAACACGCATCGTCTTCATAGCTAACTGCAAAAAGTTCTTAAAATGTCCCCTTTAGATCAGGTCTGAGGTTATATATCTTAAATTTCTGTTCGCGCTTCTTGCTCGCAGTTATTATCTAAATTTAGTTACATAGGCATCTCGTTTTAAAGATCACAAACATATTGCCCATCATATTAAAAAAATATATAGCTCGCATTATTTAAAAAGGGTTTATCATGTTATTACATAATTTACTTTACTTTATAAGTATAAAGCTAATTATTGACTGTTAGGACTACCCTTTCAAAGAAACAAACAAAAATCAACTTTAAGCTGCCGATCGAGGAAAATATGGCTGAAAAAAATTGCCCCCCCCCTATTTGACGAAAGCTTGATCCGCCGGGAGGGAGGCAGGGGGCACTTGCACCCCAAAAATGAAATAAAAAACAGGGAAATTAATATTTTCCAAAATGGGAAAAAATAAACATGCTGTTTTTCATGTTTTTTCGAAATGAAATACTCTTTTTAAAGTATACAAGTTAAGTTTTCAGGCTGGAATATTGCAAATTTTCAGCTTGCGCTTCGCACTCTCATTCGATTGGTGAAATATGCACCCTAAAGAGGTCACTAAATGTTTTCTTTAACAGGTTCCTTTTCTGGTCAGTATGTTTAAGCTCGCCTTTTGCGCTCGTGTTAATTCTTTAGTTAGATGCACATCTTTTTAATGACAGCAGAAATCTGCTCGGATTTTCAAAAACTTATTTTCATTTTTTATTGAAATACCCTAAAGTTTTAGCTTGTGATTCACGCTCGCAACACCTCGCAATATTGCCATTTTAAGAATAATTGACCCCCAAAACGTTTTACAACTTCACCTTTGAATTTGTTTTACCAAGCCGCTCGCTCATTATACTCTCTCCCGAAAAATAAAGCCTAAATATACATTTTGCCATAATAAGAAGTCACTTCAACATAGTTTTTCTCTACTTAATCACTATCAAACACACAATGACTTCAAGCAGATGATAATCTTAACGTAAAAATATCACCAAAGTGCCCATTTTGACGTATGAGTTTCATTTTTTGGCTTTACCTCCCAACGAAAATTCGTTCGGCCGCCCTTGCCTTCCCATCCTCATAATAATTGAACGGCAACAGTGTCCCCCGCCCCCCTCCCCTTGCCGCTGCCTCTGCTTTCCCGCTTTTCATTTTTCGTATTAACGAACCTTATTTTATTTTCGGATTAACGAACCTTATTTCGTTTTCGGATTAACGAACCTTATTTGGTTTTCGGATCAACAAACCTTCGGAAAAACGAACCTTATTTCGTTTTCGGATCAACGAACCTTATTTCGCTTTCGGATTAACGAACCTTCGGAAAAACGAACCTTATTTCGTTTTCGGATCAACGAACCTTCGGAACAACGAACCTTATTTCGTTTTCGGATAAACGAACCTTCGGAACAACGAACCTTATTTCGTTTTCGGATTAACGAACCTTCGGAACAACGAACCTTATTTCGTTTTCGGATTATCGAACCTTCGGAATAACGAACCGTTGGAATTACGCCACAAATGTTCGGATTAACGAACCCTTTTTCTTTTTCGGATTAACGAACATCGAGGTATAGGCAATATACGTGTTTCGGAATTACGAACCTTCGGAATAAAGAACCTTCGGAATTACGAAGTGTAACCGAATAGAACATTGAAATGCTATCCAAACATTGTGATTCATAATGCTGGTCTTTGTATTTTAATGTTCTATGTATAGGCCTACACCTCAACTTTGAGAAAAGGGCATTTATAGGCCTTACTACAGATATGATTGGCAAATGCACGTTCTTTAGAGGTGTAGAAAGGGGGTGGATGAAGAAAATAAGTCTAGAAAGAAAAGAATTAGACAGCCAGACAGAGAGAAAGAAGGAAAGAAAGGAAGGAAGAAAGAAAGAAAGGAAGGGAGAGAGAGAAAGAAAGAAAGAAAGAAAGAAAGAAGGAAGGAAGGAAAGAAAGAAAGAAAAAACTTTCTATCAACGCGTGTATACATCCATGCGCTCGCCGGAACTACACACATTGCAATCCATCGTGTGTGGCCCCCTGCTGTGACTGTATAGATGCTGGGGTGAATTATCTTCGGACCGAGGTCAAGAAACGGGTGTTTCTATACTTAAATTTCATGCTTGAGGGCAATAGGATTTGTATTACTGGGAGAAGATATTTGATGATAAGGAAAAATGGGGTATACAGCCCTCAAACGCGAGATTTTCGTCATGCCGCAGTTTGCAGTCCGAAGTGAGGTCGAGAATCAAACGGGAAATTTTCGTAATGCTGTGATTTCCATAGGTATCATGATATGGTTTCAGTAGTTAGTGGGTTAAACAGGGATCTCTTACATTTGATCACATTTCCAACAGGTTAAATGAAGATTTCATCCCACAGCTGCCACCAAAATAGTATGGAGATTTTCCTATCACAAAATGCTGAAAAATGCAATCAAATTTAGGGGCCAATGTCCCACTGCTGCCACCAAAATAGTTGGGAGATTTTCCTATCACAAAATGCTGAAAAATGCAATCAAATTTAGGGGCCAATATCCCACTGCTGCCACCAAAATATTTAGGAAACCATTTCCATCACAATAAAATGCTGAAATAAGTGATTAAACTTCAGGGCATATATCCCACTGCTGCCACCAAAATAGTAAGGAGATTTTCCTATCACAAAATGCCGAAAAATGCAATCAAATTTAGGGGCCAATATCTCACTGCTGCCACCAAAATATTTAGGAAACCATTTCCATCACAATAAAATGCTGAAATAAGCGATTAAATTTAACGGCATATATCCCACTGCGGCCACCAAAATATTAAGGAAAACATTTCCATCACAATAAAATGCTGAAATAACAATCAAATTTAGGGGCTGATGAAATCCGATTATGGCCCCAATAAGTGCTGATTATGTGTGAACAGCATTGTAACTTAACTCTGTCACAAGGTGGCACATTGTGGCAGAGAAGATTGGCCCACACGTGAAAATCATTATAAAACATCCTGTTTCAGAAGTATTTAGTATAATGATGGATCCTACTAGTAGGATCCATGGTATATATCAACTCACTATTTGGAATTATTAGATTTAACCAGATTTTAGCCCTTAAGGATTATGACAAACAGAAATGGCAAGTAATATTGTTTTCAAATAGTGGTTGAGATTTGTCACTTTTTGAGGATATTCAGTATATACTTCTGAATTATTGTTTTCAGACTACAATTCATTTCCAGGTATTGGATTGAAATCATTTTTAATCTAAACATGGTACCCAAATACTTGAAACTTAAGAAAATGCAAGTTTAATTCTATGCACTCACTTTTATGACACACCATTCAATTAATGGTATTCCCTGTTTCTTTTTTTTCAGTCTGACATTGATCATCTTGGCTTAATGAAAGGTCTGATGACCAAATTGCTTCATGAAAAATGGAAGACATTTGGGCGGTTCCAATTTTACCTTCGCATGGGACTCTTCGTGCTCTACTTGATGCTTCTGACGACAGCATTTTATATGCGTCCAGGCAAGGTAATAATAATAACTAGAATAGCTGGATTTATGTAGCCCTTATTGCCAGAGGTTCTTGACTATGCTGAATAAATAAAGCTTTTCATTTTTCTGAATGAAAAAATGCTCCATAACAATGTCAAAGCTGTACTATATTTCTCATTCTTTTGATGTACCTTACTATTCAGTGAATCACATATGCCCATTGCCCATTGGGTGGTGCTTTTTGGGGGAAAAAGAGACAAAAAATTACCAATTCCAACGTCAGGCATTGCTGCTGGTGGCCCTTGGACCTTTTTTTTAAGAGTGGGTGCTGGTATAAATTTGACGAGCAAAAAAAAGGGTTTCAGTGTTTTACTACCAAAACAAAAATAATTTTGGTCAGGAGAAATTTGACAACCAAAAAAAAAGTAAAAAATTGTCTAGGGGAGGTGCGTTCGACCCTTTGCACACCCCCCCCCCCCCTCCTCTCCCTCTGGGGATGGCCATGATATCATAATATTACAATAATATCTTAAGATAACAGCTTTGATTTGCAAAGGGAGTCACAACAAACTTTACCGTTACCTGGAATATGTTTTGAATGAAAGTATATCGTTTTGTGTATCAACTAGCATCTTGGGTAAAAGTGAGCGGCAATGTGTACTGTCTATATTTTATTTTCATTGCCTAAGTACTCTTGCCTTATTCACTTCATTCTTTTTTCAGTAATTACAAATTTAGCTGTTTTTATTTAATTTTTGAAAAAGGACCTATTTAACAATATATAAATTTAGTTGTCAACTTTTAAGATAGGCTCTTATTTGCTAGATTGTATCATTTCAATGTGGAATATAAAGCAAATAATCACCTTTTGGTTTCAGTGCAGGCAACGGCCTATCACTACCTTGGCGATATGAATGCAGATGTCATTCCTCGGCTTCACCTTAGAAAGATAGCCACATCCAAATTGCCTTGGAAATTATAGTTTGTCCCAATTATATTTACTAACGGTTATCATTTTCTTACTATTCATTGTATCTTGCTTGCCAGGACCGTTATGCTAGAGATGTCAATGTCACAGACGAATTTGGGAATACAACGGTAGTGCAGGAGTGGAATAGGTGTTATCTTCTCTATACAGAAACAGTGCAGGATAAGGTAAGTCTTAAACACAGTGTGCTAACTGAAAATTATTCAAGGTAAAAGACAGTATTTGCAACAAACGGTTATTTCATGGGAAAGCCTTTTAAATAAGTTTAGCTGTAACCATATCATCTATCTAGATCTGGTACAGTAATGTGAACTTATCTTTGTGAAATCATTAAATCTTAATTAGCTCAAAGCTGATAATTTTGATGATCACTAACACCGAAAAAGTGTATTTGGGACTTTGTATTAACATTGCTTGCCAAAAATACCCAACGTTTGATGGAATTTCTTGCTTATTTTGGTAATTTCTCAGCAATTACACCTTTTCTTTTAGAGCCATTTGGCACATAATTTCTATTTATGCATAAAAACACTTAGGTGGTAATTTTCTTGGATTCTGTTTGAACTAATTATGAGGTCGTTATGACAACTGTTTTTTTTTCTTTTATCTTTAAGACCTGTATTAGGTTTTGGTAAATACCCCCAACCAAAAGTGCATGTCTCAATTCCATATCATTTCTAGATTATATTAATGCAAGCACCCCAAAACAGTGGTGATGGAAAGAAGGTGCTAGATTTAAATATAAATCCTAACCCCTGTTATGCCATATTTCAATAAGGCATACCATAAAAATGCTGTCAATGACTTCTACACTTTCATAATATTGTAATGTTCCATGGTATTCTGGTAAAGTTCACATTACAGCCCCTTCACCAAAGTTAAATATACACTTTATTATGATCATATATATTATATACCAGGATGCCTGCAGAAGGAAATATTCTCTTTTTCTATCTGTCCCTTTAATGTACCCTTTAACCTGGTACAGATTTCATTAAAGGGGAAGTTCACCCTGACAAAAAGTTTATTATAAAAATAGCAGAAAAAAATATAATGAAAAATATTGCAGAAGGTTTGAGAAAAATTCATCAAATAATTAAAAAGTTATTAGAATTTCAATTATTTGATTTGTGACGTCATATGCGAGTAGCATTCCTACATAGCGAATGGTAAAATATCAATGAAATGTCATTTTCTCAGAAAATTGAAAATGGTTTTTACTGTACCTTTTGTATATCAATAGAAAAATCATTTCACACCTGATCATGAATAGAAAACAAAATCAAGTCATCAGGAACCATATAAAATTTGAAATTCATGCGTTTTATATTACATAACACATGGGGCAGCTGCTCCTTTATGACGTCACAAATCCAAAACTTTGAAATCTAATAACTTTCTTACTCTTTAACGGATTTTCCTCATACCTTCACCAATACTTTTTACCATTTTTTCTGCTATTTTTACAACAAAGTCTTCTTCAGGGTGAACTTCCCCTTTAAGTTGTTGCATGACTGTGCACAATCTTACATCAAATTGGTATATGGCAAGCCGAATGGGTGTCATAATTGCATGGGCTAAATTTGAAATATGACAGTAGAATAGCATTTGACTGTCAAAATACATTTTCAGAGTATTAAGCATTTTTTTTCTCAATGTGTAATGAACTTTGAGAGTAAAGTTAAAGAAAACACATGTTAACATGAAATGTTCTGAACGGTTTGATATGTTTCAGGTTCGTCTCACATTCGAGTGCTTGACTTTGATTGGGGCCATCACGTTTCTTTACTTTGCTGCAAGAGAGTTTCACCACCTGAGAAAGCTCTACTGGAATGTACTGGTAAGTTCTATTTAAGTGCTAAATGGGTACACGGTAGTATGTAAAAGTGATTTTAGCTTGTCCAGTACTGTGTGCACCTCACCGGCGACTGACTGAAATACTACCCAGGGAGTAGAGGATGTGAATACACTGTACATTGTGTGCAAGAATGACTGATTGAATCCGATGACCGGGGTAATAATATAACTGTAAAGGGCTTAGACACCTCGTTTCGATGTATTAAGCGCTATATAAAAGCAGATTATTATTATTATTATTATTACTACTATGTCACTGACACGAGTTGTATATGATGAAATGTGAGGATTTGTATTGAAAAGTCTCATGCGAATTCAATGTGAGAAAGACGTGGCCCAGACTTTCCTAAGGTGCTTAAGCAACACACGGAATCAGTAATTCCCTATTAAGAATTATCAATTATCTCTCCTTTACAGCGCAATGCCCCAGCCAAGGCTATGTTCCTCTTGTCTTGCTGCTTTATAATCCTGGCGTGCTTCGGACGGATTCCACCCTGTGCTCCATATTATGAAGATGTGCTTATCATCCTCTGTGTGCTCACAGCATGTCCGTACTTTCTCTTCTTCTTGAGGTTTGTACCCCAATTCTTGATCCTTAAAGAGAAATGCCAGTAGTTGCAGTAAACACTGATTTTTATGAGAAAGTCTGTAAAATCAGGCTTAATTGTCAGAATATCATCGAGGATCTAGATCTGGTACAGTTACATAAACTGAACTTTGTGAAATCTTGAAATCTACGCTGAAAAACGTTCACACTGAAGATCACCAACACAGATAGGCACACGTGGGACAGTGTATTATTATTGCTGGAATAAAAACCCGACGGAAGTGACCGAATCCGTGCTTATTTTGCTTATTTCTCAGCAATTACACAATTTTATCCAGAATCCTTTGGCTCTTTTTTTTTATTCATACAAACAGACACTTGGGTGGTCATTATATTAGATTCTATAAAATGTCATTTTGAGATCGTTTCCAAAACTGGAATTTATCTTTAAAGGGGAAGTTCACCCTGAAGAAAACTTTGTTGTAAAAATAGAAAAAATAGTAAAAAATATTGGTGAAGGTTTGAGGAAAATCCATTAAAGTTATTAGAGTTCAAAGTTTTGGATTTGTGCCGTCATAAACGAGCAGCTGCCCAATCTGTTATGTAATATAAAATGCATGAATTTCAAATTTTGTATGGTTTCTGATGACCTAATTTTGTTTTTTATTCATGATCGAGTGTGAAATAATTTGTCTATTGATATGCAAAAGGTACAGTGAAAACCATTTTCAATTTTCTGAGAAAATGACATTTCATTGATTTTTTTACCATTTGCTGTGTAGGAGTGCTGCTCACATATGACGTCACAAATCAAATAATTGAAATTCTAATAACTTTTTAATTATTTGATGAATTTTCCTCAAACCTTCGGCAATTTATGCTATTTTTACAATAAACCTTTTGTCAGGGTGAACTTCCCCTTTAAGTCTCACCAGAGTTTATTTTGTAGAATCAGCATTTACTTATTGCACAATTAATTTGTTGTTATCCAAATTTCAAAGAAATTGTATAACATTTGATATGAACATTCCCACTAATAAAATCTTAGCGATTAGAGTTCAAAACGGTGGTAGGACTACTGAAATTGAAATTCAGTCTAGTTTGATCCTCCATGTAGGAATAAAAGCAAATTCAATTCCAAGTAATGACCTCATCATCGGCTGCCACTTGAAGTAGATGTAGAGTTTACTCTGACCACAAGGCTTACTGAACACTAAAATTATGATTTTATTATTTGTGAAGTTTTTTTCTGAACTTTAAATAAAGTATACTTCTTGGAACTTTGACATTTAATGCAAAATGTGATTTATAAAAAAATTGTGTCATATCGGATCGTTAGGTATGCACTTGACTTTATTATTGTGATTATCCAAAGAAAACCCATGGGAAACAGAGGATAACACAGAAAAGATACCATAGAAGAAGCTCCTGAATATCAAACATATTAAAACAAACTGTAAACATTTAATCTTTAAAAAAAAGGGGAAAAAACATTTGGACAGATTCCACTCTTAATAATAATAATAATAATAAGCCTTTATATAGTGCCATCTATCTAAACATATTCTATTCCGAGGCGCGTAGTTGTTATTACCCCGGCTTTAGCTCGAGCTTCCTTTCAGCGCTCATGCATTCAAGGAATTACTCCTGCCGGGTACCCATTCACCTCACCTTGGTTGAGTGGAGCGCAATGTGGTAAATTTCTTGCTGAAGGAAATTACGCCATTCCTTGGATTTCAACCCACGACCCTCTGTTTCAAAGTCAGAAGCTTTACTGTGCTCCATACTTTTCATGCTTGAACTGAATCCCTCTTTTTAACTATCTGCATACTTTCCTCTGCAGGGTATATGCCTTGGTTGGTCCATTTATCTTCATGATATATAAGATGATTCAAGGGGATCTGCTCAAGTTTCTTCTTCTCTATCTCATCTTCTTCATTGGTTTCTCACAAGGTAAGTTCACTATGAGGAGATAAGAATGATGAAAATTAGAAGGAAATCCTTTGTTCTCTCCCATCATTCACCCCCCCACACACACACACACACATGGATTTGGTTCCCCTTAGTGTGTCGCCTGCCATATTTTTTATGGAATGAAACCACTGTTCTCCTTGACATCGATTCCCCCTCTGGTACCTTTAAACAGATGATAATAAAAATGTTACATGTAAAAATGATGACAGTGATGAGGATGATGAATACAATGATGATGATGGCGATAATGATCATGATGATCATGATCATGATCATAGTGGTGATGATGATGATGATGACGACGATGATGATGGTGGTGATGATGATGACGATGATGATGATGATGATAATGATGATAATGGTGGTGGTGATGATGATGAACCTTTTCAGTGTTTTTTCGTTTCTCTTTTCAATTATTTTAATGTTTTTGTTGGGTATACTTGACCAATGTGATTAGGAAAATTCATATACTACTGTGACCATTGTAAATATGCTTTTCAATAAAAGACAAATATAAGATAAAATTCTAAACTCATCAGTAGATCTACAAGGAATACAAAGGAATATGAAACATTCACTATATTTGGCAAACATTATTTAACAAATTGTTGTCTGTCGGGTTCTGTTGAACTGGCAAGCTGAGAAAGATCTTTAAGTGATCAATGAAATAAGCATTGTTTTTACAAATGATGATTATTTTGTGTCAACTCTGTTTCTTTGTAGCAATGCATATTGTGTTCCTATCCTCCATGGGTGCTGAAACTAACTTCATCGATTCAGCCGTCAACATGTTCGTCATGTCCCTCGGAGAGTTTGGAGATGTTTATGAGGAGTTTGATAGGACCCGTTACCCGCACATGGCTAAGGTAGGCCCAGAATGGTTAATATTTACTTGGTCAACAAGCACTTGGGCTACTTATCAGATAGTCTAAGACCACATGGGCTATATCCATTTGGTCTACTATCATGTTAGTCTTATGGTCGGTACTATACTTGGTCTAGCACCTTCTTATTCTAATTGCTATTTAGGCTAATGGCACAATTGATGTGATTGCTATTTCATCGGCTTTTTCCATCAACATCTGGGCCCCATCTTACAAAGAGTTGCTATTTATCCAATCTCAACTCTATCGAAATCCATCAGTGTCGTTGATTTTTCTTCAGGAAATTCGCACAATGTCTTTTGTAAACAAAGAGAAGTACAGTGAATTTTTAAAGAAAACAATGCATGAATATACATCATAGTTAGAAAACATTTTGAACAAACATGCATAATTGATGTTGACATTGCTTGCCGTCCATAGTTGTGATTGATCGGATCAATCGCAATCCATTGTAAGACGGGGCGTAGGTGTAGATGAAGTTGCAAATTTACCTTTTAAAATACACGTTGGTGTGTGTCCAGATCCCTTAAAACCCACAAAATGTGTGATGATTATTTTACAAAGATCTATTGTTTTGTAGTGTTTTCCTTATTTACCATCTATTTTGACTTTCAATGTGTATTTTTGTGAAACATTTCCTACAAGGTGCCTGTTTTCCTTCCCAGGCATGTTGAAGATACCAACAAATAATGCACAGTATTGTCTTCAGCACATATGCCCTACATTAATGATTAATCCATTTCTTTCTTACATTTTGCATTTATGAACAAAATTTCCATTACTTCATTATATATACGTCACAACACAAAAGCATGCCTTCGTGTGTCATGTGCATTTTTTCTCCCTTTTTCTTTCTTATATGCATGTATCATGTTAAGTACCCATTTATTTCTATACAGGTACTTAAAAAAGCAGTGCTTGTGTTGGCAGCCTCATTTCAATCTGCTTTATTTTGTACTGATTTTCTTTAAAATGACAAGCCATCAATTTGTATCTGATATATACATGTATTACTTTGTATCATGCTTGAATGGAAATGAAATAGATAATTTGATTTAATTTGTTATGATAAATGATTGTTCATCTCTATTTCGTCTTCCTCAGTTCTTGTTCTTTGTCTACATGGTGCTTGTGACACTACTCCTAGTCAACATGCTTATTGCTATGATGGGCAACACCTTCAGTACAATTGCCAATGCTGATTATGAGTGGCAGAGACAGGTAGGTCCCTATCTTTAGTAGTATTATGATCATTATCATGATTATTATCATCATAATTATTATTAATAGTAGTAATAGCATTAGGAGTATGAGCAGTATAAGTAATAGGCATGCGAAAAAGTGGATTGGATTCTCTAGAAGTATGATTTGAGTCGGAAAAGAATATGTAAATTATGGGGAAAATATTTTTGCTAATGTTTCAAAATTTTACAACTTCAGAAAATTTTATTTCTGATCCATGGTATTCAAGCTGGTATTGCTAAGACTACATTTCAATCTGCAAGCATCTTCAATCAAGGAGGCTATTCTTTTGTTGATTTTGTACATAGATATATTGATGGCGGTCATCCGAACCGTCGTATCCACATACCACGGTTGAAAACCAATTTCAGAGAAAATCGACTTCAAAGTTTACTATAATTTCACACTTAGTTCTCCGGCCTTACAACATATTCATTGCTATAAAATACATGGTTGGAAAGACCAAGACAATTGCTTGACAGTGGTATCCTTATTTTTACACAAAACCAAGGATTATAGATAATATTGCAAAAGAGCTCCGCGCTTGTAATTTCAGTTTGAGTACTTTAGATTTCCCCTGTACAAAAACGCCAGAGGGAATACAACAACTCTGACGATGATTTCAATGCGCGTGGTCAGTCAAAAAGTATCATTTTTCATGTGAAAGTCAATGCTGTGCAGATGGCCAATACGACAGTTTGGTTGACCGTGCGCACTGAAATCGCGGTCAGTCAAAACGTTGTATCGCTCTGCTACAGTACACATTTCCAATAGGATTTGCGCATTTTATTTAAAAAATTGTATGGCATCGCCGTGAAAATCCCCTCATATCTTAGAAACTAAAATAAATTGCTGCCTAGAAATTCATTTATGAATAGAATAGGATTTGTACATTCATTTTCTGCAAAAATCTCAAAATCAATTTTTTGACCAAAATTGACTGATATGACCGTTCGGATAAACGCCAACAATATGTGTGTTATTATTGCATACTTTGTTATGAATCATGTTACCTTGTGTTGTTGTGTGTGTCTATGAAAAACAGCCATTTGGCAGCCATTGAGGACCATTTTATCCTTAATCATTTCAATTGCCAATTTTTAGTCCAAATTGGGGATCAGAAAAGCCATTGTGAAATCCTGCTAGGTATGAATATGATCGATGCACTTTTCCTTAAGATACCTTGGGATTATAGGATTCTTCTTGGTTCAGCAGATATATTTTATGTAATTCCTTAGAATTTGTGAATTAGCTTTATGAATTATATGTTTTTGCATACAGTGGGCTAAAGTAGTGCTGGTTTTGGAGCAGTCTCTGTCCCCTGAGGTTCGACATAGCATGCAACTGATGTACTCCCAACCTGTGTGGGAAGGGCTCCCCGGCAGGGCTATGGTGCAACAAACCGAAAGAGAGGTAAGTTTCCCACATGAGGTCAGACTCCGTAAGAACCTTTATAGTGTAAAGCATCAGCATTAAAGATTTATTGAGGGTGATTGTTCTCACAAATTTCCTGAACAGCTCCTGCATAAGATTCTTCTGATTAGCTATTACTAATACCGTGGTCACATTTGTTCTACGCGGCCGTACGGCGAGTCGAAAACAGCCGTTTTATCAATTTTGATTCAAACCACCTATATGTAGTTGGAAAAAAAATGTTAAAACGGCTGTTTTCGACTCGCCGTACGGCCGCCGTAGAACAAATGTGACCATGGCATAAGAATATGTAAGGTTTACACAATCAGAAAAATTATTCCATGCCTTAGTGAATTACTACTTCTGCCTCTAAGTGGAGGCTCCTTCAGAAGTTCACAAGGTTTTCATATCTGAAAAGTAGTCACTCATTGACAATAGTAAAATACATGGTTTTGAGTATCAGAAGACTATTCCTATCATTACATTCAGTGAAAAGCCAACTTATCATAAAGCTAATTAGCACTGTCAGTTTTGTATGTACCAAAATGTACCTTAGAGTGCTGTGACCAAATTGTCAAAGCTGATCCCTTATGGGGCACTGCAAGAAATTTGCAATCAATTGCAATTATATTTTCGTTCCCAAAATCAATCATATGCCGTGCAATTAATTGTGAATTTGTGATTGATTGCTGATGTGCTTCTTGAAACAAGTGTAATCTGATTTTCTATAGTTAAAAGTGATCAATCAATGGTAAAATTGCAAAAGAATATTTGCTATTGATTGCAAATATTTTCTTGCAACGCCCCCCTTAGTCAGCTTTTGTTTTGTTGGAAACTTTCATGAAATGGTCCTCAAAAGCTAAAATGGGAGACAAACGTACATAAAGGTTGTTAGTTTATGGAATCTGGTGGGTGTTTCATAAAGCATTTTGTATGTTAAGAGTGACTTTAAAAACGCCTTTAAAAACGCCTTGTGATCCTTTGCTGTGGGAAATGATATTCACCATAAAATGTTCATTTGTGATTATTTGGCATGTGAGAAAGGTTCACCAGTCATTCGTAAAGTCGCTCTTAACTTATTAACAGCTGTATGAAACACCCATCAGGGGTCTGTTGCAGAAAGAGTTGCGTTTAAACGCAAGTCAAAAAATCAATCGCAAGTCCTAAATGCGCGCTGTTGATTGGTTGAAAATCAAGTTGCGCATGATTTTTAGAGTTGCGATTGATTGGAACTCTTTCTGCAACGGGACCCAGGTGTTATGGAATTATTGTGTGGCCCATGTATCACGTAGATGTTGTGTTCATCTCATTTTTATTGAATAAATTTTGCCTTTCCTGTGTAGACCCATGACGACAGAGAAGTGCAGAAGGCCCGTCAGCGCAACAGCCGCAACACTCGGATGAAGTTTATTGACGGGGAATGGGTGCCGCCTCCCATGAATGACCAGCCTCGGGACAGCGTGCTGGGGACACACCAGCCGCAGTCTGACCCCAAACCCCCAGTGACCCTTGTTATCCCAGAAACAAAGATCACTGCGCCAGATGGGGATTATGTGTAAGGTGTATCCCACTGCTGCCACAAATATATACAAAGAACCCTGTATGACCAACCTGGTCACCCTGTTATAGGGGCACACCAGCAACAGTCTGTCCCCAAACCCTCGGTGACATTTGACATCCAGTAACAAAGAACACTTCACCAGACGGGGATTACATGTAAGTGTAATCCAACTGCTGCCACCAATAAATACAAAGGAACCTGTATGACCAACCTTGTCACCCTGTTATAAGGGCTCACCATCGGCAGTCTGTCCCAAAACCTTCAACGACATTTGACATCCAGTAACAAAGAACACATCCCCAGATGGGAATTACATGTAAGTGTAATCCAACTGCTGCCACCAATAAATACAAAGGAACCTGTGACTTACCTTGTCACCCTGTTATAGGGGCTCACCATCAGCAGTCTGTCCCAAAACCCTCAGTGACATTTGACATCCAGTAACAACGAACACTTCACCAGATGGGGATTACATGTAAGTGTAATCCAACTCGTGCCACCAATAAATACAAAGGAACCTGTATGACCAACCTTGTCACCCTGTTATTGGGGCTCACCATCGGCAGTCTGTCCCAAAACCCTCAGTGACATTTGACATCCAGTAACAAAGAACACATCACCAGATGGGAATTACATGTAAGTGTAATCCAACTGCTGCCACCAATAAATACAAAGGAACCTGTGACTAACCTTGTCACCCTGTCATAGGGGCACGCCAGCGGCAGTCTGTTCCAAAACCCTCAGTGACATTTGACATCCTGTAACAACGAACACTTCACCAGATAGGGATTACATGTAAGTGTAATCCAACTGCTGCCACCAATTAATACAGAGGACCTGGTCAACTGCCGGTTGGTCTATTGCCAGTTGACCAAACTTGTGAGAGTATGTTAGGGGCACACCAGTTGCAGTCTGACCCCAAACCCTCATTGACCTTTGACATCCCAGAAACAAAGTTCACTGTGCCAGATAAGGATTATGTGTAAGATTATTATTATTGTCATTATTTATGTACTGTGCTTTTCTCAAAATGCCCAAAGTGCTTACAACAACAGAAAGAACAGATCAAGTATAATTTGCAATCTTAATACTCTGAACTGGAAAAAAGAAATGGCCTCAGTAAATGAGGAGACGAAGAGGGAGATGGTAATTGTCTGAGTGAAAGAGGTAACGTATTCCAATGTTCCAATATATATTTATCCTATTACTGCCACC
Source organism: Lytechinus variegatus (assembly GCF_018143015.1). Classification (NCBI taxonomy): domain Eukaryota; kingdom Metazoa; phylum Echinodermata; class Echinoidea; order Temnopleuroida; family Toxopneustidae; genus Lytechinus; species Lytechinus variegatus. The sequence goes on from NC_054751.1 coordinate 30,853,719, forward strand.
AATACATACAAGGAACCCTCCGTGCCTGCATGACCAACCTCTTGAGAGTATGTTACGGTCATACAAATTGCAGTCTGATTCCAGACTCCTGTCATCCCAGAAACAAAGGTCAATTTGCCAGATAGGGAATTATTTGTAAAATGTATGCAACTGCCTCCACCAATATATGTAAAGGAATCTGAATGATCATCCTCGTGACCATGTTTTAGGGGCACACCAGAGGTATTCTGGCCCCAATCCGCAGTGACCCTTGTCAGCCATGAAACAGAGATCACTTCGGCAGATGGGGATTATGTGTAAGAAGTATCCCACTGCTGCCACCAATTTATACAAAGGAACCTCTATGACCAACCTGGTTACCATGTTTTAGGGGCACACTAGAGGCAGTCTGCCCCCAAATCTGCAGTGACCACTGTAATCTCAGAAACAAAGGCCATTTCCCCAGATGTGGATTATGTGTAAGATGTATACTACTGCTGCCGCCTATACATAACAAAGGAACCTTAATGACCAATCTTGTGTCAGTGTTTAGGGGCACACCAGTCACAGTCCGTTCCCAAACCCGGATGACCTTTAAAATCCCAGAAACAAAGGTCTTTTTCCCCAGATGGGGATTATGCGTAAGTACAATCCCACAGCTTCCACCAATACATACAAAGGAACCTGGTCGACTGACAGTAGGTCTATTGACAGGTGATCTTGTTCCTAGATAGTCTAAAACCACTATGACAAAGTCTGCTAGGTCTACTTTCAATTTGGTTGATATGTTGCACGAGATGGGCTTCATCATGATCCAAACTACAAAACCATGCGATTCATCGCATCTTGTACTAGCTGTGCACTGACTGCACTCTCGATTTATCTCATGTGCTGGGGTAGATGCGACGGCGTGCGAAGGCAGTCGGCCAGTGTGTATAATTTAGCAAATAATGCTACTTTTTCTCTTTTATTTCTGTTGGGTCTCGATGCCTGAGAAAAATGGGTGCCATGCGTGAGATCGTGAGACGGACCCTGGATGGGTGAGTCTCACGCACAATGTGTGATACTTGGTAGCTCTGCAATCATCACTTGGTTGATACCTTCCACCGAAACTAATCATCTTTACAGTGATAGGATAGGATAATTGCCACTTGGTCTCAGTAAAGACAAATACCATTAGTGGTAATGACCTCAAAATGAGTTCAAACAGATTCCAATAAAATTACCACCCAAGTGTTTATATGTATAAATAAAAAAAAATATGTGCCAAATGGCTCTGGAAAAAAATGCGTAATAGCTGAGATATGAGCAAAATATGCACAGAATTCCATCAAAATGTCTGGTATTTTCCCCACACAATATCAATACACTGTCCCACATATGCCTTTCAGTGCTAGTGATCATCAGAATTATCGGTTTTCAGGTAAGATTTCATGATTTCACAATGATAAGTTAACACTAACTAATGTACCAGATGTAGGTCAGTGATAATATTGTTCCCATTAACCTTTGTTCAAAAGACATTGTCATAAAAGAATCGTTTGTTGCAACTGCTTTCTTTCACCTTTAATCTTCACCATTTCATCAGGTGACAATTGATCTTTACTAATCTAAGTTCTGTTCCATTAAAGTGTGCATTAGCGAATTTGTGTATGAATCTGACTGGAATTGAGATGAAAGCATTCAATAGAAGAAATGGTTATTGGTCAAACTTGTGGACGAAATGAGATGAGATCGTGTGGAAAAGACCAAGCAGACATGAAATATAATGGTGTGACCGAATCGCACTTCTTCAATCTGGCTATCCTTGTTTGAAGTCTGTGTGAATATTCATGCAAATATCGGAATCTCTCAGTGTGTTACGGATGCATCACATGCTAGCCGTATTGAAACTAGTCTTTATGTTCACCTATGTATGTGAGCATTCTTTATATATTTCTTGGATGTCTGTTATGTTTGGCTATGAACTAGAGCTAAGTATACAAAAACACAGTACTGTTATTATATGCATCTTTCATAATATTTGCCAAACAAAGGCACATTGTCTTATGCATGGTAGATTAATTAGGGTATTACGTCTGACTTAAGAGTTGTATATTGTTTAATAAGTACTTCTACTTTGTTATTATTTATATTTTATTTTTATAACTTTGTAATATTATTGTTTATATTGCATATTTATATGATTTGAGTCTTTCCTGTTAAGATTGAATTACTTGTACTTTAATGATACTAGACAGTGGTATGTCAATTTTCCTTCTTGTGTGACCTACTTTTCTTGATGTAAGCATACGACTCCTCGCTTATGCAGATTGTGAATAATGTCTTGTATTCATGTAAATAATCCTACATTTGATATTATGAAATGTAGTTTAATGGCTGAAAAGTAATGTATTCTAATTTGATTCATTTTCCTCATAATGTGTAGAACTATTAGACATATCAACATCTGATATCCTGTCTCCTGTGTAAAGAAAACTAGTATATTTATTATTGGTCTAATGTGCAATATATTTCTCATTTAGTGAGAACAGAAGCATTAATATTTGCTGCAGACATTATTAAATCCTTATAGTTTATTTCATACAAGTACGTGTAAATATTACTTTCAGATACATATGAGTGTGCAAATTATGAGTATACATATGTTAGTGTTAGTAATATCCAAGAGGCTGGCTGTATTTAGAGTACTAGTTAGTAGTTTTGATAATGAATTTTATACTGTACTGTCTATTTAACGTAACTATTCCAAACAAAGAAGGATTGGACTATGTTGGCATTGCAGTTATGTTTTGTGCTTTCAAGGTGATGATCATTTTAAGGGAGATTTAAAAGAAAAGATTGTGAGTTCGCAAGCGAGGAGTTTATTCAACTAGCATGGTGCAGCAGCCGTGGTAGACCTATCACCAAAACAGGACCTTGTTCTTGGGCTACATGAAGATCCAGCAAGGAGATTAGAGAGTCCCTTTTAGGAACTTTGATATAGAAAATATTTCAGAGAATAATAAACCATGTTTTGTGTTCCAAGTATGAGTATTACCTTAATAGATATTACTGTGTGAATCGCATGCATAACAAACCAAACTTTCTTTCAAAGGAATTAGAAGTTCAACAAATCTCTTTTCAGAAAAATACAAATTCACAGTTGAGAAATGAAAAGTTACATGTGTTGAAAAATAAGCATAATAGTTATAGGACCAACATCATTCAAACATTCCAAAACAATAGAATATAGCAGTGTATTCATGCAAATCTTCATCCTTTCAAAGGTACTACATATTATGTATACATTCTGAAATTTAGTGTGTATTAAAAAAAGATATGTGTGTGTGTCGTAGAAGATTGGTTTAAAATTCTCTATGCTTAATGTGTCATTTACTGATAGTAATAATAATAAAATAATTTCATTCGAAAAATGTGATAAAGATGATTTAGTGTTTCCTTATCAGATGTTTTGTCTTGAACTAGAAAATATCTAAATTTGTGTTCATGAGTAGTTTGTGTGGTCGTGCGAGTCAAGTCTCTCACACATACCCCTGTCTGTATGTGGTGTGCATTCATTTATTCCGCTATTCTGAAATGGGCTGAAATATTCTATGAAGGGTAGTATAATATTGCTGATGTTGTTGCCTATTTCACCACGTGTAGAGTTGTATTTTTATATGAATATTGATGACACTGATTCGGTATAATTTTGTTCTTTGTGTCCATATATCTTTCTGTTGCATTGTGGGCTGAGAGGTTTTATGATGAGTGGTGTATGCCTTATTGAAACTTATAGCTTACCTTATTGCAAATACTCGAAGAATGCCGAATCACTAGTCGTGCTTCCAGTTCTTCTTGTCAGCTTCCTTCATGCTTCAAGAAGTTTAAGGAGGCAGTGGGGCAAGTTGGTGAAAATTGACTTCTTATATCTACATAGTGAGAATCATAATGCCGATCATTCCAGTGTCAGTCTAGCCTGATTTTGAAGTTGTCTACTGTGGGAGCTTCAGCTGGGAGAGAGTACCAATCATTGACTACTCGGTGACTAAAAGCTTGTTATCTCACATTCGTTCTGCATCTTGGCTGTACAAGCTTGAACCTATACATGACCAATTATAATGTGTTAGATGTTCGATCAAACCATCCCTTTAGACTTTGCATTTCTATTTCATGTAAATTTCTTTCGCAGTGTGGGCTGAAAGATTTTGCAAAAAGTAGTGTGTATCAGTGGCGGATCCAGGGGGGGGGGCACAGTAAGCCCGTGTCCCCCACTTTTGAAAGCCATTATCAAAATTTCTACTGTAAGTATACCGCTTTTACTCAAGTGTTGCCCCTTTTGAATGTGAGGACCATTTTTTTACTTGTCAAATATTCCGCGGAAAATTTGACCTTCAATTTTAAGTGAAAACCCTTTTATTTTATTATTTTGGGGGTGGTGGTCAAAGTTTACTACTAGTTATAGTTATAGCATTAGCGCTGTCTCAAGTTTTAGTTATTGACATAACATTCTACTAATTTTTAAAAATAACCTTCGTGATGCAGAGACAAACGGTCAGCACTTAGTAGTAAATCCCTTACTTTCCTCTAACTCATAGAAATGAAAGAGCCCCCTCAAGAGGTTATAGAAAAAAAAACAGTTCACTCACAAGTGCCAAGCCCACTTTTTAAAAGTAAGCACACAGCTATCCTCTATGTTTAACAGAAGATGCATTCAGGGGTGCCTATTAGAGAAAAGGGGGAGAGGAAGCGGGAGAAATAGAAAGAAGGAGTAACAAGAAAGAAAGAAAGAAAGAAAGAAAGGGAGGAAAGAAAAAATTCTACTGTAAATATACCGCTTTTACTCAAGTGTTGCCCCTTTGGAATGTGAGGACCTTTTTTTTTGCTTGTCAAATATTCCGCCGAAAATTTGTCCTTCAATTTTAAGTGAAAACCCTTTTATTATTTTTGGGGGGTTGGTCAAATTTTACCACTAGTATCTGGATCTCACGTAACAATACCCTTAGATTCAATTGAGAAATGATATGACATCACCTGTAGATTGTCTTGTTCCCCTCCCTATCATAATGTTCTGTCGCCGCCCGTTGGTGAAACCATGGCTATGGAGAAAGCTTATCCTTCTCCGAATATCCCATAATGTTTTGACATGTCTACGAAACTTACTACAAAGTTCTCACTATAACCACCTTGGAAATAACAAAGGGACGATCCGAAATACGTGAAATAAACAAAGTTCAACAATTGAACGATGATCTCGACTGAAAGGGATGACCAGGCTGAAGATATTTCTATCTCAATAAATAGAGTAAAACTCGCAGAGCAAAATTCTGAAAGCTTGATCGAAATTGGATAACAAATAACGAAGTTATTGAATTTTAAAATTGTGCATTATTAAAAATGATTGTTTCTGTCAATAATGAGGGACTTACCTACTGTTTTATTCACCAATTTTCGACAAAGACTACTTTGCTGTTAATGATGACGGGCATGATTGAATTTTAAAGATTTGCATTATTTCGAAAAAAACCATGATTATGTCGTTTGTCCAAAATGAGGGACTTACGTACTGTTTTTATTCACCAATTTTCGACAACGACTACTTTACTGTTCTTTATCATGACGGGAATTGGACAATAGATTTTCTCTGTTTTTAAATCATCCGTACGTCGCAAGGAAAAAAAAACCCAAATAGATACAAATGAAACGGATTGCTAAACCATTTGCATCCCTAAGACCGCTCCATTCAAGCGTAAAATCAGGCTCGTTGAAATCTTCAGTACTGTGTCGCCTGCTCCCACTGATTAGCCATCTTTTTAACGCAAATTGCGTCGAAATGTAAGCCGATTTTTGTGAATAAGTCAAGGTGAAAGCATGAGATAAGATCACGGACTGGCTCCTTATGAGAAGGTTGAGGTATTACCGCGATTTGAAAGATCCTTTTATACTGACATGGCATGCATGCGCGAGGTTTGTTGAATTCATGAACATGTTTATTCAATAATTGCTTCATTCTACAAGGCAGTATATGGTCTGCGAGAGAGATAGAGAAAATGAATAAGTCGCATTAAAGAGCGAAGAGCAAGGTACAAAATTACTCCTGTATATCCCATATAGACCTTAAGCTTTTTTTGTTCTCATCAGCATGGGCGGAAATCCCAGGGGGACAGAGGGATGTGCCCCCCTACTCAAAATAGTAGGGGAACACAATATCAAATGCCCCCCCCCCTACTATTTTTGCTCTTTCATGATGGTAAGTAATTAAAAATCGGAATAAAACATGTATTTTGGGACGATAACTACTTTTTTTTGCTTGTCAAATTTATTTTCTTCGAAATTACCATATAAATTTGGGGTGATAACTATTTTTATTTCCGCCCCTGCATGGCACAAACAAAATTGGATTGAAAAAACATGATTGTGCCTGCATGACCAAATGTTTTCCAAAACCTACAGTCGTCATAATAGGGAAATACCTTGAAAAATCTTACACTCTGAAGTAAAGAATATTAGGTAAATTGATATAGTTTTGAATAGGCGATTTTTTTCGAATGGCATTGTTGTTTTACAAAACGCCAACCACATCAAAAGGTGTAATATTAAAGGCAAACACATTTTCCTACCACCTTGATTTCTACTTTTTTTTATTATTATTTTGATAGTCTGATTTGATTTATATAAATATTTAGGCGTATGTAGCCCTGTGATCGATATTGCGTGGTAGGAAATCTTATTTCACATCTTCCAAAATCTATTAAAGTCATGGAAATGTTTTATTTTCTATGTTAAAACAATGCTAACCTATTACTAATATTCTCCACCAGCCATTCAAGAACACTGATTATGATAAGGCATGCAATGAATCGAAATATTAAGAAAAAAAAGTTCACTTGACTTTGATGCAGTATTGATTTAGAAGAAACAAAACAATGCTTTTAACGGAAAAGTTTTACTGCATAAGATGAATGAAAAAAATGATATTCATCTGAACGATTGCAAATCAATTGAATTCACAATCTTAAAAAATAACATTTTAATATTATGAAAGAGAGATTCATCCCTAATTATTTGGCATAATTCTTGTATAATATAGCTCAAGCTTAGATGAAAAGGAGGCTTATTAAAAGAGTGCAAAATCAACTTCCGCCTGTACTATGTAAAACGTAAAAACAGTCCAATTCTTCTGCAGACGATAAATGACATCCATTGACAAGCAACGCCTACGTTGGGGGCACAGGTGGTGTAAAGAATGCAATGAACATTAAGTGGCGGGAAAATGTCTTGAGAAGTGGCTATAAATGTGCTGTATTATTGAAGGTGTGTTTTATATTCGTTTAAGTACGGTTCAATGACGTTTAAGCGTGTTACTGTGGGCTGTTCGTTCATTAACGTTGGTGTAGGTTGACTCGGTGAGGTGTCGGAAATGCCACTATTTCGGGCCACCGATAAGTAAAGTCAATGATCTGTCCGGGTTTTTTATCAGTTCATCTCTCCCCAAATTTTACCTTTCATTGGGATTAGCTCCACTGAATAGCCGATAGTCTGCGAAAAAAAATATGTGAAGTGTAAGACCATCACACTTTGCATTGTATGAATATGATCTTTGTTAGATGTGAAGGTGTTCTCAGTGATGGGGCATGTATAATAATGCGAATCTCAATACCAACTTGCTTACCACTCGATCGCAAATAACATTTTTTCTTTATTCAATCCTAATAGCTCAGTTAAATTACCGGCCTTCGGAAACGTCCATTCAGTAGCGTAGTTACTTCCCCCCCCCAAAAAAAAAAAAATAATAATAAAAAATAAATAGATACATTAAAAAACTAATGAATGAATAAATAGATAAATGAATAGAAATAACATCAAATAAAAATCAAATTAAATTATTAAAATGATCAAAAATAAAAATAAATAGCAAATGGTCAAGTAAAAAAATGACGGGGCTAGAAATTTTTGGACATTTTCAAACGGGTTTGAGAGAGCGAGCGAAATTCTGTGATTGATTATTAACGTAATCATCTTTTCTTCCTTTCCTCTATTTTCTCTTGGTAGTGAAAATTTTAGGGGTTCGACCATGATACATGGTGATACATTATGAATTAACACTGTTATCCAGAATGCTATCATAAATCGGGTTATAGAATAATAAAATATTCCTGGTGGGTGTTCCATAAAGCTGTTCGTAAGTTAAGAGTGACTTTAAAAACGACTGGTGAACCTTTCTTACAAGCTAAATAATCACCAATGGTGAATATCATTTTACAACAAGAAAGGTTCACCAGTCGTTCTTAAAGTCGCTCATAACTTACGAACAGCTTTATGCAACGGCCCCCTGTAATTCATCCCGCGATGACAATACCAAAGGAACGTTGGTAATTAGAAGAAAAAAAGTGAGTCACTCGCGTAAAAGTGAGTCAATATTCCCCTTAGAGCGAAATCCTTTGGCTAAAAAAATGTGTCGATTTGATTCATGTTTAGGGCCAAAATAAGTGTGTCACTGTGCAGATAAGTAACCCCAAGTATCTTACTTTTTGAAAGTACATCTTCAGAGAAATTTTTACTAATTTTAACGTTAAACGTTAAAAATCAAACTTTGATATCAAAATGTCAATTTGATTTTATTCGTTAGTTTCACGAGGAGGTCTACTACAGAAAACTCCTTGAATGATGATAAAGCCTAAGGTACGGTCAGTGGCGTACCTAGGATTTTCCAAAGCGGGGGAGGGCAAATTCGTCCGCCCAATTTGACAAGCAAAAAAAAGGTCTTCAAGTTCAAAGGAGCGGGACACTTTTGGCTCGTTAGTGATCAGTTTTGACTCGTCAGAGGGGGGGGGGGGGGCAGGGATGCGTCCCGTGCATGTGTTGTGACTCGTCGAAGGGGGGGGGGCAGTTCGCCCCCCCCCTAGGTACGCTTAAAGGGTACGGTATAATTCAGTTCTCAACTTCTTACAGGTGAAGAGCAGTACTCGGCAGACGACATTTGTACTTTTTTACGCGCGCGCGGGAAGGGACACGCGAAGAGGAAATCAAGTTCGCATCAACAGAGACGGATAACATGACGAGGTGTAACTTAAAACTTACGTCAAACGAAAAGGATTATGCTTACTCGCAGGGACATTGGAGAGGAATTTAATTGTCAAGTCGAGGGGTATGGGCAGATTATCGTCTTTGGTGTGAACTTCTTTGAGATTATGAACTTGTCGTTCGAACCTTTCCGCTCGCGTCCATATGCAAGACGAACGGATAGTGAAAATCTCCTGCGAAAATAATTACCCGCGTTCTCATGTTATTCATTTGTATACATATTCTTTACATTTCTACTGCAATGTTTTCTTTGTTTTGTTTGTGGTCCATTTTTATTAAAAAAATATAGATTCGATTAAAAAGTATTAAGAAAGTACATGTATAAGTTACAGAAAGAGAAAATTCTTGCTAAATAAGAAATTTCTAACCTATCGAAGTCTTCGAAGATAAAAAAAAGTAAACCGGCAACCCTATATGGTTACCAGTTACATTGATAAGGTTATCAATGTGTATACTCAATGATGAATACCATATTTTGACTTGAGCTTTGAACGTTATTTTAAAGAAAGCTAGGGCTTTTATTTCAGCTTTTTTGGGGGGGAATTCTTTATACTATATATTTGCAATGTTTACTATATGCCTTTATTACTGTTTCATGATATAGAATATTCAATTTCATTGTCATTAATGAGGCCTATGTCATTCTAACATTCTAATCATATTTAAGTGACTATCTTCTCATCCTTTTCTCCTAAATTGTCACAGAATAATCTTTTTTTACGTTACACTTACCAAATGATTTATTCACTGGTCTTGATGTCTATATAAACTCAGGATTTTTTACCCTGGTAACAAGTGTGGTCGCCAGTGACAATTCAGTCAGGTTTCAGCCCCTCTTTGTCTTCAATTGACCCATGTACTTGGAAAGCAATCAATACACTTGGCATCTTGAATAGACGTCCTAGACACAGGGGCTGCAAAGGAGGCAGACGCATACGAAGGCATGCTGAAACCTGTAACAAGGCTTCCAATTCCTCCCAAGATCATTCTGTTCCATCTCTGGGCTCTGGACAATGTCATATGGTGCTTTGGAATGCGAGATCTCTCAAGAAGAAAATGCACATGGTGACTGACTTAGTAATGTCACAACATGTGGATATCCTGGCACTTACTGAAACATGGCTGACAGGTGATGAACGTGACGGCCGGGTCTTGTCTGATTTCTCCAGTGACCTCCCATCTCACCAGTTCATTAGCTCACCAAGAATAAAGAGATCGGGTGGTGGTGTCGGTGTATGCCTTCATCGAAATTTCACCATTCTTGGAAAAGATTTTGGCACTCTAGAATCGTTTGAATATCTCAATGTTCTCATTTCAGCTGAACATCAAAAGCCTCTTCGCCTGGTCGTAATCTACAGACCACAGAGAACTAAAGATCGACGATCAACATCTTCCATCTTTCTTGATGAATTTGCTACATTTCTTGAAGGACTGGTTTCTGAACCCAACCATCTTGTGATTTGCGGTGACTTTAATTTTCATGTCAACGATGATAGAGATCGAGAGGCAGTTTTGTTTCTTGACCTGATTTCATCTGCCAACTTGAACCAGCACATTGACTTTCCTACCCATCAGAAGGGTCATACTTTGGACTTGATACTTACAAGAGCATCTGATGATGTAATTTCTAATGTCTCATCATCAAACTTTCTTCCTTCTGACCATTCATCTGTCTGCTGCCAACTTAACATCAAGAAGCCGGATTCAATAAAAATTGAGATCAGTTTTCGCAAACTGAGAGACATTGATATCCAAGCTTTCCGTGAGGACATCCTAGAATCTGAACTTTACAGATCACCTGCTTATGACCTTGAACAGCAGGTTGTTCAGTATAACAGGGTACTACAAGCTATACTCGATAAGCATGCCCCTCTGATTACTAGATGTGTAACTGCTAGGCCTCACTCACGTTGGTTCACTGACGGTCTTCGGAAAAGTAAGCAGAGGGTTAGACAACTAGAGAGAAGATATCGTCACTCCAAAGCAGAAATCGACCGCCAGATCCTGAAGGATGAATGTCGTCTTTATAGCAACCAACTTGCCAAGGCTAAAACAGAGTATTACTCTGAACAACTTGACGACTGTGATGCTCATCAGCTTTTTCAAAGAGTTGATCGTTTGTCTTCTACATCAGCAAGGAACATCCTACCATCAGATGATGACCCTCATCGATCTCTTGCTGATCGTTTTTCAAATTTCTTCAGTGCGAAGATTGATGTCCTTGTCAGGTCCCTTGAGAGTCTACCATCAAGCAATCTCGACCACGTCAATTTTCGAAGCACCCATCATCGATTTAATGCTTTTTCTCCTGTAACACAGGGCCAAGTTAACAGAGCTATCAAAGAATCTCGTTCAACTTCCACCCGACTTGACCCAATACCCACTTGGCTACTTAAGAACTGCATTAATGAGTTAACTCCTGTTATAACAGCTATTGTGAATGCTTCCCTCATCAATGGTCATTTTCCTGATTCACTAAAGCATGCTCATGTAACTCCACTCTTGAAGTCCACAAAACTGAGTTCTGATGATCTAAAGAGCTACAGACCTGTCTCCAATCTTCAGTTCCTGGGAAAGACTGTAGAGAGACTTGTGTTAAAACAGCTCCAGGAGTATTTGTCTGAGCATAATCTATATTCTGAGAAGCAGTCAGGATACCGACCGCATCATAGTTGTGAAACTGCCTTGCTTAGAGTTTCGAACGATATCCTTCTTTCCCTCGATAAAGGCAATGAAGCGATTCTGATGCTGTTGGATTACTCTGCAGCCTTTGACACGGTGAGTCATGATGCCCTTCTAAGTCGTTTACATGAAAGATTTGGACTTGACAACTCAGCCCTAGAATGGTTTCGTTCTTACCTCGCTAATAGAACCCAGTCTGTTTTTGTGAATGGCTCTGAATCGATTGTCAGCTCTTCTAACTTCGGAGTACCTCAAGGGTCCGTCATCGGTCCGATTGCATTTACACTCTTCTCATCTCCATTAGAGGATGTCATCAAACACCATGGAATATCATGTATGACTTATGCAGATGATACTCAAATTTATCTAGTGTTGAAGAAGGAGAACCATGCTGTGGCGCTACAAAGACTCAGTGCATGTTTTACAGACATTAAGAATTGGTCCATACAGAATGGATTAAAGTTAAATGAACGTAAAACAGAATGTTTACACTTTGTGAGCAGGCATAGGACTTGTAGTCCGATTGGCAATATTTCTTTTGATGGTACTGATATAAAATGCTCTGCGGCTGCTAGAAACCTAGGGGTCATGTTTGATAATAATATGTCTCTAAAGACCCATGTGAACAACGTATGCAGATCTGCCTCGTTTGCATTGCATAAAATTGGTAGCATCCGTCAATTTCTTACAAAAAAGACCACCCAGAGGCTTGTTCAGGCACTAGTCATGTCTCGCATTGACTTTTGCAACAGTCTTCTGTATGGTCTACCTGATTCACAGATTAACAAACTGCAGAGAATACAAAATTCAGCAGCTAGGCTTATTGCTAAACGTCGTTCACGTGAGTCTGTCACTCCACTGCTAAGGGAGCTTCATATGCTAAGGGTTCGTGAACGAATTGATTTTAAGATCCTCTTGCTTACTTTCCAATGTTTGATAAAATCAGCTCCAGTCTATCTTCAACAATTCATATCAGAATACTCGCCCTCCCGCAACTTGCGCTCATGCAAAAAATCACTCTTAGCAGTTCCTGCCATCAACACCCAGTCTTATGGTTCCCGATCTTTTTGTTCAGCATCCCCTCAACTTTGGAACAACCTACCTCAAAGCATAAAACAAGCAGACTCGACTGACAAATTCAAATCTATGTTAAAAACTCACCTTTTTGTTAAATAGATCGTCCTTAGCATATGCCGCTTCAACTGTCTACTTTCAACTGTCAACATGTATAATTTAATTTTAGCTGAAATTTCTTGTCTTCCTATTTATTTTCCTTAAGCGCTTAGAGACATTCTTTGTGATAAGCGCTATATAAATGTTGTCAATTATTATTATTATTATTATTGATTATCATGATTACTATGTGAATGTGTTATTGTCGCACTCTTCATAATAATGATAATATGGACCACTGATATAGCGTAGTTAATATACTGTATATACCATTTGATATCATAATTATTATTACCCCGGCTGTTGCCGAGCCCCAAATAGGCGATCAAGCATTCGAAGAATTTCTTCATATCGGGTATCCATTCACCTCACCTGGGTTGACAGCAGCACAATTTGTGTAAATTTCGTGCTGAAGGTAAACACGCCATGGTTGGGAATCGAACCCGCGTCCCTCAGATTGAAAGGCGAGAGTTGTAACCACCATACCACGACGCCTATGTTGTAACCCCCCAAAAAATCCGTTCTGAAACAGATTTGGAAAACGCGTCTATTCATGGGCATACGAATTGCGAAACCTTTCAAAAGAAATCATTTCTCTGAAGATGTAGATATATTGATTAATAAATTATAAATAAACAAATGAAATAAATAGATAAATAAATAAAAGGCGCGTCGTTCAAAAGACGCGTTGTCATGACTGCAAGATGGCAACGCCAAACCTCCGACTCTAAAAGGGGGAAATCTCTTATTTATTTCGTGATATCTCCATTTTTCAGCGCAATGGTTTCCTTTGGTGGGTTTCACTTTTTTTCTCACAATTCACAGTTTTTCAAGAGTGTTTAAGAAACGGATTGTGAATTCTCTCTCTTTCTTTTTTTTCACACCATGCGCACTGATGAATAATGTGACTCGCCCTATATGCTATATTCTCTTTTTGAAAATGATTTTTTTTGTGTGTGTTTATGGCCTTCTTCTATTACCTCCCTTAGATTTACTCTCACGCCCCAAAGCCCTGAAATAAAAATTTTCCTGCCCTCTCTCCTCCCTCTCTCCCCCCCCATCTCTCTCTCTCTCCCTCCCTCTATCTTCATCTATAACCATCTTGTTCTGGGTATACTATTTGGGTACAACATTTGACCCAAGAAGGGCACTTTTTCCTTTAGTCTTTAATCGGCGCACTCATCTACACCTTACGTGCCTTAAGGCACTTAATGCACATCACATTGCCGTATAACGATACCACTTAAGAAATAAATAAATGCAACCTATATTTTGTAGCTTGTTTTCCATTCTACAGCCGGCTTACGTATATCATGTATATAGTAGCCTATTTATAGACGCAAATGGTGTTTCGCTATTTTTCATTCATGAAAATTTTCACGGAAATCGTTAGAAAGGAGGCAGAACTCGAAGAAGATAATATCGTTAGACGCGAGTGTGTTACAAAGCCTCAGTTATTTTCAAAACTTAAAAAACGACAAATCATTTGTTAGACATCAAAGAACAGACCATTAAAATAGTAAAAACAAAATTATATTCAATCTTTTTATTACTTTCAGTTTTCTTTTTCCAAGATTACTTGCGATGGTCATGATACAACATTCACAAGAAAGGTTGATACAGGTGCATAAAATAAAATAAAATCTTGTTGAAATCATGTCAGCGAAGGCGAATTGTTATGAAAAGAAAAATAAAAAATAGCAATATTTACAGATTTAAGGGATCGGCACATCGAGTCGGTGTCTATAATTCTCAACGTATTATGTGGATATTATAGCAGTATTTCGTCATCGCTAATCATAAATCCTCTTGGTGACATACTCATACTCTAGTGAAGAGTTATTTTCAAACATGTTTAAAAAATGTTTAATAAATCATAATATGATTTAAGTTAGCGAATATTTAAAACAATAAAAGACTTGAACAATACATTATATCAAAGAAATCAATAACGATAATGTCTAGAGTATATATCAACACTTTGTTATCTTCAAACAAATGCCTCAATCTAAGTGGAAATATTTAACCCTGCACCTCTAGATGTTTAACTTTGCACTTCTAAAAGGCTTGGCTCAATACCACACTGGGAGCACTTTAATGATCCCTTCCATAGGTGCATCGCTGCACCTTTCTGGTCTAGGAATACCTTGACTGGCGCCGAGGGTGTGGGTTTGTTTAAGGTGTTGAAATTAACCCTTTTTTATGTCTTAGAGTGATGCATTTTTAACCGCGTGATGTGCATGGGTATATCGTATTTTTATACGAAAGTAAGGGTAAAAAACCTTGGTTTTCGATTATAAAGGGCGCCTTGTTTTTGACCAAGCACCAGATTCAAGGTGGTGAATTCGTATAACAAAATATTATTTCAAACTTTACTCAACCGTAACTACCTCTTGCCAATCACCGTAACTAATAACTGTGATGCGTCACCGATTTATATGCGCGATGCGAATGTGACATCCTTGGTAGGGGGTCCTAAAGCTGCGCGGGTCCTAAAGCTACGCACCACTCATCGCGCATGCAGTTTTCAATGGCAAATGCGCACTCTGTGTGTGGAACTGTGACTGCAGAGTGATGAACAATTCCTATTAATTTTTTTCTACAGAGGCTGCAGTAAATCTCTAAATGCAGAGAAAACCAACAACTGTTAGGAAGTTTGGAGTTATATTCGCTTTAATTTTATTTTATCCTATAATAATTTGAATATATTTTAGAAATTGAGGCACAGGAAATACTATTTTTTTGCATGATAAATCGAGTGCGTAGCTTTAGGACCCCTTCTACATCGGGCGGCGAAATCAAGACGTGTTCGAAAAACACGACGGGATTTTCGTATTAGTGAGTTTTGTGACATTTTCTACTTGGCTAATGATCTTTAGAATGTTTGCCACAAATTAGTGAAATATAATTTGTTGAGATATTAAAATTGGGACAGTTTTTATTGTTTGAAAACAAAGTGCGTAGCTTTAGGTCCCCCCATCATACATCCTATAACATTTTCTTTTTAGTCATTGGATGTACATTACAATCATTTTACGCGATCAAATTTACCTTTGATTGTGTCGTCACAATACACCGGCAATATGAGTGGTCCCTGGACGTCGGACTAAAGATACAAGAATGTCAAGGAGCGCACTCGGTATATTGTGGAGTGGTTGATCATGTCTGTGGGGATACACACCAAGGATACACCACAGGTATCATATTTGAGATGGGTTTTCGAGATGGGAGGTAGCGGCGACGAATATAGCACCTGCCGCGCGGGCAAGTGAAATACTGAATATGATTTTTTTTTAGCGCTGATGGGGTTGTCGAAATCCTAGGGGTACGGTGGTAGGTAATTCTTCATGCATTATTCAGTTATGATAGCGGGGAAGGGTGGAGGAGGGGGTTGGCTTCTTGGATCAAAGTCTTAAATGTCATAGGCTACGAGGACTTTTTCTCAACACAAATTACGGAGGGTTTGAGAATACAGTAAAATGATCATAATACACGTGAAATTAAAAAAAAAGCTGAGAGGTCTTCGTCGAAAATTAAACCGGAACAGCTGCTTCGTCCTAACTTTCGGAGCTGACGAAAAATTGCAAATAATTATGTCCTTTGTCCGGAGTCAAGGACGAAACTATACTATTTTGATTCACCAATTTTCGACAAAGACTTCTTGGTTGATCTTTGTCACGAAGGGCATTTTGCAATACATTTTCTCTGTTCTCGAACCCTCCGTATACGTCGCTGACTGAAAGAAAATCCTAGTAACGGAGTAAATTAGACCGATATGATAAGTATATCATAATTTATGAAATGCCCTAGACGTGAAATTGAATAGCATTGGACATTGTCCCTTGTTGAAGTAACAGAAAATATAATTCCCGTCACGTTCAAATTTACCCCGTATCAAGCAATTAAAACTAAACGAAACGAATGTTTCATCACATCGCATATCCATTATCATGTTTTCTCACCCACAAACATTTATCAGAGTTAAAGTGGACGTAACTATGTGGATCTAACAATGAATCACGACATTTATACACTGCAAACCGCCGGTGTTAATTTAACTCCCGCCTGGTATCGGTCCACACCAGAGAGGTGTTGAAAAAACACCGGTTTGGCGTTTGGGCTAACACCATTTTGGCATTTAAGCAACACCAATTAGTGTTAAACCAATACCGGTTTGATTCTTAACTGGTGTTGTTCCAACGCTTCTCGATAGTGTGGACCGATATGGCCACTTTAAAGAATTCCTTGCTAGATCAAATATACTTTGTGGAATCACCAACGTATTCTCAATTGATTTTCTTTAATTCATTAAAATAATCGCGGACAGAATTATGAACAAAATGGACAAATTTCACAAAGGTTTTATTTTTTGGTCTGAAAATGAATGATGGGGTAATACGAATTATCATTTTTTCAAATTAATCATCAAAAGACCATGTATCCTAAGACAAATAGATATTCGAGTCCAAAAGGAAAGAGTTAATTTTATTTTTGAAATGTATCATTAAAAGGACCCCTTGGTTATCTATGAATAAACAGAAATAAAAATACGTGAATAAGGAAGGAAATTACACCATACACTTGCTATTCAGCATGTATAAGTTATAGCTAAGTAATGATTATGAATATTTAGTGCTATTTTATGCTGATAATTTTATGTCAGTAAACAAAATGAAATTGTAAGGCCTATTGCTTCGAGCAGTTTCAAATGGTTACACAAATTTTGCCTAACTTTGGCAAAAGGAAGCTAGTGACACATCAGTCAAATTTGATTTATATTGTTTCTAAAATACCTTTGTATGTTGCACGTTCAGACAAAATTTGGGGGGAGAAATATTAATTCTATGGAAGAATGTTGAAGAAAATATGCTATAAAGTGCATTGACACCTATGTAAATTACGAACACACATTGCTCATTTACAACAAATGATACTTTTGCATCTTGCTTCCTTTTGCCAAAGCTTGAAATCTTTGAAAGCAAGGGATCGTAATTAACCCGCCCCTCTCTCTCTCTCTTTCTTTCACGCACATAAGCGTACAAACAGACACGTTCTCCCACTACATATTGTTGATTTCTACATTTCTGTATGTTGAATGATGAACTGCGATAAACAAGACGTAATCTAACAAAATCAACTTAAAGTTATATTTTGCACTTTAAAAATTTGATACCTGTGAAATATTCTCATTTAATTCTTCATGCATAACATATCACTCCAATTTTTCCCACATCCACACACTTGAGTAACGAAGCATTGTCTTACTTCATTTTGTACAAGTATATACATCAATGCGAAATTAAACATGTTCACATATTCTAGATAACTTTGCTATTTAAAAGATCCATGGCCGTTAAATACAGATTGCAGCTGAAGAATGTGTCTGTACGTATAGAATATAATATAAACATCTACAATGAAGACTATTTATGCAGGTTTTCAAGATTAATAATATCATAACCGATTCAATATTTTTTACGATTAGTATAGCATTCGAGTTAAATTCCTCAATAGAAAAGAGTTATTTTATATATATATACGGACTGGAAAGAATAAACTTTATACGTAAATAATCAAAATATAGAATTTTGGGGGTCCTTGCCTGGCGAGAAAAAGTGATATATGCAATGAGAGTATAATGCTCATCAAATCACCCTCGGTTGAAATCACTGAAAAAAGGTGATTATATGAAAGTATAATGTTCATTAAATTACCCATGGCTGAAATCACGTGATTCTTAAATATGACATGCATGAGGGGGATGACACTTTGCGGGGGACATTTTGCTTAAAATTAAACGCTAAAATGTTCTGGTTTACAACTTCATTAATTTAAATGATGAAGTATAAAGAATATTTAAAATAAACTATTATGCGAGCGTGAAAGAATTGTTGTCTCCTATAAACCCTCCTCTAGATAGTCTTCATAAATAGGCCTCTCGTCAACTTCGTTCATTGATGTATCCTTTAATTCCTGGAGAAAGGAAGAAAGATAGAGAGATGGGGAGGATAGGGGGTTGGGGCAGAAAGAGAGAGAGGGTAAAAGGGGAAGGTTAGGAGGGAAGAATGGTGAAAGTAGAAGAAAGAAAGTGTTAGTGCGATATAAAATATGAAATAACTTAAGAATAATAGAAGTACATAATTATGACAATACACTCTAACAAACGAAGAGCTAATTTAGCTATTAAAGAGCGTGTAGTGCTGATTTGTCTAGTTCAAATTTGAACGAGAAAAATCAGTAGTCCGAAGTGCAGTCAATATACACGCTCTTTAAGAGCTAAAGTAGCTCTTCGATTTTTTAGAGTGTAATAAAAACAACAATAAAATAAATGATTGTTATAATAATAATAATCATGATAATAATGATAAATACAATAATAATAATTTTAATTATAATAGTAATATATTGGAAATATATCGCTCTAAATCGTATGAATTCTTTTAACAGTATGTTTTGAGAGAAGAACGGGGTCTATTTACAGTGTATTTTGATTTTTTTATGACAAAGCATACAAACAAAAACAAGTTTAAGTTGGAACCCCAAAGCCGCTATTAGGGTGCAATCGTGCATCATTACTATATAAGGTGCACAAATGGACATTTTTTTCCTATTTGCACCCTATAAATGTTGCAAAGTTTGCACTCTTCAATTAAGGTGCAACCTTTTCCATGTTTTTGGATGCACATTGCATTTTGTGTTCAAAAGGTGCAAATTAGCACCTTCTCTAACAAGGGTATAAAATGAAGCTATAAAATTTAACCATTGAAGGTGCAAAAAGCCTCTCAGGGGGGCAAGGTTTCACCCCAATAGATGCTCCAGGGTGCATGTCCTTCAAAGGGTTCGGTGGTGCTTATGTACCCCCTATTTGATAATGAGCTAATCTGGTCCCTACACTCTAAATTACAGGGATTTAAAATAAGTCCACATGGACTGTAGTTAGGGACCAATCGAATTCTGGATTTAGTATGAATCCTTAAGATTCATTTTTAAATCTCGAAAGATTTAAATTTAAATAATTTGAGATTTAAATTTAAGTCTTTGGGATTAAAACTAAATCCCTACCTACAGTCCATGTGGACTTATTTAAAATCCCTGTAATTTAGAGTGTAATCACATGTACTCCTCTCAGAGTGAAATGACATTTCAATCTTTCAAGAATGAACTTTTACCTTTTTTGAGTGAAAGTGTGCATCTTTTTTCCACCTTTCACTCCAAAAAAGGTAAAATTCCACTCTCAAAAGATTGAAATCTCACTCCATGAAGACTTGTCCCTCGTCTCACTCTGAGAGGAGTGTGATTAGGGACCAGGTTAGCTCTTGCGCATTAAGAGATCACCTTGTATAGCCTAACCCCTTTGACTGATTACATAAGATTAAAATGTATACCGTTTCCTGCATAGAGCGACTTAGTTTCTCTGATAGAAATGGTCGATTTAACCTGTTAAACTCTTCTAAATATGTTGCATGTTTATTACGTGTCACCACACTGATTTTATTTCATTCCAAATGTACATCACTGTAGATTCAACGTTCCCATGACATGGGCAGTGATGCAATGGACGGGAGGGCCTGGGGGTTTAAAGGTCCTTGGCATTTTCACACATTGCCCCTTAAAAGTGCCCTTAAGAAATCGTGTGGTTATTTTTATCAAGCGATTACCTTGTGAAATACATTGTCCGTATCAAACTGGTGCATGTTTTTGTTAGTGCACACATATACGGGATCTGAATGGAAGGCATTTCACCCTAAGAGTGTATTATTTTGCTTTTCTCTAAATTAATCGGTATATATCTTTCATGAGTGTTTTGCTGATGCTTAAATATTGTATTTAGACTTGAAATACAATTCTTCTCAGAGCCTTTATCTGCTGTCAATAATCTAATATTATTCCAAAATTACATTTCCAATGAAAAACGTTTTGGTGTTTATTCGTATAATGCAAACATCCTGATATAACCAGACATGTTAATAATCCTTTATTTAAAAGAATAAAAAGATTTATCAATCTTACTGCGAATTGGCAACTTGAAAAGAAACAATTTAATTCTCAATCCATTTACTTGTTTGAATATCACAATCAACTTTTTTTTAGAAAGAACCGTTTTATTAAAAAGAAACGTACAAAGTAGGAGAGATATACTCAGGAGCGTTGTGGCCCAGTGGATAAGTCTTCTGACTTTGAAACAGAGGGTCGTGGGTTCGAATCCCAGCCATGGCGTAATTTCATTCAGCAAGAAATTCATCCACACTGTGCTGCACTCGGCCCAGGTGAGGTGAATGGGTACCCGGTAGGATTAATTCCTTGAATGCATGAGCGCTGAGAGGCAGCTCAAGCTAAAACCGGAGTAATAATAATAACAACGCGCCTCGGAATAGAATACTTCTAGATAGATGGCGCTATATAAATGCCTATTATTATTATTATCATTATTACTTACTAATACTTGTAGTGGAAGAGTAGTCAAACAGCCAGAAAGGCTAGCTTTATTAAGATGTAGGATGTTATGTACTATATAAATATATCAAAATATTATATGTATAGTATCATTGTAAATATGTTATTTTGTTTTACTCTCATACCCCGAGAGGGGGTCTATAGAAATAATATATCTTATTTTATCTTTAAAATTGATTCATGAAAATAAATCATTCGATAGTATGAAGCGCAAAAAGGACACCCCTAAATTAATTCTAATTTAGTTCAATCGACCAAAATCTCGATAGTCAATTGCAATAGGGCAATTCCATACGTGTCGTACGGGACATTTCGACAACAATATCTAGTCTATTAGCTGATTTCATGAGCAATGATAATGTATTTTTGTCAATAATTAAGTCGGTAGTCATGAGAAAAACTGATTACCAACAAAAAAATGTTTGATAATGGTTGAATTAGAGGTGAAAGTGGTGTGTGTCGTATGGGACTCAGAAAAGATGACACACAACATTTTCACCTCAAATTCACCCATGGACAACATATTTTTGTTGGTTGTCATTTTTTACATGATTAACCAGTAGTACTTTATTATTACCACAAAAAAACATTGAAGTTCCTTGTTTGTTTGGACAGTAGATTGAAAAATGTTGTGAAAATGGTGGATTTTACCAGCATGGAATCACAAGCTAAAAAAGTACTGATCGAGTGCTACCATATTCTAGATGATTGCGTCAATCGCTGATCGAGTAAAAATAAATCTGAAATTTGCCTGATCTTATAAATAGTTACGGCTGATCCAATAAAAAATGCTTTGCTAACATTAATCTTCTCCTTATAAGTGTATATTCATGGCCCATTTTGAAAACAAAATGAAGCCCACTGATTGGCGAATACAACGATCCATGTACGACCATGAAAAGGAGCATCACATTAATAGGTTGCAATTATGTTGACATTGGCTATCCATAGAATAATGTCGATCGGATAAATCATAACGAGTATTCAAACGGGGCTCTTGTCCGTAAATTGCCTTTAAAACTCTCATTATTGTCCATCAGATTTATACCAATTAACAGCCGACAGCCATTCGTTGTAAGTCGATATCCACCGGGCGTTATTTTTATCGCGTTTCCGAATTCCTCCCTCCTTAGATCATATTTCTCACAGCCGGCCCGCTGATGAAACATGAATAATCAATTAGACGACAAAGTCTTAAAATCATATTTGACAGTCGAAACATTAGACATTAGAAGCAAAGTTATACAACGCGGTATTATCAATAGTTTAAAATTCAAAACCATTTGTATGATAGGTTTGCCGTTCTCGGCATGCACTGTTTATAGATTCTGGTTGTTTAAAACAAAATAATCTTGATTCCATTATTGTGAAATGAATGCGCAATCGATATGATTATAATTCAGAATCTATACCCATTCGATTGTTATGTTTTTGTCAGGATGTGTTGGCTTTGGGTATTTTGAACAAAAATGAGAAAATAATTTATTCTGAAACTGTAAAAAAAGAATGTGCAATTGATATGATAACTATAGCATCTACCCAGTCGAATTATATATTTTTGTCAAATTCTGTTTGCTCCCCTTGTTTAGAACCTGTTTATTTTGAAATCGTAAAAATGAATGCACAATTTATGTGATTAATTCAGCATCTACTATTATGTTAAGTCATATTCTTAACCGTGTCCCATATGAAAACTGTTTTCACAATAACATCGGCCGGCTTATTAACATCATGGGTTCAATCTTAGGTGCTCAGAATTGAAATTTAAGGATTAATTTACCACCCCTTCTCCCTAATAAATGCACGAATCGTCATGTTATAACCATACCTTAAACAACAGTCGACCATGTCCACGACCCTATGTATTTATTGGCAATAAATGAGCGCATTTTTTTACGTCATACAATTTAATCAATATGTTTATCTAGGACACTTTGTTCTTTTCATTCACCGCCGCCGAAAAAAATTGAAAGAACAATTATTAAAGAGTAATGGATCACACGACAACTGCTTATTCATAATTAGCGTTGCGCATTGATCATATATCACATGCAGTTAATTCTTACTTAATTATTCATATAATGAAAAGCTAACTATATCAAAATTATACTCCAAAATAAAGATGCACGAGTATTTTTTAAATGTGATTTTTTTTACACTGAATTAATGATACGAGAGATATTATGTCATCATGTTGAAAATATCCCATGCACTAGCCGAACTACCCACGCCCGCCCCACCACCCCCTCCTTGAATGAAAATTATTAACAGTTTGCTTCTGGATTATGTTCAATTCACAAAATATCAGATCATAATTATCCAAATATATCAAAACATACACTATAAAAACTGCGGTGTTAAAACTGACACCAATTGGTGTTAATAGAGGACCACACCCTGAGGTGTTAAAATTACACCCTAGAGATTAAACATTACACCAAAGAGTGTAAATGTAACAACAAAATGTGTTGTAATAACACCTATAGGTGTAAAACTAACACCACCAATTTAACACCAGTGTAAAATAACTGGTATGGTCCTTTATGTACACCAGTTAACACCACAGTTTTTGCTGTGTAAAATACATTTTAAAAATGACAAAAATTAAGTGTTGGTAACCCTTGCTGACCGACCACATACGCTATGACACAGCGGCGTACCCAGGATTTTCCAAAAGGGGGGCAATTTTTTTGGAGGATATTTCGTCCACGAAAAAAAAAAGGTCTTCAACCACAAATAAAGGATTTCTTAAAACAATAAAAATGACAAGACAAGCAAAAAAAAAAAAAAAAGAGGTTTTCAAGTTCAAAAGAGGGGGCTGCGTCTGTTTTCATTGCATTTTTATATTACAAATTATTAGTTTTGCTTCTCAAAGGGGGGGGGGTACGTCCTCTGGATCAGTTGTCACTCGTCAGGGGGGACAGGGGCACGTCCCCTGGATCAGTTGTGACTCGTCAGGGGGACAGTCTGCTCCCCCTTAGGTACGCTAGTGCTATGACAGGACAGGCTATTATGATCACGACCTTTGTAAGTCCGCAAAGACAGCATTGATTTAGGGGAAGGCGTATGCTTTTCTTTTGAGAATATAGTTAATATTTTGACAAGTTTTTGGTTAGACTCTTCCGCTTATGATTATTGATTATTTAAGCATTTTTTGAACTGATGAAATAATAAAAAAAAAAGAACACATTCACTTAAAATTTGAAGAAATATCAAATCTTCACCTTTCGTGTGAGCATTCAAGCACTCCTTTTAACAATTAGGTAAGCAATCTTTCGCAAGGTAGAAATTACCCGGATGCATGATGATATATATCGCGAGCATTTTACTCTTCAATATATTTCACCGTTTTTACAACCATTAAAAATGGGCGTAAAAGCGTTAAAATAGATTCAGAAGTAAAAGCGTATTGCGCGGCAGTGCAAAAACTTGTTTTTATCTTTGTTGATTAAAATCTTCAGGAAGCGTACGAGGGTAATTATGTGAGTGACCAATTTGGGGCATTATTTTACCAAATGCGGTATAAGCATATTGTCCAGCAAGATTAAGAAATAAGGAGTTAATTACTTTATATTGGGCAACATTTTCACCACACTGGATAAATAAAAATGCCCAAAAGAAATGCCCAAAGATGGTTGGACACGTAATCACCATTACGGAGCATTTTTACCCAATGTAGGAGCCTAAATGAATTTTAATAATCTGTAAAAAAAGAGATTATTTATGAATATTCAAGGTAGTTAGACATAATGTATGAAACCGTGTATGAAGGTTTGGATCGTTCAGACTTTACATGCATATAACGGTAATACACGCACGTCAGGGGCGAACATAGGCGGGGGGGGGACGTGCTTGTCAATTTTTTTGTCTGTGTCCCCCCTCAATTTTTGTTTGCTTGGCAAAAAATTGTGCCGGCCCCCCTAAAATTTTTGGCTTCCGCCGCCAATGGGGGCGAAGTTCGAATCGGAATCTATTAGTCATAGGGCCCGCTCTTTATCAGCGACCTATTTTATGCCCCTTCGCATATCAATCATTCATTCTTAAGGAAATACACTTCTTCAATGTAAAAATGCCCCACACTTCATAATGGAACAAATACAAACAACAAAGCGTTTCAAAACTTAATTTTTTTCCGAGACCAAGTTTTCTCCGAAGAGATGTGTCGCGGGGGTCCCCGGCTCGGACGGCGCGCCGTGTCGGATTACCGTAAATGAATCGGAACGAGAGAAACTGGAGTTTAAGAGTGCTTACGTTCAGTCGAGACTTTGACAAGTTGAAGAGATGAAGAAGTCTCATCCTATTTGCTGCTCTCCTCAAATCTCCTAGAATATCAGAGTCGTCTTCGAGCTGTGGGTGGTGGGAGAGAGATGGAAAAGAAGAGAATAAAAAGAAAGATTGAAACTGCTGCAATTAAGATGCAATGAAAAATATCTATTTTGTAGGCCATCGGATCCAAAAGTCGAAATGGAGATACTGCAACACGCCGGTATAAGATGGAGGGAGAGGGAAGGGGAATGAAAACGAAATGTTTGCGTATAAACACTTGAGTAATGAGGACTTTAGTCTAAAAATTGTATAAGTACTTATCGAAAACATATTTCAGTATGAAATATTCTTATTACAAAAATATGTTTTCAGGAAACGTTTTTTTCATGTCCTTTTTCCATGTCTCCATACAAAAAACACAATTTGATCAGCTGATTACAATAAATAGCGAAACCAATTGCAGATACATTTTGTGTTTAATTTACGGGAAATTGATTCATTCGGTCATGATTATACAACATAAAAGAGCGGCTTAAACTTAATATTATGTTGTAATGACTGACCACCAATGCAATTTCATATTTTCTATTATTTTACGTGAATTCGTGGTCTATTTTTGTGTATACAGATCTGACCAAAATTCGTGTAGGCCTTGCCAATTGTTACATTGTAAAGAAATATGATATCATGATTGAATGGTTTATATCTTAGCCATGGTGCGTTTTCCTTCAGCCAGAAATTTATCCATATTGTGCTGCACTCGATCCAGGTGAGGGAAATGGGTACCTAGTAGAATTTACGCCTTGAACGTTTTTATGGTGGCTCAGATATAGTTGTATCAAGCGGAGTATATATAGGGTATATACTAGCTGTGCTATATTTATGGTCCATATTATTTTTTAGTGACCAGAAGTTAAGTGTTGACCATTAAATTAAAAAAAAAGATTTTTGTTTATTTAATAAAACATTGGCGACACTATACTGAAGTTTTTAACAGGTGTTTGCATGCAACTCCTTCATACGTCTTTGGTAGTTCCAGAATGGTTCAAACTAGCCAACTGGAGTCCTTTAACGTTACCGCATTTTAGTTGTAATCGAGCCTCGATTCCTCAGGCATATACCCGTTACATGCTACTGTAACGTAATGCTTAATGAAATGGATATTCCCTAAAGGCCAATGGATGACCTAATGCGGGACTTCTGCATCCCCTATCATTCTGTTTTGCATAAAAGGGTGACGGCCAAAGCTGGGGAGGAGGGGGGGGGGGGGGGGGGCATTCCTCGAAACAAATACACAGTGCTTTCCAATGTTTATGTGTTATAAGCTACTGAAATCCTTGCATCGTATTGGCTCAGGACAAACTTGTCAGTAAAAAAATCCACTGAGAAGATAATTTATGAAACGCTCCCATATCATCCATTCTTGGAATGCATCTTCATTATCTTCACCCGGTCCAGTGGTTTCGACTCTCGTCTTTCAAAGAGAGGGTTGTGTGCTCTTTATAAAAAATGACTTAATATGGCGTAGTCACATTTGCCCTACGGCGGCCTTACTGCGAGTCTAAAACAGTCGTTTTAACATTTTTTACCAGCTACATTATAGTTGGTTTGAATGAAAGTGAATAAAACGGCTGTTTTCGATTCGCCGTAGCATTAGCCAAATATTCGCTGTTGTGCATATTCAGTTTTAGATGTGCACAATCAATATTTTCGTATGGTTGAATTAGTTTACTATTGTGCTTTCAACTTTTACAGGGAATTTCAATGTCGAACATTTCTGTACCTATATTATGTATTTTTTAAAGATATGTTTATCATTATTCAGGGCCCATATAAGACCACCACTTATAAGATATCATAAATAAATAAATAAATACCATTCACGCCGTGTAAGAGCCAGTAAGAGATACGTCAGAATGCTTTTCAGCAGGTCCTTTAAAAAAAGCTTTTTATTGGTTTCTATAAACCTTTTCAATCATTATTTGTTTAAATTTTTATATGAAACGTTTCAAATACGTCGAAAATCTGACTTAATATAGGACGTTCTGAAAGCGTTCTCTTCAAAACGTCGAATTGTTTGCTGGAAGATTCATCCATGGTTTTATATATACCCAGGTAAGGTAAATGGATACATGATGGGACTCATTCCGTGAGTGCATCGTGGGCGATGATGAATTTCAGCCCAAGCTGTACCAAGATTTTTAATAAGCATATATATTATTTCTTTACGAGTTTTAGATTCTTAGCCATATTTCCGCTTAGTAAAGCCGATCTACCTGCCGGATGAATTCAAGCGTTACACTGGTTCGGTAAAACATGTACAAATATTGTACATGCTTCTTAAAAGGACCTCTCCCATCCTCGTGAATTCTAGAATTCTTCATTAATGTCATGTTTAGCTTCCCCTTTTTTATTTTCATAGTATTAATATTTGTATTAGTATTTTCATAGTGAAGTCAATGGGTATAGGCCTACCGCTATTCCTTGAACGCTTTATAGCGCCTATTAATATGGCGGCTTAGCTTCAACCGGGTATTATGATACCAAGTATCAAAGCGCAGTTGAGTATTATGCACATATACTAACTGATATATATACATGGACATATTATTATTATTATTGTTATTATTAAGGTAATGATATAATATGATATTTGCACTGCGTCTTTAAGAACCACTCACTCTCCTTTATTCCGAAGCGATAATAAGCATGAGCAAAGACGGAAGTTCTGCGTCACTTAAAGTGCTCTATCCATATTTGTATGCATTTAGTATGTAGGTCAGTTATGAAAGGTGCCACCCACTCCTTACAGTCATATCTACATTCACTCCCGTGCTCCCATTACCCCCCCCCCCCCCTCCCCTGATCTCTCTCTCTCTTTCTCTTTCTCCACCCCCCCCCCATTCCTGGTCAATTATCTACAACCGTTGTGTGTAATAAAAACAAAATTAAATTCCATTCATCATAATAATATTCTAAAAGAGCAATGATTATACTCTGTTTTTCAATAAAGCGCACATTACAATAAAGTTAGCTCCTAGCGCCATGAATAGGTGGAATTAAAAAAGAATTGAAAAAAACCTATCATAATACCTCCGTGCATCATTATACAAACATGACACTGAATTGAGAAAAGTTTGAACCACCTATCTTTCATATTCCTCATCATTTTCTTTCCAAACATACTTCAGTTCGTGTCATTTTCTCTCATGAGATCTCCGGTGCATCCCCATCCTTTTTTTTTTCTTTTCACCTGGATGCCTGAGTGGCTGTCTCCTCTATCGGGGCATCTCGACGGTCGTGTCTCCATCGCAAGGTGGGTGTTTCACAAAGATTTAAGTGTGACTTAAAGGGCATTGCAATAAACTTGCAATCTATTGCTAAGTCAATTATAGGTCCTTTAATCACAAATCCTTTGATTTCTTGTAAATTATTAATTGTTGCACTGTAAAAACTGTGGTGATAAAACTGACACCAATTGGTGTTAATAGAGGACCACACCCTGAGGTGTTAAAATTACACCCTAAAGATTGAACATAAGACCAAAGAGTGTAAATGTAACAACCGAAAGTGTTGTAATAAAACCTATAGATGTAAAACTAACACCACCAATTTAACACCGGTGTAAAATAACTGGTGTGGTCCTCTATATACACCGGTTAACACCACAGTTTTTGCTGTGTGGGCCCCGCCTTACAAAGAGTCGCGATTGATCCGATTAACGTCAACTATGTAAAGCCAGCAAGGTCAGCATCTAAAATGCATGTTTGTTCATTACATTTTCTAGATGATATCTTCATATATTTATAAATTTCTGGAAAATTCAGTGTGCTTCTTTTTGTTTACAAAGGACATTGTACAGATTCCCCGAAAAAAAATTATGACATCAATGGATTTCCAGATACTCGAGGTTAGTTGGATCAATCGTAACTCTTTGTAAGACTGGGCCCGGGTATCTCTTCATCTCCTTCGCCGTCCTTCCTCCTTCACAAGTCTCTTTGTTCCACCCGAGCATCCGCCCTTATATACTCTCACGCTCTGCCAGCCGGCAAGTACAGACATAACAAAGGAAAAACTCAGATCCAAACACTGATAACTATCTCCTCCCGCGATCAGGGAATCATCATAAATATTCAACATTGCGACAAGAAGAAGATGAAGAAAAACCACCCCTACAACCTCTCTGCCATGTCTACAGTCCGCGGTCGGTTGCTTCTTGGAGATTTTTATGTTAAATCAGTGATTAGAACCGTATGATTATAGCATGAGAATGATCATGATATAGGGGAGAGTTAGAAGAACTATACGATTTTCAGGTAACTTCCTGTTTGAGGTTTATGCCATAGGCCTCGAATGTTTGAAGTATAGCATTCCGATAACGAAATGCAACAGGATGTTTGGTATGAAACATCAGGTTTCATACTTCCATTAAACAAAGCCCTTTCACGATTATCTCCTGTCTGCGTGGACCTCATCTATCTATAGATATTCTAATGTAAATCCGAAACAACAGCCTTGATAGATTTACCTCAACTCCTCAACTATATACACTGCAAAAACGCCGGTGTTAATTTAACACAAACCTGGTATCTATATCGGTCCATACCAAAAAGGTGTTGAAACCACACCGGTTTGGTGTTAAGCTAACACCAATTTGGCATTCAAGCAACACCAATTAGTGTTAAACCAATATCGGTTTGTTTATTAACCGTTGTATTTTTAACACCTCTCTGGTGTGGACAGATATAGATACCAGTCTGGTGTTAAATTAACACCAGCGTTTTTATTTCCGGCCAGGTTCATTAGCCAAATTGCAACCTTTTGAGCAGTTTTTTTTCGTGTAATATAGGGGGATTTATTTGCTACATGTAGTCAATGCATTAATATCGCAGTAATTATGTTACCAAGTAGCAAACGTATATTTTTCTCTCAAAAAATATTTTAGCTTTTCTGCACAAAAAAGGATTAAAGTCTTATATTATCCACTAATTACTTATTTCATAATTGAAGGCTAGCTAGTTGTAACACACAGTAAATGAGAGACAACAAACATTATTGGTCAGCCCACTTCCCCATCCCCTTAAAACATTGTTAGGTTCATCTTATGCGTACTTGGAATAGACTAAGCTTTTCTGAACTGAAAGTGGTGTCTTATAAAACATTCTCTTTAGAATTAAGTGATTTTTTTTACATCTGGTTATCACTCTAAGTGTACAATAACGCTAGACCAACTTAATTGGTAATTATACTCGATCAATTGCACCCTTCAATTGTGAAAGCAAGTCTCCGTTTTTCTTTCAGGATTCAAGCCCTGTACATATTAATATGCACACCCCTCCATAAAAATCCAGATTATAATGCATAAAACAGATTTGGCCATCCTTTAAACATTAAGGGATTACGCACTGCATGAGAACGATTCACATTACTCCATCAGAAATGCAAATTCTATTTTTAATTCATTTCTGAAATTTATCTAAAAGATGCGAATTGTACATTGCAAAAACTTCAGTGTTGATTTAACACCAGCCCGGTGTTTAACAACACCAGTTTCGTTTTGGTCTAACACCATAAAAGTGTTTATACAACACCAATTAGTACTAAAACAGCATTGGTTTGATTCCAAACTGGTGTTGTTTCAATACTTCTCTGGTGTGGACATATAGATTCCAGACTGTATTAAATAAACACCGGAGTTTTTGCAGTGTGCATACTGGTGTCAATACAAATTTTTTAAAACTATCACAAGGCTTAGGAACGGATGCGAAAATCACAAAAACCAACTCTACAAGTTTGAATAGGTTTAGTACGATTCAATCAATTCCATAAACAGCTCACCGCCATATATCAATTTGAAATCATTGTAACATAACGTGCAGAAAGATGGCAGAAGTGGCGTGCTAATCAAATCTGGCAAATGGTTACTGAAGTCGTCATAGTTTATATAAGATGTGATCACAATCTTAATATTACGTAATGTCATTTGTATCAAATCTACTTGAGAAATAATATCAGCTCCAGCTTTACATAATAATATGCTTTTATGTAGCGCAAAAACTATTTCTATATTGCGCTGCAAGAGCTCCCAAGATGTTGTACATACTACTTGAACAAATAGCTTTTATTTTCGATTTGAAATTATGCAAAGTTGTTTAATTCTTAATACAAAGGGGAAGTTCGTCCCATAATTGTGGGGATTATACAGACAATGACATATTATAAATGATACGAAATCTCTTCTTGTTGCTTTAGTCTTTTGTGGTGTACTTGCAGTGTGAGTGTATCTTGGGAGCTTCGTTAAAGATAAATACCAGGGCGGGTGTTTCATAAAGCCATTCGTAAGTTAAGAGCAACTTTAAGACGACTGGTGAACATTTCTTACGCGCTAAATAATCATCAATAATCAACCACAAGAAAGGATCACCAGTCTAAAAGTAAAAAACGAAATAAAATGTGTTATCGTTGAGAAATTACCAAAATAAGCACTAGATTCCGTCAAATGTCGGATATTTTTTCAAGTAATAATAATACACTGTCCCACATATGCTTTTCTGTGTTAGTGATCATCCGAATTATCGGTTTCAAGATTTCCTGATTTGACAAAGATAAGTATACATTAATTTACCAGATCTAGATATATCATTATGATGGTGACAATTACCCTGATAAAAAGATTTTCTCATAAAATAGTTTGTTTTATTTTTGCTGCAACTACTTTATTTTACCTTTAACAAACAGAATCACCAGAAAGAGGAAGCCTGTATTGGATACCGTCATTCAAGTCATAATAGCCACAAGCCAAACGATACTTGTAAAAAGTAAGACCATGTTTGATCTCTTTGCGTATTAGAAAAAAACTAGGGAGTTATGGGAATTAAGACCCTTTTTATTCATTAATAACGATATTCATTTCAGGACTGTTTCATGTCATAATTAAGAATGGACACGTAAGGTATACTTGGGAAAATAAAAAAAAAATAATAACAAGAATCAAATAAAATTATGCATCGTGGAGAAAACTTATAGCCTGATTGTTTAATTTACACAGATTAATTACTTAATTGTTCATTTCATGACTATCGAATAATCACGAGATCGAACCAAAGATCGCGGGTTCGAGTCCACCCCGGGCGGATCACTGAAGCCAGTGCGTTGTGTGTAAACGTCTCTCCCATGTTTCACAGATGCAGGCTATGTTTCAGTGGAAAACACTCCGTCCCTCTGATAGGACTTTAACTGGAGGCCCCGTGTAGGGGAGATTCACCACCTTTGTATGCACGTAAAGAACCCACTGCACTATTCGCATAAGAGTAGGGGGAAACTCCGATGCAGTGGTCCACCTGCACTCCCCCAGGGCCGCGGAAGAGGGGGGAGGGGTGAAGCCCCCTCCCCACACACACACACACCCCCTTTTTTCAAAGCCATTTAAGAAAACATGAAAATTACCAGATTGTGACTTTTTGCATGGTCAGTCCCCCACTTTTGGCTCAGCCCCTACTTTGGAAACCGTTCCGCGGCCCCTGCCTCCAATCTCGGGAGAAGAGACCTGTGGGTCATCTATGAAAGATGTGAAATAAACCATTTACCAACTGGGCCACCAAACGATACGAAAAAAAAACCTGCATCTTGTTAAACGTATATTATCTAAAGGGCGTAATTTATCTCATACAGAATATCGGCAGATCTTGATATCCAAAATGGAGGTGCCGTGGCTGGTTGGTCTAGGGCGCCCGGCTTTACATAACATAGAAAGTCCGGGGTTCGATTCCCGACCGCAGTACCTCTGCCCATGAGCAAGGCATTTAATCGTGTATTCAAATAAATGGAAATGCTATTCACATTCTTGGTTACTATAGGTGTGCACTTGTTTATTTTGGGGTTTGTTTGATTGTTTTTTGCTGTTTTTTTTATAAATGTAAATTTTGTAATCTACTGAAGATATTAAACAATCAAGAAACGATCATCAAACGATTCCGAATTGAAAAATCATGTACGTCTTGAATTTGAAATAACTTAAAAACCGTTCCTTACAAAATATCGAATATCCGTAAGATCCATCAAAAAACAGTAATCTACGTAAGATATGAAATCATCAGGGGCCGTTGTAGAAAGAGTTGCAATCAAACGCAACTCTAAAAATCACGCGCAACTTCATTTTCAACCAATCAACAGCGCGCATTTGGGACTTGCGATTGATTTTTTGACTTGCATTTAAACGCAACTCTTTCTGCAACGGACCCCAGTAAACGATCATCAAACGATATAGTATTGAAATTCCGATGGTTTATTCAAACACTAATAAATATCGAATTAGCGTGAAATCTTTGATATAAACATAACCTTCCCAAACGACTTCCAAAAGGGTGGATTTAAGGGGGTATAAAGGCAATATTTGTGTGTCATCAAACATTAATCTTCTGAAGATATGAAAAGATCTTTTTACAATTACCGAACGATGCAGAATTTGACAATCAAAACACACACTGCAAAACACTGGTGTTTATTTTAACACCAGCCCGGTATCTATATATATATAGGAAAACAGTAGAGAGGTGTTAAAACAACGGCAGACTTGCTTTATGCTAAAATCAGATAGGCATTTAAGCAACAACAAAAAATATCGTTTTGATTCTTAACTAGTGTTTTTTTCAACACTTCCCTGTAGTGTTTTCCGATATAGGTACCGGGCTGGTGTTGAATTAACACCAATGTTTTTGCAGTATAGCATATATATTTCAAACAAAATGTCAAATGAGCCTGAAATCTGTAATATAAAAATAGTAATCTTCTGAAGATATGAAACGATCGATTAACAATGACCAAACGATACAGAATCGAATAAAAAATGCCACGTCTTTTGTGATATATATCATAATGCGTGGACCCTCATTTGCATAATTCAAAGCTGAATGCCCGTATAAAGTGGGGGGTGAACTAATTTATTCGGCTTAATTAAAATACATATATATCACTTTTTTAGATTACCGTACATATTTTAGTTAGGTAAACAAAATTTGTGATCATGGCGTGGATAAAGAGGTCTGCTATGAGAAGCGCGAGGGTGATCCCAACGTGTTCCTTGCGATAGAAAGAATAGCTTGGAGTGTTCGAAAAAATGTCTGATTTGTCATTCAAGGCATTATTGACGGGGATTAAACTGGATTAACCTTCGGACTGCTCATCAATAATTCATGTTCTGATGTTTACAAGTCACTACTGATTCGATACAAGGAAATAAGCAGGTTTCACGATTCAAGAATGTGAGCCGGCTTCATGCACCTCTCCCCTGTATCTGTTATTCCTATATAGAAAATTACCATGAACTGCCAGAATTTGATCTTAAGCTGGTAAGCAGGCACATGTTTGTATTATGTTACATTATGATTTCTTCTTACTTTCAGTAAATAAGGAATAGGGAATAACGAAGTTATGATAGTTCTAAGTTTGGCTTTATCATGAATGATAAGAAATGTTCTGTGCATGTCCTCAAGACTATGCAATGAGAGAGATGATGATGTCATATCCTCACATATTATTTTGTATCATTTTATTATATGAAATTACCTTTATTCATACTCTTCTTCATCAAGGCTGAAAAAGTGGATGACAACCGATTAAATGCAAATTTAATGTAAAAAGTGAGATAAATCATACACACATTTATGAAATTTACGTATTCATCATGATTTCCTGTAATAACTTAAGAAAAAAAGTGGGATATGACATCATCAGTCCACCTAATGAATATTCATGAATAGCGTGTATAATACTGTTTTTAAAAAATATTGCATGTGCTTTTTAAAGTTCAATAACTTTGTTATTTTTTATTAGATTTTGATGAAATTTTTAGCACTTTCCTCGGTGAATTCTACTCTCTTTTTTAAGATAAGATGTTTTTCAGCCTAAAGTATCCCTGTAATCGGCGCAAATATGTTTGCTCCATTCATTAATGTTAGAGTAGCGAATTTTTATACTCTCGCGAAATACTATCAATAACATGTGAATAATTATTTTTAATGAAATGTAATCTATCTACACTTCTGTCGGGGTAATTTTTTATTGGAATGCATATTTAAGGGTTGCAATTATGGATAAAGGAGTCTTTGCAACTCCGAACGTAATTGATATGATCTGTAAAAATGATTTGAAAAGTGAGTTTTGTAGAATCAATATTTTGGCCTAAGTGATGGCACATGTAATGATGTTGACAAGTACATGTAGTCTCATATTATTGTTGTCCTGACCTTGGTAAAGTAACTTAAAATAAAGTATAGGTCTTTTTTCGATTGATCATACACAATAGTCTATGCAATCGGTAGTAGAAATTATTAATATTACTGTCAATTAAAACGATAAAGTTTTATTTTTAGGAACCCAGAAATGTATTTGATCATTCGTAAACTCATTGGACTGAATTATTTTTCGTTTGCACAAAATCCATTTAGTTGCTATCAAACTATTATAATGAATTGAAAAAAGATTATTTTACAAAAATAACCTGGTTCTGAATGACGTTGCAAACTCCTGGTCGACAAATCCTCATTTTGTGATGATTACATTTCTGCAAATCTGGCATTTTAACAGAGATTTATTACAACTGCGATGTTTCTAATAAGAATTTATCATGTTATATCTTTGACGCGTGTTAGTCAAGGCGAAGAGATATTATCACATTATTTGTTGCAACGTAATAAAAGGAAATCAAGGTGTTTCGTTGATTGAATTGTTTACTTGATTTACAAAAATAATTTATTGAAAAAAATCTCAATTTCTTAGTAATAACAGCTTTATGAAAAATAAGCTTACGCGACCTTGATTTACAAAAATAATTTATTGAAAAATCACAATTTATTAGTAGTAACAGCTTTATGAAAAATAAGCTTCCGCAACTTGTGCTGGTTTTATTTCTAGTTTTTCTCAATCTCCTACATAACCAAAGTGATTTATTTTTCATGGCCGTATGCAGCCGCGGGGGTAGGGGCAGTGTCCCCCCCCTGATACTTTGAGAAATTTTACTACTGAAAGATTCCACGAAATTCCTTCAAAGTGTACACATAATCCTTCAATATCACTTTAGAGAATGCCAAAGCGCCCAAATGACAAAGGTACGTCGCTTCGCTTCTTCGCTGCTTTCGGGTTTCTTCGAAAAATCTGAGTGTTGCTACATGATTTCTCTTTTGTTTTAAATTGAACACGTGACTTATTATAGAATGCCAAATGAGGTTAGCAGGATAGGTTGTGCGCACGTTCACGCACGCACCTCCACGTATACACACTCACATCATCATATTACTCTGCACTTTAAACACACATATCTCTCCACCTCTCTCCCATTCTCCTCTTTCTCCATCAGTGTGTATGTTTGTCTGTTCCTCTTTCTTTCTCTCCATCACTCTCTCTCTCTCTCTCTCTTACACACACACACCCAATCTTTCGTCCACTCTTCATCCACGAAGCACGATTATTCCTTGCACTTTTTAACCTTGACAATATATCCTGCGTGAAAACATGTTGTTTCCGTCGGCATTTCAAAGGTATCTTTTAAAAGCGAAATTTCTTCCTCCATAAATCATGGCCCATCAATAATGATCACTATATTTGTACATCAGTTATTGACATTATCTTTGTCATT
Organism: Lytechinus variegatus; assembly: GCF_018143015.1. Classification (NCBI taxonomy): domain Eukaryota; kingdom Metazoa; phylum Echinodermata; class Echinoidea; order Temnopleuroida; family Toxopneustidae; genus Lytechinus; species Lytechinus variegatus. The sequence goes on from NC_054751.1 coordinate 30,890,971, forward strand.
TTCACACTTTTTTGGTTACAGTACGGCTGATTGTAATCACTCAGATTCGACAGACAATACACTATTTCAAACAGCATTCATTTTCTATGTTTTGATATTTTGCATCTCATTAAGCCATCCGTATCTAGGCAATTTACCGGTCATAATGAGCAATCTTTACGACGAAAGCAAATTGCCATGTGAAATACAGCAATCGATCAATCAACCTGGCGTTTAATCACATGACGAAAAAGGAAATTCGTTTAGTGCAGTCACCTGTTGTGACCTTGAAACCGCATTGCAGACACATTTTCTGAAACCGGTAGCTTACCGAGACACGCGTTGCCAATACCATCCAACACTGCAAGAGGGTAATGAGCTCCAAAATGTGAGATGGGGGAGGGAAACATGGCGTCTGTGAAAAAAGTCGCGAGCGAACGTAGCAAGCCAGCCAAATATTTTGACCTTTTTAGAAATAATAATCTATCTTTGGTGGATTATTAAGAAAATAATGTTACATCTATCCTATTTTTTCTGTTTTTCCTTCTTTTTTCTTTTTTTTTCTCGGTCGTTTGACTTTCTTGGGAGCATGGACCCCAGGCCCCCCCCCCCCATTCGTACGCCAGTGCAACGTTGAGGAAAAGGAACTCATAGTTGATAATAAAAACCTCTAACTTTCGTAAAAGAAAATATCATGGTCATCGTTTAAGCCTAATGATCAGTGAGAACGGGTTCTTCAAATATCATCTCTTTTTGTTGGTTAGTAGGCCTCGTCTACAACAGCATTATTATCACCACGGAGAGAGAGAGAAAGGGAGCGAGTGTGTATAGGGTGTAAAGTTACGTGGGAAATGGGGTTGTTGGGAGAGTGAGAGAGAGAGAAAGTTTTGCATGAATATGATCTCTTGTTAGGCGTGGAGGTGATGTGAAGGAACGATGTCTGAGTGTGCGCGGTGTGTGGGTGTGTGTCCTAATCTGTAAAATCAAAACTTACGGTTTATCATCAATAAAAAAAAGTCTGTAAGAAAGAGAGAGTGAGAGGGGGATGGGGATACCAAGATAGACCGAAAGGGGAGAGTGCGATAGAGAAAAAGATGGGGATAGATTTGTGGATCGAGTAAATTCCGCTTTATATTCGGAAACCAGGCTTAAGAAAATACTTTCAATTAACTATAATATAAAATCATGTAAAAAAAATGCGTTGATATTGTTCATTCAAGAAAACAATCCTCTCATATTTAATTAACTATAAGAAACGCACATTTCAAGGCCGTACAAACTTGGGTTAACGCCCCTCCCCGCCATACAAATTTAGTATTTAGAGGTCTTGGGGCGCAATCTTTTAGGTAGGTCACAAGGAACATGACTACAAAGTATTGTACTAAATACAAGTATGACATCTTAGTTCTAGAGGCTAGGTGGTCGTTTTGAGCTCAAGGGTCAATTTCTGCTTCCTCCAGAGGCTTCGCAGTCGGACATGCCTGTTTTCATTCATCAAATAACTATCTCTCTTTTCACTTGTTATCTCCTTTATTGCTTCTCTCATTCAAATCCCGGCAACTATCATCCGGATGGCATCGATCATCAACTACATCATTCTGTATATATAATATACAAGTTACAGGAACTGCATTGTGGGTATCCCTTTGTATCACGACCGATTTCCCGGATGTAAGATTGTTATGATGGATGACGAAATGACGGGGCTGGGTAGGGGCAAGGTTGTCTCTTTTTGAAGAGCAGGAGAAGGTTACAAAAAAAAATATGGCAACCAAGGACGTATATACTGTCTGCAGAAAAAAAAATGATGAAGTACAGTGACGCATTCTGTGACTGACTGAATAGTAGTATAATAGTATGATCAAAACATCTGGCCTTCTAGAGCATTGAAGAAACTTATATTCGTGCTATTACAAAGGATGTTGCATCGCCTTATTCTATTACATGTATATTGTACATTTACCTTTTCATCAAGTTTGTGTTTAACCAATTTAGTATTAAATGTCTGAAATGCTCGGAACTTTTTTGCCAAGCTTTAGTAACATCCTCCCTGTCGCAGTTTTGCAAGACAATCTGTCGATCTATTTCATATATCAATCACGTCAATTCGTGTTAATCAATATTTTTGTTCAACTTCTAAGCCAACGTTTAATTCCTGTTATGAATTTTGTCTATTATAGTTAAGTAACCTTGCATGCGATTAACAATATAATGTACGTTATGTTACATAAACTATTACTTTTGCATGCTTGTATAGTTGGGAGAGGCTTAATCAAAAGGGCTTTTGGATATCATCTTTCCGGGTTTTTCGTTTGTTTGTTTTTGCTTTTGCCTTTCAATATTTCCCCTCTATCATTCCACAATACAACAGGTCTTTTTAGGGACTTAACAAATGTAAATTGTAAGCTTCTTCCATGCAAGACGTAATGCTACAACCTAACTTTAACAGAAGATGATTGATAGGCCTATGTTTCTTTAAACGAAGGTAAATCCCTTTTTATCTCATACGATTTTAAATTACAAGAAATAAAACATTTATAAAAATAGAATTTCTTCTCCCGATATTATTTTTTTACCATCCTAAACCTCTGCAACGGTCTCCACATCGCTTTGCACTTTCTCGCCCATTGCTGCCTTTACGTCAGTTTTGGCGGGAAATGAAATCGTGTCTTGGCCATTACGAATGGATATCGTATCGATCGTTCGTCTGATGGAGTGACCCTCTTATCCGAGGTATAAGTGGAATTCATCAGAGAATAATCTCTATTTATAATTCAATATTCCAGCAAATTATCCCTTTCGGAATAGGCCTATATGTTTTACGTTGTATGTAATAATATTGACAATGATGATGATGGTGATGATGATGATGATAATAATAGTAATAATGATAATAATAACAATAATAATGATAATAACGATAATAATGATAATGAAATGTCCGCGTTTATATATAGCGCTCAATACATAAAGTATATAGGAACGACGTCTCTAAGCGCTTTACATATTTCCCTGGTCATCGGAGCATTCCAACAAGAGTTCCAAGACTCAACTGCTAGGCATACTACATAGACTTTCGCATTCTACCGGGTACCCATTTAACACCTGGGTTGAAAGTGGTATATTGTGGATTGACGCGTTTGCCAAATGACGGTGGCGCGATTCGAACACACAACCTCTGATTACAAGGCGAGAATAAAAACCGATACACCTCGATCCTTCCACATAATACAATAAAAGTAATAGTAGTAGAAATAATAATAATAATAATACAACTACTACCAATAATAAATAATGATAATAGGAATAATAATAATTCACCTGTGGTAAAGTTTCAGACTGTTTTCAGTATAGGCTATTCAATCTTATTCTAATGTAACGAATATTTGCAAACTTTGAATCATCACCTTCAATTGATTAATATCTTTATATTCGACCACCCATTCCGATTTGATCTTTTTTTGTTAATCAGTACTTAGACCATGAAATATGCACCGTTTTGTTAGCCATAGATTGCCCGAGTGAAAAGGTTATAATTTCCTTGATAAAATATTAAACTTAACGAGGTTGCAAGTAAATTATGCATCGCAATCGCTTACATATTTCACCTTCACGCTGCTTTTCACAGGCTGAGGTCTACAGATCTGTTGCATGATATCGTTTGAAAATAAGCTACCCCCAATAAACGAGAGAGCTTCGAAGACTTTTATCCACTCATGTCCTTGATCTGGGGATTTAAAGGTGAACCGGCAAGCTCGTCTAATGATTATGAAAACACCATTACAAATTACTTTGCAGAGAGCAAATTTATATTTTACATAAGCGGAAGCCTTTTCATCCTGGTCTTGACCCCTCCCATCAGCTTCCAACTTTCAAATTATTATTTTTTTAACTTCACTCTTTCTTTTTGGGAAAATTTTATTTCCATACTTTAATAAAAATAAAACTGAAATACTCTAATGGGATTATTCTCAAAGTAATTTTTTCAGTAAATTGGTAGTATTTTTTATTCATTTTTCTTTGCAAAAATTACATCTTAATCGAATTAGTTGTAGATATGCATAATACCATAGTTAAAGTATAATAATACTGATTCAAACATCATCGTGAAATTAATACATATAACGCGAGATATATCTTATCCAATTTATATAAATACAAATTCTGCAGCTGTAATAGGTGATGTATAAGAAATCTGTTTTATGATACAACATTTTCAACGATAGAAATTTAAAAATCTGGGGATGTTATCTCAAATATATCTGCCCGGTTTCTTTAACAATCTTTCTTAGTTTGATCCACTCTTCTTTTTTTTAAGTGGGAAAAGGATAAGGTGTAAACGTATAAAGTGCAATCATTCTAGTTATAAGAATTATATTTCATGATACATTTTTTCAGCAATATGAATCCGCAAAATTATGGAAAATACATCTTAGCTATTTCTCCGCGGTGTCCCCCAATGGCCTGTCTTTGGTCCACTCTTCTTTTTTGACGAGGGAAAAGTGAAAGGGACAAATCTTCACAGAAAAAAAATATGATTAATCTTTTTAGCAATAGGAATCTGGACATTTTTTAGAAACATCTCAGATATTTCTGCGCGGTGTCCCCAAGTACCCGTCTTTGGTCCACTCTTCTTTCTGGACGCGAGAAAATGATAAGGTATCAAATGTGTTCTAGTTTTATTCAACTCACAAATGCTGTTCGAGTATAAATCACGTACACCAATTTGACTCTATGCAAATTAAAATGACCTAAAATGAACGTCGAGTTTAACGATGGGGATATTGAAATGATTTTATTAGGTCGACGCCATAACTTCTTTCTGAAACCACATCAGTTTGCCTTTAACAGTCTTGGTTTCTAACTTCTTTTTAGGACTGTTGATTTTTATTACATAGGTGCCCAAATAAGAACGACATCTAAAGATACATTTCATAGAATTTGATTAGGATTTATTGGTTTATAATGTCATGCATTTGTACCATTTGCCATAGGCCTATTCAAATCTAGTTTAAGGTTTATACGTCATAAATCTTACAGACGCTCAGAGCGCTGGAGGGGGGACGGAAAAACGATAAGGGGTATGGGGTGATGAAATTATGAGAACAAAAACGAGATCAAGAGGAGGTATCGATTCACATGGATTTCTTTACGCAGAGTTTGTGAACCATTTGGCAGAAATATGATAGAGACTTAGGCTGAAATCGGATCGAGCCCTTGCACGAGAAAACTATACCTGAAACGTGTCGTGGACGATTTTTTGAATTCCATGCATAATATTAAAGCACGAGGGGTTAGGATCGGGGAGCCGGTTACTGCTAATTTACCCATCGCAATGATCGTCAAACAATGCTGATTTAGATGAGCATTGGAAGGAACGAATCCATGTGGTCTAGATCGCAAATAAATAGTTTGAATTCTTAAAGGATTAGGATAATCCTTAAATAGTTAATTGAACCCAGGATTAATTTTACGGGTAATTCGTTGTGACATTTATTAACTATAGAACAGTTTGTAGAGATCTAGTGCACTTGGAACTGTTTTTTTTTTGTTCAATCAACCCTGAAAAGATAACCATTGGAAATTCTTTGCAGTTACATTTTTATAGCAAATTATATACCTTGAATAGCCCGGGAAGATTGTCCAGGGCTTCGTTGCCTTAAAACTACCGTTGTGGTAACTTTGCCACCCAATGGTAACCTGTATGGAATCCTTGATTTTGAATGGTTGGGGATCGGCGTTGCCATGGTACTTACCATTGGATGATAAAGTTACCGTAGCTTTTATGCATTGCGGCCTATAGGAGTATTTGATTTAATCGTACTCATAGTTACACGATTATTTTATATCAGGCTAACTTAAGCGTATGCATGTTTACATGTTCCATAACATTCACAGACTTACTGAAAGCAGTCTGTTATGACTGAATGTAAGTTTAACCGGGATTAAATAAATGCAGTACAATAAAATTTATTTTTCGTTGTGCATTTTCAAAGACATATAAAATTATTCGTGATAGGTCTTTACATTCTTGACAGTTGAAGAAGCCCCGTCTCCTTTTCTAACTGTTCAATTTTAAAGCATCTGCTCAAGAATCCAAGAAGATTTTAGCTTTATTTGCGGTGTTGCTCGTTCATTAAATCAAATTCCATTAAGATTAAGGTATTTCACTTTCTGAGTCAATCAAAAACTTCGATGGTAATTAATTATAACAGTCTTTTCCATTGCGGATGCTCAAAGTGATTGATAATAATAAATTTTCGTGAACACTATTTTCAAATGGTTATCTAACTACCATTCCTCATTGTTTTGAACGCCACTGTCTTTGAAAGCTATAAATGTACACCGTTTAAAATATTCGGTAAAAGCACGAGGAAAATTATGAGTCCAACCAATTTTAGGCAGTATTTCACTCAATGCGGGAAGCATAACGTCCAGTAATTACTTTAGAATGGGCAAAGTTTCATCACACTGGAAAAATAAAAATGCCCCCATAAATGCCCAATGTTGGTCTGATACATAATTACCCACATGAAGCATTAGTATAGCGTTGGTTTTCATGGACACATAAAGATATCTTGCATTTCGCATCTTTTATGCCTATAAAAGCTGCGTTATCTTCTGTTGAATCAAATATTACTACTTGGTTCGATATTTTCATAATTCTTGTTAACTTGGAATATGACTCTCTATAACTTTTTGTGCGTGCATTAATTCACTTTAATTGATACAATTTTCCGCTTTGTTCATCTTTTGACTGCATGGATTTAAACGTTCGATGGGTGAAATCGCACAGTGCGGGGTCGTTTCACTTACAATGTGGCATAAATGTTTAGAGTGAACAACTTCTAACCATTCTCGGGATATCTGGGTCTATATTCATCCCATTTTCCAGGAGTATTGGCGTAAGAGTTGAGGGGGGACGATGGCCGGAGATCGGACACAGAATTCTAATCATAGCACGCGCCCAAACATGGCGGGGCGAAACCGGATCCCTAGTCAACCTCAAAATGTCTAATCATGGTCTCTTCGTTGAATTATTAGACGGGATTTTTTCTGACCGGAGATCAAATACCATCGTGCATCAAAGAACGTATGTGACAAAAGAACCGGCGGGAAATCACATGAATTCCGGAAACCGGTGACGAAATGGTGAACTATTCTGTCATAAACGATTAAAAAATGTCATCCATTTCGTGACATCCGATTTCATCATGCGACCTTTTTTTCCCTGTTCACTATGTGAGTGCTATACTTCTATGCATATTTTAAAACGTTTTTAACTCAGTAAAAACGCTGTCTAGATTTTTACAACGCTCTTTACAGCATGAACCTTATAGTAGATTAGGCCTTTTGCTACAGTTTCTCCAAGAAAGCCAACTCCTGAATGATAACAGTTATTTTTTTCGATTTTGCAATGATTTCGGGTGACAATATTACTAATCCGAATTCAAACAATTGAATTACACAAGGAAAAATCAACAAAGAGCAATCAAAACAAACTACAACTAAGATTCCAAACAGGTGACTTATTAATGGTAATATTGCTAAGGCTTTAACACGGTTACTTTATATAAAAGTGCTTGTCAGACGTAGCGTCTTTTCCCCCTTTTCCCCTCGTCATCTAAGAATGATGTCAAAGATTGGTTCAAGATTAACAGGTAATGCCTCGAGCGATTTACCGCCCTTTTAAGTTAAGTATACCTTTCTTCAAGCGGTTGATGTATATCGTCTAAAAGCCTACCTATGAACTCCAAGCCGCAACAGAAACAATTGGTCAGTATTTTTTTCAATACTTCTAACAAGCGACTCTGAGAAAAAAACTCTGAGTTCTTGCTTCTTCACTTTTCTCGTTTTATCGTTCCCACATGTCATATTGCAACATTCTTCATATCATGTAGGAATGTTAACATTGAACTTTGTTTTAAGTAAAAAAAAGGGGGGGAATAGAATGAAAAGATGCTCCAATACTGTTAAAAAATCGCATTTTTCACATTTCTACAAAAAAAGAAACATAAGATATCAACTTCCTAAATCGAATTTACGTCTCCCCAAATGAACACGAATGCATACCTTTAAGGATGACTTTCCTCGAACATCATTCTACTGAAAGAAAAGGAAAGTAAAAAAAAAAGCATAGAACTTACGCTTAAAGAGCAATCATTCCATTTCCTTCCTCTATTCAAATTTTCCTTACATTCTTCCGGGATTTTTTTTTTGTTGTCATTTCTCTCAAGTGTTGTTTTCAATCTTGAGGTGGAAGGGGGTTATAAGTTTCTTTTTTTATATTCAATCATCCTTGTTATATTGCGTTATCCGGTTGGGAACGAAGAATTGAGGAATTAAAATGAAATACAAAATTTGATTATTGCCGATATGTGGTTATAAAGGAAAATATGAATTCATTTCATCGTCTTAAATGTGCACATGAGCCCCATGAACACTGGTTTGCTTCAATGTGGGGGAGTCGTGAATCTAGTGGGTTCGATGCCCAACCTTGGCGTGTTTTCTTCGGCAAGAAATTTATTCACACTGTGCTGCACTCGACCCAGGTGAGGTGAATGGTAGGATTTATTCCGTGAAAACTTTAGCGCCTATACGGCTGCTCAGCTCCAGCCGAGGTAATAATTATGATACCAAGTATCAAGCTATAGGTGCGCTATATTATTATTAGTATTAGTATAATAATTATTATTACTATTATTATTATGATTATTACTATTATTGTTATTATTATTATTAGGTTTATGCTAAGGTGAAAGTTAATGAAAAAATTGGGGATGTGAATGCTTAATATTCAAAATGTTTCCTATTTTTCTTTTTTTTATAATGGATCGGAATCAGTTCGCGCGATATCAAGTCTCATAATCGTCAGAGCTGTATAGAAAAAAAAAGAGATTCCACTCTTAAAAAAAAAAAACATTTGGCTTTTAGTATTTTGGAGTATTCAAGATTGGATTAATGATTATCTGTAAAAGATGTGTGGTTTACCGCGAGCTTTTTTTTATAATGGGTGTAATGCCATGGTCACATTTGTTCTACGGCGGTCGTACGGCGAGTCGAAAACAGCCGTTTTAACATTTTTTGTCCAACTACATATAGGTGGTTTGAATCAAAATTGATAAAACGGCTGTTTTCGACTCGCCGTACGGCCGCCGAAGAACAAATGTGACCATGGTATTAATCTCGTACGAAGTCACGACAAGATTCAAGCTTGTTATTATCTTGATAGATCACTAAACCTCACAATATTAACAGCTACAAATTCCTACATTCGATAGAGAAAATAATTTAGTACGTGCAGTGTTCCATTTTCCAATCAACATATATCTTACCCAAACAAAAATTGGTGATGAATAGGAAAGAATTACATACTGGTCGCTAATTCTAATTTTTTTCTAATAATTATATATAATAACGCTGTTGTGTTGACGAATTCACGATTCTCCATTTCTGGAATTGCATCATTGTATACTTTATTCTATCACATTGTATTTTAGCAATGTTTGTAGTTACCTGTATTCAAATTACCGGCTATTTGAATTTGTCTCTATTTTTTCTTTCTTTCAAAATTATTCGAATGTAACCTTCACATTTTAACCAAAATATGAGTAATAGGTTGGTTTGTATACTATTCAATATATGTCTGGGAAGTTTAAAGGCAATTGAAGCCAAACCAAAAGTATTGGCCTATAGTATTCATTTCATATTCATCCATGACGTTATCTATACCTGGAATGCAACAAAATGTAATATGATAAATGTATAACTGCAAAAAAAAAACTTTTAGTCGTGCCTCAAAGATACAACTATTCGTATTGGAGAAGCAAAAGCTTTTTCAGAAACCTCGGTGGCTATAGTTTGCTCTATTTTCGTACAAAAAATTATGTTCTCATGGCAATTGGATAAAAGGAAGGTTTTGGATGAATATATTTTGGACAAATAAAGAGAAACGAAAGCAACGTATATTCTTACTAGTTCGAGTTGGTCTGTCGTCTGCTTGCAAATCGGTTGTTGCGGCCTCTCAATGGTAATCTTGTTCGAGTTGACTTCTGAGGCATCCGATCGCTTTTTTCCACCGGGCCGCCACCCGCTGAATCTGTGGTGCACTTGGCCGCTGCATCTGGGGGCGTATTCACTGATGAGTACGAATAGCAGCAGGACGGCTGAAAGAGAGACTAGGCTGGTGAGGATTTGCTTCATGATCTGTTCAAATTTTGTTTGGCCGCTGGTAGGCGCGCTTGATGTTGTCTGATGGGTGAATGAAAGAAGTCGAGCTGGGAAGGACTGCTTTTATCCCCCGTGTCAAATCACGCCCTCCTCAGTCGAGGGTTACCAACACAACTGATTGGGTCATCATGACGTAATAGGATCCATGGTACCCCTCCCCGGCCTTCCGCTTCATTCTTATACTTGCAAGTACCTTAACGATATGACTCTTTAAAAATAATAAGTAGTGTCTAAATTACCGGAATAAAATGCCAAAGAAAAAAGTAATTACGCATATTTCAATAAATTGTAATGAATTGCTGAATAACGAGCATTTACTTAATTGATATACATGTATATGATATTCTCCGAGTTCTTCAGAGTATTGGTGTTTTCATTCATCTATCGATTTAAGAACAATCTCATCTGATTTAACAATTAGTAAGGAATTATTGGAATGCCAGGGTGTGTGCCGCGATCATATAATTAATATTCTAAAGATAATATTTTTAACAACTCAATTAGTTCTTATTACAAATCACTTACTGAAATTAAAACGCGGTAGAATTACGTCAATGATGTAATCTTCTTTTTCTAGCTCTCGGTATACTGATGACGCAGGAAAACATATTAGCATTTCCTTACCATCTTTAAGAACCATAGCAGAGCAAAATGAGGAGTTTGGGATGCATTTGGTGGAGCTGTTCGTAAGGTTATTTATACACATGACTTTTATGAAGAATTGGACTTAAAAGTGTCACTGAGGTTTCCCAGATTTTTTTCTGATGTTGAAAGATGTGAATATATTTCCGAGGATCAAAATAGAACTATTGCAGAATATTAATATTTAATAATAATGATAACGATAATGATATCAATAATGATAGTGATAACAATACTACTACTACTACTGATAATAATAATGATAATAATAATGATAGTTAAAGTAATTATAATAATGATAATTATAATAAAAATAATAATAACAAGCATCCGACAGATAAAAGAAATCAAATTGCATTCAATTTTTTGGGACAGTGCGTTCGATCACAACGGTTTATGCAAGTGGCCCTAGATCTTATTTCAACTGCATTTGGTGTGCTTGATTATTATTTGGAATCATACCTGTTTGATTTGATACAGTCAGTTTGTCCGTATAAGCCATTCATTACTGAACGCACTTATTTGTGAAACACGCCCTTGGTGTTACGTTTTATCTCTAGGGTGTAATTTCCGCATACATTCGTTATTCCGAAGCTTCGTTATTCCGAATTAACCCGAAACCGAAATGAGGTTCGTTAGTCCGAAAACGAAATGATTGACAAACCTTATTTCGGGACAACGAACCTTATTTCGTTTTCGGATTATCGAACCTTCGGAACATCGAACCTTATTTCGTTTTCGGATTATCGAACCTTCGGAATAACGTCACAAACGTTCGGATTAACGAACCCTTTTACGTTTTCGGATTAACGAACATCAAGGTATAGGCAATTTTCGTGTTTCGGAATTACGAACCTTCTGAATTACGAAGTGATCCGTAATTTCAACACCTCAGTGCATATGGTCCTTTATTAGGGACATCAACTGGTGTCAGTTTAACACCCCATTTTTTATAGTGTAGTATATACTCTCTAAACACAGAGAGTAGAAATTTCCCAAATATTGGGTAGAAAGGACATAGACATGTTTGCTGGGTAAGTTTTTCCCCAATATAGGACAAATGCATGTTTGAAGTATAAATTTCAACGCAACATTGCGAAAAATTAAAAAAAATATCTTTTTACCCAACAAACATGCATGTTTCCATTTTACCCAATATTGGGTAAACATTTTTTTTTAGAGTGTAAGCGTGTTTTGATTGTTTCATCATGGACTCACGATCGCTTTCCATTGCAGTTTATAACAAGCTGGCATACACAACATGACAGTAAAAACGATAGAAATCATCATACATACAAAATATGAGCTCTAAAATAACGGTGTAGAAATGCAAATACTAATATTATTTCATTAAAGAAAGGGATCCTAATGATTATTGTATTAATGTTGATCATGATGACGACAATTATTGAAAATTATGATGATGGTAATTATGATAAATGGTGATATCGATGAGGAAAAAAATTCGTACGTACGTTTACTTGAATGAGAGGTTAGCCTCGTTTATAGGTGGAATGATTATTAGCGATTTATCAACATTTTCCTCTGACATAATGTATATAAAGCCCGGCGCACAATGCACAATTCATTACGACACAATTTTGTAACCAAATTAATTTTTCATTTAATATGAAATTTACAAGAAATTAAATTATCTGAATTAAAGTTTAACATAACGCTCTGAATATGAAAATAAACATCCAGCCGGTGATGACGACGCGTCGTGACGATTTTGTAATTGGAGTTACTGTCTGGGAGGTTCGAAAAAGAGCGCTATTTTCATATCAGTATTCGAACACTATTATTCTGGAAAGTTGATCGTTAACATAATATAGGTTTGAATATTCGTATCAAATGCTACTATAATTTCCCTTCAAAATGGATTGCAACACATTCTTTTAATGTGCGCCTGGCTTTAAAGTTCCACTCATTTTGTCTTGATGAATATTTTCCTGTTTAATAAATTTCTTCTGTCAATTGTTCTGTATTCTTTTTCCATTCTTTATCATGACTTTGCATACCGCACTTTGCATCCGTTTTGATATCATGTCATGTTTATAGCTGCGCTTTCCTTTTCTTCTCTGCTATCATTTGGATCAAGCCACGATTTTGGAGTTGGCACCTCCAGTGTGTATATTTCAACCTTTATGGATGTCTTAATATGAACAATGCTTAGTATTTTGAAATAAACACAATGCTTAATTGCAATAGTTCGATTCAATAAGTTTCTCTTAAGCACTTAAAAGGAAAAAACACATTGTGTTGAATGTATATTTTACTCATTTCAATATTGGAAATGTTATTATAATACCCTTTTTATTAATCAAAGCGGATATTTTAAGGGGTCCAATGTGAAACGAGGCTTGTGATAATTATCTCTTCAAACATAAATTGAGTAAACTGCATTTATCACGTCATTATGAATCAGTTGCCTTCTTCGAGCAATAAACTAAATGTCCCTTCAAATAGATTCATTGGCGAATCTGTCGTGTTAAGTTGTTGGAAACATTACCCGTAACTGTTGATAATAATATTTGAAGTACACATAAGACAATTTTACGTCATAATGACGTTAAGATTATTATGCTTGGATTCTATTGCTTCTGCATGTTCTTTGTATAAGCTGTCACTAACATGCTTGTGAGAAATCTATTTGATGAGTTTTCGTCCGCCCCATCTCTCCCTCTCTCTCTCTCTCTCTCTCTCTCAATCTCTCTCTATCTATCTATCTATCTATCTATCCATCCATCCATCCATCCATCCATCCATCCATCCATCCATCCATCCATCTATCTATCTTCCCTTTCTACCACGACTGCTACTACTACTACTACTACTACTAATAATAATACTACTACTACTACTACTACTACTACTACTCCTAACTACTACTACTATTACTACCGGTTAAAAACCTATTTCCTACTTATTTTTTTTTTGGGGGGGGTGAATATGAAATTCAACCTTTTACCGTTTACTCCTTTTCAATAAAATAAATGAAACCTTTTCAATAATGTTCTCCATATTTGTCTTCACTTTCATCTTCTTTCATCAGGCCACTATTATACATGTAGGATTCGTGGCACTTATACCATTGTATATTAAATGAAATATCAAATAGGCATCTTCGACTATAAGCCTGGGACAATTTCGTTGGGTTTTTTTCTGATGAGCATCTTTTTCACATGAAAATAATTTCTTGGCACAAAACGATTAATCTTAGTTCACAATTCGAATCCTATACCCACAGCCTCTCAAAATCTAAGCTATTATAATATTGATAAATCTGCAGTAATTGTTCGAAGACACCGACGTTTAATCTTCAACCCCTTCCTCGTGTCTTGTTATAACTCTTGCTCCAAGCACCCTTTGTCATCATCCAACTATTTCAAATTTCCGGGTTTCGGTTTGCCAGATAATCATCCGTGTTTGTGATTCTCATATGAGTATGTTTGTTTTTAATATGACTTCTTGCAACCGTGGAATATTTCATTGTTTTTCTATGTCCTTGAGTTCTGTTGGATTATTAAACTTTTTCTTCTGGAGACGATACAGATCTTCTCACTTCACGTAGCATCGAGTTAATGATCACACCTCTGTTCACTCTGCGTTGGAAAGATGTATCAAATCATAAGATAAGTGTTCTGATAACAGAGCTTTATATTTCTCCACCAGCCATTTTCTATTAACATTGAGTGTTTATTGCAAATGATACATGTATGTATGTATATTTCAAGTACCCTTTTCCAGATTACCAATAGATATGGACGTCATTCAAATCATTACATCTAGATGTCTTATAAATAGTGATTTATCAATCAACACGTTATAAGGGTTCTATGTTGTTAAGCGTCACGGTTTTTTTTCTAATAGAATAATAGCTAAAAGAAGAAATCTGTTCATCTGCAAGATGGAATTGCCAATAGTGATATTATCAATACACAAATAAAGATAATAATGATGATGAGGAGGAGGAAGATGGTGGTGATTATAATAATGATGATGATGATGATGATGATACACACTAAGAAATAAAGGTTCAAAATTGAACACTAAAAGGTTGATGCAAAATAAACACCCTATATGGGTTCAAAAATTGAACCCTGCGGTTGGGGTTCATTTTTGCACCACGCAGGTTCAAAACTGCACCCCTAAATTTTAAATTGAACCCCTAGGGATGCGGTTTTGAGCCCGCAGGGTGCAAAAATGAACCCCAACCGCAGGGTTTAATTTTTGAACCCCAAATCAGGGGTTCAATTTTTGAACCCATAGGGTGCTGATTTTGCATTTTCAGGGTTCAATTTTGAAAATTATTTCTTAGTGTGTAATGATAATAATGTTGTGTGTATGTGTCTGTTTGAGTTTTGTCAGACGTGTATCAATCAGAAATGATTATTTACGTCTGGGACCGACCTTTAACGTCACCATCCGAAAGACGTGACCAGGGCTCGAACCTCGACCCTCTGCATCAATTTGTAACTTCCCCACAGCTTGGATTACAGGCGCACGCCACAACGCCCAGTTATAATGATTATCATAATTAGGCCTACATCAGACGTTAGTATTTTTTTTTTTTTAATCGCCCTGAGGTTTAATAGTATTCGATTCCCCTGGGGTTATACCCAACGTCTATTTTCCTATTGTAGATTTTCAGGAGAGAATAATGATAACAATGAACATAACTGTAATCATATTTGCTTTCATCATCATTACCCTACGGGGCAGTAGCATCGATAACAGTCATAGAAGTCTCGAATTAGTAGAGCGAAAAAATAGGTGTTACGGTAGTAAGAAAGAAAGAAGACACTAAGAAATAAAGGTTCAAAATTGAACCCCGAAAGGTTGATGCAAAATCAGCACCCTATATGGGTTCAAAAATTGAACCCTGCGGTTGGGGTTTCATTTGTGCACACTGCGGGTTCAAAAATTCACCCCTAGGGTTCAATCTAAAATTTAGGGTTGCAATTTTGAACCCGCAGGGTGCAAAAATGAACCCCAACCGCAGGTTCAATTTTTTACCCCAAATCAGGGGTTTATTTTTGAACCCATAGGGTGTTGATTTTGCATCAACCTTTCGGGGTTCAATTTTGAACCTTTATTTCTTAGTCTGAAGAATAAAAAGCGAGAGAAAAGAGAGAAAGAACGATAAGGAGTAAAATTAAAGATTATTTTGTATTTTGAGCATGTCGGTAGTTAGGCCAACATGATTTATCACTGTTAAAATACGCCCTCTCATGTTACTTTGTGTGCAGACACCGAGCTCTTGGGGCCAATTTGAAGTTGAAAGATGACGCGTTCTTTTATGTACATCCACGTTTTATTTGCTACGAAGTACTTCTGTAACTTACGCCATCGGTTAGCGCGCAGCTATCTTATTTTCCAGAGGTGTTAAAAATATAATGCGTCATTGACGGAACCATTTTAAAAGTCCCTGACCACTCTAAACAGTTAATAAAGTGATCAGCTTATCAAATCTCGGAAAAAAATAAAAAGTACGTATTGGAGGCCTGTTTAACTGAGATAAAAAAGATCGGAGGTCTATTTCTGGTTCACGCTTATTCAAACGAATAAATGACTGGATCACTAGCGTACCTTCTAGGGGGCAGGGGGCAGACTGCCCCCCCCCCCGACGAGAAGTAAAGACCTATTTTTTCTTTCTTTTTTTTTTGCTTTTCAATTTGTTTTCTGCTGTGAAATGTCCTTTATTTCATGTTGAGGACCTTTTTTTTTGCTTGTCAATTTTTTTTCTTGCACGAAATCCTTTATTTGTGGTTGAAGACCTTATTTTTGTCATTTTTTGCGGACGATTTTGCCCCCCTCCCCCCTCTGAAAAATCCTAGGTACGCTACTGGACTGGATCAAACCAAAATGATGCAACTATTATTTTCAGTCATTCTAGAACTATATTCTTATCCATTTTGATACGAAATTCAGTCATGGCAGTCAGAATACAGTGATATACATCATAGGGCCTATAGTGTAACATGTACATGCAACAGACTACTTGTATACATAATAATAATAATAATGGTCAGTTTTTGTATAGCGCATAACATAACAAAATAGTCTCTAAGCCCTTCACTGTAAAAAATATTGACCAGCACGAGGGTAATTATGTATCCAACCAATTCGGGGCAGTATTTTACCCAATGCGGGAAGCATAATGTCCAGTAAGGTTAAAAAATAAGCAGAAATTACTTTAGAATGAGCAAAATTTCCATCACATTGGATAAATAAAAATGCCTAAAAGAAATGCCCAATGTTGGTTGGATACATAATTACCCTCATGGAACATTTTTACCCAATATTTTTAAGAGTGTTGAGAAAACAAAGGAGAGGAAGAGAAGTGTTGATGAGTTCTAGTTGTTGAGGCTAGGTACAATTAAAATAAGTATGTTTAAGAGCTGTTTGAATTTGTTGACTGAATCGATCATTTTCAGGGAAGTTGGAGTTAGTTTCATAAAACAGGGATTGCAAGAGCAAATGAAAGTTCGCCATATGATTTTGTTAATATTAGACTAATGTCGAGCCAGATTAATGTCATTTAATCTTAAAATATATAAAAGAGAGGATTTTAATGAAGAGTCTTACATCACAATGAGGAGACAAACTTGTCGAGTGAATATAATATTATATTAATAATATTTCAAATGGTGGAATATTAAAACGGCATGGAGCTGTGTGCATTAACATTCTTTTAACGTTACTTATCTGATGCATTCGATATGTAACGTTTCCCAAAAATTTCAATCACAATCATTATACCAACAGACACATGGATTTTGACTAAATGTATCGCTCAGAACTTCTTCCAAACATTAAGATGTCTTTTTTATTGAAAGAACCTTCAAAAACAAGCTTTGCTTTTCAAAAGATTTCTATTTCATTTCATAACGTTATCTTATATTTGGCTATACTTTGTAACTTTGTTGACATTTTGGAATGAAATTGATTCGTTATAAAAAAAAACCCCGTATCCATGCAAATGTTTGTGGTCGAGCAAAGACCGTAATATAACTAGTTCTTCCAAAAATATATTGGAAGAAATTAGGGCAAAGATGGAATCGGTGAAGAGGTGAGTGACAGTAGGGAAGAGAGCGTGTGAAACAGGGGGAGAATATCGAAAAGGGTTACAGTTTTGGAAACGACTGAGGGAGAGAGAATTAAGGGCGTGATCAAAATGGTAACAGAGGAGAAAAGGAAGGAAACACTGTAAAAAATGGACGTCTGAATACGAAATTGGAAGAATTCTGGCCCAGGCTGAATCATCTTTGATTTCAAGTGGTTTCAACTGATACCGCGATATCCCTAAATTATTAAGTGTTTTGGGCAGGCAAGATAAGATTTATGACTCAAAGATCCCTGCGTTATGAAGTTTTAGAAAACAGAGAAGGGGGGAGAGGGGGGGGGGGCAGAGAGAGAAAAAGAAAGACATGAAGCGGTAGAGTCGTATCGCTTGTTATGAAGCCGATTATTAATAAACATGACGCCTAATGAGTACAACTGAAGGCAAATAAGTATTGCAAGGGTTTTAGTTTTTGGAAGATGATAAATAATCAAATTACTCAGAGGGAACACCGCATTATCGATCGCATATAATTTCCTACAGCATGTACAGTATGCACGACCTTGCTATACATGTATAACACACATTGGCGGCGGAAGCCAAAAATTTTAGGAGGGGACAACCAAAAAAAATTTTGACAAGCCAAAAAAAAAAGGGTTCTCAACCCAAAAATTTTAGGGGGGACGTAGGAAAATAAATTGACAAGCAAAAAAAAAAAAAAAAAGGTCATCAACAACAAATTTAGGGGGGACACGTCCCCCCGTCCCCCCGCTTCCGCCGCCTATGATAACACATAATTTCTTTCAGTCCAAATAATGTGTGCATATGGCTTGTTTACTACTGGTATCTACATATAATTTCTTTCAGTAAAAATGACTCAGTGAGAACAGTACATTATCGATCGCATACAATATTTCCTTCGGCATGAATTGCTTTGCTATATTATAACACATATTTTTAATCAGTGTAGATTGTGTATGCATCAGGCTCGTTCACTTTTCGTAACTTTATATAACTTGTGTCAGTACAAATTACTCAGTGGAAACACCGCATTATCGATCGCATATAATTTCTTTCAGTATGAATTAATTTCCTGTATAACACATATTTCCATAAGTGCAAATTATGTATGCATGTGCCTCGCTTACTTTTCGTATCTTAACATAATTTTTTCAGTATAAATTACTCAGTGGGATCATCTCAATATCAATCGCATATAATTTCCTTCAATATGAATTGCTTTGCTATATAACACATAATTTTCATTATTGCATTATCGATTTCATAAAAATTCTTGTAGTATAACTAACATTACTTTACAGCAGCGCTTCTCAAACGGTGGGCCGCGAGAAGCTCCAGAGGAAGAAAAAAAAATGGTGGGATTATATATGTTTCACAGACCTGGACCTGTCCCGACAGCCCGGATATGTTGTTTGATCGGTCTAATTGGGTCAAACAAAGCTACAGCATGCTTTATGCACGTTGTAATATGCACACACATTATGATAGTTTCGATCTAACTTTGATGTGAACCTCACCATGTATGCATATTGTGTAGAATTTAGTTAGTTGTCGCCCATTTACAGGACCTTAGCGAATGCAGTTAGTTCTTGAACTGTTTGTTTCGAACGTGCTTCAGGGTTGTGTGAAATTTCACGAAAACATACTTTCAAACAAAATGGACCTTTTTTTATAAAAAAAAGCGATTCAAAAAGGGCGAGGGAGGAAACAAATTGAAAAGTCTCTCAATGTAACTGCAAGAAAATATGATCCTGAATACATTAAATTTTGATTCATCATGCCTGGCAGTGACGTAAAATCATAAGCAATGTGTGTCGAATATTGAAGGTATTCAGCATTCTTGTTATTAAGTTGTTATGATGTCATGGTGGTCTATGTTTAGAGGAGGAGCTCAAAGGCCGGGCAACTGAAAGTATATGCACTAATATGCTTATTAAACCATTGTCTATCTTTGAGTCGAGACAAGTGGTCATATCGCTTTCTTAAATTTTGGTAGGTGGGCCTCGAAAAAAATTTGACAGCTAAAGTGGTCCTCGAGTAAAAAAAGGTTGAGAAGCGCTGCTTTACAGGATATAATTTCCCTTTGTGTAAATTATGTTTAGTATACTGCGTTAATGTATATAATATTCTATATCGAATTGAAATCATAATTTTGTTCAGTACTCGACTGTGTAAAATATATTTCCATTCAGTGATAACAAAACTTTCAAAGTATAATCCATTCAGTATCAGCTATCAAATCATAATTTATTCAGATTACAAAATTGCTCAGTAAAAAAAATGAGCAATTTAAGTGTTATCTAAATTAGGATTTATATAGAAAAGCAATTTCTATCATAAATTTACTGAGTCGTTTGGGGAATCGCCTGAAATCACAGAGCTACTTGTTTGCTTGTAGCCAGATTTGTAAAATCCTCAGTATTACAAATGCTGGTATATGTGTACACTGAGTAACGTACGTTATTGTTTTGTGCCACCGCTTTTTTCTCCTTTGGTGCTAGCAGCCAACATCACGTATGTGTTTGAATTTTCATTGATATTTATTTTTTTGGATAGGCCAATTGGACATAATATTCCGGATCAGGTCTGAAATAGGAGACGTAGAAGAAAGGCGTTATAAATATTATTTTTCAGTCAGCATTTCTATGGTATTCGATAAAGAATTTTCTTTTCATTACTGAAGGTAAGTATTTTGGGTAAATTGTATTTGTTCTTTTTGGTTGCAGTACCTGTAAGGTTTTCTGCCTTTTAAGCTGTCTCCTTATTATTTGTATTTCTTGTGTTTTTATATCAACATGGTTGTAAATGCAATGTTTATTTTATGAATGAAATAAATGCATATAAAAATGATGGAATATGATCTAAGAAGAAAAGACGGAATGGATAATAGACTACACTGTTAGGAAAAACAGAAGATTTTACAGAAGAAAATTAAAAAAAAAACAGATTTTACAGAAAGAAGTAACCAAATCATTCTGTAAATTGTTAAAACAGGAAAGATTGTATACAATGTTTATAAAATTTTGCAGAACAGGCCTGTTTTAAAAAGGGGGAAAACAGTTTTATTACAATAAATTTGTAAGGTATCATAAACCAAATATATATTTTCTGTAATTTTACAAGCATGTTGTGCGTTAAGATTACAGGTGTTCTCGAGACTCTGCTGCAGGAGTTTTTTTTTTTTTTTGGGGGGGGGGGTTTAAGTAGGCATTTTCTAACAGTGTAACTTTCAGACCGTATAGGCTCCACTATCCGGTGAAAAAATAGTTAATTGAATATTATTTATTTCCTATAGATTCACAAGGACCGTACGTCAGATCGCAAAAGAACGACCCTGAGCTTTAAGAGGAAAACATGCATCGGAACCATGATAAAAGAACATCTTTCCAAATTATCATTCTTCTGACAATTTGGACCTTGGTACATTGTCCATCGGTGCTGTCAAGTGGAGAGATTTCGCCAGGTGATGACGACGGAACGATTAGGGAAGATACTGGAGAAATCGAGGTCGATGATATCGAGAAGGATTCTAGTGATGATGACATCGGTGGTGTCGTCGTAGAGGAGCAAAGCGAGGAGAGGATACGGCTATTCCAGTACGACCCTGTTGAAGTGAGTACCTACTACGTCATGTGTATGGAACAAAAAAGGGGCGAATCCGGATTTCTAGGGGGTCTTTTTTCAGGGAGAAAAAAAAATTTGAATTGACTGGCTGACCCATCTGGGGCCTGGTGGCCTCAAGTGCTATACTAGAGCGTCTATGAATTATGTGCTGACCGGGCTTTCCCCTTAAATTGTTGGTAAACGGAGCAGCAAGCAAGAGGCCACCAGGCCTCACCTGGCGCAGCTGAGAATACAAATAGTTGATTTAATCTACAAAAATTTATATATTTTGTCATTACTTAAGATTTATATTTATATTATATGTCTGACAATGAATGTAAGCGCTGTGATACTTTCATGTAGAGAATTAAACAACCATTATTATTATTATCATCATTATTACTATTATTACTATTATTAATTACAAGCAAAACAAAAAAGTCTTCACTCCTGATTTATGTCCGGAAAAAAATTGACAAGCAAGCAACAACAAAAATATCTTCACTTTCGGATGCACCACATTATACACTGATAAATATTTATATGGCTCTCAAAAATGGGGGAGGAGGCACGGACCGGATGTACCCCTACATGATAATGATAAAGAGATATGAATGGCGTTCATTTAGAAAAAAAATACATCATCATTCCATCCACTGTTCGAATTTCGCGTGGCAACGAATTCCATGGCATACAACTGAGATTCTAAGACAGTAGAATCACAAGTTAAGGCAGACGAGTACAATTCAGGCACAATCGTTTTTTCAATCCTTATGGCTCAGCAAGAGCTATCATTTATTTCTTTTGACTCATGTGTAATAATGTATTAATAATAATAATATAGGATATTTATATTGCGCACATATCCACCTTGTTAGGTGCTCAAGGCGCTCCTATATTACCCGGCTAAGCTAGGCACTTATAGCACACACAGCTTCTTAAGGAATTACTTCCTACCGGTACCCATTTACCTCACCTGGGTTGAGAGCAGCACATTGTGGATCAGTTTCTTGCTAAAGGAAATAACATCATGGCTGGGATTCGAACCCACGACCCTCTGTTTCAAAGTCCGAAGATTAATCCACTGGGCCACAACGCTCCACATTAAATTGTCCTACGTTAGATTTTTTTTTATAAAACCGCAAGTATAATCTTATATGAAAACGTTGATTACCCAGTGTAAAGCATGCATGTTGTTGTATTTCTTTTTAAAAAATAACGCCCAATTATGCAAAGTTTACTTCATGTTGTGTGATGATCTACCCAGTTGTCGTTTTTGTATCTAATACGTAACCAACAAACGTGCATGTTCCCTTTACCCCATCATTGGAGGTGTTGATCTTTTTTACCACTTTTAAAGCGTCAAGAAGCTGTAAAATTGAATGTGGATAACCACCATGTGACTGCTTTGACTAATTAAAAGTGAAAATATAACTTGAGTGATAAGATATTTAAAAAAACAAGTTCTATCTGACTCATTACAAATAAAGGAAGATACTAAGTGGTTAGCGGATCTAGCTTCTTTTGCCAGGGGGGGGGTGACAAGTTGGTTTCTGAAGGGTGCAGTTTGTAGGACATTTTTCACAAATGAAGGTCCGCAGAAATAATCTGAGGAGCGAAAAAGAGTCTTCCCAAATGCCAAATAAAGGCATTTTATGTTCTTCTCTTGCAGTTTTGACTTAGTTCACCCTTCCTTAGCCCCTCCCAAAAGTCTACAAATTATTATAAAGACATCCAGAGCTAATTGATCTAAAAGTTGGAGGGACAAAAATTGACATGGAGGAAATGAAGCCAATTGCCAATACATTGCATGAATAATGGCATTTTAACCAGTTGATTGAAATATACAAGAATAGGGTTCATGATTGCATCGTAATTCTTCAATAAATTTAACTGTCATTCATATCTTTAAGTTAAAAGAGGCCAAATTTTTTCACAATCTGGAGAATATTCGATGGGATAGCTCATGCATTAACAAAAGGTAACTTTGGACAGGGCGGTGATCATTTTACGGTGTCTAGTCAGGATATTTCGATCACGGGGGGACTCTATTTTCAGATTAAACCGTGATTTCAGCATTAAAAACTATAACTGTTCTTTATATTGTTTCGATATATATTTTGAATACATCCGATTAATGATGGTTAAGGGATTTCTGCAATATCAATATCAATTCAGAAGCCTGTAAACTCTGTCGCAATCTCATCAAATTATCGTGCAAAAACCGTGTACCGTAAGGTTGACTGATTGGTGAACCGCAACTCGTTTATTCGGTTGGTTATAGTATATTCCAAGGCTAGATTTTTCCTATTTGTTATCTACCTTTGCCAGTGGCGTATCGTGGTTGAAGGTATGGGTGGGGCAGTAGCGGACCGTGACACGGAGGAGACAAAGCATGGGGGGGGGGGAGGCACAGCATGACCGTGACCCGGAGGAGACAAAGCATCCGCCACTGGGTGGGGGTGGCAACAAATATTTTGAGTCATTTAGTGGGTGCGCGAAGCTCGCTCTTAAATAGCCATGTATGCTGACCTGATATAGACATTTTAAGGGCTTTGCCACTTGCTTAGGCCCCCATTCCACAGAACGGAGACCGCTGAAAGATCACTGAAAAACTTAAGATTTGTGAAGTCTTACGGCGGTCTTCAAGATCACTAAAATTGTTCATCTCTGTGGAATGGCTCAGAAAGACCCCTCAA
This sequence comes from Lytechinus variegatus, assembly GCF_018143015.1. NCBI lineage: Eukaryota > Metazoa > Echinodermata > Echinoidea > Temnopleuroida > Toxopneustidae > Lytechinus > Lytechinus variegatus. Next base: position 30,915,211 of record NC_054751.1, read on the forward strand.
AGAACTCTGAAAGACTGATGGACATTTCTTGTCTTACTGATCTTAGACTGGTCCTACAGAGATCTTTCAATAGTCTTTCAGAGATCTTTTATACAACAAGTGATCTTTCAGAATTCTTTCCATGGGCTTTGCCCGGTCTTTCAATGATCTCTCATGAGTCTTACAGTGATCTCTGCAAAAATCTTGAGAGACTGCCGAAAGATCATTGAAAGACTATTAAGACCTTTGAAAGTTCGTCGAAAGACCGCTGAAAGACTGCTGAAAGACCACTGAAAGACCATTTTCCTGTAAGACCATTGTAAGACTGTTTTGAACCGTTTCAAAAGTTTTGGAGCCCATGAAGACCACGAAGAACACTGAAAGATTGGTCAGGACTCGTGTAAGACCTTAAAGACCATTGTAGGTTCATTGAGAGACCTCTGAAAGATCAACCAAAATTCATGGTCTTTCAAAGGTCTTTCAGCGGTCTTGATCTCTGTGGAATGGGGGTTTTAACAAACAATGCTAGCTAGAGCGCACGCTATATATATATATATATATATATATATATATTTATATATTGTCACACACACATACATTTATATATATATATATATATATATTGACTCCAAACATTTTAAGGACTATATTATCCTACAATTCAAGGAAATTAAAGAGTGGTCAAGATTGAATGGCCTTAAGTTGAATAGTAGCAAAACAGAGGTCATGCATATAAAATCTCGATTTCGACCCCATGTACCTTTGCGCCCTTTTGAAATTGAGGGTGTAGAGGTTGTTCCTGTTAAGACATCAAGAAATCTTCGTGTCCTATTTGATGATCACTTTACTATGCAAAATTACATAAAATCTAAATGTCGATCTGCGTCATATGCATTGCATAAGATTGGGAAAATTCGACCTCATGTTGATAGAGATACCTCTGAAAGACTGGTGCAAGCTTTTGTCATGTGCCACTTAGACTATTGCAATAGTCTATTGTATGGAGTACCAGACACTCAACTCCAGAAACTTCAAGTCATTCGAAACTCGGCTGCTAGGATTGTTACCAGAACAAAAGATATGAATCTGTGTCATCTGTGTTAAGATCCTTGCATCGGCTGCCTGTCAGGTCACGTATTAAGTTCAAGATCTTACTACTCTCTTTTCAGTGTTTTCGACAAATGGCTCCATCTTATCTGTCAGAGTTACTTGTAAAATATGAACCTGTTCGAAATCTTAGATCACTTCATAAGGATTTATATAACGTACCGATTGTTAAGACAAAGTTTTATGGCGAACGGGGGTTTGTGCATGCTGCGCCGGAACTCTGGAATAGCATCCCACACAATTTAAGGCAAGTTGACACAATTGGGCAATTTAAAACTGCATTGAAAACATGTTTATTTAACTGAAAAGAATATTAACAAAGCATTACCAGCAGCTTTCCCTCATCTTTCTCTTTCTCCTAAAGCGCATTGAGACTTTTGTAAGGTGTAATGCGCTATACAAAAGCTGTTCTATTATTATTATTATTATTATTCACTGAGTTAATAGATATATTGAGATTTACATCTGACCTATTAAGGAAATTGTAGGTCTATAGTCATTGCAGGGGCGGCGACTTCTTGCGATTTTTTTTATCACGGATTGGGAAGGGGAGGGAGACGCCCACCTTACCCCCTGACGCTGCTTTATCATACTTTAACCCCCCCCCTCGTCCCCCGATTGTCGCCTATGAGAGAATGTGATGATTTGTTTATGATAATGATAAGGAGGAGGAGAGGGAGAAAAAATAGAAGAAAGACGGAAAAAAAAGTAATATAATTTTTAATTTTTTTAGCCGAAGTTGTCTTTGATTTTCATTAATTTGAAAACGAAGTTGGAATCATAATATTAAACTTCAATAAAGGCAATTTAATTATTCAGGATGGGGAAAGCTTTCTTATTATATGCATATACTTATTTACATCGTCACTACACATTGAACCAAAGAAAAGCATAATAAACAACATTTAACATAAAAATACACAAAATTTTACAGATATAAGAAGCAAGAATGTTAGGTACATATCAAATATTAGGTGTTAAAAACCGAATGCCTTTTTTTCAATTTTTCACAAAGGTAAAAGTACTTATTTCAATATTTGCTCTCCATTTGATTTCTTCTAAGAATGTTTCAAATATTTCTTTTAAATTTGATTTTTTTAAACATTGTATAAGAAGCTAACTTAATCAATACAATACAAAAATGTATTGCTGTGTCCATGACCACCGTGTCTACCCATCACAATATCTCTATAACTAATATCAGCATTTTTGATATTTACATTTATATTAACACCAATTTTACTGAATTATACCCAAAATACTCTAAAATAATCATAAAATAAATGATAATGATTATCAATTATTTTAAACACGTGGAGATTCTTTGAAATTAAACCGAAGCAGATATTCAATGGAAATCAAAAGGTTATACAATAATGTAAAGTTGAATTCAGCTAAAGGGCGATTCCGTATGTCGTACGGAACATTTCCACAACAATTTCTAGTCTCTTGATAGCTGAATACTTGAGCATAAAACTGTCTCTGTTTGTCAGTGATAAAGTTATAAGAGTTAGTCATGTGAAAACAGCTAACAGTTGAATAATTTGAGCAATGTTTATCTTTAACCAAAGTTTTTTTCCATTTAAAGTATACAACTCCAGATTAATTTCGATTCGCATAAATAATTTCCCTTTCCCTTTAACTTTGCATGAACACACAGTATATCCAATAATCGATCGTTGTTGTTTTTTACTATATCTCCAATAACAAGAATGTCTGAGCATACCCTATGCTTCCAAAGCAAGCACATATTCTTATATAGAATATTTTATTACCACATAACAATTGCTGCCCGATATCTCATCTGTATTATAAAAAAAGGTTTGCTATTGCACATTTTCAAAGCTGTTATACATTGACCATAAAATAATGGAAATTGTTTAATTTCAGGTATTAGGTAATTACGGTATTTTGGCATGGGGTTGTGCAATGCAAACACAATTACATAGGATACTTTTGTTACAGAAAAAAGCACTTTAGGATAATATTTCATACACATTTCAGATGTCACACAGATGAATTATTTTTCGAAAACAAAATCCTTAAAGTTAATGATATATATCTGTTCCAACTCGGCCAATTTATGTACAAACTAAATAAAGATGATCTCCCCACAATTTTTTCAATTATGTTCTGCAAAAACTCATCTGTACACGATTATCCTACAAGACAACGAAACTCATATCACCTACCTCCAACTCGAACTTTACTTGCAAAAATTTATTTTGTCTTTTCTGGTCCCGTATATTGGAATTCCTTGCCCAACGCCTTTAAGGAATCCCCAAGCATCACAATTTTTAAACATAACCTTAAAAAGATGCTTATTTGCCAATACTTTACACAAACAAGTCAATCTACCATATAACCAAAACCATATACAAAAAAAATTCTTTTTTTGTTTTGTTTTGTTTGTTTTTTACCCCCCAGCATACAACTTGCCTGCCGACCTGCTTCCGGACCTGCCATGCTCCTCTTTGCACCTCCAATTGTACCTGCACCCCCTCTCTCTCTCCCTACATTTGCCTCTCTGTTCCTCCCTCATAATCACAATTATTGTAATCATGTTGCTATTTTTTCTATTATTTTTACTGTTATTACTAGTATCATTTATTCTAATTAATTATTTTATTTATTTATTTATTTACCACTTGTGGGATGGAACACCCTATCAGCACATGCTGTTTTTCGTAGGGGTCCATACACTAATTTGGTTCACTCTTTCGTTGTTACCTTCGATATTTTGTATAGCCTCTTTTTGAACTGTCTTCCGTCTCTCCTTTATACTATAGTTTTGTAATCGACGTATTGAAACTAAGTTACAGGGGCTTGTCTCCCATACAAGCTTCGCTTTTCTTGGCAAGCCCCTCCGTTCTATTTTATATAGTTATTATAGTCAAAGTTACTTTAGTTTGCATTAGTTCTCATTGTTTATACCTTATTTCGATTGATGTTGTACTTTAAATTTGACTATGTATTGTTTGATTTTGTTGTGCTTTGTGAACGGAAAATGAATAAATCTAAATCTAAAATCTAAATCAGGCATTTGACATTTTTTTTTCAAAATACATTTTAATAACAAGTAAATTTGGTCCAAAGTAATTAAGGTGTATATTTCTATCGAAATTGTAATCCTTGTTAAAATAGATTTTTTGGAAAACAGGTTTTAGGGCGTTACTTTGTAAGACAAAATCAGGCATATTTATTCCTCCTTTAAGTTTTACCAACCATTGTTTTTCTTTTTAGTTTATCTCACCCTTTCCATATAGGGTTTACTATAATTTGTTCAACTTTTTATTAATATGATCAAGCATGGAAAACACAGTCTTTAACTATGTTATATTTGAACTAATCGAAGGTTTTAATACGGTAACTTTTCCAAAAAGGATAAATATTGGACTTTACACAATGATACTGGTTTTTTTTTTCTTCTTTTTGCTTTTCATTCCAGGTTTTTCGCAAGCATCAAACATATTTTGTACTAAAATACATTCCAAGCGTTTTTATAATTACACTTTTCTATTTTTTTCTTATAGATTTTTATAATGCTGTAACTTGTTTGAACTATTACATGGGCATAGTAAAGAGGTTGAAAAAATATAACTTTGATGAATGCGATGTTTAACCTCACGACTTCAATAATTATTGATCATATTTTGGGAGTTTTGTTTTTGTTTCGGCCACTGGCACTTACTAAAATATCAATATTGGTGGAATATAATTCGCAAATGAATAATAGTGATGATCACTATGATACATAGATGAGAATCGTTTTCAGATGAATAAAAGCACATGAAGAATAAATAATTAATAGATATACAGTTTCATGTATGAATCAGTATTTAATTTACTAATAAATATGGCTTGACTTTCACTTCACATTCACTATCCAGGTAGGATACATCAGATACGTGGAAATTTCTCCTGGACGATACATCCAAATGAAGACGATTGCCGTAAAGCCACCAGCTTTTGGTAATTAACTAGATAAAAACTTCAATTTTTATCATGTACCATTTAAGCGAATTCAAGCTTAAGAATGAACAAATATCTATATCTCTACCGTTTGTGATTTATGTAACAATCGGCTTTCCATAGTATCCATAGTTTAACCCGACTTCAGAATACGGGCCATTGGGGTGGAGGTTTCCCAAAATCAAACGCCTTACTGACTTCTCATGTTTTCGTTTCTTTTTTTTTAGCTCAAATTCAATTATCGTTAAAAATTTGCATTCCTGTATCCCAACATAGGTTTGTTTGAAAGGCAGCACAATAAATCAGACTTATGCAATAGAAATTTCTTATCCACAAAACATTTTCTTCAAAATATAAAGTGTTATTTTAGTACATATGAAACCTTTAATTTTAAAAAAAATATTTTTTGATAGCGTCCAGTCGCATCGAATTTTGATGGCTACATAGATAATGCCATAAAATAGGATGTCAAGTTGTTAGATTTTTGGTGTCCCGTTTACATAATGAATTTTAAACGATATGCCTGCCATTAGTATTGGGTTAATGTGATATCATCATGTAAAGTATATTTTGGGTCATTTTCGTGGTGCTTTTTGGATGAGTATACAACGGTTCAGGTACCACCTATTGGGTGCCTGAATACTTGAATGCATCACGGCAGTGACCTTTTGCTCTAAAACGTTACTTGTATATTCAACGATATCTAATGTTTATTTTTATTTGTAATTCATGTTCAATTCAGTTTTGTACTGCAAAACGTGTCGTTTTTAATGAAATCCAACTATCTATCCATCCAGATCTCTATAGCGAGAAGTCCCATTCAAGATACATTAACTAAACAGGATATACTAATCTTTACATTAATTAATATCGATATCTTACCATCCATGTTTAAGGGTTCAATCAGCTACGGATAGCTACCTGCATTAAATGGATTGTTTTAAAATCAGTAGACCAGTTCGTAGTTACTTCATGGGCAATTTTGGTCAAATGACCTTTCATTTCTTTCATCATGATAGGCAGATTTCAAAGCAAGATATTACGTAAGCTTGCCTTACATAGCAGGATGAAGAAATTGAATAGACCAGGCGACTAGAATAGCACACCAATGAACACTTAATGAAGGTATTTGTTGCATTCCTACTTTGAATGCATATCTTAGTATGTTGCACAATGTACTTGACAGACTGTGAAATACCAGTCGTTCGTGGAAGCATTGTTGTTTTTTGTGGATGTTAATGAAAACGACAATTCAAAAGAATATGTGAATAATCAACACATCAAAGTTGGTGCTTATCTCATTAGATTTTAAACCACCATATCACTTTAGTACAAATGACCTTCTTCTGATCATGCGTAGAATCTTTGATCATGCGCAGAAAGGAACTACGAACTGGCTTATTATCAAAGTAGTCTACGTCTGTGATGGTGGTGAGAATTGTCATTTCGATTTGCTTCCTCCAGAAATTCCTAAATTCCTAACCGCGGAGGAATGTGAAAGACTAAAAGAGCTCGCCCTGGATGCAGGTCTTTACAGCAGTAGAACCTTGGGGTCGGCATTAAACATCACCGGTATCGATGAATCCAAGGTCACTTTCAATAAAACAGAATGGATTCCGAAACTGACCAAGTGTGATAATGATACCGACGGTAAACTAGACTTCACCGAAGTGCTACAGTGTCTCCCTGGGCTGGAGGAAGGGGAGACAGTTCCCCCTGATATGTTACAGATCTTATACCTGCAGGTTAAGTTGGACTTGGACAGTAGAGAGATTTCGATTGTCTGCGACTGCAACGTATTCCTAGTTCACCGGAAGTGGTGACACCGCTCGTTCAGTATCACGTTCGTACATTGATGAAAACAGTTTCGATTTAAGTTGACGTACCCGTACCACGCCACAGCATATACCAGCGTGATAGCGAGCGGGCCGTGGGCCGATGCTTGGCCGGAGAATCAGGCGTAGCATCACGCTACGAACCAGTGGGGCGACTGTGGATGCAACATTTGCACTCTTGCGCAAAAAGCCGAAAAACACGGTTGTTTGGAAATAAAACATCAATTACCTATCGGATATATGTAGTGTCTGAAAACAGGACACGCTAAATGTAATGGAAAAGCTGGTAACAAGCAGTAATTTGCAGTTTACCAGCCCTGCTGAATCAACGAAACTCGAGTGTTGATGCGGCTTCATTCATTTTTGCCAAGCTGGGATGACGTCATCATGTACGAACTAGCGCTCGTTCGAGCACTATGACACCGAACGTCAAAACCCTCAAATACGAGTCACAGATTTGGTCAGTGGACGAGAAGGCTCGTCACAGATTACTTCGCGCATGCGCAGTGCTCCCAAAATTCCTTAATCTCGTACGTCCACATGGCACGTCACAGAAAACGAAAGGTCTCAACTAACGGAATCATCGACGCACGGGAGCTATGGCTAATGAACATCGAGAACAAAACGATTGAGATCAAGGAATGGCTCTCCCAGTGGCGACGAGGAAATGTGTCCGAAGTTAAAGGAAAGGGGCGGGCTCGAATCAGTGAGCAGGCTTGGGTTGATTGGGCGGACTCCGCGGAGCCCATCGTACTGAATCTACGAGAAAGGTAATTGATATAATCCTTCGAATTCAGGGAATTTTACCGATTTCCTCCACGCTCAAACACAGTCACATTCATTTCTCAGTGGTCATAAAGCCATTTACCCTACCTAAACATTCCTAAAGCTCAGTCATCAGTTTGCCGATAGACCAGGGGGGCGTTTCATGAAAGGACTTGTCGGACGTTTGAACCGACAAGTCCCATTTTATCCGACAGTTGCCATAGTAACAGTACCTCTCAGCCAATCAACATCAGAGAAAGATGTCAGATTTGACAACTTGTCGGATGAAAATGTTGATGAAACACTTTCCAGTTCGTAGTTACTTCATGGACAATTTGGTCAAATGACATTTCATTTCTTTCATTATGGTAGGCAGATTTCAAAGGAAAATATTACGTAAGCTTGCCTTGCATAGCATAATGAAGAAATTGAATAGACCAGAATAGCCAGAATCAATAGACTAGAATAGCACAACAATGAACACTTTATGAAGGTATTTGTTGCATTCCTACTTTGAATGAATATAATAGTATGTTGCACAATGTACTTGGCAAACTGTGAAATACCAGTCGTTCGTGGACGCATTGTTGTTTATTGTGGATGTAAATGAAAACCACAATGCAAAAAGAATATATGAATAATCAAGACATCAAAGTTGGTGCTTATCTCATTAGATTTTAAACCACCATGTCACTTTAGTACAAATGATTTTCCTCTGATCATGCGCAGAAATGAACTACGAACTGGCTTATTTCCTCCTACTCCCATTTCTGCTCTCCATTTCAGCGGTCATATTTTAATTCACTCTTGAAATTCCGTCTTATATATTCTGTCATGATCCTGCTTCTCTCCTGTCATAGTTTGGCCTATATCACCACCTCTGGCACAGTCTCATTCCTCACTGATCATTTTTCCATTTTCCTTACTCCCATCCCGTCTGATTTGTCATATGTCCATTTCCTCACACTTCCTTACGCGCCTACATTTGAGTTGTTAATTCTTACTTTCTTCTATATACACCCATGCTGCGTATATAAGGTATCGGTGGTCACATGTCCATTATCCCTACTCTTGTACTACCCTAAATCTCGATGGCAACATGCATATTTTATCTACTCATATTCTGTCCAATATCTCAATGGTCAAATGTCCATTGTCCCTACTGGTAATGTATTCAATACCTCCTTTTTCACACACCATTATCCCTACTTACTTATTATTACCCTATATCGCATTGGTCATTTACCCATATCTACAACAGGCATATGCCAATTTCCAACAACTCTTATATCGCCCTTGCTCATATGCCCTTCGTTCGTTTTCTAATGATAACCGTCTTACATCTAAATGGGCCAACTTAAAGAACTTTTAATCAATTATGATTTTTTTTGCAAGTTCTGCGAGGCATCTGTTATATATATAATCCAAACCAGTGCTACCCTTTTTTTATCATCACCGGGACCCCATGAAAGAACAATGATGTCAATGGGCATGACTGAATTGGGTGTCCTTCGCGTCTCTGATTTGTTCGTTTCTTGCATGTTTGATTATATATTTGCTATTATGTTCCAATTTAAACCTTTCGGAGAATAAATAAATACAAAAACAAAAGAATATAAATGCAAAGTAACAGTGAAAAGGAACTGCTCGCATTGAAATGAAGATGAGCTTAGCCGGGTAAATCGGGGTAAAAATAAAAGCAGGGCCCGCTGGGAGAACAGCTTTAGGAACTGAATTGGCTACCCTGGGTAAATAAATATAAATACCGTTATTATCATTATTACTATTATGTAATACCCCCCCCCCCCCGCAAGAAGCTGGTCTTGCGATATGGATGCCCCTGATTGCGATAAAGGTGAATAATAAAATGAATTGATTCAATAAGTTATTACAGGTTGACAATGATACGTTATCCATTTAACATGTTAAAGACAGGCATAAGCGTGGCAAATGTAAATATTTAAGTGCAAAGTACAACAGTGCTAGCATGGGGTATCATTTAACAGAACCGCCTGTCAATTTATTACGTAAGCCATTTTTCATAAGTTTAAAGAAGTGGGTGATTTTAAGTATTTAGGTTCATACATATGCGACTCAAGAAAAGATTTTCTTATCTAGGAAAGCTCTTGCGTGGAATGCTTGCAATAAGATGCATTTGATTTGGGAATCAAATATTCCTTTGTCAATAAAACTCTCCCTCTTTAGGGTATGTGTAGAAAATATATGATTAAGAAGCATGGACAACGAAAAATGCCTTAAAAGATACACTAGATGGCACATAAACTCGACTTTTAATAAGGGTACAAAATATCATTTGGAGAGATCACAAAACAAAAGATGAAATTTATTAAGAAATATCCACCTCGGTAATTGAACGCAGTATTATATGAAATTTGCTGATCACTGTTTCAAATTCAAATTCAGATTTATTTCCTACAGAAATGACATATCCATTTGTACAATACATGGCAGAAAATCTTATCCACCAACCACTTGCAAGAACAAATACTGCTTTGAATTTTTTGGTGATAGTTTGTATCAAAGAATGTACCAAGTTACCACAAAGCTTTAGATCCAGTCCAACACTCTCCATATTTAAAAATTCATGTCGAAAATATTCATTTGAAAGATTGCAAAATATCTTAAATTGAACCTTGATAATCCATATGTGTGCGCATATGTGTGTGTATTTTTGTACGTATTTTTCTTATTTACTCTCTAGATTATTATTGTATACATTTTCATCTCATTCTTGCTGTATTGTTCTGTATATGTACAAGCTCTGCTTCTATGTGGTCCCAAACCTATCATGTATTCTCATTTTTTGTTAAACTATGTAATGTGTCTCTTGTTTTGATTGGTTTGAATAAACTTGAACTTGAATATTGGTACAAATAATTTTCATACATTATAACAAATATTTGCGGTACAAATCAGTGTCGTAGTTAGAAGAAGGTCATTTCTGATGTATATGTACTTATGTTGCGCCTCCGTCATAACACGAGATGATGGAAACCTTTAAATTTTGTTGATTACATAAGTAGGGATACAAGTTTGTTTGTTCCATTATTTACCAATTCTCATGTCAGATCCTGGGATGATTTGTAGTGTCATGTAGTTTTCATAGGTCGCATGATACAGTTTCAACGTTCTTATCAGACATCAAAATTTTTACCCTTAACATTGATATAACCATTTCAATAAAATGTTCTCTCTCCTTATATCCCGCACTGGTCATTCCAAAAGGGTACTGGCGCTTACAAATCTTGATCGTGATATTGTATTTTCGAGCGAAGATCTTCAGGTTTGAAGTTGATTTGTTTCCCCTTTCTTACTCCATAGATATTTCGGTTGCCAGGATGCGCTTTAGTATTTGCACGCATGACGAACCAAACTGAAAAGTTTTACTTCATTTCCTTCACTTCTGGGCTTTTCTTGGCATTACGTTATCTATTGCTAATAAAGGTTTAATTTCTGAAAACAAAAACCCTACATGAAACATCTTTGTTCAATTCTTCTCAATTTCTTTTCGGAAATTCTTGAGAATTTTGGCATTCTGCAGAGTGGAATTAACGCTATATAAGTTCCAATTTATTATCAATACATTATCATTGTTATTCGAGCATGATGATTTTTTCCATAAATCTGCTCGTAACGTTACACATGACATTACGCATGAATGGAAAACCCTATAGGGGAAGGCAGGGTAAGTTGAGCATAGGGGCAAGTTGAGCCAGTACCCCCAGTCCAATAATGAATGAGTCAGACATTGTGGTGGCGTCGTGTATTGATGACCCATTACATAACCCTTTACCCCACAACTTGTTTTCAACTCTGAAACAAAAGGTAATTTTTTAGAGGGAAAAATACAACTTCAGCCAAAAAAGTAAAAAAGGGATTTGAAATAGATAAGTGCTTTTACCCGCACACGTCTATTATAATAAAAAAATAAGAACAATATTGTTAGTCCAGGTATGGATCCTCATGAAATGTGTTGATGTGAAAATATCGCAAATTCGGACTTGGGTAAGTTGAGCCAGCGGACTTGGGGAAAGTTGAGCCATAGTAATTCTTATGGTAATGCATATAAAAAACAAACAAACCTTAAAAGGCCATTGATATGCAGGCACAAAAGAGTAAATTCACATGATAGTTCTTTTACATTTAGAGGATGTTAGTATTTATTGAGAATTAGCAAGTGAAAAGACTTTAAGTGAAAAATTGACATGCTGGTTCTTCCCTCATACATTTTGTACATAGTTTTTGTGGCTCAACTTACCCCAGATCGTGGCACAATTTACCCCAAAGATGGGGCAGGTTGAGCCACTTGACATCGTTTTTTTCAAAGGTCACAATGACTTTCAATGCGGGGGTAGAAAGTTATATATAGTTGAAAAACATTTCCCAATAATCAAATCCTAAGGCTAGGTACTTATTTCTACAATATTATTAGTCATAATACATTCTAACATGCAAAATACAAAAAGTATCACAACTTGCCCCGCTTTCCCTGCCCTTTTTAATTTGTGTCAGCAAATGAGTCAGATCAGATATATTCAACTCTTCATGGATGTCATTTGGTGTGGTCGTGGTGAGTTTGTGTGTGTGTGTGTGGGTGGGTGTGTGTGTGTGTGTGTGTGCAAGGGAGTGAGTAGTTATGTGTGTTTCATTATAAAAATTTCATTGCCTGTTGGTTGTTACATGTAGTTAAATGCATGTCTCAATGTGAACTAGATAGAAATGGATCAGTGGTCTGAAGCGTAATGAAGCAAAATTTTGAGGGGACAAAATCATTATCATTTTTTAATGCGAGGGGGTAAAGCGAGCGAACATAAAATTGACATTTTTCATACAAGAATCTGTTGTTGTTTTTCTAATAGATTGATACAACAATGAATTATCACGTTAATCATTGTGTTTCTAAGCGCTTTACATGCAAATTATCATAACCCTGGTCATCGGATTCTGGCATGCCCGCACATAATGAATGCACTTTCCCCATGCAGTCCGACAAGAGCTAAAGACTCAATTTCTGTGCATAATATTAAATAAAGTAGTATCATATTTGACAATAGCTGTACATTTTGTTGTTGTTGCCGTTTTTGTCGTTTAAGTGCTTGATTTGTAATCAAAGGAATATTAATTTTAAAAAATAAATAATCCGGGTTTTTTTCTTCTTATTTTAGGTAGTTAGGTATCAGCCTGGTGGTCACTATCACGCTCATCTGGATAGTCAGAGTAGTAGAGAAGATCAACAATGTACTCACACTTTTAAACCTAAAATAAAGCAGGAGCCTAGAATTTGCAGGTATACTGTTAATCATAACTCTTTATAGGTCATACACATGCATGCTATCTAGTATCAAAGTTTTCCCTTTTTCTCAGAGTGTTGATTCAATCCATTTAAGGCCTGGTCACACCGCCCGAGCGAAATCGAGCGAAATCGAAAATGGTGAACGGTAGCGAGCGGTGATTATTTTTTTTCTCTCCGCTCCACGACCGCTCCAACAACGCTCGGGCGGTGTGACCATGCCTTAACATGGATTCCAGTGATTTACGGTTATCCGGTCTTCCTTGAGGCTAACAATTTAGTCATCAAAATCACAGACCACGTTTAAAAACGAAATCGTTAACTGGAGCGTTTCATGACAGGACCTGTCGGATAAAAAGTTACCATCGGAACCATTTGCGGCGGAAGTCAAAAAAATTAGGGGGTTCCACCTGAAATGTTGGGATGGACACAGGTAAAATAAATTGACAAGCAGGGAGAGAAAAAAAGGTTATCAACAAAAAAATTAGGGGCGACGTCCCCCACCTAAAATTTAGAGGGTCAGGTCCCCCCCCCCCGCTCCCGCCGCCTATAATAGGAACTGAGCTTTTCAGCCAATCAAAATCAAGGAAATTTGTCGACTTGTCAGATGAAAAATGTTGATGAAACGCTTCATTGTTTGCTCTTTGATTATTCTTTTTTTTTCAGATTTATGACCATTTTGTATTATCTCCAAGACACAGAAATTGGAGGTGAAACTGCGTTCCCTTTGGCTGAGTTCGAAAACATTTCTAAAGAAGTAAAGTATTTGTATATATCATTTATTTGGCTTTCTTTTTTTTTTAAATAGTATGTCGCAATTTTGTTTGGAGGCATGGAAGAGATAAAAATTATATTAGCTAGTGCGGTTTATACTACCCGTTAAGCTAAAGTCATATTTGATACTTGCACTTATATTAGTTGAGTTATCCCTGATAGTAAAATTAATAACAATATAAACAAAGTTTATCGGATGATCAAATACAATTATCTTGAAATGCAGTAAATAAAAAATACATGCTCTGTAGGAATTTATAGAGTTAGGGATCATCCGTTCTCAAAACCACGCTGCTTTGAAAATTATGTAACAATTCCCATTGCTTTTTCTTTAATCATAGGCCTATATTCTATTCAAATAATTTCGATCTCATTGATTACCACCCGGCATTGTCACTCTTCATAGCTGTGACCATAATTGTTCTAAATGTTTTATGAGCTCAATTATCCTCGAAATGGAAAAAGGGTTGGATTTTACCCCGGTCCCAAAAAGGTCAAGTGTCTTTTATCTTGCTAAAAGTGTAGTACCAGCAGCATATAGACTGGTTTTAGAGATGCACATCCTGAGGAGGTGGAACTAAAGTGGTATGGGGAGGTGGAATTCAAGTTTGGAAAATCAGCTGGTGAAAGCAAAAGAAGAGGATACATTGCGTTTTGCATGCCAGTGTCGCAACTCCTCTGCCTCAGCGGGAGGGTGCACCCGCCCCAGCCTACGCCCTTGCTTAGAGCCTCCTCCCTTGCTTAGAGCCTCCTTTTACCTCCTTTTATTTCCAGTACAAGAAGAGCTTGGGTTATAACTACAGCGACTTGAGCCGCAACTGTCATAAAAATCTGTACGTAACCCCAGAATACGGGAAGGCGATCATGTGGTACAACCATCATATCGATGAAGAAACAGGTTAGAATATTATTTTATTTCGGTTTGGAACAACACAGTTTCTAATAGTGTGCAGAGTATGCTGGCAGTGTGTTCACAGCGTGTTCACATTGTTCTACAGTGTGTTCAATGTGTCCAACAGGTTGTTCACAGTGTGTTCAGTGTGTCCAACACTGTGTCCACATCGTTCACAGTGTGTTCACGTAATGTGATTGACATTGATAAAATGCTCAAAGTTACCAGTGTGAAGACAATTTCAAACTGTGGACAGCTCTATGTACAATATGAGTGTTCACATTGTGTTTCTTCTTCTTTTTCTTCTTCTTCTTCTGGAAACAGTAGAGTCCACCGTCTGGTGCATTGTCGAATAATACCAGGATCAGTAGAGTCAATAAGAGAACCAAGTTATTCCTTTTTATTCTTGATACTTTGGAAATTGATGTTCAAGATTTTCATTTTATGCTTAACCTGACCTCGCTTCCGCATGGTTTTTCGACGGGTAGGAGATAAGGAAGCTGGTGGAGGGCCAGGGCTGAGTGGCGTTGTGGAGCTATTTGTGTCGGTAGAACTTGAAGACAGGCTGTCGTACACATTGCTCATCTCCAGGCTGGTGGAGAACTGCGGCATGCCACAAGAAATACATTGCCATGAAACATTAGAATGGACAAGGGCCTGGTAAACTGGAGTTGACATTTGCATGCATTCCAAATGGTACCATTGATCACAGTCATCACATGCCACACCTCTTTGCCTCCAGGTAACAGAAAAGTTACAAATACTTGACGTTGGGTCCAGGATTTGTTTCAACATCTGAGACATTTGACAAAAGAAGAAGGGTGAGATATAGGAGTGAGAGCGCCTTGCTGTGGCACGAAATGCCTGCAATAAATGCACCAGGTTTGTTTCCTTTGCACTAGGACATGATGTAGCGTGTTCTCTATTACATCTCCATGAGTGTTTCATACCGGACAGTGTGAAAAAATGTAATACGCATTTTTTAATGTGTAAATTTTAACTGTGTGAAGATAATAATTTTGCACTGTGGACACCTCTAGAGGATGAGTGCTCACAGTGTTGTTACATAGGGGACTATTTGAAGATAAGATTATCACTTTTGAAATTATTTCACACTATGGACATTTCCACAGTGAAGGTATTCACAGTGTGATTACCTAATGGACTGTGTGAAAATGTTTTCCCATTTTTAAAATGCATATATTTAACAGTGTGAAGATAAACCATTGTGTCCACACTTCGAATGCACAGTGAGGCCCACTGTGGACACCTGTTCACTATAAGTGTTCACATAGTAGACTATGTCAAAATGTGATTCATGTTTTAATGCGCAGGTTCAACAGTGTGAAGGTTCTCTCACACTGTGGACACACAGTGTGTTTACATTGTGGGTGGACTGGTGAAAATGTGATTCACACTGTTAAAGTAATCAAAGCTAGCAGTGCAGGTAATTGAATACCTTGTCCACAGTGAGGTCCACTGTGGACACTTCTTTAGTATGAGTTTTCACAGTGTGTTCACATAGTGGAATGTGCCGAAATTGTGATACAATTTTTAATGCGCATTTTTAACAGTGTGACGAAAATTTTACACTGTGGACCTCTCTGCATTAGATTCCACAGTGTGTTTACATCCTGAACTGTGTAAAAATATCATTCACATTTTTCAAATGATCATAGTTGGCAGTGTAATGTGAAAATAATTTCACACTCTTCGCAACCCTACAATTATTGTTGACAGTTCGTTGAAAATTTGACAATGTTATTCCCACTGATAAAATCTTCAAATATAAGATTGTGGAGATGATTTCACACTGTGGTCACTTATACGGTGTGTGGGAGTGTATTTGTGTATACATAATGGACTATGTGAGTATATGATCCACATTGCTAAAGCACCCTATGATTTAACAGTGCAATGTGATTTTGCAATCTTGTGTTCCACACTGCGAACGCACAGTGAGACACTGTCAGACACACTGTGGACATCTCTACCAGTAGGGGAAGGCGGGGTAAGTTGTGACAGTTTTTGCTTTTGGCATGTTAGAATTGATATGATTAATAATCTTGTCGAAATAAGTACATTGCCTTGAAATTTAATTCTTCTGAAATATTTTCCACCTATATATAACTTTCTATCCCCACACTGAAAGTCATTGTGACCTTTGAAAAAAACGATGTCAAATGGCTCAACTTGCCCCATATATGGGGTAAGTTTGAGCCACCTTCTGGGGTAAGTAGAGCCACAAACACTATGTATGGGGGAGAACCAGCATGTCAATTTTTTGTTTAAAGTCTTTTCACTTGCTAATTCTCTATAAATACTAACATCCTGTAAAAGGAAAAGAGCAGTCAAGTAAATTTGCTCCTTTCAGCCTGCATTTCAATCGATTTTTATGGTTTGTTTGTTTTTTAAGATACATTACCATAGGAATTACCATGGCTCAACTTGCCCCATGCTGTTTGGCTCAACTTGCCCCATGCTGTTTGGCTCAACTTACCCCAGTCCGAACTTAGTGCGATAATTTTGTATCCACACATTTATTATGCATCCATCATATAAAAGACTATGACAAGAATGAAGATCCATACCTGGACTAATAATGTTGTTATCATGTCTTTATTATATTTAAAGACTTGTGTGTTTATAAAGCACTTATCTATTTCACACTCTTTTTTACTTTTTTGGCTGAAATTCATATTTTTCCCTCTAAAAAAAACTAGTTTTTGTTTGAAAGCTGGAAACAATATGGTGGGGTTATGGGTTATACTATGGGACATCAATACATGACACCACCACAATGTCTGACTCATTCATTATTGGCCTGGGGCTGGTGGCTCAACTTACCCCTATGCTCAACTTACCCCGCCTTCCCCTACGTATGTTGACAGTTTGTGTTCACACAGTTGATTATGTAAAGAGATGCGGCGATTCCCAGTGTTGAATGTTCATTTTTAAACAGTGTGAAAACTATCACAGTGTGGATATCTCGACAGTGTGAGTTCTCTCAGTTCATTCGCATAGTGTACTATGTGAAAATGATTGTGATTCCTGTTGTTGACATTTTCAAATTAATACTGCTACACATATGATTAGGTTGGATGTCCTCACTAAATAAAAATGCCCTTCATGGAGGTTGTGACGTCACAAAGGGGACAAAGTGGATCGCAAACAATTGGATCACCGTAGATGATGACTATGAAAGGTATCGCAGTGTTTTTTTTCATTAAGTACAAAACGTCTTTCAAATGGATAATTCTTTAACCTATCCTTTGATGGTTCATTACAGTAAAAACTATCAAAAAGCAATTATTAGACACATAAACGTGCATAAATAGTATAACATACTTATTTCAATGAATTATATTATCTTTCATTATTATCGCTTCAATAAATTTACTCCAATACACTTGAAGGTCACAATACTTTGGTCTTTCTTTGGGAATTCCAATAAAAGTAATTAAATCTTATTTTATTTGTAAATGTTAGATAAAACAATAAACCACACTCGCTGTATGTCCCAGTTGAGATGGGCATTTTGGGGTCAGTTTTTCGGGGGATACTCTTCTTTCTTTTTCTTTTTTTTTTTCTTTTCTTTAGACAAATGGAATTTCATGCTCAAATATTTCAACCAAGGAAAGATGGCGAAGTAGCAGAGTCAGGAAACGAAACGAATGATGAAGAAAATAATACAGTTGTAGGAAAAGTGGAAGGAGATACAGAGTCCAATGACGACTCCTCAGATCAGAATAACCACAATGAAAGCTCTACGGGAGAAAGAAGCATGCCCGCTACTGGCAGATCTGAGAGACATGGCCTTTCTCAAGAACACGTTGAATTATAATTTCATTTGTCAAGTTACTATACGTCAATTACAATCAGTTGATTACACTCTGAAGTGTAACACTCAATCGCCTAAGTACCACAAAATTGGCAATATCCTCTAAATAATACTCCACCTCCAAATCATGTAAATGTAAAGGGCGTTATACATTAAACATAACACTCGTAAAGGCTTGTGGAATAGATGCAGTATGCCGGGGGGGGGGGGCACTCAGTATATAATGCATAGTGGGTATGTGCCGCGGAGGGGACCCCCCCCCCCCATTTTTACACTCAAATTTCCGTTCCAAGGCATAGCATTTTTGCCTTGTTGAGAAAAAGAACAAAGAAAGCCGCTCCAAGGCATAGCATTTTCTTCTTATCGAGAAAAAAGAAGAGAGAAATCCGCTCCAAAGCTTCGCATATTTTTCGTTACGCCGCTCCGATCGCGTTGAATGAGCTGCAATTTTGGTGAAAAGCGGCCGCAGAGCTCCCCGGCAGAGGCCGCGCTAGCTGCATCATGCACGCATGACCGTTCCGTAGGGATGCATACGCGCTCACACGCTGGCGATCCGTTCCAAGGACCCCCGTTTTCACAAACATTTGTCGTTCCGAAGCCCGTTCCAAGGACCCTCCTTTTTACAATAAGCCCGCTCCAAGGCCCCCGTTTTTTGTCTCGCCCGCGGCACACCCCCACCACTTTTTTGGTCGAGTGCCCCCCCCCCCCCGGGGCAGTATGAAAGGAATGAACCTATTTTAAATGCAGTGTTGAAAATGGCAGTCCCCTACTCATTTTCCTGATAACAGACTTCACACTTTTTAAGAAATTTGCCGTAAGAAACAGTGTTGCCTGTTTGTCTGTTACACGTGTAAATCCGACCTTATTACTTGCTTGTGGTACAAATGTGCCACTTCACTTTACTATACCATACTAAGGTATCACAGCTTTTGTTTTTATTCCTTCCTTTCTTTATTTTGAATTATAGTATGTTACATATATGGACTTTGCACTTATTTTGTATGCACGATGGTTTGTTTTATTGCTGGGCTTTCATACATTATTTCTGTATCGAATTTATTATATCAATCACCATATTAAGCATTTATCTCCTTTGGCCGTCCGTATCTTGTATCCTCCGTAAATGCGTTTTATTCGACTTTTCTTTGATCTTCTTGGGTAGAAGGTGGAATTTTTAAAAGTTAATAATGAAGTTACGAATTATGCCATGAATTTATACTTTTTCCCTGAATTACGTCTTAAAAAATGCATATTTTCATGCATAAAGCCTACATATTAACTTTCTTATTATTACAAAAATGTTATATATATTTCAAAAAAACTTCAGTTCATTTTTTACCAGACAGGGAATATGCTGGTTTTATTGCCTGCTTGTCCCTATACAGACAAATTAATACCCCATATTACACGCCCTCAATATTTTCAAGACTATTCTGGTTTTGTTGAAACAGCATTCACGAATATGAATGAAAAATAATCGTTCAAAGATAGATAGCTTATACTTCATCTGTGACTCTTTCCTCAAAATAGACATAGATAATGTAGTAATTGTGTGTGACTTTCCAAAAGTCCAAGATCCGATCAAAGGTTACAAGACATCTCTGCTCCTGCTACCTTTGTTTCGATCTTAATTTCTGAGAGGGCATAGGGTAAAAATAGGATTATAATACAGTTTATTCTTCAAAATATTGTTAAGATAAGCACATGGGTTTGGGAGGTTTGGTTTTATGTTTGGCTTTAGATGCAGATTTTTAATCGGAGCAATAGACCAGTTCGTAGTTACTTCATGGGCAAGTTTGGTCAAATGACCTTGCATTTCTTTCATCATGATAGGCAGATTTCAAAGCAAGATATTACGTAAGCTTGCCTTACATAGCAGGATGAAGAAATTGAATAGACCAGGTGACTAGAATAGCACACCAATGAACACTTTATGAAGGTATTTGTTGCATTCCTACTTTGAATGCATATCTTAGTATGTTGCACAATGTACTTGACAAACTGAAATACCAGTCGTTCGTGGAAGCATTGTTGTTTTTTGTGGATGTAAATGAAAACGAAAATTCAAAAGAATATATGAATAATCAAGACATCAAAGTTGGTGCTTATCCCATTACATTTTAAAGCACCATGTCACTTTAGTACAAATGACCTTCTGATCATGCGTAGAATCTTTGGATCATGCGCAGAAAGGAACTACGAACTGGCTTATTGTTTAAGCCGCCGGAGTAAAATGCCAAGGATCCAAATCAGAACACATCAAATCTGATTTTACAGATAGAGCTTGGTTCTTTTTCTTCTCTAAAAAATGAAGGTCTCTAAAAATATGTTCAACTGGTTCACGGTTTATTCTTATTTTGGTTTTTATTTTCATAATCTTCTGATTTTTTTTATATATATGAATATTCTAATTATATTATATCTAATTATCAGGACTGCGAAATTTGATGTAACACCGACATATTATTTTTCTTACACTCTCGAATCAATATCTTTCTTTTTTAAACCAATACGTTTATACGTTTAAACCAATACCAATACGTTAATGAATGAAAGCGTGGATAATAAAAGAGAACACACAAAACACGATTTACTGTAAATAGGTTTAATATCTGACATAATTAATGCGATTCCTTATCACATTCATTATGATTACCTTGTCAATATATCATCGTTTAAATAACAAGAAAAATCTACATCTGATTATTTACAATCTTATTTTATCTTCATATAAGGTATATACAGAGTAACTTTACTCGAATTTTCAACAATAATTCATGAATTATAAGTTTACTTATTTAAAAAAGTAATAAGATTATAATCAACAGTCGAAGTACGAAAGAAAAAAGTATTCAAAATACTTAAGATACAAAAAAAATGAAAAAGCCCAAATATCTTAGATATTTATTAGTTTATCTGAAACATTACATATCCAATAATAGGACAACTCCAGCGTCAATCTTGATTCTGAGCCTATCTCTAAACTATCTGCTATGTTTATTAATGTTCCCTTTATCACAATACGGAGTTTCGCTCCACAACGTATGAAGGGATCAAGAAATCAATGAATGTATTTTCAAATGTCTTTCACGACAAAGCACAACCAAGAGGTCTTTGTCGTAAATTGGTGAATCAAAATAGCAGACTCGTCCTCGACTCTGGACAATTGACAAATTTGTCATTTTGTCAGCTCCGAAACTCAGGACGAAACTGCCGTTTCGGATCAGCAATATTCGACAACGACATTGTCAACTAATATATTTACTGTGTTCTTGAATACGTCCCAGTTAAAGTAGCGAAAACTCCCTATCGTTATAGGATCAGTGGCGTACCCAGGATTTTTCAGGGGGTGGCATATTCGTGCGCCAAAAATTGAATAGAAAAAAAGAAAAAAGGTCTTCAAACACATTAAAGGATTTCGTACCAGAAATAAATTGACCAGCAAAAAAAGGTCTCCAACCACAAATAAAGGATTTCGTACCAGAAAAAAAATTGACAAGCAAAAAAAAAGAAGGTCTTCAAGTTCTTCACTTGTGGCTCGTCAGGGGGCAGGGGTACGTCCCTTGCATGAGTTGTGACTCTAGTGGTACGCTATAGTGGTTATGATAAGTGACGAATGAAAAGTGAAAATTGAATAAAGTTAGCTATCCTCTGTCTCGTTCAGATCATGATATTGAAATTACCTCGTTACAAACATTTATGATAATAATAATTTAGTTGTCTGAGGTCTGTACCACATAGATGATGATCGGGGCCTCGTCTTACAAAGAGTTACCATTGATTCAATCAATCACAACTATGGAAGGCCAGCAATGTCAACATCTGAACTACATGTTATTTTCTAGGTATGATGTATATTCATACATTCACTGTTTTCTTGACAATTCAGTCTGCTTTTTGTTTTCTAAAGACATTGTGAAGATTTCCCAAAGAAAAAAGTTATGGCGTTGATGGATTTCCATACAATTGAGGTTGGTCCGATCAATCAATGAGTTCCAGTTCTCTCTTATTTAGGGGAAAACGGCACGTCCAAGTTATCTTTCATTAGATGTCTCTTACATTTCCGATAATTCAAATTGAAAGAGACTCTCTTTCAATTTAATTATCGGAAATTTGGCAAGAGATTATCAACAGAGGAAATCCAAAGGCAACATAAATCCGCCCGAGATATAAATCATTTCAAATCTTGGAATTTCCTTTATGGGTTCATTGCATTATTGCGTGAGTATGATCATATCAATGAAGAAACTTTACCATTAACATAATGCTGAAATGCTACTCATGTTTTTGGCCAGCCCCTTCTGAAAGACCAAAATGTTCCACTTTACCATCATCTTTCATCAAACGTTGACAGTGTACATGTAGGCTCGATTGGATCTTGTTTATTATAAGCATCTTTTCTCGAATCACAAGACGAATTGTTTGTATTCTTTTCTAGTTTGGGAGAATGTTTCGATTTATTTTGAGCATGTTGAGATAATCCTGCTGTACTTTTCCGTGGCTTGGAATGAAGTGATGCTGCACGAATGAATGGTCTGAGTTCGTCCATATATCGCTGTTGTCTGGAAAGAAAATCAGGAAGGCATGTTTTTTTTTAAGAGCTGACAGATGACAGAGTTTACATTCTAAATTTCCAAGGATTTAAAAAATAATAAATCCAGATCGGATGTGAATAGTGACCAGCCTAATATAGTTATATACATTGTGGATTAAAATATAAAGTTAAAAGACTCGAATTTAAATCTTTTGAGATTTAAAAATGAATATTTAATATTTGAAAAGATAAATTTAATATTCGGCTTTTCATTATTCACAGTCGATCTGGATTTTGAAAATAACTGCAGATTGCTATGAATAGTCATCAGCTGAAAGATTTAAGCTCTAAACATTGTTGATTTAGAAATGAAGCTGAATAGCTTTTGAGATTTAAAAGTTTATCCTTAGGATTACACATAAATTCAATACTCGACTAATCATTATTCACAGCCGATCTGGATTTATTTCAAATCCTTGAAATTTAGAGTTTACAGATTGAAGGAATGTGGAGCAGGAGAGGGAAATGATAGATGAAAGTAAAGAGCAAAATGTAGATGAAAGCAAAGCGAGTAATCTTTCTGAATTTTAAATCCAGAAGGCTGTGAGTAGGAACCAGCCAACCGTTGAATTTATTTCGAATAATGAGGATTGACGTTTAAACCTCAAAGAATAACATTCAAATCTTTATTTTTTCAATTCAAATTTGCAATGATTAAATGTAAATCTGATTTTTGTCTGGTCACTTCACAGCCGTTGTGAATAGTGATATGTTAATTATTGTATATATTTTTAATCATCAGGATTTGTTTTTAAGCTCGTAAGGCTGAAATTAAAATCTTTAAGCTTTAATTCGAATCAACAACACTGGTCGCTCTTCAAAGTAGTGGATGATTTCAATCCTTGAAAATTAGAATGGAATGTATCTCAACGTTGATCAAAACAGTCATCGAGTCTGGATGCCTAAACAAAATGGTATTACAGATTAACTCAAATTTATGTCAATAAAAAAATGATGATTTTTTAGAATAGTTTTTCAGATACAAAGCCATGACGTAAAACAATTTTATTAAATCAGAGCAACCATGGCCACGTGTGTTCAAAATCACCAGTATGAAATGCATGTATCAAACGAATTCCATGTTTGCAAACCTCTATTTTTCTATAAATTAAAAGAAATCAAACACGAAAGTTTTTCCTCATCCATCTCAAAATTGTTTATAATGCATTTTTCAGTTCTGTTGGTCAGTATATAAGTATCTGTTCAATTTCTGACTAAAAATCGGAAATTCGACTCCAAGTTTCATTTGTTCAGAATCATCTCAAAGTGAATGGAAGGGGTCATTGCCGTGGCATAGTTACCTATTGTACACGTCGTCAACTGAAATCCAGTTATTGGCGATCCATTTGACCCCACGGATGACTTCACAACCCCCGTGCAGTGAGTGGCCCCTGCTCGTCCCGAGCCAACCTAGTTTTCCAAAATAAATATATATCAAAATGAAATAATTTTTGATTGAAGGAACAAATGGTCCTATGGTACTTTTGATGAGACAAACAGAATTTGAGGGAGTAAATCTCCGACAAAGACTTCAAAAGGGGATTGGTCTTCAATATCCAGATGTTCAAAGGGGAATTTAATGGGAAAAAGCATATAAACAAGGAGGTTCGTTTTATTTCTAGGGTGATTCATTATCAAAATTTGGTTTGCAGCGTCATGTGTTTATTTTAGTAATGATACTTGGAAACTTTCAATGAGACTTCAAATTGAATGATTGAAATCGAAGTAGACAGAGTTGAAATAAGACCTTTGTGTAGGTTGAAGTTCCTGTTGTTAACATACATTTCAGGGCAAGATATTGGCCATGAAGTTTACATTATGCACGACATCAAAAACAAAATCACCCCGCTCCTCGAGGAAAAAAAAACAGTCATTGCATAAAATATGGGGCAGCTGCTCGTATATGATGCATGAATCAAAATCTTGAAATTCTAATTTCTTAATCTTTGATGGACTCTCCTCAAACCTTTGCCAATAATATTGATGCATGAATCAAAATCTTGAAATTCTAATTTCTTAATCTTTGATGGACTCTCCTCAAACCTTTGCCAATAATATCAATGCATGAATCAAAATCTTCATATCCTAATTTCTTAATCTTTAGTGGACTTTCCTCAAACCTTTACCAATAATATCAATCATTTTTCTGGTATTTTCACAACAATCTATTCTTAAGGGTGAACTTCCCCTATAAGCCCTCTATATTTTAATTGGGAAAGACAAACATGATGGCAATTAAAAAAAGAAACGATGATGTCCGAAGGATACCTGTTTGAGGGTCAAGGTTGTGGTTATACCACATGATTGCCTTGCCTCGCTCTGCCTTGACCACTAGACTGCTATCGTGACAATGGTCAGTCAGGTCCGTGTAGTCATATTCCAGCTTTCTCTCATACTACGGGGAATAGGGGTGAGGGAGGAGAGGGGGAGAGAGAAGGGGGATGGAAGGGGATTCACCGTAGGATAAACAAAGTAAAATATACTATATTAATGTACAAACATACATGTATATGAAAATAACTTTTATCATATTGATTATAAACATTCAAAAAATATGAATGTATCACTCTATCAGAGCCATACATATATTGGTTCTGTTTTTCTTAGTAATCCAATTAAATTATTGTGAGAAATTATATGACATCTATACATTAAAAACAAGTATTTTGAATAAGATTGGATTAGAAACAAAATAAACATTAACCATGAACGTGTGGTAAACAAAGTATCATTACCACATCAGTGACCCCCCCCCCCTCCCTCAACAAAATGTTTAAAGATCAATATTTTTCCCGTCCATTCATCAAAGCTGTAAATGTTATGACGCAGCAATATGTCTTACATTTTCATTATGACGCTTTGCTGTCATTTTTTTTCGGACCAAAATATTATTCATTATTCATTTTGTAGTGAATACAATTTTTGGGGGGTGGTCAACAGCCCCCTCTGAAAAATCGTACCTAGGTCCCTGCCAGGTTCAAAGACTGGGTCGAAATGAGGTAAAAACTTGCAGGGGTTGGTTTGAGATAAATGCAGCTAGGGATGCTAAACCTGAAAAAAATATCATAAGCAAGCGAAGCAGCAAGTGAGCAGAAAATCTGAATAATTAAGTTGTGTTTTTTTTATCTGATGTCAAATAAATGAGAAATGCAGAGAATTCCGTTGAAAAAAAATCGTCTTAAATTACAATTCTGTGATATATCCTATGAAAAAACAAAACCCTAATCGATTTGCCCCTGAATACAGGCCTATACCACAACCCCGTATAATTATTACTTTAGTGAATTATTTTGTGAAAAAACTAATAACAAAGGTGTCATTAAACACAAATTACCTCAGGTGTATTGATGTCCATGTCTGCGAAAGGAAATGCAGTCTCCCCTCCCTCATCTACATCATTTAAATAGTAGAGTATTGTTATCATCCTGTTAATTAAACAAAGAAATAAGACAATTAACAAAAACCTTTCGTGTTCATGATTTGGAATGTCTGAAAATAAAAAAATATTTTTTACGTTATAGCCCTTCATCTTATCGAATTAGCCGGTATCTGTTCATTCTCATGTTCTTTTTTTTCCGAATATGCTTATCCGACTTTCAGTTAGGGTGGTATGGTTGTTGCTTTTTTCATGAGAATAATCTTTATTATCCCTGCCTTCTTTAGAATATTCTGTACTGTCATTTGGATTGGTATTTTGATATCCATGGTTTAGTTAAACCTGGATTAACCAAGACCACACTTTTTATGGAGTACCAGTTATCAACTTATTCACCAATTGAAAATTATTATAATCGGGCTACAAAAAGTTGTCAAAAAATAATTGATTCTCTAATTGGGAAGAATAGGAATATACAAAATTTAAAGAATAATATTCATTGGCAAGTCTAATTGCCAGGAAAACGGTAAAAATTTTATGAAGCCCAGCGTTCCATAGTTCTGGTTTAAAATTCTAGTTCAGACTGGGGATAAACTGGGTAAAAAAAATTATCAAAATAACGCCTTGAAATTTCAGAACACTAAACCTATGGTGACACGACATTCGCTCCGGCGGCAATAACTCCGGGATTTATTTCGTCTAAGATAGAGTGTTTGCGTTAGGGTTTCACTATAGGGTCTTATGTTATGTTTAGGGTAAGGTTTAGGATAGAGTGTAGTGTTTAATCAATCCACGAGCGTGTGGATCAAAGTTTAGCTTACAGCGGAGTCATTGTCACAAGAGCAAATGTCATAGGACCTGTCCCAGACATCTGATGACGCAAATTATTCAAAAAATGTAATTCATGTAAAGGAATGTAATACACAGTAAAAAAATATATAGCACATTGTTTAGGCATGTTAATCTAACAAGGTGTTGTTCAAGGTTTTTTGTAATTGTTTAAATTTTTCAAACAAGTTGTTAAAATATTTTCAACAGTTGTTTATAACAGTTGTATAAAAAGTTTAAACAATAGTTGTTAGAGTGACGGGCTTAAACAACGTGCTTAAAATTTTAAACAGCGTTTTTACAGCTAGTGTACAAAGCCATTTGCTGTATGGGGAAAAGGAGGAGTTTACCCCACATCCACCCCCTGCAGCGGCTCAGACAAACCTGCAGTAGCGGCAACGTTCCTCGTGGAATGGCGCCTCACGTGATTGGTTGAAAGTAATACCCGTATGTCTGCACTCGAGGTCTGACGTCACCTCACTACTGTCAAAATGGGCGTGGTAATGTCCGCCTGGGCGATAACGCACGACCTGAATTGAACAGGATTAGTGATCCAGTTACAGAGGTAAAATTGTGTATTTTTACTTGCTTGAATTCTGCAATTCGATACATTTTTTATTCGATACACTCTAAAAAAAAGACTGAGTAAAAAATGACCAAATATTGTTTAAAATTTGGAACTTGCATGTTCGTTGGGTAAGATTTTGTCCCATACTATGTAAAATGCATGTTTTATGGGTAAATTTTACACAGTATTATTTTGGTTTCATTTTTCCCAACAAACATACATGTTCCTTGTTTACCCAATATTGGGTAAACTCTTTTTAGAGTATACTTTAGATTTTGATTCTTTCGACAATCAATGATTGAATTCATTCGTTTTATTCAATCATTTAAAAATCATTATACAAACCAAAAATATATACAAAATCATACATGAATTTACAATATAGTTTAAATGATTAGGGGCCTAAAAGCAAAAGCTTGATGAGTGGGACACCCAATACATTCTGTTCAATAGGCCTATGCCTATTGAACAAGAAGAAACATGTTCAGCAAATTTACATTCCAATAAACCAAAGATTATTATTGTACACAATTTGCACTCTTTATCATATTTCTACAGACATGAGAGAGGAGAGACGCAACTGAGAAATCACCAAATTTAACTAAACAAAACAATAGACGATTTTCCGCATATATGCTGTTGAGCATTCTGTGCTTATATCAGCTCTCAGTGACAAGTATATTATATCAAAGTTTGAGAGATTATATATTGATCGCTAAGTAAGCATCTGTTCCCCTTTCCACATTTCCCTTTTCCTTCTCATTTAGCAGGCTACATTTATTGTTTACCCTATTTATTATCTAAGTTTTGAATATACATATACTACATGCTGCTTATCATTCACCTAGGCCTGTAAGTTTTATCAAATATTTGTTGTAGGACCCTGCCTATAGTGGCAGGAAAGGGAAATTTTCCTACTATTTCCGGTGAAGGACCGGGGTAATTCTATAGTTTATAAAGATGACAATACATTTTGTAATTATGTGACTTACAATCATATATGGGTGTGTGTGTGTGGATGAGGGAGTAAGGGTGTGTATATATCGAGGTGTCTTTGTCCTTTATAAATTAATTGGCCAATAGACAAGAACATTTTCATTTTGGGGCAATTATAATGAACTCGAACTTAGTGATTTGTTTCATGTATGGTATTCATTCTTTCCGTCACTCGCATGAGCTCACTGCTATGTGTTTGAAATAATTTATAAAAACGTTTAAAGTGAATAAGGAACTACAATGCAATATTGCAATTGATTAACTTATTTGAAAGTGCACAATGAAAATACAGGAAATCAATCATTATCACAATCTAAAAAGAACTCACTGTTTTTGACCAGGTTTTATCTTTTTCAGAGGGAAAAGACACGATAAAACTATCCCGCCAAAATAAGAAAACACAACAATGTACATGTATAAGCCCACGGTGTATGAACTTCGTAAGTGAATAATCAACACGTATTGGCGAAGGAACTTTCCACGATAAATGGTTTTCACAAAATATACCCACAAAAGTATGAAGGAAACGCACTTGTGAGTTGCTACGACTGGACACATATACCAATAAAACCCTTTTCTTGAAATGATTTATGAACAAACACCGAATATTTAACAGATTCTTTTGAAACCGCGCTATAGAGTTCGAGTTGATAGAATTTCGATTTGATACCGCACGACCCTTTGTAATTATGCCAAGCCTCAGATTTCTCGGCTACACCCTTCTGAAAATAAACATAGTATGAAAGGAATCTTTTCTTCTATGACGTGATAGGTTACGTAGTGCATGGTATTCTCATCCATCTTTCTTGTGGAATATACTTCCAATTTGAATGTGAAATTTCGTTAGGGAATCGCACAATAATTCGGTGAATCTAAATATGAAAACTCGGTAGAACCAGAATCGAGGTTACAGCAGTGGAAATTTAAAGAAAAACATTTAACAATTTTAGAAAAGCAAATTTCAATCAAACAATTACCCAAGAATATGTCTTTGTGAGATAACACAGTATTTTGTTCTTCCTTGTCAATATTTTCGAAGGCTTCACTGTAAACACGTTGATCTATCTCATTTCACAAAAAGAAATAACATCTTACTGTTCATCAATTCAATATCCTGTCGCACTTTAAACACATTTTCGCCAACTCCTGAAATTCAATACTTCAATAGTTGCAAATGTCTTATGCATGTGATAAAATATGAAATTATCATTATCATATTCACTTGCTAATATTTTTGGATGATCTTTGAATGTTCTTTAATCCACCATTTGATACTGTTTCCATTTTTATAGTTTCAAAATCAAATATATATTCTAACTTAATGGCAAGAACCGAGAGAGAAATTAATATATGTGAGGTGAATCTGATTACAATTAAGAAGGGTGTGATCGAGGATAAAACCAATCAATTTATGTATATTGAAACGTCACCCCTAGTATTTAAAAGGGCTCCTGTGGAAACTTAATTACAATAAATACTTAAGTGTGAAAGTTTTATCTTATTCGGGGTATTCTTATTTTGTAAAATTTTTTACTACCGAGCTGATGAGAAAATTATTGTCATTTATATTTACTTCTTCAAGGTTTTCCGCTCCATAAAAAAGAAAGAAAGCAGGAAAACATTATGATAATAGTCAAATTAAGAAACATCAATCTCACAAAAGTGGAACATAAAGTTAAAAAACAATTACAAATCTTGATGAAAAATTTTCCTTTGGTTTGACTATATACCTATATTCCAATTCAATCATTCAAAATCCAGCAATTAATACTAGCAGATTTGCTGAAAAAAAATTACATTTTGAAAATATGTTTACCCCTTATTTATACTTCGCATTGATATTACATTATTTACAGGCATTCTGGGTGTGTGTGTATTGTGGAAAAAATGCATAAAGATAATGAGTATCTTTTGTAAATTCTTACTTGCATTGATTCGCTCGTCTGCACTATTTCTGGAGAAAGTCTTGTAAGTGCGACAATCCTGAACAATATCAAACAAAACAAGAAAGGGTCAAAACAGAAAATTGGAGATAAATAAGGATGAATAAAAAATCATTAAAGCAAACATGGGTGGGAGAAGGGTTAACGAGGTTTGATAACACGCGTTTGACACAGAAGAAAATGCACTCAATATATTTAAATTTTTTTTTTAATGGCAGAGATTAATCGCAGATCCTAATGATTTTAATCATAACTATTTCAATTACATAAGCATTTTAAAAACGTGCTTTTAATAGTTTGCTTGTCCTAAAATCTTTGAAATGTTGTTGGTCTGTTTGATTTTTTTTTTCTCATTTTGATTGTTTGGGAGATTGAACCAAGAATCTATCATAAGAAACTTAGAAACATAAGAGAAAGAAAAAGAGACTGTGCAGGCCCTACATCTATATATCATGAAATGAGTCATTTTTTTAAACACAATTATTTTCATATGTGAAAATGTATATGGCTTTTTATCTCCCCTGTAGGTGTTGTGTAATCAAATATTTTCACGTCCTTCAATGATTAACTATATACACCTATTCCTTAAAATATGATTCAAACATATTGAACTATATAATGATCGATTATAGGCATACCTTTCCTGGATGTTTTGAAGAGGATGTCCACGTTCGGTATTAGAGCTTATCCAGGTCTGATCACTGACTCTAGTCCTCCCTTTCCATTTTTTGACCATCCTCCCTTCCTGCCCTTCTCTCCTCCACCTCTCCAGCCATGTTCGGATATCTTCGGCAACACTCGGCATTTCCGAAACTTGCCACAATTCCTTCGCGTCGAACCGAGCGTCCGAATCATAGTCGAGCTGCAAATCGCCCATCATTAAATCCAGCATTGCTTCCGACACGTTCTGCTGACGGAGATCGGGTAGACATCGTAACGCTTCGGCTTGATCGAGCAGGAGATCACTGTCCGTATCGCAAATCGATAGTTTGTCTTTCCAAAATGTCTCGTTATAACCGTGTAAATGAGCATGAGACATCAATGACTCGGCATCATTGTTCGTTAGGGATCCTTTAAAGGCAGTTCTACTAGTTTGAAGCCCGCTTTCGGAAGCCACTCGTTTGATGTAGTTTGTTTCTTCGTGAGTCAAAAAGTTAGGTATTTCTGAAAGACAAAGTAGTTTGAATTTTTTGAACTATTTCATGGAAATAAATATCACGTGTGACTTTTCTGTAATTTTAAAAATGAAATGATGAGATATTGAAAAACCAACTCCACTCGTTCCCTAGTAATTGTCACCAAGAAACATCTTCAACACTGATTATGACATCATCATTCTATCGCTTGTTTCATTCCGAACTGTGTTCATTATTCTGCATTAAATGTGGACATAAAACTTACAAAAACGAAAGTGCATGATGTCATTTTGACACCACGTCCACAAAATGACAACTATAAAATTTACCTTGAAAAAGTCCACAATCTCATCCTTGACAATTCATAACATGTAGAAGACAGTCGCATTTCGAATTCCTTCAATTTCGGTTCAAGTTTGATTGATCTGAAATACACTATCTTGACAACAGCTGCCATCTGCAATTTGTGGTGGTGACGATATTGTCGATGGAATGTGTCCGAATTTTACTAAATTTAAAGAAATAGCCTATACTGTTATCCTGGGATACTATGAGATCCCACAATGCTTTGTTAGCCTAAAGTAGTAAAGTGAAAGAGACAGGTTGAGGAAAAACATGTTCGCAGTAAAATAAATATCAAAACAACAAACTTTTATAATTTGTAATCGTATTTTATTTTCCATCATTCTTTTTCGTGTTGTTATCCACCATTATATTCACCTTGTAAGGCACACTGATTTTTATGGGTTGTTTAAAAAACTTTATAATTGTGATGATAAGCAATTTCCTTGATGAAAAATGGAAAAAAAATAAAGTCATTGAATATCAAATTAGCATATAAAATAAACTATTGTTCAAACATCTTCTTCGATAGAATAAAAAAAAATGTTATCTCATTTAAAGGGTCAGATTATCCTTTATATAACTTATTCCGTTACTTCATAAGGGATATACTTTATACGTCAATTTTTTTAATGATGTAATGAAAACTCAGAACAAGAGGTAAACATGTGATTGATACGAGTGATTGGAGGAAATGTCTTTTTTTAAACTATAGAAATTCAATGATTTCGTTATTTTTGTCCGAATTCGATGTGATTTGTCTTGTTTTGCTAGTTTTATTTCACTCTTTTGGGTCATTTCATGAGAATATCAGGCATAAAAATCACTTTCAGAGTAAGGGTAAGGGCACTTGAATGATGTGGGTGAATCTCTGATATTCATTTGATTGGGTCATACTACATACTTTTCATATTATCTTTTGGTATCGAAATCTTTTTCAAAGTTCGTTCTATTTAATCTCTCTGGAGATATCGCTCCCGACCAGCCCTCCAATCTTACACCTGTTTTGAGAGGTTGATGACCTTTTAACTTTGAAAGTTCAATTCCAATCATCGTGGAATATTTTTCATTTATGATACAAGTGGGCGTTGGTCACGTTGCTACTATTAAAAATAATTGAAGTAAACTGACGCATTTCTAGGATTTCACTCGTATTTTTTTGTGGGGGGGGATTTGATGTGAAATTACCTGTCCCCGTTTCCGAAAAAAAAACTGTCAGCAATAACAAGTCACTCGAATTCTATCTATCACAATTTTGCTTTATTTAGTTCAAATGGCTGAATTGTAATAGTTTATGACAGTATACTGTAACTTGCAAAAGAAGTTAAATAAATTATTGTGTGATTGGAAAGTAGTATGAGAGAGCGTATGTGGGTGAGTGCGTGTGTGGGTGAGTGAAAATGTGTGCATGTGGGTGTGTGTTAGTGTGTATGAGAGATACAGACATGAGAGAGACGGATGTGCTCTGGGAGGGTGTGAGGGTGTATGTGTGTGGGTATGTGAATATGTGTGCATGTGAGTGTGTGTTAGTGTGTATGAGAGAGAAAGACATGAGAGAGACGGAGGTGCTCTGGGAGGGTGTGAGGGTGTATGTGTGTGGGTAAGTGAATATGTGTGCATGTGGGTGTGTGTTAGTGTGTATGAGAGAGAAAGACACGAAAGAGACGGAGGGGCTCTGTGAGGGTGCGTGTGTGGGTGGGATTGTAAAGGAATAGTGATTGTGTGTGTACGTGTGTGATGTGTAAGAGGGCACCTGTGTGAGCATGGGAGTCTACTTTAATCGCAATAACTTCATTAACAACTGTTAAGTTGATTTCCATTTTTATTGTGCATGTTTTAAAGGTTTATTTCCTTTCGATGTAATCAGGGCAAACCAGAAAGCAAATTTTGGTTCAATATTCATGGTTCATGTAATCCTAGTAATTTTTTTTTATCAAAATGCACTGATACACTCTTAAAATTGTTGGGCAAAACGTCCCAATTTTTAACTATCACTTGGGAACATACTGTCTACACAAATATTGGTTGAAATCTGTCCAAATTGGGTAATAAAACCAATAATTGGGTAATAAATTGGCTCAATTGGGTAATAATTGCCCAGAATGTATATTGTTTAACCAACATACGTTACCCAACACATTGGACAGTATTTTGCCCAACATTCCTGAGCCTAACATCACCTTTATATCCCTATTTATATGTAATCAGGACAAAACAAAAAGCACATTTTTTATTCAATATTAATGAATTCCTGTAATCCTAGTAATATTTTTTATTAAAATGCACTGATAAGACTGTACTCACCGTGCCTGACATTATATCTCGTTAAATGAAGGAAATCAGCCATGTTTGATCTTACATTTATATATTATAATGAAGTACGAATTGATTATTGACTCCTACATTTGCATATGAGATCAGTCATTCATATCGCTGTATTGTGGAACTATCAATGCTCTTAGTAAAAAGTAAAAAATGCATTACAAGAAGCGTAATGTTTCTTTGATTTCCCACAATCTATTCAAATTGAACTTGTTTTTCGATGGACTTCGCCATTGACATTTTCAAAATAGCAATCGTATCCTCTGTGGTTTCTTAGGCACAAGTTTGAAGTCAAGGTCTCGATTTGACGAAGAACACTCATTGTCGCCTGACCATGATTTTTTTCCAAGTGACCTTTTCCGAATATTTGGATCAAGGAGTATTTTAAATGCAGGTCGGAGTCAGATAAAATTTTGACCCAGTTCCGATTGAACTTCACTCTTTGAGGAACAAAATTTGCATTGCATGATTTATATTAATTTTTGTTTGAGCTGTATGAAATAATTATTGTGATATGTTTGCCCCCCTCCATATTTTCACGGGGCGATCGCCCCTAACCCCCCCCCCCCCTTACAGGATCGACGTCTCTGCGAAATGGTACAGGAATAGCACTTTTCCGAGGGTCTTCGTACCCTGATGAAATGAATTTCGTCAGAAAATATTTTTATTTTGTCAGTAACATCATATGGATATGTTCACATGGCGATATTCACATTCCCTGAACATGACCTTATCAATCAAAATGTATAAAATACCGGTATTAAATGAAAAGGAACTCACCAAATATGGGTGGATGCATCGCAAGTGTTTTCATCTGTACATATCTGCCTGGTTCGATCTCAATATATCTCACATGTCCAACCTGATATTTATTTCAATAAATAAGAACAATTAAACGGATTATGATAAATGAAGTCAACGAGATTGAATACGATTTTTGATACGATAGTTGATTAAAAAATTTAAATAATTTCTATTCATTTTTCTACTCTTAGCAAGAAAGGATGGATAAATGGTAATTAATATGCATAAAATTATGGGAAGTAATGGAAATTACTTCCTTCAGCTTTTCGAGTACATGTATTGACGATTTTATATACCCGAACAATTATCTCCCAGAAAACAAAAAAAATGACAAATTCTCATATAGAAGAGGTTGCTCAGATTTGAGATATAGTTCCATGCTGTTAAATTTAACAGAGTATCATTTCCATATACACAAAAGTGTCAGGGACAAAAGCACATCTGTATATCATTCTTTTTAATTTGGAGTGTATGAATACATGGGCACTATAATGGTAAACAGTTTTTCACATGGTAAGTTCACCGGCAGATCCTTAGTTGGGTTGTTTGGATACAAATATCTTTATCTATTTTTTCTTCAATTTCTTTTAAAAAGACAAAATATATTGAATCATTCTTAATGTATGAGTCCGAACGTTTTATTTATTGTTCTTCGTGAAAAAATTTAGATTATTATTTCTTTTTTGGGGGGTGTTGATTGGTAGATGGAATGTGAAGAGTAAGATGTATACGTATTAATGGTGCTATGGTGTACAATAATGCGACGCATAATTCCAAGTCCATTCCATGAATTCATATAAGAAAGTAATACAAAAGTACAATTTCTTATATCAAGCGATTGCAAGTTGCAATCAATCGCTCAATGTCAATGACCAATCAAGATCATCGTTACATGCGCACTCTGTTTAAAAATATTGACCAGGAACCAATCAGTGCGGTTCTTTCATATTTGCAAGTCATCGCAACCCTGTTTACAGATAGAGCACAGGATGACAAAAAGACAAGCATTCATTAACAAGTTCATTTGATGTTTCGTATACATGTTCATTGATAAACCTAGCTCCGCTAAGGATAATCTTCATGCAGAGAGATTTATATTACTCGAGGACAATGCCAGCGATATGAGTGACATGATCATAGCAGAGATGATTGGAGTCATTAGATAACAAGGACACGGGGGTCAGGAAGTTAAATGTATGCAGGGGTTGTCTTGTCTCACCTGGGGCCCGTTGCAGAAAGAGTTGCGTTTAAACGCAAGTCAAAAAATCAAGCGCAAGTTCCAAATGCGCGCTGTTGATTGGTTGAAAATCCAAGTTGCGCATGATTTTTGGCGTTGCGATTGATTGCAACTCTTTCTGCAACGGGCCCCTGGTCTTTTTCTTTTATCGCATTTGCCGACACATGTATGGGGAGCCATTTGAACATTCAATCCTATTTCTTTTTATGTATATGAATTTTATATACTTTCGTTCTAAAATCTAATTTATTGATCTAAATATATATATATATATATATATATATATATATAATATTAATCTCGATATTAAGAAATCGATTTTTTTTATCAAGAATCTTGTCAAGAAAATCGTGTCGAGAAAATCATTATGTGTGGAGGTGCCGTGGCCGGGTGGTCTAAGGCGCCTGGCTATACATGAAAAGGTCCGGGGTTCGATCCCCGGCCGCGGCAGCTATGTCCGTGAGCAAGGCAATAAATCTAAAATGCTCTTGTATCCTGCTTTCAAATAAATGGAAATGCTTTATGCATTATTGATAACTAGGTGTAAACTTGTTTTAAAAAAAAATTATGTGTGTTTTATAAAAAAATGCGATTCTTGTTACAAAGAATTGAATTTTTGATATCAAGAAATGAAGAGTATATGGCTTGCCATCGGATCAGTATACATTGGATAAACCTTTCAGGTGATCAAGGAGGACAGGTGAACAGGAGCATCTTACTGTGACTGACAAAATGCAGGTACATCTCAAACACGATAGGGAAAATTAATATCAGATGGGTTTATAGATAGATAGATAGATAGATAGATGGATGGATGGATGGATGGATGGATGGATGGATAGATAGATAGTATCTTTAAATAATCGACAATTGAATAACAGTGACCAATACGTATAAATCTTAAAAACTCACTGTCTATGAGCATTATATGAAATATAGGCTACAAATAAATGCGTACAATCACATGGTTGTAAGTATAATAATACAAAAATAGTATATAGGCAATGGGCGTTAACAGGATATAGATTATATAGCTCCTAACTATATAGCTACATGATATACATACCGGGGGCTATTTCATAAAGCTTTTCATAAGTTAAGACGACTGGTGAAACTTTATTGCCTGCTAAATAATCACCACAGAACATATAATGGTAAATATCATTTACCACAAGAAAGGATCACCAGTCGTTCTTAAAGTCACTCTTAACTTACGAAGTGCTTTATGAAGCACCCGCCAGGTTACTATTACATCGATTCGATAGATGGTATATTAATATAGGCCTAGCTGTATATATACAATCTGATATATGAAGTTAACTTAAGTGACCATGGAGGAATTCCTCCGTGGAGCGATGGAGGATAGGCCCTTGAAAGATAAAACAGAGAGAAGCAGAGAGACACAACGAGAGAGAGAATGGTAGAGAGGAATAAAGGAAAGAAGGAAGGAAAGGAGAAAATAAAGAGAAAGATGAGAGAAAAGAAAGAAAGAAAGGAAGGAAAGAAAGAAAGAAAATGTAAACGAGAGTGATATACAATATGTATAATATACATATTGAGTGGTATATAGAAAATGAACGATTTTGCTGGAATAGATAAAGAAATATTTTATTCATTACGACTAGTGATTACGAAAAAAGTTAGAATAAAAAGTGCATAGTAAATAGTGTTGTAAAGTATATTAAAATATTCATTATAATTCAAATACATATGTAAACATATATATATATATATATATACATATATCATTTTTCAGGAGATGGTTATAGCAGGCTGAGAAACAGGAAAGAATATGCAAACAATTAATATAATTTCTCATGGAAGGGGCTAATAGTGAACAAGAGAAATCTGAATAAATTTCATACCCATGGAGGAACGAATATTCACAATAAAAATAAATATCAACGATCAAGATAATGCAAAACTTATCGCATTTTTATGTCTGCAAAATTTGTTTGTATTCAACGATGGATGTAATGATCAGAAAACGAGATCATTATAGACTCACTTTAATCGGGTGATATTGAAATAATACCATCCGCTCCGGAACCTCCTCTATTGGGGTATAATTCTGTCCTTCCGTTGCGCATCCATCGTCACACGACAGTACATAATTATTGATGAAGAATATCCATGAAAATACTGCCAGTATTAGTTCAACGTTAAGTTCCATTGTTATGGCATATCCAATTTGAATAAATAATGCACTAAAAAGATGATGGAATGAAAGTTTGTAGAGGTTCGGAGAACTTTATCGACTGGCTCACTCGCAAAATTGTTCTTTGCTCATGGTAGGCCTATTTTTAGAGTAATAGGAATTCGGGATGCCCGCCTCTTCGAATCGCTTGTTCCCATTTGTTCTGGAATGATGATCTGCATTGATTCTGTAGAAGTAGGATGCGGGCCGGAGATGTCATTTCGATGATTTGAAATGTAGCCAAATGCAGGTGGGAGTTTTGTTGATATTTCCTGAAATGAATATAAACACGGGCTATTATTCCACTGGTCTGGGAGGGCTTCCCGATAAATGCTCCGACTGTTGAGAGCTTGCGATCTGCGAGCGAGCAGAGCCAATTATTTTCGAGCGAGCTGAGCATCAACCGCGGAGAGTATTGTGGGAGAGATGGGGGGGGGGGTGAGTCATATTTGAAGGAAGGGTTGTAATAGAATTTCTTGTATTTTTTTTTTGAGAAGTAGTTGTTGGGGTGAGACAAGACGTTGGGAGGAAGGGAAAAAATGGAAACCTTTGCAGGGAGAGAACGAGAGATAGGTAAAAGAGAAAAATAAAATACAAGTAGACAGAAAATACAGAGAGTGACACGGGAGCAGGATAAACAAAATCGAAGAAATTCGAAAGCGATAGAACGAAGCGATTGAGCTTGTCATTGGGGCGATTTGCATTTCCAAAGTGATATTGGAGGATTTCTTAAACACTTTTGCTGATTTAAAAAAAAAAAATCAGTAAAAAAAGTTTTCAAAAATTTCGGGGGAGGGAGGCAATGTCCCCTGCCCCCCCCCCCCTGCGTAAGGCCACACATAGACAAAGAAGATATAGGATGGGAGATACACAATAAATTTTTCTTAAAACAACTGTGTGGGGCAGAAAACGGACAGAGAAAGAGAAGAGAGGGAAAGAGAGAGAGAGAGGGGGTGGGACAGAGAGGGGGGGAGAGAAATAAGAGAGATAATAATGTACATCAAGTAATAGCAAGACATGAACAGGGGGAGACAGGAATAGAGAAGAGAGGACAGGGCGAGTGAATGTATAATACCTCAACTTGACTTTGACAGAAGAAACGCACAGCTGTATGCTTGTTGATTTATTTTCCAATTGGTCATAACCAAGCCCCACCCCCATCATTGACCATCAACACACGCAAAGGAAAGGTTATAGACCAATGACAATAACAGATATGAAACAGTAGTGCTGCATCAGTTTATTATTATATGCCTTGACAGTTGTGCCCTTTTGTATTTTCATAATTTGTTTTCAGTCGACACAGATGCTACATGTTACAGTATATATCTTTCAGCAAGAACATCCCCCTGTTACAACTATAGCCCATATACGATACAAAATAATGATCGTTTATTGGATCCATCTTCTACCTCAACACTATCCATACTATATCCGAAGCAAATATTCCGCATACATTCGTAATTCCGAAGCTTCGTTATTCCGAAGATTCGGATATTCCGAAGCTTCTTTATTCAGAAGGTTCGTTATTCCGAAAGTTCGTATTTCCGAAGGTTC
Source organism: Lytechinus variegatus (assembly GCF_018143015.1). Classification (NCBI taxonomy): domain Eukaryota; kingdom Metazoa; phylum Echinodermata; class Echinoidea; order Temnopleuroida; family Toxopneustidae; genus Lytechinus; species Lytechinus variegatus. The sequence goes on from NC_054751.1 coordinate 30,955,587, forward strand.
GTAGTTCCGAAGGTTCGTTAGTCCGAAAACGTAATGATTAACGAACCTTGTTTCGTTTTCTGACTAACGAACCTTCGGAACAACGAACCCTTTTACGTCTTCGGATTAACGAACATCGAGGTATAGGCAATTTACATGTTTCGGAATTAAGAACCTTCGGAATTACGAAATGTAAACAAATATTCTGCGGGGAAATAAGTAAAATTGAATTTAGAAAAAAACACAAATATGATTTGTTAATTATCCCATTTTCACATCAGTGAAAGGCGAGGTACATTGTGCAGTAGATGTTTAGATATAGATTTGTCCGTATTGCCTCATCCCCCCTTCTCTTTTCTTTACATTTTAATATGATTTTGTTTACGTTTGTTATTATGATCAATATAATGATCATTGCTATCATCATCGACTTAAATCGTAATCATTATTATCGTCGTCTTCGTCAAATATGTCGAATCTTTTTTTTTCATTATTTATTTACTCTCTTACAGTTTTTCTCCCAATTTACACTCTTTCTACTCTCCTTCTTCTCTTGTTTTCCTTCAGCAAGATATTTACCCACATTGTGCTGCACTCGACCCAGGTGAGGTAAATGGGTACCGGCCGGAAGTAATTCCTCAAAAAAAAGCTCTGCGCACCGAAATCGGTAGACTAGGTTAGCCGGGTAATATTGGAGCGCCTTGGATATGTGCGCTATATACAAATCCTATATCATTTTATTTTTACCCATGTAGGCCTGGACAACTAAAGGGTAGATTCGAAAGATATGCTTGAAAATGAAATTATAGCTAAGCCCCCATACCTCACGCTTTCTCCACCAGTATCATCGGCAGAGGCGGCACCAGGATGTATTCAATCACAGGGAACAAGATTATATTAACACCGGATAACATACAGTTACACGACTCATACCTATATTCTGGATACTCTTTTTTTTCTCCCCCCCCCCCCTTCTCTTCCATTTGTTTTTATTCTTCTCCATTATTTTACCAAACATTGGGGGATGGGGCCCCCTGCGCCCCCGCAGCACCGCCCCTGGTGATCTAGGCCAGAGGTGTGCACTTTTGTATCATGATCTGCAGTCAGAATCACAGCATGAATTCATGATTCGCATCATACTCTATAATGGTCAACGATATACGACACATTTTGCTTTTTCGATACCTTGTTTGCATAGCCTGGGGCAGGATGAAAAACTATTCGATAGAAAGTTGATTTTATTTTTCACAAAGAAGTGCCTCCTACGGAGTCAGAAGAATGGGCGCGTCATACCCCAATGTATTCACCTTTAAAATGGGTACTATACCAAAAGTAGGTTAATCGGGTTTAGTATTATAGGGAGTTTCGGGTCGCGACGCAGAACGCTTTAAAAAACATGAATTGTCAAATGCCCAAATGCCCTTCATGGCAAAGAGGAACCAAGAAGTCTTTGTCGAAAATTGGTGGATCAAAACAGCAGTTTCGTTCTAGACTCTGAACAAACGATTGCAGTTTTTCGTCAGTTCCGAGAACCTGTCCACCCCCCCCCCCCCCCCCCATTCTGGATCCGCCCTAAGTATCCCCTCTTGATCACTCCATGTATTCAATATTTCCTGTTTCCTTATAAATCAAAATCCGTCTCAAACCGCACATTCCCCCATGACACCCCTCCCCTTTTTTCTTTGTCTCCATTCATCTCATCATACCTTTATTTGGCTTTCTTAATTTAAAGTTGTTTTGATTTATTTAATTACATTATGAACGAAAGATATGTCTTGAACTTAACCGGACCCCTACTGCGTAGCTCATCATATCGAAGACCGCAACAAGAGCTCATTTATCGGACCCCTCACTGGGTCCCAAAACCCCAGACTCTATCATTTTACCAGTACCGAAACCCACTCGGTCTACTTCGACGTTTTACTTACCCCTTGCAGTTACTTAAAACCGATGATCCCCTCATGGGGATGAAATAATTTCCATCATTAAGCGATCTAAAAATATGAAATGAATCACACAAACAATATAAATTTTTAAGAATTTTCCAATTATCCAACTTTTCTGTCGCAGACATTGTGGTAAAGGTGATGGAACTTTGATATCTGTTAAGACTAGTTGAAGATGCGTGCTTCATTGTGTTTTTTTAACGAAGTAAGAATGTCCTTCTGTAAAATTGTACTTGATTTGTATTGTTTTATATTACTTTGTATTATGTTTTGAATGGAAATGAAATAAAAGAATTGAATTTAATTGAATTGAATTCATTCAGATATAACGCGAGGGAAACTTAGATATCGTTTAGGATAAGTTTATATCGACGTTCTCTTTATTCAACTATGTAGCTCCTAAACTATGGAACCAACTTCCAATTACAATTAGCATGATTATAGTAGTAGTAGTAGTAGTAGTGGTAGAAGTAGTAGGAGGAGGAGTATAGTAGTAGTAGTAGTAGTAGTAGTAGTGGGGGTGTAGAGAGATTGCTACACAGCAAAAACGCTGTTTAAGATTTTATACAACGCTGTTTACTACTATGAACCATAGAGTATTTGTTTAACCGTTTATACAATCATGTTTAATTTATTGAAGATTAAATATTGAAAATTAAACTTTGTTCCTTAAGATTTAAACATTTGTTTCAACTGTTTCAACAATTACTGTAAGGTTCATATAATAAACAGCGTTGTATATTTTTTTTACTGTATTTCGTCGAAATTCCATGTGCATATATAACTCAAGTGAAATCCTGCAATCAGAATTTGTATAGGCCTAAAAGAAAGAAAAAATGGGGCCTCGCCATGTTTCCTGTCACTCCGCACGTACAGTTGTCAGAATTTTATATTTCTGAGTCTTATTATTCCCAGTCAGGCAAACAAATATTTTTCAAACTAATTCCTTTCCATGAACTTGGCATAGATAAAACGATAAACAAGGAAAGACATTTCCCTGCATAAACAGATATACACTGTCCAAACAATCATACGTGGTTTATGCATTGCATCTGACCTTTATGATCATCAAGGGTGGCGTTTCATAAAACTGTTCGTATATATTATGAAGTTACGCACAGTTGTACAAACAACTGACGATTCTTTCTTCGGTGCTATATCAGGGCCTCGTCTTACAAAGATTGATCCGATTAATCGCAACTATGGACAACCAGCAACATCAACATCTATTATGCATGCTAGTTCAAAATATTTTCTAGCTATGATGTATATTCATGCATTTGTTTTTTTTCTTGAAAATTCACTGCGCTTCTCTTTGCATACAGTGGACAATGTGCAAATTTTTCATAGAAAAAATGATGACACTGATGGATTTTCATAGAGTTACGATTGATCGGATTAATCGTAACTCTTGTAAAACGGGGCCCAGATTCAAAATCACTATTATTCCAATTTATAATTCAATCTTTGTACATTAAAACTCTCATTTTTATAGGTAATCTGAATGGAAAAATAAATATTTTTCACACTTTGATTTCACAGGCGTACAGCTAGGGGAGGAGGACCATGCCCCCCCAAAAAAAAACACCAACGAGAAAAAAATGTTTTCTATCTATGATGTATATTCAAGGAAAAGAAAGAAAGAAATGATGAGAGAAAAAGTAGATATCATGTCATTTGCTGAATAATATGTAAAAATACAATAAAAAGGTGAAAATTGCTCTCTTCCATAAACGATCTGTCTCATCTTTTTACTTTTTAGAACATCAGTTGATTCATCCGCCGTACGATACTTGCCCCCCCCCCTCCCCTCAATGTTTTTGGCCAATTATGCCACTGGTCTCATTATCTTAGCATAGGGATGGATCGCCAGTCGTTCGTAAGGTCTTGCCTGACTTGCGAACATCTTTATGAAAGGCACCCCCCCCCTCTCAGTTTGCGATGCACTTTCATATGTCGAGACATATTTCATTATGATATACATGTACTGTCATTTTAGGAGACATTTAAACCAAACATTCAACATGGTGAATTACATGTATATCAATTCTTATAGAGATTAGGGTATTGCGTTTGACACAAGCATGTTCTCACTGCCGTACTTTGAAGTTTGGTTGGGTGACAGGGGATGCTGCCCACCCCCCCCCCAAAAAAAAGAGGCAATGGGAATTTCTGAAAATATAATTATATTTGCCTTTAGTCAACATTTTCCTTTGCATCAGATTAACTCCCAGTCATGTCAGTATTTTGCCAATTATTTACTGTTCATGGTAAATGCATATTCTTTGTTTTTCCTTTCTTTCTTGATTTGTTCTATACCAGGGACAGCACCATTGTCAATACAACAAGATGATGACATTATGTTTTCTCAGTTGAGCAATTTTGGTATCATACCCCCCCCCCCCCGACCTATCTCTTCTAATGCTCTTGTTCCCCTCCCCCCCCCCCTGATTTTTTTCTTCAGATTTGTCCCTAATAACAATCTACATGCAAACCATTTGGCAAACATTAAATTTCAATTTTTAAGCTTATAAGCAAAAACTTTAGGAAATCAAGTTTTTTTTAAAGATATTTTTCAATCTTATGAGTGAGAGCGAGCCAAATGTACAAAATTGTTTATCAAGCTGTCGTCATTTAATTACACTCTTGGAATGTAAAACATTTTAATGTTAAATTAAATTTTTGTAGCCTCTGCGCTCGTCCAAATGCCAACCCCCCCCCCCCCCCGCTGTAATAATATATGCACATCATTTTAAACGAAGGAAACAACTCTTTCAAGGATCGCTCATAACGCTCACTCGCTGAATTTCTCAACAAATCCTTGAAATACGATTTTGGTCATCCTGTCTTCCAAGTCCCAACTTTTAAAATTTGCTCACTCACTTCGCTCGCATTATTGATATCAATTGTACTTCATTACTTTATATCACAACAAATCCATTACAATAAAGAAATCGAAAAAAAAACTTGACAGGCTTTTAACTGAAAGATGGTAGTATTATATACACGGTTCTATACTCCCGTATACATAGCCCTTGGTGTGGGATGCCCCCAAAGTTTTTTTTATTTTCAGGTCAATATATTCCTATCATCATCCCCCATCCTCCCCACTGCTTGGACCGGGTTTATATACAATATTTCAATTTTTACGAATTTGAAGATTAGGACCTCCTTGCCTGAAGCACAAAATGTTAAAATAATGGAATTCCACGTTCAGGGAGGAATGAAATTTCATTTCACATGGCAATGAAGAGAAAATAGAAATATTTCATATTTCATATAATAAAATACAAAAGAAATAGTGAGTGAGTGATGTCATCAGTTCCTCATTTGCATACCGACCGAGATGTGCATATAACTGTTTTGTGAAATGAAGCGAAACTTTAAAATGCCATAACTTTCTTATTTTACATCCGATTTTGATGATATTTTCAGTGTTATGCTTGTTGAATTTTTCTCTTTTTATTCAAATCAAGTTTTTGTTGGAGTGGACTTGTCCTTTAAGATAATGACTCACATGTATACTCGTGCTCTACCCCCCCCCCCCCCCCGGTGGGTGTATCGCGACAACCACAATTCAAGTTCAGTGCCCCGTTGCATAAAGCTTAACGAATGATCGTAAAGCTAATTTCTACGATCGATTGCATTGATAAGTGTGTGTGTGATCAATTGTAGAAATCAGCTTTACGATCAATCACTACGCTGTGTGTTATTGGGTCCGGGATTGTGATGACGGTCAAGGCGTTGGTCAAGGTTTTCCAAAGGATGTTATTTGTTGCAGGTATGACAGTGAGGGAACAGCTGTTAGTCAAACCAATCTATTGCGTTTCCTTGATGCAAATTATTTTATGCTAATCGTCTTGCCAAAAAGGGCGGATCTCGGATTTATTTGAAGGGGGGAGCTCACCCTAATGAGAAGTTTATTGTAAAGATAGCCGAAAATCATTGAAAATATTGATGAAGCCTAGTAGGAGTGGATCCAGGATTTTTCGAAGACTGAGAGGGGGAGGGGCACATTTTCCCTCGATCGGAAAAAATGACAAGCAGGAAAAAAAAGGTCTTCAAAAAGGGGGGGGGGGTTGTTTTACTGCCATTCTTACATTACAAATTTTAATAGTGTCTCTCAGAGAGAGGGAAGCACGGACCAGTAATGCCTCCCCCCCCCCCGGATCAGCCAGTGGCGTGAAGGTTTGAGGAAAAATCCATCAAAGATTTAGAAACTTTTTGGAATATCAAATTTTTTATTTGTGACGTCAGATACGAGCAGATGCCCCATAATTATGTTAGGTAATATTAAAATGCATAATTTTTTATGGGTCATGATGACTAAAATTTTCTCCTTTCAGGTCGGGTGTGGAATAATTTGTTGATATAGTAAAGGTACAATTAAACCCATTTTAATCATATTTAAATCATTGTTCATGAGACGTAACAAATTTAAAAAAAATATTCTAATATTTTTTACATGATTTACTCCTTAAACCTCAATTTTTTCATCATTTTGTCTGCTATTTTAACAATAAACTTTTTTACAAGAAACTGAAGGTGAACTTCCCCTTTAAAAGAAGGGGTCAAACTTTCGATCTGTGTGAATGGTGGTATATAGATAAATGATAAGCATATCAAAGAGGGGGATGGTTAAGAGTCTAAATCTCGATGTTCACGACATTTCACACTTGCGTGTTTTTTAACGTGCATTGATTTTCTCTTTATACTGTATACATTCGTCGTCTTGGTTTGGTTTGGTTTTATATACCGTATAAGAATCACAACAAAATACATTGTACAAATTAAATGTTAAGAGTACAAAATTATTAAAACACCTATTTAGAGCCATTAATATAATGGCTCTGTTCTCCCTAGAGGTCGTTGTTGGAGTACAAATTTTTTCGTAAGGTAGGGCCATGTGGACCCCCCCCCCCAAAAAAAAAAGGCTTGGGGCCATATGGACCCCCCCAAAAAAAAAAAGAGAGGGAGAAAATTAAGTACACGACTAAGAAAAAAAGTAAGAAAAGGAAATGCGCGAAATTTGATATCATTTTCTGTCGATATTTTGCCAAAATACATGTATATCAAAAAATTTGAATTTTGTTTTGAAATATCAAAATGCTCGCTTGCTTGGCTCGCTCGGAACTTTAATAATTTTGCACATGCACCACGTTTGCTCCCTACCCCCTCAAAATATTTGAATTATTACGTCACTGTGAGTGAATAATAATAATAATAATAGGCATTTATATAGTGAACACGTCCAGCTGTATAGGGACCATCGAGCGTGAGCCCAGTAATATCATGCATAACAAAAATAATTGATAAAGTTTCGCTGAAGTTCTGGAGTGTCAGGTGTGAGAGAGTTTTCAATTGACAATCTCAACAAAACCATGTAGTATTTATTTCCGAAACCAACAACCCACAACAGGATCAAGGGCCTATGGTGACCTACATAATAGAAGATACTGAAGCTGCATTTGATATCAGAATGATGCCTGCCCGATGTAAATATCAACAACATGATTTCGCAAAGTCAGCTTTTCAGACACGCCAGCAATTTCGTTCGTATATTGGAAGAAGACCAAAACCCCGGCCAAAAACCTGACTATATTCTGACAAAACAAAAATAAACGGGCCAAAAAACAAACCAAAGATGAGATCACTCATCGAATGAAAAATAAAGCACCGGTATTCTCCGGAAAATTTGTCCAATGTCATTTCCATCCAGCGTCCGTTTCATAAAGACTTGTTGTAATAACAAACACACAATTTCTGTAACACGTTTATACAATCAGCCAATCAGAGTGAAGGATTTCAGTAGCTTTAAACATGCTATTGCAAAGTTGGTTTTGTGAAAAGGGCCACTGGTTTGTTGAGGGATCCTGTCATCAGTAAAGGAATTTCCTGGGAGGATGGTTGATATGGTAGTTGTCAAGGTTACCTCACTCAATTTCAAACTTTCTAGGGTAGCATTCTGATAAATTAAACCAAGAATTAATCCTAGTCTATTTTTTTGTTAAACCACATTCTTCTATGGAATGCAGGCTTCGTAACAATTCTTCCATGTTCGTATAGCAGTATGATGTATAAATATTAATGCATTAAAATTCATATTTTAGTATTTTCTTATTTCTTTCCATTTCACTCAATTTTTAACAACTTTTTGCAGAAGATTAAAAATAATTTTCATGAGTTTGACCGCTGGCACTCCATAAATGTATGGTCTGAGATAATCTCTGTGGGTCTGAGTTAACCATATCTCTATGTAGTTAACCCAGTTAGATTATCATCCCTATGATAGGCCTGCAGTATACACGCAAATTTGACAATAATTCTATGAACAATATTTGCGTTGAAATCCTGTCAATTTTATTTATTATAAATTATTTACCAAACAATCCTACATCTTATGTAAATTTCTTTATATGTTAACTACACAGTAAAAACGCTGTTTAAGATCTTATACAACGCTGTTTACTATATGAACCTTACAGTAGTTGTTTAACAGTTTAAACAATCATGTTTAATTTATTGAAGATTATATATTGAAAATTAAACTATGTTGTTTAAGATTTTAAACACTTGTTTAAATTGTTTAAACAATTACTGTAAGGTTCATATATAGTAAACAGCGTTGTACAAAAATTTTAAACAGCGTTTTTACTGTGTATCTGTTTAATGTATAATGTATGTATATGTATTTTTGACTTGTATGTGAAAAATGGAAAGAAAAGAAATGAAATAAATCAATAAATTAAATCAGAAATAATAGAATGTAATCATAAATGTATGATCTGTATTGTGTTTTGTTCTTCTTGGAAATATAAGATCGAAATTGAATTTGAATAGGAAAGGCAATCGGGGGGTGACGAGAAGGGGGGTTACAAAACATATGGGTGAATGTAAATTTAAGTTCGGTATAAATATTTTTGGCTTGGGCTGGTGTAAACACAAAGACAAGCGAGAAGAGCGAGCGAGAAGAATTTGTGGTGGGCCTGGGGTCATTTAGCTGCAGGGTTAGAAATGTATATATTGGCTGGTGCGATTATTTTTCAACAGCTTCTCTACAGTTTGTGGTATAAATATCAATACAACGAATAAAATACAGATCATGAAAGTAGAAAATAGAATAGAAAAAAAAAGAAATTAATGTAGATTAATCTATTAATAAATGAATGAATAAATAATTCCTAACTTTTCTGGTGTTGTCATAAGATCATTGTGTTTGAATTGCCATGTACTAGTATGTAATCATATTATTTCTACTTTTGTCTTGACAGATCTTCCTGATTCTGTGGCCGACGTCTGAACATACTGTATACAGCAAAGGCCAGGGCGCATGCGTCAAATGTGCATGTGGCGCGCGCGCGCAAAATTGAATAATAAAAACAAGAGGAGTTGCATGTGCGGGAAAAGAAGTGAAACGTGAATTGAGTCGCAAAAATGATTGGACAGTCAAAGATATCGGCTTTCTTCAGCCCCAAGCAGGTCAAAAGACCACTTTCAAGTGTAGAAAACACACAGGTATTGTATACTAATTTATACCGTATTTCATTCTCAGGAAAATGTTCAACTTTATCGAGCTACTGCTGCTTCCGATAACGTCCTTGTTCAGTCCCATACACTATGTTTTGCTGAGGGCTACATGTATGGTAGGACACCTAGGCCTAGGCCTAGCACCTAATGATAGGTTAATGCTTTAATATTTCAGTGCTTTAAAAATGACAACTAGAGTAGAGACAATACAATGAAGCAAAAGTTGCACTAGCTATTCCAAATAATATGAAAATTATGAATATGATAAAATCAATTTATATTTACCGTTTTCTTTGCCTCGCACTTGTCGCATACCCCTCACTCGGCTGTCTCAGTCACCACTTGTTCACTGCTACCACCCTGCCTGTGGGGAACCTACAGGTAGGACTATGGTATGCCAATGTTGTACAGGGCACACACTTCAAAAAATCATTAAAATATCACTTTTGTGACCAAAATTACTAATTTCCATACAGTTGCATTTTATTTTTCATTAGTAACTTGGGAATAATTTTGTATTCACCAGAGCATTCAAAAACTTGAATTTTGGGCATATTTTTGGGTACGCCCTCTATTGGTGGAAAGTAATATGGCAAGAAATTTTTCATTTTTTAATCTCTATTTTTGATTAAGAAAAAAATGATTTAAAGAATCAAATTTAAATAAGAGCCAAGTTATATGAATAATAGGTGTAATGGAAACTGTCAGTGTAAAAAAAATCAAGCATTTGCCCCAAAGAAAAAGAGAAAATAAGCCAAACATTGCCACCCTTATTTTGCCACACATGGAGATATAACTGAGAACAAGATTATATTATAACCTTGTTCATTGAATGAGTGTCTCAGACCATGCAAAACAGTTATTTTCATGCTTGACAAATGACAAATTAAATCATGATGATTTAAGAAAGAATTTGTGTGATTTTTCTTCATTTATCAAATCATGCATATTTCATATCTATTCTGAGCAGATGTTGGTAACAAATTTGTGTTTTATATAACGTTATTTTTTTCTTAATAGCTGCTAAACCATCGTTTCTGGGGATACAACAATTACTGACATTTTACTATCAGTTACATGATTTCTTCCAATCTTAAGTTACAGTATGCAAGCACATGAAAAGAAATTAAGCTTAATCAGTTCACAAATAAACGATTAAACCTTTATGCTCATGAATAGGTATCTGTTTAGGCATTTTGATGTTCATCAATATATATTCATTTTGATGTTCGGCAATATATATCATATATATTCATGGTAGTAAAGTCTTCACTTTTACCATCAAAATATATATTTGTATTGCTGAATCATAAAATGCCTAAACAGATACCTATTCATGAGCATAAAGGTTTAATCTTTTATTTGTAAACTGATTAAGCTTAATTTCTTTTCATCTGTTTGCATGCTGTAACTTAAGATTGGAAGAAATCATGTAACTGGTAAACACTTTACTAACATGAATATCAGTGTGTGGGACTTGAGTGAAATTTCATGGTATCTTTGGAAGAGTTTTTAAAGGTGAAGAAATAAAATATCATCATTGATTTTAACATATTTTGTCAATATCATACCAATAATTAACATACTCGAAAATCAAGTTAAAAAATTATTTGTCCGGGGGTCAAACTCAAGGTCCAAGTTAAGGTCAAAGGTCATGACCTTATAAATTGCTCCAATACATTATTCGATTCATGTTTTGGATTCCTCTCTGAATTTCCTATCAAATAGTACCAGTTTCATGAAAATTGGTCAACACGTAACGACGCAGTGGCCATTGAAAGTTGAAGGTCACGCCCATTTTTGTCAAAACAAGGAGAAAAGGGCGGGCCGTAGCGCGAGAACCAACTGGACTAATTTTTTTTGTTTTGTGCTTGGGCCATGGTGAATTTTATGTATACCAAATTACAACGAATTCTGAGACGGTCGGGTGCAAAATTGCACATTCATTGGGTGAATTGGCATGGAATGACCCTAATATAAAACAAAAAGGGATTTCCAAAATTTACCTGTCTCATTAATTTTTGCACACCTTGATTTATATGCTATTGGCCCTTATCATAAAAATAAGATTGGCAAAAAGCTTCTAACACTGTACAAACTTGCTGTCCTCCGATCAAAGACCACAAAATTTGGATCTTTCATTAAAGGTCAAGTCCACCCCAGAAAATGTTGATTTAAATCAATGGAAAAAAATAAAACAAAGAATAAAATTGAAAATTTCCTCAAAATCAGATGTAAATGAAGAAAGTTATGACATTGTAAAATTTTCCTTATTTTTCACAAAACAGTTATATGCACAACTCGGCAACACACAAATGAGAGAGTCGATCATGTCCCTCACTATTTCTTTTGTTTTTATTGTTTGGATTATACAATATTTCCATTTTTACAGATTTGACAATAAGGACCAGCTTACTGAACCATAAAATGTTAAACCAATTTTAATTCCGGGGGGAAACTTATTTCACCTTCCAATGAGGAGAAAATGAAAATATTTCATAAAATAGAATACAAAAGAAATAGTGAGTGACGTCATCAGTCCCCTCATTTGCATACCACCCAGGATGTGCATATAACTGTTTTGTGAAATTTAGCAAAACTTTAGAATGTCATAACTTAACCTATTTTACATCAGATTTTGATGAAATTTTCAGTTATGCTTCTTGGATTTTTTTTCCATTTGTTCAAATCAACATTTTATTGGATTGGACTTGTCCTTCAAACATATATTGCGATTAATTGTAAAAGCCTCTGTGATCTTGATGTCTTTCAATTCAGAGCCCATCACCCAAAAAAGCAAAAGATGCGAATAATGGCAAACCTTCTGGTCTGAGCCCTGAGCAGAAGCAACGGATGGAGGAAAAGAAGAAGGAAGCTCTGGAGAAGCTTAAGATGAAGAAGACAGAGATATCCCCCATCAATGGTGTCAAGAATGGGCCTGACAACATTGGTGCTTCTTGGGCGAAGGCTTTGTCATCAGAGTTCTCCAAGCCGTATTTTATCAAAGTAATTATCAGTTTGATTATTATGAGACTTTGGGAAGTATTTGTTTTATATCCCTTCTTTGGTTTGAACAATAAATTGCAGTAATCTTTTCCTACATGTAGTTAAGGCCCTTTCACATCGTTCTGTGCAAGCCTTGCGTGTGACTTGTGGGTAACTATTTTTGCTACCCGCAAGTTGCCCTTATTAATAGACCTGCCAACCAGTACGTTTTAGGCGTATTTAGTATGTTTTTGCAACTAAAATATGGCGTTTTTTCTTTTAAAAATATGTTTTTTGTAAAAAAATAATGATTTTTAAAACAAATCTTTTTTTACAAAATCATAATTCATTGAGAAAAATCATCTCTATGGCCCGTATTCTGAAGTCAGGTTTAACCTAGACCATGGTCTAACTCTGCTAAAATTATGGGAAGCCAAAAGTGTCAAAAATGTTTATTAGGTTGTATTTTTCTTATTGTTTAATATGCTATTTCCTGATTCATCGATGGTGAAGATAATGATCTATTTATACTTCCTAGACAATTATTAATGATTTGAGAGCCAACTGAGGTGAAATATGATATCTCTAGTTCTCTACCGTTAGTGATTTATGTAACAATTGGCTATCCATACTTGAACCAGAACTTTAAACCCGAGTTTAAGTTAAACCCCACTTCAGAATACGGGCCTATATGTCTGTATTTCATAAAACGTACACAAATGTGGTTATTAGATCAATGTAATTTCAGGTAACTTGTTTTTTTTTTCAATCATTCTGTTAAAACCAGGGTGAGATATACACATGTTTCAATGTTTTTTTTTTTCATCTGCAAGAGCAGTGCACATTTTAGCTTGCATGCAGCTTGAGCGCCGCGATGAGCGAGTGCGCCAAGCATTTTATTTTGAAATACACTTGTTTGGGGGAAAATACAGGGTTTTTTTTATCTCAGAATACACTTTTTCATTCCCAGAGGTTGGCAGGTGTGTATTGACAGTATCTCACACACAGTTGTCCGCAGAAGTGCATGCAAGTAGAAAAGCTCAAACATTCTCAAAACGTTATCGCGGGTGATTTGCAGGCAATCATCCGCAACACGGAACGATGTGACAAAGCCTTTAGACTGCTTTCACATTCAAGACCAAATTTGATCAGCCACTGTGCTTGATCAGTCTGTACACTGCTACATTCTTAGATTTGCTCACTAGAGACAATGCAAATGTTCACTGTGCCCGAATTTCGGGGCAGAACTGCAACAATACTGTCTGGTTTCCCCTGAAAATATATTGAAAACTATTTTTGATCGTGAACACCAACTGACCAATCTTCTATCTAGAATACTCGGGGATATATGTAATGATGGTTATATGTGGAGCATTGTGGCCCAATGGATTAGTCTTCGGACTTTGAAACAGAGGGTCGTATGTTTGAATCCCAGCCATGGCGTGATTTTCTTTTCAAGAAACTGATCGACAATGTGCTGCACTCAACCAGGGGAGGTAAATGGGTACCGGTAGGAAGTAATTCCTTAAAAAGCTGTGTGCGCTATGAACGGCTAGCATTGCCGGGTAATATAGGAGCGCCTTGAGCACATAACAAGGTGGAAATGTGCGCAATATAAATACCCTATATTATTATTATTATATTATATCCAAAACCTATGATCTATATCATCTGGCAGATTGAAAAACAGGGTCTCGGGAACTACAGGTAGAGTGAAATCATGGGTTTTGAGGAATGCATTGATCTTCCTCCGTGTCTCTATTTTTGTGAGAATCTGTCTTTATTTTCAGCCTCTGTCTTCCCATTTGCCCCACCTTTAGAGAGTTCAGGGGTATAGGCCTACAGGAATATTAATATTTTTTGTGTTCTTGATAACAATTTTGATTACAGATGCCAAGGTGCATGTAGCTAAGAATTGAAACAATTGTTAGGAAATGATTTCTTTTTACTAGGGCATCATTTTATTCATATAAGGGCAACATTGATGAAATTTGGGGGTGATGCGAATGGTGTTTTTTTTGTGTGTGCAACAAGCAATTATGTAGTAAATGCAAATATCATTCCGCTGTATGTGGATAGTGATTTTCTTATTGTTTTTGAGTTGATTCCAGAAAAGATGCAAAAGCCTTTCATTGCGGAAATATCAGGGAGGATTTGGGCTCTCTTGAGGCTGTCACCTCACATATTTCCTACAATGAATTGCTTGGTGCAGTAACTGTTATAGTAATATACTCTAATAGTGATATACTCTAATAAATCTCTCCCTTTATATCGTCCTTGAAACAGTTGCAAGAGTTTGTCGCTGCTGAACGGAGGAGCCATACTATCTACCCACCTGCACATCAGGTTTTTTCATGGACACAGGCATGTAATATAAAAGATGTAAGTACCCCACTTCCCTAAACCCAACCCCCCTAATGTTTTTATTAAAGCAGGAAAACTAAATGAACATATCAAGTAAGGTTGTTGGGGTTTTTTTCCTAGCCAATAACCATCATGAGATAACAAAGTTGGGGATTTAAGTAAACCATTGATTTTTAGATATACTGTTAAAACATAGAAAATTCAAATAATAAGTGAAAATAAAATCTTCCATCACTGATTCCTTTTTCCTTTTCTCTTTCTTCCCTTTCTCTTTCTTCCCATCTCTAACACATATGTTTGTGGGTCTTTCTACATTTTATATTCACATTCTTTATCCTCTCTCACCCTCTCACTCTCTTTCACAATGTGTGTCTTTCTACCTTTTGTTCTGTCTATATGTTTATATGTTACACATTATTTATCTTCTTCCTCTCTTTTCATCCCCCAGGTGAAGGTAGTGATCCTCGGTCAAGATCCATACCATGGACCTGGTCAAGCACATGGTGAGTGGTAACAGTAGTCAAGCCCTTCAACCATCCCTATGAATTAAACATTTAGAAAGTATGTCCTAGGAAACCAGTTAAATTTTCAGCTATAGGTCACAGAGCTCATTCGATGTATATGTAAATATCCACATATCATTATCAACATTTCTTTCATGTATTCATATGGGAGTGACAGTGATGTCAATGGTCAATGTGGTCATACATTGAGTAGATTGGATGATTTTAAGTTCAGTGTTGACCTTTTGGTGTTGGGTCAATTTTTACATGATTATAACACCAAACATAAAAAGAAGATGGTCCCGAAAAGTCACTTACTAGTTGTTGAGATGGCAATGATGTGATCTGGATCAGTTTTACAAACTCTGAATAAATTTTGGAGCAATCCAGATTTCAACACCAAGGCCAACACCGGACTTGAAATCACCCATTGTTCTTGCAGTGGAGAACCATAAAGGGACCACTTTCAAAGTTAACCTCATGTATGATCTTATTTAAGAGTTTTACAAGTTGAAAAGGGTGACAGAGATCATTATACACCAGAAAATATTGCTGATGTGGTTTACGGTACACCATGTGGAGTGTTATAGAAACATTGGATAGAAGAAGAGAAGAAGTGGATAGGGGAGAAAGTGGAGATTTGAGAGTAGAGAATTCTTTCTTGGAAGTAGTCCTGAAAAGGACTGTAAACCAGAAGAAATGTTGAGTGAGAACAGCTTGAATAGTAGAGCTGATGAGGAGATGCTGGCTTGAGTCGGCGAATAAAGATGATGAGTAGTAGAGAGAGACTCAACGTTTCGGACAGGTTGACTGTCCTGAAGACGGACAGTCAACCTGCCTATCCACTTCTCATCTATCCACTGTTTCTATAACACTCCACATGGTGTACTGTAAGCCACATCAGCAATTGTACATGCCACCATGCAAACCTTCAAACAACACCAGAAAGTATGTATACCTATAACTAAAGAACTAGTATAGGGTTTGACTTCAAACATGACTCACATGTGAGTATAATCTCATTAGATTTTAGGGTCACGAGGTAAAAGGTTGCAAAGGTCATTATAAACATTTGGATTCCTCATTCTTGTTATAAAACGATTTGTCATTTCAAAACTTGGCTCATGTACAATGTATGTTTAGGCAAGTGAGGATTTGCGTGAGGTAACAAGGTCAGAGGTCATAGTTGTTTTTACGTACTTGTTACTGAAAATATGCTGTTCTCACTAGATCCATTTCAAATTTGACTTGATTTTCGGGTTCAAATTTATTATATTTCAGAATGTTAGAAAATGTGTGTGATTTTTTAGGAAAAATAAAAAAAAGATGAAATAGGCATAGGACATTTGTCATGCTTGAAATGGTTAAATGTAATTTGCAATCATTTTCAGTTGTGACTTTTGATAACCTAAGATTTGTTCCAAGACAAGACAATAATAAGAACTGGAAATCGATTCGAAAATGCAGCCCCACTAGCATTACCAATTAATGCTGGCGAAAAACAGCCAGCATAAATAGATAATAAAAAGACCAGTATACAGTGAAAAGGTTAGGCATGTTGTACATGGCTATATGATGATGTTATGAATGATCTTTGTTACATGTGTCACTGTATACTGGCCTTGTTCGCTCGACTGCTCACACTCAAGGCAGAGGTGAAACCACCTTATATACCTGTCTTGAGTAAGTTGATATTTGTTAGAGTTAGTAGACTTTCAACACGTCTGGTGGGAGCACCAGCAGGCTATGAATATTCAACCTGGATGTACCCAATGAACTGTCTGTTTATTATTTAGGTTTACAATGCATATTCAAACAATGTTCTTTTTTTTCTTGACCACAAGAAGGCTTTCCCAGTCTGGTAACCAATAATGTATGCTAATTTCAAGTATAGAGAAAGAAAAAATAAGAATTCATGAATGTAGCTCAGTATGCCAGCCATTCCTAGTGGATCTTTTATTATTGTTGACACCTCACTCATTGTGCTCTATTATCTTCCAGTTGCTAGGTCATGTACAACAATGGTGTATTCTTGCACCTGGCCAATGTTATTGGAGTGGAGCATTTGAATGTTTTTCAAACTAGTAGGCTGAATAAGAACTAAATTTTTTTTTCGAACTTCTGAAAAGAAATAAACTTGAGGTT
Organism: Lytechinus variegatus; assembly: GCF_018143015.1. Classification (NCBI taxonomy): domain Eukaryota; kingdom Metazoa; phylum Echinodermata; class Echinoidea; order Temnopleuroida; family Toxopneustidae; genus Lytechinus; species Lytechinus variegatus. Next base: position 30,973,036 of record NC_054751.1, read on the forward strand.
GTTCTCGACAACCTGATAGCTTACTGCAGTGCATTTTGAAAGCTTATTTTGTATTTCTTTTAATTCTTGTTTTCTAGAATGAATGCCATATGAAAGAGCAATAATATAGCAAAAATGATTCTGATTCGAATGGGACATTTTTGTTTATTAATCATCAGGGTTGCTTCTCATCATGCATTGTAATAAAAATCAAAACATCCAGTTAGGTCTGATGAGCATTGTTAATTTGTCTCCAATGTTTGTTTTGTTTTAGGTTTATGCTTCAGTGTGCAAAAAGGAGTGAAACCACCCCCAAGGTAGGTTCTGTGATTTTCCGTTTCAAAAAACCTTTTTATGCCCCCGCAAATGAGGTCTGGAGGGGGCATTAAGCATTGCCCCTGTCCGTCCATCCGTCCCCCCACTTGGTTTCCGCGCAATAACTCGAAAAATATTTAATGGAGTTTAAAAAAAATTGGTGTTTAGGTAGTGACCCTATAGTTTGAAACTGGAGTCCACAAGTCACAGCTCATTATATATGTGAGTTGGTTTCTGCATGATAACTTGGAAATATTCACCAGATATTAAAAATGTTTGGCGCCATGATACTAAAATACAGAGAAAAAATTAATAATTTATTTTCCGGTGCTATTTTTGAGCTCACTAGCCCAAATAGCCTAATTTGTGTTAAAGTTTACATTGGACCCTATATGAATTTCAGGGGCTCCATTTCAGTTTTCATGGGCTCTTTAGGGCATTTCGGGGGCAAAATCGCCCGAGCCCCTGTGTATTTTTTCCCTGCTAAAATAGCTACAGGCTAAGTTTGAAATTGGAGCCCACAGGTGAAGTAAGTCAAAGTGAGGGATTATCCACATCAAATGACCGACTGTCATATCTTCTGTCAGAGATTATTATGGAAAGGGCGAGTCTTTAGGTCAAAGGTCTGAATTTGTTCATTATATATATGCATATTGGTTTCTGCATGATTTTAAGTTCAATCATATTGAATGAATTTCTGATCGCATTAAGGGGGGGGCATCTTTGTCCTTTGGACACATCAAATTTCTAGGGTTTTTTTTTCAGTTTCTAAAAATGTAATTCATTTTAAACTTGATCTAAAATGGAATTTCCGAATGTAGTGCTACTTGGTGGAATGCCTGTTGGTCCCACCCCACATGGTATGTTCCCATTGTAATATTTGTCTAATGAGTCATATCAGACATTTTTCTCTCCATTATCTGACATTCTTTATGTACGTTATAATTGATGAAACAGACATAAGATATGAGATTTTCATTGTTTATCTTATTGCATTTTCCTTTGGATATTTGCAATAACTATTTCTAAATCCTAGTTGAGTAACTTTTTTTTTCTTGATCTATAGTCTTGAGAACATGTACAAGTGTCTGAAGAAGGACATAGATGGCTTTGAACATCCTGGTCATGGTCACCTCATCGGCTGGTCTAAACAAGGTGCACAGTCATGTTTTTCTGTTTTGTTAGCATAGTCAATTTGTTTTATGATACAGGCGTACAAGTTGAGCCCTCATTGTGACATCAAATTAGTACTGTAAACCAGACTGCCATCAAAATTGTTCTCGGATATGGTCATTACGACCTTTGACCTGAAAGTGCCAAAAAGCATGCCACGGGCTGTCCAAAGGGCCCAAATGTCAGATCATGTACACCCAGTTTAAGACAAAAGAAATCCTAAAATTTTAATCTATCCGAAGATGACATTTTTGGGAGAGTGTTTGTACAGGGTGAATGAGAAGAAAAAAAATCATGATTTAGGTAGCAAATATGTTGAAATATGTGTTCCATTTTTGTCTCACCTGCGAAGCAGAGTGAGACTATAGGCGCCGCTTTTCCGACGGCGGCGGCGTCAACATCAAATCTTAACCTGAGGTTAAGTTTTTGAAATGACATCATAACTTAGAAAGTATATGGACCTAGTTCATGAAACTTGGCCATAAGGTTAATCAAGTATTACTGAACATCCTATTAAAGTTTCATGTCACATGACCAAGGTCAAAGGTCATTTAGGGTCAATGAACTTAGACCATGTTGGAGGAATCAACATTGAAATCTTAACCTGAGGTTAAGTTTTTGAAATGTCATCATAACTTAGAAAATATATGGACCTAGTTCATGAAACTTGGACATAAGGTTAATCAAGTATCACTGAACATCCTGCATGAGTTTCACATCACATGACCAAGGTCAAAGGTCATTTAGGGTCAATGAACTTTGGCCGAATTGGGGATATCTGTTGAATTCCCATCATAACTTTGAAAGTTTATGGATCTGATTCATGAAACTTGGACATAATAGTAATCAAGCATCACTGAATATTTAGTCTAGTTCATTAAACTTGGACATATGAGTAATCAAATATCACTGAACATCCTGTGCGCGTTTCAGGTCACATGACCAAGGTCAAAGGTCAATGAACTTTGGCCGAATTGGGTGTATCTGTTGAATTACCATCAAAACTTTGAAAGTTTATGGATCTGATTCATGAAACTTGTACATAAGAGTAATCAAGTATCACTGAACATCCTGTGCGAGTTTCAGGTCACATGATCAAGGTCAAAGGTCATGTAAGGTCAATGAACTTTGGCCATGTTGGGGTTTTGTGTTGAATAACCATCATATCTCTGTAAGTTTATTGGTCTCGTTCATAAAAATTGGACATAATAGTAACCATGTATCACTGAACATCTTGTGCGAGTTAGAGTAGTATTCAAAGTCAGCACTGCTGCTATATTGAACCGTGTGATGCAGGTGAGACGGCCAGAGGCATTCCACTTGTTGATATAATACAGGTGTGATAATCTTAGCATTCTGTGGTGGTACTCCCTTTAGTAAGAGCTATGTACTTTAGGACAAAGTGAATACATTTCTTTCAACAGCATTTTATAGTAGCAAACCTGTCAATGTGACTTTTATTTTGGCCCATAGGGGTGACCCAAAAAAGGTTTCTAAACAAAATCTTGGCAAAAATTCTTCCCTACAGGTCCACGTTCCTGTTGCATGGTTACTTCTATGACATCAAAGCTCAACAGCCAATCATAATCAAAAGGATTAAAAGAAGTTACCATTGAATGGCAAAGTTACTATAATAACTTTTATGCAATGGGCTCCAGGTCACATTGGCCATTCTTGAGCAAATTGTCACAGTGATGTTCATAATCATGCTTGAATGATTTACAAATTTTATGTGTGTAATGTGCTATTTAGGAATTTTTTTTGTCGATGAGACAATATTATATTTTTCTTTATTCAGGAGTACTACTCTTGAATGCCGTCTTGACCGTACGAGCCAACAACCCAAACTCGCACAAGGACAAAGGCTGGGAGAAATTCACAACAGCAGTGATAGCATGGCTCAACTCAAACCTCAACGATGTTGTCTTCATGCTGTGGGGATCCTATGCGCAGAAGAAAGGGAGCATTATTAACTCGGTGAGGAACTAAACTTGCAAAATATCCTCCATAAAACATACCTGCCAACCTTTGATAATTAAAATATCAGTATCACAGCTACGAGGGCGCCGAGCGGGTGTCCGGCCCGCTTCAACGGGAGGGACTCTTTGCATTTTATTAACTCGGTGAGTAGCAGCAGGGGGAGTGGAACTAAACTTGCAAAATATCCTCCATGAAATATTATCACTGCAACTGAAATATGATCAGCATATGTATCCCTTTAGCTATTATGCCCCTCCTCTTACAAGAATCCCCAAGTTATATTGAATTCAAATCTGCCACAAAATCTTGTAGCTCAAGTTTAGGGCTTATCTTTTTTTTTTAATGATTACTCAGTACACATAGTCATCTGTGAAGGCCTTTCATTTGGCCAAGAGGCTATAGCTCGGTTGACACCTGCATGCATTGTGGTTCCTGCATACTTTGTGCATGGGCATGCACTCATGCGGGCCAATGCGCGAACTATGCGTGCCAGCTTGGGGAAAGGTGCGTGCCAAAATTTTCTACATGTTGAAAATGTTGGCACGCCTTACACATTGTGAACTGTTCGTGAACTTTGCGCAACCTATGCATACTACTACGTGGCATCGAAACAGAAATTTTGTGGCGCAAAGAATAGTAGGCACACCCCCGAGGTATTGGTACGCAGTTCAAGACAGGGTCGCGCATAGGCCATGCATACTTCACGCAGAGTTCGCGAATAACATGCGCAAAATTGTGAGTGCAGACCATGTGACCAGTGTAAGTCCTAGTCAACAAACGTAGAGGGTGTCAACACCAGAACATTGAATATTTAAATTTGCGCTAGATACATCACAGAATAGGGTGTCGAGAATATTTGCTTAAAGCATGTCGGGACAGTGCGCGAACTGATCTAGCCAAGTTGTGTCATAAAGTGTCCCGTACTGGCGCGTACCGCAATCATCGGGGCATTAGTTTTGTTTCTAGTTTCTTACATATTTTGGTTTTATGAAGGAGTCTGTTTCAGAATTCAATAGACCTTGATGCTGCAGATCATCAACGCATGCAAGAAAAGTCTTCAGCCTGTAAGATGATGCGATAATATCAAAGCATAAGGCCTATTCTTAATGAGAAAATATTTCAGAAGGCTACTGATGTAAAATAAGCAGTGTTTCGAAGCAATTGATATTAGTTTTTTTTTTCCTTTAATTTTGAACACAAAAATCTTATAGCTGAGACCCATGTTCAATTTCATAAATTTTGGTAGCAAAAGATCAATCATATTATTCGGCCCCACAATCAATAGCCAAGCTTTATACAATGGGGCCAGAATAATATATGTGAACAAAACTCACCCCAAGTTCGACCTTCCTTTCCTAGCGATTTAGTTAATTCTTATTGTAAATCAAGTTGCATTTCTAATTGTATTCTCAATTAGTTTTAAAAGTGTACTGTAAATTGTGACCATATAAACTTTAAAATTCACTTTGACCGTTTACTTAATCTGCCCCTCCACAGAAGCGTCACCATGTGTTGAAGGCGGTCCATCCGTCTCCTCTCTCAGCCCATCGAGGGTTCTTCGACTGTCAGCACTTCTCCAGGACAAATGAACTCTTAAAGAAAGCTGGCAAGAAACCGATCGACTGGTCAAGGTTCTCAGACGAGAATGTGTGATTTTAGAAGGGCAAGAAGCTCATCTGTTCCAGGCTCCCAAATGTGGATACGAGTGAAGAACTTATATTATCCTTTTATAGAGAGAATATATCTGTGTATTCATAAAACCAAGAAAGATTGCTTGCTTGTGGCATAATGGAAGAGAAAAAAACAAGTTCTGTCATGGAGAACAGCGATAGCAATGACGCCACAAAAAACTTCCTGCATTTTAACGTTTTGACACCATATCTTGGTGGAGCATGATGAAAAAATTCTGGTAGGCATTTCATTGGTGATCATTTCTTGTGGTAAATGGTATCTAGGTCAAATCTACCCCAGTAAAATATTATAGTAAAAAGAGAAAAATAATAACGTAACACTGAAAGTTTCATCAAAATCGGATGTAAAATAAAAAAAGTTATGACAAGTTTTGCTTATTTTTCACATAAACTAGACAATTGATGTCCTTCACTCACTTTCTTTTGTTTTTTATTGTTTGAATTGTACAATATTTCACTTCTTATATATTTGACAATAGGGACCAACTTGACTGAACCATATAAAATTAAACAATGCCCATTCCACATGTTCAGGGAGGAATTATTAGAATATTTCATAATTCATATAAAAAAATACAAAAGAAATAGTGAGTGAATGACGTCATCAGTCTCTTCATTTGCATACCGACCAGGATGTGCATATAGCTGTTTTGTGAAATTAAACGAAACTTTAAAATGTCATAACTTTCTTATTTTACATCCGATTTTTTTAGTGTTATGCTTTGTTGGATTTTCTCTTTTTATTAAAATCAACTTTTTGTTGGGGTGGACTTGTCCTTTCAATGGCTTAGCGTGTAAGAAAGCACCACCAGTCGCTCTCATCTTATGAACAACTTTATGGAAATTGGAGGGGGTATATGAATACCTACTTAGCCCTTGAAATCAGTGGCCCATATTTTGATCTCTGGTCTAACTCAAACTGTCTTGGACTAATTCCTAGCTTTCTCATCATTAAGGGCTTTGAGAAAAAGAAGTCTAATCAATATAAACAAGATTTTGAGCTTATCATAATTGTTGTCTCGCTGACTGAGTGATCACTTCAACATTACTTTAAACTTAAGCCTTGGGTAATACCATATGTGTATCTATGACGATGGGGTCAAATGTCAAGTGCATTTGTTTTCGTTCAACATGCACTCATTTCTTCATTTTTGTTTTGCATATCCTAATGAACATTATAATGTTGAAGATCATATTGCATATTTATGGACCTTGAAATCAGGTGAGACTCATCACAATGTTTTAGTTTTATAGCATAGAGTTAAAGTGGATTTTAGAATACTGATACTGGCCAGTGTAAATTGTTCCAAATTATAAGATTGACATTGATCTGAATGGGGCCAGGGCCTGTTGCGTTTTTTACAGGGAAAATTTAAACCAAAATTACGAGCATGAAGCTCTTTTGCAATATTTTTTCTGATGAGGAAATTCTGGTAGTCTATTTTTTTTCTGAAATGGGTTTGCTTTGTGGTTTGGACGACCGTTAGCAATATGAATTAAAGGGTTTTTCTATGTATTCAGCTTTTAATGCTTTCTGTAGTATTGCATCTTTTTACATGTATATAGGCTAGTTGAAACACACATTTTTATCATTAAAAAAAAATGAGGGATGTACAAAGAAGTTGACAGCAGCAATCTAAGGTCGAGATATTTGTCTTATTTGGACAGATTTTGAAGAAGATATACAATTTACGAGGTTTGGAATGTAGATAACGAGTCACAGAGCAAGTTATGGCATGAATGTCTCTGGGGACAGCAATATCATTGTGTGGTAACATGTTGTAAATCTTTGTCTACAAGGCTTTACTCTTTAAGTGTAAGATATTGTAACCGGTCTAAGCAGCCAATCTAGAATAAGACTGATGTCGTAAACAATAACTAGTCATGTTTTTAATTGAAGGACGAATTTGTCAATGTATGTGATCAGTTTGTAATAGTTTCTCACCCATTTTACCAAAACGTGATATTTGCAGTACCATTATTTTGATATGCTTTGTGTGAGGCCGCAAATTTAGACATTGCTGAACACATATCTATCGTGCCATAATAAATTTTTTTTTTTATACTTTTTTTATAGAAATTTGTTTCATAACTTGTTTGATTCCAACCAGCTTACTAAAATCCTCTTGTATGCTTTCAAAAAAGTGTCTCTATAAATATAAGCAATTGTCCATGAGGCATAAACCTTGCGCAATGAGAAATTTAAGTGCCATTTTTAGCTCTAATCAGCAACAGTAACAAGAATTTTAAAGGACAAAAAAAAACAGAAAAATTCAACAAGCATAACATTGAAAATTTCATCAAAATCGGATGTATAATAAGAATGTTATGGCATTTTAAAGTTTTGCTTATTTTCAACAAAATATTTATATGAACGAGCCAGTTACATCCAAATTAGAGTTGATGACATCACATTTCTTTTGTAATTTATTTTATGAAATATCAAATATTTTCTCGTCATTGTCATGTGAAATGAAGTTTCATTCCTCCCTGAACACATGGAATTCCATTATTTTAACTTTTGTGCTTCAGGCAAAGAGGTCCTAATCGTCAAATTTGTATAATTGAAACAATAAAAAACAAAAGAAATAGTGAGTGACTTCATCGACTCTCTCATTTGGATGTAACTGGCTCTTTCATATAACTATTTTGTTAAAAATAAGCGAAATTTTGAAATGTCACAACTTTCTTATTTTACATCTGATTTTGATGAAATTTTCAGCATTGTGCTTGTCTGATTTTTCTCTATTGATTCAAATCAACATTTTTTTTTAATGTGCAGGATTTCCTGCATTATAAGGGACAAGAAAACCACAGAAGTACACTTTCATAGATTTATATTTCTCTTAGAGACAATGGTCAATACAGCTTTACACAATTCTCATCAGCATGCCGTCACACACACAAACAATGATTTCATGAACAAGTTTAGATTTTTATCATTTTGCTTCAAGAACACATTAAATGTACATGTATGTCAACTGGGAGGCCTTTGGTGAACTAGTTTCAGAGCTGACAACAAGTAATACCGCATTCTGCTTTTTAAATTTACCAATTTTCAACAAAGACCTCGACAAAGTTCATGATCTGTTGTATGTTGCAGAGCGAAAACTATCAAGTACTCCCCGATTCTTGACCCAGTGCTGAAATGGCTTCAATGCCTAGTATGCTGTAATATAAAATGTGCCCTTTTGGAAATTTGAAGGCAAGGCTAAATATCGAAAAATTTAGTCGACCATTTTTGAAAACTTGTTTGGGGTAGGGCGTATAATAACAGCTTCTATATTTCTCAAGGGAAAACTGAATACTAAAAGAAATTTAAAAGAATCTAGTTTCAGATTTCAACTAGGTTATGAAATTATGTGCGGCCTTACAATAAAGTAAGAATGGGGGTTCAAACATACAACAAATCGATTAATAAAAATAGTTAAAACACCATGCATGATCCATAAATATACCCAGTACAACAAATTTCTGAATACCAAAAAGTTAATGAGCTTTTTAAAAGAAACTTGTTAACTGTGACTGCATTTAAGATGGTTGGACCCTTGAATATATATTCAACAATTAGTATGTTGTATCAACCCATAAGAATGAGGCATATAGGCAATGACTATTATAATAGAGAATGTCCAACAAAAGTAACATCACATTGCATGGCCTTGATGAAGTTGAATGTCATTTTATGACCATTACAACCAGCGAGTATCTATTAAATGCAACAATACATGTCCATTACGTGGGTGTATAATTTTAGAAATATATTTCCTATTTCACCCACATGTTACACAGAGATATTAATTTCAAATTCCAACTGTTCACCAAAAAAAGAACTATTAGCTCTGCAAAGTGAGACAGGAGAATCCTCTGGCTCAATCCACAAGAAAATTTTGACATGCTATCTAGATAATATAATTTAGAATTTCAATCATTGGAAGTGTAACCCTCCCAACCCCGACGCGGACGCGTGCGACGACAGAACCGATGCTGCCTGACTCGTCTCCAATAGCAACCGCGCTTCTCTCAGCCAGTCGGCGGCCACCCTCCTCGGCATCCCCGTCAGCTGATTTGCATACCTCAAGGCCTGCTCCAGGTTCCCGTTCTCCATGTGGTACGAGGCGTACGATACGAGCTTGAAGGTGTCGAGGGAGGACGGGTCGACGGCGTCGTCCGAGTTTGGCGGGAGGGGGTCGTTGAGGAGGAGGAGGGACTGGAAGTAGGAGAGGAAGTACGTAAACATACTGCTACCGGCCTCGTCGATCATGGCGACTCGTTTGCAGACCCGTTGCGTTTGGTCCCACCGCTGACGTAGCGAGTCCTCGGTGTACACTCCCCTAAAAAGAATATACAGTCATGGCATCAGAATAGTTGAGGCAAGACCTGTCCTAGACCAACTATGTAACTATGCATCTGGATGATCAATTCTTTTGTAATAACCAGCCTTAAGATCACACATTTATTTATCAGATTTCATGAATAATTCCCGCACACTTGGAAGTTCAAAGAAGTCTTGTGATCAAAAAGGTCACCGTTTTCCCCATTTAGTATTAACAGATGAACAAGTAGAGTGGGAGCCAAAATCTAATTGCAGTAATTATTTCAAGGAAATGAAGTAGGTATAAAATTCTGTTGCAGTTCTCAGCTAGACAAAATCCCCAACATAAATAAGCATAGATAAATAAAACAGTCAAATGATAAATTACACATCCTTATACCTTGTAAGAGCCTCCTCTGGTATTGTTTTGACGACAGTATCCACAAATTCGTTGCTAGGTGATGCTTCTCTTATTGCTTGGACCTCATTGGCTAATGGTTTCAGCTTCTCTTGCCATGATGTTCCTTCTAGCATACCTACAATACAAAAAATTTAAAGATAGTTTGGACAGAATCTATATCACCCAAGTGTTTGTACGTATAAATACAAATATATGCCAAATGGCTCTGGAAGAAAATGCGTAATTGCTGAGAAATGAGCAAAATATGCAAAGAATTCCATCAATGTTTGGTATACACTGTTTCTGTGTTAGTGATCATCAGCTTTGTTGGTTTTGAGCTAAGATTGAATGATCTCACTAAGATAAATTGACATTAATGTAACAGATCTAGATATTGAAAGAGTCATGATGTTTTTTCCCCCCAATGTGTAACAAAAGAATGAAAAACCAACTGGATCAAGAACTAAATTTCCATCTATATCAAACTTCAAGGGTCTTTTGAAACGCATTTCAAATAAATTATCTGCAAACATTTTATTTGTTCATTAAAAAAAATACATAATGTGATATCTCAAGAAATTATATAAACTGATTTAAAAGCAAGTTCACAAATTTGTCTACCATAAATTTTAGAAACGCCCCGCTCATAGCGCATCATAAAAGATAGGCAACACCAAAGATGTTCCTTGGAATTGATATGAAATTTCAAGCCATTAACCTTAACTTGGGCTATTTTGCGGGCTTAAAGTCTGGGGCGAGAGGGCTTTCAGGATTTTTTTTTCAAAATCATTGGCAGACTAGTAAGATTCAGGCCTAGAGAATTCGTACGTTTTAATCCCTCATAAGATTTAAAAATCACGTGGGTAAAGTTCAAAGGTGGTATTCTGAACATTGTCTTTTCTCAGAGATATGACATATATCGGTATTCTGGTGGATGTCACAACTTTTGTCACAAAAATTGTCATAAATTTTGTCTCTTATCTTTAGCGCGCACCAAAAATATGCCGCTTTAAATGCACGTAATCCTTTTATACAAGCAAAAGTTATGACAGGGGGATAGCCGTCATATCTTTTAGTACCAAATATCCTGATACCCTGCCGACTGAATATCAAGCAAGTAATGATATTATTTAGATTAGATTGTGGTATTATTTTTTCATGCTACAATTAGTTAGGCCCTTCATATTTTTTCTCTCTGTTTTCCTTCTTTTTTACTTCTCTAAGATCCTTCATAGCTCCCTGTCTCTCTTTGTAATTAAGCGCATCAAAATATGCATTGTTATGCGATGCCAGCAACTGTTTGGGGGATACGCCCTTGCTGCCACGGGGTCTTCCTATTGGCTAGAAAGGCTCCCACTGGGAACTAACAATGATTTTGATTGGTTTGCTTCCGAAAAGATGGACGTAAACTTTGTGAGATATGAGAGTGAAAAGACAATGTTCAGAATACCGATTTGTGACAATCATAGCGGTGTCACATCTCGGAGAGAAATGACAAAAGTTATGACAGAGTTCCAGAATTCTTCAATTTTTGCTCAAATTCTGAGTTGCTGGAATGAGAAGTCCCCATCACAGATGAATGCTGAACATACCAATTCATTTTCAAGACAAAGTTTTCATTTCATAAATCATTTTCCAAACAAAAGAATGCAGAGCCTTGGGCGATTAAAAAATCATTATCGGATCAAAACTACAGTTTTGGGGTAGTTGCATAAATCATCACATTTTTTTACCTATATGACACAGGATTTTTCAGGATGAATTATTCACAACCCAAGAAAATTATTGGACAGCCCTATTTGACTTGTTTTGAGCATTATTACACAATTTTTCTTTTATCAAGAATTTCATACCAAATGGGGAAGTTTTGACCTTTTTTTTCCGACAAACAAAAATCTATATTGTACCTGTTGAAATTGTCCTCTTGAGGGTTTCGCAAGCTAACCACAATTCCTGTGCTTTCTGATTCTGTAGCTCAAGACCAGCTCTCCCTGTACAAAGAAAAATATAACACAGTCATTAAGGCCCAAATTCACAAAGTTAGTTTTGAATCTGTGACTTTAAATTAAACCATGATTTGCATAAATTTGGTGCGTATATCAAGACAGCTTCCAATAATGAATGTCCTTATCACAGAGTGCTATTATGATTATTACTAGGGTTACTGTATTACTGAGTTGCTTTCATTGGGATCCTTTCTAATGCTTTAAATAAAATTCAGTAGCAAAAATTCATCTTCAGTAATAAGTGCCAGAGTCTTTGCACCACTCTTTACCATGATTCAAATACAGACTTCTCCTGCGGCCTCAACACCCTTGAATTTAGCCACAGCCCTAGTGACCTGCTGTTAGTAATTATCCCTCTCTTTATCTTGAGGCATTGTGCCACTGCACTCTAGACCATGGTTTATTATCAGTTCTTCTTACCTCCTGCAGCTTCCACACCCTTGAGTTTACTCATCGCCCTAAGTGAGCTTCAGGTATTAATTATCCCTATCTTAAAGCGTCCTGCCATTGACAAATTGTAGCAAAATTGAATCAACATGAAATTTGGCCAAAAGACTTGACCGGTGGCATAGCAGCAAAATTTGTCAGTTTAATAAGGGTTAAGCTGATAAATGGAACATCTACACTTTAAAGATTGGTGCTATGTCTGGTCATCCATAATCCCGGGGGGGCCACTTACATTGACGAGTGGATACCATGCGCGACCAAAAAAACACGTAAAAAGGATGTCTTTTTCACGATGGGCACGTTACGTACGTAACGTGGTAAGGGTGTCAAATATACAAAAATAATGGAAAAAGGGTATCTATTTCGCGAGGAAAATTACTTGTTTAGGGTCGAATTTGCGGGGATGATAAAACAAAATTAAAATGTTTTATAAAGGATGTCCTTTTTGCCCCAAAACTTCGTGTTTAGAGTCCGATTTGCGCAAGGTGTAGAAGGTGGGGTCGTACTAAACCAAATAAGGTAAAGCCGACGACCGAAGGACCCGTAACAATAAAACATTCCTGTACTTGTTTAGGGGTTCATTTCAGGGAATATTTGCCAAGAGTATCGTTTTGTTTCCAATACTTTTTAAGGGTAGGGTTTCACCGCCAATACTTGTTAAGGGGTGCATTTTCAGAATATGGAAATTACGTGTTTAGGGTGCTTTTTGAGACCCCATGGTCGCGCATGGTATCCACTCGTGAATGGAAGTGGCCCCCCCGGGTCCATAATTTAACCACCGCATTAGACCAAGGCTTATATTAGATCTAACTTCAGGAAAAGAGACTGTGTTTACCTTCTACTGCAGCCTCAACACCCTTGAGTTTAGCCATCGCCCCGGTGAGCTGCTGGTAGTAATTATCCCTCTCCTGATCTCTGATTATCCCATCCTGGACGACTAGCTGACGATCAAAGTCCTGCTGCTGCTGTTTGAGTACGTCCGAGAGGTGGTCGCTGTGCGCCGCGGCCTGCCGTCTCAGCTGAAGCCGTAGCTCCTGCTCAGCCTCGGCCATCAGGTCTTCTTCCTATTATTCAAAGATGGGTGTGAATGTAGAAAGAGAATGATTCAAACTTCCATTTTTGTCCAGCCTGCATAGCAAATCTGCTGCCATTATGAAACATGACCCAAGGCTCCAAAATGTGGCCATGTGTGTAGTTCAAATTTGGATAAATCTTATGAACATTGGATCCCAAAGCTCTTCAGCTAATTAAGTCTAAAGATGAAAAGGTCTTATTATTTTCCCATTTGAATTTCATAATGTTAAAGCGAGACTAATGTTACAATCCCTATATGAAACATGGGTTTTTTTATAAATATATTTACAGAAAACATACTGAGGAGTCTGATACCTGCTTTTCCGTAGTGGTGTCGTCGACTAAGTTATTGAAATGTCATCATAACATAAAAAGTATATGGACCTAGTGCACGAAAGTCAGATGTAATAAGTGTTCTCCTGCTGATTTTCAGGACAGGTCGGGTCATCAAACAAAAACCATGTATGAAGAATCAACATCAAAATCTTAACCAAGTTTTTGGACATATTAAAGAGTAACATCCTGCATGATTTTCATGTAGTTAATTTCAGATCTGTTCAAACTACCACTAAAAGTATGAACATTAGTCCCACATGCAGAAAACGGCCATTCAGAGTCCTTCAATTTCTTCATACTAAATTAATGTAACCTACAGGGAATATGGAAAATAGATGGGAATTCAAAGACAAGTGGAATGCCTCTGGCCGTCTCACCTGCATCACGCGGTTCAATATAGCAGCAGTGCTGACTATGAATACTACTCTAACTCGCACAAGATGTTCAGTGATACATGGTTACTCTTATGTCCAAGTTTAATGAACTAGACCACTTTTTATGAACTAGACCAATAAACTTACAGAGATATGATGGTTATTCAACAAAAAACCCCAACATGGCCAAAGTTCATTGACCTTACATGACCTTTGACCTTGATCATGTGACCTGAAACTCGCACAGGATGTTCAGTGATACTTGATTACTCTTATGTACAAGTTTCATGAATCAGATCCATAAACATTCAAAGTTATGATGGTAATTCAACAGATACACCCAATTCGGCCAAAGTTCATTGACCTTTGACCTTGGTCATGTGACCTGAAATGAGCACAGGATGTTCAGTGATACTTGATTACTCTAATGTCCAAGTTCAATGAACTAGACCAATAAACTTTCAAAGTTATGATGGTAATTCAACAGATACCCCCGATTCGGCCAAAGTTCATTGACCCTAAATGACCTTTGACCTTAATCATGAGACCTGAAACTTGCACAAAATGTTCAGTGATGCTTGATTACTATTATGTCCAAGTTTCATTAATCAGATCCATAAACTTTCAAAGTTATGATGGGAATTCAACAGATATCCCCAATTCGGCCAAAGTTCATTGACCCTAAATGACCTTTGACCTTGGTCATGTGACGTGAAACTCATGCAGGATGTTCAGTGATACTTGATTAACCTTATGTCCAAGTTTCATGAACTAGGTCCATATATTTTCTAAGTTATGATGACATTTCAAAAACTTAACCTCAGGTTAAGATTTCGATGTTGATTCCTCCAACATGGTCTAAGTTCATTGACCCTAAATGACCTTTGACCTTGGTCATGTGACATGAAACTCTAATAGGATGTTCAGTAATACTTGATTAACCTTATGGCCAAGTTTTATGAACTAGGTCCATATACTTTCTAAGTTATGACATCATTTAAAAAACTTAACCTCAGGTTAAGATTTGATGTTGACGCTGCCGCCGCCGCCGTCGCCGCCGCCGTCGGAAAAGCGGCGCCTATAGTCTCACTTTGCTTCGCAGGTGAGACAATAAGAATGAAATTGTAGCAACTTTTGAAGATTTTTTTTATAACCCAAAACATCCACTTATAATAATTAACAGCATTTATTTTCAAACAATTGCCTGTATTCTGAAATTGGGTTTAATTTAGACTCTGGAAAATGGTAAAGTTTCTTCATCATTAAAGCATGAGGAAAGACCACAGTAAACCTTAGAAATGTAAACAATTTTTTGACAATTTCAACAGTTTGACCATGGTTAAAGGTAAAGTCATCCCAAAAAAAGTTGATTTGAATAAAAAGAGAATTCAAACAAGCATTACACTGAAAATTTCATCAAAATCGGGTGTTTGATAATCAAAGCTATGACATTTTAAAGTTTTGCTGATTTTTCACATAACAGTTATTACTCGGTGATATGCAAATGAGGGAGTCGATGTCAAACCTCACTATTTTTTTTTAATTGTTTGAATCAGAATTAAAACTTATATGGCAATGAGGAGAAAGTTGTAATGAAATACAAAAGAAATAGTGAGTTGATGTCATCAGTCCATTTGCACACTGATCAGAATATGAATATAACTATTTTGTGAAATTAAGCAAAACTTTGAAATATCATAACTTTCTTATTTTACGTCCGATTTTGTTAAAATTTTCAATGTTATGCTTGTTTGCTTTTTCTCTTTTTATTCAAACCAACTGTATCATGGGGTAGACTTGTCCTTTAAGTTAAACCTGACTTCTGGCTAAGGGCCTATGACTAACACCTAATCAAGATACTCTTCCCATTCCTAAACTGACCTTCTTCTGGTATAGAACGGCCAGGTCAGCAGCCTGTCTCTCGAGCTCAACCGCGACCTTTGACTTGGTGACCCCTTCGTCTTCTTCTTTCTGTTTCTCCATGGCAACGGCCAATCTCTTCTGTTCCATGGCCTGTTGCTCAGCAAGCTCCTTCTGCAGCTGGTAGACCCTGCGGTGGGCGTGGGCTATCAAGGCATTCAGCTCTTCCTCCGTTAGCTTCTTACCTAGAAAACGAGCAATGTTTATCTCTAACATTGTCTCCATTAAGACTTTTCGATTTCTATTATTTGTATTCTTTCATTTTGCAAAAGAATTTTCCATGAAGAATAATGTGTCTGAAAATGTGACCTTTATTTTATTATTCAATTTCCTACACCGAAAAGAATGTAAATTCACGCTTGTTTTGAGACTTCAATGAGTAAATACCATCATTTTGAACAGTATCTACGGTTGTGTATTCCTATGTAATACCAGTGCATCCCCAGGCAAAGACATTCATGCAGCGATAAAGGATGAACAAAATCTTCCATCCTAACTAATACGACATTTGATCTAAACATGAATTTAAAAAAATCCAGAACACTGGATCTTTGGCCACAGTGACCTCACAATAGCACATGGTTTTACCGATCGCGCCACACCAGGCGAGCTGATCGGTGTGTTGGAATTACTCTATATTATGTTATATTAATATTCATGAGGCAAAGTCGTACTGAGTCTGCCGAATCATAGCAGGATGAAGAAATAGCATAGACCAGGTGACCAGGATAGCACACCAATTCCTACTTTGAATGCATTTCAAAGCATGTTGAACGATGTACTTGGCAAACTGTCAAATACCAGTCATTCGTGGACGCATTGTTGTTTTTTTATGTCAATGACAACCACACTTCAAAAGAATATATGATTAATAAAGACATCAAAGTTGGTGCTTATCTTATTAGATTTTAAACCACCATGTCACTTTAGTACAAATGACTTTCCTCTGATCATGTTCAGAAATGAACTACAAACAGGCTTATTCAGAGACCTGAACATTCAAATGCTTCATTCCTTTTTCTTTAAACTAGCATTCACATTTCAGTGATTCACTGTTGTACACTACATAGCAACTAGAATACAATGGAGCACTAGTACAATAACCCACTGATGCTGCACATGAAAAGAATGGATTACTGAGCTATTTCCTTTCATCCATTCACAAATATTAAGAGAGTTGAAATCTACATATATATATTAATGGCTGGCAAGCTTTATTAGAATATGTATTGTGATTCTAAATAATAGCCTAACAGTTCATTGGCTCCATCCAAGTTAAATATTCATAGCCTACAAATGTTTCCACTCGACGTGTTTAAAGTCTACTAACTCTAACAGAAATCACCTTAATCAAGACAAGTATATAAGGGGGTTTCACCTCCGCCTTGCGTGTGAGCAGTTGAGCGAGCAAGGCCGGTATACAGTGACACATGTAACCAATATCATGACATCACCATACAGCCATGTACAACACAAGACTATACAACATACCTAACCTTTTCACTGTATACTGGTCTTGTTATCTATTTATGCTGGCCGTTTTTCGCCAGCATGAATGGGTAATGCTAGTGGGGCTGCGTTTTTGACTCGACTTCAATTTTCTATTTGTTCATCTTGGGTTCGATCTCATGTTATCAAAGGTCATACCTATATTGGACATGGAATTGTAATAATTTTTCTAATATTCTGCTTGCAAAACGAGATTTTGTAATCAGAATATTTAGAAAAATCATTGCAATTAATGTCAATCCAGTATGGCCTCTGATAACGAAAGAATAAAAACAAGACAAGGTTAACAAAAGATATGGGAATAGATGGAAAGCATATATTACTGTAAACTGACATATTTAGGAAAAATATGAAAAAAATGGTAGAGGATTTCACATTAAGCATTTAAAATACTACTCGATGACAATTTGTTATCACTTTGGTGATTTCATCGTTTTACAGCTTGAGACTGGTGGAGTATCAGCATACATTTAGTATTTTAGTTGATGATATGCATAACCAAGACAAAAGACAGGTTGAACAAAAGATATGGGAATAGATGGAAAGCATCACTCTAAATTAACATTTCCGAAAAAATATGAAAAAAAATGGTAAAGGATTTCACAAGCATTTAAAAACTACTCGATAACAATTAGTTACCACTTTGGTGATTTCATTGTTTTACAGCTTCAGACAGTTATTCAAATATTAAACTCAAATCACAATTCATCTGGTGGAGTATCAGCATACATTTAGTATTTTAGTTGATGCACAACCAACTAGTCCTATACACAATATATCTTAGAAAAGATATTAAGGTACTGGCATTCTTTCTCATGAAAGCCTACCTCAGTAATTACTGAGCAGAATTACTCATACCAGAATTACTTTCAGACACTTGGAAGGCCTGTTCAGATAATTTTTTGGGTTTTTTTTTTTTGCTCATAAAACATAAATAATCCAGCAGTGAAGATATTTTTTTCAAATATGATCAACTGAGCAATAAAACAAATGGAGGGGGGGGCCTTACATAGGTCACTGTATACAATTAGATGATATTCAGAATTAGTTACATTATTCATATTTTATAATTATGGTCTATGATCATTCCTACTACAACTGGTTGGCGTTTCACAAAAGCTGTTCGTAAGTTAAGAGCGACTTTAAGAACGACTGGTGATCCTTCTTGTGGTAAATGGTATATGCATGGGCGATGGTTTAGCGCACAAGAAAGGATTACCAGTCATTCTTAAAGTCGCTCTTATCTTACAAACAACTTTATGAAACACCCACCTGGAATGTAAGTTTAGAAGTATCTTACCCTTTTTGCCAATCTTAGCTTCAGGCATCAAGCTTTGAACTTCCTTCTTGAAATCTTCCCTACCCTTCTGAATCAATTCATTGTAGTTCTTTAGAATACGGGCTTCATTCTGAGCAATGGCAACCTGAAATGTATAATAATCATATAATATATTAATAATAACAATTCTAATAATGATGATTATGATAATGATGATAATATTGATAATGATGATGATGATGATGATGATGATGATGCTGATGATGATGATGATGATGATAATGATTAATGATAATAATAATGATGATAATAATAATCATCATCATTATCATCATAACAATAATAATAACAATCATGACAATCATGATTATAGATACATTGTATGCAGGCAAGCCAGGATCCCAGGGCTGGGGTAATAATAATTACAATGTAAAGTGCTTAGAAATATTAAGTATTAAGCAATAAATAAATGTAACTATTACTATTATTACTATTTAATAAAGTAGAGCCCAAAAAATTAGCTTAACTATATTATTTGTCCAGCAAAACTTATTTGAATTTTCTGTACCCGTTCAATACTGACCATTTGGATTGATATCCTCCAATTGATCATGAAACTCTCCATATCTAACATCAGTTATCAGTGGAACTTTCTGCTAATCTCCCAATGCGGAATGATTAAAAATAAGAGAAAATAAGGAAATACAAAAAAAGTCTAAAATGAAATAAAGCTTGGAGCAATTGTCTCCGAGGCATATGTGGTGTCACCCTCTCCTGTTATATACTTTTACACCCAGAATTCCTGAAGGTTATATATCACAAGGTACAAAGACCAACATACCTCAGCTGTAGCAGACTCCAGGTCGTATGACATCTGATTAAGATTAGCTTGAGCTCCAGTGAGATTAGGGCCTTGTCCCTTAGAGGTCTTGATCTGTCTAGCTTCTTCCAAGACTGCCCTTAGCTTGGCCAACGCTTCCCTGAAAGATACGGAATAAAAAAATTATTGTGTAAATATTGTTCAAGCGGGGGGAGGGGATCGCTCAGTCATGCTTATTTCAAAATGACAGCAAACAAGATAATAACAAATAAAAAATATAATTCTTTTCCTGGTGCCTGTTTCATAAAACTTGTAATTGATAAAACGCAATGACAGTTTAAAGCTACTGAAATCATTCGATTTGATTGGCTGATAATCGATAATAGAGAAATTATACATTTGTTATCATAACAAGTATTAATGAAATGGGAGCCAGAAAAGGGTTGATGGAACACTGTCAAAGGTTTTTTTATTAAGCACAATCGACGTGAAATTTATCATGGGCGTTGTTGGTAAGAATTGCATGCATGAGGTACCTATGGAACAGTTCTAATAACCCCAAGGCATAGACAAGGGTAAAGGAATCAAGTGTTTGTAATTACATTAATGCCCAAGCGAAATGATGAGCATTATCATGTTTTATAAGATAGTAACATGGATCCTTGTTTCTTGATAAACCATCCCCACCTTAACAACTTTTTTATCAACTAAATGACCGGTGATGTGATAGATTATCAGCCTTTAATTTGAAAATGTTCTGTACCATCATTCTATAAAGCCTCTAATCTCTCATCTGCATCTCCACCATGACTATGTACAGTCAAGCCATTATTGTGTAAACACATTTAATTCAAATTTATTAAGGTACATTGTAATTTATTCTCATATTTTTCAATTTCAACAAATCTGCAGCTTGCCATCATGGGTGTAAATGATATCCTATTGTGTCAATAAACATAAATTAAAACATTATTTGTTTATTCATTTAATCATTCATTTGTTGATTTGGTTTATTTATTTATTTATTTTGTCTCATCGGTAATAATAATACTGTTATACTAGGGGGCATGTAAACATTAAATACATAAATGGAGATTTACATGAACACATTCAGTGGTGATATGAAACATTGGTACAAAATAATATTGGAAGCTGCTTATCTACGAGTAATAATAAAGAACAAATATTTAGAATATAAATCATAACTACATCATCAATATAAAAGTTGATCTTTGACTACTTTATGAGCAATGAAAATATAAAACCACAACAGTTCATTTATAAAAGGCTACGAACAAAGTATAAGAAAATAATAGACACTTGGAGGTAGATAATTTAGGACAAAGCTAGTCAATATATATTCATTGCCTTTCAAAAAAAAATTTTAAAAAAATGTAAGCCTGTGTTACAACTGACCTTGCTGCTGCTTCCTCTTTGCTTGCCTGTCTTACTATCTTCAGTTTGTTTTCAGCTGCTACCACCACCTCATCCCACTGTTTCTTTTTCAATTCACTTGTCTCCTCCTGGGTATCAGCGAAAAAAGACATAGAAACCGGATTAGCCAATAACAGTCATCCTCTTAAAAGAAAGTGCATGACTTGTCCATGGTGCTGTTTTTATCCTCTGAGAAAAAAAGCGTCTCATAAAGATAAAACTTTTAATGAGGGATAATTTAGTGTTTGGAAATTCTTTCTAAGTCAATTTCAATGTCAGATAAAGTTTATCTTTAATGTGTGAAAGAGTTGGCAAAGGTCATATTTTAAGCCATGCTAAGGTGGTGTTAAACAACTGGAATGAAACCAACTGATTTGAGACATTGATTCCAATTTCACAAGATGAGTATAAACATAATCCAATGAAATAACTATTGTTTGCTGGTACATATTAATATGAATAATATGACAAATGATTAAAAAAAACAAATGAAGAATTCTGAAAATGAGAAATGGCTCAGTAATTAGCAAAATTAGCATGCTACCACAATATGGATCTCTGAACACTGAGAGCATGTCATCAACACTTTTGTCCAACAAGTTGTCAGATCTGACAACTTTCCTTGATTTTGATTGGCTGAGAAACACAGTTCCCATGGTAACTCGGATAAATCATACTTTCTTGGGATGTATCCCTACTATGAACTGCTCCGCAGGGGAGAGAGTTTCATCATTATTTTAGTCTGACAAATCGTCAGATCTGACAAGTTTCCTAAATTTTGATTGGCTGAGGAGTACTGTTACTATGGTTTCTGTCGGATAAAACAGGACTTGTCTGATGAAACGCTTCCCAGGTGGGTGTTTCATAAAACTGTTCATAAGTTAAGAGTGACTTTTAAGGTTGACTGGTGAACATTTCTTACATGCTAAATAATCACCCACGAACATTTAATGGTGAATATCATTTACCACAAGAAAGGATCACCAGTCGTTCCTAAAGTCGCTCTCAACTTACAAACAGCTTTATAGAACACTCCCCAGGTGACCATAAAGAAACCTTACTGACCTCACTATCCCCCATAGCAAGCTTGAGTTTATCTGTATGTTGCTTAGTAGCTTCTACTGCTTCTTTCTTAGAGTCCATGGCAATCCTTGTGGCTTCTACCGTGTCTGAAACACATCTCTCGACAATTGCTTCGTAAGCTGAGGAAGACGGTTTAAAAAATAATTCAAGATAAAGACAAGCACTGGTCCTGAGAATGGATCATTGAAGAAACTGTCTCTAAGTGATTTGAAATGTTGATTATGAAGCATCTCACAATTGGCGTATGCTGTAAAACTTTGGAATCACCAAAAAATACTTTGTACTAAAAAAAGATAAAAGAAAACTAAACATTCGAATTTCTCCTAACCATGAATATTAACAGCTTCAACAATCTCCAATAATTTTTTCTTTCTTTAAGGGGGGAGTATTTCCCTTGAAACTGAAGAAAACTGACCACCCCCCCCCCCCTCTTACCCTGAAAAGTACAAATTACAAAATATTTTTTTGTAAGGAATAATTTGCATCAGTGCTAATGGCAACTTCTTCAATATCTTGCGAAAGGATCTCTGTGAAATATTTACAAACATTTGAGAAAATAGCATTTTCCATGAAACTAAGGGTATTAATTAAACTAAGGGTATCATTAACACCCTCTCCCCACAAACAAACAAAACAACCAGTTGGGATCTGTGCTGACCTGCAATACTGGCAGCTTCATCGATCTCTTGCTCCAGGATCTTCTCCTGTAGCTCCTTGCTCCTCCTGGCCTCCTCCTCTTTCTTGAGAGAGTTCTCCAGCTCCTCGGAGGCTTTGGGAGCCACTGGAGCTTTGGTGGCTGAAGGCTTGGCAGGCTTCACTGCTGCTTCTTTTGAGGCTTGTAATGATGGCTGAGGGGAGATAAGATAAAATACTACTACTAATAATAATAAATGTGACTTAAAAAGGGGCACACCCACTTCATAGAATGCTCAAGGCAGATAAAGAAGTCAACTGGGATACAATTACTGTTGTCTTCAGGAAATCGTTTTTACATTATGGAGCACGGACAAGCGTGATGCAAGATTCTTTTTGGAACCACAAGTGAACCAAATGTCGAAGAGCTCAGTACCCTTTCAAAGCCTCATCACCCAGAATCTATATCAAAGCCATTCCATAAAGACTTACGTTTGGCATTGGTTACCATGAGACCACCAAACACAATAACATGCAGGTCTCCTCAGTATACCTACAACCCAAGTTTGGTATAAAAGTGACAGCTTACTGTTGCAGAGTTATGTGTCATATCATTGACCTCAAAATAACCTTTGACCTTACCATGTGACCTCTGATTGCGCCATGACAAGCAGGTCTCCTCAGTACATATACAACCCAAGTTTGGGTGAAAAGTGACTTACAGTTGCAGAGTTATGTGTCATATGGTTTGTGACGCCTACCTCTGGTGGGCAAGACAAAAAGTAATCATGAACTACATGTTCCTCCATAATACCTTGGTCCCATTTGCTCTACGGCGGCCGTACGGCGAGTCGAAAGCAGTCGTTTTATTCATTTTTATTCAAACCACCTGTATGTGGCTGGTACAAAAAATGTTAAAACGGCTGTTTTCGACTCGCCGTACGGCCGCCGTAGAACAAATGTGACCAAGGTATTAGTTACACATCTTCTCATATTTGAAACTACATCAAGTGAATATCAACAGACATGTACTTACTGGTTTTGATACAGGTGCTTCACTAACAGGAGTGACAGTTTTTGGTGAGCTATAAAGAAAAAGAAATAGAGATGCGCGCTTGATAAATACTAGCATGATGGAGACAACACAATGTAGGAATAAATACTTGGATATTTAGATTTTTTTAAACATTTATTCAGTTCAGTTTGATACAGACCAATATGGTTTGGTTGCTGTTTTTATGGTAATTTCTATCTGGGTACTTCATGTCTATCAAAAGATAATGTATGTACTGACATAGCAACACACCTGGTTTATTGAATATCCCACTAAAAGCGCTTCTTTGAAAGCCCCCCCCCCACCCCATCATGGCCACCATATGTTGCACTTCTTTAAAATCAAATTCGCCTAGTCCTGATGATTATCATATAAAAATAGTATGTACCTTTCTGAACACATGTTGCTCTTGAGTCTTGACAACCCCAAAAAATGTCAAGGAATTGCCAGCCATAGCAACAGATGATCCATACACATTGGATTCCAAATACACTAGTAATGTCTTATTACTGGCAGGTTGAATGAATATGCTGTAACTAGGTTCCAAATAAAGGAACATCCACCTGGTAAACCGGCCTATTTGATTCAGTTTCAATAGATACCATTCACCTCATCAGTCACTGTTCTGCATGTTCTTCATGTCAATTTCAATCCTTTTCTATTTTCACAGATATGCCAATTCATGTCATCTTTGCATCTGGTCCTCTTGCTAAAGATTCTTTATTAAACATCTTTATTATTCATAATCACCATGATTATTCTACTTCTATCATCTCACGACAAAAGGAAACATCTCTGATATTTTTCCCAACTCTTTTCTTGATGTCACATAGGAATTTATATATCACCATCTACATGTATATAGAAATAATTTATTCCGGAATGAACTTTCATTATTACCCAAGCTTTAGCTCGAGCTGCCTTCAAGCGTTCAGTGCATTCAAGGAATTAATCTTGCTAGGTACCCATTCACCTCACCTGGGTTTAGTGCAGCACAATGTGGGTAAATTTCTTGCTGAAGGAAAACATCCCATAGCTTGGATTCGAACCCATGCCCTCTCACTGAAAGACACGATCCATAACCACTAGACCACAAAACCCCTCCATTTTCCTAAATTACTATTAATTTAACTCATTCTACAAGAGT
The DNA here is from genome assembly GCF_018143015.1 of Lytechinus variegatus. Lineage (NCBI taxonomy): Eukaryota > Metazoa > Echinodermata > Echinoidea > Temnopleuroida > Toxopneustidae > Lytechinus > Lytechinus variegatus. The sequence goes on from NC_054751.1 coordinate 30,998,005, forward strand.
AGACCTTTTGTATTAGACAATATAGTTCTAATCAATTTGTTCTTTTTATGAATTGGCATGTTATATTTCAATTATACTATCCCATTTTTATCTCCCCTAATAGCAGAGAGAGATTACTTCTCCAATGTCAACAGCGGCGTCATCAACATTGAAATAATAATCAAGATTAAGCCTTTTAAATGTCATCATAAACTTAGATAATATATGATGGCAAATTATGGAACCTAGATAGGTGTATCTAAAAAAGTATCACTGATCATCTTGCACGAGTTTCAGATCACATGATCAAGGTCAAATATCAGAGGGGGAAGTGAACATTGACCATGTTGGGGTATCAACATAGATTATCTTTACCATACAACATACTACATGACACAACTAAAAATTTGAAAATTGTGAGACATTTCCTATTTTTGCATCAGCCCTATACAAGAACCCATCAAAATCATCATTTTCTCTACAACTGTTCAATAAAATTGAATAAGCAACCAGCCTCAAGGATTGGTGATGCGGAAGGGGACTTTCATGTTAAGACCTACCTGACGGGTATCAATGGTTTCTTTCCAAGAGACATGGGATCTGCTTTAGACTTGCCGGTATCCGCCGATGCATCCTCATCAAAGAAATAAGGAAAGACGTCCAGGAGCATGGGCCAGTTACTCTCCACTTGCTTCCTGAATTCAGGGTTTGCCTTGGCGTAGGCTAACGTGCCAACGGTTGCTCCTACTCCTACCAATAGACCACCCATGATGACCTTCCCTGCACCACCAGACCTACAAGAACAAAACAATCAAATCAGCTTACAATGATATTGTGTAAAATTAAAGATCATTCAGTTCTATGCTTTAAACTGACAGTTTGATACAATTTTTTTAAAAAAAGAGTATCACAAAACACGTGTTGTTAAAACATGCAATCTTTGGCTAATCTTGTGCATGTGTATATATGACGCAGTATTTGGTACCCTGGGGTACCAAATAATAATCCGCCATTTTGTTGAATTATTTGTTTTATTTTTTGCGCTGTACCCTGGGTTACCAAAAAATGTGTACAAGTATATTTTGATGTTTTGTACAGATTTTTTTTTTCTTTTTTGTGATCTTATGTAACAATTAATGCATGCAAATGATAACTTTATTCTAATTTTCATGTTCTGTTCTAATCTTCGCTGTTCAATAATGATACCTGTAGTTGTCATTATTGATCTTATGTCTTTGAATTCAATTCAATTCAATTATTTAGCTGTCGAAAAGTATACTTAAAGTTAAATTCTTAAGTATAACACAATTTGCTTACTATTATATTGGCATTAGATTGTATCAAAGAAAGGAAATAGGCATTGTGATCTTTGTCCCCATTCATTGTCATGATTGTCGCACCAATCGTACGACCGTGATCACCATGACAAAAATGTAACTGTACACTATTACAACACGAGATGGCGCTGCACAACGCAGTACCCCGGTGTACGGCGTGGTGCATCATATGTCTGTCTTGTCGCTTTTTCCTACAGCCGATCACCCAATCCCCTTGAAACAGTGCCCGTTTTTCCATTTTCAAACTTGTTGATTGTCCTGGGGAAGTTACTGATTCTGCCTATTTGGGGGTTAAAAAGTAAAAGTATGCAAGGTGAAGGGTAACTGCTGACTCCCCAGTCAGAATGGAGTAGGGTTGCTTCATATTATTCAATGCCTCTATAATATGGAATGAAGATTTAGAGCACAAACATACAAATACATTTGGTTATGTATTCACTGCATGGTATGTTTTATTAGGCGACTGCACACCAGTTACGATTGGTCTGCGACACGATTTCAGAATAAAATGGAGTAGAATATGATGCTGGAATTGAGACTTGGAATATCTTACTGTGTAATGTTCTAAATCATCGTACGAATACCTATGTTCAAATCTGTGACTATGCTATCATCATTCTTAGAATAAAAGCGTATTTAATATCTAGTCATAATGACGTCACAGCAGTCGTAAGATTGGCTACGATTTGAAACTAATTTGGCCTATACTCCAAAAAAAGGCTAGCAATCTTTTAAAATGGTTATATAGTAGTATTCTTCAATTAATTTTAACCTCAAATAAAATGATATGTTCCATTCATATTTTCAGAAAATTAGCAAAATGCGATTTGTTCTAAAATCGGATCGCGAACAGTCGTGTGGTGTGCGGTGGCCTTTACGCAGCCCCCTCAGTATCACAGCTGGAGCATGAATTAGTCCAACACAAGGATTCATTTGACTGTACCTCACCAATGGATCATCTCACTTTGATACAAAGTGAACATATCGTACACAAAGATTGGAATACTTGAATTAATAGTCTTCTATAAACTACTTTTTTCAATGTTTGGCAACATTTTAGACATGTTTTAAATGAAACCTATCATTTTATGTTTTAATGTGAAAATCAACATGGATAGAGTACATCTGTGTTATTACTCTGGTATTCATCCCTTGATTTTGGTTCATAAGTGTTTGGGATACACTGCACACTAATTCATCGTAGTTTAAATTGTGAAGCAACTTTCCAATTACTGGCATTTAATTCACAATGTTCACTGAAACTAATCATTCACAGAAGCACTGCCTATACAGTAAATTTCTCAATTAGTCTATAAAGCATACATAGGGAATCACCTAAAAAAAAGTTCTGCCATTGTGCCATTTTGACCAAACATTTTTTTTTATAATTTAATGCAAGCCTTCAATTCAATTTTGTTTTGATTCAACAGACTTACCTCTTTGGTGCAGTTGGTGGCGGTGGTGGTGGTGGGGGTTGAGGGGGAGGGGCTGATTTAGGAGCTCCAGCAGGGGCCGAGCTGGGCTTTGAACAATAACTGCATTGCCCTCCAGGATTGGAGCTCACCCGATTGGCTGTCCGACAATTACATGCCTACCAACAACAAAGGATAACATAATAGATTAATCAGTTGCAATTTTTAGGTACATACATCAAAGGGGTTGTTGCAATAGATTTGTTTGGAATTGTTTTTAAGACTCATTTGTAAAATAATATGAAATTGATGGAAGCTTACCGATTATTAACTTCCAGAAGAGGCCAATGGGTGATTTCAAGTCCAGTGTTGGCCTTGGTGTTGGAATTTGGATTGCTTCCCCTAGCTCCAAAACTTATTCAGAGTTTGTAAAACTGATCCAGATCAAATTATTGACATCTAAACAACTAGTGAGTGACTTTTCTGGACCATCTCCATTTGATGTTTGGTGCTATAATCGTGAAAAAACTGACCTAACACCAACACCAAAAGGTCAACACTGAACTTGAAATCACCCAATGAGCAATCAGAAGTCCCAAAATTGTAATAAGTCATTTGAATTGCCTGACATTGCAACTTGATATATGCGAACTTGATTCCAAACACTAAGCTTCTTTATTGTAAGGCGAGTGAAAGTAACAGCCTGCCTCTATGTGCTTGCACTTGATAACTGCAACCACCCTGCCTGTGTGGAATCTATAGGTAGGACTACCCGCAGTGCCAATATGGGAGACAATTTCCCACATTGCTTTAGGAAAGAACAAAAGAAACAACACCAACAAAAGCGTAATTTATAAAAACAAAAGTAGTCAGTGAATTTTTGAAGTAGACAGTGAAAAGGGGTAATTTTTCATGAGGAATCTGCTAATCACATTTTTATTTTCCGCCAAGGAATCCTTTTGCAGCAAATGCAAATGAAGGAAATTGACCTCCCAAACTGGAGACAGTCTCTGAATTTGGATACCCAAATTCTTTACAAAAGAATAATCTCACTCATGGGAGACAGTCTCCCATATTGGCCGTGCACCTCTACTACACCCATGGGTTCATATCATCTCGCGTGCGAAGGAATATCAGTCATACGCACGCGACACACACGACACTTCCAAAATACAGTGGGCTTTTGCCCACATAAAACATCATGTATGATTTGGTATTCCACATCCTGCTATGACACTTACCGAATCATTTAGATCCTTCCGTGACTTCTCCTTGAAGTTTCTTTAATAATAATAATAATCCGCTTTTATATAGCGCTTAATCCATCGGAACGACGTGTCTAAGCGCTTTACAGATATATTATTACCCCGGTCATCGGATTCAATCAGTCATTCCCACACACAATGTGTACACATCCTCCACTCCCTGGGGAGTATTCCAGTCAGTCGCCTGTGAGGCGCACACAGTACTGGACAAGCTACAATGACTTTCACATCCTACCGGGTACCCATTTAGCACCTGGGTTGAGAGTGGCAAAGTGTGGATTAACGCCTTGCCAAAGGACGCCAGACCGCGGTGGGATTCGAACACACGACCCTCTGTTTACAAGGCGAGAGTCAGAACCACTACACCACGGCTCCTCTTTCTAAAAATATGTATATTTTCTTGATCTTTAGTGAAGATTTCATGGAGATAGAAATCAATCAGCATGGATATCAATTTTCTCCTGAAGAGGGCGCGCGATATTCATATCAAAGACACGACAAGGGAAAGAATAGGCACCTACACTATTTTACACGCATATCGACGCAAGGCATTAGGCAAAGTCCGTGAAGTGTCCAATCTTTTCATTGTATAGACTTTGGTATACCGTATACGTATTATTGATGTCGTCAAAGCTTGTACTGCTGGTTTCTTTCCCGGCACTATATTATTTTCTTTTTTTTATCAGTCATCTTTTTAAATTAATTGCAAATAAGTGTTATCATCACCAATAATAATCTTTAATTATGTGTTTGAAGGTATTTCATTCATTGGTGCCCATAATTAGTAAATTAATCATAAGGATTGCGCACTCAAAGAATTTAGATACAGTCATAAAATTACCGAGGAGCTGAATCAAGGTTGTGAAATTATTAGCGCCACCAACGGGCTTCCTTGTAATTCTGTGGAAGAGACAAGCGAAGTCACTTTCGAGGCCGAGGTAAGCGAAATTTTTTTTTTAATGATTATTATTTTATTATTATTTTCATATTTAATAAACTATTGCTACTTACCGGCAAGAGCCCCGGTGCGTAGCGAGAAGGAGTTTCGGCAAATATTACTTCAGCAATGAAGCGATGTTTGCCGACTACATCGAAATCCAGGGTCAAACACCACTCAAGGGTTCAAATCGTCTCGTGTGTGAAGGATTCATATGCACCGGTGCACGCGAATCTTTCACACCCTTTTTACTAAAATAACTATGACTTTACATCGTAGCTAAGCATTATATTTGAGCTATGACACTTACCGAACCATATGGATCGTTTGTTGAATTCTCCTTGCTGTTTTTTTTAATAAAATAAGAGCATTTTTCGTGATCTTCACGTAGATGCCTCTTGATCAGCGTTGATATCAACTTTTGCCTAAAGAGGGCGCGCGATATTATTTCAAAGTCGGTAGGCACTTAAGAACCAAGTTTGAAAGGATACTCGTAAAATTATGTCACTCTCGCCGATGAATATTCATTAGATCGTGGTCGTGCGTGTTCAATACACACTGAGTGCATGCATGCAGAGAGTTTTTATTGAACACGCACGTCCACGATCTAATGATTATTCATCGCGAGAGTGACGTAATTTTACGAGTGTCCTTTCAAACTTGGTTCTTAAGTGCCTACCGTACCTTTGTTTACGGTGTTGCAAGCTAGCTGCATTCTAGGCGATCAGCATTATTTTCTTGCTCGTTCAATCCACTTTCATCATCATCTTGTCAAAAGATGGCGTACTTTACCAATAAGTATATACATGAGATGCAACCTGTTGATTTTTGGTACAATTTCCTATTATGCGCTGACGACTTGAATTGAGAATGTTCGATACGAAAAATTGCTTTTCGATTGTTGTTTGCGTACTTTCCACCGCAGTATTAAGGACGGATCGAACGGAGTATCCTGGTTGAGACTTGGAGGTAAGCGATAAAAACACTTTTATAAATAATTTCCAATTCATTTAAAAAAAAAGTTAAATCATAAAAACAAATTTCCATTAGTGGAGAAATACTGAAATGTTTGGCGTTTTTCATTCCCTCACATTCGTGTGATGAATGAAAACGTCAAAGTCCACTATGAAACCACATGCGTTGTGCGAGGTTAGTATTACTAACCTTGCATGTTGTGTGAGTGGTCAAACACGGTCTATTGTACGAGGTTAGTACATGGGTCATTCCATGGGGTTGGGGCAAAAATTGTGACATCAGGGTCAAAAAATAGAAATGTAATAAATGAAATGTTTTATTTCTTATATGTTTCATGGGACAATCCTTCAACTAAATCCACTTACAAGCATTTGATACCACCCTGCATATTGGAGTAAACTGAGAAACAAGATTTGACAAAATACCACCGTTACATGGACATCATTTATCATCCTTGCTAAGACTACGCTCTCCCACTGTAAAAATAAAGGGGTTGATCTCCATTACTCTTGATAAATATGTTGCTAACTACATTGTTAGTCAATTTATTCCACACTTTCCAACATGGCATATATATTTTGATAGATTTAGCATCAATAAATGGAACTTGATGCTCTGTGTGTATACCAGTGCCATGTTCTGTGTCATTCTTTTTTCTCACCAGTCTAGAAAATTGAATTTATGATGGCATGTAGAACTAAATAGTTGAGAGAAGTCATGCCTCAACAGAATGGAATATTCTCTTTGGAAAAACTCAATTACTCTTTCTGGCCTAACCTTCTATTTTTGGTGTTACCACCGTTACATGGACATCATGTCTCAGTAACAGATGTATACTTTGAAGCATTGTTAAGTTAAGGTCCATTAATGGCCAATACACACCAAATTCCACTTTATGCCTTAGAATATTTGCACAAGATCAATTGATTATACTAAAGAAAAACATTTTTCATGTCAAATTCTTTGCAAATAAAAGCAATTTAAATTAGAGTTTAAACAAGGAAAAATGTACAAAATTATTGATAAATTATATTCAAAATAATACTACGGTAATCCTCAAGGTTCCACTTCCGTCTATCTCTTGAAACATATGTTTCTGTCTAAAGGGAAAAAAACAAGAGTGCTAGCTTATGATCTCCAAATCTTTTATTACTTTAAAATATCTCCTTCAAGATATCACTTTCAAATGTACATACCACCGTTACATGGACATCATGTCCTTGTAATGGTCATATTGAATAGTATGACTTGACATTCTACTTATCAACACACTAAATGCGAGTTAACTCATCTTACTCAAGTGTAGAAATACAACATCTACAGGCAAGCTTCTGAAATGCATATCAATGAACAGGTAATTTTTTTTTTATTCATACATGTACACGATTATAATTTTGATACCTTTGATACAATACTCGGGTGAAAAAGATGTAGGGAAAAGGTACTAGTTTAGTTCTTCTAAGCTATGGTTTTTCAAGACAAAACAAGACAAAGTTGGCATGCAATTCATGGACAATGCATTAATACCTTACACATATAACTTGTTAAATTTGTTTACTCTAATTTGTTTTACCTCAGTTACATGGTAATGTAGTTTTAAGTGACTTTAATTAAAATATAATCATGTCATCACTGGAATAGATGCATTGGATAAAACATTAAGTTCCAGCATGTTAAAAGGACAATTGTAAAGTACTTAGTGGACAAATTGAATAAAAAAACTTACACCTGTTGTTTGAACATAGAGTTGTGAATGAGAGAGTAAAATGTACTATTTCTACTAAGCTATTCTAATAAATGTTCAAGTATAAAACTGCAAAGTACAATCTTTTCCTTTAGTTAAAAACTATATGGTAAACTTCTTACTGGCAAATGTAAAAAATGTATTACACTGTACACTAAACCTGACTATTGGAAATAACATGCAATATTTCTCTCTGCATTCAGGTTACAAGTTCATGAACTTCAAGAAGATCGGTGACCCAATGGATAGAGGTAGAATTGTGCCTCGCCATCAGGCCAGGAGTACAGGTCACCAGATTGACACTTCATGTACTGAAGATATACATTTTAACCTTCAACAGAGGCTACCTGTAGTTATTTAAAAAAAAATAGTATTTGGAAGTTTGACTATTTTTTTACACAATTCAAATTATTACATTTTAATCAACAAAACTTGCTGGATTGTTTCCACGATATTTTATATTATATGAAATCATTTACTCATGTACATGTCTTGACATTTTCTCATTAAAGTAAGGGGGGTGGATTACTAGGGCAATGACAAGGAATCTGATCTGTTCTTGCAAAATACACAAGAACCCTCACTTTGTATTTTTTCATAGCAAATAGAATTCATCATTTCATAGTTCATAAATTAAATATAAAGTTATGTTTTATACAAGGATTTTTGTATTTGCTTTTGTGTTTTACTTTGTTTTGACAATACAATTACTTGCCCATTACCTGTACCTTTTCATAAATTATCTTTACTTCAATTTTGTTTCTCAATGGATGAATTTAATCTAATTTTATTCTGCATTATAATCAAGGGTGGTTCTTGACAATTCCATTTAGTTCTGTATGACCATCCTATTTAATTTTCATCTCTGAAGTTTAATTGTTCAAGCAATTACATAATATTCTCGTTTTATTGGAATTAAATGAATTAATGGAATTCAAATCTGCAATTTACCTTTTGATACAGCAAATAAACTCTTGTGAAAAAAACTTGATTGTGTCACATTTTCTTTTGTTCACTTGTACATGTTTTTAAAATGTCATTATATTGCAATAAAAAAAATCACATTGAAAACAATCACGCAGGCTTTTGCTTTCTGATAAAACAAATACCCACCCCCTCTCCTAACAATTGAATAAATAGAAATTAAAATATGATTGAAAAAGTCCCTAACAATTGAATATATAGAAATTTAAAAAATACAATTGAAAAAACAGAGAAAGAAATGAGGGAAAGAGAATAAGTGCTGAAAAGTATACCAACATTCAACAAGATGAAAAGTTTTGGGAAGGTTAGGCCTACAGCTAAGAATTACTAGTAATTAAATTATTCCCATGCTTCATCATACACAAAGCACATCTACTATGTGTAGGGGGGTAGTAACAGAAAAATTATTTTGCCCCCCCCCCCCTCCTTTCGGGCTGGGATCAGCTGACGAGCAGAAAAAAAAATTACTTTTTTTGGGGGGGGGGGGTCTGCCTCCCCCGTGGCGCTGCCACTGGTTCTCAATTCTCATTTTTTTTGCAAATTCAAATTTAATCCTCAGGTCTTTGATACCCATATTTCCTAGAATCAGTAGGAGCCAATTTAAACAAGGAGAAATTTTGTACCAAATTGAGATGTGATCGTCATGATCACCAGTGAAAGAGCCGTTTCTGAGTATCCATTTGCCTATTGAATCAACATATTTCGGTGTAAAAAAATCAACTAAATTACGATTGAATCATGTCAGCTACAATTCAAAACATGTTTGCACGGAATCACAGTAATAAAAACATTTTCTTTGGAACCATTCAGCAAATCTGGAAACAAACACGGCGATGTCTTAATTTACATATTTTACTTACACAAGAAGCTACATGTGGGTCCGAAGTGAAAGATAATGGAAAATTAGCGAGATTTTTCAAACTTAAAAACACTTTCTGCATGGTAATATAGTTCCACATTTTAAAGATAAGGTTTAACTAATTTCAAAATACGAGTATCGGGATAAATCTCCGTACTTACGTTGCTTTGAAAGGGAAAACATCGTGGAGATCCAATCCACCGTTTCACGGACATCGCAGGAAGATTCCCAACTGCGATGGTTCAAAACGCCCGACATCGTGGCTGTTCATGTGCATGTGGATCGCGGCTAACATCCCGTCCGTCTGATACAACGACGGTCTCTTCTCCGGTGTCTCCTTCTTACATACGCGATGAAATGTGATCCACCGTTACAAATTTGACCCGGACATCGCCCAAAACATCGGCGACACTCGATTAATTTAAATGACATTATCATAGGTTTTCAAAGCTAATCTTTTGATGAAAAGTTGCTTACTGCCTGCCCTTTATTTCTGACACATAACTTTGGAAAAAATGATATCTGACTTTTAGTTATTTACCACTTTACCGCCGTTACAGAAAAAAATAAACGCGGACATCGCATGTAACGGTGGTATGCCGAGTTGTAGGAATGATTTATGATATGAAGCCTCTTTTCATTTGCTATCCCATTACTGTTTTGTTATTAAACAAATGTTGCTTTATCAATTATGGCCATTTGAATTTGACTAAGTTTATCTTTTGATTAGATATCTTCAACTGAAAATGACCATTTTGGATGTCACACTTGGTACCCCAAAAAAGAGTCTAGACATCATCATTTAAAGTCTCACCATCAATAATTCTTGCAGTTCAACATTTTTATTTCTGCGTCAAGTAATTGCTTACATAACTGCCTTCCAACAAAACCACATTGCAACATCAAAACACCAAACACATTTTCAGGATAAAGCTAACAATTCATAAGGAACACAAAAAAGTGCTGTTGCCCCAACCCCGTGGAATGACCCACATACTAACCTCGTACAATGTGTGAGTGCCTCTACTAAAGGTATACCAATGCATTACACAGCTTAAAATTTAAAAAATCATTAAAATATCTCTTTTGTGACCAGAAATACTAATATCCATACAGTACACATTGCAATTTAACTTGACTCTTGAGACTTATGAGAGTAATTTTTGTATTCACCAGAGCGCTCGAAAACTTGAATTTTGCGCATATTTTTGTGTACTCCCTCTATTGTTAGAAAGTAATATGGCAAGACAATTGTCATTTTTCAATCTCTTTTTTTTTAATTAAGAAAAAATAAGAAAAAATAATTTTAGAGAATCAATTTTATTCAAGACGTCAAGTGAGTCAAGAGCCAAGTAGGCCTAATTCTAATAAGATGAATAGCTGTAATGGAAACTGACAGTGTAAAAAATCAAGCATTTGTCCAAAAGAAAAAGAGAAAATAAGTCAAACATTGCCAACCTTATTTCCTCACACAGGGAGTAGTAACAGAGAACAGATAAGAATATCATATAACCTTGTTCATAATCTTGAGTGGACCGAGGATACATTATTTTTAGTTCACGGGACTACACACCAGAACACACGTACAGACCAGTTCTTTGCTATTTTATTTATGATGAAAATCAGTCAAAATTACGTAGTTTTAGCACTTATTTTACAAAACAGTAACTTACTCGTATTGTTCTTGTGACATTTCTTGATACTCGCCACATCTTCTGTTGAAATAGGAGTGAAATTCCGTGCCCTTCCTTCCAACTTCCAAAGGGTAGGCACTTAATACTTCAGTTTGAAAGGACACTCGTAAAATGACGTCACTCTCGCCGATGAATATTCATTAGATTGTGGTCGTGTGTGTTCCATACAAACATGCACACAGAAGTGCATGCATGCAGAGAGTTATATGAGAGGAACATTGGCTCCAGAGAGAAGTTGTCAATAACGTGTGTGTACTATTCCATGCTGTCCGTATGGGAGAGAGTGCATGGCAATTCGGTTAAACGAAGTTTCCGATATAAAGAGATAATTACTCAATGTACAGTAGACGTATACTGTAATAGAGGCAAATGTCAGATCAGGGGAGGCTGGAGTACAATCAGGTTTTCTTTTTGTAAGGGAAGAATAGTGTATAATTATAGCCAATTGATCTAAGTAAGGGAAGTGAACAATAATGTTTTTTAAAAAGAATGGAATATACCTGCATGGTGAAGCCAATTTGAAAGGAGGTGAGGCAAGTTCCAATGGAGGTTATTAAAAAAAATAAACTGTACAACACATTATAGTGAAGCCAGTTTAAAAGGAGGTGAGGCAGGTTTCAATGGAGGTTTTTTATAAAGAATAAACGGTACCACACATTATGGTGACGCCAGTTTAAATGGAGGTGAGAAAAGTTTCAATGGAGGTTTTTTCAAAAGAAACTGTACCACACATATCATGGTGAAGCCAGTTTAAAAGGAGGCGAGGCAAGTTTCAATGGAGGATTTATAACTGTACTCTGAATTATGGTGAAGCCAATTTAAAAGCAGGTGAGGCAAGTTTCAATGGAGGTTTTTTCAAAAGAATAAACTGTACCACACATATCATGGTGAAGCCAGTTTAAAAGGAGGCGAGGCAAGTTTCAATGGAGGATTTATAACTGTACTCTGAATTATGGTGAAGCCAATTTAAAAGCAGGGAGGCAAGTTTCAATGGAGGTTTTTTAAAAAGAATAAACTGTACCACACATATCATGGTGAAGCCAGTTTAAAAGGAGGCGAGGCAAGTTTCAATGGAGGTTTTTATAACTGTACTCTGAATTATGGTGAAGCCAATTTTAGCCACTACTTGATGAAGTCATGTTGCCTTGTCAAGCTAGATCTAATAAAGCATTATCTCCTTTGATGGTGCGTCACCATTCACATTATGCAACTACAGGTGAAGATCAAATCTGTGATTGTTTCTCTTTCATGTTATTAACAATTTATTTTATATTATAGCAAGATTGGTATTTTTACAAGCATTCTTTCTGATGAAATTAATTTATACCCTGGGACACTGTTTGTGACTTTTTCTCGTAGATGTATTCAATGCCTATGCAATATTTGTAAACATGTATTTTTTAAAGGCAGTTGGCAGCTGAATGTTATAGTTGTGAAACAGTACTAAATTACTCCATAACAGTATCTCTTGTAAAAATATTTGATTTTTGGCTGTTCAGTGGCCGGGGGGAGTTGATTCCCCCCCCCCCCCGAGACCTTGGTTGCCGATGGCGCAAGTGCCACAATAATTTGCATGCTGGTATTGTGCGATGTAATCAACAAGGCTGTAGGATAAAATTTTCCAAAATAAGGAGATTTTATTTTATATAAATTAATTATGCTAATTTATGCATAAATTATACTTCTTGTTCTAATTCACTAAATAATAAAGCTCCTTGAATGCTAAGTTTTGGTAAAATTATTCTTTGTAGCATTCTTAACAATCTCGATTGGAAAAAATTGTTTTGGAAATCAATTTCTATTGTATTTTATTGTTTTATGAATTTCTTATGTATTTCTCTGATTTTCAACCTTTTGTTTTTCTTTGTTTTTCCACCAGATTTATTGCACAACCTTTTTGAAGCATAATTATGCTAAAATCAATTTATTTCAGCTGTTTAAAGTATAAATAATCATATCTTTATGACTAAGATGAGAAAACTCAATTTGCATTGAATTTGTATACAAAATCATGTTTTGGCACAATTTTTGGTCAGACATGCACTTATAAAATGTTGCGTAATTTCAGAACCGCGTACATGGGCTTCGTAAATTTGGTCTCAAGATGCGCAAGACTTTTAAGTATAAACTCTGCAATGGCGTGGTCAAAATTCGCGCGGTGGGGTGGAATTATCGCAGAAAATGTTGAGGGGGGAGTTGATTCAACCCTCCCCTCAGCCTGTTTTGGGTTAAGAATAGTTGCTCTAATCAACTTGAGACTTAGTCTAAGTGTGTATAATTGAGTACAGATGATCTGATCAGATTTTGGGGTTAAGAGTCAATGACTCAATACATGATATATCCTATTCTTGCTGTTATTCAGTTAAGAATCATTTGTGGGATCAAATTCAAAATTAAGGTAAGGTTCTGATTATATTGCAAGATTACAGATATGCAGTCGTTATATAAATTCAAACAGTTCATTTTCACATCATCTGTACAATTGTCAATAGGATGAAATTCAAGCTTGGTTCCTGAATGCACATTTAATGCAGATAATCTCTGTAAATAGTTGTAGTTCAGTTCATAGGTCACAGGCATCAGTATACTTGTATACCCAAAATATCTCCTATTCCCATGTCTTATAGAATCATTTGAGGGTTCTACTTCCAATATGGCTTATCTGTGCATATCGCTGGTGAAATATTAGCCCATGAGGTCAAAGTTCATGGTATAACAGTCATGTCCTCAAAAAGCATATTTCATCCAAGTGATAGTTGTGACTACAGAGGTTTTGAATATTCAATGACCTTGATGAAGACAAAAGCACAAGCCACGGGAGGATTTGGATGATTCTGACCAATTAGCTCATTAGCATCAGAGATGCCAAGTTCAAAGACCAGCTATGCGTGAGATTTTCTTTGAATCTGAGTGAGATCACAGACATTGTGTACAATGTATATGGGGATAGGCTGTGATAGTTGCGTGAGACAGAGATTTGACGGGATGAACAAGAGTCCAAAATGCTCGAGTCTCACGCATAATGCATGAGACTTGGTAGCTCTGTAGCATAGGGACCTGCACTCTGACTGATAACTTTTTAATCTCCTCAAATCTTTGAAAGGATCAATTTGAAAATTACCTCTTGTGTTAGTGAAGGTTTTAAGTCAAATTTCTATTGTCGGCAAGGTCATGTTAAAAATGTAAATATATAATGTATTCTTGGTCTAGCAAAGACAGTGCCATAAGTTTTGACTGCATGTATTTGAGAATCCATCTAGTTAGTCATAAAACATCAACTAATTGTATCCATTCAACTTAGGGTTCCTTAGGATACTTGCAAATGTTAACCTGTGTAAATAATGATACATTGTTTGTTGCATTAATCGGCATTGAGGCTGATCAATAAGTATTTGATGCAAGACTAAATGACCTTTGTGTTTTATTCAGTATTGTTAAAATGTCTCATATCATTCTGAACATAATTTGCCACAATTTTTGCTGCCCACATAACAGTCATTGTAGATGTTTGTGCATAAACTTGATTAGAATGCATGCCATTAGCACACAGTACTTGCCAACTTTTAGTATCTTATCATCTTTTATCATGATCCTAGGCCTGCCAGTACTGAAAATAAACGTATTTTAAACTGTATTATAGTGTATATTTTTATTTACTCAAACTGCAGTTAATACTTGCTGTTAACTATTGTAATTATCACTTGTTCTTTTTAACAGCAAGAGTATGTTGCTATATGTGTCCAGACACCCCAATACCAACAGTAAATACATTGATTTAAAGATTCTCATTGATCTTGAACAATCACATCCTAAGCTGTAAAATGATTTATCTTGATAATATTGATCAATAATATCCCTCGCTAGTACTTGATTGAATGCAGAAGAAGTTTGGTGAGAGCTTCAAATAAGAGAACAAGATATGGGGTTCACTTAAGCATGCGATGTGTAATATGTAGTTCAACTACTTAGCAGTGAGCAAAACACGGATATCGAAGTCTTGTATTTTGTCTTCAACTTTTACAACCTCACATTTTGACAGTATGAAGAAAAAAATATTTTTTGGATAACCCAATGTTCTAATATACGTTTGGAAAACCGAATTACCATTTTGGTTATTTTCTACGAACCTTCACTGGCAACTTATTGTTGATATTTGGGTGGCTGGCCAAATTTCGTTATGTTGAGAAAAAATATCAAAGAGCATATGAAAAAAAAACATTTATGTAAAACAGCTTGCCTAGCTGCTAGTATTTTCGTCTCTTGCACTATTTCATGTTACTCTGATAGATTTCATGTTGTTACACAAAATGGGGTTTAGTATTCAGAACAACCCTTAACTTTGCCTCAACCACAACAGTACTTGCCAAACTGGATAAATCAACATTATCAAGCTGTGTAGAAGAACTTCATGATCATATAGATACCATTAAGTGCATACATATGTAATGTCTTTCAAGCTGTATGACATAGATTTTCTTTTCCATCCAATATCAGCTTCTATATGTTTTAAGCTTAGTATTTATTGTCATGTTGGCAAATTGTGAAATAGTTCATGTTGAAATATGTTGTATAACCTGTCATGCAGTTTTAATGTTATTTTTTAAGAAAATATTCTGTCATCATTTTCAGTACATATACAAGGTTTAAAAACTGTATCTTATAAAAGTTTATTCAATGTATGCCTTTACCAAAGTTGGCCATAAGCACAGTGGGTACGAACTATCACTGATGACAACAGAGCAATCGCTCAAAATATATGTATAGCCTTATAAATGTGCAAGTCAATAAAATCTACTATGACTACATAGTTTTTCTTTGTGCAACACAGTCATATTTCATTTGGATGAATTAAAAATTGAGTGGTGTGTTGGGGTAATGCTATGGTAACTGCAGTTCTGTTGTACTCTGACGGTTGGTGTTGTAATGATGTGATTGCCAGTGTGTGGACGTCATGTTGTAAGAGAAAGTTAAAGTGAGTGTTTGCTTTGAAATGGACTCAACCCATGAAAGTTCAACTTTGTGCTGCAGAAACTGGTGTGGTAGTGGGATAATAATGATGATGAGGAACAGGGTACCCCAGTATTCAATGCTATTCTTAAAGCCACAATTTTAAGTATATTTTACTCAGTATTTTGCTAGAGTAAAATACTTATCCATCGTTGGTATTCAATTGCATTTTTTTGGCTAAGTATTTTGCCTAAATGTAAGTCGGCCATCTACTAGACTTAAGTCTGCATATCCAAAAATGAAACGCACAGAAATTCATTCATACATTTGGCACTATTTGGATAAAAATTTATAACATCACAATGGGTATTAGTATTTATCTCATTTTGGATAAGGTAAATTCTGAGATCTGATCTGCATGCAAGTTTAAGCATTTTGTTAAGCCAGCCAAATTGCTAAGTAAAATACTAATAAAATCAAAACTTAGAAATTAAAAGGCGGCCAAGGTATTATTTTTTCTCCAGAGGACATGTACAGATTTCTTGTTGACAAAGGATGACATGATTATTTTGCATAACCTGGCTTATAAAAAAATATATTATGTATATTCCATTTCAGTGATAATTGGATTTTTGAGAAGGGGATTTTTACGTATTGGGGGAATGGAAAAGTTTGCTTCTACATAAAATCCATTCCATTCCTCACCTCTCAAGTTGGCTTTACCATCATTTGAAGTACAGTTTATTCTTTTTCAAAAACCTCCATTGAAACCTGCCTCACCTCCTTTTAAATTGGCTTCACCATCATTTGTAGTAGTTATAAAAAACTCCATTGGAACTTGCCTCACCTCCTTTTAAATTGGCTTCACCATCATTTGTAGTACAGTTATAAAAACCTCCATTAAAACTTGCCTCACCTCCTTTAAAATTGGTTTCACCATAATACCAGTACAGTTTTTTCTTTTTAAAAACCTCCATTGAAACTTGCCTCACCTCCTTTTAAATTGGCTACACCATAATTTGTTCTTTTTTAAAAACCTCCACTGAAACCTGCCTCGCCTCCTTTTAAACTGGCTTCACCATGATATGTGTGGTACATTTATTCTTTTTAAAAAACCTCCATTGAAACTTGCCTCACCTCCTTTCAAACTGGCGTCACCATAATGTGTGGTACCCTTTATTCTTTTTAAAAAACCTACATTGAAACCTGCCTGACCTCCATTTAAATTGGCTTCACCATAATTTAGAGTACAGTTATAAAACCTCCATTGAAACTTGCCTCACCTCCTTTAAAATTGGTTTCACCATAATACCAGTACAGTTTTTTCTTTTTAAAAACCTCCATTGAAACTTGCCTCACCTCCTTTTAAATTGGCTTCACCATTATGTGTGGTACAGTTTATTCTTTAAAAAAAAAACCTCCATTGAAAATTGCCTCACCTCCATTTAAACTGGCGTCACCATAATGTGTGGTACCCTTTATTCTTTTTAAAAAACCTACATTGAAACCTGCCTGACCTCCATTTAAATTGGCTTCACCATAATTTAGAGTACAGTTATAAAACCTCCATTGAAACTTGCCTCACCTCCTTTTAAACTGGCTTCACCATGATATGTGTGGTACAGTTTCTTTTGAAAAAACCTCCATTGAAACTTGCCTCACCTCCTTTTAAACTGGCTTCACTATAATGTGTTGTACAGTTTATTTTTTTAATAACCTCCATTGAAACTTGCCTCACCTCCTTTCAAATTGGCTTCACCATGCAGGTATATTCCATTCTTTTTAAAAAACATTATTGTTCACTTCCCTTACTTAGATCAATTGGCTATAATTATACACTATTCTTCCCTTACAAAAAGAAAACCTGATTGTACTCCAGCCTCCCCTGATCTGACATTTGCCTCTATTACAGTATACGTCTACTGTACATAGAGTAATTATCTCTTTATATCGGAAACTTCGTTTAACCGAATTGCCATGCACTCTCTCCCATGCGGACAGCATGGAATAGTACACACACGTTATTGACAACTTCTCTCTGGAGCCAATGTTCCTCTCATATAACTCTCTGCATGCATGCACTTCTGTGTGCATGTTTGTATGGAACACACACGACCACAATCTAATGAATATTCATCGGCGAGAGTGACGTCATTTTACGAGTGTCCTTTCAAACTGAAGTATTAAGTGCCTACCCTTCCAAAGACGAGGCTGTTGTCCGATAGTCTTCGCAAACAGGCGCTTGTTAAAAAAAATATCTCACTTCCAAAAATTCCTCCTTATAAAATTTCCCCTTGACTTGGTTGTATGCATAGGCGGATCCAGGGGGGGAAGGGGCCCGCCCTCCCCTCCCCCCCCCCACCTATTAGAGGAGCCCCCCCAAAAAAAATAAAAAGGAAAGAAAGCAAATAGGGGGAAAAGAGAGGAGAAAAAAGAGGAGGAAGACGATAACAAAAAGATATTGAGGGGAATTACGTCACTTTATAAAATTTTCGGTCGCGCTTCTCGCTCGCATTGCCTGCTAGGTGATTTACATAACTTGTTCAATATGGAGCTTAAATATCAAGTTTGGAAGTCAATATACAAAACATATTTCACCTCGGAAATATATTATTTTGTGTGATTTACAAATTGATATTTTTAGATAAAGTGCTCTGTATAAATTGCAGTTTTATTGTCACAATATTAGTATTTTTTGCTCGCGCTGCACGCTTGGCGCAAATTTTGATTGATCAGGTACTAATTATTTTCGTGTATTCCATAAAGTTGTCAAAATATCCCTTTTCAGGTGTCAGGTAGGGCAGGTAGCGCTGCACGCTCGCATTTATATTGCGAGTTATGTGTCAAGTATGCACAACAAACTACTTAAAATCCCATTTTCACGACAGTTTATCAAAAATTTCGGCTTTCGATTTGCACTCACATTAATTCAGCGCCCTCATTATGCATTAATAAATAAGATGTCAATTTAATAATTGAATTGTCGCTTTTGTTTCATCTCGCGCTTAATTAGCAAGAGGAATAGAAAGATGACATGTCCTATGCCTAAGGATGTATGTAAAAACTCAAAGTAATAAAATATCAGCTCTTTATCAAAGGAAACCAAAACCCAAGAAGAGAATTAGTAATCTTATTGGAAAAAGTAAAATGAGAGGAACAATTTAAGAAAAAAGATTCATCAAAATCGGGAAATAAGCAAGTTATATATGGGAGTTTGAAAACTCTTGTTGTACTTTTTATATGGGTATCCTCAGAATGGCTGATTTTGTGGACAACTCTCCATTTGTTTTGCCAATTTTCAGATTTTCCTCATTATCTTTCAAATTGCATCTTGCCTCCTTCTGAGCACAACATATCTGTCATGGGAAAATATAATCCACACCATATATGTCAAGGTCAGGAAGAGATAATGTGAAATATGTAAAATAACCCGGGGAAAATCTGAAAATATGTGTACTAGAAAACAAATGGAGAGTTGTCCACAAAATCAGCCATATTTGAGGATCCACATAGTAACTACAACAAGACTTTTTAATCGTCCATAACTTGCTTATTTCGTAACCGATTTTGATGAAACTTTTTTTAAATTGTTCCTCTCATTTTACTCTTTCCTTGCTTTTTTCTTTTGTTTTGGTTTCCTTTAAGTGCGATCCATATCCATCTCACAATATTTTCCCGGCAAAAATTGAAGTGCTTGAAATATGCATGGAGCTGATATTCGGACCCCTTTTTAGAACGAAACATCAAATATTTTAAGCTCGCGCATCGCGCTAAGTTGATTTTCAGTGATAGATGCCTTTTTAAAATGCCTTAGATGAGAGGATTAAATCTGAAACACGGCCGCGCAGCTGCTCGCGCTTTGTGCTCACATTACTGTAGGAAGATCCTCTATTACATATCCTTTTCATGATTTACAAAACATGAATAGATCGAGTGTCCCGTTTTTAGGTCTAATTTTCAATTTTTTTCAGCTCGTGCTTCGCGCTCGCATCTATTGTTTAGTTGTATAGCTATCCGTTCACGATATTGATTAAATGTTTCCATTCTTTACGTAGAAATGTCAAAAATTTTCAACTCGCACTTCGCGCTCGCAATATTTGATTATTGAAATATTTAACTACGCATGGCCAAGTGCAAGCAGTCCTTAACATGTAATTAGGCTTACCTTTTCGATCGGTTCAAAAGGTATAGGACTAAACCCCTAACCCCGGACTCTCCTGACAGAGGAATGTCAGAGATGAGTTCATTCAGATTTCAGAAACAAGGAAAAAATGAGATCAAAGTTTACCATCACACAACAACATAACAAAAACACACATAAACAGGGGAAATAGGGGGGGGGCTAGGACTATATAAGCCAAGGGCCTACGTATGCCCCTGCATCTGCAATACCACGTAAGACAACACATTTGTTTGTTTGTTTTTTATCTGCACCCATCTCTGAGCGGACAATAAAGGCGCGTCCTCTTTTTTTTCAATTGAAAAAAAAGTCAATTAATGGATTGAATCAAAATAGTGATCCCGCTATTTTCGATGATCGTAGGATCTGTTCAACCTGAAGAGCAAGTTCATTTGTAATATTTGATAGCTCTCAACTGCTTGCATAATATTGGTGAATCCATTAGATTTGAGTCCAGCGATACACTGTATACAGTTAAGATTTGAAATAAATCCAGACCCTGTGTAATCATGAGTGACCATGCAGCTGAGCTATTATTTGTTAATACCTTCAAGGCAATTTCATTAAATATTAGGACTATATAGGTATCGGTCTCAATTACATTCTATAAGCACGATAAGTTTGTTGGTGTATGTTTCCAGAGAAATGACAAATTTTCGCAAAATAAAAGTCATAAAATTCACATGAACATTTCATTTTGTGTTCAATCGCTCTGCTCACTTGCATCACTGTACAGCTGTATAGGCTATATTGAAAAAGGGGGCAAGTCCTAAACATGAGAAAGGGGTGTGCATGAATAGAGAGGGAGAGAGGAGGGGGGAGAGAGGGAGCTCAAGGATAGGTATAATTTGCCGATTTTTTTTTTTAATTTTCAAATACAACAGAACAAAATAAATAGTCGCATATACTCCAAGGAAATTTGCAATAAAACTTGTATCAAGGTATATAGTCAAGGGTTTGCACAGTAAATTACTTTGAACATGTTGAAAGCTGCAAAAGCCAAAACCATGTCGAGCTATCTCCCGGAGCATTATGCGCTGCGCGCTGCATGAGTGGACCGGTGAACTCCACAGCAGTGTAATTGTTGACGCCCTCTACGTTTACATGCCGCACCAATTTGGGTCCGGTTTGACGTCACATAGCTTAGTTACAGAAAGCGTTTCTACTGATTTCATCACTGAATTGGTTTCTTATACCTCTAAGAATGGTAAGAAATATTGGACTCTTTATATCATCCCTTGTGTGTTTCTACCTTTCATGATTTTCTATTATTCTGTAATTTGTGCTAAAGCGTATCGTATCGAAAAAATATGGACAATGCAAGCTTGAAGTTGAACTTGAAGTTCGCATACCGTCCGGCGTCGTCGGACACGCGATCCGGTCATGCAGATGGATGGTGATGGGGCCGGCCCCGGGCCCGCCGGGCTATCTCGATCTCGATGAAAACTGCCCGGCCGTGCCTAGCCTTGAAGTCTCCGATATTTTTTAATACTTTGACATATATGGCAGTGTATCCTATTGCCGGACACCTTTATTTCAGTGCTTTAAAAATGACAACCAGAGGAAATACAATGAAGAAAAATTATACCTTGCTATTCCAAATATTCTGAAAATTATGAATATGATGAAATTATTTTATATTTTCCAACCGTTTTCTTTGCACCGCACTTGCCGCATACCCCTCCGCGAAAAACAATTATTTTCGTGCGTAACAAATTACATCATAATTCCGGACGCGCGACGGACGGGTAAAAATATTCTTGATTATAATGATGTAAGAAAGAGTTGGTGTGATTTTTTCATGATATATCATCTCATGAGTAAATTCTAAGTTTTTGTTTGCTTTCTTATATCGATTTTGAGCAGATCTTTGTAATAAATTGGTGTTTGCTAACTAATTTCATTTTTTAATTTTTTTTTTGATTGCGTGTTCGATATGGCACTTTCCAGTATTAATGCTCGTTCATATCGTGACCCTCAGTCAAGTTCTCGTGCGCAGACGATCGTTGACGGCTCTCTATCTACCTCGCGCACGGACGGCCGGGGTATACCTTGAGAACTAGCCGTCGACGATCTGATATCGACGGAGCGGACGAGATTGAAATTCGGCGAATCAGGCCCGAAATTAGGTCCGTTTTGCCATCAGAAAATAGATCAATTGGGATCAATTGTTAATGCAAAACTATATTTTAAGCATTTTCTGTCATTTTAGAGAAAAATAAGGTAAAAGTTAGATTTTTTGGCCTTGTTTTTGCAAACTTGTTCTTTGAATTGATCTGTGAAATTGAACTGCGGAAGTCTTACGGTACGAAATTGATTTCGTACGCAGTAACATGCGCGTCCGGAAATATGATAGTGTCCGGTAATACAATACGTTACATATACTTCTTCATCATAGAGCCTTGAACCGCCTGCCATATATGTATAAGAGACTCACCAAAACAAAGATGGATTTCCCAAAGGCCTGAGTACCGCAATTGCTAAATGTTTTTTTATTTGATATTTTACAAGTTCATAACAATGCGTATGAAGGTTTCAAAATTCGATTAATGAAAAGGCGAAAAATTGAGGCAGTGTATACAGCCACACGCGTGTGTCTTTACCATCCAGCCACACGCGTGTGGTTATATCCAGAACACCTATCTGTGGATACCGCCACACGCCGCCAGTAATAACAGTAAAACGCGTATGTAGGTCTGACCGTCTATATCACGATCAAAATAACCTCATTTCTTCATTAAATTCTTACATTCTAAACCCCTTTGATATCCTTAGATCGTTTCAATTTCATTCTCACCGTCTTCTCTCCTTGCTTTTCTTGTCTTGTTACAAACGGTCGTCTGTTTAACAGCAAATTCTCTTTTTCTACTTGTGTCGATTCTGGCTTCCTTCGCGGTGGCAGACCCATACAGCGTTAGCGCAGTGCAGTAGTAGTAGACATACACAGTTTGGGTTTCGTACGTATGCGCGCACGTACGCGCACATAGCCTAGAGTCAGTAGAGAATCGACACAAGTAGAAAAAGTGTGGAAATTTGCTATTTAACAGGCGGCCTTTTGTACCAAGACAAGAAAAAAGAAGACGGTGAGAATGAAATTGAAATGATTTAAAGAAATCAGAGTGGTTTAGAATGTAAGAATTTAATGAAGAAATGAGGTTATTTTGATCGTGATATAGACGGTCAGACCTACATACGCGTTTTACTGTTATTACTGGCGGCGTGTGGCGGTATCCACAGATAGGTGTTCTGGATATAACCACACGCGTGTGGCTGGATGGTAAAGACACACGCGTGTGGCTGTATACACTGCCAAAAATTGAAGGTTTCTTACCAGATCAAACTCGTGTAGACCCCTCAATCTGTTTGTCAACAAAGCAAATACGAGTGGTCTGACCCTTTCTTTTCTTTTCTTTAAAAAAAAAAGAAGGGAATCTTTTTTTCTGTTTCGATCACTGGAATATTGACAATTCAATAACTTTGTTCTTCATTAAATCCGATTTTGATCAAATTTTCAGCATTTTTCTTTGTGAATTTTACTTTGTTTATTGAGATATATGATATTATCATGTTTGTTTGTTTCACAGCCCGGGTTACTAGATTTATTACGAAAGATGAAGCGGAAAGACAAGAGGGAACTGCGTGTTCTGCTCCTAGGTCTGGACAATGCTGGAAAGACGACCATTCTGAAGAAATTAGCGCATGAAGAGGCTCAAAATATCTCGCCCACAGAAGGATTCAACATCAAAAGTGTAGCATCGGGAGGTATAAATTTAAATGTTTGGGATATTGGAGGTAGGTTGGTCATCTTTTCGTATTTTTTTTTTGCTGTTGATGTAGTCTATATGTTGTTTTGTCAGTAAGTCAGCCCACACGTATGCTTTGAAATATATCCACATAAAGCCCTCCACTACTGTATTTATTATTATTTATAAATTGTATTAAAAATTTTTGTTATTTTTATTATTCTTGTTGTTATGATATAAATAGACATTAACTCTGAAAGTTTAAATGAATTCGTGGACAGATTCTGTGGTTTATGTATAACCAAATGTGACACAAATCTGTTTCAGTTGGTATTTAATCAGCTCTTTTCATGCAACAAATGAAATTGATGAAAATGAAATAACTTTCTTCACCACTATTTAGTATGAAAAAGGGCACACAGCAAACATATGAATTATACAGTGTATCCTAATGTAGTTTTTACACTTACTGCCTCTCAATAGACAATAAACACAGGCTAAGACCATGGCTTCAGTTAAACCATGAATCTAATTATCAACCATTAACATGGATACATATTTTTAAAGAGCCGAAGTCTGCTTTAGTATGAATGTATGAAATATAATAACTGCACAGAAGACAGAGCACAACAACCTACATGTACCCCCCCCCCCCCGGTTTTACAAAGATTTAAGTATGACTTACATGTAGAGTCGCACTTTGTAAATGCCTAGTTACTCGCGTTATAAAAGGCATAACCACATTGGTCAGATCATGCAAAGAGGATGCACACTACTGCGTATTGATCAATAAGATTGCCGTATTTCAGAAGTGCGTCGGCATAAAAATTTATGTAGTTAAGTCATACTTACATCTTTGCGAACGCCCCCCCCCCCCCACGTTATGAAAGGCATAACAGCATTGGTCAGATCATGCAAAGAGGATGCGCACTACTGTGTATTGATCAATAAAATTGCGTGTTGTATTTCAGAAATGCGTTGGCATTTAAAAAAATAAATAAATAAAATCTTTGTGAAACACCATGATCACGTATGATTTTGACATCAAAATCTTAACCTCAGGTCAGTCAAGTCATATAATTTCAACAGGCATTTAATTTGAAGGTTAAGTCTCTATTCCATTTTTTCAAGTGGACAGGAACTAAGTAATATGGCTGATGGTTTTTTCCCCCTCAATTTTGTCATTTTCACACCTTTTATTACAGGACAACGGAAACTTAGGCCGTACTGGAAAAATTATTTCCAAAACACAGATGTTTTAATCTATGTGGTAGATAGTGCTGACCATGGAAGATTTGAAGAGACAAGTACGGTAAGTACATCAGGGCCCCGCTGTACAAAGAGTTACGATTGATCCGATCAATCGTAACTCTATGGAAATCTATCAGTGTCATAATTTTTTCTACAGGAAATTTGAAAAATGTCCTTTGTAATCAAAGGAGAACATCACCTGGAGAACATTCCACTTTGTCAAGAAATCAATGAATTTATGGATATGGATTCATATCTAGAATTTTTTTTGAACAAACATGCATTTCATATGTTGACTTGGATGGCTTTCCATAGTTGGGATTGATTGGATCAATCGTAACTCTGTGTACAACGGGGCCCAGGTCCATAAGGCAAATGTTTGCTGTCAATCTTGATAATGCTATGGCCAATCAGCCATTACCTGTGGTGTCTCTTATTGCACAATGACCAATCAATATGGAGTTTTCAACCTTGAAATTAATCACAAATCTTTGTGTGAGAGTGGTGATCCTCTGCCCAATGGGTGATTTCGAGTACGGTGTTGACCTTTTGGTGTTGGTGTTAGGTCAATTTTTACATGATTATAACACCAAACATAAAATGAAGATGGTCCTGAAAAGTAAGTCACTAGTTGTTGAGGTGTTAATAATGTGAACTGGATCAGTTTTGCAAACTGTGAATAAGTTTTGGAGCCAAGGGAAGCAATCCAAATTTCAACACCAACACCAAGGCCAACACCGGACTTGAAATCACCCATTGTTGATTGAGACTGGTTTTAAAGTAAGCTCAGTTCTGTTTTCAAGTTTGACGTCAGTAAGGAAGTGAAGTTTATAATGCAGATAAGTACATGTAGGCCTACTTGTGATTGCTGCACAATAATTGAAGTCACCAAAATTACAATTTATGCCATTCCGACAAAGGTCACATGCACAGAAATGAATGTTTAGGACTGTACTTGTTAAAATTTCTGCCTCAAAAGTTTCTGTTTTTTTATTTATTATCATGTGTGAATTATAGCAGGTATTTAGTTGACCATTATAATATAGGACAATTACATAAAATAATCAACCTGTTTGTACATCGGTGCCAGGTAAAAATGGCAGAGGTAAAATGGCAAAGATAAAAATGGCAGAGGTAAAAATGGCAAAGGTAAAAATGGCAGAGGTAAAAATGGCAAAGGTAAAAATGGCAGAGGTAAAAATGGCAGAGGTAAAATGGCACTTTTACCTCCGCCATTTTTACACCTAGCCTGTACATCTGACCCCCATTTTCTCAAATTTCACTTCACTAAACTTTGAATGTCTTTGACAGATATATGGTACTATACAAATGCTGTGCATTATTATCATAATCATCTTCACCTAAACTGACCAAGTCATGGTCATTTGAGAGCATTACAGACTGTCAAAAGAACAAAAAATCAGATACAGAGAATTTTATGAAGGTCCCTCATATACATACATACTTTATATTTTGATGGAATTGCCCTATATTATTATCTTATATCACCTTTTTTCTGTCACACAGCAACTTTCTGATTTGTTGGACGAAGACGGGTTACAAGGGGTACCTCTATTAGTATACGCCAATAAACAGGATCTTCTCGGTGCTGCATCTCCGGCAGAGATCTCGGATGCGAAAAACCTTGATCTTCAAAGAATACGTGATAGGGCATGGCAAATACAAAGTTGTTCGGCTGTTACGGGAGAGGGTTTAAGCGTAAGTACTCCTTTTTTTTAAAGTGTATCCAGTATGGGTCTGTTCACAAAGTGGAAACCTCTTGGACATATAATTCCTGCATTCCTCTTTAATGAGTAATTCCAGTAGTTGCAGTAAACACTGATTTCATGAGAAAGTCTGTAAAACCAATCTTAATTGTCAGTATATCATCGAGGATCTAGATCTGGTAAAGTTACATAAACTGAACTTTGTGCAATCTTGAAATCTACGCTGAAAATTGTTCACACTGAAGATCACCAACACAGATAGGCACACGTGGGACAGCGTATTATTATTGCTGGAATAAAGACCCGACGGAAGTGACCGAATCCGCGCTTATTTTGCATATTTCTCAGCAATTACACAATTTCTTCCAGAATCCTTTGGCGCATATTTTTTATTCATACAAACACACACTTGGGTGGTCATTATATTAGATTCTGTAAAAAGTCATTTTCAGATCGTTACCAATACTGGAATTCATCTTTAAGGGTCAAGTCCACCCCAACAAAAAGTGGATTTGAATAAAAAGAGAAAAAATCATCAAGCATAACACTGGAAATTTCATCAAAATTGGATGTAAAATGAGGAAGTTATGACATTTTGATAAGTTTCACTTAATTTCACAAAACAGTTACATGCACATCCTGGTCGGTATGCAAATGAGGAGACTATTGATGTCATCCACTCACTATTTCTTTTGTATTTTATGAAAAATGAAACATTCTAATTTTCTTCTCATTGTCAAGTGACACAATGATTAATTCCTCCCTGAACATGTGGAATTAGCATTGTATAATACTATATGGTTCTGTAAAATCTGCCCTTGTTGTCAAATCTGTAAAAAATGAAATAATGTATAATTCAAACAAAAAAAACAACAAAAGAAATAGTAAGTGAGGACACCGTCGACTGTCTCATTTGCATGTCACTGAGTTGTGCATATCACTGTTATGTGAAAAATAAGCAAAACTTTAAAATGTCATTACTTTCTTATTTTACATCCGATTTTGATGAAATTTTCAGTGTTATGCTAGTTTGATTTTTCTCTATGAAAATTACAGTTTTTTGGGGTGGACTTGTTTTTTAATATGAAAATAATCAGGTTATCAGAGGGAAAAAACAAGAGTCTGAGTAAAATCATGTGACAGATAGTGTTTCTTCACTTCTCAAATAATAATGTTTTATGGTCAAAAGATACCTTTTATTTCCAATTGGAAGAGAGAATTTCAACATATCCAAATTTATTTTCGTATTGTAATACTCGACCATAATTTTAAATGCATTTCATGTTTTGTAAAGTAAATTAGCCATTGACAACACTTGAATCGCAAAACAGAATTTTACATATTCTTTACAATAACGTGGTTGGATTTTGTCAATCATGATTCGGTGGTCTGAAAGTTGTGAATTTTTCCTCAAATTTTGTTCATATGCTTGTTCAAAATTTTACCTGGTGTGACCAGGTCTAGAGATGACCGTTATTGTTAGACCCCATATTCATTATACCTCTTAAAACTAGTTTACTGGAAACTGGTTCAGGAAGATCGCTCTGCGAGCGTTCCGACATGATCACCTGAAAGTGGTTTTCAAAAGCGCTTCACGTAAAGCTGTCTTGTTGCTTCAAGAATGTTTCCCAGGAAACATGCGCAGTGTGGAATAGCGCACTCAAAATGTGCAAAGATCTCTTCTTGTAGAAGGGTTGTGTTCTCACTTATGCTAAAACCAGGCAAACCAATCTTGAAAACTATGTCTGGTTTGGAACATCGCTTCCAAGACCGCTTCAAGTATTCCTATTACACGTTAAACTAGTTTTAGGATGATAATGAGAACAGGGTCTTAGACAAAATGAAAGAGAAATTTCTTATTTTTTCTCAAAATGACAGAATTTTTGAAAAGTGACATACCTTGTCTTTAGTGTGTGCATGGCTAGACAGATGGATTAATTTTTACACAGAAAGTAGTTAATGGTGCTTGGTGATATTTCAGTATTATCGAAATTATGTCATCTAGAAAAAATATTGAATGTTTGATAATGGTTTTATGATTGTGTTGATATATCACGATAAAATGATATGACCAAAATATGTTATTATGAAAAGTTAATTGCTATCTTGCAGTGGAGCACTGAAGGTAATAAAGAAAACCACCCGACTGACCCAACTTACCGTTTGGGAGCCTATGAGGGCAACGAAACAATTTTTTTTAGTAGGCTCACTGTAAGTACAGCTGTATTGTTAAGAGGATATGCCATGTGACATCTAAGCCCTGTAACATAAAGATACTACAAATTGCAAAATTAAGCATTATTTTAAGTCTCTGGCAATCCATGTTCAAAATGATACCGGTACAATCAATCACAAATGGTTAGTGTAGCTCTCTCCGTTATACCCTTTGATGAATCAATGATTGTAGTAATGCATTTATATTGCTTTTTTCTTCTTTTCTACAGAAAGGTATGGAGTGGGTTATGAAGAACATGAAGAAGTAAGAGAGCTAACAATCATCCTAAGCTAAAGGCTATAAGTAGAGAGTGTGAAGGAGGTCGTAATTCATCAGTAAACTGACCATTGCAGGATTGGATTTATTCACACTTGTTGATATATCACACTATATTTACATTTTCCACCAAGGGGTTGTGATTTTCATGCTTCTTGATATATATATATATATATATATATATATATATATATATATATATATATATATATATATAGGAGCTTGCATACATTCCCCCTGGTGTAAACGGGTTTTGCGTCCATACTAGATGATTTATATTAAGTTTGTATGCATTCACACTTGTTAGATATTTCAGTGCCGGAGGTTGTATACAGTCATTCACACTGGATGGTGTATCACTAAAAAAGGAAGTACATGCATTCACACTTCCATTCAAGGGGTTCACGCACATTCACAATATCCTTATTGGGCTTAGCATGCATTCAGTCTGGTTGGTATTTCAGTGAAATCAATCAATGCATACATTCACATCACCCTTTAGACTGTTCACATTCTCAAAATGAATACGGGTTTGCATGCATTGACAATATAAAGGGTTTGCACACATTCACTGATTAATACTCGAGCTTGCATGCATACAAACTTGTGGACAACCCAGTGAAAAAGGTACACAAAGATACTCATTGGCACCAGTTGATATATCAGTTTGATATATCAGTATACAAGTTTGGATGCATTCGCACCAGAGGAGTCATCGCAAAATGCATTTGCAAGTTTACATACATTCAGAGTCACACAGTGATTGATATAATTAGAGACTTTTGCACTATTATGGATCGCATCACTGATGATAACAGATTATTGCTCAGGATTATCGTGTGTTTTCGGCATTGAATTGTAGAATTTAAAAGTAGGTGTTGTAGCTATTTCTGTGACCCCGTGACTCTGCACACATCTCTGAAAAAAAAATCTCTATTTCTCCAGTCATCCTGTGTGATATTTTGGAGATTTCCTCTCCTCCAGTAAAGTAATGGCAGGGAGATGTATATTACTTTTTTAAAAGTGTGTATGAAGTCACCCAAGATGGTATAACATGTGACCAGCTACCCCCAAAGCAAAAAAATTTTTGAGATTTTTATTGAGCTTGAAAAACTACTTCCTGAGCTTTAAAATGATACATAACTCGAAATTGATCAACAACGACCTCCTCAAGTATTTGTTTGAATGCTGAAGATACTAAAAGAGAGCTTCACAAAATAAGGAGAAAATGTTTGAAGTTCAGGGGCACATTGTGCAATCTCAATTTAACTTCCAAGGAGTCTGCATCAAAGAAACTCTTGTATCTTGTTTTGTATTCAACCCTACAACTTCAAATCTTCAAATCTGTTTTTAGATAAGCAGTTTTCAGTAGCTTCTTTTTGCTGACTTCAAATCTTGACAGTACAAAGAAGTTCTTTCAGATGAGCTAATTTTATTTTGGCTTTTTGAAGAATTACAATTTAGGTTTTTTTTTTTACAGGGATCCTTCCCTGCCGACTTTTTGTTGTTGTTATTTTTTTTTTTGGGGGGGGTAGCTGGTCACATATTTAGGGAACAGATCAAGCTTTATTTGTTTTATTAAATCCTAGACATCTCAGAAAATATGTAAGCCCTCAAAAGGCACCTTGCACTTCTGTTGGCCTCAATGCAAACACTGCTGGGATGATTTTTGTATTTAATCTGCAAAGTATAATCTGACCAAGTGTTTTTGTGAGTAAAACCAGTTTAATGTACTAAGTATAGACTCTTTACACTTTATAAACCAAAGCATGTTTGTAATTGAGTTGATAAACACATATTTACCATACGTCCTAACTCATCCAATGTCCTTAAAGTCCAATGAAACAGATAATCGGTATTTGACTGCTCATTTTTACACTATTTATTAGGGGATGTACCTCATTGTGTGGGGTAGGTTGTATGTTTGTATGTATTAAGTAGTGCTATATATATATATATATACACCAAGTTCATAATTGCACTTGAACCCCCCCCCCCCCCCCCACCTTCTCTTTCTGGGGGCTAAGTCCTAACATTGCAAATTGCTGTGATATCGATTATTGTGTATTTTAGATCAGAAGTGATTGTTATGAATTTCATTTGTTAAAAAGAAAAGCGCTGTAACCCACTGAAATCGTGAGTGTAATTACAAATGAAGTTGTTCTTGTATCGATCTTTACATTCAAGGCTCAAAAGATCGCATCGTATTTAATCCATTTCAGATCAATATTCACGTTGCTACTGAAAGTGGAGAAGAAATTCAATACTCTGCTTATGTCAAAATTCTCTTTGTACTTCCCCAGTATTCATGTGCATTGATTGCAGCTGTAATCACCTTGAGTTCAATTCCTGCCTCTTGAGTATAGTTTATTCAGTAATTTATTTTCACATGTGCATGCCACCTCAAAAATTTGACATACTGTACAAGTAGGTACCTAGTAACTCTGATACTGAGTGAATAGATTAATTAGAATTTATTTGTAAAATGAATAGAAACGGTAGTATGAAATGAATAGATCTGTTCTACCAGTGGGAACTGGACCTTGTTCTGCTCAGTGTGAAGGGACCTTCAACACATTAACATTAACAATGAACCTGTAGTCAGTATACTAGATCCTGATAGTCCTTGTACAAAGCCTTCATTTGTGAGTGACTTATTTAGTAGTCAACATGATCAGAAAGTGGCAGGGAGGATATTTAATAACCCTGTTCATAAAATAGTGTATTCAAGAATGGCAGCAGGTGTCAATGTGACGCACTTTGACAGAAGCGCACATCAGCATTGGAATTTTTTATATACACGGTACATTAATGCATGACCCATGAGTTCAACTGAAAGTGTTCAAAACCACCTTCGTGAATTCAGGCAATAATACTTGATGAACTAGAATCTAAACCAAGTTAATGTTCCAGAAAGATAGCAGCTAGTTAAGTGGGATGAAACTAATAGTGCTTTCACATTAGTGATAACATGGGTGATTATGATGATGATGATGGCGACAGTGACAATTATGATGATGATGTTATGGTATTGTAGAAGATAGAAGATGATGTCATAAGGAACTGTAGAATATGATCCGTCAGTAACCTTGTATTTTGAATATATTATTTTATATTGCAAATTACACTTGATGTTGACTCAAATTTGTATATACATTAAAGATTGAAGGTAAATAGTCATTTGTTTGTAGAACAAAGATATGAGTGTATAAAATCAAGTGTCTTAGAGATTTATGTTTTTTTGTATTATATATCTCACTGCTCTATCTAGTTATTGTGAACAAGTTATGTATTGGCTTTGTTTAGCCGGTGGCACGACATTTTCTCCTGCGACAATTGCTCCGGTCTTGATATCTCAGAGGCCATAATGTTGGAATTGTAGTAGAATTTTTGGTTCAGAATAACGTAAATATAAGGATTAGGGTTTATTTAGTCTTGTAGGTTAAATGTTACGTTTGGCTTAACATGCAGATTTTCCATTGGAGCAATTGTCGCCAGAGCAAATGTCATGGAACCATTTATCCTAATGTTCTGATTTATCTGTGTAGGTCCCTGAACATGAAGCTTAGCAATTCATATTACAATTGATGTTTATATTTGATTGTACATATACATTATGGTCAATACAATCAGTTTTAATATTTGTTCCATGGTGTAAATTGCTAAGCTTTTTGTTCTAGGGCGAGAGCTGAAACCAGACTTTTGTTTGATTTTTTTCTTCAATTTCTTCGAATCAACGTTGTGTCAGGATGGACTCACCTTTAAAGCATCTGTTTGATAGTTTCAGTTTATCATGGCAATCTACCATGTTATTTTGGTACCTGATATCAAACTCTTGCTTGACTTGAATCATTATGGCAAATGCATCAAATTTTTTTCATGTATAATTATTTATCTGGATGTAAAGTTTGTGAAAAACGGCAATTCTTGGCGCTCTGACATAGATTGTGGATGACTGAACTAAATTAGTGAGATTTCAAATTTTATCCATGAATGTACTTAGCAGGGACAGTACTATCATCTGAAATGCCGACATGTACTTTTATTGTAATTTAAAGATTTTGATTTGAAAAGCATCAAATAGCTTACTAAAAGTGCATCTGGAGTGCATTAAAATAGTGTAGACAGACTGATGATCTTTAATAAAGACATAATGTGTATACACAGTCAGTTGAGCTAATGAACTTTCTCAGACATTTATTAAATGTTTGCTCCCTTATTGTGACCGAATACACACATGCATCTCATGTTGACATTTTAAGTATGTTTATAAGTCATGGTTAAATGTAGCTGTGAGTTAGGTGTTTTTAATCTCCAAAAGCATGAGTTAGAAATATTCAGATTTATGTGTATTAGTTCCTCTCTGTGTTTATTATGTAATGGTAGTTTATTGAAGTTTTGTTTTTAATAGAAAAAAACATAGCACTTAATTTTATAGGCAAAAATCAAGTGCATTTAATGTGACATTGACAGCACATTACTTTGCATGGATGATACATTCATTATAGCTTTTCAGTGAAAACTGGCATCGAGTTGTCTAACAAAGTAAAATCCCAAGTATTACATTGATTTTTTTTTATTATATATAGATATGAATGTATGTATGAATAATATTACACATTTTAGAGCATTCAATTATGTTTTATTCTTGGAGCAGAACATTGGATGACTGGTAATATGCTGTATTGAAATACAAATGCAAGGGGGGGGGGCAGTGGCCCCAGTGGCGGACCACGACCCGGAGGAGACAAAGCATTGGAGCCAGGGGCACAACATTGTTTGCAAACAATACAGTGCCCCTCCAATCAATGTTTCCTCAATGGCCCACCACTGGGGGGGGGGGATGATCAATGCTTTTATTGTATATTCATGATGACATACATTCAAATGTTGCACAGAAATAATTCATATTGACAAACTTGACAATGCCGTAACCTTGTAATTTTCATCCAATTTTAATGAATATCCCGGTGCTTGTTAATGTTTTAATCATTTAATTCCTATTATTTTCAGACACAACAATCACATAAAAATATATAATTAAGTGCCTCAATAGGAAAACATTCTTTCACCGCTTACGAATTATGGCATTCCAATAGATAGCATTTGAATTGCATGCATTATGTCGTTCTTACACCTGGATGTCATCCGCATTTTCTGTTGAAAAAAGCTTGTGATTCTGACTTCCTAAGTCAAATCAATTGGAATCACACAAATCTGGGTGTCGTTTCATCAAGACTTGTTATAATAACAAATGCACGATTTCTAACACAAATCTCCTTTCAGCCAATCAGATTGGCCGATTTCAGTAGCTTTAAACTGTTATTACAAATTTGTTAATGTAACAAGTTTTAATGAAACAGGCCCTTGTTCAACGTAAGCAGGTCAACCTTCTCTAAGTCGAATAATCACCTAAGTCTAAGCAATTTAAATAAAAGAATATGAAAAACAAACCTTGTCTTTGTCAAATTTGTAGGGTCCCATCAGATTATTTGGCCAACTACCTGCTTTGAGTTAGGTGATTATTCGGCCTAGAGAGAGATTGGTTTGGCTTTTCAGATATATTGGCTGTATTAATAGCACTACTTACAGAAAAGCCATGTATATTTCTAATGAGTGTTGTAACATAAACTAAGGTATCCTCGTGGGCAGGATACATCATCTTAGATGTATTTTCATAAATGAGGGTAAAACTAAATTCCAATAATCTATGTACTATATGTGTAGTATTTGTGTTGTGTGTCAAACAGTTGGCATACAGCTTGTGCATGTTATGTTGTATGTATATATGGATTTCACAACTGTAGGATATGTGTGTAATTAGTTAATTGAATAAATAAGATGAACCTAATTGTTACACTTTGATTTTACTGAATCATTCATTGTCAACCATCCATTCCATAATTTTGGTGAGATATGCCATTATGTTTACAGAAAATAGGACCATGCTGTCAGTGTTTGAAAAGATTTAAATCAAAATGAATTTACAAGTCATTATCGGAGTGAGGGTGAAAATAAAATATTTACAGTTTGATATTTTTTATGTATTAATCAAACTCACTGGTTAAATTGCCTCATATCCATTCATCATTCCTGCAATATTGGTGGATATCAACTGGAGCCAGTAAGAAAATTATTACCATTGGTCAGGTGAAGATCAAGGGGGGGGGGGCAAAGTGGCATATGCCCCAGATCTTTTGGATGATTTATCAATTAGAAAGCAGTGGTGAACTTTTACTATTTTTCTTCTGAGAAAAATTCTTCCCTTTGACTTCTAGCAATGAGTGGTGAGTTGGAAATAGCCATCCAGAAGTGTGGAACTATGGAAAGACTCTACTAGGCTGGCCTTTATACACAGCAAAAAAAGTGGTGTTAACTGGTGTACATAGAGGATTACACCAGTTATTTTACACCGGTGTTAAATTGGTGGTGTTAGTTTTACACCTATATGTGTTAATATTACAACACCTATGGTTGTTACATTTACACTCTGTGGTGTAATGTTCAATCTCTAGGGTGTTATTTTAACACCTCAGGGTGTGGTCCTCTATTAACACCAATTAGTGACAGTTTTAACACCACAGTTTTTACAGTGTATAAATACTGCTGGCAAAGTGCAGTGATAGTATGACATGTTTTGTAAAAATACATAAGCTGAGTCAAAAGCTTTTTCAAAATAAATGACGCTATAAAACCAAACCCAAAACAAACAGTCCCAGCTTTGTCGTTATAAAACCTTCACCTATTAGGCTTGGGCATACATCTATTTTCCAAATAACCCACCTCCCTGCATTGCTGGTGATTTTTTTTTCCCCAGTGGGGGGGGGGGGGGGGCAGTCAAATAGATCGCTGTACACACGCGTGACCAAGGAATTTCCAAACACCCCCAAAACGAGTTTTCTCTGTGTGCAAAATAACCCCCTAAGCAAGTTTTTTTTGCGAGCTTTATTTACACATTTTGGTCCCTATGCAAGTTGTTGCTAAAATATGACCTTAGGGAAAAGCTTGGGGGGAAAAAACGTACCCTAAACACGTTGGGCTAGTCTAAAAAAAAAAAATTAGCTTTGGGGAAAAACGTACCCTACATGACCCCGCGACTGACCATTGACCAGCTTTCAAAACGACCCTTTTCCTTGAAATTCAGCGTTTTGGATACCCTTAACAAGTCCACGCGCAGACCGCGTCCAAAACTGAAAAAAGTACCCATTTTAACATGTTTTTTGGTCGCGTGCGTGTACAGCAATATATTCGACTCCCCCGCCCCCTCTATTCAACCAGGGGCGAGTCTTAATTAATTACCCCTCTTCTTAAAGTAATTATAGCTTGCTGTGGATGACCCGCTGTTTCGCCATTGGTAATTTTCAATAGCGACCACCCCCCCCCCCCCCAAAAAAAAACGGTACCCCCAAAACATGATCTGCGACCGATCCGAGCAATAATCCATATCCGGATATCGATCCGGGCCGGTTCATGACGTCGTAGTTACACCAAGCTTCGGAGGAAAAAAACAGAGACAAGTTAACAGAGATGGTAAGAAGATAGTTATTTGTGCTCAATTGCCCATATTTAGATTCATATTTTTACGATTGATTTGTTGCAATTGTTATTTTGTATCGGGAAGCCTTAGTCAGTATTGTTGTTGGTGCGTAAAATGAGTGATTGACTAGCCGAGCCGAGGCCCAGGAGAGCTCACTTAGCCAGATGCTGGCCGGTCCCGCACATGCCGCGCCGGCACCTGGCTGGGGCCGCTAGACGGGACCCTTCCCGTATGCCGGCGGAGGCCTAACTTTAATTTTAGAATATATCTGTTGATGTTGGCAGGGTAAAAAAAGGAGAGATAAATTGTATTAAAATAAACACCCACCCAGTCCAAACTAGTGTATGTCAACAGAAATTCAGTATCGTGCCCTAGCTTGCCTAGGGCTAGGCTAGGGCATGTAGGGCCTGGCCCTGGCCTGGAGGAGTGGAGGCGTCTGGCATGTCTGGCATGTCTGGGCCAAGTCATATACTGTACTCTACGTGTGGTCACTCCCGAGCTCCCCACTGACGCCTGGGACCCCAACCTATATTCCCCATGTACGGGTACAAAACCAGAAACTTTCGCCCCCGAGAATTCTAATTTTCCTCTAAAAGATCTAACCTTAAAACATGTACGTACATGTGGTCCAACTTCATTTCCAACATGTCTGCGATATTGATTTTATTTTTAAAGAAGAATTCATTAAAAAAAACGAGAAATTTGTTATGAAAAGATGGGAAGAGCTTACGGCCGCATTTACGTCGCCATCTTGATTTCTTTGTCTTCCGCTTGGCGACAGCACGCAAATCATCGCGCAATTTGCGTGCTGTCGCCAAGCGGAAGACAAAGAAATCAATAAATAATACGTGCTAACTTTTTTTCTCTCATTCATCATTGCCACATTCTCAGCCATACTTTTTAGATCTTCTGCGGAAACTGAAACACAAGCATCAGAGGGAGCTTCGTGTTCTTCTCCTCGGCCTCGACAATGCCGGCAAGACAACCATTCTTAAAAATCTCTGCAAAGAGTCTTATGAGAACATATCACCAACGAAAGGGTTCAACATCAAAAGCGTTAAAAACAAAGACTGGAATCTAAATGTGTGGGATATAGGAGGTATGTAGCTTGATGTGATGACTTGCAGAGCAATATTCAAAGCTTAATGGGCGTGGTCAAAATGCTAAATGTTAAAGGCCACATAGGTCATAATCTTGAAAATATCTTATTGTCATGAAAACTAAATGATCATTTATAGTTCCAATAGATGGGTGAGATTACACTGTCTTCATGATTGCAGTGATGATATGATTAGATTTTGGGAAATTTAAGATGTGAAGTGTGTTATATCTTCCAAATCTGGCAGAGGTTGGACCATGACTTTGTGTTGAGTGTTACTTTATCAGACATGTTTCACATTCATTTGTATCCAGAGTGGATTCAATTCAATTTCATGAATTTTGCAGAGAAAATGCCTCTGATTTGAGTTGCACACACATATCATCCATATTTGAATTCAATTTCAAGTGCACTATCACTATAAATTTTCTTGAAAAAATCTCATTGCTTCTAATATCTAATACTTTTTGTATTCTGTATCTTTACATATAAAGTATGCCTGTATCGCCCTTTCTCAACTACTTAGCTTGAAAATATATGAGAGATACCGTAAGGGCACTAGTATTCAACCCGTTTGGAGAGTTTCCTCAAATATATATAAATATAGAATTTACCTGAATTTCAAACTCGTCTTATTTCCAAGAGCAAATGCTGGTTATTCTTTTTCCGATAGTTTTTTCTTCAACCAGTCAACTGTGTGCGCGGGTGATCGAATTATACGGCGATGGTTTTCGGCATTAGTATTCAACC
The DNA here is from genome assembly GCF_018143015.1 of Lytechinus variegatus. Lineage (NCBI taxonomy): Eukaryota > Metazoa > Echinodermata > Echinoidea > Temnopleuroida > Toxopneustidae > Lytechinus > Lytechinus variegatus. Next base: position 31,036,916 of record NC_054751.1, read on the forward strand.
TAGCGATGAAAGATGGCCCTGTCTCTCAATCTGCCCTTGTCCCATCCGAATATGGACTAGACCATTTGAGATGAGACCAAACAGGGAATTAATCAAAGTCAGAGACTTACATAGATCTAATTTAGCAATCTAAACCCTTTTGAGATTCGCTATCCTTACTAGGTTGAATACTAGTGCCATTCAGTGCAAAGGCCATTGCCGCATAATTCGATCCTCCGCGCATACAGTCGACAAATTGATAAAGAAAATACCGACAACAGATTAGCCTGGAAATAACAAAATTATGAAATTAAGATAAATTCCCTATTTCTAAATATTTGGGAGAATATGCCAAAATCTTTGAATTATGTCGGGTTGAATACTAGTGCCCATACGGTACACTGAGCAGAAAAGTCGAAGCCAGTATCCTTACTGCTTTCTCATCTTCTCTTTCATGTAAACAGGGCAGAGGAAGATTAGACCGTACTGGAGGAATTACTTTGAAAACACTGACGTTTTGATATATGTGATAGACAGTGCAGACAGAACAAGATTTGACGAAGCAGGCGAGGTGAGTTAGTCCTTTCAAATCTATCCTTCATAATGCAGTTTTCACAGCAGATATATTTATATGAATATAATACTAATAATAAACGATTTGCAGAGCACAGCTTTTATATGGATATATTCAGCGGCACTTGTTCAGAGCTCTTTTAACCTATGTCTACACAGCATATTTTCCTAACTAAAGAGATATGTTTTTAATTTTGATTTGAAGAGAGCCAAGGATGGAGAGCTTCTATAAAGTAAATAAAGTTACACAGATAACGTGTGGTTCATCAGTACTTTATTGATGAACTGATGAACCACACGTTAATTGTGTAACTTTATTCATTTTATTTCATGCTCTGCCTCATCACAGACATCGAGCACTCTTAATTACAAGGATAGCATTCACCAAGTGTATATATATATATATATATATATAATATATATATATATGTATATATAAATGAAAAAAGTAAATAAAACCAAACTACTACATATGTTTCCATCCCTCTTTAGGAATTCAGTGAACTACTAGAGGAAGAGAAGTTACAGGGAGTGCCTGTGTTGGTGTTTGCAAACAAGCAAGACCTGGTGGGAGCCGCTTCGGCTTCTGATCTCTCCGACTCTGACAATTTGAATTTACAAATACTTCGAAACAGATCGTGGCAAATTCAAGCCTGTTCTGCGCAGACAGGGGAAGGCCTAGAGGTAAAGTCGCTTCTAGATTTTCATCTTTAACTTTCATTGAGAAGAATAATATACTTTCTCTTTAGGAGGTGGAGACTAGTCTGCAGCAACAGACCATTGGTTTTTGCAATGAGCATAGTGCGTAATGCCGAGTCTGAAGTAGTGAGACTAGATTCAGTATATTGTACTTTGGCTGCCTATTCGACACAGACAGAATGTGTGGAGTGTCGTCTTCACTCTAGACATAGTATAATTGGTAAAGTGTCAAATTTGAGTCTGTGTTTGGAGACTGAGTAGACACCATACTCTTCTATGAAAGCAAGTGAAAAGGGTTCTTTTGGAATGGAAATGTCGAGCCTCTTTTGCAAACTTTGGAGTGTTAGAGTTTACAGTTTGAGAATGAATCACTTTTCTTCCTTGTGTATATTTTCCTTGATTGTAAACTAGTCTAATGTGGAAATAACATCTTGCTTAATAGACAGTGTAATAATTGTTGAATTCATTTCCTTTATTCGAATTTTATAATATGAGATACGCGTATCTGAATTTTAGATTATATTATGCAATTGAAAGTATTTATCCCCTAGTGATCATATTACTGCAAGAAAAATCATGAAATAAGGTAAAACATTGATGGATATTCCCATTCAATGAATTTATTTGTGCATTACCTATCATTAGTTGCAATTATTACATGATGAATTCTTACAGAATCCAATAAAATGATCACCCAAGTGCCAGTTTGCATAAATAAATATGTGCCAAACTAAGGATTCTGGAAGAAATTGTTTCATTGCTAACTTAAACCCAAATAAGCTTGGGATTCAAGCAAATTTTGGGGTCCTTTTCTAAGCAATGATAGTACACGGTGTGCTATGTGCTATTCTGTGTTGGCAATCTACAGTAGGGTCGTTTTCAGTTTAGATTTCACGATTTGACAAAGTTCAATCTAGGTAACTTCACCAGATCTTAATCTACCATGATATAGCGACATTTAATCTTCATTTTACATACATGTGAAAATCAGTGTTTTCTCCAACTACCTTCATTTATCTTTAATCTGTCCCAAACAGGCAGGGTTAACGTGGGTTATGAAGACGGTGAACAGCAAAAAGTAAAGAGCATCCAGCATTTAGCCCTTTTATACCAGGTTGGTCGCACCATTCTAGGAGAGAGCGTTCTCCCTATTCCATGCTGCCATCCACAATGGTAAGATATTTGGTTAGCTCCTGTTAGAAGAACACATTCAGGATATTGTTGTGATCTTCAGGTTGGACTCGCTATCTTTCCTGTGCATATGAAGCAATTGCCAGCCAAAGACTTTAAAGATGACAATCACTGCCCTTGGCTTCGTAATGAATATCAGCTCCCATAATGCAACGGTGGATTACCTCGCCAGACTTATGATATCGGTCGTCATGCCATGTCTGCAGTCACTGCCATGGTTTGATATCTGTGGGACGTTGCAAGGAACTTTTGTTGGGTCAGATGCATAAAAAGTAGCAACTGCTGTTGCTAGGCTTTTGCTTGATTCCGTATGCAAAAAAATGAGCAAGCAAACGCTTTTGGTAATAAGTTCAAGCAATTACCTACTTTCTGTTAGCATTTGCTTGACTATTAATCTATTTGCTTAAAAGCGTATGCATGCATAAAGCTAACTTGTTGCTTGTGCATTTAAGCACTTGCTTGGGTTTTCAAGCTCCGTCAGAGTAGCTTGAGCGTCTGCTTGATCAGGGCATTTGCATTTTATAGTCATATTTATGCACCTAGGAGAGAACCCCCAAAGGGTACAGTAGCCTTCATGTACATGTTTTCTTCCTTCTTAACGTGAATCTATTGCCAAAGTACATTAATTCATTAAATGGAAACAAGTTAGACGAATAGTTTGATATCACGTCCAAGGGAAAAAGTGTAACATGAGAGAAAAGGCATATTTTGAACTGCCATATCAGGTAACGACTTACATTCGAGTCCTGCCTTTGTTCTGCAAGTTGTTTACCCCAGCATGACGTTGCTATTGTTCAATCCGCTAGCAATATTGCTTTCTGAAGGCAAGACAAGGGTCTAAGCCCAGGCAAAGGGTTATGCATACGAAATGAAGCAGTTGCTACATGTAAGTCTTGATCTTTTGCTTGGCTGGCAATTGCTCGTGCTTGCAGCAATTACTTGAATGTAATAATTGCTACTTCTTATGCATATGACCCAATGACTAGCAATCAATCATGACTTTTGCAATCAATCACTAATTTGCAATTGATAGTATGCTTCTTGCAATAGAAAATATGAATTGATTACACTGTATTTAATTATTGATAATGCAATGAAAATTTGCGATCAACCGTAAATAAGTTTGTTACTACTTGGTCTTTATCCAAGAGGCTTGAAATACATTTATGTGTAACCAGGTGGGTGTTACATGAGGCTGTTCGTGTAAGTTAAGAGCGATCTTAAGAACGACTGGTGATCCCTACGCGCTGAATAATCACCAATGAACATTTAATAGTGAATATCATTTCCCACAAGAAAGGATCACCAGTCGTTCTTAAAGTCACTCTTAAATGACGAATAGCTTCATGTAACGGCCCCCAGGTCCATTTCTGGCTGTTTCTTGGGCAGAAATTTCATGAGGTATGTCTGTGGCTCTTGTGATGGGGGGGAGGGGGTGTAGTTGAGCCTATGATATTTTTTCATGTAGGCACTTGAAAGAAAACAGACATTTCTTGGAATTAAAAAAGAAGATAATGAAAAGAGAGAGGTCTGGGACTATAGATCTATGATACCTTGATACCCCTTTTACAGACCTGCCAACTAGTATGTTTTTTGGCGTATGTAGTACGTTTTTGCAACCAAAACACGGCAGTACATTTTTTCTTTAAAGAATATGTTTTTTTTTAACAAAATCATAATTTTCTTGAGAAAATCATCTCTATATGTCTCTAGATAAAAAAAATATATCAAAAACTTACACAAATATGGTTATTAGATCAATGTAATTTCAAGTAACTTGTTTTTTTTTCCAATCATTTTGTTAAAACCAGGGTGAGATATGTATGTTTCAATGGGTTTTTTTTCATCTGCAAGAGCAGTGACAATTTTAGCTTACATACAGCTTGTGTGCCGCGATGGGTGAGTGCGCCAGGCATTTTATTATGAAATGCACTTTTGGGGGAAAAATAGTTTTTTTAATCACAAAGTACAATTTTTCATTCCCAGAGGTTGGCAGGTCTACTTGTAGGACCTGGTGAAATGAAAATAAAAATGATGTCACTAGAAAGAAAGCCATCTTGCCTGCACCCTCCTTTATCAAATATTCTGGTGCCACTCCTGAAAGGCATTGGTATCTTTCATTCATTTGAAACTATCTACCATCTATCTTTATGCAAAAATGAAAAAACAACGAATCTATTTTCTGAGAATGATGAAAAATATCCACATTGATAAAACCATTCTTGTCTTGCTGCGTCAGGTTCTCTTACAGAGCATATTGAGTTAAAACATGCTATATAATTTTGGAAATGGTAAAAAGAAAGAAGGGTCTTGATTAGATCAGGGCGCCGTAACACAAAGGTTAGGGATTAATCGCAAAATGAAATGACTAATCAAGATCATCGTTGCATGCGCATTTTGCTAAGTAGACTGACTATGAACCAATCAGAATTGTCCTTTGACATTAGCGATTAATCGCTAACCTTTGTGTTACGGGAACCAGGGGACTGTTTCATGAAAGTTGTCAGCACTAACAATTTGTCTTTCTCCGACAGTTACCATAGTAACAGTCAGAGGCCAGTGCTTCTCAGCCAATCAAAAGCAAGGATTTCATTAAAATAGCACTGACAATTTAGTCAGTGCTGACATCTTTCATGAAACACCAACCAGGTGAGACGAGTGGCACAAAGAGCTGGAGTGGTTGGAAAAGATCAGCCTGGTTTAGACTGTCTCTTTGAACAGAGTGTGTTGTCAAAAACTACCAAAATCATGAAAGATCAAAGCCATCCTCTCAATACCCAATATTCATTCAATCGATCTGGAATCCATTAAAATGTCCCACGAACTAATAGGTCGCACTTCCGCGGTTCCACCAATTAATCTTTCGTTCCAAACTCTATTCACTTGCATAATCAACTTCCCACAATAGTTACAACTACTGTACTTAACTGCACACCATCTGAATTCTCATGATAATAATAAAACAATGTAATAATAACAATAGTATGAATGAAATAATAATGATAATAATAGCTGTACTGAATATTATATTGACATAAATATACCTATTTCTTGTTTCATAGATATGTATAACATAATGATAACGTACAGGATAAATAAGAATCCTTTTTCAACATGAATGCCATGATTTCTGGTGAAGAATCATACTTATATTTGTCTGTTTACATGTGTTTTTCACTATCTCTTTCTATGTTCTCACATCCTCTATGTGTGTTTCATATATGTTTGTAATGCTGGTGCAAAGCACATTTCCATGAACTTGGACTACAATAAATATGAACATTTTTGTGAATTTTACCATATTTTCAGGAAATCTAAATCAAAATAGTACATTTTACATTCAGTTTGTTGACAAAGACTGTTGTTCCATATTAAATGACAAAGTTTTGATCAGTGCCAAATATTTGTTCATATATAATTTGGGGCAATTATTAATGTGGTTATTTAGTCTATTTGAGAGGATGAAGTGGTCAAACTAGTGAATATCTTTGAAGCTATTTTATTGATATTGTAAACATACTGTTAATACTTCATTAATATTTTTATGATTTATATTACTTATTAGCCATTTCAACATTTGATTTTGGGGATCATTTTACCTGCCTCTTTTTTATCTAAATTGAGGGAATAGTTAAAAAATATGCCATCTTTCTTAGAATCGATGTACAGTTTATGCATAATTATTTTGATAAGCATTTGAATATTTTTTTGTTGTTTTTTTGGTGATATTTATGTACACCGAACTTGCATGAAACGTTATCACCTTGAGTTACATATCCGTCTCATTGAATCATAATTGTAGATAACATAATGGATATTGATCTGATATTTTAGTATGTAAAGAATAAAGAGGTATGCAACTATGACAGATGGCAAGCACTGCAGATACACATACATGTACGGTAGCTCTAATTATAGTATACCGGTATTCAAAACAAATTTTTCATAGAACTATGAGATAGCAGATGTGGCAACCAAGATTTTATGTTTTACTTGTACTTTCATATAAATACCAAAAGAGTGCTTACTTTGAAAGTGGTGTGAAAAAAATGTCCCTATTTATATGTGCAAAAGAGAGAGGTGACTATATCACTTGTATTTTTTAGTACTTAATTTTATCATTTCATTCATTTCAATTTTTCATAAGGTATGAATGATCAGGCGACTCATCATATTTTAGCAACGTATTATTGTAGCCAAAATTGGAATGATTTTTAAGAAATAAACAAATACTTCATTTCATACAATGCAAAACATCAGGTGTTTTGAAATGTCGATTGGATAAATGGTTAATACCTCTGTGAAAAAGTACGTGTACATGGCTATAGCCATGAGTGTCGATGCACAATGATTTTGGGGGAAAATGCTATTTGTTCAAATGTTTATTTAAAGATTCCTTTTAGTTGCATAAAAAATTATGAATTCTGAATATTGGTCACTTTGCAATCAGTGATAAATAGGTACATAGTAGTTGGTGTAATTTTCCCAAGGAAGTGGAAGATGTGCAGTGCATACATCTAGTCATGGGCAGATTCAGTACAGCACCCTTTTAAAGTAGGGGGGGGATGATGTGAAACAATATACCCCCCCCCACTGCTTGAATCTTTTATTCTTTTACAGTGTATCTATTGCATCTTGTGTATGTACATGTGTACGTATATGTGTTGAATTTATTTTTAATCAAAGATGGATGTATTGTTAGAGAACTTCTGATTTATTTATGAAGTGATGAAGATGGACAATGTAAAGCACCATGGCCCGTATTCTGAACCGAGGTTTGATCTGAAATCTGGTCTTAAGTTGTGGTGTAACCATGGATATAGCCAATTTGGGACACAAATCTCTACAGTACAAATTTCGATTTATGACCTCATCTGTCACACAAGTCATCCAACTGTCTGGGAACAATTAGTAGAATTACATGTCGTTTTCTTGGCCATTGTACCATAAAGGCACTAGTGAACATGACAAATTTGCAATATTATCAACAAAATTATGGTTTTTCCCTCTTCCCGTAATTTTAGTACAGTGTTAGACCTTTGTCTATAAACTTAGAGTGAACTTCAGAAGGCAGATCTATAAGATACTACACTCTAAACAGAGATAAAATTCAGTTACCCAATATTGGGTAGAAAGGGAACTTATGCTGGATAAAAAGGGAATATGCATGACTTGTTTGCTTGGTAATTTTTCCCTCAATATTGGGCAAAATGCATGTTTGAAGGTACATTTGAATGCAACATTGAATAAAATTTACAAAATATTTGGTATCTTTTTACCCAACAAACATGCATGTTGCCATTTTACCCAATGTAAACCTTTTTTTTAAGAGTGTAACAGTTTAGAAAATTATGTATTCTTAAAGTTACAAAATTTCACAATGTTTCTGAATCAGTGAATGTATTCGTAAGAGTGAGTTTGATGTATATTTCTTTTAATATGTATTTATATTGAAATTCAAGTAATGATTCTTCATATTTTATTTCTTCATTTCACCAAGAAATAAAAGAGCTTTGTAGCCAATATACATTAGTTGGAAGGTTTTCTATTGTGCAAGAATTTATGTGTCATACAGCGCTAGTTCATTTACAATTATGGCTTATGCTTCTTGGTCTCGGCTTTTGTCCGGGGGGGGGGGGGGGGGGGGTGAGGTTTTCGCAGAGATACAGAGTTCAGCAATTATTTTCAATGCTTTGTGTATCACACATGCACTGATATACAAACGGGGTGGGGGGACTTTGAAAAGTTATGGATCCCCACAATTATTCACGACCAAGAAATAAAAATGGAGAAAAAAAGGTAAGGAAAAGGGCGAAATATACTATTTTCTGAATATCATGAACTGTTGGTCATTCTCTTCACTCATAGCTTTTTAAATTTTTTTAGGAACTTTGCCCCGTACGTCATGTCATGTCTGGTCCCCCTCAAAGATTTTGGCTCATTGTGCAGCACAAATGTAAACTTGTGTGAACTACATTCATATAAATAATTCTGCCAAAACAGCCAGTAGCACTCGAAAGTTTTATTTTCATTTATTGTTTTCTGCATTTTTTTCATGAACGACATTAACAAAGAAAATACAGTTGACAGAGTATGTAACAAAAATTATTTATATTCAAGAGATATTTTTGGGAAAAAAGTGTTTAAAAGGTTACAAGGGTTCTGGTTCCTAGCGCTCTTCGATCATTGCCCAGGAACTCGATCTAATTTTGTGATTTTGAAACAACAATTCTAATTGGCTCCTGGATAGTGTTCGGAACAAATTGCTGATGTCACTATGATCTCGATTGGTCATTGTCATTGAGCAATATACCTTATGCATGAATGATGTCCTCACGCAGCCATCTTAGAGGCTGAAGCCATTGCCTTGCATGCCTTTGTGATCTGCAGCTGGCGCATCTCTGACAACTCGCTTTACATAAATTCCTATATCCTCTGAGGGAGGGCGCTATGATATTATGACGGCATGGACGTGCATGTAAATCATGTCATTTCTTTGTCAGCTAGACATCTTGGGTATGCTTCATTAAGTATCTTACCAGTTATTTTTACCAACAAACTTGCTCTGAACCAATCAGATGCAAGAATTTCAGTGGCTTATTACAAATAGTGAAAAAAAAATCTTTTTACAAAATGCTGTCAGTTCCTTGAAGCAGGGGGAGAGGGAGGGGGGATACATACCCTGATAAATGGCTCTTATAAATGTGATGTTACAGTGTTCTATTTCATTGCCATATTCAAGACTGTTTATAATATTGTTTAGACAGGGGCGGATCCAGAATTTTCAAAAGTGGGGCAAATTTTTCGGGGGAAAATTTTGACATGCAGAAAAGAAAAGGTTTTCAACCACAAATGAAGGAAATTTCGTACCCGTAAAAATTGACAAGCAAAAAAAAACAAACTTTTTAAATATGTACCCGGTAGGATGGGAAAGATATTTCATGTTTTATTTTGCCAGCGCCATAATGAGGCTGCGATAAATGCAAGGAATGCTCCCCAGGGAATGGAAATTGTGCACTTTTGTGCAGGATTGAAATGAATCCAATGACCAGGTAATAATATGCTGTAAAGCGCTTTGAGCCGTTCTGGGAAAAGCGCTTTATAAAAATTGGCTATTATTATTGTTATAATGGCATTTTTACATTACAAATTTTTATTTTACTTCTCAAAAGATTTAAATTCACATCTTTTAGATTTATATTCAAATCAACAAGATTTAAATCTAAATCTAATATTCGGCTGGTCACTATTCACAGCCAATCTGGATTTATTTTCAATCCTTGGAATTTAGAGTGTACTTTGCAAAAAAAATGTATATTAATAAACCAAATTCTGCTTATTTCAACTTCAGCCACTGCAAGTAAATCTCATTGAAAACCCCATTTGGTTTGGCTTCCAAACTCCAGCCATTCATGACATATAATATGTTCATAATTTTTTTTGTCCACATTTTTAAACCGGTTTCGGTTTGTTCGGACAACAAACCGAAATGGAAAGTCGTTTGAGGAAAGGTGAAAATCGGCAACGTAATAAATTTTAACAATAATATATGGTAAAAAGAGAAGTTTCATTTTTTTTAATATACACAACAATTATGATTGATGCATTTTTTTTGTCTCGCCTGCGTATGCATGGTGAAACTAGCCGGCGTCGTCAACATTGAAATCTTAACCGAGGTTAAAGTTTTTTCAGTGTCATCAGATCTTTCTGAGAAAGTATGGACCTAAGACATGAAACTTTAACATAATTATTCAGGTCATGTATAAATATATACATTATACACCTTTTTTATGATGGTGTAGCGTTTCGCATTCATTTGAACGCCTCCATATAATATGTATCTTTTGAAGGGAAAATCGGTAAATGTACAAACTACGGTCCAAAACTTGCACACGACTCCACTTGGACTTCTTGAACATCGATGTGCGCGGATGTTACATCGTCGTCGAGACGGATAGCGACGAGGTAGACGGCCCTCTGAATGGTCTGGCATGAGATGTCGACCAGTTCTGAGCTCGAAACTCTGGACAATTGACCGTGAGGCGATAATGAGTTAACGCACTCTTGACGAAGAACCCATTGATTGAATCCCGGGAACTGTGGAGGAGGAAGAGGAGGAGGAGAAGAAGGGAGGAGGAGAAGAAGAAGGGAGGAGGAGAAGAAGTGGAAGGAGTGAGGAGGAGGAGGAGAAGAAAAAGAGAGGAGGAGAAGAAGTGGAAGGAGTTAGGAGGAGGAGGAGGACAAGAAGAAGAAGAATGAAAGAAGAAACGTGTGTTAAAATATCAACTATCCCATACACAGTAAAAACACTGTTTGAAAATTTTACTTTAAGAAATTCCCAGTTGGTTAACAATGTGTTTCAAATCTTAAAGAACAACGTTTGGTTGTCACTTGCCCCGTGACTTTTTATAATGCTCATTATCGCCACATTGTAACATTTATCCCGCCGTATCTATTGTGAGGGACAGGGCAGCGATTTTAAGGGGGCGCAAAATAAACGCAAGAGGGAAATCAAGAAATTCAATATCTGGGCTCGAGCGTTTCATGAAGGGAATCGTCGGACGTTTTATCCGAAAAGTAATGGTCAATATAGTAAATGGTAGTGATTTTTTTTTTACCTAATTCCTAAGAAAGCATGAATGCTTGTGAGCGAGCAACCAGAGAACCGATGACTTAAGGACCTCTCCGAGGGACCTGGAAATGAGGACTTAAATTCCTTATTTTTTACCAACTAGCGCACCAATTTAGAATCGAACCCGGGTCACCGGAATACGAAACCCCGCTCTACCGACTGAGATGAGCTATCGCGCATCCTCAAGTCCCGTTTTATCCGACAGTTGCAGTTGCTATAGTAAAGGCTTCTCAGCTCATCAAAATCAAGGAAGTTGTCATAATCTGGAAACTTTTCGGACGGTTTATATGCTCCCCAGAAAACTCCCATCCCCCCTCCTCCCAGAAGGTTAAAGGCCAAGTCCATCCCAGATAATGTTGATTTGAATAAATAGAGAAAAATCAAACCAGCACAACGCTGAAAATTTCATCAAAATCGGGGGTAAAATAAGAAAGTTATAACATTTTAAAGTTTTGCTTATTTCTCACACAACAGTGATATGCACAACTCAAATGAGACAGAAAAATAGCATATTCCCTATTTCATGTAATAAAATTCAAAAGGAATAGTGAGTGCATGGATGATGTCATCAGTCTCCTCAATTATTGCATACCAACCAGGATGTGCATATAACTGTTTTGTGAAATTAAACAAAATTTTAAAATGTCATAACTTTTTTTCTTTTACATCCAATTTTGATGAAATTTTCAGTGTTATGCTTGTTAGATTTTTCTCTTTTTATTCAAATCTTTTTTTTTTTTTTTGGGGTGGGCTTGTCCTTTAATGCATCAAAACTTCGGGTCAAAACTATACATGTATAGAGTCTCAAAAGCATTAAAAACATTTTTGCTTTGTGCTTTCTCGCATTATTCCTCTCCGAACCCAATGATATCGCACATCTATTCCGAATAATAAAGCCCAGGGGCCCGTTTCTCAACACCGTCATAAGTCTAACTTCTGGAATGAATCGGAGATAGTTAGCTACTTATCCGCAAACCGTTTCACGAAGCCCTCCGTTTGCCAAGATCGGGGACAACAATCTGACTAAATAATAATAATATGCAATTTTTTATATAGCGCTTATAATACAAATGTTTCTAAGCGCTGCATGCTATTTCCCCGGCTTTAGCACGGCTACCCTGATCGGGCGCATCAAGCATTCAAGGAATTCCTTCCGAGTACCGGGTACCCATTTACTACACCTGGGGGGTGTTTCACAAAGATTTAAGCATGACTTAAGTCGCACTTAAATGCCGACGCGTACATGATATGCAACGCGCGATCTTATTGATAGATACGCATTAGTGCGCGTCCTCATGACACGATCTGACCAATACGGTCAAGCCTTTCATACCGTACGCAACTCGGTATTTAAGTGCGACTCTAAGTCATACTTAAATCTTTGTGAAACACCCCCCTGGGTCGAGAGTGGCAAATGTAGATAAACGCCTTGCCAAAGGACGCTACTGCTGTGATGGGATTTGAACCCCGGACCTTATGTGGTTCACAGTCCGGAGACTTATCCACTGAGCCACAGTACCTCTACAATATATTTTATGACACCTCCGAACCTGTCATAATTTCTTTCTTAATGACCTAGTAGCATCACGTGGGTTAGACTATGGTATTATGCAAAAGAGTCTCGAAATTTGAAAATGATAATCTAACGTAATCAATCATATCGCAAAACAAGTGGGATAGATCATTCAATGATAATTGTGATGCAAAGAAACTATATTTAAAAACAAGTCACAAAACCATTCATTTTGAAATAGTAAAATGAGTGAATCAATACAGATTATACCACGTTAGGCCATATCATAACTGGAGTATCTGTTGTTTTCAGACCCTATTAACATTCGGATATATTCTATCTCTATGCATATAATTTGTCAAATTGTATTTTTTGGTATTTTAAACAATTTATGTTAAAATATATTTTGATGATGTTTGGAATCATAAAAAACCGTATAATTATCATCGTTCTACAATACCCATTATGGTTTACTTCCGTAAACTGTTAAAATGCCCATCTCAACGTCCACATTAGTGTGATTTTTTTAGTCATGAAATGAATTATTCATAATTTTATTTTCTCAGCAATTGAATGCTCCAGTCTGCATGGTTTAAATAATCATGTATGACGCATAATTTACCTTTGCTATTATTTTGAAAACATATATTTCCGAATTCTTCACATTTTTAATTTTATCATTTTATAATTTTCATAATTATTATTGTGACATAAGGCTGCGTCTCGTCTGATCTCTTTACCGATTCTAGTTTAGCCTTTCGTGAAACGTGGTTTAGTATAACTCCGTGGTTGGTGGATAGAGATATGACTAACTTGTCCAGGTGTTGAGAAAGGGGCCCCAGATAGTATGATAACGGGATACAATCATTTTGGATCTGGCACACAGAAAGCTTACCAAAATCTGACCAGTGAAAAAAAGGTGGATGTGCTTTCCAAAAAGAGGTCAAAACTTGCCTCGCCAAAAGATAAAAGAAAAATGATAATGCTTCAAATTTAGGGGATAGCCGGCTCTCCAAAAGAAGTACGGTCAAACTTTGCCTAGCTCACCAAAATAAAAAGATTAACATGAATAAACCGACGAGTAAGCAGCAAAAAAAGATGATCCCTTACCTGGACAATCTGTAGCAGCTCATCATCAGTGTCGAATGCAGTTATGAGGGTCGTCATGATGTTGTTGACAGGGCAAATGGAAACTCCTGGAGCTACTGCGGATCTTCGTTTACGGCGGGGGACAAATTCGATTGGGACCGGGTAAGGTGTCGTCTCGTTGCCGATTTGGTTGTTGTATAGACAACTTTATCGTCCCAAAAAAGAGTACCATACTCATAGACCTGTCGGTTCCTCCCAAATCCTCCGTACACCTCCAAGATTTGGGCCTGCTGCTCCGCGGTGAACTCTTTTATGATCGGCTGTTGGTTTTGATAGGTCCGAATCTTGTTGGCCCGGAGTTCATCGATGATGCCGCGTTCCTTGGCGTCGATAATCTGCCTCGTCTGGATCTCCTCTAAGGGGATGTGACGGCATGGTTCAGGAGTAGAAAGAGGGGTGCATGGAGTTTGTATCACCTGAGGGCAACATCCATGCAGGGGATTTGCGAGCAAGGGCTCCGGAAGCGGGGGGGCAGGGGGGGCACTTGCCCCCCAAAGAAATTTTTTTGGGGGCAAAACGAGATTTTTGCCCCCAATGTGCCCCCCTAAAAGTAGAAAAAATGATATCATTTAAGGACAAAAGTAAACGATGAAGGCACTTTTCTGCCTAAGAATTGTCATTTCTTTTGTCAAAAATGAAAAAATTTCTCCCCTGACGGGGCAATTACACATCTTAGTAAGCCTTGCGTCTTTTGACGAACATGTCCCTCTGTGAAACATACCTTTGATAAGCCCCTTTTCCATCTTATCACAGTGTGATAACGTTTAACCTTTTAAACCCCCATTCCACAGAGAACAAGACCGCTGGAAGACATTTGAAAGACCATGAATTTTGGACAATGGTCTTTGAGGCCTTACACGAGTCCTGACCAATCTTTCAGTGGTCTTCATGGGCTCCAAAACTTTTTGAAACGGTTCAAAACAGTCTTACAACGGTCTTACAGGAAAATTGTTCAGTGGTCTTTCAATGGTCTCCGTTCTGTGGAATGGGGGCCTATCAATGAATACATTTAAGACTAAAAAAATTGCATGCTGGCTGTGTCGGCTAACAAACGCGCGGTCGCCCAGAAACGCTCAGACTGGGGTTGTGTTTCATCAATATTTTCGTCCGACAAGTTGTAAGATCTGACAACTTTCCTGTATTCTGATTGGTTGAGAAGCATTGTTACCATAGTAACTGTCGGATAAAACAGGACTTGTCGGATAAAAGTCCTACAAGTCCTTTCATGAAACGCTCCCCGGACCCGATATCACCAACGCACGGGAACTCTAGTTACTCGAGCAACATATGGAATCTGGAAATAGCTGTAAAACCGAAAAGTTTAAAGAGTTAAAGGGGAAGTTCACCCTGAAGAAAACTTTCTTGTAAAAATAGCAGAAAAAATAGTAAAAAATATTGGTGAAGGTTTGAGGAAAATCCGTTAAAGAGTAAGAAAGTTATTAGAGTTCAAAGTTTTGGATTTGTGACGTCATAAACGAGCAGCTGTCCCATGTGTTATGTAATATAAAATGCATAAATTTCAAATTTTGTATGGTTCCTGATGACTTAATTTTGTTTTCTTTTCATGATCGGGTGTGAAACGATTTGTATATTGATATACAAAAGTTACAGTGAAAACCATTTTCATTTTTCTGAGAAAATGACATTTCATTGATTTTTTACCATTCGCTATGTAGGAATGCTGCTCGCATATGACGTCACAAATCAAATAATTGAAATTCTAATAACTTTTTAATTATTTGATGAATTTTTTTCAAACCTTCGGCAATATTTTTCATTAATTTTTCTGCTATTTTTACAATTAACTTTTTGTCAGGCTGAACTTCCCCTTTAAAGAGGATTGAGTAGTTGCTTATTGGATAAATGAGAAGATGCTAGCTTGAGTCGGCGAATGGAGTGCAGAGCAGGAGTACTCATCTATCAACTAATCAAGCCTCTTCTTCAACCTTTTCTGGTTTACTGTCTTTATCAGGACTATACGCTCGTTTGAACATAAAATTACTCGACTATCAACTGTCTACTTCCTCCTATCAATTTCACTTCTCCCTCTATCCACTTTTTTCGAAAACTCCACATGGTGTACCGTCAACCACATCCGCTGTTGGAATGTAATTGTTCTTCTAAATAATGTTACATAATGTACATTATGAACTGCCGTAGTTTGTTAGTTCATGGTTATTTACATATGAATATTTCCTGGAATTTGGTATTCATCATTTCCTAGTTATGGTCACATTTTCCCCAGAAAATATGTAAAGAAAAAAGAAGATTTTGAAGGGGTCATCCAAAAGTGCTTCCCAGCCATACAAAACAATAATTAAGCAGGTCATATTTCTTTTTCCTCCAGTTATAAAATATGAAACGTTTTGCCTATGCATGGATAATCAGGGACTCTCTCCAATGCTGAGGTCAGAAATGATTTTAATAGAATGGGGATTCAAGCGCTTATCGTCGTCTGCCACGTCAGAACGGTATGACATTATGAATTTAAAAAGACATTCATTAGAATGTATTTTGTTTCTGTAGTTACGCTTCTTCTGCTTAATACACTCCTTGAAACTTATGATAATTGTGCTCTCTCGCGTCGTCCTTGTATATGTAAATGTACATAAATAAATATTTCTGAAAGGATATTGCATGAAAAATGTAATTTCTGGTATTTTGAGTCAATATAAGCGTATTACGTAATTTAATTGATCAGACACGAAAACCACATTCCGAATTAAGCGATCGTTTTGCGCGTAGATTTCATAGGTTCTCATAAACTCTGAGTATAGTCTTTCGTAGTGAATTCTATGTTTAATTCTCAAGAAATTTATTTTTGAATTCTCTTAGAAACGTAACTTTTAAACTCCATTTTTACACAAAGTCCTTGCCGTGGGGGGGGGGGGTTGTTACACCCACAAATGTAATAACGCCCACAAATGTAATAACACTTTACCCACAAATGTGATAATGCACTTTACCCACAAATGTAATAATGACTTTACCTACAAATGTAATAAATTTGAAGTGATTTTTGGCGAATTCGTTCTAAACTAATATCCTATAGTAATGCGTTCATATAGCACAAAAGTTCAAAGTTTTTTTTCCAGACCCGGTTAATGAAATATTACAGTACAAGTCCAAGTCTTTTTCCAGACCCGGTTTTTCAAAATTATAATATAGGTCCAAAGTCTTTTTTCCAGACCCGGTTAATTCAAAAATTATAATGCAAGTCCAAAGTCTTTTTTTTTCAGACCCGGTCTTGTCAAAAGTTATGATATACGTCGGTGAGGGGTAAAGACAACACTCTAAGCCCAAGCATTAAAGTGGGTTTAATTTTGAAGATTGGTCTCAGCTGTCATTTTTTTTCAATATTTCTTTATCTTTTAAATAACCGGGTCCAGACGAAAGACTAAGCATAATACTCGTGTTATTCCACAAGAATAAGAATATGAGTCTTTTGTTTTTAGGATTGTTTAAATCATTGTTAAATCATCGGGTCTGGAATAAAGACAACGGTCTAAACATGTGCTTTTCTACATGCATGGTCTTAATTTGGAGGATTGTTGGTTCTTAGATTCGTTTTATTGATTTTTTATTCCTGAAATAATTGTGTCTGGAGGAAAGTCGATCTTCGACAATCGGTCTTCATGTTGTTCCACAGTAATTAGATTATTGGGTATTCATTTTAGAATATTTGTAAAAACTGTTTTATTTTTCAAATAGTAACCAAGTCTGGAGAAAGGATGTCTGCTTTACCCACGAGTTATTACAATGTTTTGTAGGGGTAGTAGTATTATTTAAAAAAAAGACATTTTTTTACTGGGTGAAACTTTGGAAATTTGGTCTTAGATTCGAAATTTTTTAAGTTACTTTTTTTTAATAGCCGGGTCTGAGGAAAGAGTACGTTTTAAAACTCGTGTTATTCCACGAGAATAAGAATATAAGGTCTTATGTTCGAAGATTTTTTTTCGTAACTGTTTTAAGTCTGGAATAAAGACAACACTCTAAACCTCTTTTAAAACGGGTTCTTAGGTTGAAGGTTTGTTTGGTCTTAGACTTTGATTTTTTTTATTCTTACTATTAGCGTTTTTTTAAGAAAAAAATGGTCGGGCTGAAAGACTACGCTATATCCAGCATTAATAAGATTATGGGGTCTTTATACTGTTTTTAAACTGTTATTCATAATGTTTAAATAACAGGTAACCGGGTCTGGAGAAAAGACTACGCTTGGTTCTCAATTTACTCTTAGTGCATATATTCACAATATACACCGTATAAGTTGAAACAACAACAAAGACATTAATTCCACCAGTTTTAATTAACTGGGTCTGGAGAAAAGACTAAGCTCGATTCCCATTTTTTCCACAGGAATATCATTATTTTCTAAATAACTGGGTCAGGAAAAAGACTTTGGACTTTTTAAAATTCTTGAAACAACCGGGTCTGGAAAAAAGACTTTGGACTTATATCACAATTTTTTAAACAACCGGGTCTGGAAAAAAAGACTTTGGACTTTTATTATATTTTTTTAAACAACCGGGTCTGGAAAAAAGACTTTGGGTTTATATTATAATTTTTGAAACAACCGGGTCTGGAAGAAAGACTTTGGACTTGTACTTTGATGTTTTATTAACCCGGTCTGAAAAAAAAGTCTTTGCACTTTTGTGCTATATGAACGCGTTACTATAGGATTTTAGTTTAGAACGGATTCGCCAAAAATCCCTTCAAATTTATTACATTTGTGGGTAAAGTCATTATTACATTTTTGGGTGATCAAAAATTATTACATTTGTGGGTAAAGTGTTATTACATTTGTGGGCGTTATTACATTTGTGGGTAAAGTGTTATTACATTTGTGGGTAAAGTGTTATTACATTTGTGGGCGTTATTACATTTGTGGGTGCAACAGGGGTCCCACGCCCTCCCCCCTCGATCGCTTCGGTAACTCACGCTGTCAAAAATATTGTGCCCCCTTCGGGATTTTGCCCCCCCCCAAAAAAAAAAAAACTGAAAGTGTTCCGGCGCGCCTGTAAACTTTTAACAATTATATACTGTTGGAGTGACGAGCTAAAACAGTGCGCTTAAAAATGTGTTTAAACAGCGTTTTTACAGTGAAATAAGTCATTGTAGAAAACGTAAAAGGAAAATGTATTTTTCAAAAGTCACTAATTTTAAGTCCGACGGGGAAGTAGGCTCCAGAGAGAGGGGGGGGGGGGGGTGGAGAAAGAATGGGGAGAATTATGAAACCTCAACCCTATAGAGATATAATTAAGATGAAATTGCATTAGTTTATTATATTAAGTCTCCATAACAAATCAATTGACCAGGTACCTTCATATTGGGAAACCCTGTAGAAGAATGCTTATTAATATTTGACAGTGCTCTGTTTAAAATTAAATTTCAATCAAAAAGTGATAAAGGCGATTTGAAGCTATCTTTTATTCACTGAATAATAACGCTGAATGTTATTCAATCTGAGAAGAAAAAATAAACCCGGGCATAAAGTAGGTAACCGCTTTTGTCGATATTATTTACTTATCATTTCTTTTCTTCCGCTGTGTCGACGGTTTCAGACCTTAAGAGCGTTGAAATTGTTGATTGAACACAAAAATATAAATAAAGAATTTTAAAGATAATTGTCAAACATAGGAACTGGGCAAGCGCTCATGTACGGTGTGTACACAAGTCAATTTTGTGGAGATAATAAGTGCCTTATTTGTAATTAGTAGTAGTCAATAATGGTTTGCAATATGTATGTGCTAATGCTTGTACTAATAAAAGTATGAAAACTCGATATAAAACAAGCAATTCGATCATCCCCATTTTTTTTATTATTATTTGGAATATTCTGCATCAGCCTGAGCAAGCAATGGAACGTTGCCCTCTACGCCGCCACATGAATAGTCTCCAAGATAATATCCTTATTTTCCCATAAACTTGTCGACTGGGCGTTGTGGCGTGCGCCTGTAATCCAGCTGCTTTGGAAGTCGGGGTTGGTGGATCGCTTGAGAGCGGGAGTCCTGTATGTCGTCGGTCTATGGCGATCGGGCGTCCGCGCTAAGCTCGGCATCGATATGGTTACTTGGTCGGAGGATCGGGCAACCAGGTCGTCTAAGGAGGGACGTACTGGCCCAGGGCGGAAACGCAGCAGGCAAAAGTCCCCGTGTGGAGCAGTAGTGGGATAGCGCCTGTGAATAGTCGGCGGCTTACAGCCCGTTCAACACAGTGAGACCCAATCCTTTTTGCATTTTTGTTTTCTTTCATATTTTTTCTTTTTTTACTTTACATTTTTTACTTTACATTTTTTTCATTTTGATTTTCTTACTACATTTATGTTTTTTCTTTTATTTTATTGATATCAATTTATTCATTTATGGTTTTTCTTTATTTTATTGATATCAATTTATTCATTTCTTTTTTTGGGGGGAGCCTTTTTTACTTGGATGTGTTTATTTTCTCTGTTTTATTTTTAGATAAAATAATTTACATTTCGTTTTATTTATTTTTTTTGTATAAGTTTGCGTTTTGTTGACTTAATGTATGTGAATCAGTGAAAGTTTATTTTTTAAGGAAAAATCTACGGTTGGGTGAAATGTGCAGGCGCATCCCGTACAATTTGAAAATCCAATGAAGCGGCCTGTACAATGTATTTATTGAAAAAAATGAGTGATGATTTTTTAAAATATAATTGAATTTACTTTTTACTTGTAATTTTTTTTTCGAAGAAAATATGCCAATCATCTTTTATTTAAGATTTTTTTTTGCTTTTTGTCAAACTTTTCATGCAAAATCCGCGCCTGTGCAATGTAACAGCAAGTTCACTTTTTAACATTTTCGACTTCAATTCTAAAATTCATTGTGCGTATGAAATGCAAATTAAATAAAACCCCAATTCATCATCAGATAAAAATATATATTTCACAATGAAGTGTTATCATAACAATGATAATAATAGCTGTATTTATAAAACGCTGCTATTATTACCCCGGCTTTAGCTCGAGCTATCATCAACGACACTCAGTGCTTGCAAGGAATTAATCCTGCCGGGTACCCATTCATCTCACCGGGGTTGAGTGCAGCAGTGTGGATAAATTTCTTGTTGAAGGAAAACACGCCATGGTAAGGATTCGAACCCATGACATTCTGTTTGAAAGGCGAGAGTCAGAACTACATCATACTACTACGAAAAATACTACTTTGAAAAGTTTTTATACCGATTTGCCAATGAGAATTGTGTTCATAAACGAATTTAATCACAAGCCTCTGTATTTCTTCGCAGATAACCCTAGGCAGATAATACATACATTCCTAATCGAATCATGGCATTTCAAGTAACTTTTGACATTCTATATGATTCAATATCTCATTTAAAAATAAACAACAGAATTTAGAAACAAATTGTTGGTGTTAAGATGAAACTCAAAACGTGAGTAGACGTTTATTACCCCCACCCCCCCCCCTCCTGGACCCCTCGAGCCTCACATTAACAGGGATCAAAATATTCTTTGTTGACCTGGCTTCTCAAACGAACCGACAAAAAATTAAGCCTCAAATTCTTTTAAACTCACGCGTACTAATAAAAACGTGACTTTGACCATTAGACCGTATCCTTGAACCTGAGATGAATATCATATTGTGACGTCACTGCACACCAAGCAAAAATATTCATCGGTGTTGAAAACTAGGCTCACCTTTTCCTCGCCCCGTCCACTCTCTCTCCCCCTCCCTCTTTCTTTTTTCTCTCTCTCTGATTTCTCTTTTATCCATTTCTTTTGAAGTTCTACTTCAAGTGAACCTTGCTTGACTTTTGACACAATTCCATGCAGGGGGTTAATTTACTGTGATTTCAATTCACACTCTGTTATCAAAGTTGACCCTCGAGTTCAGTGAATAGAACCGCTCCATAAAGCGGAGCAAATTATTATTCCTAATTTATAAAAGCTTTTGGGACCACGATCATGAGGGTTGGGGATTAAAGTGTGAAATGCTGTCATAATTATGGTGAAAAGCTTCCCACTCAAGCCATTATTATAACGCAATTTTTATTTCTTTCGGCCGCTGTTGTCTCTTCCATACTCAAAACTATAGGTTTGGCAATGAATTTCACAATGACAATGAATGGAGTAACCCCATACTCCATGTAAATCTTCCAAAACCAAGAATATCCATTGTGATAATTAGATTGACTCTTAATATTTGGAAACTGACAAAATTATCAAGAGGTTTAGTAGTTTAGTGTTTGACATTTTATAGTGTTAAAACTGCACCACAATTTCAAAATAATCTCGCTCGATCTCCAAGAATCTTACACCGGGTGTCATCGATGTTAGTCTGGGCCCGACCTCGACTGCCTCGGGCCCAATATTCTGTAGATAACAGACGAATTGGTTGTAGACAAAATGAGTTTAGACCATTTTCAAGTTGGACGAACCGAGAATTAGACCAACCGATAATACCCTTACTTTTAACATAATTATGGCAAGAAATTAAAATAATTATTACGGTGAAAGACAGCGATAATTTCAAAGAATGCAAACTGAATAACTATCGTCATCATCAGTCAGAGCTACTCTACCACCAAAACACAACAAAGTTAAAATACGTCTTTTGGGTTTACCTATATATTACTAAGCATGTCAATATATACATCAGAATTAAAATGCTCAAAGGTCACATCTCTTAACAAACAAACCCCATGACAACTGTCTACTTTTTTATTATTTGTGTTCTTATGGAACATGCCAATCGAGGCATCAATCTTGAATAATATTTGTTATTAAGCCTCTCTCGACCCACGACCGCAGATCCCGGCTGTATGGTGAATTCTAAATCACACATGAATAATACTTTTTTATCATTATTATTTTGATGGTTTTCGGCTTCCTGGGGGTAAAATCTTATTCAAAGAATCGTCATCAAGTGTTTTGATTTGTTTGCTAGACCGTGGAACTGAACTCGGGTATTCGACACGTATAGCGGACCCACAGGTGTCATTACCCGGGATTGCCGGTATGGCAAGGATCTTCTTCAACCTTGGCGGACGTGGTTAAACGTTTTCTCGAACTTGAAGCTGACGGCCCCGTTAATATGTTATTTGTTTCGTTAATTAGTCAATATTTTGATCAATACTGGTATTCTTCTGAAGAATTCACAGAAAAAAGTTAGATGTCCTTTTTTTTAATTTATTTGAATTCATTTCAATTTCAAAGGGCATCTTCTGAGGATTTGTTCATCAGAACTGAATCGATTTCAAGGGAAATCTGCTGAATATCGTTGGATATTAACATTAATCTGGAAATGTATTCATGGAATGTTTTTGGTAATAACATTCATCACCAATTGGCCTCTTGATAACCAAGGATTCAACAACTGTAAGACGAAGCCTAGATAAGTGATAAAAAGCACTTAAATCAGGTAAGGATTGAAATTAGGAATCTAACGTTTGACATTTGTCATCATTTTTATTAGTTTCACGAATAATTATTTATAATTTGACAGTGTATCTGTAATAAATTTTCATTTTCTCATCCTACGCGATATAATATTTTGATGAGATTAAGACCCGCCATTGCTCTAAATTGGATATTCATTTTGGATCGTGTACGACAAGAGTAAAACATTAATAAAAGTAAGATCTCACTATGTGGTGACTACATATAATGACTAGACGTTTCTATTTAAAGAGATATAATCATTATTTGCTTGTGATAAAGAACAAATTATTAGTACAAAGTTTGATTGCTTCTTGCTTCAAGTACATTATGAGTTCATTGTTCATGTTGTAAGCTCACGGTGTAGGGGTCATATTCGAAAGGTTGCTTTTCAAAAAAAAATCTTACATTATATAGCTTTGCATTTTATTTTCATGTAAATAAACATGAGAAACTATTTTTCATGCCCCGTCTTGAAACTATTACACTGTTAAAAAAACCCTGATTTTACAGAAAAATAAAAGAAGATTTTGCAGAAAGCAATACCAGAATCATTCTTTAAATTCATGAAACAGGAATTTTTCTGCAATTTAACAGAACAGGTCTGTTAGAAAAAGGGGAAAAGGGTGTTTTATTTAAGGAAATTTGTAAGATTACACACACCAAATACCAATTTCCTGTAAGATTACGCAATCTGGTAAGATTACAGGTGTGGCTCGAGACTCTGCTGAAGGAACTTCTTTTAGTTTAAGGATACATT
The DNA here is from genome assembly GCF_018143015.1 of Lytechinus variegatus. Classification (NCBI taxonomy): domain Eukaryota; kingdom Metazoa; phylum Echinodermata; class Echinoidea; order Temnopleuroida; family Toxopneustidae; genus Lytechinus; species Lytechinus variegatus. The sequence continues at coordinate 31,060,831 of NC_054751.1, forward strand.
TTACATAGACCCTTATTCTTTTCTACATGTAGTGATATCATGATATACAAAAATATGGGGATATTGTTTGTGCATTATATATAAAATGCAGCCTGATAACCTAATCAAGAAATGAAAAAAAATATGTCGTATTAAATTGATAATAAATAAAAATAAAACAGACTTCTTCTTCTTCGTTTTCTTCTTCCTCTTCTTCTTCTCCTTCTTCTAAAACAGTAAGAAGTAGGAATATAAACTTAATGTTTTATTGACAGGTCTGAGGAAAGAGCATGGGATAATTTCCAAATCAATGCTTGGCTGTGTCAGTGTGTCCCAATTTTATCTTATGGCACCAGGATGGAAATTCATGTGATAATTGTATTCAGATTATAGATACGAAACTATCTTGAATAGCCTAAAACACAAGTAAATCGTTTCAGTTCAAAATTCATTTCACAAAGATTTATAGAATTATACATGTAGCAAGAGCTGCTTGCATTTTAGATCGTATCCCCGCTGAAATCAAGTGTCGTGCAGATTCTAATTGGCATTTGTCTGTAAAGAACCTCAGTTAACCAACTTCATAGCAGATTTGCCAGCTATGGCGTAATTTCATCCAGCAAGAAATGTATCCACATTGTGCTGCACTCACCCAAGGTGAGGTGAATGGGTACCCGGGGAATGCTTGAGCGCCTAGGCAGCTCAGAAAGCCAGGGTGATAATAATAGCAGGGCCCACTGGGAGAACAGTTTTCGGAACTGAAGTGACTTCCCTGGGTAAATATATCACCTATATTATCATTATTAGTATTTTCTACCACCTGATTTCCAACGAACAGTCATACTTTTGATAAGTTACGAGAAACAGAGGGCGATATTTCACTTCAGCACAATAAAAATAAAACACACACACGCAAACAAATTTATAGATACCTAAATAATACTACTTCGTTTTGAAGTTGTTACTGTATACACTGTGAAAAAAAAGAGTAAATTTACGTTGGTCATTTTTTTGTTGGGTAATATATACGTTGGTTATTGTTTTGTTGGGCATTATGTGCCCAATACTTAGGCAAATTTTTACTCTGCCGCTGCCAAAATACAGATGTCCAATTGTTGGGCTAGTAATTGCCCTGCTGAGTGGTAAATGTTGCGAAACTTTACGATCACGAGTTGCGCTTGCAGCATGCTACACACGGTCGATAAGATATGGAGGAGCTTCTAGATGACTGGGGGCTGGGGAGCCTCGCTGAATCTTTCATAGATGAGTTGCTTAAACGTTTTTTTAATTTTTTTATTTTGGACTTTACGTTAAGCATAATTTGTAAGGAATTTGTCAGAATAGGCCTACATACATGACATATATCTGACGCTGTTTTGTTTTTGCTTCACTCACTTGAGATATGCACTTGCACTTGTATGCAGCGTTATTGTGCATGCAAAGCACTTTCGGATAAGGTCTCCGGATCGACACGGACCAGGTACACGAAGTGAGTGTAGGCCTTGCCCAGATGTTGGGTTAATAACTTTATTAAAAAGTTGGGCAAATTAATGTCCCCCAAAATGTAGTTCAAAATATTACCCAACAGTTGGGCACATTAATGCCCCAACAACGTTGGGTAAAATATTGCCCAGTAGTTGGTAGGGTTGACTATCGGCCCAACGTTGGGCAAAATATTGGGTAAAATATTGCCCAATTTTTTCACAGTGTATGCAAGGGCGACCCCAGAGTATTTTAATATTGGGGGTAAGGCGCCCCCTTTCCTTTTGAATATTTGAAAAATAGGGGTGCTGAGCCAATCGAATCCATTTTTTTCTACCTTTTTATTTTTCACAAGTACCAATTAAAGGCAACAATTTTTTGAGGGGATGAGATTTTCTTTCACATCAAACATGGCAAAGAATACGCCAAAGCTTTTTTTTTAAATAAATCTCTCTTCCAGGAGACAAACAAAAGAGTATTAAGTATCATTTCAAATGATTGATTATACCGTATATCATATTGAAATACCAATGACTCTTTAGATTTTCTTTCGCTGGTGCGAAGTCACTTCAAACGATGTTGTTTTAAGTTTTTTTTTCTATATTGTAACTAAAAACAATTTAAACAAACACTAATCTTGTTAACATCCAAATATATTGTTTACATGCAAAGGAAAATGATTTTGAAAAAGAGGAAAATGTGCTTGATTGAGGAAGGATTGGAACAAATAGAAATTAAGTGTTATCATTATTTTCTCGCCCCTTTTATTTGCATTTTCTTACTCTGTTATTTCAAGAATGTTTTGAGGTTTTTTTTTTTAACAGCCCTTGAGTGACTCTCATATATGACAGTATTTCTCAGATATCCTGATAAGATTTTATATAAACTTTATCATCCATTCGTGCATTTACTGTTTTCTTATGTATTTCTTATCACCTATAGGCCTACTTATTTTATTTCATTTCGATCACATGTCATTCACAACAGTCGAAAGATTCAATCAATGCATGCAAATGCATTTCCAGGGGGGGGAGCATTTCATCAGTACATGCATTTATCGTCTGGATCCCATAACTTTCCTTGAATTTGATTGGCTGAGAAGCACTGATGTTGGATAAAACGACCGATAGGGTCCTTCCATGTCTTGGTCAACGTTCATTACATTGACCTCATCATCTATATTAAGATACAATCGTGAGGGACACTCGAAAAGCAAATTGGGGATATTCCCAATGTAGCTAAGGTGCAATGGCTGGACCCTCTTTAAACAGATAGCGTGATAACGAGGCGCAAAGACAAATAATAAAGGAGACATAATCCTTTATATGACTGTCAGGCTACAGGTTAACTTAAGGCTTTATGGGGTCAATATTATTGATTATCGAACACATCCGGTTTATCAAGTACTACAATATTTTTTACTGAGTCAGATTTGAAAAATAAATATTAGTGTTGTAATTGGTCAAAGAAGCAAGGTTGGTATAACAATCACTCGAGGAAAGGAAGGAAGGTCATTTTGCTGATTGTTATGAGCGAGAACGGATATCTTAATCATGACTTTAATGGATGAATATGTTTGTCGTTTCAGATCACTTTGCGGGGATCTGTCTCCTTCCAGAGGTAGTTTTGGACAGCTAACATCCCCCACCATGCCGATCTCTTCCACCCGATCACCACCGAACACAACCCGATCTCAGTATCGGATCAAACGAAGCCAACTTCGGCTAATCCGATCCGGTCGGAACGAACAGACGAGTGACTCGAATTCTTCCCGTGATGTCAGCTTACGGAGCAGCGGGGTGGCTATGTCGTCGGACGCGTCGACGGCTTCGATCACGTGTTCAGCCAAACCAAGTTCAGTGCCTCAACCGAGACTCTTAGGGAGGCGATGGAGATGTGAGACCCCTGTGCCTCGCGATGACGCTGATGATCTTTCCGATGTCGACAACCAGCTTACCAAAGAGGACACATTAAACCAACGCTGTCGACTCGATAACCTCGTCAACGAACCCGATGTCGATCTCCTTCACCAGAGGCTTCCCAGCATTGATCAGCGACCCGTTTCCCGACACGTTGTCTATACCGTTCAGTACGACGGCAAGACGAGTGACAAGACGAAGTCATCAAGTACCATGTCCGCCATAGTTTCCTCGTCCTTTGATTCACCGCGTACTTTAAGAGAGAAAGCGATGCACAAGGACCTTCGAGAAACGGTGAGTACGACCAAGCTGTCGAGACAAGATAGAGACATCAAAGTGACGTTTGCGAGAAAGACAACGTTTCCAAGCGATGACTTCGTCGATGAGTGCACAAAGAATCGTATTTTATCTTGGTTGGAAAATGTAGAGACAGCTCAGATTGAAGATTCGATTGATTCTAAAACCTTGACGGCCATCCAAGAAGAAGCGCTCTGACTGAAATAGACTTGGTCACCATAAACATAATGGACATTAACTTGTTTTAACATTGGAACTTTTATTTTAATTCTGAAATAATCGTGTTCGCCCTTTTTACCCAAGATTTATGAAACATCCAAGAGGAATATTCAGGAGACAGCTGTACTTTTCAATAGTACATAATGCTTATTTTTCTATAATTATTATCGTTCTATTTTAACGAAATTGCTGCTCAGTCAAAATGATGATCACCAATCATATTGCCTCAATTATGCTGCTATTTTTCAGCTGTTTGAGAATGAATTTGATTATGTAGTTTGCTGCTAAATAGTATATTTTATTTGGAGATGTAATTTGTCACGAAATGCCAATGCAGGTACAAATTAAGCTTATGAAAATATACCTTGTTTTACATTGAATATGTTACAGTATGTTTTAATCAAAACAAGTTTCGTTCTATAACTGTTTTACATTTCAGCTAAGAAGGTGGTTACATTTTGTTTACATTTAATGTTTATCTCCTTTTCTTTGCAATTCTCAACCATTCCGATTGCTCGAACGTTGCTTTTAAACCGTGTACAAAAACGTAAAAACTACCATATGATTGTGATTTTTTGCATGGTCAGCCCCCCCCCCCCCCACTTTGAAAACCGTTCCGCGGCCCCTGTATTGAGAAAGTACATGTATTGCATCGGCTTAAAACGTTAAGATGGTTGGCTATTTTTTAACTTAAGGTTTTGTTGTCTCACCTGCGAAGCAAAGTGAGACTATAGGCGCCGCTTTTCCGACGGCGACGGCGACGGCGGCGGCGACGGCGGCGGCGGCGGCGGCGGCGGCGGCGGCGTCAACATCAAATCTTAACCTGAGGTTAAGTTTTTGAAATGATGTCATAACTTATAAAGTATATGGACCTAGTTAATAAAACTTGGCCATAAGGTTAATCAAGTATTACTGAACATCCTATCAGAGTTTCATGTCACATGACCAAGGTCAAAGGTCATTTAGGGTCAATGAACTTAGACCATGTTGGAGGAATCAACATCGAAATCTTAACCTGAGGTTAAGTTTTTGAAATGTCATCATAACTTAGAAAATATATGGACCTAGTTCATGAAACTTGGACATAAGGTTAATCAAGTATCACTGAACATCCTGCATGAGTTTCACGTCACATGACCAAGGTCAAAGGTCATTTAGGGTCAATGAACTTTGGCCGAATTGGGGATATCTGTTGAATTCCCATCATAACTTTGAAAATATATGGACCTAGTTCATGAAACTTGGACATAAGGTTAATCAAGTATCACTGAACATCCTGCATGAGTTTCACGTCACATGACCAAGGTCAAAGGTCATTTAGGGTCAATGAACTTTGGCCGACTTGGGGATATCTGTTGAATTCCCATCATAACTTTGAAAGTTTATGGATCTGATTCATGAAACTTGGACATAATAGTAATCAAGTATCACAGAACATCCTGTGCGCGTTTCAGGTCTCATGATTAAGGTCAAAGGTCAATGAACTTTGGCCGAATCGGGGGTATCTGTTGAATTACCATCATAACTTTGAAAGTTTGTTGGTCTAGTTCATTAAAGTTGGACATTAGAGTAATCAAGTATCACTGAACATCCTGTTCGAGTTTCAGGTCACATGATCAAGGTCAAAGGTCATGTAAGGTTAATGAACTTTGGCCATGTTGGGGTTTTTTGTTGAATAACCATCATATCTCTGTAAGTTTATTGGTCTAGTTCATAAAAAAGGGAAATAAGAGTAACCATGTATCACTGAACATCTTGTGCGAGTTAGAGTAGTATTCAAAGTCAGCACTGCTGCTATATTGAACCGCGTGATGCAGGTGAGACGGCCAGAGGCATTCCACTTGTTCGTAATTGCATTTGGTTACGTATCACAATGGTAAAAAATTGTTTATTCTTCATCAACTGACTGATTTTTTTAACAAGACCAAGCTTTGTCTTCGAGTGTATTTAAAGTTAAGATAAAGGGTAACATAAGTGTTAATCGGAATTGATTCAAGCATGTTTTTTTTTGCTAGCATGAACTCATCCCAAGTGGTTATGGTTGAAACAGATGTGCATGCAAAACGAATCGCAATATTCCTTTTTTAATCATATTGTAGTTTTGGGGAGAGAATTCTTTATGGAATTTTGTATGAATTTAAAATAGATTTGTCGTAAAAATATATTTTAACCTGTCTATTAGGGGAGTGACATCTGGGATAAATCGAACCTGTAATACCAATCACTCCAAAGTTACTCTTATTAGAAACAGTATATTTACTTATTCTTCTTAAAGGGAAAGTCATATACCAAATAAGGAATAGTTAAATAAAGAGGTTACCCTTTCACCAGCTTACTAAATAAAACAAATATATAGCGAGTGCGTAAATAAATTATTTGTGGGTGTATAAAATCATGAAAATCTATCTTAAATATTGTTGCAATGAAGGTACGAAACTATGGATCATCCCGTTTTCGAGTGAGCAAAAAGTCGTTGTAGAGTGTTCTTTAGAAAGAATAAGTAAAATAGCTTTTATTTTATAATTCATTTTCACTCTCCATTAGTTTTTAATAGAGATATCGTCGCGATATTTTGCCTCAGATATCCATTTTTTATAAAGAAATAATAAGATTTTACTTCATTTTAAAAATATTTTATTATTTATGTCTTTACACAATTAAAAACACGCTTTATTTTTTTTAACAACGCTGTTTATTAAATTTTATCGTAAAGTAATAATGCTTAATATCATTTATTGAGAATTAAATATTAGAAATTAATCTTTGTTGTTTAAGAATTTAAACACTGTTAAAACAACTACTGAACGATTCACGATTATAGTAAACAGTGTTGTTTTAAAATTCTAAACGGCGTTTTTGCTGTGTATGTAGTTTGACCTTATTATTTCTATTTTGTGCAATAATCATTTATCACGAGTTCTATAAGTTCCAAAATGTTAGAGTGGGAGAAAATGGAACTACCAGAAATAACACTCAACATATCAGTTAAAAAGCAAGAGTATGTTTCAGTCATATTCGTGTTTATTTTTCTAGTTTGATAAAAACCTACTCGAGTTTTTTTTTGCCGTACAGACAAGTTCTTTTTTTTATTACTGAAGAGAGAAAATATGTTCTGAAATAAATACTATTCCAATGATAATTTCTTGCATGGAATCGTTTATCTTTTATCCACATGTATTTAAGTATTCATATATTTTCTAGAAATAACGGGCAACTACAGCAAATCAACGATTTTATCTCATAGGTCATGCACAGTACAAGAGTCCTTGAATTTGAAATGCTTAGCGGACAAAATATTGTCGCAGACATTTCACATAATGAACATGAGTATATTTTATGACGAGCATGACGCATAATAATGTTGCGAAAGGGATTTCATTTTTAAAGGTAACAAAGACGATGTCAATATTATGTAGGTGAACCTTTGCAGGGAGGATAAGCTTGAATAGAAGCATTGTTCATCGTTGTGAAATATTGTAAAAGAGAACCCTTGGGGGCGCCACCAACCGTGAGCCTTAAAGGGTATAATAAAAAGTCATGCAGTCAAAGCGTGATGATGCGACCAATAATGATATACAATATTTGGGGAAGATTGCTGGGGTGTGCATTTATGGAGCCCAGACAGTAAAAAAATAAGTTCAATTAGGATTACAAAATGCGAGATGAAAGGAGAGGGAGGGGGTGGGGGACATCCCTGATGTATGCCTATGTGGAACTCGCCAGTCTGCTTTCTCGGCAAAATTACCACCAGCACTTAATGATTTTATAGCTTTTTTGCATTATAAATTTAAAAGAAAGATAAAAAAAACGAGTGCATATTCATGTTGTACTGTACTGGGAGACTTTAAGCATTCCACGGAAATATCAAAACAATGTCAAATGAAATTTCTTTCTTCCTTCCTTCCTTCTTGCTATCTTTTTTTCCTTTCTTGCTTTCTCCATTCTGTCTCCTCAATCTAGCGCCACCTTGTGGTATATGTAGGTCAATTGTACACACACAAAAATTAAACTGTCAACACCATTTTCTTTTAGGCAAGAATGCTGTGACCAAAAGACATTCTTAAAAGTTTGTACTTTATTAGAAATGAATGCATAATGGATTAGTTAGTACAATCCATCTTGGAAATGGAATGTTAATGAATGGAAATATGAAAAACAGTGAAAACTATATGACATCTCCGCAAAAGAAAATAATGTTGACGGTGTTGATGACGATAATGATGACGATGATGGTGATGACGACGACGATGATGATTATGATGCTGATGATGATGATGATAATGATGATGGTGGTGATGATGATTATGATGATGGCAATTATGACAATAATGTAATGGCAATTTTTACAATGGCGATGAAGATGTTGGTAATTCTGTCTGAGGGTTTCCACTAAACATCATTTAAGTAGATTTTTCGACTAACAAACATGGGAAAGTGCAATCAATGTTGCAAGTACAAATTACCATAAGCTTGAAAATGGAAAAGCGAGACAAGTTCCTATTGCTATTGCCATACTAATTTGTATAAGCACAATCCGAAATTACAAGCGCACCCCAGCCATGGACTTTCCTGACTAGATTTAGGAGGGTAATTCTCTATAAGGCTTTGCAAATTAACCTAAAGGAAAAAGAAGTCTAAAGAGCCGGGTTGAACATATTTTCCAATATATATTTTTTTCTGGTGGCAGGGGAGGGGTTAATCTTGATGAGCCTATTATTAGGACGGCCATTAAAGCAACGTTTTTACTTAAAAAAGTTCTTAGGGGGCAGTGCATTTCCGCATTCCTTCTCTTGACGCCCGTCCGCTCTGCTTCTCTCCCCTGCTTCCCCTCCCCTGCTTCCCCTCCCCTGCTTCCCCTCCCCTGCTTCCCCTCCCCTCTTCCCCTCCCCTGCTTCCCCTCCCCTGCTTCCCCTCCCCTGCTTCCCCTCCCCTCTTCCCATCCCCTGCTTCCTCTCCCCTCTTCCCCTCCCCTGCTTCCCCTCCCCTGCTTCCCCTTCCCTCTTCCCCTTCCCTCGATCCCCCCCTCTCCCCCCTTCATTCCCTATCTATCTCCCTCTTTCTCACTGTGCGTGCATGTGTATGCTCTCCCTCCGCATCTCTCTCCACCTCCCCCCCTCTCTCTCTCCCTCTCTCACAACCCCCCTCCTCCCTCTCTGCCCCCTTTCTCTCTCTCATTCCAAAACACACCAAAAATATATGCATTCACCCTCCCATGCAAACACTATACCGATCACAAGGGCATACATGTGTCGACATCATCTAGTGGTAAATAAACCTTCAGAAAAAAATACAAAGAATCAATATAAACGAACGAATAATGATGATAGGAGGACGTGGGTACACAAAGCCAGTATAACAAGGTATAATTAGAAGAAAGAAGTAGTGGGCGATCAAGCGATTGACGGATGTGTGTGTGATCGTATCGACTGTCTGGAATAGATTGCAGCCTTCCATTCAATAGCAAGCGATCAAACTTAATGAATTGACTTCATATTCATGCTTGCATCATTTTGGAAAAGGACGGAAACGAGTTGATGCCAGCTGAGCAGAAGTATAAAGGATATGTTTTAAGGTAATTACGATCATAATCAATTATTCTTTAAAAAGGGATTGAAAAAATGCATCTTTATGAATATGACGAAGTGAAATTTAGTTTTAAAGAGAAATTTTGTTGTGAATAATAATATCGTATTTCACGTATTGTGGAATAACCACGTGGATCTCTAATGGATCACATTATCCCTCGAAAATTAATGAAAATTTTAAATTTAACTAATTTACTCATATTCACTTCAGAAAAAGTCATGTTTTATAGAGGGGTTGTGCAATTTTGTTTGAAGTGATTATAGAAGCTAAAATATTCCATAAAAACCCATATCATTGATTCGAAAAAATACGTTTGTATATTATTTAGTATTTTTGTTTGGCAAGATATTGCTGGATTATGTGTAAACATAATGATGCGTGAAAGTTTACTGAGGAAACATGCTTTTACGTGACATTTTACTGGGCAGATACACATATTACCTATTACTTAATAATGGACCAACTTTGTATTTGTATTGTTGCCATCAGAGAGACATAAAACTAATTTTATGATATGAATTAAATGAAGACATAAATCAAAGGTTGAATTTGATATGAACTATTGTAACTAACGAATTCCATTGCCATCGATGTTTGCATTTGTATGGAATTTGATTAAATTCAAAGGGCATTAAACTTATTGTTGCTTTTAATAATTATATTTTATGAGCGAAGGTACAGTAGGTTTCAAAAGCACTTTCAAAATAAAGGTATGATGTATTTTTTTCGGAGACCAGTCTGGTGTGTGTGTGTGTGTGTGTTTTTAATAGAATTTCAATTCCTTTCAGAGCTTACTTGTATGTGCTTATTTCATTTGTATTATAACCATAAACGTTGCGAAAAATGCGTCTGTCAACGATCGAAAAGCATTTAAGGTTGCAGTTAAATATTATTTTCATCTCTCTTTACATCAACCAAAAACATGTTTAGAAGGCATATTCACTAAGATTGTAAATAAATTATCACCTGTACATGTATTCATCGATCTCGGAAACGTAGCCATTTATATTTTTTTTACTGAAACATTTCGACGGTAGTGAAAACTTCGGGTCGTGCGGTCCAGTGGTTAGAGCATTGGACTCATAATCGCAAGGTTGTGAGTTCGAATCCCAACTCTTCCACTATTGTCTCCACTTTGATAAAAAGGCCCAAGAGTGATATCTTTCGTCTATTACGTCAGCCACTATGACTGATTAACCTAGACGTAAAATGTTTCCAAGGTAATTGGTTATATACCAGCTTGGCGTTTACCAGCAAAATGCTGTCCTGTCGAGTTTCTACGGGAGTTACCACAAACAGAAAACAGAAACAAAAAAAAATCCAGTTCTGTTATCTATAATTAAATGCAACTTAAAGTAAACTTAATTACGTAATAATGGACCAAATCCAACACATTATGTTAAAAAATTTTGGGAAGAATATGTTGATAATTTAAGGAAACTTAAGAGAACTACTGGTTGAAATTAACTATTGTTACTTCGAATTCTGGAATATGAGGTAAAACTCCCTCCCCCTCCAAAAGTTTAGAGTTTTTTTTCTTTGCATTTCCAAATTCCCCAAACTGTGCATCATAAGATCCTTTAATTTCGAATGTTAAAGGTAGTACTCTCGTAATCAACTCAATAACTCTGCCTTTGATGGCCCATTTCCCCACACTCTTAAAACAAATCAATCAAATTGACTAGACCAGTATAGTCAGCCTGTCAGGTGGGTGCAAGTGATATGCCAATCACTGGCATTTCTGGCATATTATTTTGTCAGAAATAACTCTGTTCTAGTAAAATATGACTGGAAAATAATCAAATATGACCAGAATAACAGTTGCATCCAGCGCTGACATTCTTAGAGTGTAACACGTTACATAGACATATATTTTTTCCTCGACAAAAAAACAAGATTCATAGACATTGACATTGCGACGAGCCCTTTCTTTGATTGGTATTACGTTCATACTGTTTGAATATCATGAATATTTATTTCTCATTTTGTAATTGAACATACCCGATATCAAATCATCTCAGCTTCAATTGATTTCAATTGTAAGAATAAAATCCATTTAGATAATTTTAGCTTAAAAATCTTGAATTTATGGACTCACCATTCACGAAGAATCAAATGTATATTCCCCCAAATTTAAACCATTTTTGGCACAATTAAATGCGCAGTAATCCCATTAATGTCACTAGCATTGGCAGCTTTATGTATACTCATACCCCCCCCCCACTTCTATAAAACATTCATGTTGTCCAGTGTTCATTGTTATTCATGTAGCAACATATCAATGTCAGCAGACTATGGGCTGTTTGTGTGCTATGACAACGTGACAGAGTGGTAAAGAAAATATAAAAAAGGACGTGTCTAATGGCTCCTCCATTTATTTGAAGTCAATAGCCCGTATTCTGAAGTCATGTTTAACTTAGACCATTATCTACATCTGTGCTAAAATTATGGGAAGCCAAACGTGTCAATTTTTTTTAGTTAAGTTGTGTTTCTTATATTTACTGTGCTCTTTCCTGATTCTTCAATGGTGAAGACAATCATCTGTTTGTATTTCCTATACAATTATGAATGATTTGAGAGCCAAATGAGCTGGAATATGATATCTCTACTCTTAGTGATTTATGTAACAATTATTTGCTATCCATACTTAAACCACAACTTTAAACCTGAGTTTAAGTTAAACCCGACTTCAGAATACGGGTCACTGACTTCAATTCTGTTACAACAGATTTCATATTAAAGTTATTGGTTAACATTTTACTAAATGATAGATTGCCCAAATTATTATATCGACAAGACGTAGCCGATTATGAAGCGGGCGGGACACATAAACCTACTTATCTTTTGGTATCATAACCGCTTGCAATATTTACTTAAAACTTGATTCGGTGTTAACAGATACTAAATCCACAATTATTTCGTTATTGAATCAAGTGTTAATGGGTTAATATAACAATATAATTTGAATATTGAGCCCATTTTTGACACGTCCGCGATATAGAAATCATTACGATTAATCAAGTAGATTAGAAAAGTAAATCACTGTTGTACATGATTTTGAGCTGATGCTTATGAAATTAATACATTTTAAATAAACTAATTTCGCAAAGTGGGATTGAATAATCTGAGTGCGATAAAGTTAATGAGTCGCTTATTTTGGTAATTTAATAACCAGCAGACTTTGGAAAATGATGATGAGTAGAAAAAGTCTACACATTACTGGTCTTATTGGCAGTCAAAGTCCCAATGCAGAATAAAAATAGCATAAAGTTCATCGAGGTTATTATATGCAATAACGCAAGAGGTGTTCAAATATCTATATCTATCAGACCGTAATTCCCAACCGTTGAAAATAGATCTGTATTCTACATGGTGATTTTACAAATAGTCTTCAAAATTACTTAAATTGATTTAGGCCCTATTGGACCCCCTATTATGTTTTTTTGTGTGCGTAGAATTCTAATTCATGATACCAATGTGGAATCGTTAAATAAAAAAAAAATAGCTCGACTTTGACAATGCTTTGAATTATAT